>NC_139561.1:57524969-58771162 GCF_965112155.1 Podarcis liolepis | reverse complement strand
CTGTCCTAGGCAAAGTGTGTTTCATGGGTCTGGCACAGATATATTATATGGCTTTACATATAATTTATTCCATTTGATGTTTATTTTTCTTTTAATTGTTTTGGTATGCACAACACACTTAAAGGACATAATAGAAGTATTTAGAACATGTGCATAAAAAGAGGATTCTGATCTGCAGTCATTTAGGTATGGGTTTCTGTAGGTCATTCCAAGTGCAGTACTGTGACTGGTTCCTCCATTCCATCTCTCATCACTCCATGAATCCACATCAGGACCTGGACATTCCCTACCAGTAAGACTTTCACACTGCTTGGTATCAGCTTTAATTCATTCACCATCATCCACTCAACTGCAAGCTACAAGCACTCATTCAGAACAGAGATGACAATTCCTAGTTCCTTGGGTTAACACTTAACATCATCATCACTGCAAGAAATGAGAGAGGCTGTCATATAAAGTGTTATGGAACTTCAATGGCATTTCTTGGGACCTGTTAGGAGGTGTGAGCTATTAACTGCATTTTTTTCATAGGTTGGTAAAAGGGGGAAAAGTTACATCTCATCTGCAAGACAGAGTTGCCCTTCTAAACCCTAATGCAAAAATAAAGACATCTGCCCCACAAATCATGATGATGCCAAATGATCCGACAGCTCATAGAGCTGGAAGGACAGGCAGCCTACATTTGGAATGAGATCCCTCAAGGGAGGAAGCAGGCAGCAGGGACAACAGAGGCGTGAGCTCAGAAAAGAGGGCTGCGTGACTATGATTAGGAGGCCACTCATGTTTCCAATGGGAGTATCTCAGATCTGGATTAGCCTGAAGTCCTCAGCCTTCTTTCCCACTTCAAACATTGACACAGTTGTCTCTAATGCTCCTTGTCATACTCTATAACTATCAAACCAGGTTCATGAAAGCCTTTGCTAGCAGTAACAGCAACCACAGAGACCAGAGTTTGCTCTACAAATGGGATGAGGAACCATGAGTCTGACAGCATCTACAGAAGTGGATCCAAAAATGGGTGGTACCACCTTCTAAGGGGCAGTGGGAGGAGGGAGTTAAAAGCAAGGGGGAGGCAAGGGAGGTGGTAGAGATATAAGTGGCTATCAGACTTTGAAAAGCTGGTACCACTGGATCAAGTTCGTTGATTTTGTTGACTTAATTAAATGAAATAGTTTTCATTGGAGTTTGAATAAATGCACAATTAATTGTTATTTTGAATTTTTACCTTCTTTAGTGGGTTGTGCACACCGCTATCCTGAACGATGCATTTTATAGGATAAGGGGCACTGGGGAGTTTTTGGAAACAAGAGGCCAGTGGTCCGCAAAATTTGGGAACCACTAATCTAGAAGAACACAGCTCCCATAATTCCTGACCACTGGCTAGGCTGAGTAAGGCTGATAAGGAATCTGATAACATCAGGAGGACCACAGATTTTCCCTCCACATTCTACAGGAATTCAAAGATTTATCTCATTATTTGCCAGAATATTCAGATGTCTGAGACTGTCCAGACTCCTGGTCATTGATTACAACATTTCTGCTGAAATTATCATGTCACAAAGATGGTAGTGAGACAGCAGCTGAAGGACATGATAACTGCAGCTATGTAGGAGAAACAGCTAGTTGTCCATTAGGTAATGAGGTTACCCTCTACAACTAGTTCCCAACTAGTTAAACAAACTATTTATTTGGTAAATCTATATGCCAGTCCACAGTCCAAGTCTCACAGGTTGGGGTGGATTTTGTGGATGTTGGTTGCCATAAGATTCAGGCAGGCTCATATGGTTAGAGACAGCCCCCCCCCCCCCGATAGCCAGTCCCTAGCCTGTTTTTTACCCTTGGGATTGAGGTAGGGCTAGGGGGTACATACCATGATGCCCAGAAGAGCTAGAAGGCTTTGCAACCACAGGTTGATTCATCTTGGGTCAGGACATGGATGTGGAAGAAGAGAAGAAGACAGTAATGGAGGTCAAGAGTAGAAAAATAAACTGTTTCCACACTGGGAAGGTGACACTCTTGTCAACAACAGTCTGTACCAAAGAGGAGTTTGCTGACTTTTCCACCCTGTAATAAATTAGCAATTAGCCCCAAGGTCCACATCAATGTAAACCTGATTGAACCGAACGTCCAGGGAGTCACATATTAGATTTACATCGTGGAAAAGCACATCAAGGAAAGCAACCCTCATTATTAAATGTCCCTGCAGCACAAGCCACCTCCGAGGACAGGCTTCTTCCCGCTGAACGGATTGGGAAAAAATGCTTTCAGAAGCTGTACACATCTTTCTTCATCTGCCCTAAATGAAATTATTTAGCACTTGACAATTACACAGTCAAGGGAGCCAGGATTTACTGAAACATAAAGATGCCACCAATAATTTATCTGCGAGGGAGGGGGGCACACAAGGGGAACAGCAGAGCGGTTATCTCAAGCAGCTTGTAAACTGTATCTGAACCGCAGCTTATAAGCAGAGAACAAGAGCCATTTGCAGCCACAGCAAGCTCCCAATTGCTGGCTGCACACTCACCATAGGCATGGATTGCAAGACAATCGCAAAAGCTGGAGAGATCACACAAGACATGTGGTCACACCGGGGGAGTAAACCAGCTTGCCTGGTTGCCTGGTTCTGGTTTAGGGTAATTTTCTGAAGTGTTGGCTCATGGGGCTTTGCATCCATCCATCCATCCATCCCCTTCATGGATCTGTATCCAGAGTTCACCTGTACAAAGACAAGTGGGCTAGCCTTTGTCATCATTCCTGTTGCCTTCCATGGATGCCCTGTACTCATGGTGGTTCTAAAATATGTGAGGTGCAAGTTAATGACTCCTAAGTGATCCCTTGCCCTGCAGAAGTACCGTATTTTTCACTCTATAACACGCACCCGACCATAACACGCACGTAGTTTTTAGAGGAGGAAAATCCGTAGGCATGCCACCTGTAGGCATTCCCTCCATAACACGCACAGACATTTCCCCTTACTTTCTAGGAGGAAAAAAGTGAGTGTTATGGTGCAAAAAATACGGTAACTACCATACGTTTGGTTTGGTTTGGTTTGGTTTGGTTTGGTTTGGTTTGGTTTGGCTTGGTTTGGTTTGGTTTGGTTTGCTTTGCTTTGCTTTGCTTTGCTTTGCTTTGCTTTGCGAAGATGCAGCCTAGGTGCCCTTTTTTCTCTCTCTCTCAGGTGTCCTGTGTTAACCTAAGAACTGATTTTCTGGATCACAGTTATCATCTATACTATTTGCCACCTTGTCTCCAAGTGCAATTGAAGTTTGTCAAATTTAAATTCCTAAATAGGTTCAGCATCATCTGTACTCCCCTGGACAGAGGCCCTTCTCTGTCTCAATCACTGGCTGGAGTGGGGTCAGTGGGAACATGGGAGGGAATGACTTTCTGTGTGGCAGCATCCACCTTGTGGAAGCCCCCTGGCCCACCACACAGAATCTTCCCCAGCAGGTGAATACTTTAGCTTGGCCATGTCTCCCTCTTATATTTTCGGGTGTCCCTGCTCCACTGCTCTCTCATCATTTTAATGTATAAAATCATAGAAGTTGGAAGAGACCCCAAGGTTCATCCAGCCCAACACTCTGCAATGCAGGAACCACAGCTAAAGAACCCCTGACAGATGGGCCATCATCTTCTGTTTAAAAACCTCCAATGAAGGAGAGTCCAGCACTGTCCAAGGTAGCCCATTGCATTGTTGAACCACACTTACTGTCTTACTTAGCCAGTTTGTATTATTGAAATAATGTTCTGGGCTGCCTTGAGTGTTCCTGTTGCAATGAAAAGGAAGAGGAGAAGCCTATAATAAATAAATCAACACATTATAGTCACTGGCTCCTTCTAGCCTCATCAATGCAGCTGCTTTGACATCCATCACAGTGCATTAGAAATCCAGATCAGCCCAGAATGACTTCTCCTTCTTGGGCATCATCAGACAGCTGGGACACTAAAGGGCCTCGGCGGTGGGTTGACCTCATCTGTATTCTTCCCAAAGGGACCAATAAGCATCCCAGACCAAAGCGCACCCCAAGCCAGGTGCCAGAGTCAGCACCAAAGTGGGCTGGCTGCTTCGCTCTTGGACACCAAAGACAGCTTGAATGCTGAGCCAGCAGGTGCTCCGGAGGTGGAAAGGTACTTAGGGAGATTAAAGTGCTCAACAAGCAGCATCTTGGCCACAGATCCTTAAATCACTCTGATGCCTCCAGGTTGCGGAAATGGCTATAGTTTAAAATGGATGGAATAATTCCCAAAGAGGCATTGCAGAGAAGCTGGCCTGGGAAGCAGTGGAGAGAGAAATTGGCTGTCATTTCTCCCCAGCAAGAGAAGGCTATTTCAGACCACTGACCCAAGCAAAGCTATCTCTTCGGCGGTATCTATCAGAAAGGGGAATATTCACAATGCTAGACCTGCAACAGGCAATGATCTGATGGCTATCCCATCTACGCAAATGCATTGGCTCTTAAGTTCTGAGCATTTCCCCCCAGCAACAGCACCCAGTGCCTCTCGTTCCTCTCAGGGGCACCCTTCCTTCCTCCACACCATCTCCCTCCAGACATGCATTTTTATAAATGCAGTAAATAAATTCAGCATGCAATGGAATGATTGCATTAACAGGATGCTTTTATTTTAATCGGTGGTTCAGTCTCTCAAACTGTTGATTGCTTTTATACTTCAAGGAATTTCATATTTTTAAACACACATACACACATCAGATTCCCCTTCCCCTTTTAACTGCAGAGATGTTCTAAGGATGCTTTGTCTGGCTGTTTTAATTTTTGATTATGTGAACTACTTTGTGTGAGCGTTTAAATGGAAATGCATGGTATTCATTTTTAAACAGATACAGAAGTAATCTCATGTGGTTCTCCCAAGTGAGATCAAATAAAGCCCAGTTTCAAAATACCAGGGATTCCCTGGACATTAAAGAGGCTTAAGAACATGAGAAGAATTTGCTGGATCAGGCCAATGGCCCATCTAGTCCAGCACCCTCTTCTCACAGTGGGAAACCAGATGCCTGTGGGAAACCTGCAAGTAGGATTCGAGCACAAGAGCCCTCTCCCCTCCTGCGGTTTCCAGCAACTGGTATTCAGAAGCATTGCTGCCTCCAGTTGTGGAGGCAGAACATAGTCATTCTGGCTGATAGCCCTCTCCTCCATGTATTTGTCTAATCCTCTTTTAAAGCCATCTAGGTTAGTGGCCATCACTGCCTCCCATTGGAGGGAGTTCCATAATTTAACTGTGTGCTGCATGAAGGGATTATTTCCTTTATCTACCCTGAATCTTCCAACATTCAGCTTCATTGGATGGTCATAAGTTCTAGTGTTATGAGAGAGGGAGTTGTAGAGCCTTCTGGAGTGGCTTACAAAGATCAATACAAAATATGGTTTCTAGCCTCAGACATATAATCCAAACATGGCATTAGGAACATAAGAAGCTGCCTTAGGCTACTAACCTATCCAGTTCAGTATCGTCTACTCTGTACTGGAGGTCTACTCTGAGTAAAGCATAATTGAAACCACCCTAAATCTCGCCACCCCGCCCCCATCCCTATCTGCTATAAGATCTCTTTGCCCATCAGTAAACTGTGAATTCCTTTTAAAATACTCATAACTACCTGGAGAGATCGTGTATGCAGTGTTGGGGTTAACTGCATGGGTGCCCGGAGCGACAGCCATGCCATGCACCGGGGGGGGGAGCTGTGGAGGGGCATGATTCACCGCATGCTGTGGCATCACGCACCGCGGAGAACCCCCCACGGTGTGCCTTTTTGTCACCCCCCCCAGGGATGACACCCAGGGTGGGCTGCCTCCACCACCACCCCTTCCTATCCCTCTGCTTCCAAGGGAGTCCATCTCACTGTCAAATGGCTCTTACTGTCAAAACGTTCTTCCTAATTCTTCCATAAGGAAAAAGTTTGCTTTTAGATAACTTTTTCCTACTGTTACCCAACTCTCTGAGGGACAAATAATAACAGCAAGTATCACCACCCCACTCTCTCTCTCAGGTACATTCCTGGCTGCACACACAGGACACAGACAGGTGAAAATTAAATATCTTTTTAAAGGTGCTTGTGCACAAACAGGCAAATACTTGCAAGCCTGCTCAGAACATTTGGTGGAAAGTACTAATTGAGAGGAGGGCACAACAACACACATTATTAATGCATTGCCCATTAGTGTGGAGAGCAAACAGGGAGATTTTGGAGGCATGAACTTGAAAGAGTTTACGTGTGGACAAAGGTGCACTAAGCCACACATGAAAACAGACACATGCATGCATGGATGCCATAGGATTGTATCCTACTAAGTTTTACTCTGAGTATTCCCACTAAAATGAAAGGATCTAACTTAGTCATATTCCTCAATTTCCAGTTTGTCCTTGCTGCTTAGGAGTACAGCCCCCAGTCTGGCTCATTCTCTGTTCCTCTGGCCTGGTACATACCCTCCAACATTTCTCTGATGAAAATAGGGACATCTCATTCCATAATGATAATTTTACTATTTATACCCCACACATCTTACTGGGTTGCCCCAGTCACTCTAGGCAGCCTCCAACATATACAAAAACATAGTAAACCATTAAACATTTTTTTAAAAAACCTTCCCTATACAGGATTGCCTGCAAATGGCTCAGGGGTCGGATAACTCCATATTCTCCAACATTTCGCCAAGGAAAATAGGGACACCCTAAGGAAACGTGGGACATTCCGGGATCAAAACAGAAACCAGGACAGCTTCTCTAAACCAGGGACGTCCCTGGAAAATAGGGACATTTGGAGGGTCTGCTGGTACACAACCCTAATCTGCTTCTTTGTGGGCACAAAGGGCCTTTTGTGTATACACACACAAACACACATGCAGCCTTGACAGATCAGACTAAAAGTCTTTTCAAGAGTGTTTACAGAAAAGGGTTTGGGCAGGGGGAAAGAAAGAGCCTGTTAATTGCAACTACTGGTCATTGGCCTGACTGTCTGCAGTGTTGATAGGACTGAGGACCACACCAGGACTGAGTGCTAAAGAGAGAGAAAGAGAGACACAGGGTGTCCTCAGCTAGGCCTGTACGGATGGCTCCCTGCAGCAGGTCTCATAACACATTTCAGAAATAACTCGCAACAAACAGCTTCATCCTGCCCAGTTAACAACAGTGCCATGCAGCTCCAGACAGCCATTAAGGCACACAACACAGCAAGCCTATTAAATTGCTTTCTGTTTAGAGGCAACTAAGAGGCCCCCAAAGTGTCTAGAACAAAGGTCGGCAGTAACTGGACAAAGCAGTTTATTTCCATGGGATAAAAAGGAAATCCCCAAATATATGTATGTCCAGTAGGCTGGTCAAGAGAAAATATTTCAAAACTGATTAAATTTTTTTCTTTTTCATTTGCATAGAACAAGTCTGGCTCCGATCAGCTAAAATTAGCCTTGACTAAGCCCCATTGAAAGCTATAGGGTGTACATTAAATCACAAGTGTGATTTAAATTCCTCAGGGTTCAATTTATCCCCTATGGGGTTCACTTTATCCCAGGGGGTCTGCATAACCCACCAAGTTGGGGGGGGCATCCATTGTACCATTCACAGAACAAAAACTACCATAGATACATCAAAAATTTCAAAAGTAGGGGGTCCATGGCTTGGCTTTTGAAAAACAAGGGGTCCAAAGTACCGTACTTTTCTGTGTATAACACACAGACACACACACACCGTGTATAAGGTGCCCCCTCCAGCTTAAGAAAATGGGGAGAGTTGTTGAGCTTTTTTAGGGGGGGCTGCCGTAAATCGCTCGCCCGTCTGATTTGCGCTGCTGCACCCACATGCCATAAAAACTGCCTATCAGCTGTTTCCTTACCAGTAGGAGCCGCCAGTCGCCCGCCCAATAACCACAGCAACAGCAAATCAACACCAGCTCTTATCACACCCACCAATAACAAGCACACAGCTAGAGAAAGCAAACAATCCCACATCACCAATATGCACTGACCGTGTATAAGGACCCCCCCCCATTTCTAAGAAAAAACTCTCATCTAGCACACGGAAACACCGTTTACCTTCTCGCCGGAGCAGTCCCTATTTATCTACTTGCACTTTGACATGCTTTTGAACTGCTGGGTTGGCAGGAGCAGGAGCAACGGGAGCTCACCCCATCGCGGGGATTCGAACCGCCGACCTTCTGATCAGCAAGTCCTAGGCTCTGTGGTTTAACCCACAGCGCATAGAGCGAGATGAGCGCACAACCCCAGAGTCGGTCACGACTGAACCTAATGGTCAGGGGTCCCTTTACCTTTACTTTAATACACAGAAAAGTACGGTAGTTGGAAACTTGGGAACCACTGCCCTATGCTGTTTAAATTCTACATGAAACTGCTGGGTGGGGTTCAACTTTCTAAACATCTGGCTCAGATTTTCTAAACATAAGTATGTGTAGCAGCACTGAAAAGAGAAGAGTAAATGTGCCTACCTGGAATCAATAGGCAGGGAGTTCCAAATTGTAGGTGTTGCCACACTAAAAGATTGAGTTCTTACAAATGTAGAATGGGGTATTATGTGGCACCTGTAGCAGAGCTAGTTTCACAGATCAAAGCCACTGAGTGGACATACACGGGGTAAGGTGATCATGCAGGTAAACTGGTCCCAAATGGTTAAGGGCTTTCTGTGCTGGTCCCGGGGGTAAGGTACCTTGGGCGTAGCAGAGTCCACACGAAGAGGGGCAAGGTCCGAGGCAGAGAGCCGGGCGGGGAACAGGTACGCTGGAACAGGAGGCTGTGCAGGGAACAGGAACACCGGATGGTCGGGAACAGGAGGCCGAGCAGGGAACAGGAGTACCGGATAGTCAGGAACAGAAAGCCGAGCAGGGAACAGGAGTACCGGATAGTCAGGAACAGGAGGCCGAGCAGGGATCAGGAACACAGGAAGGTCCGAAGCCAACAACGACGTTGCTCCCGCAACCTGGGGCCGGGCTGACTGGGCTTTTATCCTCTTCTAAGGCCAGGGGCGGTCCCGGCCCCCAGGAGCCCCGCCTCCTCTGGCCTTAAGGCGAGCACTCCTCCTGGGGGCAACCAGTTCCCTTCGCCTCTCTGCCCTAAGCCTCTGCAGATCAGGAGAGGCCGAAGGGTTACTGGGCCCTGGAGGAGGCTCACCTGTGGCCACTGAGTCGTCAAGCCTCTCTGGGGCCAGAAGGGTTTCACCTGGGGCCAGCTCCTGATGCACTGCTACAGGTGCAGGTTCTTCAGCATCTAGGCCTTGCCCCAGTTCAGCCGGCCCTGGAGGCGGGGACTCTTGTGCAGGCTGGGATTCCTCTGTTTCATCCTCCGAATCGGAATCCCAGGCCATCACACCATCCCCCCTCCCAAGCCCCCCCCCCTCAACCGAGGGTCCGGACCCGGCTTGCCGGGGTACGTCGCATGGAACTCTCGGAGGCAGGCAGGTGCATGGACGTTGGCCGCTGGTTCCCAGGAACGGTCCTCCGGTCCGTACCCCTTCCAGTCAATGAGATACTGCAGCTTTCCCCTGCGGTATCGGGAGTCCAGGATGCGTTCCACCTCGTACTCAGGCTCTCCCCGAACCAACACTGGCTGCGGTCGGGGACGGTTCGGGTGGAACTCGTCGGGTGGGGCCACCGGACTCAAAAGGGACCTGTGGAAGACCGGGTGAACCTTCAGGGTTGCGGGTAACCAGAGACGAAATGCCACAGGAGAGACTTGGTCTACGATAGGGAACGGGCCGGTGAAGCGGGCGTCCAACTTCCGCGAAGGTCGAGAGGGGTGGAGGTGGCGAGTGGAGAGCCAAACCAGGTCACCGACGCGAAGTTCCGGCCCCACCTGGCGGTGGCGGTCGGCTTGGGCTTTGTACGCTTCCTTGGCCTGGTGCAGTTGCTCCACCAAAAGCTGTTGCTGGGACTGGAGCTCTTGAAGCCACTCCGTCACCGCCGGGACCGCGGACGCCGGCAGCACCTCTGGAAACAGCCGAAACTCCGTGGTATATGTGGCCACCGTGGACTTGCCCTGTTTCAAACGCCGAATCGCCCGGTTGGCTTGACTCTCTTTCTGGGGGTTGCCGAAAGCGGCCTCCAAACGATTGCAAAACCCCGTATAGTCTGCCAGCAAGGGGGAGTCTTGCCTGAGTAGCGGCAACGCCCACTTGGCCGCCTGGTCCTTTAACAAACTAATCAAAAAGTGCACCTTGGTGCGGTCGTCAGGAAAGTTCCGGGCTCGCCCCTGAATATACAGCTTGGCCTGGGCCAGGAACATGGGAAAGCTGGCCGGGGCTCCATCAAATTTCTCAGGCAAAGCCACTGGGTACTTGCCCGGAGCCGGGGCGTCGGCCCCAGGAGCCGGTAGGGCTTCCAAGCGTTGCTGAAGTGCCACAACCGCGTCGCTGAGCTGCTGCACAGTGTGAGTCAAGGCCTGGTTCTCCTGGGCCAAAGCCACCAGTGTAGCCGCCTGTTCAGCCATGGCCTCTGGCTCTTCCCGAACGCACCCCTACGAAGGGGGAGTGCGGGTGTGGCGGGAGCAAACTGTGCTGGTCCCGGGGGTAAGGTACCTTGGGCGTAGCAGAGTCCACACGAAGAGGGGCAAGGTCCGAGGCAGAGAGCCGGGCGGGGAACAGGTACGCTGGAACAGGAGGCTGTGCAGGGAACAGGAACACCGGATGGTCGGGAACAGGAGGCCGAGCAGGGAACAGGAGTACCGGATAGTCAGGAACAGAAAGCCGAGCAGGGAACAGGAGTACCGGATAGTCAGGAACAGGAGGCCGAGCAGGGATCAGGAACACAGGAAGGTCCGAAGCCAACAACGACGTTGCTCCCGCAACCTGGGGCCGGGCTGACTGGGCTTTTATCCTCTTCTAAGGCCAGGGGCGGTCCCGGCCCCCAGGAGCCCCGCCTCCTCTGGCCTTAAGGCGAGCACTCCTCCTGGGGGCAACCAGTTCCCTTCGCCTCTCTGCCCTAAGCCTCTGCAGATCAGGAGAGGCCGAAGGGTTACTGGGCCCTGGAGGAGGCTCACCTGTGGCCACTGAGTCGTCAAGCCTCTCTGGGGCCAGAAGGGTTTCACCTGGGGCCAGCTCCTGATGCACTGCTACAGGTGCAGGTTCTTCAGCATCTAGGCCTTGCCCCAGTTCAGCCGGCCCTGGAGGCGGGGACTCTTGTGCAGGCTGGGATTCCTCTGTTTCATCCTCCGAATCGGAATCCCAGGCCATCACACTTTCTATACTAATAGCAACACCTTCAACTAGGCCTGGTGGCAAATCAGCAATCAGTGCAGATCTCCGAGCACAGGTGTTACATGCTGACAAGGCCTCACTCCTGTCAGCAATTGTGCTGCAGCATTCAGCACTAATTGCAGCTTTCAGACCAAGCGCAACTGGAGCTCCACATAGATTGCACTGCAGTAAGTTAAATTATTGTTAATGGCGCCTGCTTGTAGCACTGAGCTCTGCCACCAGCCAGCAGATGAACCTGCCTTTCCTTCAGTCTCTTAATCCATCTGTTTCCTTTGGTTGCTTTTGAAAAGCCTGATGAAGAAGGTCTTTCTCAACATCCTGCTACCGGGGAGCACAACCAGTTCCGTCACACTGGGTGCAAAGCCTTGAGGGCGCCACAGCTGTGATGCAGAATGGAAGGAGAGAGGCAGGGCAGAGGGGCATCAAAATTAGGGATTGCTTGGGGTGCTGCTGGAATTTAAGACCCCAAGGTCTGCCACTGCTCTTCTTTAACGCTGCAAACAGTTCGTGGGACTGAGCACTTCCTCTGATGAAGCCTTCTGGTGGAAAGCGGGTTGCAATCTAGCTCCTTGCCTAACTCTCTCTCTCTCCACCTCTCCACCTCTCCCATTAATACAAAGGGCCAATTGCTCTGGCAGGTGCAATGTCATTTTGCCATTTACATGATGTATTAGGGTGGTCTTCCCGCAGACATGAAGAAAAATGGATCTGGCAAAATATTTATACGTTTGTGTGACTGGAAAAAAGCCAAGAGCCCACCTCTTATGTTTATTCAGCAGCCGCGGCCAATGGGGAATCTTGATAACCTTAGAAATTTTGCTGCAGCTACGAACTATCCCACAGGAACCTCCAAAGGCATTGGAGGGAGCAGAGGGTGGCAGGTGGGGTGATTGCCCCTAATTATAAAGCTAATTTTCTATTTCAGTGCATGGAAATTCAGTCTCCAGCAGTTTTCACTAGTCAACAGGGGGCCAGAAGATCTGAAGGTAGATCCATGATATGTAAGACACATGTGTCCCCTCCCCCCCCCAAAAAAATCTAGGAAGTATAGTTTTCCCCCCACAGAACTACATTTCCCAGCATCTTTAACAAACAACAGTTCCAGAATTTTTGGAGGGAAACCAACCTGGGTGGCTTTAAAATAGGATTAGACAAATTCACAGAAGAGAGGGCTCTTGATAGCTATTAGCCATGATGGCTATGCTCTGCCTCGACAGTAGGGGGCAGCAATGCTTCCATGCAGGAAACCACAGAAGGGGAGATCCGGTTGGCTGTTGTGACAATGGGATGTTGGACTAGATGGGTTATTGGCGTGATCCAGCAGACTCTTCCTTATACAGTGGTACCTCGGGTTACATATGCTTCAGGTTACATACGCTTCAGGTTACACACTCTGCTAACCCAGAAATAGTGCTTCAGGTTAAGAACTTTGCTTCAGGATGAGAACAGAAATCAGGCTCCAGCGACGCGGCAGCAGCAGGAGGCCCCATTAGCTAAAGTAGTGCTTCAGGTTAAGAACAGTTTCAGGTTAAGAACGGACCTCCGGAACGAATTAAGTACTTAACTCGAGGTACCACTGTGTGTGTATGTGTGTGTACACACACACACACACACACACACACACACACACACACACACTTATTGGTTTTTCCATATATTTTCCAAACAGAACATATCATCTCATCTTATACATCATTTGGCTATTTTAGCCTAAGACTTCCATCAACCACGTCTAATGATTTTCAAACCTCCTCTTTTAATCTTACATTTATTGCCCTAACTATTACTTTTAATAGTCAATAATTTATAATCCCCCAGCAGACTCTTCTCATGTTCTTATGTCCTTACTGACGCCCCCATTGGCACACTGCAGCTTGCAATCACCACTGCTACCTCTCTGAGTTCAACTGAGGGCCTCCTAACCTAGGTAGCTGGGCCCTAGCAGCGCTCCTGCAAAGATCTCCCTGCCTAGTCCATAAGGAGCAGGCAAGGGTAGATTGCAGAATACATCCTTCCATCTCCCCCTCCCTTGGACTGCTCTCCCAATTATCCCACAAAGAACAGAATATAGAACACAGCATAATTCTCTTGTAGAATCGTTAAAGTTGTCACTCAATTAAATCATTCTCAGTTCACTCATTATCTTAGTTGGTTAATCAAGTTTGCATAAACCCAAGACGTAGGCAAATTGTAAAGATAGCATCATGGGGAATACCTTCATGCACATCCCCCCACTGTTGTTGTGTTGCTGGAGAGACTGTGAGGATCAGTGGTATTCTATGCATGGCCTGTGGGCCGCATCCGGACCTCCAGGCTGCAGGAAGTGGCCTGCTAGCCCCTGTGGTTTCACCTCCCTATTGGCTCTGGAGAGTGGGTGCTCTGCCCACACTTTGGAGACTAATCTCAGAAGAGCCCAGGCCACTTCATTTCTCAGTTAGGAGGGATGGTTCACCTGCATTCTTAGCACTAAGCACAGAGCTAAAATCTGAGGTAAAGCCTAATTGCTCTTTTAGGCTAAAAAAGCAGCATTTTCAAGCACCTCAGTGCTGGAGTGCAGCAGGGCAGGAGAACTCTGCATTATGCTTTGTGCACAAAAAGGGCTAGCTGCCCCTGGTGGAGTGAGAGTGCAACTGCAATGAGGTAGGCTACACTGAGAGGGCAACCCAGTGGAACTGAGCTTGCGACAGGAACTGACCAGTCGACCAGCCAAATGCACCTGAAAAACCCACTGATATTATCACACACAAACACACCTTGCTGCTGTGACCTTCCATCTTCTAGCATCACCACTGAGGTACAATTATGTTTTTCCTTCATTTTTTCTGCTGCTGCTTGCCTGCTCCCCACCATGCTTCAGGACTAAGCATGCAGGCATTACCTTTGAGATAATCCAGCACAAGGATGTGGGAGTGGGGTGGGGGAGCTTTTCCAGTCCAAGGGTCACATTTCCTCTTGGCAGCCTAGATTTACAGTTTAGGCTTAGGCTATTTGCAGGACAATATTCTCCCATACGAACCTGCCTGGGCTCTGAGAACTTTGGGGGAGACACTCCTCTCTCACACCCATGCTTGGTGGAGACATGGGAGAGGGCCTTCTTAGTGGTGGCTTCTCCTAGACCAGGGCTGGTTCACTGCAGCGGACCGTGGGCCAGATTGCGTGTGAGCATGAGCACCCATGATTTCCAGCATCTGCATCTCTGCAGACACGATTTCTGGCGCCGCAGAAGCAAGTACCTGTGCCATGCTGTGCTGCTTTAGAGCAGCACACGGGGACTCGCCAAGCAGGCGGCGCGGCTCGGGGGCCAATTAAACGACCCCCATGAGCCGCTTGCGGACCATGGGCCTTAGGTTGCCTACCCCTGTCCTAGACTTTGTAACTCCCTTCCTAGAGAAGCCAGACTGGCTCCCTCCTTGCTGCGCTTCTGCCAGCAGGTGAAGACTGTTTTATTCTGACAGACCTAGAAAGGGCTTTAATAGCACTGTGCTATTTTTACTATCTGTATGTTAATAAAGTTGGTTTTGATTTTCTTTTCATTCCTTTCAACTATTGTCTTTTATACGTTTTTAGCATTTTGTATCTTATCTGTGTTGTTTTAATTTGTGTAAGCTGCCCTGAGCCCTGGTCTGGGGAAAAGGCAGGGTGATGATGATTTTGCAGCAATGTCTCCTGCCTAGCCAAAACATCAGCAACAGTCCAGACGTGCCTACGTCAGAATTCTTGCATTGCAGGGGGTTGGACCAGATGACCCTTTGGGTTCCTTTCAACTCTACAATTCTATGATTCTATGACAACAGCACCACTGTCTCCACTTCCCAATACAGTAGTACCTTGGTTTAAGAATTTAATTCGTTCTGGAGGTTTGTTCTTAACCTGAAACTGTTCTTAACCTGAGGTACTACTTTAGCTAATGGGGCCTCCCGCTGCCGCCGCCACGCGGTTTCTGTTCTCATCCTGAAGCAAAGTTCTTAACTCGAGATACTATTTCAGGGTTAGCGGAGTCTGTAACCTGAAGCGTCTATAACCCGAGGTACCACTGTACTAGGCTTGTCTCTGAAATGTAGACTGGAATCCCCCCAGGCAGGGACCCTGCACCGTTTTTGTCCTGTGTCCTTCTACAGAGTCCAGCACCACAACCGACAACCAAGAAATATTTAGTGAGTTGTTTAGCACCAGCAGCCAGAGAAATACCCACCAGCCCTCCCATGGCAAAGGCAGCCCAGCAGGGCCTAGAAATGGACAGCAAATCCTCCAGCCAGCCTTTGCTCGGCCAGGAGGGCCAGAGCAGTCTCTCATCATCCCAATTACTCTGCTGGAGAACAGATCAAGGAAAGACCGTGGAGGAGTCACAAGCTTTGTTCCCGAGCATCTGGCAGCTTCCTTTTCTTGCAGAAGGTGAGAAATAATAGGGCGGGAAGTGGGAGGCTTTTCCAAACACATAATCAACTCCCCTGGCCTGATTGATACTTGCAGGGTCTCACACAGAACAGGGCAAGGAAAAAGGCTTGCTCTGGTGCCTCGCTGGCTGCCTCTTCTCCCTGCAGGCCTCATTCTCTGCTTTGCTCTGAGCGTGCGTCACCATGCCAGAGCGCAAGGGGCGTCCCGGGTGCTTCTGAGTCAATCTGCAACTGAAAACAAGCATGTCCAAGTGCATGGAATGGATGCCTTGCTGATCCATATCTCAGAGGCAGAACACTTGCTTCTTGGGCAGGTGCATCTATGCCGTTGAGAGAAGTACTGAGAGAGCCCTTTGTGTCCTCAGACTTTGGAGAGGAGAGCAACCAAAATGATCCAGAGTTGCAGTGTTTGAGACTTAGTGATTTAGAGAAAAGGTAAGAGGTGACATTAGAAGTTTCTAAGATTATGCATGGCATGGGGGAAGTAGAGAAAAGCCCCCCCCCCCTTCTCTCATGACACTAGAATTCCTGGCTATCCAACAAAGCTGGATATTGGGAGATTCAGGACATATAAAAGGAAGAACTTCACACAGTGCATAGTTAAACTATGGAACTCTCTCCCACAGGAGGCAGTGATGGCCACCGACTCAGACGACTTTAAAAATGTGACTGTTTGGTGTTCCCTCAGCCAGCCTTGTGGTGACATGAAAGCGTCCACAGTCAGACAGAAGTATCAGCGTGGAAGGGCCATTGGCGCCGCCTGCTCTCTGCCCCCTGGTGCCGGAGCATGAAGCTCCACCACTGGGAAGCGCTGAAACGTTTGCAAGTGAATGACATTTGGGAGCCCACATTTCAAATCCCCCCTCAGACAGGAAGCTTACTGGGTGACCCTGGGCCAGTCATTGCCTCTCAGTGTAGCCTAGCTCACAGGCTTGTTGTGGGGATTAAATGAGGAGGGGAAGAAACATGTACACCACATACATAAATGTAAAAGTGTTGTGTCAATGAAGGTTGCAGAAGACACCCACAAAAAAGCATTTATTTGAATGAACTTTAGGTGTATCACAAGGTGCTTTCAACAGTTTTCCACATTTTTGTACATATTATCTTTCACATATATCCAATTACAAATTTCCCTGAACCTTCTGACTTCCTCCCCTCCCTCCCATGGGTTCTTAAATTAAAAATAATTTTTTTGCATATTATAATTTTTCCAACTATTACGTATCCCTAATTTATTATAGTCAATTTCACATTACAAATGTCATTACAACACTGCCAATGCTTACAGTGGTTTTTTAAATAAACTACAAATTTACTCCAGTCTCTAGCAAATACTTGATCTTCTTGGTTTCTGATCTTTCCCATCAGTTTCGCCATTTCTGCATAGTCCATCAATTTTATCTGCCATTCTTCCTTTGTTGGTAATGTTTCTTCTTTCCATTTTTGGTCTAGTAGCATTCTCGCCACCGCATTTCTAGGTATAGGTCCAATCTTTCCAGGTCTGTGTCTGACAGCTTTATTTCTGCTCTGGTGCTTTCCCCACAAAAACCTGCTCTTTACTGCTGAATTGGAGCAAGCTGCAATCTGTTTCAACCCCAATTGCCATTGGCTCTGATTCAGCAGCAAAGATCAGGTGTTCCTGAGGAAAGCAGCAGGGCTTGGGAATGAACTGGTAAAGTATGGGCCTGTGCCTAGAAAATGAGGGGCAAGTGGTAACTGTGGGTGAGCCCTATGACAGCACGCTCACTTTCCTGTTTACTTTTCTTTAATGAAATCAGAGTCTCATTAAAATTCCTTGACTAAGTAACCCCAGCCTAATTCACTCTCCCTCGCTTTTCCATTAACATTTAATCATTCTTTTCTGAACAGTATGACTGTTTGGTGTTCCCTCAGCCAGCCTTGTGTTCACATGAAAGCATCCACAATCAGACAGAGGTATCAGCGTGGAAGCGCTAAAACGTTTGTGAGTTAATGACATCTACCCCAAACTTATTAGCAATTCACTTGCCGCCTCCCCACCTCTCCCCCGACGGCTTCTCTGTGGTGTCAGCAAACACTGCCAATTACTGAATTAGGAGGAGACGTCTTCAAAAACCACTTTTGCTTTGCATTACCTTGCCCTTATATCATCCACTTCCTTGCCTGAATGCTAAAATCGCAACGGCGTGTCCATTTGGAAAGAGGCACGTTTGCGAAGAGAGCGGAAAGTTTAGCTTTCCAAATCCAAATAAGGTCTCTCTGGAGTAACAATCAACATTTGATTCTAGTTTCACAGACAACAGCTAGAGCTGAAATCTCTCTCTCGCACACACAGAGAGCGAGATACTAGGCCAAATTCAAGGTGTTACTATTAGTATATACAGCCCTTAACAACTTGAGACTGGTTTACCTACAAGATTGCCTTACTCCATATACACCCACTAAACTGCTTCAATTGGCAGAACTGGCACTATTACAGCTGCCACATAAGAATGTGATATTTTAGTGTGTCAGCATCTACACTTCGGAACTCCCCACCTATTGACATCAGGCAGGCACCTTCACTGTACTCTTTTTGGTGCCTGCTAACAAACATATTTTGTCTAGACAAACCTCTACAGTCTTTTAGAAAGCTGGTGCAAGTGTTAATCTGTTTTCAGTTATTTAAATCAGTGTTGTTAATTTTTCTTATTGATAATTTTGCTCTTTTATCTCTGTAAACCACTTTGAAGTTTTCTTTACAATCAAGAGGTGTATAAATTTTACAAAATAAATAAAATATGCCTGTTTCCCCTTCCTCAACTGCACCTCCCAATCCTTCCTTGCCTCCTCCTACAGACCCTCCCCTGGGGTCCATCCTGGGCTCAGCTCCTAATGGAAGCCATTTTTAAAGGTCTTTTTCAAAGACACATGTCAGTCACTCAAAATGTTTCTAGAAAGGCTGTCTCTTTAGGTGCAGACATGTCTCCCAGTCCCCTACAGATTGACAAAACCCTATGATCTGCTTCACGAAGCTGCCCGTTTCCCCGCGATAATTTTTATGATTAATATCAGAAATTGTAGATGCAGGCACAATTCCTTCCCTATAGTCACATATATTTTCTCCCCTTGTAGACAGAAATGCATTCAGGGAAAACCTATCTCCCAGACAGCAGCAGAATTAGCATCCAAAAGGGCCAGACCAGTATCCTAGTTGATAACCACGGCAATGCACTCTACATGGGGCTACTTTTGAAGGTGACTCAGAAACTACAACTAATCCAGAATGTGGCAGCTAGGCTGGTGACTGGGAGTGGCCGCCGAGACCAAATAACACCAGTCCTGCTACATTAGCTCCCAGTACACTTCCAAGCACAATTCAGAGTGTTTGTGCTGACCTTTAAAGCCCTAAATGGCCTTAGCCAAGTATACCTGAAGAAGCGTCTCCACCCCCATCGTTCAACCCGGACACTGAGGTCCAGCTCCGAGGGCCTTCTGGTGGTTCCCTCACTGAGAGAAGTGAGGTTACAGGGAACCAGGCAGAGGGCCTTCTCGGTAGTGGCACCCACCTTGTGGAATGCCCTCTCATCTGCTCTCAAATTAAAATAACAACTATCTGAAGGCAGCCCTGTTTAGAGATTTTTTAATGATGTTTTACAATTTTTATATGTGCTGTAAGCCAGCCAGATGGGTGGGGTAATAATAATAATAATAATAATAATAATAATAATAATAATAATAATACACCTTGATCCAGGCAAGATGTTTAGGGAAGCTTGTAATGTTTGATGTATTACAGTATTTTAATATTTTTTGGGAAGCCGCCCAGAGTGGCTGGGGAAGCCCAGCCAGATGGGCAGGGAATAAATAAATTATTATTATTATTATTATTATTATTATTATTATTATTATTAGAGTCTGCATCCAAGAGTGGCCTAGAAAATTGGCAAGGCATAGAGCCATTCCATGTCATTTTCATAACTATACTCATCAAAAGAAATAGCCCCTGGGGGGGGGAAGAATTTACACAAAAACATTTGAGCGTTTCCCCCTTTTGTTTAATCATGTGAGCAAATGCACAATTGCACTGACATCCTTTTAATTCAAGTGTCTGTTACAACTTCTGAGCTGGGGGCTCCATTTGACTGACGTTAAAAAGGCGAGTGTCGCTCTGCATCTGAACAAAATTCAGGCAAAGGTAAAGGAGCTCAAAATTTCACCACTATGCTTTCCGCTAACTAAGCAGGGTGTTGATATGCCTAAATCACTTGTGTGTGCAGCTTAGCTGGAGCGGGGAATGGGGAAATGAATGAATGGCAGGAAGAGAGAGTTGCTTCAAGAGCACATGCAGAGCGAGTTTTACTGTCTTGACCAGCACACTGACGTGGAGGCGACGTTGTTGGCAGCCAAACAACTGGACCAGGTTTTTGGCCCCGAGGCTTGCAGGCAGGAAGGGCCACTGAACCAGACTCCCCCCTCAGCACCAGGGACTGTAGAGCAAGAGCCAGGGCCCTCACAGGCCTTCCCTCAGGCCCAAGGAACCAAGG
Organism: Podarcis liolepis; assembly: GCF_965112155.1. Taxonomy (NCBI): domain Eukaryota; kingdom Metazoa; phylum Chordata; class Lepidosauria; order Squamata; family Lacertidae; genus Podarcis; species Podarcis liolepis. The sequence goes on along the minus strand of NC_139561.1, from coordinate 58,751,049 downwards.
ACCTCCAACTCTACCCCACCAGCCCAAAGGAGTGAACCAGCTGCCCATCTCCATCAAGAGCACTGGCCCTTCATGTGTTTGCAGTTGGCCAAATGGAGCAGAAGAGGAAAAGTGGGCTGCAAGCATACAGTCGTAGAATCATAGAATCGTAGAGTTGGATGGGAAACATCTAGTCCAACCCCTGCAGTGCAGGAATCTCAGCTAAAGCACCCAAGCCACTTGCTGTCATAGTGACAGACATGTTTGCTAGCTTACACCATCCTGCCCTTTAATAAGGTTCTCAGGGCATCTGACAAACAAGGATAAAAAAATAACTTAAACGAAGCACACATTGCCCTTTCATTGACACTGTTCATACTACTACTACTACTACTACTACTACTACTAATAATAATAATAATAATAATAATAATATCAAAGAGGCCTCTCATTTGGTTTTCAGAATCTACTATTTTTTTTTTATTCATCCATGCAGGAGAAGCATTTCATGTGTAGCTCTCATTCAACTGGCTGGATTCCATTTATACAGGAGATCTTACTGGTGGATTGGGCCCCCTAAAGCCCCTACTAGATGCAAGTGCTGCTGTCTGATGCTTCTTCCCCACCCCATTTCCTGCTGCTACATCTCATTGTTCTAATTTCTTAATTTCTTGAAATGGGAATAAATCACCACATTTAACAGGAGATATAACAAGGGGTGTTGCATTTCAGGCATCAGTGGCAATTTGTTTTGCACAGGCAGTGGACCTAATATAACCTGAGCTAAACAGATTATTTCTTCCTCGTTCTGTGGCACAGATAACCCCATGTGTTCAGAATTCTGATGGTGAGCTATTTATGGAGTGAATATAAATATACACAGAACAGTGTAACTCCAGGCCCTGAATGCAGACTGAGCTTGCTTGAGTGCAGACAGAAGAGGTGCCCAGCAGTTCTGAGGACAACAACACAGAGAAGCATTCTGACTCAGTTGCCCAGTGACAACGGATGTCTTCAGCCAGTAGGGCTCTTTGCATAGGATGACTCCATCCATTGATTTTCATGGCTGACTGAGGCTCTGTGCCCTTAAATCTCACCTGCCACCCTTCCACCTATCCCCATCATCAAAGCTCACCTTCTTGCTAACAGAGGGCAATTTCACTCCCCAACTTGCCCCTCCCATCACCTCCCCCTTCTCTTCCTCCTCCATCTGTGGCTTCATCCCTTAGTGCTTTTGCAGAGGGGGAAGAAGTGCATCTAGGTTGCTAGGCAATGACCAAGATAGTTTGTATCCCATGCATCAAATAAGCACAGAGGTTTGCAGGGAACGGGACGCAAAAGTTCATCTTCAGAAGAACCTTGGCTTTCTTTTCATTTTTGTAAAGGAGTGTTTTCTAATGTTTACAACAGTGAAGATAAACTAATGGAAACCTCAAATTGATGGCAGGGGACATGGCAGGGGAGATCTGAACAATGATGCTCCTTCAGATCCTTCAGATTGTTGAGAGCTTTAAAGGACAATGGCAAAACCAGCACTCAGAACTGAGTCTAGAAGCTCACTGGGGTCCCAGGGGACGGTCCAAAGGCACATCAGGCTGCCAATTAATGGAGTGGACTATTGATGGCTATTAGCCACAATGGCTATGCTCTGACTCCACAGTTTGAGGCAGCAATGCTTCTTAACAGTGGCGTAGCATGGGGAGCACTGGGGCAGTTGCCCTGGTAACAAAATTCTCAGGGGCACTAAATTTCATCACCCAACACAGCTGCATGCTTCCGTCACTGGGCTCTGTTGTAAACTGCTTCTCCATGTGGACCAGAAAGTGACCTCTCCAGTCAATGGAACAACTCTTCTTTTCTTATCTCTGCAGCTGCGATCTCCTGGGTGACTCAGTCTCCATAAAGCAGTTGAATGTGCATGTGTACTCCATCTGTTTCCCTCCCTCCCACACTCTCCGCCTTGCCCTGGGCCCTGGCAATCCACGCTATGCAACTGCTCCTGAATACCAGTTGTTGGAAAGCCCAGCAGCAGAGAGTGCTCTTGTGCTCGAGTCCTGCCTGAGGGCTTCCCACTGGAGCATTTGGTTGGCCACTGTGAGAACAGGATACTGGACTAGATCCAGCAGGCACTTCTCATATTTGTAACTTGCTAAAGCTAAGCAGGTTTAAGTCAGGTCATTCCCAGTATGGGATACCTCCTGGGAACAACATGCACACTCCGTATATTCCTTGATAGAAGAAAGGTGGGATATAAATGTGAGAAAAGAAGGAATCAAAACTGGCAATCAGCAGAGTCCTGTGAAGTGTTATGTGGCAAATATCCTGCAGACCAGCCCTAGATGAAGCACATTACATCGGTCTAATCTTGAGACCACAGGAGACAGGTATCACGGTAGCTGGGTTCTTATTTCCCAGGAAAGAGAGCAACTGCCATACCAAATGAAATTGCAAAATGGCATCCCTGGCCACAGAGGCCACCTGAGCATCACAATGCAGAGCCAGGCACAACCTGCACACACAGTCCTGGAGTGGGGAGGGGCGCACAATCCTGTAAAAGCTTTGGATGAAGCGGCCCAGCCACCATGAATAATCCCAGGCTCCCTGGACTGAACTTAAGTCTTTTGGACCCCACCCAGCTTATTAGCAACTCATCACTGGTTCAGACTCCAATTTAAGGAAGCAGAAAGCCCGATACATCCTGCCAGTTGACAATGGACAAAAGGATTTTCCTTAATAGCCTCTGATTTATGATTTACTCATTGATATCTCACCCTTCCCTCCAAGGAGCTCAAGATTTTTCCATCTCCCCCCACCCCACACTTTATCCTCACAGCAACCTTTGTGGTAAGATGACAACTCTGTTTCTGCTTCTCTGTGTCTCCTGTAATGTTGCTCACTGTCAGGGGTGCCAACTTGAATATGGGGGGGGGGCATAATCAATCACAAGACATGATGCACACACACCATTTGAATGGCAATGCCCATCAACTGAGGGAGGCCTCTCAAAAAAAAAATTGGGGGGTCTTGGTCCTTAGGAGTTGGCTGCTGTGTTCACTGACCCTTTCCTGCTGCAAGTTCTTATAAGGCTTCTGATGATGGGGATGGGGTAGCTAGAAACCCCTACAATGGTATTGCTACTGGTCACCTTGTAGGACCAGGCTGAAGGCAGCCCTGGGTGCCTGCCTGCTCCAATCAGAGTGAAGAGTGACTGGCTTCACAAGAGGAAGAAGAAGAAGAAGAGGAGGAAGAAGAAGAGGAGGAGGAGGAGTTTGGATTTGATATCCCGCTTTATCAGTAACCTAAGGAGTCTCAAAGGCTAACATTCTCCTTTCCCTTCCTCCCCCACAACAAACAGTCTGTGAGGTGAGTGAAGCTGAGAGACTTCAAAGAAGTGTGACTAGCCCAAGGTCACCCAGCAGCTGCATGTGGAGGAGCAGAGATGTGAACCCAGTTCACCAGATTACGTGTCCACTACTCTTAACCACGACACCACACTGGCCCCACACTGCCTTTGCCACAAGCTCCCCCTTCTCCTGCCCCACAACTCCTCACCTGCCAAGAAAGTAGAGGCCAGCAGTGGAGATGGCTTTGGTGCAAAAGCACTCCTGCTTAGGAATCCTTTTTCCTGCTTAGAAATGGTCCAGGGCAAGTCCCAGCATCCCCAGAAGAAATGGAGTAAGCCCACTCAAAGCAGATGCAGCCCCCCTTCTGACATCTGCCTCCCCCTTCCCTTGCTCAAGAGGTTATTTTTTAATATTTGGTATGGGGAAGGGGTGTCCTTTGAGGGATTTGTATGCAGCCATTTGAAATGCCTCTGCACCCTCTGGCCGAAACACATCTTTAAAATATTGTGCTAGAGAGATGTGTGGTCTAATGCAATCTTTTGCCACAGACATTTTTAGACATAACTTCACACATGTGCAGGGAAAACACAGCACATTTCACAAAAGGCGTTCTTTGAAGCTAACATAAGAAAGCCTTATGTCTTGGGTGAAGTGTCTAGAGTCCCGCAGAGAGTCATAAAACGAAAATAAAAAAAACATTCAAAATGTGGGAGGATTATTTAGTGGCAGCAGAAGCAGCTCAGAATAGCCAGATCATTCACAATCTTCGCAGGTCTGTATAACCAAACCTAGCCGTGTATCATAAAACTGATGCTCAAGGAAAACCACCAGAGAGTCCACAGGGTGGGGAAATCACTCATTTGATAATGTGTCTGTATCTCAATCTCCCCACATGTGGGGAAATGGCACATTGGAGAGATCGGTCCATTATACAGCAGTTCAGGCAAGGAGCACAGTGAAGCAATCTCTTTTTAATACCCTCTGACCTGTGGTCTCCCTTCTGAACAGCAAAAAAATAAAATAAATAAATCTCCTGCCATCGCAGCAGATGTCTGGGGTCAACTCCCCATGAAGGAAGGGGGAGAAGGTCGGGCCAGAAAGTGAACCAGACACCATTCCGCCATCTTGACCTTAATGCATGCCACCTTCTTCTCCTTTTTGCTTCAGAAAAACAGAAACAAATCCATCCCTACGAATTGCATTTCTGATTGTCAGGCAAAGGGAGCTGAAGATGTTTACAAAGCTGTGAAGGGTTTGTCAATGGAAACACTTTCCTAGTAGAAATGAAGAGCAGGAGAAAGAGTCAACCACTTCAGAAAGAACGGAGGTAGTTTACACATCACTTAACACAAGTGCTTGGAAAAGCCTCTAATGCAGAGGGCAGGCAGGATCATTGCCTCCCTCCCTTTCCCCCCACCACACTCTCTGAGCCCCAACAAGGACACAGGGACCCCTGTCCAAGGAAGAGCAGCAGGAGGGAAACCTTCCGGGAGCTTCTCTGTTATTTGCTGTGGCTTATGATGTGATGTTTTCAGATTCATAAATGTGAAAGTACACAGCAGGAAAGAACTGGAAAGTGCCAAGGGGCCTCTCCACACAATCATCCATTCACTGTACTATAAATGTGCCCACATTTTTATTCTTAAAACATGTCTGGAATAAAATACATCACACACGTGTGAGAATAAATCTCATTATTCCCAAAGTCATATCCATTTGAAATAAGCACAGGCTGTGCTGAAAGCAGAAGGAAGCTGTTTTGGTCTGAGAGAAAGAGAAAGGAGAGAGAGAGAGAGAGAAATCCAAACTCCAGAATTGGACATTACCTTGACCAAGATCAACCCAAATGCTATACAGTGGTACCTTGGGTTAAGAACTTAATTTGTTCTGGAGGTCCATTCTTAACCAGAAACTGTTCTTAACCTGAGGTACCACTTTAGCTAATGGGCCTCCCACTGTTGCTGCCACGTGATTTCTGTTCTCATCCTGAAGCAAAGTTCTTAACCTGAAGTACTATTTTTGGGTTAGCGGAGTCTGTAACCTGAAGCGTCTGTAACCCGAGGTACCACTGTAATAACATCAGAAAAGCCCACAAGATCCAGCCAAAGGGGGCCCATCCAGTCCGGTATTCCACTCTCAGGTGCCTGTGGGAAGCCCACTACACAATTGTGATTCCTGGCAACTGGCAAAAAGTAGCTGGCAAGCTTTCGAGAGCATCAGGTTGAATGTTAAGCAAAGCCTGAGTAATCTAGCTTGCTGCTGAATGCGTCAAAGACATAATGCAGAGTTGATGACTATTAACTTCAAACCAGCTCTGTCTCCTCCCTCTTTTTGCTTAATCTCCAACCCTCTGAAACTTGCTCCCCATTCTGTGACATTTGGGGTGGTCCAAGTAACAGTATGGCTCAATGATGGATTTGGGGATGGGCTGCACTGGACACCATTAGACCATGTAGTGCTTGAAGAGCCATTGCCAGACAGGTGGCCCAATTCTCTGACTCATTAGAAAGCAGTTTCCTGCAGCATGACTAGCAAATCTGTGCTTTGTGGAGCCACTGCACATTCTGAAGTCTGGAGAGGATTGGTCTTCCAGGGTGTTGCAGAGATTTTCCTGGCAGCAGCCAGCAGATAAAGAAGAGGATGGTGATGATGATTACATAATTAAAGAGACATCTGCATTAATTGTAAATGCATAGGTGTGGTATTGCAAATTTCCAATAGCTGGAGGGAATTTTTTGAGAGACTGAAGAAGCATATACACCCCCAAACACTTTCCAAAAGGGACCCTGAGTTAGCCAACAAGATCAATTCTTCTACCTGCTTCCTCCATCCCACAGCACCAACATCTCATCGAATACTAAACCTTTGATTTAGAGTCATTTTGTTCTCATCTTCTTAGCCCACTGAGATTTGCCTGAAAAGGAACCTGCAGGTCACTCCTCTGAAAATTCCTATTCAGATGTACAAGAGCATTTACCTTCTCCACCTCATCCTCCACTACTAACAGTGTGAATGCAGTACAGTGGTATCTTACATGCATTTAACTTGCAATATTTCAACCATATGTGGTTGGAGGTGAGTTGGTTGAAATTGTGCAAGTTAAATCCAAGCAACGCAGAGAGCTTAAAAAACTCCTTTGATGCCCAGTCTGCTTTTGGTTACCTGGCCCAGAAAGAGCTTTTATGCGCTCCGCCTTGCTTGGAAGGGAGCAAGACCTACTAAGCACACTAGTCCTGGGAGGTTCTTGAGAACTTGCAAGGTATTCTGAGCTTGCACGAAGATTCATAGCCTTCCAGAGCTGGTGCAATGAGTGCACCTAGTCCACAAAGCAAGGCAGAGAGCTTAAAGGGTATTTTTGCACCAGGTCTGCTTACATTATCCAACACAAGAAGAGCTTTTTAATCTTTCCACCTTGCTTACTGGGCAAAGCCTGTTTGGCACATGAACCTTGTGGTTGCTGGGGATTCTCTCCCTCTCTCACTCCACCTCCTCACCCAATAGCCGTGAGGCAGCTCCAAGGGTTTGGGTAGACACAATTTTTGTGTAAACATGGACAGTGGCATAGCATGGGGGGCCACAGGGGTGGTTGCCCCAAATGGAAAATTGTTAGGAGGCACAAAATTTCAGCACCCGGTGCTGCCTCAATACAGCTGTGTGTTTCGGTCGCTGGGCTATGTTGAGAAAACAGCTTCTCCATGCAAACCAGGAAGTGACCTCTCCAGACAACAGAATGGCACTTCTTTTCTTATCTCTGCAGGTACAATCTCCTGGGTGATGCAGATGCTGTTGGGCAGTTGAATGTGCATGCATGCTCCATTTGTTTCCTTCCCTCCCACTACCCCCCTTTGTGTGGCCCTGGGCACTGGCAACCCACGCTACGCCACTGTACCTCGACCCCTTGGAACCAAATCCCTATGTAAGGTGTGATTGTACCATACATAACACTCCCCCCAACTGTCAGTTCATAGTAGCCAAGCATTGCATCCTGTCCCTTCCACTGCTCTGTATCCAGAATAAAATAATGAAATTTTAGGGCTGCATATTGCATGGGACTTGTCCCACCACCAGATGCACATGGCAGAATTATGCCCAGAGTTATTCTCTCTGAAGCAGAAGGCCACACAACCTCTATAGGCAACTGCAAGCAAGACAGAAAACCTAAATTCTGGAGAACTTGGTGCCAAGGAGAGACCGCCGGCTCCCGGTGAACGCCAGCTGGAGATTAATAGCCCAATATTTCAACCGCCGAGGCCATCATCCTTTCTGGGTCACCTGATTAAGCAACTGTGGGGCAGTGTTCCCTATTATAGCACACCACCAAAAGCATTATGTCTTTGTTATGCTAATGCCACAGCGCCGTACAATTTAAATAGCACTTCCAGAAAAATTAAGTATGTTCATTGACACAGCGAAATGTTTTCACCCTCCATGTAACCTTCACAGTTTCTGTACAAAATCTATCAGTCAGTAAACTATTCATCTGTGAATGCTTACCAATTATTATGCTAATGCTTTACAATACGTTACTGCCGATTCTCTCTAAACGCCACGAAATGCCGCCGTCTGGCAATACCTCACCCATATTATAGCCCTATCAATAAACAACACAACAATATTTGCAACTGGAGTTTCAGCTGCAGAAACGGAACAATGTATATTCTTCCCCCCCCCCCTCCTTATTAGCACTACAATTTAATGTTGTGAAGAAGAAAAAGAAGAAGCAAAATTATACGCAGAAAAAAATGAATTCCAGACCCGAGCCGAAACCATCTGCTTAGTTTCGTTTTGCTTTAGTTACTTTAGAAAATGACTTGATGCCCCCACCCCATGATGATGGATTCCCTGATTTCTCCCCCTTCCAAGTCCTTGGTGATAGAAGGAAGCTTGCTAAAGCCCACAAGACCGGTTGCCAAAGCCTGCCTCCCCGAGCCACCCAGAAGGGAGAGCGCAGGGAAGCTCCATAACCCAGAAGCAAAGGAGCCAAGAATCCCTTGGTTTATAGAGGATGATCCCCAGCTGAGCTGAATTCTAAGAGGATGTGGGAAAGGCCTCTCCAGAATCTTTAAATCAGGTGGCTGAGCTTGGACAACTACTTTTTGCAACCAAAGCTCAAGAACAGACTTGAGGTGTGCAGAGCTGCGAGAGGGAGTACACAGTTCCTGGAGTCTTAAAGGCCAGCTATGTGGTGTGTGTGCTTTTCCATAGCTTTGTCTACTCTGGGATGAGAGTCCAAGACATGGAAAAACAAAACGCAAAGAAAGAGTCTTGATTCCTGTACAATTTGCTTCATGCTGCAACGAAAGGTCTTTTGAACATGAACATTTTGACACACACAAAAAATGGAACGCACAAAAACGTGCATCTGCTTCAATATTTTCTTATATTTGTTGAAAATTTAGCATTTGGGATCTCCCAGGTAAGACACCATTTATCACTATTTATATATTGCATTTACACCCTACCCTTCCTCCCAAGGAGCTTAAGGCGGCATGCATGGTTCTCTCCCTTGTCAAGGAATGGCTGGAAGAGATGGGGATGCTTAGTCTGGAGAAGAGAAGACTGAGAGGTGAAATGATGACCACCTTCAAACATCTGAAGGGTTGTCATGTGGAAGACGGAGCAGGCTTGTTTCTGCTGCTCCAGAGAGGAGGACCCGAACCAATGGATTCAAATCGCAAGAAAGGAGGTTCTGACTAAATGTCATATCCTGCAAAATTCTTACCTCAGGAGCAGAAGCATCAGGAAGGAGCAGCAGCAGCACCACACTGTTCCTCCACTGGTCTCTGGCACACCAGGGAACTATAGAGGCCGCTTCCTCAGTGCCAGCCCAGCACCACCACCACTACTCCTAGGTCAGGCCTGACCAGGGGGTGGGAGCGGCAGAAAGGAGGAGAAGTGGTGGTGGTAGTGCCACACCTCTCCTCTCCTCTGCTGGGCTCTGGCATGCAAGGGAGCTTCAGAGGCCACTTCCTTGGCACTGACCCAGTGCCACCAGGCTGCAGCTCCGCTCCCGGGTCAGGCACATGAAGAAGGTCCTCACTTAATGATCACAGGGTCTGGGCAGGTTCACATGGAGAGAAGCGGTCCTTGAGGTAAGTCCCGAGCCATTTAAGGTCAGAACATGTCCGTATGTAGTAGTAGACAAACAGGATGTGAGAGGAGTTGACCAACCTTTCCTCTTTCACTTGGAAGTCAAGAGCAAGCCAGCTGCTCAGGTGCTGTGGCAACTGAAAGACATCTTCCACTTCCACTTCTTTCGGGAGTGGGGGTGGGGGAAGCTGGCGCTTAATCCTCCCAGGCATCATAGACATCTCCATTTGTAAAGGCCCTGGACCTGTGGTGGCCGGCCCTCCAGCTGTTTTGGGACTACAATTCCCATCATCCCTGACCACTGGTCCTGTTAGCTAGGGATGATGAGAGTTGTAGCCCGAAAACAGCTGGAGGGCCAAGTTGGGCCATCACTGCCCTTGACTGACCAATCCAGGAGACTGGCAGCCTGCCCAAGTCACAGGCACTGTTGTTGACTGGTGGCAAAGTGTTGGGGTGCCATGTGGCCTGCTCTGCATCCCTTCAGCTTCCATGCTTCCTTCAGGTGGAGGACACTGTCCTAGTGCCAGTGTTGAAGTCCAACATTTTTTCCTTCTATCCACTTTGCTCCTGCTCCCTTGCATAATTTCTCTCTCTCGCGCGCGCGCTCTCTCACTCACACACATACACACACACTTTATTTTCAATTCTTCCCCAGAAGAACGCAAGTGACAGAGGAGCCTCTTTTGGATTCCATTTTTTACTACTATTACTTCGAGGTTAATGTCCGTGAACTCACATATTAGACTTCTAATGTTATAATGACTTCATTTAATAACGCTAATTATAGCTTGTGATTAATCCTGGCCACGGTTGAGGCTTAGAGGTACGTTCCAATAGGCTGCAGAAAACATAAACACATAAGGACACCCTTTTATTTACTGTATAGTCCAGAGAAACTGGATCCCAACGCCACACAACACCCACCCAGCACTCCAACTCCACACCCATTTCCAGATAGGCAGACACAGGGAAGGGAGGCAGCCTCTTGACTGCAGCATGAGCCTCCCACCCTTACAGTTATGACACATTGCTCCCTTCATCTCAGCAGGTGGGGATGCAAAGACTTTGGGGGGAAATGCTAGGGCCTCCCCCAGCCCCCCCCCCCCACTGCTTCAGAGTCTAGTTCAGTGTTTCATGTTGCGCAGGGCTGGCCTAAGACATTCTGAGGCAAACCACAGAATCTTGTGGACCACCCTGAGATCTTGGTTGAAGGGTTTTATATACAACATCATCACTGCTGCCACCACCACCACCACCATCATAGTGCCCCTCTCCACCAGGGAAGAAGGGGTAAGAGAAGGTCTACATCAGGAACAAGGCAGGAATAAAGATCTACACTGGGATCAAGCAAGGAATGAAGATCTACGCCAGGAACAAAGAGGGAATAAAGACCGACATCAAGAACAAGGGCAGGGGGGACAAATCTACTTTACCCAACAGTTGTCATGGGGGGAGGGGCCTGCTCTGAATCACACCACGCAGGTGGAGATCCAGAAGACCCCACTAGAGAACTAGCCAAAGAGTGAGGACAAGGAAGATCCTTGGAGAATGGTTTATAACTTTAACACCCCACCTCCACTGCCCCATAGCCCTGTGATTGGAGAGGGTTGGGTGAGATTCTTGCCCAAGATTACAAACTGGATCTGTCAATGAGCAAACTCCAGCTCCCCTCTTCTCCCCATGCTCCACACCCTGGTGTTTCCTTTACAGAGCGTTGCTGACATTTGCTTTGCTTTTATCATTTTGGAAGCAAGTTGTCTATCTAACATTGCAGTTGTTATTTTGACTCAAAAGCTGGTGAGGGGAGGTTGAACTTCTGCTCTGAATTCCTTGGTGGAGACCTTCGATTTGTATGGAATTGCATTTATTGTGCAATGAAGTTGTCTCAGTTTTGTCTTATTTATTCACTATTGCGCTTTCGATACGATTGTTACTGGAATGTTTGTTAATTTTGAATGGTACAATTATTACTGTGAACTGCTTTGAGCTTAACATTGTTGTTGGATAAGTGGATTACAAATACTAAATCAAATTATACAGTGGACACCATATTTCGGCTGAGGATTGTGGCTGTTTTCATTATTATGCTGCTATTTATTTCTTTTGTAGGATTGGTTTCCTTTTATCTAGTAAGTCATCATGAATGCTGCAAATGCACTGGAAGAGCAATGTACAAGTTTTCTAAATAAATAAAACAAATGGATAACAGGTACTGCAAGGGTCAACAAGGGCTGGCCCAAGACATTTTGTTGCCTGAGGCAGCAAACAAGATGGCCCCCTCCCAATCCACTTAGAGATCCCACTGCAATGAGGTAGCATCCTCTACCAGATCTGGAGGCAGCAGACTGACTCCTACCATCACTACCAGCACGGCATCTGCCAGCTGAGGCATCAGCCCCCCTCTGCCTAGTGGTTGGGCTGTCCCTGAGGTCAAGACAATCGAAACTGCAAATCCCTCTTCCAGTTAAAAATGCAGTTTGTGAATAATAAGTGCTGCCAGGAGGGGATAAATATGGAGCATGATTCCTTCCACACAGCCCTATGAAAGAGTTGATTGTAGTCTGTCTACAAAGAAGGATTTCTCCTCTCCGCCCCCAACAAGACAAGCCTTTATAAAAAGGTATTTAATGTACGTAAGTGTCAAACATTCACAGGCCCCCGATAACAGTTGTAAACAGATCTCTATAAAACACAATTCCATGACAGCATCAAGAGAACATTCACGTTATCAGCATTATCCCTGGGAAGAAAGTCTGGGGGAGGCTTCCCTTAATACGGCGTTCCGCACTCTAACTGTTCCATTAATCATCCTTCGGAGGCACCCAGCGCCTGCCTGCGCAGGGTCAAACCCAGACACTTCATAACATTTTTTACAACTAATTCCTATAATTTATGAGGCAGCAGAAATGACAGTTTTGAGTTCAAGAGGCACGCGCGTTGACTTTGGGTTCCTTCAGCTTTCCGTCAAGGAATACGCCAGTCATTTTGCTAGATGAGGAACTAAGGGCAACAGCCCTGACCAAGGTTGGGATTCCACACCTGCGCACGCTAAAGAACATGTTGATGGCAAGAACGACCCCAGCAGCAGCCTCATGCTAGGCACAGCATCACATCTGGAGACATCGGGAGGACTGAAGTTATACTTTCAGGGAAACTACTTTGAGCTCTGCTTAACATAAGATCTACCACACTCTCTGCCCTTGGAAGCCTTATAAGAACCTGCTGTAGGAGAGGGACTGTGAGCAACATCACACGAGAGGTGTTTCTAGGACCAAGGTGAAACTGACAAGCTTCTATCTTAAGGTTACCAGAGGTCCCCGTTTCCTGGGGACAGTCCCCGGATTTACAAATCAGTCCCCATGCATAAGCCATTGAAGTTGAAAAGTGTCCCCGGATTAATTGAAAAAAAACTGGTAACCTTATTCTATCTTATTTTTGGTTTTGGGTGTTGTAATCTTGTTATATTTATAGTACTGAAATTTTGTTTTCTATGTTGTCATAGTTGCTATTGTACTGTTGTTTGATTATGTTCCAGGCATCTTGTATACAGTACGTGAAATCTTATATAGTATGGAACACCATCTAAAAAGCGAAACACTCCCCAAAAGCCACCAAACTCTACCACAATCGCGCCCTCCAAACCTCCTTTCTCAACCTGTAACTCTCCTCAGAGGTTGGCGCAAAGGCTCCTGGGACTGCTAGCCATTTTCCCACTCTTTCACACCATTTTTGCAGGTTTCCCACTCTTTGGGGGCCATTTTTCCCCTCCCGTGCTTCTTTGCAGTTTAAATCAATTTATTTATTTCCTGGTGCCGTGTGTATGCGCAGTTGCACATGAGTTGAACATGACTAAGTAGGGAGACGTCTGTATTATCAAACTGTTTTGCAGTGTTTGATTTTGAAGTGCCTTCCTGTCTCCTCTGTTGTGAGTTGCTTTGAGCTGGGGGGGGGGAGCGGCGTACAAATAAAATGACAAACTAATGAAGTGGAACATATGACTTTTAAACACATTCATTAATTTACCATAATCTCAAACCATTCCTTTCAGCGCTCACTGAGCCAAGCTGGGTGTGACCCAACTCCCAATGGCTTCGTGAGGCACCAAGTCAAGGCAGGTCATCTATCAGGCTCTTCTGCAAAGGGCTACACAAAGCTGCCAAGAAACAATGGGTGCCTTGTGCATGTCAAAAGAGCCACAGTCATCTCATTCCAGAGAAGCAACGTGGAGGAAGAGATCTCTGTGGCGCAATGCTGGGTGGTCCTAGCCCCTTGGGCACAGCAGCCTCTCAAGAATCTACCCATCCTTAATCAATTAAGAAACTTTCCCCCAAAACAGACCAAGAAAGCTATTCAGTGGGTCCTGAGGGAGGGAGGAGGGGAGCAAAGTCAGACAGAGAAAGGGGCTGGGTGGTGATGCAGAGGGCAGGGCTGATCGATCTCCCAAGGGCTTTTGAAGGGTTTCTTTTCACTGTGATGTACTTCTGCTGCAGCTGGAAAAGTGAAACTCCAAAGTGCCAGCACACAGGATCTGCTGCCACATGTGGAGTGATGAAGCCATAAAACGCAACTATAAAGTTAAATAATTTACCATAAATATCTGAGGCTCTGGGATTATTCTCTGCATTGAGCAGCCGAGACTCCAACGATCTCTGCATTCAGCATGCCGCAGATGGCAGCGGAGCCAGACAAGAGAGCCCTTGACAAGGCTCCACGGTTGTAATTACTCCTGACACAGCTGCAGTTTATTCCGACGCCTCCTTTGGTTTGGGCAGAGACAGGGGGAGAGGAGTACATACATTTGGAGAAGAAATGGTTTTCACCCATTGGACAATAAAGCGTTTGAAATGTAAAGCGAGGCGGGGAGGGACACAACTTCTTGTGACACTTTCTGAAACTTGGACAGAAGGACGCGCGCTTGGCTTCCAAGACAAAACTAAAAATAAATTCAGCCCCGTGGCAATGTTAATAGAATACTGAGCAGCTACAACAATCTAGCAATTGCTCCTGTTCTCGCTGACAGTTAGTGGGAAACATCTGCACCTTTTGCATCCTCCAAAGATCTGCATTCTTGAAAGGAAAACTGAAGTTCCTTACAAGAGGGTTAGTGCGGAACTCTTCCCGGCAGGCAGCTGCTAAGGCAGAGTCCATTGGGGGCTGCTCCTATCACAGACCAAGATTCTCTTGGTTTTCTTCATAGCCTAAGACCAACAGGATTGTGAAAGTCCTCCAATCTATTTGCTTTAAGGAGTCTCCTTTTGTTCAAGGATGCAATATGAGAGCCAATGTGGTACAGGAGTTAAGACTGGTGTTGGACTGGGACTAAGACCAGAATTCATATCCCTGTTCTGCCATAAATGGAGCTCACTGGGTAACCTTGGACGAGTCACTGCTTCTGAGCCTTACCTACCCCACAGGGTTGTTGTGAGGAGGGTAATAACAGTGTACACCACCTTTAGTCCCTTGGAGAAAAAGGTGAGATAGAAACGCGTAAAGTAACAAATGAAAACAATATTTTATAAAATGTATTATTTCAGATAAAGGTCTGGTTTGTATGTAATGCTAGGTCAAACTATGGCTTAGCATGAACTAGCCAGCATGTGGGTACAGATGTTTTGCTCCTTCCCTAGTCCTGTGGCCAGGGGAGGAGGAAGAGGGGGCGGTGGGGGCGGTCCACCCCGGGTGTTACTACTGGGGGGCGGGTGACAAAATCACCACAGGGCCTGCAGTACACCTGAGCCACACATCTCTCCCCAAACAGTCTGCCCGCTGCCTCCCCTTCAGCTGTAGGGCAGCTGAGTGGGAGGAGGCAGGCAGACTCCTTGGAGGCCCCGCGGAGCGTCCTGCCCCAGCTCGCCCCGCCCCTGCAGGTGGCTGGTCCCGCCCCCAGGCGCAGGGCACACGTGCTGCCCCAGGCGCCTGATCGGCTTGCTCCACCGCTGCCTGTGGCTGCACTACCCAGAGCTATGCCATGGTTTGGTTTGGCTTACTGTTACATCTGAGCCTGAGCTGGGGGGGGGGGGTTGTCTCACTCTGAACAAGTAATGAAATGCAGGAAAGCAAACTGGGCCACAGAATACATAATCATGTTCTCTGTGAAGCTCAGATGTTGAAATTTACTATTTTGAATAGTTAGGCAGCAACTGAATTATGACAGTGAGAGCTGTTTGACAGTGGAATGGGCTCCTTCCGAAGGTGGTGGATTCACTTTCATTGGAGGTTTTTCAAGAGAGGTTGGGCGGCCATCTGCCAGGGATTCTTTAGCTGTGTTTCCTGCATTGCAGGTGGTTGACCTAGATGACCCTTGGGGTCTCTTCCAACTCTACAATTTTATGATTCCGTGATCCTATGAACTACAGGCCTGGCTACCTTTTTTCAGTAGTGGCTGGTGGGCCACGGAGACAGAGCCAAGTTTGGAAAGGGCTCACTCAAGACATTTTGGCGCCTGAGGCCAGAGCCATAGCTATGGGGGGGGGGGAGGCTAGCCAGATATTTTGCCCTGGGTGAAGCCTCCAGAGGGGCACCATTGAGGCTCCCAGCCTGTGTGTGTGTTTGTGTATGCAAATGCACATGGGGGGTGCCAAACTGGGTCTTTGACCCGGATAAAATAAAGCCTAGTTTCGTCTCTGCCTGAGGAGAACCACAAAATGGTGTGTCCCCCAGCCCAGGAAGAAGCGATGAGGAAAGATTTACATCCATTACAAGGGGCAAATAAGGATCTACATCAGGATGAAGGCGGAAGTGAAGATCTATATTGGGAACATCTGACACAACACCAAGGAGTAGTAAGAGGCCAGGCTAACCACAACCATTTTAACAAGGTTTGCTGTTATTAGCTAAGTAAACAGAAGCTGTAACAGTACCAGACACCCTGATCCCCCACCCCACCCCCATCACTGGGCCTACCTAGGGTGGGACCATAGGCACCAACTTGAACAAAATATTGGGGGGCTGCCCCTCCGCAAATACTTCTCCACCCTCCCACCCTTCTGTGGAGCACAAGTTCCTTGCCCGTGCGTAACTGGGCACAGACCTCCCCTGCCTCCCGGCTCACTCGCCACTCGCACCCCACCAACATGCAAGAAATTTCTGCCCATTTGCCTGCTTGCCTGCCACCCGCCTCCATCCCCACCTGCTCACCTCTCCTACTGGTGGGCCTGCCCACCTGCCTCTCCCCAGCTGCCCTGGCACAAACATAGAAATGGTACCAAAAGCCGGTGAAGAGAGCTGCACCCATCTTGGGTGGGGTGTGGCTGCCCAAGGGAGGGAGAGATGGAGGTAGGGAGGCACTAATGTGCAGAAAATATTGGGGGACCTGTCCCCCCATTTTTATTGGGGTGCCCAAGGGACCATGTTCCGGATCCCTGATGCCTTAGTACTGCAGCTGGGGCTTGTATGTACTGTACTGTTTTCACTCAGTTTGTTTTGTGTGGTTGCAATCTGATCGTACCACAAAGTTTTATTGTTACTGTTTTTGCATTGTTGTAAAATCTGTTGCCAACCACCTGTTTGCAGTATCTGAACAATATTGAGCCCTCATCTGCTCGCACCCATATTCATTAAGATTGTGTGATTGTTCTGTACACTAGGCACGCCGCTAAAAGGTTTATTTTAAATATGTGCTTAATAATCCCCTGCTTTTTAAATGTGCAATAACAATCTATTACATTCTAATTAAGTTCTTATTTGAGTCATTTAATTAAGAAAGGGACTATAGCAAGTACCAAAACACTTTGCCTTTCTAGTCTCCAGGATCCACAATTTCTCACACAGAAATTAACACTCACTGCAAACACCTCATTTGCCTGCCTGTTTAATCAGTTCATGCATGTTTTTGGAGGGTGTTACTGGGTGATGAATGGTAGTGCCTAGTGATACTGGTCTGGTTCACACCTCGCTTTAAATCATAGATTAACTAAATCATAATTTAAAGGCAAACATGCAGGGTGCTTCTCTGTGTTGCTTAAATAGCAGATACTGTGCTCTTTCCCCAATAGCTAAGCCATGGTCTGGCTTAGAACCACAGCCCATGCATTGTTCCTCTCCAGATAAACCATGGTTTGCTTGAAGAGAAACAAACCATGAGCACAGATTCAGATGCAAGGCTGCTTTTATATTACTTATTACTACCTTTTTAATTATTATTATTTATTTATCGTTATATCCCACCTTTTTCTCAAGGTGGCAAACACATTTCTCCCCCTCCTCATTTAATCCCCACAACAACCCTGCAAGGTAGGTTAGGCTAAGAGGCCATGACTGGCCCAAGGTCACCTAGTAAGCTTTATGGCTGAGTAGGGATTTGAACCCTGGTCTCCCAGGTCCTGGTCCAACGTGCTAACTAACACACCACACTGGATCTCACCTTTATAACCCACCTTTCATCCAAGGTGGGATATTCGGTTTCTCCCTCCTTGCCATTTCTATCCTCAATGACAACCCTGTGAGCACTGGCAGAGGAAGAGGGGTGCGGGGGGAGCGCAGCGCCACCGGCAGCACGATTCCGGTGGGGTGCCATTGAGGCTGCCCACCCCCCACGCTGGGCACCATGCCCCCACAGGTGGCATGCCACGCCCCCAGGATGCACGCCACGTCCCTGGAGGCAGCACACCACGCCCCCAGTACATGTGCCATGCCCCTGGGATGCACGCCAGCCATGCCCCCGCCTGCTCTCTGCCACCGCCTGTGAGGTAAGTTGAGCTGAAAGACAGAGAGACTGCCCCAAGGTCACGCACAAAGTTTCATGACTCAGTTGGGATTTGAATCCTTGTCTTTGGAGAAAAACAAACCACTGGTCTAGGTTCAGGTGTGATGCTAAGGCAGACCATGCTGGCAACAAAGCAGCAGCAGGACTGGGGGAGGAGCAGCCTGCCTGTGATTTCAGCAGCAGGGACTAGCGCCTTGAAACCATACCTAGGGTTTGATCTGTTGTCATTGTTGTTGATGAAGATTATTAAATTATTATGCTGCCCTTCATCTGTAGCTCTTAGGGCAGTTCACAGCATAAAAATACAAGATAAAAACACAAAATACATAATAAAAACAAAGCAATACTCCCTCTCCCCCCCCCCCAGCCTCCCACAAACAAATTTAAAAGGATACAGGATGTTAATCAGCCCAAGGCCTGCTTGAACAAGGCCAGAAACCCAGGGAGACAAGTGGGGACCGATCTTCTGCCACACTAACTGAAGGTGTGTGGTGACATTTATACAAGGAAAAGCATTTAACTTGTGCAGTGACTGAAACAGGGAAAGATCCCAGAGCTGAAGCTGCAGGTGCAAATTCAGTCTTAAGAATCATCCAAGAATAGGGTTAAACATAAGGAAGGGTCATCCCACACATGGGCATAGCCAAAGGGGGGGGCAGCTGCCCCCTCACAAATCAAGTACCGGTAAATCAATAAAAAAATACTTCACTAACTGAAGTTCTGCACCCCCCTAACCTAAATCCTGGCTGTGCCCATGATCCCATATCCTGATCCCTCAGCGTCTCAAAACTGTCCCCCACCACAGACACACACAATGACACCGTTTTGTGTGTGTGTGTGTGTGTGTGTGTTTCAAAGATGCCTGCAAAAGTCATTGTCACCAGAAGCCGAACAGACGCCAGCAATGGGCTGTTAAATGCTGCAACACGGAGCCCACTCTGATAAATTGAAGTAATTGAAGAAAAATGCAAAACAGTCTGCAAATTGGTCAGACAGGAGCCTAAAAGCTTCTCAAATCTGAGTGCTCACCTCTCAGCAGCACCTTCTCAAATGATTCTACCCATAATTTACAGGCTCTCCTCCCCCACCCCTCTTTTCCCTCTACAGGTAGTTTTTAAAGGGCATTCTATTATTACTATGTGTGACATGCACAGTTGTGTCTGGGAAACAGCTGTGGAACTGTAATGCTAACAAACAATTTCACAGAAAACTCAGTTTGCAGAACAGGGAAATGTGACATGCAGCGGGGTCCAGGGCACTGTCCTCCGGTTCTCTCACTTGCCAATCAAGGCAAAAAAATAAAAATGGAAAGAGGCAGAACATAAGAAGAGCCTGCTGCATCAGGCCAGTGGCCCATCTAGTCCGGCATCCTCTTCTCACAGTGGCCAACTGGATGCCTGTGCAAAGCTTGCAAGCAGGTCACAAGCACAAGAGCCGCCTCCCCTGCTGTGGTTTCCAGCAACTGGTATTCAAAAGCACTGCTGCCTCTAACTGTGGAAGATCATAATGGCTAGTAGTCATTGATAGCATTGTTCTACTCCATGAATTTGTCCAATCCTATTTAAAGCCCTCCAAGTTGGTGGCCATCACTGCCTCCTGTGGCAGTGAGTTCCATAGTTTATCTGTGCACCTGCAGGAAGAAGGACTTTCTCTTATCTGCACTAAATCTTTCAACATTCAGCTTCATTGGACATCCCCAAGTTCTAGTACAGTGGTACCTCAGGTTAAGTACTTAATTCATTCCGGAGGTCCGTACTTAACCTGAAACTGTTCTTAACCTGAAACACCACTTTAGCTAATGGGGCCTCCTGCTGCTGCCACGCCGCCAGAGCACGATTTCTGTTCTCATCCTGAAGCAAAGTTCTTAACCTGAAGCACTATTTCTGGTTTAGCGGAGTCTGTAACCTGAAGCGTATGTAACCTGAAGCGTATGTAACCTGAGGTACCACTGTATTAGAGCATGTGCAGAAAAGCTTCTTGAGCACTCCTTGGCCTGTAGTGCCCCTCTAGAACCACCTTGTGCGGCAAATCAGGTGGCTTGCTGGCCAGTTTTAGGGGACATGGTACAGGCAAGAGACAAACCAATGTGACCTTCACCCCCTCTTTCTGGTGTGGGCTAGAGCAGGCTTCTGACACTTGCTCTCAGGCTGTCTTCCTGGTCATGGTTACTCAGGCAGGAGTAGGCTCTCCTGAATACAATGGGTGTTTTGCCCCTGAGAGTCAGTGGTGGTATAGAGGTTACAGTGCTCTAATAGGACCTGGGAGACCAGGGTTCAAATCCCCACTCAGCTCACCGGGTGACCTTGGGCCAGTCACTGCCTCTCAGCCAAACCTATCTCACAGGGTTGTGAGGATAAAATGGGGGTGAAATCTGTAGGCCACCCTGAGGCCCTTTTAGGAAAGGTGGAGTGTAAATATATACTTTTTTAAAATGCTTACAATTGCACTCTGACAGTCTAGAATGGCTCTGTGGAAACCCAGCAGTAAATGGAAGATGTCAGAGAACAAGAATGAATTCTTGTCTCTCCAGGCAAACCAGGAATTGTATCTAAAGGCTATTTTATTAAGATGCAGTTACTACACAAACACTTTCAAACGGAAATAAGAGAGAGAGAGATACTTACTCACTCTACATTGCCTCTAAGCTAAGATTGTAAGTTTGTTTAAATATTTATATGCCACATTCTCTGACATTCAAAGGTACTTGAAGCAACTTAACAAGAAGAAAAGCACAGAAGTAGCGAGGAAAAGCAAAGTCCAGATTTATGGCCTCAGGTTCAGGTAGCATTTTCAGCAGGAGAGCAATTGCACAGTCAGAACTCAAGACACTTATCCCAAGGACCAGATGAGGCATCTTAAAAGTAAAGTCCCATTCAAAATAACCAAATGCACAGAAATAGCATGGGGGACACCTGGCTTCACAGCAGTACTATGGGTCTTAGTAAGCCACAAGCTTAACATGAGTCAACTGTGTGATGCAGTAGCAAAAATCACTAATGCAATTCTAAGCTACAGCAACAGAAGTGTATTGTCCAGATCAAACAAAGTAATAGTACTTCTCTATTCTGCCTTGGTTGAATTGATGCTTTTGAATTATGGTGCTGGAGGAGACTCTTGAGAGTCCCATGGACTGCAAGAAGATCAAACCTATCCTTTCTGAAGGAAATCAGCCCTGAGTGCTCACTGGAAGGACAGATCCTGATGCTGAGGCTCCAGTAGTTTGGCCACCTCATGAGAAGAGAAGACTCCCTGGAAAAGACCCTGATGTTGGGAAAGATGGAGGGCACAAGGAGAAGGGGACAACAGAGGACGAGATGGTTGGACAGTGTTCTCAAAGCTTCTAAAATGAGTTTGACCAAACTACAGGAGGCAGTGGAAGACAAGAGTGCCTGGCATGCTCTGGTCCATGGGGTCACGAAGAGTCGGACACAACTAAACGACTAAACAATAACATTCTGCCTTGGTCAGACCCCGTTTGGAGTACTGGGCACCACAGTTTTTAAATGACATTGACAAACTAGAACATATACAGATGAGGGTGGCCAAGATGATCAAGGGTCTGGAAACCCAGCCTCACAAGGAACAGTTGAGGGAGTTGGGTATGTTTAGACTGAGAGGTGATTCAGATATCTGAAAGTCTGTCACATAGAAGATGGAGAAAGCTTGTTTTTTTGATGCTCCAGGGGGCCGGGTCTGAACCAATGGATTCTAATGACAACGATGAAGATTCCAGCTAAACATTAGGAAGAACTTTCTGATGGTAAGAGCTGTTCAACAGTGGAGTAGACTACCTCAAAATGTGGTGGACTCTCCTTCATTGGTGGTGTCTAAGATTCTGTCAGCTGACATCTCAAGGTGGCTGTCTCTTGAATGTGCCAATTATTACCCAGAATGGCTGATTTCAAGAGTAATTATCCCCATTATAAATTGAATCAGATGGTTTATAACAGCCATAAAACATACAACATGGCTTTAAAAGAAAAACTTCACTGGCTCCCCTGTGGTTTACAAGTAGTTTTCTTCCAATAAAAATGCAAACACGCACTTTTGTTGGGAAATGGTCATCAATAATCCCTTCCACAGACTTGTCTTTCTTTCCCAAACAGGCAGGTCCATTTCCTTTGAGGATCACACACGTGCAAACACCAGCTCCTTGGTTTCTCCAGATCTTCTTCCAAATATGCAGATCATCACAACAATATGCAATTCCAGCTTATTCCTGGTGCAAACTGTCATCATTTATATGGAAATACGTTCCCCACAAACTCACAGAAAGGGACAGTCAGCCACACAAAAGTGACCTTAATATCACAGCAAAGGTGCGTGTCATCCTGTCTCTCTGTGTGTGTTTGTGTGTGTGTGTGTGTGTTTGTGTGTGTGTGTGTGGTGTATCAAACTGACAAGCAAATGTTAAATCTAGTCAAACTGTCCTCAGAAACGGCCTATCCAGAAGGCACCGGGAATGCTTTCCAGCTGCATTTGCAACAAGGCACCAATGCTTTGCAATGATTAGTGCCCCGTCTTAAATGGAAGCGACCTTTTGTGTTCTTTATAATATGAAAGAAATGCTAAGTACCTGATGCCAGCTGCAGAGGAAAGGCAAGATCACAGCACTGCAAGCCAGAGGCAAGATGGCCTTTAAGGTCAGACACTTTAAGGAGAGAATTAATGTGTTTGCAACAGACGAGAGATCTCTGTAGCCATTTCAAACAAAGCAACTTCTTGAAGGAGAACGAGGCTCTCTCAAAGGCATCTGCAGCTCCAGGTTCAAGAAGAAGTTGACTGAGATTCATATCCTCATTACCAGAGGCCTGTTAGGCACCCAGCCCCATCACACAAGTTTTGAAGAACAGCCGAGAGTAAGGAAAAATCCATCCTCAACAACAGCAGCAGCAAAAGGAGAAAATTACAAGGCACCTGGTGTTGTCCTGGTTATCCATTCACAACCATGACTTGAGGGAGTGGTGTTAATTTGAGGGGTTAGTAGTATGGAATTAGGATTACAGTGGTACCTTGGTTTATGAACGCTGCAAACCCAGAAGTAGGTGTTTTGGTTTGTGAACATGTTTCGCTTCCTGTCGAGTGTGTTCCATTTGTAAATTGAGTCCCCTGCTGCTATGGGAAAGCACGCCTTGATTTAAGAATGCTATGATTTAAGAACAGACTTCCGGAACTGATTAAGTTCGTAAACCAAGGTACCACTGTATTGGTGGGTGCTATACCACAAGAGACAAGAGCAAGGATCTTCCTCTGGAAAACACGGGTTATGTACACGCTGGCAACTGAAAATGCAGCATCTGTCCCCGTCCCCCCCGCATTTCAAGTAGCATTGCTGTACATGCCAAAGTCGGGGTGGGAGTGTCCTCACCCAATGAGCATTACCTGCTTGGTTTCTCAGTGTCTGTAACCCTGTCAATTCATGAAATTGTCATCTGAGCATGTGAAATAGCTATTGGTGGTGGTGGGAATTCTACATGTTAATCAATGGTTTATCATTGCCAACTGATTCCAAATGGTTTCCCTGAACTGGCAAGTGTGAGTGTCTTATTAGTGGTGTTGTTATGCCGATGCCCCTATTCCACACATACACAAAGGAGGGCAAAGCACAGGAAGTGGCCTTGATTGCAGATTTAAGCTTGAAAGCTTGTGGGCAAGTGTGTCCAAGACAAGAGTTTCTGAAAAGGTTGCTCTGTGGGCTGGGAAGGAACTTAACACAAGTGCAGGCTTTTCCCCATGGCTCGCAGAAGCAAATGAGACACAATATCAAACATTGAGAATGGTGCGACAGAGAAAGAATGTTGCAAATTTGCACCACCAACAACGACATTTTCTTACCACATATTCTCTGATACAACAGAGCAGATTGTGAAAACACTCCATGCTTCTGAAGCCAAGCAGCTTCCTTTCTTATCATGGGTGCAGTTATGTTCAGTTTTGTCCAATGATTACACCCAAACCAGACTAGTAATCAAAATGGAAATTCTTGATACTCGCCCTCTTTGCCAAATGTAGAGCTGGGTAACTTGTGCCCCTTCAGGTGTGGCTTGACTCCAACTTCCTTCACCCAGGCCAGTGGCCATGCTGGTTTCGGCTGCTGGCAGTTGGAGTCCAACCACATTTGGAGGGCTGCTGGTTCTCCATCCCTGGCCTAGTCCCCTGAAAGGAGAACAACAGCTGAACATATTAAGAAAGGTCTGAGGAAAACCTCATCGGTTTGCCCTGCACCTGAACACAATGGCAGTGTGACTGGGGCACATAGCTGCTTCCTGAGTTACGCCATTGGGGTCCATCTAGCTCAGTATTGTCCAAACTGACTGGCGTTGACTCTCCAGGGTCTCAGATGGGAACATGGGGCCTTTTACATGGAAAGCAGTGGCTCTGCTCCTGAGCTACCATTGAGTAAGAGGAGAACCTGGGCCTCTTCCCTGCAGAAGGTGAGAAAAGCCACTTAAGTTCCCAAAGCAGGATTTGGATTTGGTTGGGAAACCAGAACATTGCAGGAATGTTGTTTAAAGGCATGATGAAATGGTGGCAGAACACATCAGCCAAAACCATCATTCCCACAAGTGTTGTGTTTTCTCTCCAGCCATGTCTTAGCTGTTGTTGTTGGCAGAAAGATGGAAAGAGAGAGAGGGGACATTTGGGATGAGGAAAAGAGCAGCAGCAACAACAACAACATATTCCTGGAGTAAAAGGAAGATTTAATTAGGTTGTGAGTCGCCTCCAAAAAAAGAGTACTAAAATTAAATGTGAATTCATAATGGACAGTATTATGGGTAATGAGATGCAAATTGGGCTGGGTTACAGCTTTTAGTGTGCAATTTGCTTTCCCTCTAATTGGGAGAAATGGATCTGGCCCCAGAAGCCAGGTACTCAAAATGTAAAACAGCCTCATAGCAAGGAAAGGAGATGCTGCCACTCCAAAACCAAATAGCCAGAGCGACATGAATATTTCAATATGACAAAACAGAGCAAACACTAACTTTCTTTTAGCTGAACCTTCAGCCAAGCAAAACAGGCAACACACTCCAGTGCTGTGTGAACAGTGGACGAGGGTCCATCTAACATGGGGATCTGTTGGGAACAAAGCTGTCCAAGACTGTTTCCATTTGGGAATGTTTAACTTAGATCCTTCCCAGGGGCGCCGACTTATAAAAAATATTGGGGGGGCCCATACCGGGGTCCTGCCGCTGGTTCGCTCGGGTAGCCGGGAGAATGCAGTTCGAGGTGGCAGTGTTGGGGAGAGACCCTCGCTCAGGGCGCCACGAGACTTGGCGGCCGGCGGCCTATCTGGGGGGTTTTGGAGCGTATTTCGGCGGAGCGATTGGGGAAGAGGGGGCTTGTTGCCGGATTCTTCAGCTGGGCCGGAGATCCGCTGCTGGGGGGTCCCTGGGCCGAGTTGTGAGCACGGCCTGCTGAAGGGAGATCCAGCCGATTGCGCGACGGGGACGGCCGGGGCTCTCCGGCTAGGGCGCGCGGCTGGCTGGCTGGCGAGGGAGCAGGTGGGGAGGAGGCGGGGGTTACAGCTCCCTTGGGAGTGCATTTCCACAAGGGTGCGATGATGTCACAAGGACAAGAAAGGCACGCGATATGGACTATTGCGAGCAGGGCGATGCAAAGCTCCAGAGTTGCCTGCGCTTCAGCCCTCGGATCACAAACTGCAGTTCTTTTCCAAGTTGCTGTCTTGATTTTACATCTGACCGAGCGTCTCTGAATCGTGGCTTGTTTGTGCATCTTTGTGCAAGTATTTCTAAATTTTGCTTTCTTTGTGCAAAAAATAAAATAAAATAAAAAAGGACGACCTGATGTTATTTCCTCCATTTCACGAGGAAAGCACCAACTCTCCAAAAGCGCGCGCAACCCAGCCCTAGAAAGTTTGCATCAGCCTCGTCCGTCCCCAAAGCGCTGCAATCCTGTTGCCTGTATCCTCCGATGGGAGTCACAGCTGGAACGATCCTCTTCCCTCTTCCCCCTCTCTCGGTGCGCAAAGCCAGCCACGCTCCGCCTTCCCGATTGTGCCTCGGCATGTGAGCAGAGGATCCCATTTCAGCGCCGCGCTCTTGCCCTCGGGCTGATGCTCAGGTGGCTCTCGGTGACCTCTTCCCCCCGCCCCTCCCCATGCGATCTGATCTCTCCCCTCCCTCCCCCCAGAAACTCCTCCCCTCCCCTCTCAGGCTTCCTCGGCGGCGGCGCTCTGCTGGAGGGGCGCCCGAGATTATTGGGGGGCAGAGCCCCCCAAACGAATTTTTTAGGGGGCTCGGGCCCCCTCAGGCCCCATGGAGTCGGTGCCTATGATCCTTCCTTCGTAGGACAAGTCTGCAGCTACAGTCAGAAGGCCCAGGAACACAATGAACTCCCCAAACCACACCTAGCATCTGTTTCAGGGTCAGATAAGTCACTGCAAGTGGTCATTGCCCCGCATATTGTGCAATTTAAAGTGAGCACTAGTCTTGCTGCGAGGCTCAGATATTCTTGGATCCTTCAGCATTTATTGAGCAACTGAAGTGGCAATTCTGGGAGCAGGCCCATGCAGCCTGGGGGGAGGAGACAGCAGCGTATGCTTGCCCCGGGCCTTGGAGGGCTAAGCTGACCAGGGGTCCTGCCAGGAGCCTGCTGGACTTACACTGTTGTGCCAAGTACAAGACTCCCACCCCCGGGCCTCAGACAAGCTCTGCATGGGTCTTTCTGGGATTAAGACCTACTGAGCTCAATGAGATTGACTCTTTAGTAAGCATGCACAGGGATTACACTATAAATTTTGTTTATTTCTATGAGTTGATTTGTGGCCAGTAACACTGTTTTCAGTAAGTGTACACTTGTTTCTTTAATGCCACCTTGCAAAACTTTTCTAGAAAATATCTCTTTCCTCCTGTTAGCAATCAATGGGGGATTTAAGAGAGTTGCACTGTCCATGCAGGAACAAACTGTCAAAATCCAGTTCATGCACCACATAGTTAAACTATGGAACTCACTTCCACAGGAGGCAGTGGTGGCAACGAATGTGAATGGCTTTAAAAGAAGACTAGACAAATTCATGGGGAATAAGGCTGTCAATGACTCCTATCCATGATGGCAATATACAACCTCCAGTGTCAGATGCAGCAATGCTCCTGAATACTAGTTACTGCAGACCATAGGAGGAGAGAGTGCTCTTGTGCTCAGGTCCTGCTTGGGAGGTTCTCACTGAGGTCTCTGGCTGACCATGGTGAGAACAAGATGCTGGGCTAGATGGGGGCCCATGCCTGATCAGGCAGCCTCTTCTTACAGCCTTATGTTATGTTCTTAATGGGAAGAGTCACATTAAGAATTGTGCTGAACATCACACAAGGTTTGGGATGTCCTCCAGAAACATGCTTGCACCCCATGCTTTTCCCCCAGTGGCCACTGAGCCTGGCACACCTAAGCTTTTTGCCTCCTCAAAAGGCAAGCTCCAAGTTTTACATAAGCCTTAACATCATCAAGCCACAAAGAGCAGGACATATTTAACAGTGGACACACTCTTTGTATTAAGGGGACTTTGGAACACAGCAGTGCCTGCGAATATCCTGGTCAGCCAGGGAAGCAGTGGCAGCCATGAAGTTCACTGTGTGACCTTGGGTCACTCCCTGTCACTCAGCCTAACCTACCTCATAAGGTTGCTGTGGGGATTAAATGGGGAGAGGGAGAGGTATGCCACCTTGAGCTCCTTGAAGGAAAGATGGAATATGAGTGTAATAAACATACATGAAAGAGAGAGATGGAAGAACTCGAGTGCTTTCTCTTTGCTTTAAGAGAAATAATTAAAAACAAAGGTTGTCAACCATTTTAAACATTAAAAAATGGGGTAAGATCTTGCCATTTAATGTACTAAGCCAGCCCCTCTTTTTGAGGACACCAGAGTCACCTTTTATTTTTATTTCCTGGCACAGCAGGAAGAACAAAACAGCCTCCCCAAAAGAAGGAACAGCAGCAAGAAAGTTGCCTTTAGTCTCAGACCCCATCAATTAAAACTTGTTCCCACCAATCAATTCAACCTTTAATTCAACCTTTAAACGACTGCATACCAACCTCAGCCCTGCAAACAACAAGGCCTAAGGGGCATGTACACTGTGGGCTTTGTCTTTATGTGCCTTGAACAAAAGACCTTGGAAGAGGAAAAGAAAGAGTAGTGGGGAACATGGAAAACTCCAAGTCATTCTTAGCAAAATATCCTCAGGACACTCGAGAGAGAGCTGAAATCACAGCCTGGATTTATTGCTTTGGCACTGATCGATTACTTGAAAGCATTAGGTAGATAAAGAAATTGATTATTCAATAAATCACTGCATGCCCCATGAAAGCAGAGGGTTTTTTTTTTAAAATAGGCAGGGGCCAGAGAAATACAAATCTGTAGTGGGCAGGCAAGAAACTCTCCAGCATGGAAGGTGAACAGTGGCCCATCACTTCCCACATGTGTAAAGAGGGAGCCATTATTTCGAATCTTAACACATCTTAACAAGTAACCTTGAAGAAGCTACAATTGGAAAGGGGGAGAGAGAGAGAGAGAGAGAGAGAGAGAGAGAGAGAGAGAGAGAGAGAGAGAGAAGTGCTTTGCATGTTCACTTAAGTGCTAACCCCCAGAAAGACATGTGGGCCACACTGGGTGACCTCAGTCAGAAATTCTTAAATAAAGGGCTTTGAATAAAAGCCCAGATTTCTGCCAGAGAATTGCTGTTCCTTGATACATGGCTAATTGTCAGGGGGGGGGGGGTTGCAAGTGGTGGGAATTTGCCCCCATCTCAGAAACTTGGGAACAGGCACCTTCCACATGTACACACCTAGAACAATTTTTAAAAAGCTAACTAAGGTAGATATGAGATAGCTACGGACAACTCTTGTACTACCCTTATTGCTACCCAGCTTACAGCCAGCTGAGCCCCAGATCTTTTCATCCTCCTGGCCTCTCCATCTCCTGGCTTTGCACTTTTTTAAAATGAGGTGAATGAAGTTATGAATGCGCTACTGTAGAGATTCCACCCAAGTCCTTTGCCCAGCGAGAGCCAGGACAGAAACCTCTAGAGAGTGATGCCCTGCATGCTACTGAGTAAGAAAAAAGAACACAGGGGAAAGCATTGGGGCACAAATCCAAGCCAAGTCAAAGCTCACAGGTAGGATACTAGCATAGGAGACAACTCCCAGGGGCCAAAAAATATTTGAAGGGGCCGGGCCACCCCAAAGTTGATAGGTATTCCCATTCAAATGGCGTGTTTGCACTGTGTCACGTGATCAATTGTGTGGGGTGGGACTTACCTGGGCCCCGAAAATATTTTATTCAAGTTGGCATCCCTGAATACTAGGGCGGGGGGGGGGGAGCCTTGCAGCAGCTGTATCACCACCAAGATTTGCATCCTGTTCTCACAGTGGTCATCCAATGTGCAGGATCTGAGCACCTGGCATCACCTGAGATTCCCAGCAACCAGTATTACTGCTTCCAACAGTGAAGGTTGGACATAGCAATGGTAGCTAGCTGCCTCTGAGAATCCTATCTTCTCACTGATTTGTCTCATCCTCTTTTGAAATCATCCAAGTCGGTGGCCATCATGATAGCTTGTGGGGGGCCGACTCCATAGTTTAGCTGTGTAAACAAATCCTTTATTCTACCTGTCCTGAACCTCCTAACTTTCAGCTTCCTTGGATGACCCCACTGAGTTCTAGCATTATGAGCGAGGCCTATCCACTTTCGCTAGCAAATGCTAGAGGAATGAATGAATAAATGATAGGGGCAGCAATTCTACCAGGAGCATCTACAGAGGAAATCTCTTGCCAAGGGACATGACTTCCTGGGGGACTGTCTTTGATTTTACTCAGAGTAACAGCAATTCATATTATATGCTGAAGCTGCAGGCCTGGCCTTGCTTGCCTTGCTGGCTCCAGTAATGGCAGAAAGCATCTACAAAGCTACAGCAGCGGTGACTCTGGCCTGGGACTCAGGGCCCCGGTCTCTTGTCTCTGAGCCACAGGGCTTTTTCCAGCTTCCCTGATGAGCTCAAGTTCCTCAGCTGCACTTTTCAACTTCCCAAGAGAAGCCTAAGAAACCAGGGCTGAAAATATCCCCCACAATGGGTCACCAAGACCTGGTATGCCAACGGTTTCATTTATTTATCTGAAGTGCTAAAATCTCCTAGCTTTCATCTCAAAGCAGTAATCAGAGAGGGGCAACACCACCCCCTATATTTAGAACACTCTGTTGTGTTTTCATCAGCTTCAGATGCAGAAAGTCATGACTTTTTTATGCAATGCATCTGAAATATTCTAAAGACGCTGGAAGAACCTGTCTGCCTCCCTCCCTCCCAGTCTCCCCTGTGCTCCCACTTCTCAACCCTGTGCTCACATGTTCTCTGCTGCCCCCATTTTGCTTCTCTCATCCAAATCTGCTTCTAGACCTCTTCCTACCCAGCTGTTCCCAAGGGGCAGCCAGGTCCTCCTTTATCCATCATAAAAAAGACAACTACGTCTGCAAAGCCCTTCCCGACACCCAGTGTCCCGCATATTTGCTGTGGATTGTAACCCTTCCTTTGTGGCAGCAGAGACTGAGTGGCTCCTAGAGTCCTCAGCACAAAACAAAATAGCAGCAGCATGGAATGGCATTGCTGTGGTTGCACACGTACCATCTTCCCCCTGAAGCAGTCCACTGGGCTCATCCTGGGGCAGAATTCGGGCCAGAGTCACAGCTGCAGGCATGGAAGATTAAGGCATGTGCAGGGTGGAAAGTACAGTAAATGCACCTCTAGACCTGCAGATATGCCACACTTTTGTAATCTCCCCTCATCCAAGTGGAGAAGCAAGCAGGACAGCATCCTTCAAACTGGGAGGAGGCATGTTTCCCGAGTGCAAGGGGGAATGGCAGACTTCGGGGAGGACAGATCAGCCTATTTTTGTTTCACGGCAGTTTTGCACAGGCTGAGGTCTTAGGTCTGCTCTGTACCACTTTTGCAAATTTTTAAAAATGCTTGTTTTATATGGATTTTATCCTCATACTTTGAGGTTTTTTCTATAATCAAGCAGCATATAAATTTTATGAAATCAAATGAATACTTCCACTGGTGTATTTCATTATGCTCTTCAATGAATTTCCCCTTCCAAAAAACATTCTTTTTTATACACTTCTATATAAAACATGCATTTCCCCCCTATTTTTGGAAGCAAAATTGCATTGCAAAATAATAATAATAATAATAATAATAATAATAATAATAATAATAATAATAATAATTTATTATTTATACCCCGCCCATTTGGCTGGGTTTCCCCAGCCACTCTGGGCGGCTTCCAACTGAATATTAAAAACAGTACAGCTTCAAACATTAAAAACTTCCCTAAAGAGGGCTGCCTTCAGATGCCTTTTAAAAGTAAAATAGTTGTTTATTGCTTTGACATCTGCTGGGAGGGCGTTCCACAGGGCAGGCGCCACTACCGAGAAGGCCCTCTGCCTGTTTCCCTGTAACCTTAGTTCTCGCAATGAGGGAACCGCCAGAAGGCCCTTGGTGCTGGATCTCAGTGTCCGGGCTGAACGATGGGGGTGGAGACACTCCTTCAGGTATACTGGACCGAGGCCATTTAGGGCTTTAAAGGTCAGCACCAACACTTTGAATTGTGCTCGGAAACGTACTGGGAGCCAATGCAGATCTCTCAGAACCGGTGTTATGTGGTCCCGGCGGCCACTCCCAGTCACCAGTCTAGCTGCCACATTCTGAATTAATTGCAGTTTCCGGGTCACCTTCAAAGGTAGCCCCACGTAGAGCGCGTTGCAGTAGTCCAAGCATGAGATAACTAGAGCATGCACCACTCTGGCAAGACAGTCCGCGGGCAGGTAGGGTCTCAGCCTGCGTACCAGGTGGAGCTGGTAGACAGCTGCCCTGGACACAGAATTAACCTGTGCCTCCATGGACAGCTGTGAGTCCAAAATGACTCCCAGGCTGCGCACCTGTTCCTTCAGGGGCACAGTTACCCCATTCAGGACCAGGGAATCCCCCACACCCGCCCGCCCCCTGTCCCCCCAAAACAGTACTTCTGTTCAGAGAAATGCACAATCCAGTTGATACCTGTATCCTACGTAAGGGTGGGGCCAGCAATTCAGCCCTCTTGCACAGAGAAGGCCTTTTCTACTCCCCCCCCCCCCCGCACTGCCATTCAATGATTTACAGCTGCTCCCATATTCCTGATATGGCACAGCAAAAACAAAAACCCAGAGACCATTTGCCAACCCGGAGGCGGGGGTGTGGTGGGGAGGAAATACTCTGAGCATATAATGCAGTTTTGCATTTTTAAAACATCATTTAAATAATAGCACCATCACAACTAGAGGAATAAAATGGAGCTGGTGGCTGCTGCCCTTATGCTCAACAAATTTGTTTGGGAATAAGCTCTGTTAGGTTGCACAAAAGGACAATATATAAATATCTATATTTAAGTGGAAGTAATAAAAAGGGGGGCCTCCTACTGCAGTGCCTGGAAACATTACATAAGCCCACTTCCTCCAAGAAGCTCCTCCGGCATGGCCAGGTGGTGGGATTTAAAATAACTCCCACGACTGCTTTCCCAAGTACTCTAAATTCACTGCAGAATAGTAGCAGGCGAGTCTGATGCCAGGTCCCAGCAGACCTCCCTAACTCAGCTAAGCTCGTGGCTTATTCCATATTTTATTTACTGTTTTATTGCAAGAGACAAAAGATGACAGCCGTCTATTTATTAAGCGGGAAAACACACAGCCTACATCGGGCATTTCTTTTCGCATCATGTTCCATTTTGGGTGCTTTCGAAACAGGCTGCTTTGGCCCTCTCTCAAACCTGTTGCTTTGAAATTCCCCCCACCCCAAGCAATATATTGGGTCCCCAATGTTCAGCCACAGGGGCTTTACCTGGTGCACAGAGCAGCATCCCCACCCCTCCACCTCTTTGAAAACAGCCTCGGAAGAAGCCCATAGAAGCCCAGATAACTGGTGCTGCAGCAGAGTGGCTTGGCTGCAGAGCACAGCCCATGACACTATCTCCAGTTTGCAAAAATACCCACGGACCCCCAAAGCCCATAGCTTTTTTGCAACTCTGGGATAGGGGTGGAAAGCAGCCTCTTTCATTTCCAGAGCAACAGGGAACTCAAGCGGCCCTGAGCGGCAGCTGCCCACTGCTATTCCCAAGAGGGATTTGGTCTCTGTGAAAGTTGTGTTGATGACAGCTGGATCTGGGAATGAAGAGAGCCCCGCAGGCAATAAAGTCCCACCCTACAGGAAGCTCCAAAACGTGTTATTTATAAAACATATTTGTAGCAACTTTCAGCTCAAAAAAGAACCTGCGAGATGGCTTACAACAATGGGATAGATACCCAGTTAAAAAGAGCATTCAAAGCCCAGAGCCAAACAAAATCAGCCCCATAACAAGACAAAATTTACATACATGAAAAATGTATCCGTCCCCTGCCTAAAAGACAACAAAGAATGGGTCAATCTAAGCACCCTGGGGTGGGGCACAGTGGTGGGGGGAGTTGTTTAATTCTGGTAAAGTTAAAGGTAAAGGGTCCAGTCGTGGCCAACTCTGGGGTTGCGGCGCTCATCTCGCTTTATTGGCTGAGGGAGCTGGCGTACAGCTTCTGGGTCATGTGGCCAGCATGACTAAGCTGCTTCTGGTGAACCAGAGCAGCGCACAGAAACAATTTTGGTACTGCCACCCAAAAAGCCCTACCCCAACCACTGCCCTTGAAGGATAGCTCTGTTGGTAGAGCATGAGACTCTTAATCTCAGGGCCAATGGTTCGAACCCCACATTGAGCAAAAGATTCCTGCATTGCAGGGGGTTGGACTGGATGATCCTTGTGGTCCCTTCCAACTCTATGATTCAATGATGCACAACAAGCCTCAGATGACCACAGCTGAGAGGCAAGTTCATGTGGGAAGTGAAGAGGCAGCCCAAAACCCTCAGTTGGGTGACTGGTTAACCACATTCTGATTTTCATTACTGTTAATTTTATGTTAGAAAAACAGGCTCCTGGATCTCAGGGTTTCAGATAACTCTTTGGAAACCATTCGGACCAAATCTCTAGCTGCCAACCTCTCAATAGCCTGACTGTTCAAAGTTTATCCCTGTCCAGACCTGAAGCCTGAGGTCTCCTCACAGAAAAAGCATGAGGAGCAGAACCCTCCAGCAGATCTCTAAACCCAGTGATGCTGAGGAACCATCAGACCTGGACATTCTTGACACCAGCTGCCTGGATTAAATAGTGATCCCTCCAAACCAGGATTGCAAGCATGGATCAGGTATGACTGTGGAAGATCAGGAGAAGCATGGCCAGATTTATAATGGTGCAAATGGTACAATTGCACCAGGTACAATTGTAATGGCCCATGCCTACAAGGGGGCCTAGACTCTTGAGCTTTCGGGGGGGGGGGGAGCCTCTCCCCATACTAGAAGGAAAGTTATGAAGCAAAATGTGCAGGCACCCCCCTAAGCAATTTGGGTGAGATAAGCCAGCCTGGCTGCTCCTGTTGAGTTTTTATGAGTAAAGTCAGAACTATGATTAATGAATGAGATATTTGGACACCAGGCTATAGGAATTCCTGTGGTCCTAAAGAGCTACTGCTTTCCTCTCTCCTATAAAATTAAAAGAGGGAAAAAAAAAAAGTAAATAAATAATCTGCAAAATGTGCAACATGTGAGCTGTACCTAGTTTCTCTCACCAGTGATATTATTATTCTTTTTTATCAGTAAGGAAAAGAGGGGAAACATTTGTTTGGGGGTGGAAACACATGAAAACAAAGGCAGTTGCCAGTGGCAATGGAAGCACATTAAAACCTTTTGCCAACAAGATAATGATGATGATTACGATGATGACTGCAAAAGTATCATGGAGAAGTGTGACATTATGCAATTCCTATTTAAGCATATCCTGTGGACACTCTGCTCTTTTGGGTTTCCCTGCCTGTCTCTCCAAGGATGCACCAGAAATCCTGCTGGCTCAGTAGACTCCAGATGGTGAAAGAGGGTGGAAGTTCACCACACCCCTTAAAAGCAACAAGAAGCATCATGCAGCAACTGCAAAGGGAATCTGGCAGGTAAAAGTAGGAGGGTGGAAATCAGGACACATGTTAAGCGTCCTCAAAGCACAGCGCCCTCTGCTGACCATCCACACCTGAAGCACCAGCTGCCATTCAAACACCTGCTGTGGTGTCTGCAACAGATCTACCCCCTCTCATTTGACATTATTAACACAACGGGAGCTTAAGAGCTGTCATGTGAAAAGGGCAAGAGTCACCCTGCCAGGTGGGCAACAGAAGGATTTTGTCAAATCAAGGAGAGTTATTATAGAACCACGTCCTCGGGAGCAAAACGCACACACACAACAAATGCAAATGAATTCAAGGCGCAAAGTGAAAGAGCAATATGGTTTTCCTGTTGTATGAAAAACAGGATAAGTTTGCCAGAAGATTAGAAATGACGTCTGCATCTGTGCAAAGAAGCAGTCCTGGGTCTTTCTGCTCTCCTTACAAATGCAACAGCCAGTTTATGGCGTTTGAGTTGGTCATGAAGCACATTTGGAAAAAGCAGCCAAAGCATTAATGTCTTTCATTTTTATCAGTCCATGCAAGTGGGTCCTCTAACACATTTTCATCACTTGGGGTGGGTTGCACTTGCAACAATTAAGTTTTAAGACCACCCTAACGATATCACAGCTCACGACACAATAGAGGGTGGCCGAGAGAGAAAGCCGCCTGAATCTCCCACTGCACTCGGAGCTTCGCAAACCCTACGTCAACCACAGCCCTGTTTCCTGCACTGCTGCCAAACCTTAATATCCACGTAGATGGTTCTCAAGAGAGCAGGGATTAAGTAATTAGATTTGCCTGCCACAAAGAAGCAACAATGACACTCTCGCTCGAAATTCATCTTACAGTTTACACCCCAGCAGCCTCATTCTCACCTCACAGAAATCACTAAATGACTGTGTGACCTGAAATTAAAAACCCATTTTGGAATCAGGTTTGAGCAAAAAAAAAAAGGGGGGAGGCAATTTTGGAACTATCTCCCCCCCCCCCCCCGAGAATTAGCCATTCTCGCTTCTTATGAAAATACAGTGTTTCAAAAACATGATATGAAATCAATCCTCAAAAAAAAGCATCAACGGGAGAAGGGGAGATGGAGGATGCAGTTTCTGCTTCTGCAAAGGGGACAGATGGCTTCCATCCTCACTCCACACCGGCAGGTAAAATTCCATTATGCGCCAAGAGCATCGTCCCAATTTTGCATTTGCACGCCATAGAGCCCAGAAATTTAACGGCGACACAGCATTTACATGCATGTCACTAAATGATCGTTGGAGCTTTTCAGGTATGACATCTATGCACAGGAGAGAGAATTGGGGGGTTTGAGGTGAAGGCAAAGGCCACTTCAGAGCCTGATCAAGCTAGGCTCTACACACACACACACACACACACACACACACACACATGGCCTGCTGCCACCAACAGCCTGAATCTATAGCCTGAAAAGTAGGGTGCAACTGTATTTTATTTTTATTTTATTTATTAAATTTATATACCGCCCTTCATCAAAAGATCTTGGGGTGGTTCACAGAACTGTAATAAAAAACAAGAAACAATAATGAATAAAATATTAATGCTGGTTAGAAAATGGGAGAATTTTAAAATAGGTAGATGGTTACATACACATACACACTGAGTTTATGGAAGCTTAAATCCACATCACAGAATTAAGTGAAGGGGAAGGGAGAGACAAGGAAAAAACCTAAATCCATATTATGCATGGATACACTTGGGCCTGCCTTAATCTTGGCTGCTGTATTCACAAAAGCAGCCTCTCATTGTTTGCTGTTTTGCTTCTGGAAGGGCTCTTTGTAATCTGCACCAGCAAGACCTAAATATCAGCATCTACATACAGAGTTTATTTTTTATTTTTTATTGGAAAGCAGACATGGCAAAGCATTGCAGCATTTTTTTTCTTTGACATGACAAAAAAAAAATCTGCTAGATGTGCATATGTCCTCCTAGTATTTTAAATACCATTCGGTCTTTTTTAAAAAGAGCTATTTCCCTGCTCCCCCCAGGGCATCAAGGAACTTTCAGACCTGGCCTGGTGCTGCGTCTCTTCCTGTATGCTGGCCTGAATCTGAATGGACTTGCGTTTCATTCTGTTTGCTTCCCTCTCTTGTTTTAAAAGGATTTTTAAAGGCATTTGGAATTTCCGAGCTGGAAGGGACAGTTCCTCAAGCTAATGTTTTCTAACTTGGTCCTACCATTCCCAGGTGGTGAGAAGCCACTTGTCTGAAGCTATTTGCTTTGCGCGGGGAGAGTGTGCGAGGGCGGGGGGAGGAGGGGTGACATATTGATCTTCATTCAGTTTGTGTCTTCTCCAGTACGGCTAAGCTTTATTGTATCAACGGCCGTGGCTGCCGCCAGCGTGCCTCTCTCATTGTTTAACACTCGCCAAGACACAAACTTAGAGACAGGCGCTACATCCCCAGCTGGCTGTGGTGACACATCCCATCACTGCTGCGGTTGGGCGGGAGAGGGGAGGAAGGGTAGGATCCAGGCACAGATCCCAATCTTGCTTGCACACCGATGTAAAGTGATCAAGCCTCCCTGGCCCAGAGCCCTAATTCTGAGGAATTATCCTGACAAGATCACCCCTGATCTTGCAAACATCTCCGTACCGGTTTCACTTCGATAGCATCGATTTTCAATTACGCTTCCACAAATTGGGAGCCAAGTCGTCATCTTTCAAGGCATCGATCCAGGTTTACAGTGGGACAAATCGGGCATTGCCTCTGAGTGCTGACTGCAGCTCCTGAGATCAGCGTGGCAAGTACAAGTGAGCAAGCAGGTGGGTCGATCCGAGGTGTGTAGAATCAGGAGAGGCTGTGCACACAACCCCCAAGGAATGTGGAATGCTGCATTCTCACACACACTCAAAGGGGGAAGCATTGCTCCAGGATCACTCATCTCCTGATACCGGACATAGTGTGGTCACATCAACACTCCACCCACCCACCCACTTGTTGCACTCCTTAAAGGTTTGAGTGCACCTTCTAAATCACTTCTTCCAGCCACCCCACGAAACAAGATTTTCTCCAAGCTATTCATCACATCCAAGCCAAATAAAATAATATCTGACTCTTTCCTCCAGATTCTTTCTTTTCTCACAGAACAATACCAGACACAATTGAACACTGCAGTTTTCAATTGTGAAATTATTATTTGGAAGTGGGGGTTAGGTATCAGGGAAATGCTGTTAAATCTCCCTGGAGGGGATGACTGGAAGCGATGTTTCTAAAAAGAAAAGCCAAACAGAATAATGAGTCCCAGGAATAAAAAGGCTACCCTCTCAAGGAAATGTAATTATGAATTGAATTTGTCCACAACACATTTCTGTAAAATAATCAATGAACTATTTTATTTTCGGCAGACTACAACCGCCCACATGCCTCCCTTCTGTGTTACTTGTATTTTATCCAAACAATTGATGGCACAACCTCCTTTCTCAGTCACAAATTAGCATAACTCATCTCTTATTTCAGCCTGTTTGTTTCAAAACCAGCATTGTGGCCTTCGTCCCAGCTGCCTCACAAGCCAAGAGCAAAAAAAAAAAGAAGCCCCTTTCTTGACGGGCTTACGACGACAGTGTACACAAAACACAAGATGCACCCTTTCCAACTGCCAATCTGCAGAATGCTAGGGTGAGGCGAGCTGTCAGTGCTTCTGTGCAAAAGAAAAAAGAAAAAAAAAAGCAGAAGCTTGCTGTCTGTGGGAGAACACCAAGGCTGATGGTGGCTACGTTTTGGCAACGTGCCGGGCAGCTATTGTGTTTCGGTCCAAACCAATTTTCCCATTCAAGTCCACAGTGCATGTAGGACAATGCAAAAGGGAGATGGATGCTTCACCTAGGAGCATCATCACACTCTGGAGGGATACCAGCCACCTGCAGAAACCCAAGGATCCATGGCAACGAGACACTCCTCTTGTGAGTCTAAGATTTCACCCAGATTTTGACTCTGTTGCCTCCCCTTTTAGCCTCTGCATATATTTGACCTCTTTCAACAAGGCAGAATATTAATTGATGCTTCAATCAGATGAGTGATTTGCCACAGCAATCAAATGTGACGTCCGAAGGCTTCTTGCAATTGGAGAGGCTTTCGCCGTCTCCTTTAGGGAAGCTTTTGCCATGTTTCTTGAGGTTTTGCGATGTCACAGGCTGCAAGGCAGCACAAGCGGGAGCAGAGACTTGCTGCTGCATCACTCAGCAAGGCTTTTAAACTTCAGATGAATGAACGGCAGGCAAGAAATGCGATTTAACCATAAATGCCAAATGAATTTGCTTCATGGGGAGTCATTCACTCCAAAGGACAATACTTTGTTCAATTGCATTTGCAAACTTACCAGCAGCCACCTCACTTACACCAGCCAATATTCATGTAAGACAATTGGGCTGTTCCAGATTTACCCCCACATTGCCTTTGAAATCCTCAATCCTGTGTCTGCAATTACATTTGCACCAGGCATAATAAATCGTACTCAAAGAAAGATTATGCTCAAAGTTGCATGACATTTGCACGAGAAAACATGAAGATGTTCCAATAAAAAACATCTCCCTCTGTTTGCATGCAATGCTGATCAAACCCAATGCTTATAACTCAGAAACGATGTAGGAAAGTACTGGAATTTTCTCTTTCACTGAGAAAAACCATGATTTCAGCAAAAACAGAACCACAGATCTCCCCACTCCAAGCCGTCTCTTTTTTCAGAATCATGCCTTGTTGTCATTTAACCAGGCTGTTCTATTTGAAATTCAACAACTTTCCTGATTTTTTAGAACTCAGTTTATTGTAAAACCTGATTTAAGTTGACACAAAAGGACAAAGAAATGAAATTAAGAAAGCGGGAAGAATGAAATTGTAGCACTCCTAAAAAGGAAAAATGACAGTTCAGCACGGGAAAGCTGTGTTGACTTTGATCTAAACCTGAAATTGCCGCAGTTGCTACAAATTCTCTTGTCTCTCTGGCTGTTCAGTTCTCTTCTTTTATGTGACATTTTTAGAAAATAGATTTTTACATAGAAAAGCATTAAATCTAAACAACATATTTCCTTTTTTTCCTTTTAAAAATTAAAACAGTTTTCTTCCACCAGCTTCCAGGGGAAAGCCTAGCCAAGGCAGATTTGAAAAGCAGAGTTTAGAAAATTATTCTCCATCCTTGAAAATCAGTTATACAGAGAGCTCTGGAAAATAAACAATGGCTCAGACACACCTGAGTGGTCCTCTAGAAATAATCCATCCAAACTAGAAGGTAGAATCCACAGCATTTGCAAACTACAAGCTCTTCTCTGCTCTTTCTACAAATCCACCAGTGCCTTTTCACCTCAGAGAAAATTCCACACCACAGGAGGTGGAGTTCAGCTAGCTGGGCCAGCTCCCTCCCCTTTCAAATATCCAAAGGGGGCCATGTGCCCACTCTTGAATGGCACAAACACAACAGTATATCAAGCATCCAAATTCCTTGGATTTATGTTCCAGCCATGTTTACAACCAAGGTTAAACCTGTATACTCTCAAATTGTCAATGAAAGCAACACAGCATGGTGCATGTTCAGATGAACAACCTCCCCCCGCCCCCAGCCCAAATGCACATTCATTTTTGCAGTTAGCATACATTAAGCATCAAATAGGACTCATTTGCCTGAAGCATCCATAGCATGAGTACAAGAGCTCATAAAAGGCTGTTGACCTTCCAACCATCTTAGATATATTTTTACTTATTTATTAAATTGAGGAAAAATCACTGCATTATGAAGAGGCCCCTTAGGCCCACAGGGCAGCCTTCCTCAGGTGGCATACATGCCAAGGCTTTTGGGGGCTCCTTTGATGTTTGCCAGCTCCCCAAGCTCACGTTCAGGCATCCCAGGACAAAACGGACCCATCAGGTGAAGCCAAACAGCAGGCACAGTTGCAATGGAACATCAGGTCCTGATGTCTACCCAATCCACCAAACACTGAGCAGCTCATTCTATGGGAGTGGGACTGAAAGAGGGTCCATGTTCAGGCACAACAGGGGCTACCCCATCCTCAAGGGATGGTGTGGACTGTGCACAAACCCACAGGCACTGCAGAGAGCTTGGCTGGAAAGACCACCTGTACTGGACCAGAAGCCAGACCTCACGTTAGTTGGAAATCAGCCTGCTGGATGGACACTTGGAAAACAAGGGGGGAAATGGAGGGAAGGCATTCACCAGAATCCCACCTCAGATTGCCTCTCTGTCAAAGACACCAGCTCTGGTGGGGTGGCTATTCTGGCTCCCTTCCCTGATGGAGGCAATTCAGCTGTTCCTGGGCCAAAGAACAAAGGAACTCTAGAGCATGTGTGAGCCCAGAGGCAGCTGCTTCCAGGGGAGACAGGGGGTGGGGAGAGACCCTTACAAATGCCACCGTGCTCTTAGGCAACTCCCCTTCTCTTCAATGGGGCAGGAGTACTTCCCTAGGGGCCACGTTCTATTAGCTGGGGAGAGTGTTGACCTCAGGAATCCTAAGGGCTGCCCTGGTATCAGAGCTGCCCCTCCCCTCTCTTCACCACACCATGCCAAGCAACAAAATCTCCTGCAAGAACTTCCAAAGACAAAGGGAACCACAATTGAACTATGCTGGAAAGGAGGCAGAAGAGAAGGCAGGGGAATGTTTTCTTTTAATTAAGGCACAAAAAACATACTTTGACTTTTGGAATTCACTTTGCCACATGGCTAAAAATTTACAGCTGTTCCTCTCTCCCACTCCTCTGAGCCCCGGGAGCAAGAAGAGAAAGCCTTGCGCCGGCTGGTGGAAAGCAAAGGCAAGAGACATCACCCTTGGCAGCAGCAACAAAATCTGGTACTATATTTGGGGGGAAGGAGTTGTCAAAATATTGGGGGAAGGGGGGAACCCATTCAGAGGCAGCAACTGCTTGCTGGGAAACAGCATCAAAATTTCAAACTCCACATTTGCACCTGGCTCCTGTACAGAGGGAAATGTAGCCTCCAGCGCCTGGCCCTCAGCATCCCCTTTAGCGCAGGATGTGCTGGACCACAGCATCTCGGAGGCGAAGCTGCATCCTCCGTAGCATCTTCTCTAGCCAGCATCCTCTCTCTGCACAGATCAGAAAGCGCCTCGCGGGAGAAGCCAAACTTTGCTTCCTGCAAAAAGCTCCGTCTATATCGGCAACGAAAGGGGGAAAGGACGAGTGGGGGTGCGGGAGGGGCAAACTTCCCGTCGCCTGCTAGACGTCTATTGCAGAAGGGGACAAGCCAAAGTAAGGAGAAGGGAGGGTGACGAGGCAAGCCCCCCCCCCCCTCGAAGCCACCTCTGGCTCAGAGACAGAACCCCTACCAGCAAAAGAACTCTGTTCTTTGCAGAAATATATATCTATATCTCGACTCCGTCTTTAAAGTCTTGGGAGGGTCGTTTTCAAGGTCTTTTACTAAATAATCAATCAAGGTCGCCCCCCGCCCCTATTGCCAGCCAAACGCCCAAGAAAGCCCCAAACCCAATAAAATCGCCCCAAAGTGGAGTGACAGCCCCCCCTAAAGAAGAGATAGCATGATAGTGAGCCCTGACCTCCCTCCCCCCCCCGCCCCGGTTTGTCGTCTCACCCACCGATGCGGATGACATGGGGCATCCCGTGGCAGGAGTGGAGCCAGACGAGCCCCAGGAAGAGTCCGGCGGCAGCGGCGGAGGCAGTGGAGGCGGCGGAGGAGCAGCGGCGTCGGTCCAGCGGCGGGAGGAGCGGGCGCGGGCGGCGGCAGCAGGTCAGCATCCTGGGCGGGCGGGCGAGCCAGCCAGCCAGCCGGGCTCCGGCTCCGGCGCCCGCTACACCTCCAGAGGCGGCGGCGGCAGCAGCGGGCGAGGCGGCGGCGGGGAGGGCGCCTCCCCCTCAGCCCGGGGCATCCTCCTGGCGGAGAGGAGCGGCAGCTGGAGCCGGACCTCCGCGGCGGCGGGGACGTGCAGGAGGAGGAGGACCCGGAGCCGCCGGAGCCGCCGCCGCCCCGCCACGCCCGGCGAGGCTAGGGCTCCCCCTACGCCCGGTGCGCGCCCGCCTGCCTGCCTGCCTTCCTGCCTCCTTCCTCCTCGCAAGTTCCCCCGACTGGCGCTGCCTCCCGCCGCCGCCGCTCGCTCTGCCTGGCGCGGAGCTGTGCAGCCGCGTCCACACGGGGAGGGCGGGGGAGCGTGGAGGGGGCCTGCTGCTCCTGCCGCCGCTGCTGCGGGAGGATCGCGGCCGAGAGGTGCCGGGGCTCAAGCCTCGGAGCAAGGCACGCCCTCTGCCCGGCAAGCCCTGCCCCCGAGGCTCAGGCGGAGGGGGAAGGCACTCTGTACATGCTCGAGGGCATGCCGGCTAGGCGAAGGGAAGGAGGCGGTAGTTCCCTGCGCTGAAGGAGCTGTCCCGGTGCTGAAAATACTGGGCTTCGTGAATAGAACCCGAAGCTCTAAACGGAGTGGTCTTTTTCGACCCAACTGGACGGCGGGGTTCTCCAGGCGCAAGCGAGGAATTCGCCCCGTCTCCGGGAGAGGGACTTCTGGGAGGCACGTGGCCCGAAAGGAGAGGGAGGGAGGGCCTCTGAACACGTGCAGAGTGCTTTTCTCCTCCTGGCTGAGGCCGCGGCCGCCCCGACGGGGCTCCCCTTTGGGTAGCTGTCGACCGCTGGGCGGGAGGAGGAGGGGGAGAAAAGGGGGAGGCAGCGGCGCTCACTGCAGCGGAACCTCCAGCTCTGGCCCTGCAGGCCTCGAAGGAGGGAGCCAGTTGGGAGCGGGGAGGGCCGAGGCGTGACTGTGGCGCCAGGCTTCCAGCTCGCGGGGGGGGG
This sequence comes from Podarcis liolepis, assembly GCF_965112155.1. Lineage (NCBI taxonomy): Eukaryota > Metazoa > Chordata > Lepidosauria > Squamata > Lacertidae > Podarcis > Podarcis liolepis. The sequence continues at coordinate 58,707,095 of NC_139561.1, read as the reverse complement.
GGGAAGACTGCGCAGCCCGAAGAGTTCGCGCAACTCACGCACACAACGCCCATGCGAAATGCGCGTGTTTCTAAGAACTTGGACGCGGGCGGCGGGGAGTTTTGCAGGAAGAAGTGCTGAAAGGAAGAGCCCCCACCCCCTCGCCCGAAGAGACTCTTCCTTAGGAAAGCTGGCAAATATCCAGCCATTTGTGAGCGTCAGGGCGTGGGGTGAGGGCCCCGAAATGGATAAGCTTTTCGGTGCGCTACATCGAGAGTGAAGAAAAGGAAGTCTGGGACGCGGGAGGCTCTGGTCCCTACACTTCCCGGTGGTGGCTAAGTGAGGAGCGCTGCTTGAGCCTCCGCTGAGATAAACTCCGTTCTCTCGGTCAAGAAGGGGGAGGGGGAGGATCCTGGAATCAAAGGGTGCCTTGAGACCAGGAATATGTTCATTTCAAGAGGGGTGCAGGAGGTGCAACCCTTCGCAATGAATAAATGTCTGGCAGTCGATAAGTTGCTTGCGTGGCTGGAGGAAGGAGTTCATTCCTAAGCAACTACCGGAGAGTAAGACCCACTGGCAGCACTGCAGGGCTGTTGTGTTGCCCTTGGACAATGAAGAGGGTGGGAGAAGCTTCTCCTGAGCGTCCCTCCTGCGGCACAGAACCCTGTGCAATGAATAAATGACTCCCGTTGGATAGGAGCATAGGAAATTGCCTTAGTACGAGGCAATTGTCAGACCATTGCTCACCTTGCTCGGTACTGTCTACACTGGCTGGCAGCAGCTCTCCAGGGTTTGCAGCAGAGTTCTCTGCCAGCCCTACCTGGTGATGCCAGGGATGAAACCCTAGGACCTTCTGCGTGAAAGGCACATTCTCTGCCACTGAGCTATGCCCTTTCCGTTTATGTGGTGGTGGTATGTTCGGCTGGAGGGAGGAGTTAATTCCCCATCAGACATCACCCAGCCTTGAAGGAGGTGACAGCGGAGTGCAAAAGTACCACCAGCTAGCCAGAGGTAGTTCCAAGAACTGCCCCCTCCCATACAGGCACTGTAGTAAATAACCCTGTGCTAGAGCAGCAGAGAGTTTGGGGAATATGTGGGTGATTCTCTGCCTCCACGAAGAGGTCTTGCTGATCCTGCAGAGCTCGCCTTGGCATTCTCTCAGGGCCTCGCCTTCCAAGGCGAAGACACCAGCACATTTCATCCTCCGATTTGCTGTTGCAGAGTTCCAGCCGCAATCAAGAGTCGGGAGCGACTGGAAGCATCCTGAAATTGCTCAGCAACTGCAAAGCGAATAAATTTGTTCCAGGCAGGAAGAATCATTAAGTTAATCAGATGTGATCATTCTGCATGTTAAAGGGCAAGCGAACCCACCCACCTGCTCCCGGGGGAAGTCAGAAGGGTTGATTTGTTCACCGTGCAACGCGGATCCACAAAGGGTTTGGCGAGATGCCAGAGAGAAATATGCATGCTCACCTCACCTTCTCTGCTTGCATCCTCCCATCGCCTGCCTTCTAGGGGATGCTTGAAAGCTCATTAAAAGGGGGCACGGGATGGTTTGGAAGGAGGGGTCTCGCTCAGAGCTGCAAAGCTGCATACCCTCTGTGGTCGCTTGTGCATTTCGAAGTTATCCTAAAACGGCTGGCTGTCCCCTTGCCCTCCACCCTGCCTTGCCTGATCAAAGAGCTTGAAGTGCATTACAAAATAAAATCAAACAATTTATGCCCAGCCAGTCAACAAGGTGCAGGGATAGGCTGACAGTAAGCACCGTCCCCTGTGCAGAGGCACACTCCCATGTGTGCTTTGGAGGAAGCTCACCCATGAAATGTCAAGGACACGCAAGTGAAAAATATAACTGTAGTTTGCAAAAATGAAAAAAAAAAAAGTTGAGCTCACCTTTGAGTTAGCAAAAGGCATATGAGCAGTTCCTCCTAAGCAACAATGCAGCAGCAGCAGCAGCAGCAGCAGCCAGGAGGTTGATGCCCTGGAACAAGTCCAGAACAGGACAAGCTGTGCTGCTATGAACCTTCTTAGGGAGATCATTTCAGGTTTTAGGAAAACCGTTTTTGTCTTTTAAGTTTTTATTTCATTAAAAGCATTTCCGAACCTCTTCATATTTTTATAAAATCTTGAAATGGTGTATACTATATACAAAATAAAACAGCATCCTTTAAAACAAAATACAGACTAAAATAAATATTAAAACAATAAAACAAGAGGAGATAAAAGCCTGGGCAAAAATACAGGTCTTGATAAGATATCTAAAGCAGCTGGTGGTTGCTGCTCATGTCTAGCAGAGGGAAGGAGGGCACCCCACACAACAGGGGCAGCAGCAGGGAATACCCATTTCAGGCTCACAGCCCTGGCTGGGACATTGTGGTATGGCATGGTGCCCCCAGTATAATTTCCTCAGATAACCTATGTGATTTTACAGGTCTTTACAGGGGTAGGCAGTCTTTCAGGTAACCTGGTCCAAAGTTCAGGACTTTATATGACATCCCTGATGCTTGTCAGTCTCACTTCTTTAACTGTGCCCAGTAACTTGGGCCCCTCTTACTAAAAATATACCAGGCAGACTAATACATGCCTGAATCCTTGGAAAGATGCGGCCAATCAGAGCTGGCAGTACCTGGCTATCAGGTCACCAGCCCTTGAATTCAAAAAGTCTCAGACTTGTTAAGGACTGGGAGTGGAGACAGCAGGCAGAGTCTATTATTATTATTATTATTATTATTATTATTATTATTATTATTATTATTATTATTGTTATTATTATTGAATTCAGTAGCTGAGCCCAGCACAAAAACTGTGTATTCACTGAAGCTGCACAGCATAAAATCCTCAGACAATTAGGCTGCTAGCCATTGGTTTCAAAGAAAGAAACCCTACTAACCTTGTCATTTTTTCCTAGTCACCTGGCAACCCTACAAGGTGGACAGAAGGTCCAGAACAACAGGACCTGGTTTTGTATGCTTTGCATGGGCTTTGCATGTGCTCAAGGTTTCCTGTTCCCGACACAGTTCACACTGGGACGCTGCTCTTAACGCTTTGGTTTGCTTAGGGACATAAAACCATTTCATGTTCTTCTCACACCCGTGAGCAAAAAGAGCAGATTTATGGGGAGACTCAATCCTATTAATTTTAATGCTGGGCTTTTCGAGAACAAAGGGAAACTGCTTACAAGAGAGGACAAATGTTGAAACATTTTATTAATCTCTAGAGAGAAAGGAGTGGGGGGGGGATTGCTGATGGGACAGAGTATTTTCAAGTCCAAATCAAAACACGTTTGAAAGATGATCCACCCAGAAAGAGGTGTGAAATAAGCAATTTTGCCTCAGGGGCTTTTTAGTTTTCAGCAGTAATGAAGACAAAGGAAGGGCCTAGAAGGAAAAAAAAGTAAAGGGGGAGTGAGTAAAATGGTTGGTGGTTGAATTAGCCACAACTGCCTGCATTTTGTTTAAATTTATATGCATCAGGTATAATACAGCCACAATCAGTGTGAGTTATGAGGCCCTGTGTACACATTACAGAGATTCATGTGCCAGAGTTTCTAAATATGCCTGGGATTTGGCAAGGATAGATTCCTCGGTCTGGAGTGCCCTCTACTGAAATGTGCCCAAGTTCTTTATGTTTGATGGTTAGAAGCTTGATTGATGGGTTTGCTAAATTGAATTTACTCTATCGGGCTTCCCTCCCCAGACACGCAAACACACACACCTCCTTTATAGTGTATTCTTCCAAGATTTTGTAAAAATATTAAAAAACTATGTCAGCCTTCAGCTTAAAGCAGACAGCCTACACATATATAATGATTATTTAGAATGAAAGTTGCTTCAGTCTTCCTTGCAAATGGCATCAAACAAAGGGGAAATGGTGGTGTCTGAAGGCCAGGAAACATCTCTTGCTCTCCTTTGCCTTGGTTCAGTTGACCACAAGACTACCCCATATGACCCCATTCTTTTAACTGCTTCTTCCCTCCATCTCTCTCTTGCTGAGTTGACATAGATTTTAAGCCTCCTGACCAAAGGCACATGTGCTAATCATGTCCCTGCAAGGAAAGGTTGCAGCATCGGGGACTTTTTTGTTTGGAGAAAATGAGAGTAAGAGGTGACATGATACAAGGCTGTAAAATCCTGCATGGCAGAGAGAGAGAGAGAGAGAGAGAGAGAGAGAGAGAGGAGAGAAGTTCTTCTCCGTCTCTCATAACTAGAACTCATGGACATCCGAGGAAGCTAAATGTTGGGAAACTCAGAACAGTCAAAATAAAGCACTTCTTCACACAGTGCCGAGTTAAACTATGGCCTTTGCTCTCACATGAGGCAGTGATGGCCACCGACTTGGATGGTCTTCTTACAATTCAGCTCATCTGCAAGCAAATTAGGCAGGCACACGGGTTTCTTTAGGTGCTGACCACTTTTCTTTCTTGTGGGAATTGTCTGGATTTGTGCCTTCAGTATTTTACCTCCCACCCATCTTGAACTCTCTTCTCTTCGAGTATTTCTGACCATGGGATATCACCTTGTAGCTCCTTAAGCTACCTGAAGTCAGCCTTCTTAAATTCCAGGGTGCATGCCCAACTAAACTCAGCTTTTCCTTGCCTGTGTATATGACGAGTTATCTCTTTGGGATCCAAATGGGGTTTTAGTCTGCCTTGTTGCCACTGGATTCCTGCCTTTCCGTTGTCCTCCCTCCTTCCCTGCCCCCCTTACAGAGAAAAAACATCACCCCTTGACACATATTCCAGGGGTTTCACCCTCCATCATTTGCAAAGGTTCTTTTGTGTCCTAAGCCCAGCCTCCCACCACACTGCAGCCAGTCAGCACTCTCCTTGGCTAGAGCACAATCTGTAAGTCAAAAGTACAACTCCTGAGCATTAAGCATCATCCTCGGCCACGATGCTGCCTGCCCTTGCTGAATATATTTCTATAGATTTGTCAGGGAAGCAAAAGCTACTGTACAAAGTCATTACTGTACAGCTGGAAAAAGAGAGGTAAAAGCCAAGCAGGAAAATATATGGCCACTGTTGCCTGCCCAGAATGTGCCCTTGAAGGAACGACAGTCATACTGTGCTGTGTCAGTTTGAAATGAACAAAACACAATTGGAGAGAGAAAGAGATATAGGAAAAAAAAGCAAACCCCAAGTGAATGTGCTGAGCTACTGAAAACTTGAAATGGCTCCACCTTCTCCATCAGAAAGCCTGCCCAGAGAACTCAACTAGATCTGCCGGTCAGAATAGAGCTGGGGTGACTTTGTGAATGGGTGTGTATAAGGGTATAAGGGAGACTATGTTTATTTTTTTACAAGAGCCAGTGTGGTGCGGTGATTAGTGTTGGACTAGGACCCGGAAGACACCTGGGTTCAAATACCCATTCGGCCATAAACAAAGCTCACTGGCTGTGACTTGGAGCCAATCATTTCACATCATGTATTATGTTTCTATGCCACTTTTCACTCACACGAGTCACAAACTGGTTTGCAAACAATAAATAACAATAACAAAGAAAAACACCACAACCACCACATGAATCACATAAAATAGTTAACAAATCATCAGTAAAACAATTACAAATCTTCAGTGAAACAACCACCTACTATAAAACACTATTAACAAAACAACTAAAAAACAAGCGAAACAGCACAAGAAAAGTCGTAACATTCACAAAGCATTACAGCACTCATTATCCACAAAACAGTACAGTGGGACCTCGACTTACGGATGCGATCCATTCCGGGGTGCCGTTCGCACCCTGAAAAGTCTGTAAGTAGAGTGCCGCTTATGTGCATGCACGTGACGCAATAGAGCACTCCTGCGCATGTGCAAAGTGTGCAGAACGCTTCTGCACATGCAGCAAAACCCGGAAGTATACACTTCTGGGTTTGCCGGGTTCGCACCCCGAAAATCCGCAACATGAACCTAACACAACTAGAGGTATGACTGTATTAACAATATTAGCAAACCAACAATCAAAACCAAACTAAGTACTGCTGAATTCACATGCACTCTTGTCACCCCATGACTCATAGTCTTCCATTCAGTTCATCAAAAGATGCATACACATAATGCCAGTGGCAGAAACTCCATTCTGAGGGCTCCTAGAGCTGGAGGCAGTGATGGATTTACGTATAAGCTAAACAATCTATAGTTAAGGCCCCACTCTTTTGGGCCCCCGAAAAAAATTTAAAGGGAAAAAACCCTGGACGTACATTTCCAAAATATAAGATAAAACACAAATAAAATAAAACCTACATACAGGTGTGTATCTGAAGAAGTGTGCATGCACACGAAAGCTCATACCAAGAACTAACTTAGTTGGTCTTTAAGGTGCTATTGGAAGGAATTTTTTTATTCCTACATACAGCAACAGTGTTTTGTGTTGTGTAGGCTCCTATGATGTAAGTAATTGCCCTCACCTGCTAGTCTGCTCCCTAAAATACCACTGGTTAGATACCTATTAGGTTCATAAATTACCATATAGCATATATTCAACACAAAAAACAGCAACAATTTGTTGTTGACAAAGGACAGCTGGACATATAAAGGGTCCCATTACTTTCAGCAGCTTAGGGCCTCATCAAACCTAAACCCAGTCCCGGCTGGAGGGTGGGACAAGGCAGGTGGAATAAGCCATTGCCTGATGGTCAGCACAAAGTCCCATTCCCCTCACTGCCTCTCAGTCTAACCTACCTCACAGAGTTGTAGTGGGGATTAAAAATGAGGTGTGAGGAGAACCATGTAAGCCACCTTTAGCTCACTAGGGGGGGGGGAGATGTGGGCTATAATGTTCCACTGCTTTCCAGCCCCCTGCCTGCCTCAATAAGCCTCAGTCTAGAGCAGGGGTAGTCAACCTTTTTATACCTACCACCCACTAATGCATCTTTCTTGATGGTAAAATTTCCTCACTGCCCACCAGTGCTCGATGGAAGGAGGATTCAGCTTGTGCTGTAGAACCCCCTACCGCCCATCTAGAATCCTGAAATGCCCACTAGTGGGCAGTAGGGACCAGGTTGACAACCCCTGGTCTAGAGGGTGAACAGACGAGGGCATTCCATCCCATTTTCTCCTGGCTGGCAGGTGTCACCCCATGCCAACATCCCTGTGTGGCTGGCAGTAGGTCCAGGAGCTGCTGTTGGGGACCCCTGTAGCAGGATTGCCATACATCTGGAATGCCCCACACATATACAGAATACTGCAGTCAACAGCAGTGCCCAGGTGGAAATCAACAAAAACGTCCACAGGAATCCAGACATATGGTGCACCATGTCGGCAGTGCCGTTTTTGCCGATCTCCCAGAAAAATAGCTCAAAAATGGCATTTCCCCCCATGGTTTTGCAAAAAAAAAAAGGCGAGCGGCAAGAGCGAAGGCAAAGGAGCGTCATGGGGGGGGGAGTGTCCTTGATTTTGCGTAGAAAAAGTTGGATGGTACCTGCCTGCTGTCTCACAACTTGATGAGAAGACCTTCAAGCGGACTTGGGCTGTTTCCCTGCTTTTGTCCTGCTGTGCATTTCCTACAACAACTGCTGCTGCTTCTATCCAGGGCCTCATTTTGCTCCATCTTGGTGCAAAACTTACTAGAAGAGGAATGAAGGACAACAAGGTGACCCCAAGCTTGGAATCCTGAAATGACAACCCCAAGGAACTGGTTAAACTTTGCCAGCCTTTCCTGCCTGAGGCTAGATTTATTGTGGCCAACGGAGAATGTGAAAGGAGGAAAATAATTAGGACAGCAAGAGGGAGAGAAAGCATTGTTTAAATTAATTATGCCACAGACTGCCTCTCACATGGACTCATGTGGTGGGTTTCAGTCTCTGCCAGGTGGCAGGTGGGCTCCACAGGAGACCCAAATCCCTCTTCTCCAAGTGGGGGGGGGGGACGACGACACTAAACAAGGACGTTTGTGTTTCTTTCTCAGAGGCAAAGGGAGCTGGGAGGAGTAGGAGGAACAGGACTTTTTCCTTCGTCAGGGCTGAAAATAAAACTGAAATATTGCCATGCCCTCATACAAGTCTACTTGGAATACTGTGTGCAGTTCTGCTTGTGCATCTGAAAAGAGGATCATGAAGAGCAGAAAGGAGCTAAAAATGATTGGGTGGGGTAGGGTATATTTGTGACTTCTTATTTTGAAGAAAAAAGTATGTAATAGGGAACATGAGAGAGCTGCATTAAGCTAGGCAGGTTGTGGACAAAGTGGTTAGAGCAAAATTTAGTCGTAATGGTTATATGTCACTTCGTGTGTGTGTGCGCGCACACACACACACACACACACAGAGAGAGGCCATTTTTTTCATGCATTTTTTTACCTGCTCCTGCTCAGTATCATATTTCAAAAATAATGTGTGAATTTTGGGCAGCACATGTTTATTTGTCATCATAATTACGTACGTTCTCACACTCTAAAGTGTCTCTTATTTGACCATTAATTCTAAGCTAAGCACTACCTTGGCTTTTTACTATTCTAAATAAATTTAAAAATCACTTGTTGCCATTTATTTAATACCAACTTTAATATTTTTTTAATAGTCAAGTGTTGAAATAATAAAAAACGGAAGTACTGCCATCTTTACTGCCGAGATCCTATTTGAAAAAGACAAGTATATATTTTGCAATTTCAGCAACATGGAACAACATTCTCTATACTAAGGTTCATAGTTATTTATTTACCCAATGGCTTATTTACCCAATATCTATGTTACTTGTAATTTTTTTTTCCATACATCTGCTATATTTATGCCTACAAATTCTGTTTTATTCCGTTTATTTAAGCTGCATTCTGTCATTCTACCATATGCTAAGATTAGTTTTTTCTATTTCCATTAAAGAAATGAAGGAATAATCCAGAATTAATGTTATATTATCTGCATATAGCTTGATTTTCTCCTCTTTGTCTTAAATTTCCATTCCATGTATATTATCATCGTATCTTAAATTGATTGTCATGGATTCTACAGCTAACACAGACACAAAGTGGTGATAAAGGGCACCCCAACTGGTGCCTTTAGCTAAATTAAAGATTTTTGAAACTATCCCATTTGTATGTATTTTAGTACTTGGATCTGTATAAAAAGCTGTTACTCATGAATTAAAAGAATCCCTTAAATGAAACTTTCTCAAAGAAAAGAGCCATTCAATATTATCAAAGGCTTTCTCCGCACCCAAAAGAAACAAGTTTCCTGTTTAATATTACAAGTGTGATCTAAGATATGTATGATCTTATGAATATTATTGTTTATCCTTCAACCTCCCAAAAGCTAGATTGATCCAAGTTTATAAATGTACCAATTATAGTATTCAAACCTTTTGCTAAGATTCCAGTAAAAATCTTGTAATCGATATGCTTGTAACTGATGAAGAATCCTCAACTTCTTAGGGAATGGCAACTGTATATGCTTCTTTTCATGATTCTGGAATTCTCTTCCTTTCCATAATTAAATTTATTGTTTTAGCTAAAGGTTTAGCTAACAATGAAGAACTCTAGCCCAATGGTTGCCATCAATTTGATTTGAACTGATTTTATAATGAGTTGATTTTAGAATGCTGTATTATTTTACTGTTGTTAGCCACTCTGAGCCCGGCTTTGGCTGGTGAGGGCGGGAAATAAATAATTTTATTATTATTATTATTATTATTATTATTATTATTATTATTATTAAGATAGTTTTTGTATATATATGAATAGATAGAGAGAGAGATAGAGATAGATAGATAGATAGATAGATAGATAGATAGATAGATAGAAGATAGATAGATGATAGATAGACGATAGATATATTTCTGTAAACACATTTTGGAGCTTTACTTAAAATAAAAACAAAAATCATTGTGTCTTATATTTCAGTCCCTGAAATCAGCAGCTCTAAATTAAGTTTATCTGTTAAAGTAAAATTTGGGATTTTTATGTCTGAAAGAGAAGCTGAGCTATATCCCTTGGTTCAGTTTTGTTTAGTACAGTTTTGATTAGATATCAAGGAAATAAATAAATACCTGACTTTTAGAAGACATCTGAAGGCAACCCTGAATCAGGAATTTTTAATTGTCTCATGTTTTACAATTTTCTATGTGCTGTAAGCCACCCAGAGTGGCTGGGGAAACCGTGCCAGATGGGCAGGGTATAAATAATAAAATTATTATTATTATAGTGATATATATTTAAAACCCACTTTCAATTTCATCATTAGATGTCGTAAATCCTCCCTCTTTCTTTAGAGGGGGTGTCAAATACTTTACTGTCCCTTATTTAGTTGAGGAGCAAACAGTTTTCCATCTTCATTTCCCCCTTCAAATAAAACTTACATGTATTTAGCAAACCTTTTACACATATTTAGTTTGTTTAAGTTACTACTTAACCCAGCTTCTTTTGTTTCGTTACCAATTTGGTAATTTCCTCTATTAAATTTGTTCTATTCCTTTCCCAAATTCTTATAATCTGCTCCTAATGCTGTCAATTGATCTGTAATGAATGTTTTACTTGCATCCCAAACTGTTGTTGCAGAGAGCCTGTCAGATTCATTTAAAAGAAACAAATTCATCAATTCTTCTTGGCATTTGTTCACTACTTCTGAATTTTTAAAGGAGAAAATCATCTGACCTCCATTGAACACAAACAGACACACACACCATTTCTATGTCACCCTGATATGATTTGCATAGAGATTTGTCTCTGCTTTTACACTATACAACTCTTTATATTATATTAGGGGTCATTTACAGTATATCATTGCTATTCTTAAATGTGATAAATGTGAGGTGGAATAAAATAGTCCCTTTGATCTTTATAATAGTGTCTCCAAGATTCAGTTAACATAAAGACTTTCTTGTTGGTTCCCACAATACCTGCTAATTTCCCAGATTGTTCATTTTTACTAGTAAGATCAATCTTATTTATTGATTTCTCACCCATGGTATCATATAGTATCACTTCTAGTAATAATCAATATTATATTAATCAATATTCTATCTATCAGTATTAGAAGCACACACTGATTTCAATATCTTTTCTCCCAATGGACCTGATAAATTTAAAAAGAATATTTCCACATGCCATTCATTATTTTTCAAATACACTGACATCCCTCTAGCCCTTTTCATACCACATGCTATGTACCATAATCCAAGAAATCAATTTTTAATAAGTTCTCACATTTTAATATGAGTTTCTTGTAAGCAAATTACATCTGCTTTTTCCTTTTTTAAACTTGAAATTCTTTTCTTTATGTCACATTATTGATATATTGAACACTAGTAGTAATTGTCTTCCTACTCCTGGCTCTGGTTGGTAGTCCTCAAGATTCTAATAAAACAAACCTGAAAATTTGCCAGCCCTTGGGCTAAGGAACTGGATTACAAGAGATAAAAAGTGGAAGAAAGATAGATTGTACAAAAGTTAGTGTGTGGGGACTCTGCTTTGAGTGACCGACACATTCTCTTTGCATCTGTCTGCTAATCAGGGGTGTCAGCGAGAACAACAGATTGTCACATGTCTCACACCTTGAAAAGAGCAGCAAGGGCACTAGTGAATTGTGGGTAAGGGATTCTCTTCAGCACAGCACCTGCCAAGGGGCTTCATTTGACCCAACCACCTCCCTCCAGCATTTTCATTCTGGCTTGCTGTCAGTCCTTTGGAACTCTTTGACTGAGAAGTAACCGATGCCTTTATTACACATGCCAGTGTTGTGCAATCGTTCATATTCATTTTCATTCTCTTTCTGTAGAAGCAGGAAATCACCTTTCATCCTTTCCTCCAAAGATATTTCAAAACCAGCCCTTGGGATTGTTGGCTGCCTGAAACTGACGGGCATTAATTGTGCCTGTTTTGTCAGGCGAGAAAATTAGAGCCTGCAGACCTGGGAGCAGCATGCCATTGTCCTTGTATGTAGTCTGCTGGCTTTCTGACATGTTTGCCTTTATCCTGCCTGCCAATCCTAGAGCCAAAGAAAGCACTAGCCGTTGGTGTCAAACTCAAAGCCCTTCTTCCTCCTGCTATGCAGATGTTTCCAACTTCTGAGACATCATGAAGGAGAATAGAAAAGCCATGGGGAAACTATTCAGGCAGAAATTTGAATATTTTCCACCACTCTCCAGTGTGTCCTCCGTTGAATATGGTCCTTAGTGTGGTTCTTCTGTTGTGGACAAACCAGTTTTGCCACTGAGTTATCCCCTTGGGGGCATCCAGCATTTGTTCCAGGTACATATGCTGCTCTCCAGGGTGCTGTCTGGATATGTCCTTGTACTCATATCCACCTGAAACACTGGACCTTTTTGAGTCCTACATTAATGTTATGAGTCAGGTAAATCTGCACTATCCTCTTCCGTGAGTCATCCCCGGGGGGCACTGATTGGCTGGGGCACAAGAACAGATGAAGAGCCCTGTAGCTGGATCAGGCCAGTGGCCGATCTAGTCCAGTATCCTGCTCTCACAATGGCCAATCAGCTTCCTATGGGAAACCCACAAGCAGGATTCGAGCACAAGAGCACTCGCCCATACTGCGGTCTCCAGCAACTGGTATTCAGACGCATTGCTGCCTCCAGCTGTGGAAGCAGAGCAGAGCCATCATGGCTAGTAGTAACTGATAGCTCTCTCCTCCATGAATTCATCTTGATCTCTTTGAAAGTCATCTAGGTTGGTTGCCATCACTGCCTCCTGAGTTGCATGAAGAAGTGCTTTCTTCTGTCTGTCCTCCTGACATTCAGCTTCATTGGATGTCCACAGCTTTTCCCACCCCAGGTTTGGCTGTATTCCTCAAATTCCCTCCAGTGGAACACATTTCCAGATACAGTCAAACCTCAGCTCCCAAACACCTCCATTTTGGAACGTTTTGGCTCCTGAACAACAAAAACCCAGAAGTAACTGCTCTGGTTTTCAAACGATTTTTGGAAACCGAACAGCTTCCAGTTTTCTTCTTTTTTCTCTATTGAGTTTGCCGTCCACTCTTTGATCCTTGGTTGCTGAATGTTTCGGAAGTCGAACGGTCTTCCAGAATGGATTACGTTTGACAGCCAAGGTTTGACTGTATCCACAACCATCCACTGGAATTTTCAAAAGATGTGGACTTGATTGCATCTCCTTGGTAGCAACAAGTGCATAGAACTTCTATTTCCATGGATTGTTCAGCATGATATATTTGTGGGCTGGGAGAAGAAATGTGGGCGGTGAGTCTATTCACTACGTATTAAGCAGTAGCACTGTTTCTGAAGAATAGAGTCAGTTCTTTGTTAATTATCTCAGAACAATCTGGTGTTTATCTAATATTTTAAAAGTGTCAGGGGGATAAATGCAGGAAGGGAAAATTGCAAGACAGAATATTTACTCACGCAGAAGGCCAAATCTTAGTTTCTTGACTGGTGGGAATAACTTAATTGGCTGCAGATATTAATGTGATTGCCAACATAACTGTGGTGATATAGGGGGCAGAGCTGGCAATGCTTAGGTTCTGAGAATTCTAAACTTAACTAGCAAAACAAGCATTGTCAATCAGAGACCAGAAGACTCTGCAAGTCAATGGAATGGCTGTGTCTGTGGGTTGGCATCTTTGCCATCAGACAGCCCCCATGCCCTCCTGCAGTTCCTACTGGGCTAAATTTTCATGTGCAGTATCCACACTTGCAACCCCATCACCAATGGCTATCTGAAGATGCATTGAAGTATTATGAGAAAAGGTCCGAAAAACAAGATTTATGGGAACTGGGCATGTTTAGCTTGGAAAAGAAAAGACTGAGAAGTGATATTATAGCCATCTTCAGATGAAGATGGAGCAAGCTTGTTTTCTGCTGCTCCAGAGGAAATTCCAACTAAACATTAGGAAGACATTCTTGACAATAAGAGTTGTTCAGCAGTGGAACAAATTCCTTTGGAAGGTAATGGATTCTCCTTCATTGGAGGTTGTTTTTAGCAGAGGTTGGACGGCCATCTGTCAGGGATTCTGCAGCTTTGATTCCTGCAGAGCAGGGGGTGGGACCAGATGACTCTGGGAGTCCCTTCCAACTCTACAATTCTCTTATTCTACATTCCAGGAAGAGTTTTGCCATCTTCACTCTTTGCATGCTATCTGTGGTATTCCCACGTCACACCTGGCCTCTACTTCCCTCTGTCCCATGCTCTGCTTCCAGCTTGGAACTGATCCCCTCTGAGTCCTGCCAAGGCTTACCTTCCAGGTAAGTCTTATAAATGTCATGCACAGTCCTAATGCAAACCTTTCTCCTTGGCTGGGAGATACAGCCACTGTCCTGTATTTGAAACTTCCCTCTGTCTTTTTCACTGTCATCCATAAGTAGTGAAACATGCTCCCCCATAAAAGGCAGAAAAGTGAATTTCCACAATTTTGATTTCTTGTTAGAGGCACAAATACCTTAGGTACACAAGGGGGTTAATCTGCTTGAAATACACCCCCCCCCCCAAATCCAGTTCCAGGGCTCCTCCTCCTCTTCTTTTGTCCCCCACAGGTTTTAAGAAAGAAAACTTCCATCTGTTTTCTTGACTACAAGCCCCAGGATGGGATTCCGCTCAACACAGCAGATGGGAAACGACATGTAAATTTGCAGGGTTGAGCTAACAAAACTCGCAACACTGTAATCTTTATAGGGGAAGGAGTTTGTGTGAATTCTCTGCTTCATTGATCTTGTTGAGGCCTGTTCATCACTGATGCCACCCTGACTGACATGGGTTCTAGTGAATAGGGAACAACACTTTGGGCTATAGATCTAGACATTTTCACTGTGTCTCATGACACCTTGGTGATAATACATTAGAATTCTGTGTATATAATTTTTAAATGGATAGGGTACCCTTTTTGTAGGCTTTCATCAGGTCCCAGGTTTAATCCATCTAGTCTCCATTTAAAGGAATCACTGGTAGTGCAACAGCCACCATCTTGGAGAGGCAGTAACCGTCAGATAGAGACAAACCAGGGCTCGACAGACCAATGATCTGACTCAGTGTAAGGTGGCTGCATGCACATTCTCAAATCTTGGGGTGGGGGACATAGCTTAGGACTAGAAGTACCAAATCCAAATTCCATCTTCTACAGACTAAAAGATCTTGGGTGGCAAAGTGGAGAAATACCTTGGAAAACCACTGGCATTTGGAGTAGACCAGCCTTTGCCAACCTGGTGCCCTCCAGAGGTTCCAGACTACAGCTCCCAGCACCTCCAACTTGCATGGCTGATGGACAAACCAGGGCAGTGTACAAGTGAAAGTATGGATGAGCCCTAAGACTGATGTATTAACAGGCAAGTCCTGACATCAGTAATGATGTGCAATATCACCAACTGAGCTTGCTCACAACTTGCTCTCCATGGATTCCCCCCTTGCCACACATTTCCATGTGTGGTCTTTCACTCTCAAATCAAACAGGGGGATGGAGCACCTGTTTTGTTGTTGTTGTTGTTTAGTCGTGTCTGACTCTTCGTGACCCCATGGACAAGAGCACGCCAGGCAGTCCTGTCCTCCACTGCCTCCCGCAGTTTGGTCAAACTCATGTTAGTAGCTTAAAGAACACTGTCCAACCATCTCGTCCTCTGTCATCCCCTTCTCCTTGTGCCCTCAATCTTTCCCAACATCAGGGTCTTTTCCAGGGAGTCTTCTCTTCTCATGAGGTGGCCAAAGTATTGGAGCCTCAGCTTCAGGATCTGTCCTTCCAGTGAGCACTCCGGGCTGATTTCCTTAAGAATGGATAGGTTTGATCCTCTTGCAGTCCATGGGACTCTCAAGAGTCTCCTCCAGCACCATAATTCAAAAGCACAATTCTTTGGCCATCAGCCTTCTTTATGGTCCAGATTTCACTTCCATACATCACTACTGGGAAAACCATAGCTTTAACTATACGGACCTTTGTCAGCAAGGTGATGTCTCTGCTTTTTAAGCTGCTGTCTAGGTTTGTCATTGCTTTTCTCCCAAGAAGCAGGCGTCTTTTAATTTCGTGACTGCTGTCACCATCTGCAGTGATCATGGAACCCAAGAAAGTAAAATCTCTCACTGCCTCCATTTCTTCCCCTTCTGTTTGCCAGGAGGTGATGGGACCAGTGGCCATGATCTTCATTTTTTTGATGTTGAGCTTCAGACCATATTTTGCACTCTCCTCTTTCATCCTCATTAAAAGGTTCTTTAATTCCTCATCACTTTCTGCCATCAAGGCTGTGTCATCTGCGTATCTGAGGTTGTTGATATTTCTTTCGGCAATCTTAATTCCAGTTTGGGATTCATCCAGTCCAGCCTTTCGCATGATGAATTCTGCATATAAGTTAAATAAGCAAGGAGACAATATACAGCCTTGTTGTGCTCCTTTCCCAATTTTGAACCAATCAGTTGTTCCATATCCAGTTCTAACTGTAGCTTCTTGTCCCACATAGAGATTTCTCAGGAGACAGATGAGGTGATTAGGCACTCCCATTTCTTTAAGAACTTGCCATAGTTTGCTGTGGTTGACACAGTTAAATGCTTTTGTGTAGTTAATGAAGCAGAAGTAGATGTTTTTCTGGAACTCTCTAGCTTTCTTCATAATCCATCACATGTTTGCAATTTGGTCTCTGGTTCCTCTGCCCCTTTGAAATCCAGCTTGCACTTCTGGGAGTTCTTGGTCCAGATACTGCTTAAGCCTGCCTTGTAGAATTTTAAGCATAACCTTGCTAGCATGTGAAATGAGTGCAATTGTGCGGTAGTTGGAGCATTCTTTGGCACTGCCCTTCTTTGGGAGCAAGATGTAGACTGATCTTCTCCAATCCTCTGGCCACTGCTGAGTTTTCCAAACTTGCTGGCATATTGAGTGTAGCACCTTAACAGCATTATCTTTTAAAAATAATAATAGTTCAGCTGGAATATCATTACTTCCACTGGCCTTGTTATTAGCAGTGCTTTCTAAGGCCCATTTGACTTCACTCTCCAGGATTTCTGGCTCAAGGTCAGCAACCACACTACCTGGGGTGTACGAGACATCCATATCTTTCTGGTATAATTCCTCTGTGTATTCTTGCCACCTCTTCTTGATGTCTTCTGCTTCTGTTAGGTCCTTAGCACTTTTGTCCTTTATTATGGTAATCTTTGTACACAAAGTTCCTTTCATATCTCCAATTTTCTTGAACAGATCTCTGGTTTTTCCCATTCTGTTGTTTTCCTCTGTTTCTTTGTATTGCTCATTTAAGAAGGCCCTCTTGTCTCTCCTTGCTATTTTTCAGAAATCTACATTCAATTTCCTGTATCTTTCACTATCTCCCTCGCATTTTGCTTGCCTTCCCCCACTATTTGTAAGGCCTCGTTGGACAGCCACTTTGCTTTCTTGCATTTCCTTTTCATTGGGATGGTTTTTGTTGCTGCCTCCTGTATAATGTTACAAGCCTCCATCCATAGTTCTTCAGGCACTCTGTCCACCAAATCTAAAGGTGGCTGTGCTTTGAAGGAAGCAGGGGCAAATTGCTCCCCATCCTCTTTTGGCCAGGGTGTGGCAGGCGGGCGATTGAGGCTGGTAGAATGGCAGTTTTTCCTAGAGCAGGAAGGAATAGCTGAGTTCCAGCAGGGTCCCTGGGGAAAGCTTGGCTCCCTTTCCCTTGGGTCTTCCCAAAGTGGAAAATGCACTTTGTCCTCTGCATTTTAAGTTCTGGAAACTGAACCTTGAATTTCAATAATTTGACAGCTGAGCTGTGTGTTTTCAGATGCTGACTTAAAACTTAAAGAGTGTGAGAGTGTTCTCTCTCCCCCACCCTCCCAATTGGTTTTCAGTTCTAACATGATCCTGTTGGCTGCTCAGGTCAGCACACAAAATAGTTAGCTCATCATAAACAGCTGTGCATCCAGCACAAAAAAAGCAGTGGCTCGGTTCTGGCTGATGTTTCAGTAGCAGAGGATGCGCATTCAAGGATACAAAGGCTATGTACGCATTAGAACAGAGGTTCCCAAACTTTTTTGGGCCACTCTTGGTTCTATAAATTCATCACTAGGGCCCCCTACGCTACCTTAAAAATAATCATCAGAATAGCTATTTGCACAATCCACTAAGGAAGAAACACAATAAAATTCAAAACAGTAACAATTAATTAATAGAATTGGAAAGAACCATGAGGGTCATCTAGTCCAACCCCTTGCAACACAGGAATCTTTTGCCCAACATGAGAGTCAAACCCACGCCCTTGCGATGCTGTACCAACTGAACTATCCAGGCAAAAACATGGTCTCAACAGAACTATAAACAGTTTTTCACTAATTTTTAAAGCATTTTTTTAAAGAACCCAAATCAACAGAAACGTTATAGAATTAGCGAACCTGCAGATGCAAATGGAAGCAAAGCTATTTCAGCTGGAGCCATATGACTCAGATTGTTGCATTAAAAAAGCAAAGGACGGTTGAGAACAGATGTTTCTGTCTTGCTGGTTGGTTCTCACCAGCAAGGCAGGAATGCCACCAGATGAGGCACTACAAGAGTGCCACAGCCCCTTTGATTGGGGCATCCTTTCTTCAGGCATGGATGCCTGAGAAAGTGTCTGAGTACTCATAAAGACACCCAATTCTCTCTAGCAAGGATGGCCAAATCATTTGCATATTCCATTTTTATTCTTCCTTCCACCAAGGGGCTCAGCGCTGCATTTATTGTTCTCTTCCATGGATCCACCCCACCTGCCTTTCACTCTCCCAACAACTCCATGAGGTAGGACAGGTTGTGGAATCATGATAAGTCCAAGACTGCCCAGTTAGGGTCATGGCTTCATGGAGGATTGTTGTATGAGAGTCTTTCCCAAAACTTGTTAAATTATCCCTGTATTGGGTAAGCCCAACTTTACAGAGGGAAAGCATTAAGACTGGTGCTGACTAGGCTGGAATATTAAATAAGCCCCTAGAGTTTTCCCTCCCACTCACCTTGAGATCACTCTATTTGGTTTGAAGGTGGGAAACTGAGGTAATGTGGACTCATCCAGGCTTACTTGGGCCCTTCTTTCTGGGGTCCGTACTTAGCTCTTTATTAGCTTCTTATCTCTCTTTTTTCTCTCCATGGCAAAGGAGAGAAATGGGGGTTGTTTTCCTGAAGGAGGATGCCTCATGCAGGAATGTGAGGGGAAGAACCATCTTCATCCTGTACAGACTCCCATTTGCCAAAACAAGGAGTAAACAACATATTTTTAAAATAAATGCTTTTTTCGAGTGCATGCAGCTGGTTGTTCTTCACCTAAAGCTGATGATAATCTTCTGGTCTCAAGTCATTACCATATTTTCCAGAGCAAAAGGATGATCTAAGAAGGAGATTATCATTCAACAGGCAGCAGAATACTTTAAAACACACACATACACACGAACACATGAGCATCTTTGGGCAAATACCTATTATTCAAGGGGAAGAAAAGGAGAAAGAGGCATTCTTGCCAGTGGAATTGTCTACAAACACAGTCATTTCGAGGGGGTCAACAGCTCTTTCAGGCCTTTAACCCCAAATTACTGACACTCTCATGAAGGTGAACACTGGCCTTTTTTTCTGGCTGGGCCCAGCCTCATCTGAGCTGCACTGGCAATTAGCCTTTCCAGGAAGAGAGAGCTCTAATAGCTGTTTCTTCTAAGTGCCTCATCATGATGGCAAATTAACTGGCGTGTGAGAGAGCAGCATTAGCTCTAATAACATAGCTTTGATACATGCCCTGACCTTCCATCATGGGCGGGAGCGCAGGTCTCCAACCCGAGTTTGCTGCTGCTACAGCCCGGCCTCAAGGAGGCAATTGGGGACGCAAACAGGCCACAGATTCCCAGAGTCCTTTTCTGCATGGCTGAGAGCAACAACAACTTCACCCAGGCAGTGTCTATAGTACTCACCAACATTTTTTTATCTTTTGTGTTGCGAATCAACCCGGGACCTTTTTTTTGTAGGTGGTATCTAGCAAAGCAGCATGACTCTATATGGTTGCTCCATGGGCAGGAAGGAAGGAGATCCTATTTCATAAATCAGCAGCACAGCACCAAGCTATGGAAGGGCTGCTAGAGGCTCTGCTCCTGTAGTTCCTTATCTGTCATGGACTCCTACACACCCAGAGCATAGTAAAAACCTGAGAGATGACTCAGGGCAGAGGAGAGGTGGCAATTTCTCAGAGACATAATGTACAGAACATTTCAAGCTTCATGGGTTAAAAAAAGGACATTGTTTTCCCCGAAAGGTGATGGAGTAATGGGTCATAATTGTGCCTACTAGCCCATCTCCAGGAGGAAGGCCACTTCACTTTATATCAGCTGCAGCTCCCATTTATCAAGGGCAGTTCATGGGAAAGCAGCTTAGACTAATTCAGCAAGGAATAAATGGAGGGGTGGAATTGGGAACTGAGCTGGCTGTCCTCTCAGTCATAGAACTGTAGAGTTGGAAGGGACCCAACCCCTTGCAATGCAGGAATCATGGGTAAAGATGGCCATCCAACCTCTGTTTAAAAAGAGTCCATCAATGTCCAAGGTATTTCTAGCTGGATTCCTAGTGCCTCTCTCACTAGTTGTTCAAGCCTTGGCCTCTTTCAAGAGCACACTGAGTGGCAAGGAGGACCTGCAGAATCAGCATTCTCCGATCCAAGTTTTTCAAGGGAAAATTGAAGCCATACTTCACCAGATCCAGTGCATTGATTCCGGCTACAAGAGCCCTTGTAAATAACCTCTTTGAGAGGAAGTATCAAGTGTTTTCTCCTCCAAGCCAGGCGCAAGCTAGGAGAAGGTCGCCCCCCCCCCCACCCCGAGCTGTTCCAGACTGCAGGAGTAAGCATGTTACTTCTCCTTCATAGTTGCACTTAAGATGCTCATCAGATCAAAGGATGCTATGGCTGCATTTGCATCAATGCACCTTCTAAGCAACTTCAGGTTTTTTCCCTTCTTCTCGAGCTGTTGTTTCCCTGCTGTCCCCATGTAGTATAGAACATGCCTCCTGTCCTTTACTTCCTCCTCCCATAAAGATCCTGGCATTATTGACAGTTGCTGGTTGCCCTAGGAATAAAGTGCAGTAGAGGCTCCCTATTCCCCATAGTCTCACTAATGACATCAGAGTAACTCTTAGCTGCTGAATTGCTGGAAACATACGTATCTAAATGCATGTCTTTTTCATTCAGATGAAAAGTTCCTAACCCCATTCCTATTTACAGGACCTAAGAGTTTGAACTATTTTTAAATCTTTTTTGATGAGATAAAATTCTGATGAGATAATTCTGAAATTTGATACCTCTGCCACATCAGACACTTTTGTCTCTGCCCTGCGTATTGTTGTGGGTTTGAAGGTCAGTCTGGATGATGCCCTGAGACCCTTCCAGTACTTGGGGTCCTGCACCCAGTGAGGATTAGAATTTAGCAGATGAGGTTGCTGAACTGGTCAAAGAAGCATGTCTGTAAAACAATGACCTCAGCTGGCCAACTGAGTGCCCTCACTGGCATTGCAAAAGAATGAGCTAGGTTGCTAGAGCCACAACTAAGTGACAATGCCCTGGGGCTGATAGTGGGCCTTTCCTCTACCCCCTTCACCTGGTTACTAGATAGGAGAACAATAGAGAGTGTGTGTGAGAATTAGCTGGAAAGAGGCTAGAAGCTGGAGACACAGAGACATACTTGCTCTGTGCGGGATCCAAGACTGTGACTAATGGAGAAGCAAAATCTGTAGAGATGCTAATGGTATCAGCCCCTCCATCTTATGATTAGGTTGTATATATGTGTAAATACACCATGTATTCCAAAGACACCACAGTCTCCACTGACCTTCATTCCAAAGAAACCAAACCTGGGAAAACACCTGGAACCCCTGGATTATCCCACTGCTCCAAGATTGGGGTGGCATGCAACAATATGCCTCTGAATAAAGATTCAAGATTTCCCTTTGCTCACCTCTCATTGTTAAAATGGTTGCATTCTCCTGCTCCTCTCTGTTTTCAAGCAAAATGCTGCAATTCCAGCTGTGGGACTAGAGACAGAATGGTGCTTCCATCCAAGAGGGAAAATGTCAAATTGGCCAGCAAACTCCCCAGAGTGATTAGCTATGCTAAGAGGACCTTTTGATGCATGGAAATTACCCCATTTTTGTACCTCTTTCCCACCCCATTGCTTTAGGTGATACATAATGTTTGCTTTTAAAGGTATGTAAATTGCAACTTGGATACAGCTATGTTTGTAATTTGTAGGCTTAGATATGGTTATTTCTGAATTAGCCCACATAAATTTTGAAAAACATGCAGTTAGGTGGACGCAAATTGGACCAGGTTTCCATTCTTAGCACTGTGCTGAGCTAAACCTTAGTATTTCTCATTTACTACTATTACGAGCAATAATAATAATTTAATTTCTTGCCCACTCTTCACCCTGAAATCCCAGGGTGGGTTACAATAATTTAAAATAAAACATATAAAACATCTATTAAAAATTTACAATCACAAAAATAGGGAAGATTCTAAGGCCATGGTATCAAAGGTACAGACAAATTTCTTCACCATTCACCAAAAACTCTACCATGGAGTTGCCTGATGCACCTCTGTGGGAAGTGGGTTTCACAGCTTAGGGGCCACCACAGAGAATGCCCTCTCCTGGGCTACCAGTACCTCCCCAAGCTTCTGAAGGTGGAGAAACTACCAAGAGGACTCTTTCTGTTGCTCTAAATATCCCTGCTGGAGATGGAAAAAGCCTCACCCTTAAAACTGGATACCAAAACCAGAGATGGCAGTGATACCCTGAGGCCTTCCTTTCTGTAGCAGTAGTATGATGATGAGTTATCATTTATGAAGGCACCTAAAAATTACTAAGCGCCATGTACAGATTAAAACCAAGACAGCACTACTCCTCAGAATAAATCACTGGCCAAAGAACTTTCAGAATCTGTGCCTTTTTGTGCATCCAGAAGGATGGGGCTTCCAGGCTTCCTGTAAATGCCATCAAGCTGCTACATTGCCCATCTTCAGGTACCTGCTGGTTGGGTGGGGCCCCGTCTAAGTCACAAGGCACTTTCTTGCTTTTGCTGCAATAACAGCAGACGAATGCCGCTCAAGACTGTTGGATGCCAACCACCACAATGCATCTCTCTTTCTGGAAGCTGACTTCAGAACTGCCTCCCCGCTTTGCTCTGCTGGACAGCTGCCTTGCCTTACTTGGAAGATTATGAACCTAGCCCTTGCCAACCACCAGAGAAAATAAAGCTCATATTATTCCAAGTCATCCAAAGGGAGATCAACATCTCGTAAAAGAGGACGGTTGCCATGAAATACTCCTAGGCTGGACAGCCGCGCTGAGGACACAACATTTTATGCATATATATTGTTTGTTAAAACCCCAACATAACATTTCTCGAAAAATTTCCATTCATGGTGGAAAGTAATGTGCTGGGGGGGGGGGAGAGGGGAAAAAAACCCCCAAGGGTTTGAGAGAGGAGATGCCGCTCTATAGGCTATTGAGACACATATAGCAACAAGGGGAAGTTATTGTGTTGAAATTGCAGAATCATCTCATGCTGCTATAATAATTACATTAAAACAGGAACTTTGAAAAGCAGCTCACCTTCAGATCACTGGCTGGTTGGTAGGGGGCCATGCTTTGTTTATTTAATCAATGGGGGTGCATGGCTAATGGTTCAGAAAAGTTTGGCTCCAGGCTTAGAGGCATTAATAACTCTTCCATTCAGATGATGGAATTGATCAGCAAGCCTAGCCTATTTGTGAACGATTATTGCAGAATTGCGGGAAGTAAAGTCAATGTATGAAACCAATCCACACACACACACCACACACACACACACACACACACACACACCACGCAAAGAGATTTGCCTGCAGACTATAAAGCAGAAGATTGGATGGGCAAGATAACAGATCATTCATAACTGTTGGTCAAAATTGCATTGTGGCTATTGAGCGTTTGAAAATGAACTATAAGTAGCGTTTGCTATTGATTTCACTTTTTGTTAGAAACAATAAAGCTGACACATAGAATGGAGGAGAACAGACTGGTATCGATCCTGCTCTCTTTTGAACAACTTCACTGCAGAATTTGAGATCTGATTTTAATGTGGGATTTATTAAGGCTTTTTTTCACACTCTTCTACAATGCACTCCTTTGGCACAGGTGGTTAGGATGCATCAAGGATGGAATAAGACCTTCTGAAAAATGGCAGTTTTTGTAAAAGTTTGCCATGAGCAAAACAACTGAAAGCCAAATTGTGCTACATCTACCCTCTGAAGAAGATACAGCAGTGAAGATATTTTGAGAGATGACAAAGGTCTGGAGTGAGCTTCTCCCACCAGGGGCCAGCCAGGACACACCACTGTCATTGTCGCCATCATCACTTAGGCTGTGCACACTTCACACTTCCCTTGGATTCCAGTGCACTCCTACTGCTGGTGTTTGAAGCCATCTACACATGACATTAGCCATAATCCATATCCACCCTGTAGTATCTCGAGGAATACTGCTGTTCAATGTGCTTTCCCACGTAAGAACATAAGAAGAGCCTGCTGGATGAAGCCAATGGCCCCTCTAGTTCAGCATACAGTTTCCACAGGAGCCAACCAGATGTCTGTGGGAAACCCACAAGCAGGATTTGAGCACAAGAGCCCTCTCCCCTAATGTGGTTTCTAGCAAATGATATTCAGAAGCATTGCTCTGCCTGACTGTGGAGGCCATCATGGCTAGTAGCCATCAATGGCCCTCTCCTCCATGAATCTGTCTAATCCTCTTTTAAGTCATCTAGGTTGGTGGCCATCACTGCCTCTTGTGGGAGTGAGTTCCATGGTTTAACAATATGCTGCATAAAGAAGTCCTTTCCTTTATCTTAAATCTTACAACATTCAGCTTTCTTGGATGTCAGTGAGTTCTAGCATTATGGGAAAGGTGGGAAAAACTTTTCTCTATCTGCTTTCTCCATGTCATGCACCTACTCTTGCTTGCCTTGAAATCAACTTCTATTTGATTTGAAAACCTAAGCTGAGGTATCCACATTTGAGGCAGCCATTGCATGAGTCCAGATGACAGCTTCACGAATCGGAGTTGGGAGCGGTAGGGGCAGGAACCAAGCAGGCAATGCACATTGGATGAAAACATCCCTGCCCCATCTCTGGTGTGTGCAGATATGTGCAGCTGTGACTTGCAATGCATCAGAAGAGAAACAATCTCACTGCATTTTAAGCCACTGGCATGTCCATAGTTCCGTAACACGGCACAAGATTTGCCATTGCTCTTGGACTGCTTTTGTGACATTTTTCAGGCACGTGAAGCTTCACTGGCTTGAGAGACCACATATGAGCTTCTGAGCAGAGGATAGCTTTACTCCAAAACTGGATTTCTGCAGAGTTCAGTTTATAGCAAGCTGAATCTTTGCTTTACTATGGAGCAGAGCCAGCTGTGAACAGACGTGAGCCTTGCCGCTATGAAAGACACACACCCAGAAATAGTTGAGCGAGATGCAGCAAATGTGGGCTGAGCTGTAAGCCATGGAGTGAGAGAATCATAGAATCATAGAATCAGAGAATCAGAGAATCAGAGAATCAAAGAATCAGAGAATCAGAGAATCATAGAGTTGGAAGAGACCACAAGGGCCATCGAGTCCAACCCCCTGCCAAGCAGGAAACACCATCAGAGCACTCCTGACATATGGTTGTCAAGCCTCTGCTTAAAGACCTCCAAAGCAGGAGACTCCACCACACTCCTTGGCAGCAAATTCCACTGTCGAACAGCTCTTACTGTCAGGAAGTTCTTCCTAATGTTTAGGTGGAATCTTCTTTCTTGTAGTTTGGATCCATTGCTCCGTGTCCGCTTCTCTGGAGCAGCAGAAAACAACCTTTCTCCCTCCTCTATGTGACATCCTTTTATATATTTGAACATGGCTATCATATCACCCCTTAACCTCCTCTTCTCCAGGCTAAACATGCCCAGCTCCCTTAGCCGTTCCTCATAAGGCATCGTTTCCAGGCCTTTGACCATTTTGGTTGCCCTCCTCTGGACACGTTCCAGTTTGTCAGTGTCCTTCTTGAACTGTGGTGCCCAGAACTGGACACAGTACTCCAGGTGTGGTCTGACCAGAGCAGAATACAGTGGCACTATTACTTCCCTTGATCTAGATGCTATACTCCTATTGATGAGGCCCAGAATTGCATTGGCTTTTTTAGCTGCCGTGTCACACAGAATTGCAGAACAGTTTCACCCTGTGCTTAATTCTGCAGCACAGAATCATGGAATCACAGAACTGTAGAAGGGACTCAAAGGGTCATCTAGTCCAAGCTTCTGCTGTGCAAGAATCACAGCCAAAAAGTCCCTGACAGATGGATCAAGCATCTTGCCCTGCATTCCTCACTATCTAACAAGGCTGTGTGAATCTGCTCATACTTTGCAAACAATTTCTCCCTCTGTCTCTGCACAATGTTGCAGTTTAAATCAGGTTACGGATTTGATGTATCTAGAGACATCTGCTGTTCCGTGCACGTCCCACTTTGCATCAAGGCAAGCACCACCGTGCTAATAAGATGGCTATTACTTCCATTTGCCTCTGATTCATTCCGCACCCTTCCCTTCGAAACGCACCTATTTGCTTCCACCTCCCCCTCCACTCTTGGATAATAACAAATATACAGTATTTCACCCATGAAGGGGACCCCATATGCTTATATGCCTTTCCCCCCCTCCCCTCCCATCTTACAAGAGGCCTCGAAGACCGATCAGTATTTCAGGCCTTCCTTACATGCAAAAAAGAAAGGTAATCACCCTTCACGGGTGAGGCGCTCAATGGGGAGTTGTGTCGCATTATTCTAAATTAAACCAATTCTCTTTCTATTTTTTAGTGCCTGCTGCTGAGGAGGGAGTCGAAAGGTGGGGAGAGTGACTGTGACCCAACCAGGGGGCCTGGCTTTGGCTGCCTTCCAAGGCCGACAGAGGAGCCCTTGCCAGGAAGGAAGGAAGGAAGGAAGGAAGGAAGGAAGGAAGGAAGGAAGGAAGGAAAAGGAAGGAAGGACAATGGGCATGTGGAATGCACCTCATTCTTCTGACAGGTATATATCCATGTGGCAGCTTCCTTGGCAACATTCTCACAGCTGATTCTGTCATTTAGAAGGGTGCAAGGAACAGTCTGAATTGATTGATACAGAATCACAGAATCATATAATTGCAGAGCTGGAAGGGGGCCCAAATGTCATCAGGTCCAACCCCCTGAGATGCAGGAATCACAGCTAAAGAATCTCTGACAGATATCCACCCAACCTCTGTTTAAAAACCTCCAACAAAGGGGAGTCAGCCACCTTCCAAGGTTGTCCATTCCACTGCTAAACAGCTCATACTGTCAGAAAGTTCTTCCTAAGGGCTGGTTGGAATCCTCTTTCTTGCAATTAGAATCCACTGGTTTGACCCTATTGTCTGGAGCAGCAGAAAACAAGCTTGCTCCATCTCCCATGTGACAGTTCTTCAGCTACCTGAAGATTGCACTCATATCACCCCTCAGCCTTCACTTCTCCAGGCTAAACATACTCAACTCCCTCAGCCATTCCTTGGTTTCCAGACCCTTGATTATTTGGTCACTCTCCTCTGCACACCTTCCAGGTTGTCAGTATCCTTCAATTGTGGTGCACAGAACTGAACACAGGACTCCAGATGGGGTGGGACCAAGGCAGCATAAAGCAAATAGATGTGCATATGGACCAAAAGGGGGATAATTTCTTTGAAAGCCACCCATATCAAAACCTCCCTGTCTATGAATATTTATAGGTCAAGGAGAAAGCAGGAGTAGAAGCTTCCCCCACTACATACTCAAAATCTATAGGCAGGGATTATGGGGAACGGGTCATTAACAGCATGAAGCATCTGGATACAGCTGTGGTTTTTAAACCAGGCTTAGGGTGTCTATTATGTTTTACTTGAACTTTGCAAACACTCCTCCATTTTTGTTACAGCTGCCAAGAGAGATGATGCTTGAAAGTCTTCTCAGCTGCAGCAATCTGTGACTGCCGTCCATCCCATAATCCATGCTGTGGCTCTGATCTCATATGGGAGCAAATTATGCACACAGACAGAGATATAGTTTTTGAAGTTTCTACAGCAGCTACTGAAAAGGCAAGCTGTTTTCCAGGGGGAAAAGATATTATTTAATGAAGTGACTAAAATGTCTAACTGGTACACAAAATTAAAAAGCAATCCAGACCCTGCCACAATCCAGGGAGAGAGGTAAGCAAGACACATCAGGAAAGAGGGAGACAAAGGAGAACTGAATCTGCAGAGTGGCTTGGCTTTTCAGTCCAGGATAGAGACCTCCAACGAGCCTTCGCTCTTCAGCATTTCCCTCTATTACTTTTTGTGATGTTCTGGATGTTTGCCTGAAAGCAGTTATTGGCCCACGATTTAAGAACCAGCATGGTTATAGAATCAAAGCATCACTGAATTGTAAAGTTGGAAGGGACCCCAACTGTCAAGTAGTCCAACCCCCTGCAATGCAGAAACCACAGCTACAGAATCCCGACAGATGGCCATCCAAGATATGCGAGATTGTAACCATCTTCAAATATCGGAAGGGTTGTCGCATGGAAGATTGAGCAAGCTTGTTTTCTGATGCTCCACAGGGTAGGGGGTTGGATGGTTATCGGTCATGGATGCTATAGCTGATATTCTTGCATTGCAGGGGTTGGACTAGGGTTACCAGACATCCCCAGTTCCCAGGGACAGTCCCCGGATTTGCAAATCTGTCCCTGGAGTGTTCCCAGATTTGCACATCTGTCCCCAGGAAATGTGGCAGTGGCAGCCTTAGCAGCCTGGAACCAGCCTGGTAGCGCAGTTGGCTCTGGCTGGCTCCAAGCTGTTGACTGCTGCTGCCGCCGCCACTGTCGAAGGGGAACCGGGGACGTCCGGTGGTACAGATCTCCTGCCCCCTTCCCCCTTTGTTTTGACTGATGGGGGAGGCTTGGGAGTTGCGGGTGGGCAACCATTGCCCAAGGTGTGTGGTTTCTCTGCCGGGCAAGCTGCAAAGCCCTTCTTTCGCACCTTGTGAAACATAAATGCGCAGAATTTTTTTAAAACTGGGCAACGGCACACCACTCGCCCATGACTCCCTAATCTCCCCCGATCTCCTGCCCCCTTCTCCCTTTGTTTTGACAGATCGGGGGAGGCTCAGGAGCTGCGGGCAGGCACCATTGCCCAGTTTTTTAAAAAAATTCTGCAAATTTATGTTTCACAGGATGTGAAAGGGCTTTGCACCTTTATACAATATGCATGTGTGCTTGAGCCCAGGGTCTTTTGCCTCACCATCCCCACTACTGCTTCTCAGCTTAAAAAAACAAACAAATTCCCCAGATTCATTGGAAAAAACCTGGTAACCATAGACAAGAGGACCCCTGGGGTCCCTTACAACTCTACAATTCTATAATGATTTTAATATGTTCATTATTTTTACTTTCATATTGTATTCTTATTCTAAATCCTTTCAAGACTTTTTGTTGTGGGATGCAATGCATGTACTCACTAAACCTCACCTAACACCTGTATTCTGTGTCAATATTTGATACTCACAAATATTCTTGCTTGCCTAACTGGTCTGTGCTTGAAGTGGGAGGGTAGCTTCCTGCTGTCTGTTGGGCTTCCCTCCTGGAACAAGTAGCCAAGGTTGAATTTGGGCCAAAAGCTAGCTATGCTGCTAATGAGAGGATCATGAGTCTCTGCTGGGCAGAGGGAGAAGGGTCAGCCTGTGTCTATCATCCTGACAGATTGGAAGACTTGCTGCCATCATCCTGGGACATCACACAGCGAGAAGACAAGAAACAGTAACAAGGGTGAAAGGTGTCCTGTTCCCTTCCATCACTGATGGCATGACTCACCCTCTCTGCTCCTTCCCATAAATAAAACGAAAACTTCCACCTTAATGCAAAGGACATCTGGCAGCAGTGTTTGGCAATGGCTTTCATTCTCAGGGAAGGCAGATGCTGTGGTGCTCTGAGCAAGGAGCAGTGGCAGATCTTGGGGTCTCAAATTTCAGCCACGCCCTGTGTGACACCAAAATCCATCACTCCTCCAACTCTCACGCTTAGTTGCATAGTTGCAGGCCCCCACTCCTCCCACACTCCCCTAAATCTGCCTCTGCAACTAGAAGTCACCAAAAGAACCTCCAGGGGGGTCTCTTTTGTGGGAGAACTGGGCTGATCATAGAATTGTAGAACTGGATGGACCCAAAGTGTCATCTAGTCCAACTCCCTGCAATGGAGGAATCACAGTTAATGATGGTGACGTTGGAGAGTGTGTGGAGGTAACTGGTCAAAAGAATGCTCCAGACTTGGAATGGTGCTGATTGGGGAGCTGTGCTGACCCAAAACATGCTACCCAACTGGATTACTGCAATGTGCTCTATTTGATCTGGAGGCTGCTGTTAACGCAGAATGCTGCAACATGACTGCTGACTGCAGTGAGACCTTGGCAGCATGTAAGACTTGTGCTCAAAGATTTGCAGTGGTTGCTGATTTGCTGCTTTGTAAAGTTCAAGGTGTCGTTATTAGTACAGTGGTACCTCAGGTTACAGACACTTCAGGTTACAGACACTTCAGGTTACAGACTCCTCTAACCCAGAAATAGTACCTCGGGTTAAGAACTTTGCTTCGGGATGAGAACAGAAATCGCGTGGCATTAGCGGGAGGCCCCATTAGCTAAAGTGGTACCTCAGGTTAAGAACAGCTTCAGGTTAAGAACAGACCTCCAGAACGAATTAAGTTCTTAACCCGAGGTACCACTGTATATAAAGCCCTTAACAATTTGGGACCAGCCTACCTGCAAGATCACCTTACCCCATATGTGCCCACTTGATGGCTTCGATCAGCAGAACTGGTCCTGTTACAGGTGCCAGATAATACTCATTCCACATTTTAAAAAACTCAATATTTTAGTGTGACAGCCCCCACACGTTGGAACTCCCTGCCTGTTGATGCCAGGCTGGCACCTTCCTTATGCTCTTTTCAGCTCCTGCTAAAAACATTCCTGTTTAGGCAAGCCTGCTCAGATGTTTAGAAAACTGATGTGAGTTTTACTCTTGCTTTTAATCTATTGGCATTTTAATATTTCAGAAGTCTTCTTTTATTGGTTTTTAATTCTGCTTACTGATAATTTTGTGGTTTCATCTTTTTTGCAAACCGCTTTAATGTTCCCAGTTTTTGTTTTGTTTTGTTTACAAACAAGCAGTGTATAAATTTTATGAAAATAAATGAGTAAATAAAACTCTCTCCCTTCCTCCCTGTTCTGCCCATTCTCTGCTCCCCCCCACACACACACATACATGGGTGACATTTCCCAGGAAATTCTTCTGTGCCAAGTGTATGGAAATGACACAGTGGAGGAAAATGTGAGTGTCATTGTGACTCCCATAGGCTAGACCTGTTTGCTTTACATTGCTGTCACTCTGAGCAGCACCCAGTAAGAGTCTCATTTCTTCCTGCTGTGGATGCATCTGGTGGAGGGCTACAGGGTAATGCGGCAAGAGTGGCAAAATGGAAGCCCCAAGCAAGTTTTTAATGCAGCTGGATGAAAAACATGTTCTAGGGCCCTTCATCCTTTTGCATCAGATCCCACCTCCCCCCCCCCCCATTGAATGAGCCGTGAATCATCTTCTGCTCAGCTTCTTTAGAGTCCCTCTTCTCCCCACTCCTTCCTCGCCATTGTTTTCCTTTCACGGGCTCAGCCACACTAAAGGGAGGATTGATGCTTTTTGTGTCAAATCCAAACAATATCTGTAGATTGTTGCAATGCTATTGACAGCTTAATTCCTCCTCTTGTGCCTCCCATACTTCATTTATGAAAAGTGCTGTAATTATCCCCCCGGCCTGTTGCTGGAGAGACCATCATGCACGCAACTGAAAAGGACTCCAAATGGGAGCACCTGATGGCACAGAAGAAAGACTTTCTGCTGTGCAGTGTTTCTGGAGGTCTGAATCCTCCATTTGCTTTGGTTCCTCTCTCTCTCTCTCTCTCTCTCTCTCTCTCTCTCTCTCTCTGTGTGTGTGTGTGTGTGTGTGTGTGGAGTGGAATTCTGAGCTGATTTGAAACAGCCTTGGCTGCTCTCCTGCTTTCTCTTTCTGCCTACAACCAAGCAATTGACAGAGCTGCCTCAATACATTTTGATATGTCAGCTGGAAAATCAAAAAGTCACCTCCTCGTTGCATGAGGTTACAAACTGTATGTTGGTCCAGAGTCAGGCCCTTGTGGATTCATCCAGCCCAGGGTTTAAAACCTGGAACCCTTGCTTATAGGTTCTGGGTCAGCACATGCAAAGAATGGGTGAGCCAAATAATTTCCATAATTACAGTCCACTTTATTACCCAAAGCTCATAGCATGCACCCAAATGTCTCAGCTCCCTTTGGGGGGGGGTGTTACTAGCGATAGAGCCATTGTGGTGTAATGGCTAAAGTGTTGGACTATGACCTGGGAGACCAGAGTTTGAATCTCCAGTCGGTGGTGAAGCTTACTGGGTGATCTGGGGCCAGTCACCATCTCTTAGCCTAACCTACTCACAGGGTTGTTGTGATGATAAAATGGGGAGGAGGAGAACCATGTACACCACCTTGAGTTCCCTGGAACAAAAAGGTGATATTTAAATATATCATAAATATAGCAACAGCAACAACATCTCCTTAGGGATTTCATGGGGCCATCTCTTCATCCTGGCTTAGCTGGCCCACATAAGTAGTGCTGCCCTAGCAAGCAGCATATATTGGGTTGGGCTGAGAGCAATGACCATGACCCCAAATAACTACCTTTATGGTGACATTCCTTCACTTGATAGGGGAGCAACTGGTTCTTGGAGACAGGGCTTCTTCTCACATTTTAAGATACTGTCAGAAGGCCTCTGCTGACATACAAAGACAGATAATCAGAGATCTGTAAGAGGAAAGTGAAGTAGAAATTCCGGAGGGGAACAAGAAACCCACTGGCAGCAAGACCAGTGTCATGTATATAAGGGTATGGCCTGAGAACTAAACTGGTCAAAATCAGTTTAAAGTAAAGGTAAAGGACCCCTGACAGTTAAGTCCAGTCACGAACCACTCTGGGGTTGCGGCACTCATCTCGCTTTACTGGCCGAAGGAGCCGACGTTTGTCCGCAGACAGTTTTTCAGGGTCATGTGGCCAGCATGACTAAGCCGCTTCTGGTGAAACCAGAGCAGCACACAGAAACACCGCTTACCTTCCTGCTGGAGCGGTACCTATTTTTCTACTTGCACTGTGGCATGCTTTCAAACTGGGACTGAGCAACGGGAACTCACTCCGTCACGGGGATGCGAACTGCCAACCTTCCAATTGGCAAGCCCAAGGCTCAGTGGTTTAGACCACAGCACTACCCGCATCCCACAAAAACTAGTTTAGGAGGAACCTAATGACTGAGTGGAACACAACTCCAGATGAGGTACAAGAAGGAGTCTGTATGAGGTGAGGTGACGTGTCTCGGGGCGGCAGGCTCCAGATAGCTGGGAGGGGTGGCAAATCTGGCCTCCATGAAGCATGCTCTGTGCTTGTTGGCTGATGCCTCCTCTTCCTCTGTGTGCCCACTGCCACACACTCAGCAACCACCCCATCGCCCGCCCATGGCTGCCTGGCTTGCTGCTGGCGCAGCACATCCACACACTGCTCCCAGGTGGCAGGCAGGCATGTGGGCGGTGGGAGGACACACAGTGATGGGGATGTAGCAGAGGAACAGGGGGTGGGGGTGGGGAGGTGCACAGTGGTGGGCATGCAGTGGAGCAGGAGGTGGTGGCAGCAGAGGGGAGGCATTTTCTGTCCTGGGCAGGTCCTGGCAATGACATCACTAGGGGGTGAACATTCATGCTTTGCTCATCTGCTCACCTTCCAAGGTGATAAAGGGTGTCAAATGCCAGCAATGCTTTTCTGTACCCTACTTACAATAAAGTGGTCAGTCTCTATGAAAAATGGACACAAATTGGACAATGAGAACTGGACAAATTGGACAATCAGAAACCTGACATACAGTACTAGGATCATTTGTAGCTAACCATCCTCTGTTGGCCATATTTGAACAAAGAATCTTCAGAGGGAACCACCAGCTTGAAACTTCTGAATGTTTTTTTTCTCCAGGGAATCCAGCTCTGTCACCTGTGACTTGAATTGAGGTGATGGAATTGTATTGCACTGCATGTGCTAAATAGCTCCGTAATGCCAGGACATCTGTGTTGCTTATCACCAATGCTGCCTTTTTTGTTGCTGTAGCTATTTTGCTTTTGCGTAATCATCACTATCTATCCATTCAATTTCCTTCTTGCCTCACTCCTCTCCATTCCTCCACCATAGGCCAGTTCAAGATCACGTTTCAGGCATCTGATGAAGTAGACTCTGGTCCATGAAAACTTTTGTTTCAATAAATCTGCTGTCCCTCTTTAAGATGCCACATGGCTCTTTGTAGTTTTTGTTGCCACAGACTAATATGGCTACCCTTCTGGATATTATTTCAGTGGGCTTCTGTCCAACATGGCAAACTGGAATCTGATGCAGTGAGCCTTTGAAAAGTCCAGCAGGACTTTTCTTGTGTTCTCCACTGTATTCAAACACACTATTGTTTCTACTATTCTCAAAAACCACCCCTTGATGGAATGTAGGAAGCTGCCTTGTGGTCCATCTAGCTCAGTACTATCTGCACTGGCAAGGGCTCTCCAAGGTTTCTGATGTGCATCTTTTTCACAGCCCTACCTGGAAATGCCAAGGCTTGAACTTACATGCTAAGCAAATGCTCTATTCCTGAGCTACAGCCCATCCTCCTCCAACAACTGCCTCATTTCCCCAGTCCCTTTGCCTTCAAACTCCTGCTCCAAACTGGCTCAATATTCTCTCCCCCAAATCCTTTTCTGACACCTCCCCCCACAAGCTGGCTTCAACCTTTGCTGTCCCCTGAAATGTCTCTCAGCAATAATCCACTTGCTTTCAAATCTAAAGGTGTCCACTCAGTCCTCATCCTCCTTGACCTCTCCAACACCTTTGGTACAGCTGATCTCCTCCCTGTCCCTCCCTCTCCTTTTCTCTCTCTGGAAAACATCCAGAAACTTAAAGTAAGCCAAGCTTTCACCTGTTTTAATCCTGCCACCTCCCCAAGGCTGACACTTCCACAAGGCAAGGTGAAGTAATTTGCTTCTGGCAGAGGATCTGCCCCTTGATCCCACCACTGTGCCGCTATTGCCTCAGTGGACCACTGCCAGTCCGGTTGTGGCTTCACCCATGCCCTTGCCACTGTGTCGTGGCAGCAGTGTGGGTGCAGCAGCAGGCAAAGGTGTAGTTTTGGCAGCGCCAGCTGCATTGCATGGGTGCAAAGGTGGGGGCATGAAGGGGCCCAAGTCTGTAGCTGGTGGGGGGGGGGATGAGACAGCAGGAGAACATTTTGCCTATAGCAACAAAACATTCCAGGCTGCCCCTGTGCCTCTCTTTTTGGTTGTCTAGCTTAGCACAAAATTGTGGAGTTGGAAAGGACCCAAAGGACATCTAGTTACATGCAGGAACCACAGATAAATTATAAGCCCCTCAACATTTATGGAGAAGGTTCTGCTGGAGAGAAAAGACTTGGTCAGGATTGGCTGGATGTGGAGGAATATGTATGGCGACAGCTGGTCTCTGTGGGACAACAGCTTTTTCTTCTCTGCGATGAATCACTTTTTGTCCATTAAGGTTGACATTCCAACCATCTCCTTTCACTTCTCTGGAACGACAGTAGCCCAGGCAAGTGCCACAAAAAACAGCATCCCACCATGTGTTCACTATCACCTGCCCACAGTAGAAAACAGAAAGCGACAATTGGTTGTTCCTGAGTGTACAGGGCAATTAGCTTTTCTTGGGAAGAGAAAGGTAGAGCCAGGACTCTAGGCAGAGCCCATGTGAGGGAGAACCATCTTGGCCGGCTGGGACAGAGGCATGTCTAGGACACCATGGACTCCAATGCTGCACTGCTGTTGGGAACAAGCCCCTCTTGAGATGTAATGCTCTGAACTCTCTCCAAGGTAGACCCAGGTGTAAACATGTGTACAAGAAACTATATTTCTTAAAGGCACTAGTCTCTGTTGTGCCTTGATTTCCCAACAGAAACACAACCCTGGGGGAGCACCTGAAACACCCTGGAAACTTGCTACCGCTCAGCAGAGATGGGGCGGGTGCATAACCTTTGTAATGACATTCATAGAGTATACCACACATTTTATTTCCAGATAAATGGACCTGGCTAACATATCTCAGATGCTTCAAGGCTGCTGTTCTTGAACTCCATCGTATATCTAAAACTCTGGGCAGTTGCTGCCATTTACCAAGAATCTGTGCCAGTTTTCATCTCAGAAAAGGCCAGAGGTTCTGTGGGTGATGTGCAACTTCAGCAGTTCTTCAGATGCTCCATTTCATAGTTCGTGGTCAACCCAGGACACCTGGGACTGGCTAATGAAGTGATTTAAGTGGCCACCTTGATAGATACTGACATATCTGCTTAGCCCAGACTCAGAGGACTTCCTCTCTTTCTGTGGCAAAACAGATAAGAGCTTTCTCTTTCTCTCTCTCTCTCTCTACTTCTCTTTCGAGCAGCTGAATAAATAACACGCCAATCAATGAGCTGCAGTTCATTACTTAAGTAGCTACTTGAATCTTTTAAATGCTCATATATTTCTTTTGGGGAATAAATTTCCCAGGGAAACATCTAAGATTACAAAGCCTGAAAGGATGTTCACTGTTTTTGGCCCACTGAGGTTCCCTTCCACAATGCAGGAGTAAGAATGTAAGAAGAGCCTACTGTATCAGGCCAATGGCCCATCTAGCCCAGCATCCTGGTCTCTCAGTGGCCAACCACATGCCCCAATGGGAAATCTGCAAGCAGGACCCAAGCACAAGAGCCCTCTCCCCTCCTCTGGTTTCCAGCAGCTGGTATTCAGAAACATTACTGCCTCTGTGGAGGCAGAGCATCACCATCATGGCTAATAGCATACTCTCCAACCTTTCACCATTTTCAGAGTCCACCACCTTCTGAGGCTGTCCATTCCACTGTCAAATAGCTCTCACCCCCAGGAAGTTCTTCCCAGGGTTGGGCTGGCCATTAGGCAGAGTGAGGTGGTGGAAGTCCCCAAGGCTGCACCCCTGCAGGTGTTCTGCCTGCCCCACTGGCTCTACCAGCAGTGGAGACATGGCAGAGGTGGCAGGGCGGGCGGTGCAGGTGGCGCAGGTGATGGCGGAAGCAGTGCTGGTGGTAGGAGTCGCAGCAGGGCAGTACTTCCCATTTCACCTCAAGTGTCAAAACAGGATGTGCCATCACTGGTTCTTCTGAATGTTTAGTCAAACCTCTTATAATGTAAATGGTTCAGGTCCTACCCTCTGGAGCAGCTTGCTCTATCTTCCATGTGATGGTCCTTCAGATATTTGAAGATGACTATCATATCAGAGTTTTCATGCCCTGGATCATCTTGATCAACCTCCCCTGCACACCTTCCAGCTTGTCACTATACTTCTGAAATGATGGTGCCCAGAAATGGACACAGGACTTCAGGTGCAGGCTGACTGAGGCAGAAGAGAGCCTTATGATGCTTGCTTTTGAGTTCCACCACCTGCTACCTGCTGAGGAAGTTCTGTCAGCACCAGACAGGTGCTGCTGCTTGGGTTGGGCTCCAGGTGAGCTCCCCAAGGCAGCCTGCATGGTTTCAGCCACCCCAAAACAGGGTGAGCATTTATTGCCCTTGACCATGAAAGACAGCTGGCCCAGCTTGGAGAATGGTTAACAATCCCTTTCTTTGACATTTTCAGAAAGTTTGCTGCTGTTAAATGATTCATGCACTCCATACTGCCTCTGGGCGCAGCTCTGCCTGTAAACAGCATTGCAGTCTCCCGTGTGTTGACGTGCACTTCCCAGGAAATCCCAAAACAGACACTTCCAGTTCCCTCCCCTCCCTGTGTCACGTCACCAGCAACACGCAGAGGGGGTTGTAGGGAGCGGTGGCATCTCACATTCATATTCTGGAGGCTGCGCCTCGAGCAATTTTTGCAAATTGTCCCTGATGAGCATTGCTGCGTATCTCATATTCCAAGCCCTTTAATATTGCACTTAAACTGTGTTAGCAGAGTTGTCGGAACAGTGTAAAGAAGCAAAAGACTCCCCATCACTCGGAAGGAGAAGCCTAGCAATTAAAGGAAAGTGATCAGTAAAGAGACGTTGGGGTTGTAGTCAATGGTTTGACAAAACTGTTGACCCAGCTGTGGCAGCCGTGGGAAAGGCAAATGCCATGTTAGGGATCATTTGGAAAGGAATTGAAAATAAAACTGCCAATATCATAAGGCTGCTACAGAAATTGATGGTGCAGCTACACTTGGAATATTTTTGATAGTTCTGGCCGCCACACCTTTGCTCAACTCTGCAAAGACATGGATTCAAGACATCACTGCCTATCCTTGCACTTGGAGGTTTGATGTCTGTCCCATGAAAAAGTTTTAAATCGGGTCTTGCAACTGAAGAACAAAGTTTTTGGAACAGGAAGGGAACCTGTTGCACCAGGTGGATGACAACGATTAGTGTGCAAAACTGCTATAGCTGGCCAATATCTTTATCCAGTTGAATGAGCTCAATGCTGGTATGCAAGGCTACAATGACAATATCCTCACTATTACAGGCAAACTAGCTGCAATTTTTAATTTTAAAAAGGCTTCAGCTCTAGTGCAGAAGAGCGATGAAACATAATCTCAAAATGTTCCCACTTGTAAAAAAATTAAAGACAAGTAATGAATTGTACGGCCTCATTCAGGAACATCTTGCAACACTGGTAGAAAAGGTTGATCATTACTTCACATTGTTGTTTATAGAAAATTTTGACTGGGTTAGAGACCCCTTAGTGAATTGCAGTGGTTCAGGACTGACATTGAATGAGGAATAGGAAACGGCCTGATTTTACCTTGAAAATGAAACAGGGTAGTATGCCACTTGACTCTTTCTGGATATACAATCAGAATCAGTATCCATGCCTTTCTTCAAGAGCATTGAATATTCTACAGTTTTCTACAACATGTTGTAAACAGGGATTTTCCACTCTGACAAATACGAAAGATCAGAAAAGAGAATAGTTTCTTTGTGATGAGAGTTTGCTTGTCTCAGATTAGACCTAATATACATGAGATTACCTGGCAAAAGCAAACTCACATCTCTCCTTGAGTTTGTATACATACTTAAGACTCATTTATAGTTATATTTGGGAAATGATTTGTGTTCTTATATAGCTGCATTGTTTTATACTTTCTGGATGTCCCATGATCATATTATAAAGTAGTTGTGTTCTATGTTATAAATCAAGCACTGTTAAGAGTTGTTTCTTCTTGTTTTCCAATGTCTTTCTTATCAATACAAAATTCTGTGTGGCACAAGCAAATTTTTCTTTTGAAAATGTGGCCCAGAGAAAAGCTTTGAGAACCAGTGCTCTACATATACTTGACTGGTTCAGGAAACATATTTGCTTTTGCTGATTCTCCAAAGTTTTTTTCCCAACCTCACAATGTTCTTTGGACAACAAATATAAAGCACAGGGCCTGAAATGCTTGTTAATTGCATTCCACTGTAATGTGTATGTTCTTCACAGGAGTCCTGTAGACCTAGGTAAGGGTCAATATACTTATTTAAACAAACATGGTGAAAGAACTCTTGATCAAATTATAGTCTCTCCTTCATTATTCACTTTTGTGAATCCTTTTGAAGTGTTAGAATGATCAGAAAATGCCCATTTTACAATATTGGTGACCCTATGTCCTTTAATAGAATGCATACCAACAACGAGGGCTATTTTTCTAGAAGAAGAGGTGCCAGAGCTCACCATGAACTTCTCCCTTGTTCCCTTAGAGTGGCAATGGCACCCACCTGAGAGGTGCCAGAGCTGAGCTCCTGTGTGGGCTCTGTCTGAAAAAAATCCCTGCCAACAACTGAATCTACAAGAGCATCTACATGGTGTGAAAAGACTGGAATGGTTTCACAAACTGAGCAGCAATATTCAAGAGACACGATATGGTAATCACCTGAAGAGCCTGTGCCAACTTTTTATGAGCAAATTTGTTGATGTCTTCCAGCAAATTGTCATAGAACTCAGACCCTATTTGATAACTTCTACAGTTAATAACTATGGGACGTGGGTGGTGCTGTGGTCTAAACCACTGAGCCTAGGGCTTACTGATCAGAAGGTCGGCAGTTCGAATCCCCATGATGGGGTGAGCTCCCATTGCTCAGTCTCAGCTCCTGCCAACCTAGCAGTTCGAAAGCACGTCAAAGTGCAAGGTACCATTCCGGAGGGAAGGTAAACAGCGTTTCCGTGTGCTGCTCTGGTTTCGCCAGAAGCAGCTTAGTCATGCTGGCCACATGACCCAGAAAAACTGTCTGCAGACAAACATCATCTCCCTCGGCCAGTAAAGTGAGATGAGCGCCGCAACCCCAGAGTCATTCACGACTGGACTTAACCGTCAGGGGTCCATTACCTCTTTACCTTTTTTACAGTTAATAACTACACACAATCAACACACCTTGGGTGGTTTGGCAGTCAGTGCAAAGCAACTAAGAAAGTTCTGATTAAGGCAATTAAGGATTTGTGTAAGAATATATCAGAGGAAGCCACTGAAAATCTGAAACGGATGTAGATTGGAATACAAGAGTCTGCTCAAAAACAAGAAAGCTGAATACACGAAAACCCAGTGGCAGGAATTGGGACTAGCAGTAATGGAACAGAGGGAAGAGAAATTCTGGGAACTGGTGCCCGGGACTTAAATAAAGTGAGATCACCACACTTCAGAGGGGTCTCTGAACCCTCAAATAACCCTTGGGTAATGCAAATGACATGTTCACACCACCTGGAAACTATCCACTGCTATACCTTCTCACTGTTCTCCCAGAATAACTGAATGTGTGAGCCATTTCTCTGTTCAGAAATCCCAGGGAAGTGCCTTTTCTCGGATGGATATTTTACAAAACGATTCCTCTCTTTGCAGACCTACAAACCAATCGTATTAATTGTTCCTTTAAATTGCACGGGATTGCTCCAAAAGAATGTTAATGAAATTTCCTTTTAACTGTACTCAAGTTAATTTTTAATCAAAACTGACAGGAGCAATTTAAATCAGGTGCCACCACTTTTCAG
This sequence comes from Podarcis liolepis, assembly GCF_965112155.1. NCBI lineage: Eukaryota > Metazoa > Chordata > Lepidosauria > Squamata > Lacertidae > Podarcis > Podarcis liolepis. Next base: position 58,666,091 of record NC_139561.1, on the reverse strand, counting down.
AGACTCAACTACAGGATGAATATTAAACCAATCGAGACGGTTTGCAACACTAATACCGTTTAAATATGAACAAGCCACTGTGCGGCGGGGTTTAATTATTAACACGCACTCAGAAATGCCAGGTCCCCCCCCCCTTGAAAGAAGCGTCCCCCCCCACCTGCCGCCTATGTTCTGGCAGCTCAATCTGCATGTGCAGCAGCAAAACTAGTGGACACACACAGGCTTCCCCTGGCAAGGAAACTCAAGCCCCAGTCACACGCAAGAATGCGATTGGGAACTTGACTCTGTAAGTGAGACAATCGTGCTCTGCCAGGGAGAAAGCAAAGACCAATTTCAGGAACATCAAGAGCACGTAACAGGGTCTGGAATTGCCGCAGGCATTTGCACCCCCCGCCCCAGTCTCAATGAAAGATCCCTTTTCAAGACTAGCCAAATATCGCTGGGCTTTCCATACAGCATTTCCTACAGCTGATTGGTGCTCATAAATCACCCTTCCAAGGAGACAAAGGAAAGACTAACTAGACGACAACAACGAACAGCTGGAGCACAGGGAACCATCTCAGTGGGTGGGTTGGATCCCTGAGTCGTCGTGGGAAGGGGGCTGGATGTTGTTAGCTGGCTTAGCCTCTCCCTAGGGCTCCCTCTTTCCTTCAAAACACAGGGACATCCACATAAGAATATATGAAAATGTGGTTTCAAGCAGATTGACTTAAAGCACTGGAATCCAAGCTGTTCCATCACCCAGCAACTGAAGGTGATAGGCATGCTTGCAAGGGTTACCTTCTCCTTGCATGGCCACTTGCAAGAGGTTGACATTTAAAGGCCATTGATCTGTTGAAATGCCTGGTGTCCTTTCCCTGAGCTCAGGTGGCAACGGAGGATTGCTGTGTGATCTGACCCAGATCCATTCCTTCAGGAGAGAGTGCAAGACCAAGATCCAGCCCACAGATCTGTTAGTCAGAGCACTTGGATGCAAGATGAGTATTCTGGGCTAGAGAAAAGGTTAAAGGGAGGTGGACAATCGATGTAGCCCTGATTAGATTTTCAAAGCATAGGGAATCTCTGGATTTAGGAAGGAAAAAGTGTGGGGCAGCAGTAGTTTGCCGCATAGACAAGGGAGAATTAAAGGAGGCAGAAGGGATTCACAAACCACATTAAGCTGATGTAGGGACAGGTCCTAAGACTCTTCCATGCTTCCTTGAACCCATTCAGTCCCATAAAGAAGATACAATTTCTACTACATATCCTTGGAGAAGGCTTGTGCCTTTTAGTTTTGAGAAAAGTCAAGTAAAAGTAGACATGATAGAGGCATATAAAATTACATCTTTGGATCTCAAGGGCAACCAATGAAGCTGAACATTAGAAGATTCAGGATGGACAAAAGACAGTCCTTCTTGACACTGTACATGCTTAAACTCTGGAAGTTGTTCTCACATGAAGCAGTGATGGTTTTAAAACAGGATTAGACAAATTCATGGAAGATAAGACTATCCATGCCTGCTTACCACAATGACTATGTTCTACCTCCACCACTGGAGGCAGTAAAAGCCTCTGAATATCAGTTGCTGGAAACAGCAAGTATGGAGAGGGTACTGTTGCACTCGGGTCCTGCTTTCTGCTTTTCCATTAGGACATCTGATGTCTAGCATCTCACTTTGAGAACAGGATGCTAGACTAGATGGGCTCTACTTGTGTTTACAAGGTCCATCACACTCAAGTCACGTACAGGGTAAAAAAAACAGCTTAGTGTGGAACGGAGTGCAACAGAGCTCTGTTTATCTACAGATTGTTGATCCATGTCCAGAGTAACCTGGGGATGCTTCCAGACAGGGATGTAATACAGTGATACCTCTAGTTACGAACTTAATTCATTCTGGAGGTCCGTTCTTAACCTGAAACTGTTCTTAACTAGAGGTGTTCTTTCACTAATGGGGCCTCTTGCTGCCGCTGCACCGCCAGCACACAATTTATGTTCTCATCCTGGGGCAAAGTTCTCAACTCGAGGTAACTCTTCCAGGTTAGTGGAGTTTGTAACCTGAAGCGTTTGTAACTCGAGGTACCACTGTACTGTAAACAGGTAGCTCAGGTATTGCAAATGGGTAACTGGCAACAGGTTGCTGTTTTTGTTTTGTTTTTCAACATTTCTGATTTTCTCTGGAAAGGGTAAATCTGGATTAAATGGCCGAACTGGGGGAGGGGTAGATATAATACAGCTTGGCATCTTAATGCCAGTAACATTGTGCTGATGCTGCAAAAATATGTACCTACATGAGGCTCACCTGCCCCACAGTAAATCCCGACCTGGAAGTGTGGTGGGTCTTTGAAGGAGCCTGTTGTGTGCACACAGCATGCATACCCCTGGCAATTGTTTTGTACACTTACAGGCGCTAAATGCAGAGCCCTTGCCCAACATTTATTCACCTAATGCAGAGTTAAGCATCCCTGACTATTTCTGGAGTGGGCATGACCAAGTATGCATTCCAAGGCCTCTGAATTATCTGAGACTCAAAGAGGTTATCTAGGAAGCTTATGGCTGGGCTTTGAACCTGTCCCTCACACACAACCACCCCCCTCCCCACCAAATAAAACCTGGGGAGGATCAGTATCTTCCCCTAGTGGCTTTAGGGGTCCTACCCACTTGTGAGACACTTACCCCCCAAGTTGCTGCTTCTTCTGTAGGTCTAGTAATTCAAGAAGAATTGTGTTTAGAGAAGCAGGAAGGGAAAGGAAGGTCAACTAGGGTGCAGGAGAGTGGGCTGGGAGTTGCTGGGATAAGCTCCTCAGGCATCCAGCTGTGGGGGCTCTGGGATCATCAGCATATCATCCCAGAGTATCTCCTAATTGGCATCCTTAGCAGGGCTCCTAATTATTTAATTGGCAAGTGGTGTTCATGGGACTGCCCCAATATATTTTGGCACCTGAGGCAAAAGACAAAATTGCCATGGGCCAGGAGTCAGCTTTGCCCGCTGAACAGCAGCCTGAAGGGGGAGAAGGCAGAGTGATTCCACCTGCAGCTGATCAGTCTTCACAGAGCTCTCAGCAGCAGTCAGATGCTGGAAACAGTGCCTGTAGTTCCTGGCTCTACCTTGCTGCTTCCTGCTCTCCATCTGGACCCTTGGTTCTGTGACCATCTGGATTCCCTGACCTCTGGACTGGACCCGTGTCCCGGTGACCATCTGGATTCCCTGATCTCTGGACTGATTTCGTATGTGGATTCTGCTCTCGGGTAAGAGTTCCTTGGAAACTCCTAGCCGCAGATTCCTGCCGAGTCTCAGCAATGGGACAAAGATGGTGTCTGCCCATTCCACACATAGAAGCCGATCAGATGCATCTTATTTCAACCCTGGGGGCAATAGTCTAGTTTTGAGGTGCAAATCACATGGCTCATATAGCTCTGTCCTCCATCACTTTGCTGCCAGTCCCTGCACTGCACCATTTGCTATCTGAGGCAAGTGCCTCACTCTGCCGAATGCTAGAGCCTGCCCTGGGTGTACATTTGCATGTGTCCAGCTGGCCCAGTCCTTCCAACAGAGCAGGACAAGTAGGAGCTGTATAAATTCTTCCCGGTCAGGCTGATATTATATCTCTTTGCTGAGCTGTGCTGACATTAATAAGGAGTGCCACAAGCAATGAATTTTATTGTGGCGATATTTATTATAGATGATATATAGAAAGAGAGGGGTTGACACAGCCTATCCCATGAATTATGTTTGTTGCAATCTAATGATCTAACTGGAAATAAATTAACCATGATGCATTTTGAGGGGGCTCAGCTTTTCAAAGTGGGAGTGGGTTTTCTTTGCAAATGTTCTATGTTGGTGGGGGCAGGGAGGGACGTTTCGAAAGAAAGGGGAATGGTGGCCAGAGTCCAGCCCTCACGCGTCTCCTCTCCTCTTCCTCGCCCACCTGCCATCGTCAAGATGTTAATTTAAGCTGCAATAAAAGGGAGGCTGTAGATTTAGGAGATCGATACGTCTTCCTGTTGCAGGAATGGACAAAATGAAGATAATTGCCATTTTGCAGTTGCTGTGGGAACCATAATTTTAAGATTCCAGGCTTTTTATGAACCCGCAATTTCGACTCAAGAGCTGAATTTAAGCAGGTCCTGGAGCTGTGGTTAAGAAGGGCCAGCCAATATGTGGTTAGCAAGAACACACAAGGAAATGAGAATTTTCCGGGGGGGGGGGGGAGAGATTTGTGGTCTCTTACTTCCGCACACACACCCCTCAATACCAACATCAAAAAGAACAAGCATGTATTTCTTTGGGAGCCAGTTCAGAAGGCCTATCCATGTTGCTGGTCCAAACAAGGAGAGCCAATGTGTTGTAGTGGTTAGAGCATCAGATAATAGTTTGGGACAAGGACTTTTCTTATTTGGTTGCTATTATGTATGTATTTTTTTATATGCCTGTTGTCTTTGTTAATTGGAAGGACAGATCCTGAAGCTGAGACTTCAATACTTTGGCCACCTCATGAGAAGAGAAGACTCCCTGGAAAAGACCCTGATGTTGGGAAAGATGGAGGGCACAAGGAGAAGGGGACGACAGAGGACGAGACGGTTGGATAGTGTTCTCGAAGCTACCAGCATGAGTTTGACCAAACTGCGGGAGGCAGTGGAAGACAGGAGTGCCTGGCAAGCTCTGGTCCATGGGGTCACGAAGAGTGGGACACAACTAAACGACTAAACAACAACAATGTATGTATTGCCTAAAGGCCAGCTTCTGGGTTACAGTAGGATATTTCATTATTTACTTGTATTGTATTGCAGTGGCGTAGCGTGGGTTGTCAGCACCCAGGGCAAGGCATGTAATTTGCGCCCCCTAACCCGTGGATTTGCACCCCCTAACCCGTGGATTTGCGCCCCCTAACCCTAACCCCCAGATGTTGTGCCCAGTGCGGCCGGCCCCCCCTGCACTCCCCACGCTACGCCACTGTTGTATTGTTATGTGTTGAAACAATTTAATAATTAACTTTTAAAAATTTATAGAAAAAGAAAAAGACAGTGTGTCAGTCTAGGACCTTGGAGACCAGAGTTCAAATCTCCACTTGGCTATGAAGCTGACTGGGTGACTTTGAGCCAATCACTTACTGTAGCCTAACCAACCTCACAGAATTGTTGTGGGAGTTAAATGAGAAGGGGGGGACACAATGTACTTGGAGGAAAAGGTGGGATATAAATGTAATAATTAAATGTTCAAGGCTCTCCATGCCTGACTGGGAGGTGATGCTTTGAACTATCTTTTTTTAAAAAAAATAATTTTTATTAACCGGCCAATCAAATCAAATTAAATCACATCACATAAGTTCCAAATTACAAAGCCGAACTTTAAATTTTGTTGGGGGGACCCATATTTCAAGATCCGAAGGGGGATTCTGATCATCTTCTTGCTACTGCATTATTGTACAAATCAAACCAAATCAGTCCAAACAAAGTTCATAATTCTATCCAGTCTTATCTTGCTGTTTCCACACATCACATCACATCTTGTTCATATATTTTCTCTTTTTTCTTTATGATCTCTTCTGATAGTCTCCTTAAGCCGATAAACACCAATATTAATCCTGTGTGAATTTTTCCGTTCTTCCAATCCTCAAATCGAGATGGTTTCCATATATCATCACCTTCATAGATAACATCGCTCTTTCCATCATTATCTCGCAAAACTGTCGCCCTTAAGTCCCTCTGAGTTTCACCCACAATATAAAAGCAGCTCTATTTCTCTATTTCTCCTCCCAGACTCAAGACCTCCGACAGAACTTCCCAATATGGTGACGGCATTTTTAACTGCGTCATTCCAGAGCTCTTGTACATTCCACGCTCTTCTCAAAACATGCCTTGGTTCGAAAGTTTATCTTCACACAGTCTTAAATCCACAGCTTAAGTCCTTAAAACGACATTTCTGACTCGTGAGGGGAGGGGATTCTTGTTTAATCACATAAGGAAAGAAAGGAAAGTTTTTTCCCCTCCCCCATCAGTCATTTGCCATACCGTATCTTGGCGTATCTTCTTATGATTTATTCTTGTCTTGTTTTATCAGAGATCTCTTCTGTTAGCAGTCTTTACTCCCCCTCCTTCCTTGAAATATGTGCAATTAGCTTCATCCAAATTGTTTCTTTTGAAGTTCTTGCAGCTAGTGGCGCGGATCAGGGACGGCGCCCAGGAGTGCCAGAATCCCACAGGAGGGCTTTGTGCCTAGTGCCCCCACCCCCACAAATTTGGGGGTGGTGTAGGGCACAGCAGGCAAGGGCAGTCCCCCCCCCCACCGTCCTGGGGGGGTAAGGAGGCTAATTACCCCCATCATAGGCTCCAAATTACCTCGTGTGGGTCGGAGAGATGTTATTGTCAGCCATCTTCCGATGCGCCCCCTAGTGGCCCCCCAATGCTTTGAACTGTCAAGTGTCTCTTCCAAATCATAGCTATGTGGGAATGAGACTGCACATGGAATTTTCACTGATTTCAGTTTTCCATTTGCAACTAGATATTTCAGCATTGTTTGCAAACCATGTTGATGGTGTGAAGAATATTTCTCTTTTTCTTCAACCCTGGTCAGTGCTCTCATTTCCCCCTGCTGCTTTGTCCTTTCTTGTCTGATGGACTCACCAGAACTTCCCCCATCCAATGATGGATCCCATGCAGAGGTGCCGGCCGGCCCCAACATTTGGGGGGGGCGGCTCAGGGGCACATTGTGGCTCTGATGCAACAATTCATGCAGTGTGTGCCTATGACATTGCACATGTGTGTGGTGCCAAAAGGAGGCCAAGCACCTAGCCTAGCACACTGAGCATGGTGGCATACCAGGCAAGCATCCTGCAGGCCAGACTGCAGCATGGCTGAGATGGGATCCGCCACAGCCACTGCCACAGCAGTCGTGGTCGGCAGCAGGGGAAATGGCAGCAGCTGCAATGGCGCTCCCCAGCTGTGGGAGGGCTGGTTGCTTGCTGGCACGCCAATGCTGCGGTCACTGTAACCACTATTGCCAAGAACCCTGCAGTGGCAGCATAGGGAGGAAGAGGCAGCAGAGGTGGTAGCAGCAGCCCTGGCTCAGCTCGCATTATAAGAAAGAAGGCCCAGCTCCGCTTCGTGCCCTGCGCCAACAAACTAGAGAAGCAATATTATTCCTCTCTGTGTGTCACTAAAAGGAAATAATGCCAACCCCAATGAAAGGCAAATCCATTTGACTTTTCGCCTTTGGCATAAGAATGTTCATAGCTGTTCTTACACACACACACACACACACACACACACACACACACACACACACACCAGCTTTTCCATATGGCCACGTGGCTCAGTTGCCCTCCTTGTAATCAAATCCAGCCCCTTCTGCAGTTCCATTGCTTCTCTGCACCATTTCACTGGGATGTGGAGCCCCTCTTTCTCCCCCTTTGGACATCTTCCACTCCCGTCTCTGTTCATGACAGGTTTTACAACTCCCCTTCAAGGAAATGAATGTTGCATATACATCATTTAGATGGGTCGCCCTTTGAGTGCTATTGAGCCTTGCCAAAAATCACCTCTTGTGCTGCCAGATGGGGCAAGCGCGTGGCCTCCCTCTTGCCATTTTTATGTCTGCTTCACAGCCAGCCTTATAACCTTAATCTGTTACTACCAGAGGCTGCTCCCCACCCCCACCGAGTTATATGGACCAATGGATCTTTGCTTGCTATATAATCACAGTACAAAGGAACAGAAATTTGCATCCTTGGGCTCTATCCCGGTTTCAGTTTGTGCTAAAACGAGCCAGTCATTTCAACCACTGAAAAACTGGGCTTCATTCTCCAGACCTCTACTTGTTTCACTCGCCAACGCTCCCACCCTTTCACCAACCCCCACCTCCATTCCTTTACACCTTGTGAACCCTCTCCCTGTACATCTTACCAAACTCATTTCCCTCTCCTTTTACACCTTGCAAAGGGGGGAAAAAGACCATAGGCCACCCACATGCTCACTTACCTGCCTCTCCATCCTCTGGTTCCTCCCTCCACACCTCATGACACTGTTCACCTGGCAGATCCTTTCTCCTCGCCTCATCCGGACACTTGCCTGGACCTCCCACCTGCTTCTCCATCCTTCGGTCCCCTCCTTACATTGCCTGGGTCAGTATTTCTGTCCCTTAAGTCCCTCCTCCCCTCCTTGCTTGGGCTGTCCACCTGCCCAGGGGCACTTCTCACAGAAGTCCATATTGCCACCTGCCTGTGGCCAAACAAAATGCAAGGTGGCAAAATGCAAGGTTGTGCTTCAGTGTGCAAGACTGGGAGCCTTCCTGTTTTGAATTTGGGTGGAAAATTTATTTCTGGCAGTACTTTAAACAACAGGCACAAGATCTACGGGGGACTAACACAGCCTTTGCCCAGCTCCTTTTTATAAACTTGTGAGTTTTTTAGCCCTTTAGAATTTTGCCAGGCGTGAGTAACACAACATCAGCAGACAGGAATCCGCTACTGTTTGTGCAGGTTGCTGACAAGGGCTCTCCTCTCCCCCCAAAACAAGCTGGATCAGTTATGGTGGCAGAGTTTACAATGTACACAAGGATGTGCACCTCTTTTTAAGTTTTCAGAAAGCAAGTTCCAACTCAGCTTTTTAGACGAGTTTTTAAGGATTCCTGGGACTTCACTGTTCACATGAGGTAGAACCTTCTGACAGTAAGAGCTGTTCAACAGGGCAACAAGCTCACTCAGAAGGTGGTGGAGTCTCCTTCATTTGAGGTTTTTGAAGCCGTGGCTGAGTAGTTTTTTGTCAGGGATTCTTCCATTGTGATTCCCTCCATCCACTCATCAACCCTCACCTACCTGCCAACCTTTTGCCAACCCTTTATTTCCCCACACCTGGTCAACCCCTCCTCCATTTGCACCTGACCAGTTGCCTGTGCCTTTACACCTCACCCACCCATTTGTTTATCACCTGCCTGCTCACCCAAGCCCCCCATCTCCTCACAGCTCACCCCAACCAACCCACTCTCTGAAGCACCTTTGCCCCCCACCATCAGAAGCTCACTTCGGCCTCCTGACGCTTGCTTGCTTGCTCCCCTCCCTCCCTCCCTGCTGTTCTCTTGTTGCCCAGGAGCACAAACTTCATTAGCACAGCCATGTATCAGTGGCCACACAAACCACAGCATGACAACATTTATGTATATATGAAAATAGTTTGCCTGCTCATTGTTTGTGGAGTAAATATTGGGTAAAGTGCTAAATCAAACAATAATTTGTTTTCTCTGAATTGATTATTTTTTTGGTAGGTGTGGAACTCTTTCAAAAGCCCTAGGTTGTGAAACCTTTCTTCTGGAAGAGAGTTTCTGAAATAACTCTTTTTTTCTTTATAAGAATTTAGAAACAAGGACATCGCAGGAAGGCCCAGAGACCCCAAATCCCAGTGAAATCTCTGCAGTTGAGGTGGGGAGCTTTTTGCAGCCTGAGGACCATGTTCTCCCCTGGGAAGTCTTCTGGAGGCGATTATACTAGATCCTGTTTTCAGGATATTATATGGATTCACACTGGATTGTTCAGAGGATATTCTGGTCCTGTTTACATGGCAATACTATAAAGGGAAGCAGAAAGATATTAATATTCATTAACCTGCATCACTGACATGTTGTATGGAAGGAGGAGAGTATACCATATGGCATGTTCAATTCAACTTCTGCATTTTTTTTTGCTATATATCAATAAAAACCCTGTTTATTAAAAAAAAAGGAAGTCGCTATATACGGTCATACCTCATGTTACATTTGTTTCATGATACGATTTTTCAGGTTGTGTCCCACGGTGACCAGGAAGTACCGGAAAGGGTTACTTCCGGGTTTTGCCACTCGCGCATGTGCAGATGTGCAAAATGACGTCACGCACATGCGCAGAAGCGGCGAATTGTGACCCACGTGTGCGCAGACACGCTGCTGCAGGTTGCGTTCTATTCATTTTGTGAATGGGCCTCCGGAACGGATATCATTTGCAACCAGAGGTACCACTGTATAGATTTTCCTTTGCAAAGGACATACATAAAAGTTATAACAAACTGAAATAAACAATGATCTTGCCATCCCTTTATCAAGTCCAGCATGCATTGCTGGGCACTAGGAGGACCACAGAGAAAACAAACATTGTGGTGCATCTGCAGGAGCACCACTGGATGCCTTCATCTGCTCCAGCTGCAACAAAACATATCTCTACAGCCACAGCAGGCGCTGTAACTCTCCAATGGTTTGACTTCACCCCCAAAGGTGTACTCCTTCCACTGTCTCCTAAGACAGACGGATGCCAACAATAACATGCAATAGATGACCCTTGGGGTCCTTTCCAAATCTACAATTCTGTTATTCTATTAACCATTCCTTTGCTCTAAATGCACTATAACATTTGCATGCATTCATAATCTGTAGCTTTTTATTTCATAGAAAATATATTCCTACTCCTCAGAAAGGGGTCTTATGTTCTACTCCTTTTTGTTTTTAATGGACGAAAACACTTTCCTCCTGCTGGACGGTGTTTGCTGGACTCTGAAAGGGGTCAGAAGCTCCAGCCCAGACCTTTTCAGGACTCCTGCTTTCTCCCTCCTTTTGTCTCAAACACTTGACTAAGTAACCTTTAAGGTCCAGAAATTTTATAGGTCCATTATTTTATTAGCCTAATAAAATGGAAGCTGGAGTGCCAAAATTTAATGTTTCTGGAGAAAGGACAGTTACATCATGCAGGACCACTTGGGAGAAGAAATACCGCAGAAGTCAAAAGTGGGCTGAGCTCAGCTTTTGCCTCTGATATCTTCCTTGGGAGAAGACAAACCATTTCCTTTAGGGCTTTTCCAAATTATGTGGGGTGGCAGCGGGGCGCTGCAGGTGTGTGCGCTGAATGATAAATGCATGGCTGTTCTTCGTTTCTCCATTATGTAGTTCAAAGAAGTGCCATTGTTGTAGCAAAATATATTTTCCAAGTACTCAAATCTCAACAATTTGCTGCTGAGGAAGTGCAATTTCCTTCCTTCCCCACCAGCAGCAATCATGATGGCTCTCTGACCTGTGGTTGCACGGGAAGCAATGGGCAGTTACAGGCTTTTGCCCTTGACAGGATGACCAGATAACACCAACTCTGGTGGCCTCCTTTCTTACAATGGTAAGGTGTGTGTTTTTTAGTTTTTTTAATTATATTTACCTCATTATGGTGTAAGAATACAAAGAAATAAAATGTATCTGGAGAAACGTAACTCAAAAGTTTGCACCCAGCATTTCTGACTCTACCTATTCCAAGAGAAGGTGCTGTGTCGCCATCACTTTAGCCAAGCAAGGCTGCAAATAATTTTCATCATCAACATGCAGGCAACACATATTTTTCCAGGTAGCTTCTTTTATGGAGCCACAAATCTTTGAAAGGAGGTAGCTCGGAAGAATAAACATCTGTGCGATTTGTATTTGGGAGTATATTTTCCCTCTTCTACTATGTTAATTAGAATAGTAATGAAAACAACACCTCCAAATTGAACAGTGTGTAGGAAAAAGTGAAATAAACATGGTGGGTGGGTGGTGGTGCATTTTTATTGCAATGAGTAACAAGGAATATTCCTCTAGGCATCATTGCTGGCTCTTTTCCTTTTCACGCCTAAAGAAAATACATACAGATCAGTTTGGAAGAAACTTTGGAAGAAGCATCCTCTAGTGGCAATTTTCACAAGAGATGCAGAGGTAGCAGTTTTGTCCTTTGGTGTGCTGGTGGAATGTTCTTGTTTAAAGGGGGTTGCAAGATGTTATTGTGACAGACATAGCATGAAAGAGAGAAAGCCTTATATTTAATTTGAGTGAGCTGGTGGGCATTTGATCCAGTACTGTACTGTGGCCAAAAAGATGTGTATTACTGGTTTCTAATTGTTGTCATGTCCTGATCAAAGGAACTAATGTTCAGATAAAGGGAAGCAATGTCCAAATCAAAGAAAGTCACTTTATTCTGCCTTGATCAGATGTCTCCTGGAGTCCTGTGTCCAGTTCTGGGCACCACAGTTTAAGAAGGATATGGACAAGCTGGAACATGTTTTGGTAAGAGGCACATCAGAACAAAGCTTAAATAGCAGATACAAACACAGCCCACACAGAGTCATAAAACTTCAAAACATCCTTCAACATACATCAAGAAAACTTACAGGTCATGGGATGCCATGATACATGACTCCACACTAGTATCAACTTCCTGAGGTCTAAACTATCACACTTTAACCCCACTTACCTAGGCAATCAAGCCTTTGGTGGGGGCTATTGACACTCCAATCCCATATCTTACTTCCCTGTTCACAAAAGATGTCAGAAAGCTTCAAGGAGAGATGCTGGATTAACACACACACAATCTCAAAAAAGACATAGCAAAATATTCTGGTTGACCATTTGTGCCACTTTCAGGGGCAGATAGGAGAGATGGAATACAGCATAGGAGGAAGGCGTAAGAGTCACAAAATGCAGAACAAGCCTAATGCATTCTATCTAAAAGGTTAAATGCAATTAATATTAGGACAGTTAGAACAAAATCAAAATCTATCTAATATTCAATCAAATATCACAATTTCTACATCATTGTGCAGAGGAGGGTGACCAAAGAGGATCAAGGTTCTGGAAATCAAGTCTGATGAGAAGCAGTTGAGGCAGTTGGGCATGTTTAACCTGGAGAATAGAATGAGAGAGGATGCATTTGCAAGCTTATTTTTTGCTTTTCCAGAGGGTAGAACCTGAACAAATGGATTCAAATGACAAGAAAGACGATTCTAACTAAACATGAAGAATGACTTTCTGATGGTAAGAGACATTTGACAGTTGAATGGACTGAAGGTGGTGGACTCTCCTTCACTGAAAGTTTTTAAGCAGGAGTTGAATGGCCACCCACGAGGGATTCTTTAGCTGTGATTCCTGCATTGCAGGGGATTGGACTAGATGGCCCTTGAGGTCCCTTCTAATTCTATGATTCCATGGATCTGTGATCACAGCCATCATCATAGGTGCAGGTGACCCCCCTAGGCAAAAGATAGACAGATGTCCCTGCTATAGGGCTGCCATTTCTCCTGTAACTCAAAAATGATGGGGATTGTATGGTTATGTTTAAGATGAATGTTGGAAATGACATAATCCTGGTTGGCAGAAATGCAAAAATATATATTTAAAAAATCAAGTCTTGCTTGGGGAAAAAAGTGAGTTAGTGTCACATCTTTGGTTCTGAGCATCTCTCAATCATATCGTTGGACGTGGGATGTGCTAAGTGTGAGGTGTTGGGAACACAGTGGAAATAACAACTTCCTTTCATTACGCAAATGATCTTCTCAGAATGTGAAAGAAGAAGAAGAGGAAGAAGGGCTTTTTCAAAATGAAGAACAGATGGGCTCAGGGTATTTATTCATCAGGCACTTCTTCAGTCTTGGAGTGTACATTACGTAACTTCAGAAAATGCCTCTGAGTAAGTCATTCAGGCTTTCAGACAGGGAATGTCTTATATTGATTGGCAAACAGCTTCCCACCAGATCTTACCTTTGTCATATGATCAAGACCTGCCTCAATTTTACCCACCCCCTGTTTCACTGTGTAGCAGGCCCCTAAGTGGAAGTGATGCTGGAGGACAGCAGTGGCTTGACCCCTGGCTGTCCTACCTGACCCCCTCTTGACCATTCCCCTCTTTTGGAGGCAGAGAGCTGTGTGTTTCCTTATTTGTTTGCTTTATTTAATGAAAGAGCTAGTATGCTGGTGGGGTTAGAGTGTTGGAATAGGCTAATGGATGGGCCTTTCCTCCACCCCCTCTCACCTGGCAGGTAGACAGAAGAATAGCCAGAGTTGAGGGTGTGAGCTAAGAATGGAAACAGGCTGGAAGCAGAGAGACATGCTTGCTCTGTGCTGGATCCAAAGCTGTGACTAATGGAGAAGCAACATCTGCCGGGGTGCTAATACTGTGAGCCCCTCCACCTTATTCTCATGTGGTAAAGGTAAAGGTAAAGGGGACCCCTGACCATAAGGTCCAGTCGTGGCCAACTCTGGGGTTGCGGTGCTCATCTCGCTTTATTGGCTGAGGGAGCCGGCATACAGCTTCCAGGTCATGTGGCCAGCATGACTAAGCCGCTTCTGGCAAACCAGTGCAGTGCACGGAAATGCCATTTACCTTCCCACCGGAGCAGTACCTGTTTATCTACTTGCACTTTGACGTGCTTTAGAACTGCTAGATTGGCAGGAGCAGGGACTGAGAAACAGGAGCTCACCCCGTCGCGGGGATTCGAACCGCCAACCTTCTGATCGGCAAGTCCTAGGCTCTGTGGTTTAACCCACAGCGCCACCCACGTCCCGTTCTCATGTGGTATAGACGTGTAAATAAAACCATATACCCTAAAGACACCACTGTCTTCACTGGCCTTCATTCCAAGGAAATAGAACTTGGGTAAGTTACTGGAACCCCTGGAATCTCTCGCCCCTCGGAGATTGGGGTGGCATGTGACAATAATCATGCTGGAAGACTCAGGGTGAGGGGAGAGAAAGCATAAGAGGTGGGTCCCCCCTGTACCACATCGCAAAAAGTCCTTTCCTTCAGACTTGTGGGGTTGCATTCCAGGACAGTGGCCAAGAACACACCAACAAGCATTTCTCCTTCTAAGCATCCACTGCAAAATACACGCCTTTCCATGTCAATTGATTCCCCATGCATGTGGGACCTGATCAATCCCGCACACACCTCCACGGTGGCAGTGAGCCGCCGAAACTTGGCAGAGGAAAAGTTGCTGACCAGCCCATTTCCCCCCCTGTCAGAACTAATCAACATCAGGGAAGTTAATGGAGAACACAAAACCTATTTAAAAGCTACATTTAACACTTGGCTGATTCCATTACAGGCTGTAATATCCAGGTGTCACATTCTCCCTCGGAGCGTCTGTCTCGTTGTTTCTTTTGGCTGCTTAGAGGGGGTGTCCCCGAAATGTGAAGACTCTCAGATTACCCATCACATGGAAAGGAGATGATTTGGGCGGGTGAAGATTTCCGGGAGGAAAAGCATCACGGTGGAGATGAGTGCGAATTCTGCTTGCTGGTTTCCCACAGGCATCTGGTTGGCCACTGTGAGAACAGGATGCGGGACTACAGGGGCCATTGGCCTGATCCAGCAGGCCCTTTTTATGTTCTTGTCTTTTCTATTATTATTATTAATAATAATAATTTTATTAGTATTTTCCACACAACAACAACACGAAAAATATTGGGGGGGGGGAATACACAAAACACAAAAACCAACATTCACACACAAAAACCACAAATCCATATCTTACAAGTTAATAATATAAACATTAAAAAGAAAAACAAACATTGACTTCCACCAATCCCACAGCACCTCCTTTCTCTCTCATTGTGTCTTCCTGTTTTATCATCTCTATCCTGTTGTTGTTTAGTCGTGTCCGACTCTTCGTGACCCCATGGACCAGAGCACGCCATCTAGATATAAATCCCTCGTTCTTGTTCTTGTGTTTTCATGTCTTTTCACCTTCAAAGAGGGAAGTCCAGAACCAAATCTTCAGAAGCCTTCAAAGATATCTCTCGGTCTAATTCCTTCAAGAGCAATGTCATAAGGACACAAGAAGAGCCTCTGGATCAGACCAATTGCCCATCTAATCCTGCATCCTGTCCTGACAGTGGCCAACCTGATGCCTCAATGCGAAGCCCGCAAGCAGGATTTGAGCACAATAGCAGCACATTCCCCTCTTGGAGTTTACAGCAACTCTCCTCAATGCATTTGTCAAATCCAGTTTTAAAGCCATCTAGGTTGGTGACCATCATTGCCTCCTGTGGGAGTGAGTTCCACAGTTTAACTATGTGCATTTGTGCAGCATGAAAAAGGACTCTTTACATATGTATTGAATCCTCCAATATTCAGCTTCACTGGATGTTCTTATATGGCGGGGGGGGGCTTTATCCACCTTCTGCAAATGATGCGTAATTTAACAAACTTCTGCCATGTTGCCTCATATTCACATTTTTTCTAAATGAAGAAGTTTCAAATGCTGCAGCCTTTTCCCATAGCAGAATCACACCATCCCTTGATCATTTTGGTTGCCCTTTTCTGACTCTAAAATATTGTTTTGGATGTGAGGAACCTTTATTTGCTTTTTACATTTTATTTATTTATTTGAATAATTTCTATGCAGCCTTTCAGAAGCATAGATCCTCCCAAAGTGGCTTACACTCAAACACCTCAACACAGTAAAACAAACATCATTAAGTGAGTAATAAAATCAGTACATAAATCAACTCCATAAATCTAAAAGAGGCAGGGTGTAAATGAGAAATCACTGCAGCTGGACCCTTCTTCCCAAGACAAAATCACATAGAGATAACATAGAATTGTAATGTTGGAAGGATCCCCAAGCGTCATCTAACCTCCTGCAATGCAAGGAAATACCACAAGTGGCCAAACCATGGTCTTATCCAAAAAGAGATTGGCAAAATCTTTTGGGGTTCACCAAAAGAAGTCAAGGTAGGATGCAAAATGCAAAATCCTGAGGAAGAGCATCCCATAGATAGGGCCTTTTTGGTGGTGGATCCCATCTTAAGAACCTAAGAAGAGCCTCCTGGAGCAGGCCAGTGACCCGTCTAGTCCAGCATCCTGTATTCACAGTGGCCATCCAGCTGCCTTTGGGAAACCCACGAGCAGAATTTGAGCACAACAGCAACAGTCTCTTCCTGCGGTTTGCAGCCCCTGGTGTTCAGAACTACCTCCAATGGTGGGGGTAGAGCACGGCCACCATATATCTGTCCGTCTCTAATCATACCCAGTAGTAGTTCTACTGAGGCAGAGTTCATGGCCCAATCTTAACTGGCTGGGGATTGAATCTGGGGACCTCTGCATGCAAAGTAGCAGCTCCTTGAGGGGAACAGGTAAAGGTAAAGGGACCCCTGACCATTAGGTCCAGTCATAGCCAACTCTGGGGTTGTGGTGCTCATCTCACTTTATTGGCCAAGGGAGCTTCCGGGTCATGTGGCCAGCATGACTAAGCTGCTTCTGGCAAACCAGAGCAGCACACGAAAATGCTGTTTACCTTCCCGCCGGAGCGGTACCTATTTATCTACTTGCACTTGACTTGCTTTCGAACTGCTAGATTGGCAGGAGCAGGGACCTTGAGGGGACTTGAGGGGATGGAAGGGATCAATTTCTTGTGTGGGGCAGAGGCTGCCCCCACTACACACACACAGAGAGAGAGAGAGAGAGAGAGAGAGAGAGAGAGAGAGAGCGCTACAGACACAGACATACTGCAAGGCTTTCCTTCTGCAGTTTTAGGCCAGGGTGCGGCTCTAAGTAAAAATAAAAAATGTCCCCTTGGATTAGTCAAATAGTAGAGCTCTTGTTTGAACAAGGGAGTCTGTAGATCTGCATTCCAGGGTTTTGGACTAGATGACCCACTAGGTCCCCTTCCAACTCTCCAATTCTGTGATTATATTATCTTCTGGAGATCTCAAGTGGCAAGTGGGATGTTGGCTTTCCCTTCCTCTGAGAGATGGAACAGGCTGTGAGATAAGGTGTTTGTGACCTTACGGATTAAATACCTCTTTCAGAACCCATGTTTCATATAAAACCCATCCCTCCCTCCCTCCGACACTGAGATTAAACCTCCTTTTGTTTGCAAGACAGGCCTGACCTTTGGATGTTAAATAGAACAAAACCCAGCTTCAATTTAAACAGCAGTTATTAGTTTTGCATTTGAGTAACGGCAACTTAACATTCAACATGGCTTCTCTAAAAAGCTCTTAGCGCTCGCAGAAGCTGGGTTGGGGGTGGGGAGTGATAAAGGCTGGGTGGGAATCAAGTTGCTCCAACCTCCTGGATTAGGATCTGGAAGATAAAGGGTTAAATCCCCACTCAGTCATGAAGTTCACTGGGTATGACCTTGGGGCAGCAATTGTCTCTCAGCACAACCTCCCTCACAAGGGTTGTTGTGAGCATAATACAGGGAGGGGAAGAAGGACAATGATTGCCACCTTGTGCTCCGTGGAGAAAAGGTGGGATATAAAAGCAATACATAAATATAAATAAATAAAATGATCAGGGAGGAGGAGGGTGAACCCACATGCCCTTGGGTTATGCTGGATGGTACCAGTGGCAGAGCTTTCACTCTGAGATCTCTTGCCTCATATGCATTTAATAATGGAACAAATCTACAGAGTAATCCTATGAAAATGTCACTCTACAGACCCATTTTTCATTCTCATATATAGTTAACACATTCTATATTATTTTAAACATAATTTCCTGAAGTTTCATTATCTTGCTGCAGTTTTTCAAAATGGCATTTTACACCAGAGTAAAACAAGATGACTCAGAATTTCTGTCCAATTTCAATTAAAGACTTTACCAAGAAAATCAACAATAGGTTAATAAGCCTTTGTTGATTGCTCTTTCATTTGGGAAAAGGAGAAATTTTTTTACGTTACAAACAAAAGCAAATGAGCTTTAAAAAATACAGCTAACATTGATTAAGTGTGCTATGTTGATCACAAAAACACATCCTTCACCCCCTCAACAAATGAAAATAAAAATCTATATGTTTTAACTTTA
This sequence comes from Podarcis liolepis, assembly GCF_965112155.1. Classification (NCBI taxonomy): domain Eukaryota; kingdom Metazoa; phylum Chordata; class Lepidosauria; order Squamata; family Lacertidae; genus Podarcis; species Podarcis liolepis. Next base: position 58,647,557 of record NC_139561.1, on the reverse strand, counting down.
TTCTTTTCTATGAGTTTCTTACCATTAGGAAAATATGATGAGATGTTACATGAAATGCGTTTTACATGCAACATTTCTTGTAACCAGTGTAGCACCACAAAATGCTACTTACAAAGCAGTGTGACATTTAAACATCTTTTTAGGACTTTCATTATTATTATTATTTTATCTTATTCAATTTATATACCGCCCTTTATCAGAAGATCCCAGGGCAGTGTACAACACTAAGAACACATTACAGAACATCAAAGATAAAAAACCATCATAAAAAACATAATGACAGGCAGCCTAATAGTAAAATAATCAGCATAATAATAACAATAATAATCCATCATTTCTTTATAATTACCAGGCCTACTATTTGTACCATACCTTCATGTAGGGCATCTAACGGAGTTTACAAAAAGAGGAAGGTCCCAACACTCAGGAAACATACAATCTGAAAGACAAGTCAGGTAAGGGGGGTGGTTGGCCATGTGTTATTGCTTAGTTAATATAATTATATATTAATATATTTCTGTGTGTCTCCCCCTCCTTTTGAGGCTGAACAGACCTTTTGGATACAGCATCCATTCTTCAGGCAGAACAACAATGGGTCCCATCCTCACCACTGCAAAATAGTTGGAGAATTATTATTATTATTATTATTAGCTTATTTATACCTCGTCAATCTGGCTGGGTTTCCCCAGCCACTGTGGGCAGCTTACAGCATATATTGAAATATAATAAAACATCAAAAATATGTTTGATGGATAGGATTGCTTGGTCCAGCCCCATGACTCTATAAAAGAGGAAGGCCGAGGAGTAAAAAATCCTCATATATCAACCAGCCAGAGCTGTGTGTATTTGCCCCACCACCACCTCACTATTTCTGAGTTCATCCTTCCATTTTGAAAGTAACATGACATCATCCCATCTCAAGCCCTCAGCCAGTTTTATTTTCTCCCCCGCCCTCAACCACTCCAATGAATTGTCTCTTGGCACAAAGGAAAAAAGAAATTATTTGTGGCAAGAAATCAATGCAGCTGAATTATCCTCATTTGCCAACTAAATGTCTGATTGTTGATTATTGTCAATAGCAAAGCCCTCTGAAGACAGAAGCCTCCTGCTTCCTTTCGCCTTCGCTGGATACACAACAACACTGAAGAAAATATCTCCCCTCACCCCGCATTCCACTACAGACTCACAATATGGAGTTTTTGCCCTGGGTTTTCTCTCCCAAAGGTCTCCTGGATTCTGATCAACTATCAGCCTTGCAGTATGATTTGCTAAGAGCCATTACAGCATGTGGAAAGGTTCTAGGCATCTTATGAGACCACAAGCTTAACATGAGTGAACAGTGTGATGCCACAGCAAAAAAAACCCTCATGTAATTCTTAGCCGCAACAACAGAGGTATAGTGTCCTGGTCAAGGGAGTCAATAGCACCACTCTATTCTGCCTCTCCTGAAGTCCAGTTTAAGAAGGATATTGACAAGGTGGAAGGTGTGCTGGTTGTGTAAATCAAGCCTTACAAGGAATTGTTGAGGGAGTTGCAGATGTTGAGCCTGGAGAATAGAAGACTGAGATGTGATAAGATCACCATATTTACTTATCTGAAGGACTGTCACAAGAAAGATGGAGCAAGCTCCATCTGCTGCTCCAGAAGGTAGGACCCAAACCAATGGATTCAAATGACAAGAAAGGAGATGGGAAGAGGGAACCAGGCAGAAGGGGATTAATGGGTGGGAGGAAATGGGTTGGTCATACACTTGTAGAACCCCCCCCCCCAAAAAAAAAAAATAATTCAACAAAAATGAAGAGAAAAGGCACTGATGCTTTTGCAGGCCTGAGAGTCTTCTCAGCCAGAGATGCTCAGTCACCTTATGAGGCACATGAGAAAGAAGAATCCTTTGTGCCTGCCCCCTTCCTTTGGGTAGAGCTGATTGGCTCCCATAATGGTCTTTTGATTAATCTTCCTGCCCCTGGGAAGCCCTCAGTTTTGAATATTCAACTGATTATATGCTGTTGGTATTCATTTCTCTTCTTGTTGCTGAGACCTGCTTTGCCCCAATAGATTGCCTTTACTTCCCTTTCTTCCCTGCCTCTTTCCCAGTTCTTGTTCCTTGTGTTTAGTTTCTTCACGTGTCAACAACTGCCTCCTGTCCTGCACAACCACTGCAATCATGCCACCATGACAACCGATGCCTGGTGTTGTCCTTTTAAGGTAGCTTAGATGTGCTTCCACATTTGGCTAGGAGCTGGCACACATAAACAAATAGAAAGGAGGAGGAGGAGGAGGAGGAAGAGGAGGAGGAGGAGGAGGAGGAGGAGGAATTGGGCAAAGTAAATTCAGCACCATAGACAGCTGCCTAAACAGAAAATGAAAGCGCAGAATGGATTTAAAAATTGGTTGGGGGTTAGTCAAACCTGGATGGGCTCGACCTCCTGTACAGCTGGAGTTTCCAACAGAACATGCAGTACACAACCCCCAAGTGCATGAATATTGAGTTGTGAGTCATAAATAAGGGACATTTCTCATTTAATGCCTTTAAAAGGACACTGGATTCTCATTCGGTGTTTGCTATGTTCGTTTTATCTCCAAAATAAAAGATCCCTTAACAAACCTGTGAAAATTGTGTGCAGCAAACCGTGCCTTTAACTATAGGGCAAATCTATTCCACAGTGGAGACAGATAGGAAGGTGGGAATCAGAGTGAATTTTTAATCTCATACATGAGGTGGGTGATGAGAAAGAAGTGCTTCTTTCCATAAGGAATCCAAACAGCCGTGCCCAGATGTTCCCTGCATTTCTTCCCCTTTCTAATCCCCTTTCTTCATCTCACACTTTCCCAGTTTATTGTTTTCTGCATCTCCTCCTGCTGTTGAGGCTCCCCATATCTGCCACTTTTGATTCTATCAGTATTTTCAGGTGAGGACAATGAAATACTTTTATGTCACTTCCTGCTTTGATATGAAAATACTAAAGAGATCACGAGAAATCAAAAGAACCTAGATGTCAGGGGTAGAATATTGAGAAGACATAAAAAAAATCTCCTTGATACCACACGCAAAGCATTTATTTAGTTGTTGTTAGAACTGCACTGCATACAGACAGAATCAGATTTTATAAAATGTTGCTATAATAAAATCCCCTATTATTACTACAGACACTTACTGGCCATGAAACAATCACGTTTTATTGATTAAGAATTTTACAGCCCAATATTATGCAGCCGCCTCTTCCATCAGCTGGGGGAGTCTCAGGGCACCAGCATCCGGCACTGGCAGGAGATTCTGTGCCAGAATATTTCCAGGGCAACACCAGTATAACTCCACTGCCATCACAAAGCTAGGGGCATGAAGTTGGTGGAAGAGAGGGCATGTCACAGGTGTAGGAGGATCTAGTCAGGTCCTTAAACTCCCACAGACCTTGGTTCCAAGTTTGGAACAAATATTAAAAGATCATTTGTCAAGACTCTCACCTCAGGATCCCAGGCACAAACATCCCTCAGGAACTTCACTCCTGCAAGTAGTAACACAAGGACAATGATTATTACACATAGGCCAGGAGACTGTGTCTCAAAGTGTGGCCACTGCAAATGGCTCCCACATCTCCCCACATAACTGCACTATTCAAAACAGGATCCTGGCCAGACAGCCTCTCCTCCCTCATCAGGTGGCTGCAGTATCTCCCACAGAGCAGAAACGAAGTAAGCAGGTGCTGTGCAGAAATTGGAAACCTCTTAGCCATGAACCTCCACATTGGCAGGCCAGGTTCATGGACTCTACTCTGTTGTGCATTGCAGGGCCACAGTCTGGATGCATGATGTAAACGCCTATAAGCTGCAGGGAGAACACCTTGAAAGGCCTGGGTGGCTGATTTTCCCTGAGATGTAGGTATCAGTAAGTGGATGGTTCAAAGTGCCTCCAGTGAGGCTGGCTCTGCCTGCCTCCATGTGCATTTTGTTCCTTGGCTGCACTCTTTCCTGGAATCCAACTAGACTGTCACTTCCCTATATCTCCCCTAGTTCCCTTCTTTAAAACTGGTGTGATGTTGGTCTCTTTCCACTCCTCTGGGATGGAATCCGATCTCAGGGACAAGTTATACCTTATTCTTAAAAGATCGTCCGTTTCACATGTGAGCTCCTTAAGTACTCTCAGGTGGTTGCCATCCAGACCTGATTTGTCAGTTTTAAATCTGTCAATGAGGCCTAGAACTATGTCTCTTGTCCCCACTATTTGTTCTTTGGAATCCAAGTCCTGGCTGTGAGATCACCACCTACGCAGGTAGGGACTTGGGCTTCATGGACCCAGGTGCCAATAAAGACAGGTTACTGGCTCTCTGGTTTATCAGGCACATGCTGGGATAACTCATCTCATTGCTCCATGAAGTACTCGGGTGGGGAAAGCAAGATTTTCACTCAAATCATATCTATACTACCTGCTGGCCTTTTTTTATCATCTCTCTTTCATTGTGCATTTGAGGAATGTGGATTAAATTCCTTTTTTCCCCCTCACATTCCCCCAGGGCAATGTATGCATAAGGCTGTGTGATGTGTTGGCTTTTTTATTCTGCACACATCCTGCCTTGAATTATGGGGTGGTGAAACCACTCCAGGAGAAGCCGAAGGGAACCTCTGCACATATGTAATAATCTCAATCAGCCAGAGATGGGAGGGCAAGGAAAACATCACATGGGTCCTTTTAGAAGTGAAATGCAGATTTCACGGCAAGCTTTTGACCCCCGAAACCAGCACGAGGAGAATTCCCCCTTGAAATCAGCATCAAATTCTGAGCACTTTCTCTTGTCTAGATTTCATGCAAAATTTCATGCATACACAAATTCAAATAGGATTGATCTACATCTGGATCCTCAAGTGCTACTAGATGTTCAGGATTCAGCCTTTAAATCTGTGGCATGCAGTACGGGGGGCGGGGGGGGAGGCAGTTCTTAAAACGACCCTTTCCCAGCACAACCCATCCTCCCCACCCCACTCCAGAGGATGGCAAACCCACTGGCGAGTTTGCGACTTAGCATGCAGACCATGACCGAGCTCCGAATGTTTCATTGTCCTGCCGTTTTTGTCACTCTGCCTTGCAGAACTGATATCCATCCTTATTGAAATCAAAGCTCCTCTCCAACATGCTCCACTGAAGTGGAATTTTCTGCTAAATAAGGTGTTATTAACCTGGCTGTGCAACCTCAGCTGGGGAATGAGCTTTGCCACCGAAGCTCTTTGCCATCCGCAATGAACGCTGCTTAAAGAGTGATTAGCCGACATCCCAGCGGCAGCCGCAGCAGCCAGGGAGATACAGAAGCGCTGACCTTTGGACTCCACGCACGAGATGCACAGCTGAGAAATAATACATGCAATTTATTATTATTTTTTGTATCTCTTCTCCCAGGTTCCTTGAGGCTCTGATCAAAAGTGCACACTTTTTAATTATTCTCACTGGAGGGTGTGCAAGCCCCTGTCTGCAAGGAGGAGCTGCAAATAAGAAGCATTCCTTGAGTAAGTCCCCCCTGGGTCCAGACCCTTGGCCAAAGATGGGGCCAGCAACACACCCAGCCCCTCCTCCCAAACCACACACACACACACACACACACACACACACCAGCCTGTGCCACAGCCAGAGAGTGGGCACAAGGCAGGAGAGCTTGATGTTAAACTCCTGTTGCCTGCAGGGCCCAGAAATGCTTTCCTGGCTGCAAATATGGGAGAAGGTCAGAGACTCTGAGAAAGCCAGGCTCCTCTTTTTAAAAAAGAAAAAGAAAAAAAGAACCATGGTGCATGTGTGTATGAAAAGAAAAATGCCAATCTGTTCACTTGTCACTTTCCTTAAGGGCACTGCCAATCTCTTCTCCATCTGCGTGGCGTTTCCTATGGGTAATAGCAGAAGAGAATGTGAGGTTCTTTTCCAGCAAATCAGCATCTTTTTCTCCCCTGTGCAGACATTGTATCACTTGCAAAAGGGCAGCACCACATTTAAATCTCCAGTTCGTTTACTTGGCCTACAAATAAGCTTATTTTATTTGTAAGTTTATGTTATTGCTGCCGGGTCCCCACCCCCTCTTTTTCATCTCAGAGCAGATTCCAGTCTCTCCTGAAAGGAGGATGTGGTTGAACCCAAGTCCTTCATGTTCTTGCCCTGATACTGCAGTGGAAGATGCCCCAAAGATGTCCAGCGAAGCATGGAGTGGCACCTGTCATTCATAGGAGGCAATGAGGAGCTTCTGAGGAGCAAAATCTGAAAGAGATCAACTTACAAAACAGATGATATAACTAAATATATCCAATTGCAACATCTCTAGTTGTTTTTTAGATCTCAGAAACCTAAATGACCTTTTCTTAAGGCTTAATGAATGCTTGTTTAGACTATTAGGCAATTTATTGTCTTATTAGTATTGTTAAATGCAACTCAGTAAGCCAGAGGGAGGCAAATACTTATAGTGTATGTATATATTGCTAGGATGTTTAAGTTAGTCCCCCAAGGAAGAACATGAGAGGCTTATTTTAATTCTTGTGGTCACAAGCAGAGCTAGTTTGTCTGAAGGTGCTTCCTTCTCAGAGTCCACACGTCCCATTTCACCACTTGCGGCAAAATGGGAAGTGCCGCCATGCGACCTCCACCACTGACAGAGAAACAGTGTGACTTCCAGCAGGTGCAATCTCATGAGATTTGTGGGATCTCGCAAGATTTCCCAGAAATTCGCTCCTCTTCCAGCACTGTTTTTCCAGCTGAATTGGCAGAGTGGGCAGAGCGCCCACAGGGCAGGGTGCCTACAGGCTTTTGCCACCTAGGGTGTCTGCTTTACCCTCCCTCATGGGTGGGCTGTGGGCAGTGCCTGTCCCCACATGGGCATGGCCGGGCAGACAGAGGGTGGGTCTTTCCAAAGACTAACCTCCTTGTGTGATATTCTCTGGATGCTTCATGGGGGCAATGTGTCACCCAAGCAAACACTCTTGTGTCAGATAATCTTTCAGTAATTATGGGCTTATCCATACGCGGGTGGCACTGTGGGTTAAACCCAGAAACTAGGACTTGCCAATCAGAAGGTCGGTGGTTCGAATCCCTGCAACGGGGTGAGCTCCCGTTGCTCGGTCCCTGCTCCTGCCAACCTAGCAGTTCGAAAGCACATCAAAGTGCAAGTAGATAAATAGGTACCACTCCAGCGGGAAGGTAAACGGTGTTTCCGTGTGCTGCTCTGGTTCGCCAGAAGTGGCTTAGTCATGCTGGCCACATGACCCGGTAGCTGTACGCCAGCTCCCTCAGCCAGTAAAGCGAGATGAGCGCCGCAACCCCAGAGTCAGTCACGACTGGACCTAATGGTCAGGGGTCCCTTTACCTTTATCCATACTTACCTTTCCTCCATGCTTTCTAGGCATGGTCTGCACTTTAATGCTCCATGTCAAATGCCCTTTCCTTTTTTCCTCCAGGGCTTTCCCCATAAATACCTGTTCTTTGCCACTGAATCAGAGCAAACAGCTCTGAAAACCCAAATTGCCATTTGTTGAACTTCAGATTTAAAGAGTGGGCTTTTGCAAGGAAAGCTCTGAAGGCGGGGGGGGGGGGGAGCACAGAAGTTTAAAGTGCGGACTTGTGCCTGGAAAGGTAAGTGTTGTTAAGCCCTCAGTCGAAGTTGCTAGAAAATATTTTTTTGCCACCAGCAGGTGCCCTCTGTTCCAAATTTCAAACACCTTACTCAGGCGAGGGCTACATTCAGCCAACTGTACCAGCCCACAAACAATATAAGGGCTCTGTCTGGCTGCCTGCAACTGCTGGGGAGCATCTGTTTTCTGCACAATCTCCTGGAAGCAACACACATCATTGCAGGCCATCACACCAGGGCTCTTGTCACCCAAATTCTCACCCACCCAGCGGGAGCCAGGCTTTGTAGCTGCCCTGAGCATCTCATATCTGTGTTTGCTGTTTTTGAAAATGGGTAAGTTTAAAATGCAGTCCTTGTAGGCAGTGCTTTTTTCCTGAAAAAGTTGGTGCCGGTACTGATGCCACACTTTTTAAAAACAACAAAAATAGATGCTGGTACTGCGTATCCTTGAGTACCTCCTTGGGGGAAGCACTGCTAGTAGGGGTCACCCCAGATTCCAAAAAAAGACCATGACACAGAAATTCAGGAGGTAAAGCTGTGGACCCATAACCTTCCCAGGCACTACCCGGAGTTCCACTTTCCTGGTAGTTCTTTTGAGGGCTTTGTCTTTTGGGGTCATGGAGATCCATCCAGCTCTTTCTAAGGGGACCGCCAGAGATGTTTCTTTTTGCAGTGTGCTCCAAAGTCTCCACTTTCTCGGTCTTTTTTAAAACTGAAATAATGTGGGAGTTGGGTTCCCTGCAAGGAACTGGCTCTCATTAAATGAGCAAAGGGGTATGTTAAGGATGCTAGATGTTAGGAGAGGTCAAGAGGCTTTCAACCATGAAAAGGATGCTGGACTTCTTGAGATCAAGGAGGCTTCAAAGCACAATCCTCCTCCTCCCATCTGCTGGCTCAGTTGCCCACTGAGTTATTCACTGTCGCCTGGGCTTGGCCCGAGGCCACAAGGTAGAGCTGGATTCTACAGATGAGAGTCTGCGATCCTCACTGAGACACTCCTCCCCCTCCACCTCCTTAAACTTCCTTTACTAGGAACAACCACAGAGTAAGAAGAAGAAGAAACGAATTGATGCAGTAGCCATAAATCCTGCAGACTCAGAATTAAGATGGGGCATGCAGACTTGCTTGCCCCGTGCTGCAGGTCTCTGTTTATGCTGCAGTTAGTGCAGGATGCTGCAGCATGATTGCTGACAGGAGTGAGGCCTTGCCAGCATATAACACCTTTGCTCAGAGATCCGCACTGGTTGCTGATCTGCTACCCAAACATGTTCAAGGTGCTACTATTAGTAGACAAACCCCTTAACAACTTGTGACCAGTTTACCTGCGAGATCACCCACTGGCAGAGAAAGGGGGTTGCGGTGGGTGTGGTCCATCCCGGGTGTCATCCCTGGGGGGGGGGTGACATCGCCCCCTGGGATGCTCACCAGTGCCGGTGCCCCCACCCCACCCCAGGTGGCTAGCCCCGTCCCTGCAGGGTGTGCCACTCCGGGTGCCAGAGCAGCTAGCTCCGCCTCTGAGATTGCCTTATCTCCTATGCTACCACTTGGATTGGCGGAATTGGTACTGTTACAGGTGCCGCATAATACTCACTCTGCCTTTGTAAGAGATTGGTCTTTAAGCAGCCACACTTTGGAACTCCCTGCCTATTGGCACCTGGCAGGCGCCTTCGCTGTAGCTTTTCATCAACTGCTAAAAACATTTTTGTTTATACAAGCCTACTCACGTACTGTATCTATAATGCGCATATGAGGTAAGGCAGTCTTACGTGGGGTCAGTTGCCTAGAGATTTTGGACAATTATTATTATTAGAATTATTATTAGAATTAGAATTTATATACCACCCTACACCCAGAGGTCTCAGGGCAGTTCACAGAATAGATCGACATAAAACCCACAATATATATAATAAAAATAAAAACAACAATAACACACACACCCCAAAAAAGAGCCACATTTTAAAAGGATATAGGATGACAATCAGATCAACCACATGCCTAGTTAAAAAGGAATGTTTTTGCCTGGTGCCTAAAGGTGTATAATGAAGGCGCCAGGTGAATTTCCCTAGGGAGAACATTCCACAGACAGGAAGCCACTGCAGAGAAGGCTCATTCTTGTGCTGCTACCCTCCAGACTTCTCAAGGAGGAGGCGCATGAAGGAGGGCCTCAGAAGATGATCTCAGGGTCTAGGTAGGTTCATATGGAAAGAGGTGGTCCTTGAGGTATTGCTGTCCTGAGCCATTTAAGGTTTTATAAGTCAAAACCTATGCATTGACAGCCAAAATGGAATGGCAGGGGGGCTATCTGTGACAGCAGCTACATATCACACACCACAGCAGCCCAACACCAGCTTACGAAAGCCTCTGGCAGGTGGGAAACTGGAACATTGTGAGCCTAGGAGGGATCCATAGTGGATTTTGCCAAAAGCCAATGAGGCTTTTCATCTCAATCAGGAAAACAAGCTGAGGTCCTCCTCCTCTTTCTGCTGCTTCTGAGAGTGGCAAGTTTCCCCTTTAACAACCCCCTGTTATTAGGAATGAGGCCGCCTATTTTTCTGTCAAGCGTTGACACCCCTAACCTTTACCTCTACAAGTGAGGTCTCGGTGGCTGACAGCTCTGCAGCGACAGCTGGAGGCCGATTCATTTCACATGCACTTATTTCCTTTTCTTTTTCCTTCCTTCCTTTCTTTTTTTTTTCCAAGAGAGAGGTACAAAAATATACCACTACCACGTCTCTCATTATCCACTTCATCAGTCTCAAACTGTTGGCTAATTGCACTCCCCCAAGTCTTCCTCTCCCCCTGACAAACTTGCACAAGAGGCAGGCAGGCAGCTCCCCTCACTGTCACCTTCAGGGGGTTGGGAGTTGTGTAACATATGTAAATAAACTCAATTAAAGGAGGTTTCAGAGCAGGACTCTTGACTGCACCAGGGCTTGGCTCTGCAGGGGTGGGGGGGGTGGGAGTTGCTGTTGCCAACTGGGAAAGGGTGAAGGGGATCCACACTTGGATATTTTGTAACTTTTGGGAAGGGCTGTAGTTTACATTCAGAAGGTCACGTGTTCAGTCCCCAACATCTACAGGCAGGGCTGGGAGAGACTCCTGCATGAAACCACGGAGAGCCGCTGCCAGTCAGGGCTCATCCAGACTTTCACTTGCCCCACCGTTTCCCCCCTGGAAAATCTGTTCTTTAGTGCTGAATCAGCAAACATCAATCGGGTTTTCTATGGGTTGACATTTGCTCTGATTTAGCACTAAACGGAAGATTTTCTCTCTTGTCTCACAGGAAAAGTGGGAAAAACACTTGGACCTGTGCTTTCTAGGCATGGGACAAGCAGATGTGTGGACAGTACTAAGACGGATGGACCAAGAGACTTCCTATGTTGCAGAGGAGGGAAGATGACCTGCGCAGAAATGGGTGGCCTGCTAGAGTTCTCATCCACTAAGAATATGAAAGAGCTAAGTAGGTTTAGCCGGGAGAATGGGGGTTTAAAGGGGGACATTGTTGCAATCCTCAAGTATTTGAAGGGCTGCCTTCAATCCATGGATAGAGATTACAGAGAAGCAGATTTTGGCTAACCATTCAGAGAAAGGTCCTGACAGTTAAGATTGTCTTGACATTTGAACAGATTCTGTCTTGAGGGGTGGAGAGATGGTGGGCTCTTTTTCACTAGAGGTGGTTAAGTAGAGGGCAGACAGTCATCAGTTGGCAGTAGTGGAATTGAATCCTGCAGCAGGCACCGAACTGGTTTCTCTTATGATCAAAGTATCTGCACAGATCTTGCTCTCTCTGAGTGCACCACAGTTGGGCTGGGAAACTTTTTTATTTATAGGTAAAGGTAAAGGGACCCCTGACCATTAGGTCCAGCCGACTCTGGGATTGCGACACTCATCTCACTTTATAGGCCGAGGGAGCCGTTGTACAACTTCCGGGTCATGTGGCCAGCATGACTAAGCCACTTCTGGCGAACTAGAGCAACGCACGGAAACGCCGTTTACCTTCCTGCCAGAGCGGTATACCTATTTATCTACTTGCACTTTGACATGCTTTCGAACTGCTAGGTTGGCAGGAGCAAGGACCGAGCAACGGGAGCTCACCCTGTTGCGGGGATTCGAACCGCCGACCTTCTGATCGGCAAGTCCTAGGCTCTGTGGTTTAACCCACAGCACCACCCACGTCCCTTTTTTGTTTATAAAAGGTAAAGGTACTCCTGCCTGTACGGGCCAGTCGTGTCCAACTCTGGGGTTGCGTGCTCATCTCGCTTAAGAGGCCGGGAGCCAGCGCTGTCCGCAGACACTTCTGGGTCACGTGGCCAGCGTGACGAAGCTGCTCTGGTGGGCCAGCACCAGCGCAGCACACGGAAACGCTGTTTACTTTCCCGCCGGAGTGGTACCTATTTATCTACTTGCACTTTGACATGCTTTCGAACTGTTAGGTGGGCAGGAACTGGGACCGAACGACGGGAGCTCACCCCGCCGCAGGGATTCAAACTGCCGACCATACGATCGGCAAGTCCTAGGCGCTGAGGTTTTACCCACAGCGCCACCCGCGTCCCTGTTTTTGTTTATATTCATTGGCAAAATGTCTACCAGGATGTTAAAACAGGGCAGAGTGGGGGGGGCGGGGGCCACGTTGGTGCTCAGAATCTCAGAGCTGGGAATGGGTAAGCTCCCAATTCAGAGGCACATTGCTCCTCACTTATGTTATGAGTGAATAGTGGCAGGACGAACCTCTTTGGTGATCTCCTGGACCCTCCTGGAAACCCTTGTCTCCTGTAAGCAAGTTTCAGCCCTCTCCAAACAGTCCTGCCGACTGTTTTCCCTTACCCCATAAAATGTAATTGGAGCCCTTCAGAGCTGAGCCCTTTTGTTGCCCTCCTGGCCCTATCCTATAGGTCCTCTTGCCTCTGGCCTTGCAGAAGTCTTTCCTCTTTATGAGACTGTCCTCTTTATGGTTGTGTCACTGGCCCCTTAACCTGTAGGCAGCGAGGGGCTGCTGCAACGGCCTTGCTGGGGTGTCTGGTATTGCCTGGACATACTGAGAGCAAAAAATGGACAAAGGCACCTCTTTCCATGTCAAGTGAGATGGAGAAATCAGCCCAGCATTGCCTTTAATTCCCTCCCTTGTTCCATGGCTCCACAGAAGGTCACTGCAGCCATCATGCAGCATACAATGTCTCTCAGTCTATTCTCCTCTCCATCAGCACCCCTACCGCCCACCCCACATTTTATTTTCTACCCCTGTATCTTGTGTCTGGAGGCAATAAACTGCATGGGAGAAGAGTCTTCCTGCTGTTCTGCTGGGAGCAGGACATCTCTGGAAAATTCTGCTGGGGTTCCGCATATTCTGCCAATACATCACACTGCTCAAGGTGTGGTGAACTACCAACAGACTTTCACAAGTCACCCACAGAAACTACAGAGTGGAAGAGTGCTTGTGCCCAGGTGCTGCTTGTTGGTTTCCCATAAGGGGCACTTGGTTGGCCATTGTGAGAACAGGATGCTGGACTAGAAGGACCATTGGCCAGATCCCACAGGTGATTCTTCTGTTCTCCTGGCCAATCCTAGACTTGCTCCCCTTATATTCCTTCATTTTTTGGGGGGGAGGGCAGGTTTTGACTGTTCAGGTTACCCTTCCTGCCCTCTAGACCGCATGGTATAATCAGCATCCATCCTCTCTTCTCCCAGGACACACCAGCACCATGAGCTTCTGTTTTCATGGGAGAGCAGCACACACCTTTCCCCAAAAATCTCTGGGGCAAACATGGTGTTTTCAAAACAGAGACCAGGACAGAACCTGATGGACTCAGATGACCTGACTGTGTACCTCTTTGGCATTTTCAGGTAGGAACAAGTATTTGTAACGTCAGGCTCATCTCATGATTTCAGCCCCTAATTCCTGGCTCCATTATCCTGCTCGCCTCACCGCAATCAAAGATTTCAAAGGGATCAGTTGAAGTTGATTGAAGACTGATAGGGGCCGTTTTCCCTCACAACAACAATAGCTGTTGTCCGGGCTTTTGTGCAGTTCTACTTGGCGCCTGCAAAATGAGTGTGCAATCTCCTGCCTGACATGCAAAAGAAATGGAAAATCCATACATGCTTTTTGAAATCTATGGATTTCACAAGCTAATAGGCAGAAGGTGGGCAGGAGAGCAGGGAGGTAAGCAAGCACAGAGCTGGATAGGCAGGCCGGAAGACTCTGGGGGAAATGAAGCCCCCAATTAGTCTTCCCTTTATGGAGGAGAAGGAGGTTGGAGAATATGTCTCTATGGAGTTTGATGGAGGGCGGCTTTCTTTCCATCCTTCGGCAGGACTCAGATCATCCAGGCCCTAGCCTGGCATCCTCTGAAGCTGATGGAGAGTTGCCACCATTGGCACCATGCACAAGCATCCCATTGGGCTTCGACCCCAGGGAAAAACAATATGAATCAGACCAAAGGCCCCTCTAGCTTGCCATGTTAACCAGACCTACAGCTCAAGGTGGCTGCATGGTGCCCAAGATCTGCTAGTCAGGGGCAAGAGGTCCCAGAGCACAGAGACTGTACTTGCCCTGCATCATTTCACTCAGCCCCCCATAGAATCATAGTATTGTAGAGTCAGAAGGAACCCCAAGGGTCATCTAGTCCAACCCCATGCAACACAGGAACCACAGTTAAAGAACATGAAGCAGTTCTTTCTAGTGCGTGAACTAAACTCACAACTAAGTAGTCATAAGGATGCCACAACCCTCTCTAGCTCAGCTGAGAACCCCAACTATCAGGGCTTCTGTCAGACGTGGACATGAACCCCATGATGGGCAGCACTTGCGCCTGGCAGACAGGCAGGAAACAGGAAGGAAGGAAGGAATATCAGGAATAGGTCAGCCTGGGATGTGTAGGCCATCCCAAGAGAAGAGTTCATGGGAAGTAAGAATGCCTCCAGGTGTACCCTTGTCAGAACGCTCATCTTTTTCACCATCTGTGCCTTCTGCAAAGGAGCAAAGCACAGGACCTCAGAAGAAGAGCAGAAGCAGCCACAACAAGCTCACTGGACCACGATTAGGAGCCACCGTAGATGCTATCCAAGAGCCCCACACCTGCCCCTGCCTAAGCAGCTCTAAGCCCCGCTTGTCTGGCTTGACCACCCACTGATGGGCAGCATCAAGCCTCCCTTGCCTGCCTTGTCCCTGGAGTTTTTCTGCTTCTGGTTTCAGGCGTTTGTTTCATTTTAATTGTTGCTGCTCTGTTGTGTCTCTACGGGGTTGAATATTGATCGGTGTTGTTGTTGTTGTTGTGAGCTAATCTGGGAGCCCTTCAGGCTGCAGGAATGGGATGTAAAAGGAAGAAAGAGGAAGAGAGAAGGAAGCTGCTTCATGGATTCAGGTGTCCACTTGGTGGGTCATTCCCATCACCTACTTGCACTGAGGCACAATGGGTAAACTCTGGCATTCAGCCCCACTGGCTTCTCGAGGGGGTGGGGAATGGCTGTGCAACATCCCTTTGCTGTGGAATCACAATTTGTTACATGCTTGTCCCACTCTTCCTACAAGGAGCTCAAGGTAGTGTACAGGATCCCGGTCTTCACAACAACCCTGTGAGGTAGATAAGGCTGAGCATGATGGGCCCAAGTTGACTCAGTGGAAATTTCAACCTGGATTTTTTCAAATGTGTGCCAGGCATTCTAACCCCATGCACTGCACTCTCATAGACAGGTGAGGCACACAGGTCCCATAGTTCAGGACCTAGGAGGCCAGGGGGTGGGAGGGTCAGCTGAGGAGGAAGTGCTCCCACCCCGCATGTAGACTCAGCAGAACATGGTAGCATCAGTCTGGGAAGCCATTCAAATCACTGCAACGTAAGGCATCCCCGGAAGGGAGGCAGACATCACCATTCATTTGGTTTCATTTATTGCATTTATATGAGGATGAGATTAGTACTCTCCCACCACCACAGCACCTTCTCAAACACACATTTCAGCCACTAAAAAACACTCAAAGAGGGTGAAAAGCAGGACTGGAGAGCGGGTGGCTTGAGCCCTGACAGAGAGGTCTGGAGGACTGTGTTTGGTCCCTGAGCCTGATATTCCCCACCCATGCTCTAGCCCAGCACCTTGAACAAACTGCATCTCCCATGATTCCCAGGGGGCATCTTTTTCTGGTTCACCTCAGGCAGCAAAATGTCTTGGGCCGGCCCTGCCAGTGTGGTGTAGTGGTTAAGAGCAGTAGTCACGTAATCTGGGAAACTGGGTTCGTGTCTCCGCTCCTCCACATGCAGCTGCTGGGTGACCTTGGGCCAGTCACACTTCTCTGAAGTCTCTCAGCCCCACTCACCTCACAGAGTGTTTGTTGTGGGGGAGGAAGGGAAAGGAGAATGTTAGCCACTTTGAGACTCCTTAAGGGGAGTGAAAGGCGGGATATCAAATCCAAACTCTTCTTCTTCTTCTTCTGCAAAAGTGAAATTTGAACCCAGGACTTCACCAGTGTGAATTAACCAGCAAGACCTTTCCTACCAGTTAAGCACAGCCTTTCATGCCAGACTGCTATGAAAGGCAGAAGAGAAGGGTCAGAGAAGAATAAGTGGCAACCTGAGCCAGAGGTTATCAGTACTGCTCACCCTCACTGCCCATCACCCTCCTAATTCATTCCCTTGTTAGTTTCCATATTCTGCTGCCTAAATTCATTTGTTTGAAGAAGCTCATCAAAAAGGCTGCTCATCTGACATTCTGGGCACAGTGGAGGAGCACTTGGCGTAATCAATGAGTGCCCCCCCCTCCTCCTCCTCTCCACCGCTGTGCCAAAGGAATACTAACCCGCCTGCTCATCAGCGATGGCACGGCTGATTGCAAACTCAAGGCAGAAATCCCTCCCAGTGTGCCAGAAAGAAGGAGGCTAATGAGCCCTGGCGCGTGACGGGTCTCCCTCACCGAGCAGAAGTGCAGCTGCCACCCTCATCACAAAGGCTGGGAGGTCCAGTTGCTCGGCACCCAAGATCACCCTGTGCTGCTGGAGGGGTCTCAGAGCCCTTTGGCCAGCAGTGGTCTCAAAGTGGCATGTCCCACAACCTGTGCAGGAAGGATGGGAAACACAGGAGCATAAGAAGAGCCCTGGTGGATCAGGCCAATGGCCCATCTTGTCCAGCATCCTGTTCTCCCAGGGGCCAGCCAGATGCCCCAAAGGGAAACCCACAAGCAGGATTTGAGCACAAGAGCCCCATCCCTTCCTGTGGCAAAGCACAGCCATCATGGCTAGTAGCCATTGAGAGCCTTCTCCTCCATGAATTTGTCTAATCCTCTTTTAAAGCCTTTCAAGTTAGGGGTCATCACTGCAGGGTCAAATCTCTGCGGCCCATTCTGTGCTTGGGACTTTTCAGAAAGAAAGAACGAAACACATCACACTTGGAATTTTGGGGGGTTGGTGTTTTTTTTAAGTGAGGACGATAGATTAAAAGACAGCTCACTGGTTATCAGAGAGCCCCACCCCTCAGGTTCCTGGTTAGACATACTGAGGGGACATGTTTATTGTGTGTGTGTGTTTGTTTGTTTGTTTGTTTGTTTGTTTGTTTGTTTGTTGCATTTGCATCCCATCTTTTTCTCCATGGTTCTCTCCCTCCCCATCTAATCCCCATAACAACTCTATGAGGTAGGTGAGTCTGAGCAGCAGTGACTGGCCACAGGTCACCCAGTGACCATTCAAACCCTGGTCTCTCCCAGGTCATAGTCCAACACACTAGCCATGACACCCCACTGGCTCTCAGAAGAAATTGATGTTATTTGTTATTTCTTTCTTACATTGATATACCCACTTTTCTTTCAAGGAGCTCAAGGTAGTGCACATGGTTCTCCCTTCCCCATTTTATCCTCACAACAACCTTGCAAAGTAGGTGAGGCTGAGAGGCAGTGACTGGCCCTTGTCCAACACTCTAACCACTGAACCACACTGGCCCACAGGGTTGGCCCACACCACCTGCCACCACTGGGGTTTCTATGTAAGAGGGGTCTGCCTGGAGGAGTGAGAGGGAAGTCATTGGAAAAAGACCCCACAAAAACACACACACACACCCAAAAAAACCAGACCCTTTCCCCATCAATTTAAAAACACTGTTCCAGTGACCAAATACTTTTGGTGTTGTGGAAAGGATCAGAGCTCACACACAGAGTTCCTTATCAATCACTACCACCACCCCAAAAAAAGAGAACTATACAGGTCACAGTTTGGAATGCTATTTTTAGCTTAATTAAAGACAATGTGATTGGAGTAGGGGAAGAAAAGAAAAACTCAAAAGAAACCACCCTTGTTTCTCGAGATTTAAAATTGCTGCAACAGAAGAAAATTATTTAATAGCAACATTGCAAAATAAAGGCTGAGATCCTTAGGATGCAATTGGTAGTTAGGAAAGGAAATTCTCTTGTTAGCCCATGTTTTATATTTAGTGCGGCACTTCTCAGCAGATGTGAAATCATTTGGGCTAAAATTAGCACGGCCCTAATTTCTTTATTACTTTACCGCCATTTCCCCCCCCCTTCTAAACTTCAAAGTATTTAGAAGCAACAAGAGCAGACCACAGCACAAATTAGAATCAATGCTTCCTTTGTCTTCCTTAATAAGTACTTGTTAGTCCTGAAGCCAGGCACAGACCGAATACCTATTTTCAACTGGCAAGACGTAATTGTGGTGTTTAATTCTCCCTCTTTCGCTTACGCTCAAGGATTAATTATAGAGTAGCCCCTTGGCAAGGGGGGCCTTCCCCCCCCCCCATTGCCTTGTTGGTTATACAGTGTTCTAAAATAGTCCCAGCATTTAGAGATGCCTCCTTCACAAAAAAGACAGGAGCCACTTATCCAAAGGGCAAGGCATTGTCCCACGCTGCCTTTGAAGATCTGGGGAACAGGTGCAGGACATGGGGAGGGATCTGAATTTCAGGCCTTAAGCAGGGCAGGGAGCGGGGAGGCTGTGGGTACCTGCTCCTTCCCCGCCACTCTGCCCATGGTTTGTGTTAAGTTGTAGGTGAACATATCAGACAACACAGCTATTCTTCAGACAGCTCTTGTTTATTCACAGGCCAGAACTGAACTGAACTGAAGGGTTCAGCCAACCTGCTTATATAGAGCTCAACTACAAGGCAACAGTAACAACTTTCTGTAACTATCCAATCACTGAATGTCACTTTCAATTCCTTATTTGCATATGTGGACCTGAGTGAAAACTATCTACAGTATCCCCCTGCTGGCCCAGGGTGAGTACATAACAGTTTGCCATTGGAAAGCCAACAGCATCATAACTTGATCTGACTGGGATTCAGAAAACCCAAAGACTCTCACTGCATACAGAGCACTTGAGCTTCATTTTCACATCTGAGCAAGGGAGTCCCATTTACAGCCTAGAGTCAGCACTATGCTATAGACCTGCATTGCCTGTTTTCTAGTCTCACTTCAACCATAAACCCACAGGATGACCTTGTGCATATCTCCTGATAATACTCTAGTCCTACAAAATGTTAAACAGACTGCCCATCAACTTCTGAGCCAGGTTCAAGGACTTTGTATTAATTTACAAACAACTTAGGTCCAGGGTACTTTAGGGACCGCCTAAGGCCCTAAGTGTTAGTATCTCAGCTTCAGTCAGAGGTACCTGGCCTCCCCCGAGGCAATTAAGCTGGATACTTGATGACCTCTCCGCTGCGCCACTCTGCTGGCTAGGTCATAACTCCGGCGATTCTCCTCATCAATCAGACGTGAAGAACACACCCTCCGCTTCTCTCTCCCTCCCTGCATTCTCCCAGGGAGGAGAAATGAGACAGACAGGAGTCCTTTCTACATGTTTTATTCCTGTCACTCAACAGTACATAGAAATGCGTCTGTTCCCTTCAGACTCCATCAGAAGAGTCACACACTCCTCCCCTGTACTTCCAGCACAGGTCAGATGACACACTGAGCTAACATCCGGTGCTCAGTACAAAGAATAGGCTCCACCTTTTCTCCAACAGTACAGTGAGAAACCACAACATCCTGTTTTGCATTCCAGACATCTGGAGCTGGCTTTTGCCTTGGTGCTTTTTCCCAACATCCTCCCCCAAAAGCATCAATTGGCAAAACATGATCCAGAGAAGAGAACAAACAGTTGTTATACATATAACAGTCCCCTGTTGTTTCAGTTCCACCCTTGGAACTCCCCACCACTGGTTTCACCAGTGTACCTCTCTGGTTGTCTGGCTTCCAAGGAATGAGTGCTTCTGCATTACCTTGGCTAGCTACTCTCTGTTGTGTCTTTGTCTCTGACTTAGACACTGCTTTAATTTGCTTTGAGTTGTTAACAGTAGCAACACATGCAACAGCTAAGTTAGCAAACTCTTTTGAGTACCTCTTTGGTGGTACACCCTTTGTAGCTCTCTCAGACCTGCGTATGAGGTTCTGATCCTCTGTGCTTACTGGTTCAACCTCTGGACTCTGTTGAGAACCAGTAGCTATCAGTGGTTCTTCCTTCACCTGTGAAGGTCTATCCATTGTGTGAGATTTTCTCTCAATGACTGTTACAACTGAACTCTCTGAGCTATCAGTGTCATCATCACCACTGTAATCTGTGACATCAGAAAAATCATCATCATCATCATCTGAATCGTTTCCTGTGGGAAATGTCTGTACTACCCGCTCTTGCTCTGGAGCACTCTCTAGGAACTTTGTGAGAATCACCTGACCAGATTCAGACAAAATTACTCTGTAGAGACCCTTTTCATATCCCACAAAAATGCCTCTGGCATTCTTTACTCCACCTGGAGCTTTTGTTCTCACATGAGACCCGAAAACCTTAAAATAGGCAACAGAAGGTTTTCTATTGAACAGCTTCTCAAAAGGAGAACATCCCAACTCTGTTGAGACCTTTCTCAACCACACATGAAGATAGGACGCTAGCGATTCGGCCCAATAGTCATGTGGCAAATGTGAACTCAGCAATTGCGCATGCATCCCCTTTTGCAATTCTTTGTTCACCCTTA
The DNA here is from genome assembly GCF_965112155.1 of Podarcis liolepis. Taxonomy (NCBI): domain Eukaryota; kingdom Metazoa; phylum Chordata; class Lepidosauria; order Squamata; family Lacertidae; genus Podarcis; species Podarcis liolepis. The sequence goes on along the minus strand of NC_139561.1, from coordinate 58,627,000 downwards.
CACAGACCCCCCTGTTCCACGCTTCTGGCGAGACAGCAACTTTGTGGTCTATCCCTTTTCCATCCAGGAACTTCTGAAACTTCTGTAACAGAAAAACTTGCTTCTCATCTGTGAAAAGACAATCAATGTTAGCATCATGCATATTTTTAACCTTGTCACAAAACTCCTGAAACTTTTCTAAAGTTTCTTGCGGTTTCTCCATCAAATAAACCCAAGAATAATTAGTGAAACAATCCACACACAAAAGGTAATACTTTGCACCGCCCCTAGATGGTTCTAGAGGACCAATCACATCAGCATACACCCGCTGAAATGCTCTGTCGACCTTCGGCACCTTCCGGGCGCTCTTGGTCACACCTGCAAGAGAGATTTCGTTAGAATCAGAAGAATTACATTTCATGTAATCACTTTGATCAAAAGTCAACAAATACAGTCCATCTTTCTCTTTGGCAGTTAGAAACAGTTCTCCATCTTTGTAGATCTTGCAGCTTTTAGCATCATAGGACAGTTTCAGTCCTTTCTTTGCAATCTGCGACACGCTCAGCAGATTAAATTTCAGTTCTGGAACCAGGTAAACATTACTTATAGTCAAGTTCAGACTCTCAAGATACACAGTTCCAATTCCAGTCGCTTTCAGCTCCTGACCGTTGGCCTGTTTCACAGTGAAGCTTTGCTTCTTCAATGCCGAAAATAGTCCTCTGTGCGGGCATAAATGTTTTGTACATCCAGTGTCGATTATAAAGGCGTTCCCAACATCTGGCGTGGTTCCATTCGCCATCATAGCCTTTGCAGGTTTTACCTGGCACTTGGTACGGCTTTTGCCTGACGCCTCAGGCTTCGTAGAGCTGCTCTTTGCTCCTTTTGACTGGCGTGGCTTTCTACAGTTTCGCTGTAGATGCCCAGTCTGTCCACAATTGTGGCATCAGACAGCACTCAATGCTACTCCATGCTCTCCAGTAGCATCACCAGTGGGGGAATTAGAACTCTGTTCTTCCCTCCCCCTGTCCTTCACTTCCAGTGCAGCAAGTCTGTCGTGTTCGTTCAGGACGACGGCACACACCCTTTCCGCGGTTAGCTGTTGAGCAGGTAGGGATCCAAGCTGACTGGCAACAACCTTGTAGGTGCGATTAAGGCTGTTTATCATCATGAAGCAAAACACTTCCTCCTGAAGACGGAAATTGCGTTCCACCATCTGTTGACGCAGAAACTTCATTTCTGTCAGGTGCGCTTGAACATCTCCATCAGGCGCAAGTCTCAGATTGGTCAATTTCTCAAAATACAGCAACGCTGAAGAACCAGCATCTCTCTGATGCGTTGTACGCAGCGTGTCCCAAACCTTTTTCGCATTTTCTAAATGCTGGATATGCACAAGCTGCTGATCTGAGACACACAGAATTATAGCAGTCCTGGCCCTCACATTCCGTGACTCCCAACCTCTGGTTGGTGCTGCAGGGATGGGGTTTTCAATCACATCAAAAAGCCTCTGATTCTGCAGCAGGGCCTTCATCTTTACAGACCAAGATGAATAATTGTCATTGTCTAAGGGAGGTGGGTAAGGCAAACCTCCTGCCTTCTTGGCATCCATCTTGAAGCCAAGCCTCTGGCTCACACTGTCAAACTGTAAAATCCAACAGTTGTTTTTTCCTTTCTCTTTGCAGGCAAACTGCAAGTTGTTTATGCTCTTTGCACCTGGCAGCAAAACGCTGGCTGCTACGGAAAGTCCCTTTCCAAGAGCACGTAAAGCTTGTAGCCAAAACACTCCATGGCTTAGTTTCGCTTTCCCAGCCTCACAATGCAGCTGCGTAGCCAGTAACTTTCCACTCAAGAGTGCATTCAGGACTTCTTATCTTAAAACCACAAGAATCTGTGGAATGCAGGCTTCAGCTTCCAAGCTGCAGGCCTTTCTCCCGGAGCTGTATTTTTCCAATGCAGCTCCCCCGTGAACCAGGGAATTAATCAACCTGCGTTCACACTTTTAGCCCAAAAATGCAGCAGCATACCTTGATCTCTGTTGCTTGGAAACACTTTCCTCTGGGTCTGTTCAGCCTCTGGCTTCTGTCAGACGCTTGCCTTCTCCCTTGGAGCAGAGGAGGACATTCCACCAGCCTCTCATGCAGATGTCCGATGAATCGCAACCATCCTCTGCTACCATATGTTAGTATCTCAGCTTCAGTCAGAGGTACCTGGCCTCCCCCGAGGCAATTAAGCTGGATACTTGGTGACCTCTCCGCTGCGCCACTCTGCTGGCTAGGTCATAACTCCGGCGATTCTCCTCATCAATCAGACGTGAAGAACACACCCTCCGCTTCTCTCTCCCTCCCTGCATTCTCCCAGGGAGGAGAAATGAGACAGACAGGAGTCCTTTCTACATGTTTTATTCCTGTCACTCAACAGTACATAGAAATGCGTCTGTTCCCTTCAGACTCCATCAGAAGAGTCACACACTCCTCCCCTGTACTTCCAGCACAGGTCAGATGACACACTGAGCTAACATCCGGTGCTCAGTACAAAGAATAGGCTCCACCTTTTCTCCAACAGTACAGTGAGAAACCACAACATCCTGTTTTGCATTCCAGACATCTGGAGCTGGCTTTTGCCTTGGTGCTTTTTCCCAACACTAAGCCCTTCTATCCCAGCTCAGTCACTGAGATCATCTGCAGGGGTATCGTTAGTTGTCCCAAAGTTGGCAAAGCTAATCTGAGTGCAATAAGAAACTGCACCTTTTGTGTCATTGGCCCAGCTGTGGAACGCTCTCTCACTAGAGATCCAGCAGGCACCTCCTGTTTCAGTCTTTAAACTTTTTTCCCCCAACAAGCTTACCTGTAATAGTCTATTCATATCCAATTTTTAATTTTTGCTTGGTTTTCATTGTATGTATATATGTCTGCTGTAAATCACTTTGATATCTTTTATGAATAGTGGTATACAAATTGACTTTTTTAATTAATAAACAAAACACAGAAAGCTGGTTGCAAACCAATTGTACAACACAACTGCACTTATGTATTTATGTATTTATGTATTTATTTATGCATTTATATCCCGCCTTTTTCTCTAAGGAGCTTAAGGTGGTGTACGTTGTTCTCCCCCTGCCCACATTTAATCCCCGCAACAACCCTGTGAAGTTGGTATCACAGATTGGATGGATGCAGAGAAATGGTGAGAAGAACCAGTGGGGAACCACCAAGGGAAATAGCCTTAGATCCTGCAGATTGGTGGTGGGACAAAGATGAGTGGTCAGAGGTAAAAGAGAGAGAGAAGACTAGGAGGAGGTGTCAGAAGCTGAAGAGGTAACAGAACTTAGGGAGCTGGGAGAATCTGAGGCAGAGGCCAGAATTTGAGGCAGAAGCTCTGATAGTCACAATATTCTCTCAGGAGAATGGGATGAGGCAGGCCAAGAGGCAGCAATGAGTCAGGCTGGTGCAGAGTCACAGGTGTCTCCCTGTCCTACTGTGACAAGCTCCCATCCCCGTTTGTCTCCCAGAACCAGAAGAGGCATGAAATGGGTGGAGGAGCGGTTGGCTTCAAGCAGGGGAAGTCTCTGATTGCTTGGGGAAAGCCATAGAGAAGAGGGGACAAAAATGGCTGCAAGAAGGTGGGGAATTTCAGTCTCAGCATCTGATCCATAGGGCAAGACCTACTAGGGATGAGCAGTTGTGCTCATTAGGCCTGACACTCCACCAAGACTGTGCAGATCATGTTTTTTCTGATAAAGAGTTAACTCCAACTGGAACAGTTTATGCCTGACAGTAGGTTAGGCTGATTGAGGGTTAGCAAAAGTCTCAGCCTCTCCCCACTTTTTCTGGCTGATCCAGAGAGACCTCATGTGACTTTTCCCGCAAATCTGCCTCTCCAGCACGCCTGTGTTTACTTCAGAGAGTAAGCTTGCAATCTGAGGCTTCCACCACTGCCACAATGCAGATCATAATTTTTTCACACCTTTCCGAGCAGGTGACAGCTTGCTGGCGGAGACTAATTCATTCTCACCCACTGCACAAAGCCGCCTTTGTTAATGTATGCAGAAATAACACATCAATATAAGGTTCAAGACAGGCCAGTCCCTCCCACCCACCCGCCTCCCCTCCCAAACAGACTTAACTGGGAAAGGGAAGCAAAACATGGCCTGGTTTGAAAAGACATGGAGAATATTGGCCAAGCCATATGATTTTTCTCTGGGATTTAGCCATGTTTTACCTCATTGCAAGAAGTTTTGTTTCGCTGAGTGCTATTATGGGCTAAGTTAATTCATCAGAGATAAATTTAGCCTCTGGTTTCTGGAAGATTTACATGCTGCCTCATCAGGAAGCAGAGCAATTGCTGCAATTAAGGTGGGCGTGGGTGGGGATCTTCTCCATCCATTAATCTCCTGAGAATTTTGTTCAACAGAAGGATACTGTCAGCCACAAACCTCTTCCCCCATCCCAGTCGCAGACCCTGATGAGCATGCTATCTGTTCTGAGTGCACCTGTCTTCTAAAGTAAACAGGGAGGGGGCTAGGGATAGAGCTGTTTTTGTGCTGGCCTCTGCTGTGGAAATTCCTCTCTGTGCCTGCATACCTAGCACCTTTTTACCTGGTGTTTGAAATTTCACATCCTCATTCCCATGGGGCATCTGCTGGGAACTGAAGAGTGATTTGCTGCTGCTTTTAATCTGTTGGTGCTGTGTTGATTTGATTTTTATATTGTGACTATTACATATTGCTGCCCCAAGAAACACTTTGTAGTAAGCAAGGTAAACATATTTCTGTCAGGAGCTCGTCCTACTCTCGAGTAGGACCCTGGCAGAGACACATGCCCGACTGGCATGTTCCCTCCCTCCTGGTTGATCGTTCGGGAGCTTCTAAAGCCTTCTTCTGCCCGAACATCACAGCGACCAATGCCAACAGATATCGGCACACTTAGGGATCCACAGAGTCTTCACTGTTTGCGTAACAGACCTCAGCAACTCAGCATTTTGGCTAATCTACTTTATTTACATATAAACACACACGGAACACTGCAACATGGCTCCCTCTCTCTCTAGCGTCAGACAGCAAAGAGAAAAAGAACAAAGGACAATAGTCCCACTTCACGGAACACAGTAACACAAACATCCTGTCTCCGTCACTTCCAACTCTGTGGAGTCAAAACATACACAGTCATGGGATAGACAACAATCCCATGACTGCAATCATGGAGCAGGAATTCTAACAATTTCTTCCTATATACATAAAAATGCAAGGTGGTCATCACACAACCCCCTTAGAGTGCTGCATCACAATCCTGGATTTGCCTCCAGTCAGGGTGTGGGTATTATAATTTATTTATTGCATTTGTATTCCATCTTTCCTCCAAGATGACTTACATAGTTCCCCTCCCCATCTTACATTCACAGAAACCCTTTGAGGTTGGGCTGAGAATAAGTGACTAACCCAAGGTCACCGAGTGAGCTTCATTCATAGCTGAATGGGGATTCGGACCCTGGTCTCCCGGGGCACACACTATCCACTATGCCACACTGGGTTAGGGGCATTCATACTGAGGTCAATGGCGCTTCCTTCCAAATAAACGTGTAAAATCCAGCTGCTAGACTGCCGTCCTCATCCTCCTTGCTTGATTTAAAGCCTAAGCAGAACGATTTGTGAGCAGGCCATAAGGCAGCGAAGTAAATGCTCATCAAAAGCTCATCCTCCGCCCCTACCACTGATCTGCCGCCGCCTCGCCATCCTGTCGTCTTTTCTCTGCTCTCCTTGTTTTTGTTTGATGCATGAAAGGGAATGGAAGAGAGAAGGAGGGCAATGGAGAAAATTACATCAAGAGGAGATGGGTGCAGTCCTTCTGTGAGAGGAAACATGCCCAATAAAAGGCAACCTTTGTGAACCAGGCAGAAACGCACATCAAAAGCTACACATCTGAGGCAAAGCCATATATCTGAGATATTAGAGCAAAATTAGAAGGAAAACCAGCCTGCTGAGCCCAAATGGAGGTGTTTTCGCTCTTAAGCTGGGAGCCTTCACTTGGCTTTGGCTGGGTTTCCCTGTTTCATGGAGGAGAAATTAGGGTCGCCTTATTTCAATTTCCCTTATTAGTTTCCATTAATAGATGCTCAGTGTTGACCTTCAGGGCATCCTGGACTACTTCTTATTGTCTCCCTCTTCTGCCTTGAAGTATCCTGTGGAAAAGGAGCAGGAGGGTTGGACGTCTTTGAGCTTGGCTCAGCTTCCAACTCTGCCCTTTAAATGGAGTGGGGCAGAGCGGCTCCTGCCAGGATTTAACCATTAATCACCTTGTTTCCAATGTCAGGACTCAATAATAATAAATGGGTGGCTGTGCATGTGCAGAGTGCAGTTACTCGCCCGGGTGTGACTGCAAATCAACCCACACACATCTAAGGCTTCAGGCCAAAAAATTGTGATTTCTAGGGAAGGATGAGTTCCAACACTTATTTAAAATATATTTTCTCCTCCCATACTGTGTTCTGAAATATATTGCATTTACAGCCCGATTCACCATTAAAAAAAATCCAAAAACCTCAGAGAGAGCTCTTTTTTGCTTACAAAAGATACACCAAATTAAAATCAGACTAATATAGCTAAAATATGTGTGAAATAATCTGAAAATTAAACCAGGCAGTTTATGGACTCTGGCATGTGGTCTGTGCTGTGTCCTTTTTATTAAAAAAAGTGTGCTGGTTCCTTGTAATTTATACCAAAGGCAAGTTATTTCTGGGTTTTGTGGCCCACTCTGGGCTTCTTCCCATCTACCAAAAGCAAACTGCCTCTCTTGCAATGAGCAGAAACCCACTTTGGAGCTTTTCCGCTTTGCAATAATCCTCTTTTTATTAAAAAAAATAAAAAGAATAGAAGGAAATGTGATGATTAATTTCTTAATTCTAATTGTAAACATTTAGTCAAGTTGTTTTAATACCGTGCTTTATGTATTCAGCAAAGTAAACAGCCCCAAGGGAAACATTGCATGCGGCTACTCTATTAATATTCAGGTTTTACAACAAGTTTTACAGCAAATATTATGGCTTCCCCATCTGCTGCTTTTCCCATGGCATGTACCATCGCTCATACAATGGGTGGGCTGCCTTGTCAGACGCAATAACTGTTTTTCCCCTCCCTATCCAAAATCTTATTAAATAAAACACCATTTTCTCTAGGAACACATTTTTATTTGCTGGTCTAATGAAGCAGCATCAGGAGCAAAAAAAAATCCAGTTAGAGAAAGCCTTTCTTGCATCTAACCTTATCCTCTGAGCTAGCCTTCTGCCACTGCCTGACACTAGCATAAGGTCTGCCTGCCATGGAGTAACTGAATAACTTGTGCCACAGAGAGAGAAGAACACGGGACAGCTTGCTTGCTTGCTTATTTATTTATTTATTTATACATACATACATACATACATACCCTGCCTTTTTACCTGATATGACTCAAGGTGGCTTGCAGATTAAAACAAAAACCACTGAAAACACAGGAAAACCAATCATTAATTAAACATTGATAGAATTAAAACTGTTTGAAACGTAACAGTAATGATAATAAAAACAGCATGGCACTAGCCCTTTAATTAAAAGCTGAACATCAACTATCTGTGGGATATTCATGGAAAATATTTGCAGAGGAAGACTGAGAACACTGAAGCCCTACACCTGAGCATCTCATCTAACGCCACACAAGTTCTTTTTATTGCATTTCTATCCCACCTTTTCCTCCAAGGAGCTCGAGGAGGCACACATGGTTCTTGCATTTCTTACAACAACCCTGTAAGGTGGGATAGGCTGAGAGATTGGCCCAAGGTCACACACAGTGAGCTTCATGGTGACTGGGGATTTGAACCCTGGTCTCCTAGGTCCTAGTCCAACTCTCTAACCACTACACCACGTTGACTCACAGTTTTTTTTCCATACAGAGTCGCCAATCTTGGTGCTCTGCCCAGGGCCCCACCTTAGCTATTCAGCTTGCATTTTCATTGTCGCTGTCCCCACTGCCTTGAGCTCAGCTGCCACCCCACCCCACCCCCCATTCCTCCAGGTAAATTGCCGATATGTCACAGAGGGATGGATGTTCTAGGAGCAAAGGTTACTTGGTATGGCCATTTCAGAGATGGGCTTTACTTTGAAATGTTCCAAAGAAGAGGCAGGAGGGAAATGGGTCAGCTAATGATCTGAAATTACTCTCTGTCTCATCTGGCTCTGATGCATCTTGCAGATTCCAGCGCTGAAAAGCATTCCCTCTTTCTTTCTTTTCTTGTCTTTTGCTACATTTTGCTTTCACCATTCTGCTTTCGTGGCTTCCCAAAAGGCATTTGTTTCCCTCGGCCCTCCAGAGAGCTGTGGGGTTTTCTCCAGCTCCTTAGTCACCTGCAGAATGTCCAGAATTAATCAATTAGGACAAATGAGGCAAACATGCCCTTGCTCTGGGCAAGCATTCAGGAACTCCTAAAATGAGAAAGGGAGGAAAACAAAAATGGGCTGCCTCCTGACTGATGATCACTTCCAGAATCCTTAAGGCTGGGAATTGCCCAGCCAAAGAAAGGGATGATGGGACAAAGCCATAGTTCAAGTGGTCATCATTTTCCAGGGTCCAGGGAAAACCTAAGAATTCCATCCACCCCAAATCCATGTTGCTTTCCCCGCTCAGTATGAAGCTTCGCCTGTAGAAACTGCTTTCAGCTGAGGCTCTGTGGCTTGTCATACTTTCCTACGGTCTATGAATCTTTTGTGTTTCTTGCTATGCAGGGGGTTGGACTAGATTGCTCTTGGGGACCCTTCCAACTCTTCAGTTCTCTGATTCCTCTTCCTCTGCAAATTGGGGTAAACACCTGAGGGATGTTGGGCACCACCAAGCTTCACACTACCCCCACCCCACTTCCCCTGTAGGCATTCTTGGGATTCCCATGCTATGATCCTAGGAAATGCAAAATTTAGCTAATCACTGATAGTACCCAATTTCTACTAAAATCAAAAAATGGAACCTTGCAATAATCAGCTAAGCTTCAAAATAGATACAGACTGTGGAGTGAATCCGGGCCTGACCCAAGACCTTCTGGCACCTGAGACAAACCACAGAATAGTGTCTCCCACCAAGGAAGAAGGGATGAGTGAAGACCTACATCAAGAACATGGGTGGGAGGAGACCAGCAATGGTTCCTACTCACCAATAGGCTACTGTAGAGGTAGCATGGGGGGGACTGCCTAGGAGGCGCTAGATCCAGCCTCCAAGGAGTGTGCCACAGCTGTCGCTGCCACCACATCAGCAGCAATGGGTGATGCATTCCGTGGATCCTGCCACCTGAGGCAGTTGCTTTACCTGTGTCATGGACTCATTGGATGCAGAGGAACATTGAAAGGAACCAGCTGGGGAAACATCAAGGGAAGAAGGCTCAGAGCTTGGGGAGTGGTGGTGGGACAACAATGAGTGCTTGAAGGGAGAAGACTGGGAAGAGGTACCAGGGCTTAGTGAGCTGGGAGAGTCAGTGACAGAGAGAAGCCCAGAATCAGAGGCAAAAGCTGAAGCTGGCAAGTGGGAGGAGGGAGACCAAGAAGCAGAGATGAATCAGGCTGGTGAAGAGTTACAAGTGTCTCCCTCTCCTTCTGTGACAAGCTCCCCTCCCCTCTTATCTCCCAGAAGCAGTTGAAATGGGCAAAGTAGTGGCAGGCTGCACTCAGGCACATTATCTGATTGCCTGGGGAAAGCCCTGAAGAGGAGGGGGGTCTTAGACAGCTGTGGGGAGGCAGGAACTTTCAGTCTAGGCAACTGAATCGTTGAGCCAGACCTACCAGGGATGAGCTGCTGGGCTCATTAGGCCTGATACTCAGCCAAGTCTTTCAGCATCATATTTTTGCTAATAAAGAGTTAACGCCAACTCTGAACAGTGTGATTTACTGCCAACTTGCTCTTTGGCACCCTGCCAGCCCTGGGTGCACCCAGAAAGAGAAGCAATGGCTTCTGAAGTGCAACCTTCTGGTATTCCATTTTGACTGAAGGATGTTTCCATGCCCAACTCAGGGTCCAACTTTGGCCCTTGGGTCAGTGGCGGAGCTTCATGCTCCAGCACTGGGGGGGTGGAGAGCATGCGGGGGCGGGTCTGGCGCATGTCCTGGGGGCAGCCGCGATGGCACCCTGCCAGGATCGCGCTGCCAGGGGCAGTGCGCTCCCCCTGCACTCCTCTTCCTCCGCCAGTGCCTTGGGTGCCCCTCCCTGTTCTGTGCTCATGCACAGCTCTGGACTTCCTAAGTGTTGCTTTCTCTCTTTCACAGATAGAGAACATTTTCTAAACCAAAGGAAGTTCATTATAACCATATGGAAATGACCCAATATTTTGGATTCCCATTTGCCTAATTAAGTTTTTTTCCCTCCTGTGGATTAGCAAGTAGAACAGCTGAACAAATGGTCGGATGTATTAATCAGGGTCTTTTTTTGGAAGTCTGGGATAGTGAATACGTTTGGATTCCTTTTGCATTACCGAAATAATGGCTGATAAATAGGCATGCATAACATAAATTATCTCCTTTAACTAGATGAGGAGACAAAATAGCCATGTGTAAATAAGGCAAGCTGGCATATTTATGGGAAATTCATTGAGCCCCAGACCCTCAGGTAGGTGAGCAATCAAACTCAAAATGGAGAGAAAGGACCAGCAAACTGGCCCTTGAAATATGGTCCAACAGCAGCTTTCAGATCTGGTTTGGGAGAAACTGCTGTTTAAGCTGCACGACCATCCATCACAAAGAATTTATTGGCCTCACACCAGAATAAAGTTCAAACAAGAGTAAAAATATCTCTGGAGTGGGATGTTAATAAAGAAATGTGACTGCCTGGCTGGGAAGCCCATGCTTCACAGGGACAACGCCACCCCAGTGGAAAAAGTTGTGGCAAAATGTTGTTGCTATTGCAAGCAGGGCTTTGATTCCATGGAGGGGAGTCTGCATCATGCTTCAGCATATCTTGCTGAGATTGGGAGAAAAGGGGGTCTATCTTTGGGGTGCATGCATGCCCTTGGGTAGAGCCCCAAGGACAGTATCTGCCAAAACACCAGAGAGAGGCTACCACAGCCCAAATTCAAGAGAGGGCAAATTCACCAGGAAGCAGAGGAGAAACAGGTATGCCACCTTGAGTTCCTTGAAGGAAAGACCAACCAAATGCCCCCAAAAGGAATCCTGCAAACAGGATTCAAACATAAAAGCATTCTCCCCTCCTGTGGTTTCCACCAACTGATATTCAGAAGCATTGCTGACTCCAACTGTGGAGGCAGAGCAGAGACATCATGGCTAGTAGCTGTCGACAGCCCTCTCCTCCATGAATTTGTCTGCTCCTCTTTTAAAGCCAGCTAGATTGGTGGCCATCACTACCTCCTGTGGAAGTGAATTCCACAGATTAACTAAGTACTGCAGGAAGGGCTTTGTTTTATCTGCTCTGAATCTTCCAACTTTGAGCTTCACTGTCCATGAGTTCTACAATTTTATGCATTTCTATCATGTCGCCTCTTACCTGATCTCTAAACTAAAAAGTCCCAAACACTGCAAGCTTTCATCAAATGCTTCAACCTTGCTTCCTCAGTCGCAACTGAGGAGTGTGGATGTTGAACATCCTAAGCACAGCTAAGGGTAAGGCCATTTCTTGTAAGTAGTTGCTTTTATCAAATTCAGCCATGGAGATACCTATATGTGGTCCCAGGGGATTGTCTGATGGTCTGTGAGGCCACCACCTTTGCTGCAGTTAAGCAGATCTGGAACTGGTTGATACCTGGATGGGAGGCCTCCTGGGAATTACCTGTGCACAGCTTTGGGTTCCATGATGGAAGAAAGGTGGGGCAGAAATGTAAGAGGATAGACATGGGGAGGATTTAGATGAGGGAAATGGCATGGGGAGAAAGGGTGCAATGTGTTCACAACCAGCTCTATGGCTCAAATCCAATGCACTCCTCTTTTCATGCACTGCTTTTAAAATTTAATCACGTGTCTCTGGCATCATGCCTAGCTAAACCATCAGCTGATACATTTTGTAAAACCAAAGCTACTCATCAAATGAATCATAGAGCTACACTGAATGTTTGGTTCTACCCAAGGGTAGCTGTGACTGGATAGAAGCTAGAAGCAATGGGGACTTAGTTGCCAGGCTATTGAACAGAGCCATGGTAAAGCTGGTTCATTGCTTTAAAATATCTGCATTCTACCTTTCATGGGCGTTTCATAATGTGGTGTTCAAAATAAATTAAAATTTACTTACAGAATCAATAAAATAGCAGCTATTGTTAGGCCAAAACCGACATAGTAAATTATTTTGGTCAACTAGTACCACTGTTCCGCCATGGATACAAGCTGAAAGTATACTGAGAGAAGAACAGGCCTTTAATCTGGATGCAGGGGTTACTGCCCTCATGCCAATGCCAATTTACCAGTGCCAATACACTTGCCTGGGGTAATTTGCAAGTATATTAGTTGTGTATCTTATTTGAGTAACAAGGGTTCAGATCCCCACTTGGCCATGAAACTCATTGGGTGACCTTGGACCAGTCTCTTGGACTATCTCTTGGCATAACCTGCCACACAGGGTTATTGATACCCATGTAAGCCACTTGGAATTGCTTGGATAAAAAGGAGGAATATAAATGCAATAATTAATTAATTAATTAATTAATTATGACACCCCTTCAACAAGCAGAAGTCCCTCAATATGCATCTTTTCCTCCAGATTTCCAACTCCATCCTTCCCTCCTCTCTTTTAAAAATACTCATGCAAAGCTAGAAAATTATTGATGGACTGGAAGTTTTCCACCCCTAATTTGATGGGGGTGGGGTAAGAATCCTAACTTGAGCTCCGACTACAGTCCTGGTTACATAATCCTGCATGCAATATTTGAATTAATGAGGTCCGTGAGCATCTGTGTCCATGACTACTACTATTCAATTGAGCATTAAGGTGGATAGATAGGGGTGGTGGATACAATATGCTTAATTTGCAAAGGTTCAGCAAGCAAATGTGAGCGCGGCTGCAAATTATTTCTGCCATCCCTCCCTGCAATGAAGTTAACAGCTGAGTGAACCCAAATACATCAATTGTACAAACTCGTGCGGCATTTTCATGTTTCAATCTAGTTATGTATTTCTAGATGACCAAACATGTTCAAATTACCACTAACTACAATCCCATCACTTGGTTCACTGGGCAGAAAGGCAATATATTAGTACTGTAGCTGCTGGAAGGATGGGGCAGTTTGGGCACAGTGCATGTTTGGGTCTACCTTGTGGGGGAAGGGGAGCTCAGAATTCAGCCCCCACTTATGACCACATTTTAAGCAACTTGCCACCAATATCTTAGTACTGGAAAATGACCTTCCCTTCCAGTAGAATAGTATTGACCCCTAGCCTTAAGAACATAAGAAGAGCTTGCTGGATCAGGCCAGTGGCCCATGTAGTTCAGTGTCCAGTGACCAACCAGATGCTGCAATGGGAAACCTGCAAGCATGATTCAAGCACAAAAGCAGCACTCTTCCCTTCTGTGGTTTCCAGCAACTGGTATTCAGAAGCATCACTGTCTCCACCTGTAGAGGCAGATCAGAGCCATCATGGCTAGTAGCCATTAGTAGCCTTATCTTCCATGCATTTGTCCAGTCGTCTTTTAAAGCCATCAAAGGTGGTGGCCATCATGGCTTTCTGTGGGACTGAGTTCCATAGTTCAAATATGTGCTATGCCTTCCAATCATAGTTGCTGTTCCTGACTGGGAGTCACAAGCCCTAAAGCAGGCTCTGCACAGCACAGACTGGAAGACAAGCCCAAACTGGAATTGTCCGAGTTTCCCATCCTGGTGCTTGAAAACCAAGCTGCTACCCTCACTCTTATACCACACACAACAGTACAATGCACTCCTTGACACACTTATGGAGTGAAACCGATTCCCCACCATAGCCACTGCCAATCCTTTCATTCATTTCAGATTTCCAAAGCTCAATTAGGATCCCATCTCTTGTAAATGATGGTCTCCCCTAGCTAATTTCATTCCCAACTAGTCATTTTTGGACTTGGGTATCAATACCCACGGAAGAATGCCAGGGTGGGGAGAGAGGCAGAAAGGGAGCTGGACTTTGCACATTGACAGCTCTAGTTTCTAATCCAGGGCTAGATCTCACCCAACACTCTCTATTCTCAGTGCTTCAGGGGAGGGATGGTGAAGTGTTAAAACTAGAAGCTTGCTCTCACTGCCTTCCACTCTTCTGTGAGTTCTCTAAATGTTAGAAAGAGTATGGCGGCATTTGTTCAATTTATCTGTTGTTTATCCTTTAGTACCCTTCCTATCCCTTCTTATATATGTGAATGTCTGTTTTCCAGTCCTTTCTCAACCAATCCCAGCTTCATCCTTATTCTAGCAAATGTAAAGAAAATGTTTAGGGAAGTTTTTAATGTTTGATGTTTTGTTACTTTTTTATATATTCTGTTGGGAGCAGCCCAGAGTGGCTGGAGAAACCCAGCCAGATGGGTGGGGTATAAATAATAAATTTGTGTTCTTCTTGTTGTTGTTGTTGTCTGTATCGGAAGACTAAGCTGTAATACTTGGATGTTGTGTCTCATAACTTCACCACTAAAAGAATGTGATGTTGATGGCTGCCCTCTTGAATGTACAGAGTCATGGAGGTAGGCAGATTCATCAGTGGTTATTAGCCTTGTTCTTGGGTTCTTGGGCAAGCCTTGCTTGCTTGCAGTCCCAGAGGAATGGTGGGCAGCTGAGCAAGACTTCAGCTGTACCCCCTGCTTGTGGGCTTCTTAGAGGCATATGCCAGAAACATGAGGCTGGACTCAGCGGGCCTTTGCCCTGGCACTTCCATTGGCTGTTGGAAACTTCTAAGCATCGCATTTGCCCTCCTCCTTTTGGACCTCACCCCATTGCTACTCGTTGGCCATCATGTGCTAGTCTGAATTATTCTGGAGATTTTCTCTGCTTTGAAGGCAAGTCCTTGCTTGCTCCTGGGGGAAAGTGCCTTCCCACTTCACAGGTTCTCATCAGATGCACCATGTATTATTAATAATATCAGAAAGAGCTATAAATAGAGAGAAGACTCACATGGCTGTAAGCAGCAGCAGCTACTGCTACAGCAATCAGATTGGCAGGGGATGACAACAAAACTTTCTTCTCCCCACACATTCCTTTTCTCCCTCTAATTGATTTTCAGATGCTCAGCCCAAGCACATTTTCTTGAAGAAGGGATGGGACACATCAGGCCTAGGGGCTGAATGTGGCCTTCTCCAGACCTCTCTCTCCACCCCCACCCCCTCTGAAAGGTAGACCACTCGCTGGCCCTGCTCTGATCCATCCTCTAGTCTTTTCATCCAGCTAGGATGTGACCTTGAGCTGTGAAAATGCCTCTTGTCTCCCTAGATGGACGATGTGTATGGGAACCTCTGACTCTTGGAAAGCTGAAATGGTAAGAGCCACATCTCCCCACTTTGGCCTCCAGCATGCCGGGACCACCACCTCTTGTTAAGAGGAATGAATCACCTCCCTGGCATCCCCCACCCCACACATCTGCAAAAAAACCCTGTCATACTGCTTTGAGGCTTCTTATTTGGTATTAAATGACTGATAAATGCAAGTAATCATCAACTATGTTTGCATACCCCTCAACTGTCCTGGAAAAAAACAAGACATCTCCTTTTCCCCCCATGAGAGCACAGTAGCCATTTTGGGCACCATGATTTCGTGCAGTTATCTTGCCGCCCCCCAAAAAAACCTTTTTTCTGGGGCTGTGATCTGGGGCATGGCACCCTGAAACACATATTTTGGGCACTGTGCCTGAAAGAAAGTGCTTTTTTAGATAGGAAGGAGTATCATCCCTTTATCCCCTGCTTGTGAACTTCTTCTAGAGACACCTGTCTGGCCACTACTGGGAATAGGATGTTGAATGCCTAGTGAACTTTTATGGCTCTGATCCAGCAAACCAAATATGGCATCCTTATAGCCTTCTTAGCCCTCATACCTGAGATTCACCTGAGGCCATGCTGTGCTCTGTCACCACCATTGGCTCTTTGGAATTTGTTTGTTGTGGCTTCTGCCTCTTTTCCTCTCTCTCTACCACCTCCCAAAGGGACACTGGAGAGTCCTGGGTGCTTTCCTTTTAATTAGAGCCTCATCCTTCCTGCCAAATTGACATCTCCATTTAATTTTGTTTGCAATATATCTGTGGCCATAAATGATAAGTGTAACAGCGCCATGATCACTCATGAGACACTTGCTTACTCAAAATATTATCCCTGCTTCGCAATGTGCTCGGCTCGACTGATTTATTGACTCACCAAACCAATCTTCTCTTGCATTTCGCTGTAATTAAAACAATCATGCTCCTAGAGTCCATCTGCATAGAGCAGCCAGTAAATTATCGTGTCAGAAGATCATAATCAAGGCAGATATTAGGAGCAAACCTCAGAATCAAGATGCTCAGAGGGAAGGTTAACTAACACTCGTCTGTGGCCAGTCAAGGGCTGGTGTTCCTGAACACATAGGTGGATTTAGAGCAGTGTGAGTACTGTAGTGCGATCACACAGAAGAAGGAGGAGGAGGAGGAGGAGGAGGTGTTTGGATTTGATATCCCGCTTTATCACTACCCAAAGAAGTCTCAAAGCAGCTAACATTCTCCTTTCCCTTCCTCCCCCACAACAAACACTCTGTGAGGTGAGAGACTTCAGAGAAGTGTGACTAGCCCAAGGTCACCCAGCAGCTGCATGTGGAGGAGCGGAGACGCGAACCCAGTTCCCCAGATTACGAATCTTAACCACTGCACCACACTGGCTCCACACTGGGACTGCAGCCGAGGAGGACTCCTTCTCCAGACCTGGTAAGCACTTCCTGGCTTTTGGAAGGTCGCGTGAGGGCTCTGATAGGGTCCCAGAGTCCTCCAGCCTCCTTCCCAAAGCCTAGCAAGCACTTACCAAGCTTTGGGAAGGAGGTGCACGCATGACCCAAAAGTATGAGAAATTGTTCTGCTCAGCTCACCTCAAAAAGAATATTGTAGAGTTGGAAAAATGACCAAGGGGGTGGAGTGACTATCCCCCATGACTCCCATGGCTTTTTACTTGGGAAAGGAGGCAGGTAACAGGGGGACATGATAGAAGTTTATACTGCATGGAGAAAGTGAAGAAAGTTTTTTCCCCTTCTCTTATAATACTAGGGTGGAATCTACACATGTATAAAAACTGCTCTGAAAATGCTTTTTAAAAAATAAATAAATTAAAAAATGCATTGAATTTTCCATAAGGCTTACCATTGCCATCTGGTGTCACATTGTATACTGCTCTTAAAACACACTTAAAACGTTTTATTTGCAGCTGTATAGCTGAGTCCTTAAAGTCACGGATATACAGTGAAGCTGACTGTTTCAGGACAGATAAAGGAAAATCCTTCTTCATGCAGCACAGAGTGAAACTATGGAATTTGCTCTCCAAGGAGGCAGTGATGGCCACCAACTTAGATGGCTTTAAAAGAGGATTAGATGAATTCATGGAGGAGAAGGTTGTCAATGGAAACTACGGTAGTTGGAGGCAGCCATGCTTCTGAATATGAGCAGAATACTGGGCTAGATGGGCAGGGGTTTAAAGGCAGCCGTCATGCACATACGGTATCTCTGCACAGCACTGTGCAACGAGGATGCATCTCCTTGCACAGAATCTGCAATTCTCCCAATTGGGGGTCAGAACAGGGGCTCTGTGGCATGCAAGATTCAGATATGCTGAACTGGCATGCCTGTGATTGAGACAAACTCCGAGGAATACTGCTTATATGGCCATTGTGGTCCCCCAAGGAATGCTCATTTAGCCAAGCTTGTGTCAAGGCAAACCTCAACTTTCTCTGAATCAAATCCTCAGAGTACTTGAGCAGGATTAATCACAATACAGGGGCATGGGGGGGCCTGATTTATGAAGGGGTGAGATATCATCACAGTTATTTTGAAGCTAAGCTTCTGTCAATTATCGCATCTGGCCTTGACATAGCCCAAACAATAAAAGTAAGGAATTGAAAAACCCAGATTCAGAATGGCCATATGGAGCTTATCCAAAAGAAGCATACCCACCCACTCCAAGGATTCTACATTTCAAACATTTGTCTTCAGCCAAAAAAACAACACTGACTTATATGTGAGTTTTAATTAATGGAACATCTAGCTTTATTCTGTTATTTTGGCAATGACCATTGGCCTTTTGTTTGTGTGTTTGTGTCAATTTTTTATTAAATCTTTAAATCTACACATATAAATTCCAAATTTCACATTCGTCATACATTTCTCTTTAAACTTTGACTTCCTGCCTTTCCTTCCATTTAAACCCATCCCATTTATATAGTACTTTCTAATAAACGTTTCACCTAAGACATATTCTTCTATTTCAAATATTATCTTTCTCTTCTTCTTCTTTTTAACCACTGGCCTTTTCAAATAAATCTAGGTCATCCATAGTTCAGAAGGTTCAAACCAGGCAATAATTGTGCTATGTTCCTGCATATGTGGATTCCTAGAGCTGATTTTATTATTTATTTATTAAACTTATTAGTCACTTTTTTTTTTTTACAAAAGTAACTCACACACTGCTTTTGCACAATGAAATCATAATAAATCATTCATACCTCTCTCTGCGGTTTGAGGTTGCTATGAACATACTGAGTGATATGTTTTGCCCAAATAATTTTATATTATTAAAATTCAGAACTTGTTCTATCAGGTATCCATCAAAGTACCTTTTATGCTACTGATTTGTTCTATAGAGAATCAAGTTTTTGGTTTGATCATCCTTTGTTGCTCATTTGGACAATATTAACTTAACTGCTTTAATAACCTGTATAGACAAATGTACTGGATCATCTTAGTCTCAAATGATTTTATATTCCCCATCAGTTTCCCACTCAGAACATAAAATCTACTGTCCAAAGCCTCCTTCTCTATCTTTGGGAGAGTTCTGAAGGAATCGATAAGATTGTCTTGTATGGTATCAATCCATCCTCTTAACAGTCACACTTATCAAACACTATAGTAAGGTTTTGTTACTGCCATTCTTCTCCAGAAATACAGCAAATGGTTCTCTTGATCTCCCAAACTAAAAGAAGCCAATGATCCTAATTCATGGAGTTCCAGATACCACTTTTCAGTTAATTCATTAAATGGAGAAAGTTTGCTATGTGTATTTATTTGGAAATATTCATTCCTTTGGTGACTCATTTAAATTAGGCTCTGGCACAACACTAAAGGGTGTAGACAAGCTGTCTCCCTTACAATTATCTTTTCAATCAAAAAATATATGTGGATCTGTCTACTTTGATTTATTTACCTTTAAGAGATTCAAGTCTTTGTAGAATGGATTTCTGTTCTGGAGCACACAGCACTCCAAAAGACTTTAATAAAGTGTCTTCAACATAATCTCTACATTGAGCTTCTTCTATGTCTTAATGTAACCACTATGCATCCCCCTGAGACCTGGGAGACTAACAGCTGACCATCAATGGACTTCAGATGGGATCAGAGCATCATAAAAAAGATCTGTTTCTATGGAGGAAATACAATCATATTTTGAAAACTCTGCTATCAAAGAACTTTAAAACTTTAAACAACAATCCAACATTGGGTGTATAAAAAAATATGGTACATAGATTTCTTGGAAAAGTTAACACAACAAAGGGAACTACAAATCTGATAAATTTGTTAAGGTATACTATAACTGTTATTTTCTTCACAAACATGTGCAATAATGTAAATCCTCGACTACAACATGCAAAGATTTGGAGTTTATTAAATTTTAAATAAGTAAATGTAAATAACAGGAGTATAATTTTATACAGGTTAAAAATTAATAAAATGGATCTGTAATTTGAAACCCTTACAAATAATCCATGTAAGTGTATAATGAAGTCATATTTAACCTGTATATTAGATGATATTATAAACCGAGAGTAATTGACTCAAAAGTAATTCAAGGCACTTTGGGGTAGGGAATTTTGGTTGGGCAGCAAATCCTGCAAGTTTTTTTGGTTAATTTTTTATAGTTTTTACTTTTGTATTTCTAGTTCATAAATTCAATTTTTAAAAATCCTCAAATCTGAGGAGCAGGGAGTGTCATTTCTACAAACATTGCTTATTTGAAAAACTGCATTGCAAAATTCAGATAAGTGCAAATTTAAAGGATAGTTGTGTCTCAGTTTACAGATTATTTTGGAAAGTGTGAGTGTGATAGATTTGGTCTTCAGTGTGTGTTGAATTCAATTTCTCCTCCATCCCTCTTGATAGATACAGCCATTGCTCTTTTAAAGCTAATCCCAGGTTTACAGCATCTGAGAATACTGGGGCTCATGGAACTTTTTCCGGAGAGGCGTACAATCCAAAGTGCCTCCTAGCAAACTTGCACTGACATCCCAACTGCTTAATTTTATCATAATCACCCATTTTAAATTCCCAGCATCCCCTCCCTTCCCTCACACACCATCACCTTGCAGTTGCAGGTTTCAACTGTGCTGGAAAAAATAAATATTTGAGTCTATGTTTCGGCCTGAATTACTCCTGGTTTAGCAATCCTAATGCAAAGCAGCTGTATATAACCCACCTGAATCAGTTAGCATAAAATTAAATTGAAAGTAACAAATAACCATCAAAGCGATGGAACAAAAAGCCATTAGGCTTATGCTAATGACTAGTTAAGCAATTCTAGGCTCCTGACAAGTCTTCTTCCCAACACCTTTTTCACCCGTGGACTTATATCTCAGCAACTAATCTGTTGTGACATAAAGAATTATGTAAGGTGGCTAAAGGTAAAGCCTAAAGCTTCCACCTCGGTCAGACTGTCGCTTTCCTGGAGAGACCAATTGCCAAGGGTATCAGC
Organism: Podarcis liolepis; assembly: GCF_965112155.1. Taxonomy (NCBI): domain Eukaryota; kingdom Metazoa; phylum Chordata; class Lepidosauria; order Squamata; family Lacertidae; genus Podarcis; species Podarcis liolepis. The sequence continues at coordinate 58,606,169 of NC_139561.1, read as the reverse complement.
TGTAGGTTGCCAGCTAATGAACCCTCCCCGCTAATTGCCTTCCACAGGACCCCCATGCCTGCCAACATCTAAAATGCAGAGAGCATAAATATCACCTCCTTTTCTTATCTAGTGATCCAGACCAAAAAATCCTCATCCTTGGAGCCTTTGGTAAAAGCATGCACCCTGTGTTAGCTAGGTCACCACAACCAGAAATTAGGATATGGGGTCCCATCGATGGTGTATGGTCTAGGGTGACAAGGCTGGTGCCCTAAATGTACCTGCTAAATTAAAGCATTAAAGTATTAAAGCCTGATGCCTCCTTCCCAAAGCCTAGCAATCTTCTGCTTGACTTAGGAAGGGAGTCACAACGTGTCATGCACAACGTTGCTCTTGCAAGCTGGCTCTTCTGGCCCTAACTGTTCCCCTATGAAAAAAAATTCACTGCACACCACTGGGTGCCACTGAAGTGCGGCCAATGAGAAACGGTCACAGAGTTCACCCCAATGCAAATGAAGCCCTAGTTCCTTCTGCTGGTGTGAGAAAGGGGAGGTGTGAGAGAGATGCTGAAGCTGAGAGGACATACAGTAGAGCACAGGGGAGCAACCAGTGGCCCAGAGGATGCGTGGGACCTCTGACCTCATTTTATGTGCGCCCCCCCTCCACAATGGCATTCTTCTATCCCATTAGAGTTCCTTTCTTCCTATAGGGCTCCTCCAAATCCTTTCTGTCTTTGCAAAGTACCTCCCTACCATATTCCTTCCACAGTAGTTTCAGAATAATTAGAAGGGTCTGTACAGGCAAACCCCCCCCCCCCGCTCCCCATTTATGTATGTTCAATATGTGCACGACTGTGCATGCGCACATCATGCTGAACCCAGAAGAGACTTTTGAAATGGCAAAAATGACCCTAAAAGAGCCCTAAAGGACAAAAAAAGGGGGTGCGAAAATAGAGCCTGGCAATCCTACGAGCCTTTGCAAGTGCAATCCCAGCAGTCCTTGTACTGACCATTTAGGCTTCTGGACAGATGGACTTTGAGCCAGGAGGTTTGGAGGGAGCGATTTTGGGGGAGTTTGGCAGAGTTTGGTGTCTGGTAAATGCTGCTGGTTTTTTCAAGGGTTTTCCGAGGTTTAGAGGGTGTTTGCAGGCTTTCACAACTGTATAAAAGACAAAAATATCATTTCAACAAGATATGGGGAAAATAAGATTATTTGGAGACTTGCAAATTACTCATTTTTATAGTGTTGGGAGCAGACCAGTTTGAGTATTTCCTGGTTTATAATCCAAAGAAATCACTTTCTCAAATATTTCATCTGCTGTTGCATATAAACAAGGGGGGCAGAATCTAGCATATGTGGGAAAGTGGCAATAAATGTTGAAAGAAAGAGAAAAGTTCGTGGAATGGAGCTATTTATAGGGTGCTTAATAAATACACAGTAGCTTTGGCATTAGAGGAAAATTGTTTTTCAAAAGATATCACAATTCTAGAAAAACCAGGAAATGGCATCAAAATGTTTTACAACTCTTCTGATTTGTGGTGGAAGTATGGAAGAGAAAAAGTGGTGGTCTGGTGTTTATTGCTTTAGCTTTCAGGAAGCAAAGATGGAAAACTATTGTTGTGATTCTGGAAGAGAGGCTGAGTTTAGAACCGAACATATTCTCATTAACAATATTAAAAGGGTTAGAACTTGAAGAAAAAGAGCCTATGTAGTTGTCTATGATTGTAAACTGCCAGATGCTAAATATTGGAAGAATTCTCAACTGTCTAAATCAGGGGTCTGGAGCCGCATGTGGCTCTTTTACACCTTTGCCGCAGCTCCAGGGCAGATACTAGCAAGGGGAGGAGGCGCATTGTGCGCCCCGACACTCCCCACTGTGGCGGGGGCTGTACTGGCTGTGATGTCGCATGGGGGTGCTGCGTGCGTTAGTCACGCACTGTCCCGACGTCACCTTCCCGCCCGCTGTCAGATCAGAGGGCAGCAGCGCGCATGCTTTAAATGTCGTAATGGTTTTGCGGCTCCCAGTTGTTTTTTCTTCGGAAACGGGTCCAAGTGGCTCTTTTTGTCTTAAAGGTTGCAGACTCCTGGTCTAAATTAAGAAAATGGTATGTAAAACTATGAGACACAGTTGTCCTAAGACCTAAGTCATGAGGAGGCAAACTAAGGTCCGGGGGTGGATCCAGCCCAATCGCCTTCTAAATCTGGCCTGCAGATGGTCAGGGAATCAGTGTGTTTTTACATGAGTAGAATGTGTCCTTTTATTTAAAATGCACCTCTGGGTTATTTGTGGGGCATAGGAATTCATTCGTTTTTGGGGGTTTTTCAAAATATAGTCCAGCTCCCCACAAGGTCTGAGGGACAGTGGACCAGCCCCCTGCTGAAAAAGTTTGTTGACCCCGTCCTAGCATTATGAATGAAGCCACGGGAGGCATCATGAAAATCTCTTGGAAATGAGTGGATTGGCTTGCTTCATCTTCCTGCTTACATTCTAGATTGCATCCATGGAAGAAATGTGCCCAGATCAAGGGAAGTAATAGTACTGTTTTATCCTGCCTTGCTCAGACCTCACCTGGAGTCCTGTGTCCAATTCTGTGCACCATAGTTGAAGAAGGCAAACTGGAACGTATACAGAGGAGGGCAACCAAATTGATGATGGGTCTGGAAAAGCCTATTGCGGGAGTTGGGTATTTTTAGCCTGGAGAAGAGACGACTGAGAAGAGTTATGATAGCTATTTGCAAACACCTGAAGGTCTGTCACATGAGAGATGGTCCAAGATTGTTTTCTGCCACTCTGGAGAGCAGGACCCAAACCAATAGTTTCGAACTACAAGAAAGGAGATTCCAACTAAACATTAGGAAGAACTTTCTGATGGTAAGAGCCATTTGACAGTGCGACAGACTCCCTCAGAAGGTCATAGAATCATAGGATCATAGAGTTGGAATAGACCACAAGGGCCATTGAGTCCAACCCCCTGCCAAGCAGGAAACACCATCAGAGCACTCCTGGCATATGGTTGTCAAGCCTCTGCTTAAAGACCTCCAAAGTAGGAGACTCCACCACACTCCTTGGCAGCAAATTCCACTGTCGAACAGGTCTTACTGTCAGGAAGTTCTTCCTAATGTTTAGGTGGAATCTTCTTTTTTGTAGTTTGGATCCATTACTCCGTGTCCACTTCTCTGGAGCATCAGAAAACAACCTTTCTCCCTCCTCTATATGACATCCTTTTATATATTTGAACATGGCTATCATATCACCCCTTAACCTCCTCTTCTCCAGGCTAAACATGCCCAGCTCCCTTAGCCGTTCCTCATAAGGCATCGTTTCCAGACCTTTGACCATTTTGGGTGCCCTCCTCTGGACACGTTCCAGTTTGTCAGTGTCCTTCTTGAACTGTGGTGCCCAGAACTGGACACAGTACAGTGGTGCCCCGCAAGACGAATGCCTCGCAAGATGGAAAACTCGCTAGACGAAAGAGTTTTCCGTTTTGGAGGTGCTTCGCAAAACGAATTTCCTATGGGCTTGCTTCGCAAGACGACAATGTCTTGCGAGTTCCTGCTGTTTTTTTTTCCTTCCCCCCCTTTTTCTAAGCCGCTAAGCCGCTTATCAGCTGATCCGATCAGCAGATAAGCCGCTAAAAGCGCTAATCCGCTAATCCGTCAATGGGCTTGCTTCGCAAGATGAAAAAACCGCTAGGCGAAGAGAATCGCGGAACGGATTCTTTTCGTCTTGCGAGGCACCACTGTACTCCAGTTGAGGTCTGACCAGAGCAGAATACAGTGGCACTATTACTTCCCTTGATCTAGATGCTATACTGGTGGCAGACTCTTCTTCGTTGGAGTTTGTTAAACTCAAACTGGATAGCCATCCATCAGGGATTCTTGAGCCATGATTCCTGGGTTGCAGGGGGTTGGACTAGATGACCCTTGTGACCCCTTCAAACTCTCCAATTCTTTGTTTCCACAATTTTATGCTGTTGGCTGTAACGATGCCACGGCAGTATAGAAATGCTGGTGCTATTGAAATGTTGGCAGGTAAATATAAATAACCACAGGTGAGCTTCCTTCTGAATAACCTTGTCTCGGAGTGCAGGATAAATGTCTCTGGACGCACCGTTAGAAAGATGTGGAGTGAAACAGACAGATGTCAGAATCGACAACAAGGCTTGTGAGGCTGTTTTCACAGTTGCAGCTGGCACCTCCTGCAGCACAAATTGGGGTGGACACTTCTGTGACAATAATCCGAGAGCTGCGGGGGGAGATGGCTCTCAGCCAGCCTTTGGTTTAGCCAGCAGAAGTCTTCATTTTGTCCATCCCCTGCCCCCCTCCCAGGTTTCTGCTTAGGAGTGTGATGCTGTAAATGCAAAAACACAAACAAATGAGTTTTCAGGCTGCCTCTGACCCTTCCAAATAATGATACTGGGCACAATCCTCTACTAGAATGTCCCCAATGCATCTTTGTGGATATACATACACAAAGGAGAGTCAAGGTGGTACAGTATAGTGGTTAGAGTCTTGCACTAGGATCTGGAAGATCAGGGTTCAATTCCCCATTTAGTCATGAAACTCACTGGATGCCCTTGGGGGCCAGTCACTGCCTCTCAGCCTAACCTACCTCACAGGGTTATTGTTGTGGGAATGTTCAGGGATGCAGGAGAGGATATATACACACACATACACCTGCCCTTCACCCTAAGGTCCCAAGGTGGGTTACAATATTAACTTTAAATCACACCAGGGCAGTGACAGATGAGAGAAATTGCAGCTGTGAACAGGCTTGAGGGTGGTGGAAACACACAGAAAGTAAGGAAACCAGAGGGCGTTGCAACCCTTCCCCACCCCCAACATGGGGAAGGGACACAGCTCAGTGGTAAAGCACTTCCCTTGCATGTAGAAGTCCCCAGCAGCTTCTCTAGATGGGGCTGAGACAGGCTCCTGCCTGAAACTCTGGAGAGCAGCTGCTGCCAGTCAGTGTAGGCAATACTGAGCTAGATGGACCAATGGTCTGGTTGAGTATAAGGCAGCTTCCTATGTTCCTACTTACCACGGGGAATGGAATCATAACTCAGTGCACCTGCCTTGCATGCAGCAGGTCCCAGATTCAGTCCCCGGCCTCTCCAGGTAGGGTTGGAGATGTCTCCCACGTGGCACTCGGGAGAGCTGCTGCGAGTCAGTGAGGACAATATTTGACTAGATGAATCAATGATCTGATTCAATGTAAGGCAGCTTCCTGTATAATTTGCCTATTGAAATCCCCACACACCTCATAAACTTTCGGCGCTAGGGAGGAATGCCTTCTTGGATCCGCGAAAAATATCTTCCGCAGGATTTTTGTTTATTTTGTTTGTCTAGCAAGCCCAGTAGCCGTTTGGCAAGAGACGTGGCCCCTGCCAGCTTCAGCTGCCCCCGGAGGTATTCCTGACTCTCTGGCTTGGGTCGGGTGGCTGCAAGCAGGCAGCTGGGTCCCAGGCGGGCGCCTCTCCGCGCTCTGCGCTAGGGAAGCAGAGCGCTCGCTCGCGCTTCCGCTGCCCTTTTCTCGGGTCTCTCCAGCATCTCAACCCCCTAATTAAAGCGGAGGCGAGAAAGGGCACGTTGGCAGCAGCAGCCTGGGCTGCAGGGCGGGGGGCGGGGCGGGGGGGGGAATCCGGGTTGCTGCAGCTGAACAGGGCGAGGGTGATGTCAAAGCTGACCTTTTCCCTTCCCCAGCTGCGCGGAAGGGCTGCGCTCCTGGATGCAAATGGGAGCAACGAGATTTCCCCCTCCGTTCTTCCAGGGCCGGATTGCAGACTCACCTGGCTCCTCCCAGTCTCTCTCCTTGTCTCTTTAGCCCAACAAGGTCAACACAGCCCACATGGCCTTAATTTAAAAATAGCCTTTTCCTTCCCGGGAGAGCCAGGCTGCCGGACCTTCCTGGCTCGATGTGTCTCCACCCACCTGGAGTTCTTGTGAGAATCCCAAGGAACCTAGCTGCCTGTTGAATTATACATCTGCAGAATCATGGAATGGTAGAGTTGGAAGGGGTCCCAAGACCAATCTAGTCCAACCCTCTGCAATGCAGAGATTACTGTAAATACGTGTTTTTTTAAATTGTGATGTTATTTTATGTATTTATTTTAAACATTTCTTTTAAATGAAACATGAGCACAGAACCATCGGCGTTGGTTAAGGGCTTTGTTGTTGTTGTTGTTGTTTTAAATCACATGATTACCAGTTGCCTTTCATTGTAAGTCTAGGCTGCATCAACAGAAGCAGAATGCCAATGTCCAGATCAAGGGAAATAATAGTATCACTCTATTCTGCTTTGGTCAGATCTCACATGGAGTCCTGTGTCCAGTTCTGGGCACCACAGGGTAAGAAGGATATTGACAAGCTAGAACATGTGCAGAGGAGGGCAGCCAAGACAATCAAGTGTCTGGAAATAAAGCCTGAAAATGAATGGTTGAGGGAGTTGGGGTTGTTTAGCCTGGTGAAGAGAATCGCATTGAAACATCTGAAAAGCTGTCACACAAAAGATGGAGCAAACTAGTTTTCTGCTGCTCTAGAATGGGAGGACCTAAACTTATGGATTCAAGTGGCAAGAAAGGATATTCTGACTAAGCATTAGGAAGCATTTTCTGATTATAAGAGCCATTCAACAGTATAATGGATGATCCCAGAAGGTGGTGGACTGTCCTTCATTGGAGGTTTTTATACAGATATTGGAGATGGTTCTCAGCCAAAGATTATTGAGCTGTGATTCCTGAATTGTAGAGATTTGATGCCCCTTAGGTCATCCCAAGGCTACAATTCTATAGTTCTATGCGGTTGTCAGGAGGGTGAAAGGGAGGGAAACAGCATTTCTCAGACATCCCAAAAGGAAGCTTCTTTATTTACTCATAAAAGTAAAGATCAAAAGACATTTTTCATTGTTAGCGCATTTTTAAACAGCTTCTAATTAGTGAGTCAGAGAAGAGGTGGAAGCTGAAATTGTCGTTTAGCACATGAAAGGACAGAACATTTTTTGTCTTGCTTACAGATTAAAGCATAAAGATTAAAGATTACTACCAGGCTGCAGGAAACAACAGTGGCATGACAAAGCCAGAGCACCCGTGGGGAAGTGGGGGGTGCGCTCCCAGTTCTCCTCCTCCTCCTCCTCCTCCTCCTCCTCCTCCTCCTCCTCCTGGGCCCCAAACAATAATGGTTTTGCTTTTCCGAGACTTAATTAAGATGCATGAAGCAGAATTTCCATGAGGCCTGTGTTCCAAAGAAGGTACTGGCAGCTAGCATCGTGATTTGCACTATCAGTTTTCTGGAACCTTTCACTCTGGCACATCCAGACCAAACATCAGCAGCAGGTGAGAGAGATGGAGGAGATAAGTACCCATGACTGGTGGGACATTATGAGGAAGCCTAGTGGCCATACTCGCCCTACCTCCCCAAACTAGCTGTGGGGCAAGTCTTAGCCCCTTTATTCTCCTTAGTATCACCAACCTCATTTCCACTCCTTTCAAAAGCTCTGCCTGCCTTTATTCCTCTTCTTTGAGCTGCTTGAAATAGAATCATAGAAGTTTAGAGTTGGAAGGGATCCCAAGTGTATTCTAGTCCCACCCTCTGCAATGCAGAAATCACAAGGATGGCCAGTTTTCCAGGTGGGCAAGGGGTAGAGAAGAACTACCCTAATGATGGCTCACCACTCTTTGGGCTCAGCTCAGACTGGTCAGCAGAAGGATGGGGAATCCTACTGCCCTCTAGATGTTGTGGGAGCTCCCATCAGATCCACCAGACACCATAGCCAACGGCCAAGGATGGTGGGTCAGGGGAACAGGTTCACATGCTGGATCCAAATTGGGTGGGCCCACCTTTTTCTCCAAGGAGCTCAGAGTCACATACAAGGCTTTCCCCCTCCTTGTTTAATCTCCTCAACAACACTGTGAGGGAGGTGAGGATGAGAATCAGTGGCTAGCCTAAGACCACCCAATGAGCTACATAGCTGAGTTGGGATTTGAACCCAGTCCCCCAGGTCCTAGTCCGACACTCTCACCACTACGCACTAGCTTTTGATGTGGGGAGGAATGCTCAGAAAGCTGGTGGCCCCACCAGAGCAAACCTGGCTTATAATCCTTCCCTTCCAAATGCTGCAAAAGACCAGGCCCACATCTCACATGATGATGATGCCCAAATACCATCCCTAACCTATTCACTCTGTTCTCCCCTGTCCCCTTGCCTCTGGCATATGTTTCCTAAAGTGGAAAGTGCTCTCTTGTTTCTATCACAGTCATCTTAAGAGCCCAGAGGTCATTAGCCTAGGGAGAAATGCTGCCTTTGCACAGGGACACCCGGTGAGCTTCCTGGCTGGGGAAGGATTTGAATCAGGATCACACACCTCCCTCCAGGTGATTCTGGCCACAGGACCCCCACTGTGAGAACCAGGGGTGCTCCCAGGGGGTGTGGCTGCCAAACATCAAACTGTCCTCTAGCTGTGCCTCAAAGAGAAACCAGATCCAAGCGCAGAATTCCTGAACCAGCTCATTGCAGCTGATCAAACTCCCCCCCCCCCGTTTTGTTGTTGTTGTTTTGCTAGGATTCCCCCTTTCCTTTCCAGCTGCTGCCCTTAAATCCTCCCAGGACAAGGGAGAAGATAACAAGGGGGCAAAATGGTTTGCATTAACTGCTCCTAGTGAGGTAGGCAATATTTGCCCTCCACCCTGCTCTCTAGGCAAAAGCTATCCCCCCTACCCACTCCATGATGTTTAGGTTTCACCCAGAATATGATTCCCCCCCCCCCACTTTTCTCCCCTTGATGAAGTTCTTTTCTGATTGAACTAATTATGCTGATTGAACTTCCTCCCTCCATCACCCTCTTGGAGAGTGTGAAAGGGCTGCTTAATTGGATGGGGGTAATTGTTATGCTACACACTGTCACATGTTAATGTATTAACATTGATTGACAGATAATCAGCAGTACCTCAACTGCTACAGAGAGAGAGTAAATGTGTGTGCACACCAGAGGGGTGGGGTGGGGGGAATGAATGAATATAGATATTCCAGTCATTTTATTCTTGGCTTCCTCTGTGCAGGAAGTAGGAATATCTATATTAGCACCAGAGAAGGCAGGAGCACCAGAGAAGCCCCCAAATGACACTAAGGACTGAAGGCTACTCTCTGGAGGTTTATTGAGTTTCATTTAAAAGGGCACTGGAGAGAATTGGATGATACTAAAGTACATGGTGTGAGTAACTGCCAACAGGAGGCGCTCCTTCATTTCTCCCAGAGCAAGACTTTATTACTTTGACATGAGCCAACAGTGTGACGCGGCAGCTAAAAAAGCCAATGCAATTCTGGGCCTCATCAATAGGAGTATAGCATCTAGATCAAGGGAAGTAATAGTGCCACTGTATTCTGCTCTGGTCAGACCTCACCTGGAGTACTGTGTCCAGTTCTGGGCATCACAATTCAAGAAGGACACTGACAAACTGGAACGTGTCCAGAGGAGGGCAACCAAAATGGTCAAAGGCCTGGAAACGATGCCTTATGAGGAACGGCTAAGAGAGCTGGGCATGTTTAGCCTGGAGAAGAGGAGGTTAAGGGGTGATATGATAGCCATGTTCAAATATATAAAAGGATGTCACATAGAGGAGGGAGAAAGGTTGTTTTCTGCTGCTCCAGAGAAGCGGACACGGAGCAATGGAGCCAAACTACAAGAAAGAAGATTCCACCTAAACATTAGGAAGAACTTCCTGACAGTAAGAGCTGTTCGACAGTGGAATTTGCTGCCAAGGAGTGTGGTGGAGTCTCCTACTTTGGAGGTCTTTAAGCAGAGGCTTGACAACCATATGTCAGGAGTGCTCTGATGGTGTTTCCTGCTTGGCAGGGGGTTGGACTCAATGGCCCTTGTGGTCTCTTCCAACTCTATGATTCTATGATTCTATGATTCTATGAATTCTATGAATTCTATGATTCTAAGACAGGTCAAGAGTCTGTCCTGAAATGATCCACAGATAATTTGCATGTTTCACAGCTTCAATTCTTTTCCCTTTGTGTACACAGCAGGGGGCATTGATGGGTGGCAATGGTTTTACTTTTTGTTTATTATATCTTGGCTAGAGATGAATTAGGAATGACTTAAGGAAGTGAAGCTGGTTTGAGAAGCGAGGGCACCACACATTAGTATTTGATAACAAGATACATTTACATTTTGAATAACGTTGTGGGAACCAGGATTAAAAATTTAGCAATGGAAGCCCAGTGAGCAAACAAGACTGTAACCACAGCATCAAACCACACTGTATGCTCCTGTGACACTTTCTTTTGTGACATCCAAAGGATTTAATGCTAAATGTGAACTGTCTGGAGCCATCTACTCCAAAAGCAAATCATAGGAGAGTCCTCCACATTGTAGTCCATTCCATGTGGATATATATGGAAGAACATATATTGGATATATGGAAAACACCCATATATATATATATATATATTACAGAGATATATCTGAGAACACCCAACCCAGTTTCTCTCCTTGTTCCTTCATCTGTGACCTTCAGTCACTCAACTATCCTTGGCCATCCTATCTGGTGAACCAGAAACTCTTCTTTTTGCTGTTTGAAATAGAACCATAGAATCTATTCTAGTCCAACCTCGTGCAATGTAGGAATCTTCCAGCGGTCCATACCACATGATGTAGGAATTGAGCCTCAGTTGTGTAACTCCCTCCTGCGACATATCAGACGGGTGCCATCTCTGTTGTCCTTTCTCAATAGGCCTTGTAAGTAGATACCTTTATCTCAGCCTATATCTGCACTGAAGTTGAAATTGGTTTTTACACATGCAATTATCCTTGGCAAATTGATCTCAGCACATCCGTTATGAGCCCAGGCAGCAGGACGTTTTGTGAGAAGGCCACTTTGAGAAGAGACCAGCACCAATGCCCCAGAGGATCCTGCCAGTCAAGCCCAGTTCCTCCCACAGCCTCTCCTCCCACCACCACCCTCTTGCCTCTGGATTGAAAAGAGGGTCCAGGGGCCGCCCCTCGCATACCTACATGGGGCCAGTCAGTGGCGTAGCGTGGGGGGTGCCAGGGGTGCTGGCCACACCGGGCGCAACATCTGGGGGGGGCGCGAGTCCAGAGGGCCCAGCCCCGTCGTGCCCCCGGCCCGCCCCTATTGTCAGAGCGGCCGGCCAGCCTCCGCCTGCTCCTACCTTGCCCACCCGAGGACTGCGGCAGCGCCCGCCCCCGTGGCCACCTACCCCCGCCTCGCCCATTGGCTTGCCTCCCTCGGCCCCGCCTCTCTCCGATGGCCGCAGGGGTGTCCTGCTCAGCGCCGGCGCCTTTTTTCAGGAGGTAGGGAGGCTGGACGGGGAGGTGGGGTCTGAAGCGGGCAGAGAAGGAGGGGAGCTCGTAGCCAAAAGGGCTGCACCGGCCGGCAAAGGGCCGGGGAAAGTTTGGAGAGGAGAAATGCATCGTCATGATTTCCCGGTGGAAGCGGCAGGATTAGGGATGGCGAAGCGTAATTACGCACGAATTTCGCTGGGTGAGAGCTTCGGGGATCGATCGGCGGAAATGGGAATCAATTGGAATATGAGAAAGAGAGAGAGAGAGGGACCATCATTCATAGGCATAGATTTGTAGGGTTAGGGGGTGCAAATCCATGGGTTAGGGGGCGCAAATTACTTGCCTTGCCCCGGGTTAGGGGCGCAAATTACTTGCCTTGCCCCGGGTGCTGACAACCCACGCTACGCTGCTGGGGCCAGTGACTGCCAGCTGCTCACTCTTGCCCCAAAGCTTTAAGGAGAGAAGCTACAATTTGTTAGCAGCAGTCAGACCATTGCTGTCTGGGAAGCAGGCACTGCCATGAACCTCCCTTGCCTACTCTGTCCCAGATGCAAAAAAAACCCCCTTGTGCTTCAGATTAGAAGGATGGTGAGATTTATGAAAGAGGGAAGGTGGTGAACAATGAAAGGAATATAGTGCCAATAGTTGCCTGCTCCAAGGAAAAAGAAGGTCGGGGATGGTTCCCAGTACATTTCTGAGCACAATTCAAAGTGTTGGTGCTGACCTTTAAAGCCTTAAACGGCCTCGGCCCAGTATACCTGAAGGAGCGTCTCTACATTAGAATGTGTGCTTTTATTTAAAATGCATCTCAGGGTTATTTGTGGGGCATAGGAATTTGTTCATTTCCCCCCCCAAAAAAATATATAGTCCGGCCCCCCACAAGGTCTGAGGGACAGTGGACCGGCCCCCTGCTGAAAACCTTTGCTGACCCCTGGCTTAGACTGTGCACTGCAGGCTACTGATGAGCAACCAGGGGAAAGCTTCAGGTGATCATGGGGTGGCGGAAGGTAGGCAAGCCTTTGTAGGCCACCCTAGAGTTCCACTAGTAAACAAAGAGCCAGAGAACAGACCCACTAGGGGTTATTATCTGCCACTGCAACACTCAGAGTGGAGGCCTTGGCTGCATAGCTCTGACAGAACTGAGCAAAGAAAACCTCTCTCCACACTTCCTCCCTTGGACGGCCACACTTTATTTCATGTGGCTCTCAGCAGAGATGCTCTAGCTGTGATGACGGCCTGGCAAGCTGCCAACAGCTCGATGGGAAGCCTCCACAGAAAGTTTGCAGACCAAAAAGTTTGATTTCCACCCCCAGCCTCACACCCTCCTCCCAAGCGACTGCTTCAGTCCTGCATTCGATATCAGGAAATTTGAAAGGCAGACGCTCCCGTCCCTCTCTGGGCTTCGCACTGAGCACAAAAGCAAAGCTTCGTCAGAGCTCCGGGCATTTGTATGTTTTGGAAGTCCAAATGCAGAAAAACATTGTCTCATCCTGATGTGTAAGAGTTTTGATGGTCTTCTCTGCAGCATTTGGGAGAAGAGTTCTGGGAGGGGACTTTTAGCACTTTTCCACTTCACATGATCCTTTGTTCCATTTATTTCCTAATCCTTTATTTTTGTTCCACTTTGAAATTAGCTTTAAAAGCACTGCCAATGTAGTGGCTGTATCCCTGTCACTTCAGGGAAAAGCTGTTGCTGCTTCCAGGTGCTGGAGTGCCAGCTTGGCCCCGCGACCATGGGTGCCCAAGGGCCCAAGGGTGCCATGCAGTATACATGGCCCTGGCACTGACATTTATGGGTGCCCAGCCCCTTCATGGGGAACTTTGTGGGTGCTTGGGCACCCAGGGCCCCAGGGAGATGGCACCTATGTCTGGCTGGGTAGGGATCTTGCAAAGTCCTGCTCCATGAAGAGGCTCCCTGGTGCTCATCTTGTAGAGCCAGTGTGGCATGGTGGTTAGAGTGTCAAACTGAGAACTGGAAGGCCGGGGTTATAATCCCCACTCAACCATGTAGCTTCCTGAGTAAGCTTGGGCCAGTTACTATCTCACAGCCTAACCTCCCTCACAGGGCGGTTGTGAGGTTGAAACAGGGAGAACTATATAAACCACCTTTCGCTCCTGGAAGAAAGGTGGAATACAAATGTTAATAATAATGATAATAATAAAGGTAAAGGGATCCCTGACCATTAGGTCCAGTCACGGACGACTCTGGGGTTGCAGCGCTCAGCTCACTTTGTTGGCCGAGGGAGCCAGCGTACAGCTTCCGGGTCATGTGGCCAGCATGACTAAGCCGCTTCTGGCGAACCAGAGCAGCACACGGAAACACCGTTTACCTTCCCACTGGAGTGGTACCTATTTATCTACTTGCACTTTGATGTGCTTTCAAACTGCTAGGTTGGCAGGAAATAATAATGATAATCACCATCAATTGCTCAGTACTGTGGTTTGACCTATGCAGAACTGACTAGGATTTTAGGCTGCTGTGGCAGCCCCAGCAGACAATTCTGAAGGGAATGTGGCCCCTGGCAGGCAAAAAAAAGCTTCTCTGCCCCCTAATATGCATCCCATAAATATCCCCTGATATGCCTCTTCAAAGAGGTGCCTGAACCCATTTTGCAGGCAATGGTGGCTGGTATCCATGGGGACTGGTGGGGTAGGAAGCAGAGAGACCAATCGTAAGCAGGGCCAACTGGTTTTGGCCCCATCATCCTGCCTCCTGGGTTCTTCAAGGGCGGAACTGTGACTGAGGAGAAAGAAGCTGAGAGCCAGGACCACTCTCGGGTTGGCTGTAAATACACAAATGAAACAACACATGGGTGAGAAATATCTACACCATGCAAAATGGCATGGATAAGAAGGCACTACTCATTAGCTCACTGCTATTACTCTGAGTTTTCTGAGTTGATTTACTGAAGAATTCATTTACTGGTTTACTGCAATCACCTCAATATCATGTGCTGGAAAATAATATATTCGGTATTTTACCCCCCTAGTGGCCCATTTTCTGTTAGTCATGTCGTGTTGTTTTATTTATGTGTATTCAGTTTTGTAAGAAGAAAATAAAAACATATTTAAAAAGAAAAAGAAGAAAGGCAGGCGGAGCTGACTGAGATTAGTGAGGCAGGGCCCCATTTGCCCTCCTGGACAAGCCTTCACTATTTGCGGGTGATGCCGAGTGAGATTGTAGGAGAAGTTGCCAGTGTCACATTGAGCACTACAGATTCTTCTGTTACCAGCTGCAGCCTGGTTCTAATTGTCTGAATTTTGTCCATGCTGTATTTTTATATTTTATGGTTTTAATTATTCTTCTGCTATACATTTGTTATTAATAGGGTGTTTTGTTGATAAATAAAACAAAACAAATGACTTTTCCCACTTGCCACCTTGGCCTTCTGCCCCCCAAACATCAGCTGGGCAGTCGATGCCAAGAGGCAAATTGCAGACACCCCAAATGAAAATGGGGGGCCATGTTTCTGAGGAAGTGGCAGCTGCTGCTGCTGCTGCTCTGCCCTTTGAAATTAGGAGACAGAGGTAAATCTCATTGGAGGGGGCATCGTCTCGTTTCCCAGTGAGGTATCATAGTTGGGTGAAAGCCATCTAGTCGAACACCCTGCATTGCAGGAGTCACAGCTAAATAATTCCATCCAACCTCAGTTTAAAAGCCCCCAGTGATGGAGAGTTCACTATCTTCCAACAGAGTCCATTCCACCATCAAACAGGTCTTACCATCAGAAAGTTCTTCTTAATGTTGAGTCGGAATCTCCTTTCTTGAAGTTTGAATCTATTGGTTTGGGTCCTACCCTCTGGAGCACAGAGTTGACCCATCCTGTTTCACCACCTGAGGTGAAACAGGAAGGCACAGACACACACACACACACACACACACACACACACACACACACACTGCTGCCACACTACTGAAGCCTCACTTAACAGGAGTGCATGGCTGCAACTTCTGGTGAGATCCCACAAGATCTCACAAGAGTTCGTCAAGATCCTCAAGATCTTGCAAGATCTTGTCAGAAGCTGCCACTACTGTCACCACTTCACTTCTCCAGTAGTGGCAGGGGCAGGTGGGGCACCTGCAGAGGTGCCACCACGCAGGATTCCACTGCCCAAGGGGGCTGCCTCAGTCTGTCTCATGGATGGGCCAGCCCTGCTGGAGAAGCAGAAACCAAGCTTGCGCCATCTTCCATGTGACAGCCCTTCAGATATTTGAAGATGGCTACCATCTCACCTCTCTGTGTCCTCTTCTCCAGACTAAACATACCCAACTCTCTCAACCATTCCACATAAGGCTTGGTTTCCAGACTCTTTATCAAGGGTCAGTGGGGTAGGGGAGTAACATCAAATGCATCTTCCATTCTTTTGTAAGTCTCAACAACATGAAGGCAATGTCACAGTCCATAGCCCCTGTTCCTTGCCACATAATATCAAAGGGAGAGAAATCTTCCCTTGCTCCTTCCCGTGCTTGCATAAAAAGCAGAAGCAAGCATGTTCTCATGGGAAAACCAAAAGCGTCTCTGCCAAATGGATCCTGGCTTCTCTTCCCTTCTTTCCCCTCCCAACTCCCTCCTCCCTTTCAGATTTCTGAACTGCTGGGTTGGAGTTTTACATTTTTTCCCCCTACAGGCAAAAATTATGAGTATGTCACACGAAAAAAGGCTTGCTTCTTTCATAATGAAGGTGAAGGAAGTTGTCTATACATATTGCAGCCTGTCTGAAAAATATGGAAGATAACTTAAGAGTTTCCTCTTCTTGCTTTTTTTTTTTTTTTAAAGGAAAAACCCTCCTGGCTGTATAAATATTAATTCTGAGCATGTGGTAACGGGAGAGGCCGCAAGCCAGCAGCTCTTATCAGTGATTGTTTGACTAATGCTACAGACAGTTTAAACAAGAGAGTTATTACTCGGGATGACACTAAATTAGAAGGTTCAGGCTCCCCTTTAAACATCAGCTAAGCTCGGCTGGGCCAGATTGGATTCTGCAGGTCAGGATGGCGCCTGGCGCAGGCAGGCTATTTACTATGGACCTGTTGATTAATTACACGGCACTTGATTCAATTAAAATTCTGTCTGGCTTCTGACCTGGAAGAATGTCTGAGAGGAGCCTTGTTATCCAAGGGAGCAGGGAAAAGGAAGAGGAGAATATGAGAAGGCTGGAAGAAGGAGGGGGACCAAGGGGGTGTTAAGGCAAACAAGAGATGCCTAGTTTTCTTGGTAACATCTTACTCCTTGCAGGTATTGTTTAAAGGCTCTGCTTCTGAAATCCAGCTATTATAGTCACCCATTCATTCATTTATAGAATGATATAATTGTAGAGTTGGAAGGTATCCCAAGGATCATCTAGTCCAGTGTTTCCCAAACTTTTTTGGGCAACGGCACACCTGTTTACTGAAAAAAATCTCACGGCACACCACCATTAAAGCCCCGCCCCGTGACGTCAGTGCGCAGCGTCACGCCGGGAGGGACGCACGAAAGTGAAAGTTTTTTCCCTCCCCCTTGCTGGGGAACCTCCAAGCTTTGGGGGTGGGAGGAGGCAGCAGAGTGAGGGACTGAGGGACGGCGGCAACTGAGGCGGCGGCGGCTGTTGTGGTGGTGGCGGGCGGAGGAGGGGGCGGCGGCGGGGCTTGAGGAGCCGTCGCCAGGAGTTGCTGCTGCTGTTGTTGCTGCTGCTGCCCGGACATGCCGGCCTCCTCCTCCTCTGCTGTCTCGCGCTCCTCCCTTTTGCACGCGCTGCCCCGCCGCTCGCCACCACCACCGCGGAGCCGCCCCCGGCTCGACGCGGATCATCGCCGCCGCCGCCTCTCACCGCCCGACTCGCCCGCCTCCCTCCCACGGCACACCAGCCACTGTCTCACGGCACAGTAGTGTGCCGCGGAACACCGGTTGGGAAACACTGATCTAGTCTACGGTAAAGGTAAAGGGACCCCTGACCATTAGGCCCAGTCGTGACCGACCGTATTTTTCGCCCTATAGGACGCACTTTTTCCCCTCCAAAAATGAAGGGGAAATGTGTGTGCGTCCTATGGGACGAATGCAGGCTTTCGCTGAAGCCTGGAGAGCGAGAGGGGTCGGTGCGCACCGACCCCTTTCGCTCTCCAGGCTTCGCGGACCTCTCCGTAAGCAGCGGGAGCGCTCCCGCTGCTTGCAGAGAGTTGGTCCACCTTCCATGTGACAGCCCATCAAATATTTGAAGATTGCTCTCAAAACACCTCTCAGTCTTCTCTTCTCCAAGCTGTTTAATTCATTGCATTTCTATCCCACCTTTTTCTCCAAGGAGCTCGAATGGCAAGCCCAAGCACAGCCAGTGAGCTTCATGGCTGAGTAGGAGGACTTAAACCATGGTCTCCCATGTCCTAGTCCAACCCTCTAACCGCTACAACAGGCTGGCTCTGCACCACATGTTCCGATGCACTTGTTCTCCTCAAATTTTATCAACCTCCTCTCTGGGACATAGAAACCGAAGAGGTGGGTGGGTAGGTGATTGTTATTAAGGTTGGGCTGTGACCCTATTGCTCCTTTCCAGTATTGTGGCATCTCAAAAGCTACGCTGGTGTCTCCTATGAAAGTAGCACACTGAGCATCCTTCCTGTAATTTGTGGGCATCCTATAACGGGCACCTAGTTAGCCACTGCCAGAACAGGATGCTTGGCTAGATGGGCCGCCTTGGGCCTGATCCAGTAGACTCTTCAGGGTCAAAGCAGGCTCCATCAAGTGTAAAAAAAAAAAAGTAGGCTACAAAGGTGGTAGGCATATAGACACATTAAATTGGCCAGCCCACAGAAGGAAGTGCAAGAGCTGTAAAGGAAGGGTCTGGAAACCAAGCTTTATGAGTAACAGTTGAAGGAAAGGAGAGGAGAAGGCTCAGGGCTCATCCACACTTCCACTTGTATCATACCTAGAAAACACAGGTCTGAGAGGCATCCGGCTTGTTCCATGCTTTCTAGGCACAGGGCCATGTGATTTTCCCTTTGTTCCACTGCTATCCATAGGAAAATCTGCCCTTTATCAGAGCAAATATGGATTCTTAGAAAACTTAGGGGATGTTTGCTCTGATTCAGTGGTAAAAAGCAGGTTTTCCCAGGGAAAGCAGCAGGGCAAATGGAAGACCCTCTTGTACCCGTGCTTTCTAGGCATGGGACAAGCGGAGAGGTAGACAAGGAGCCTTAAGAGGTCATAGGATAGCCATCTGCAAACATCTCAAGGGCTGCCAAATGGAAGGTGGAGCAAGCTTGTTTTCTGCTGCTCCAGAGGGGGAGGAACTGAACCAATGGATTCAAACTACAAGAAACAGGATTCTGACTCAATATTAAGAACTTTCTGGTGGTAAGAGCCATTCGACAGTGGAATGGGCTCCCTCAGAAGGTGGCAGTCTCTCCTTCACTGGAGGCTTTTAAGCAGAAGTTGGATGGCCACCTGCCAGAGATTTTTGAGCTATGATTCTTGCACTTCTGTGGATTGAACTAGATGACCCTTGGGTGTCCCTTCCAAATCTACAATTTTGTGATAAATGAAGCCCACAGAACACCATTTCTTTCTCATCTGGGGCAGGGGCTGCTCACCTGCATGTGCAAGAGAGAGCGTCTTGAGTCACACACTCACAGGATTTACCAGACCAAATGCCATTTAATTGGTGATTGCTTTTACAGAGCTGACACGATCTGGGCAAAGAAGAGGCATTCATCTTTTCCCTCTGTTTTTAATGCTAAGCAGGAGCCCTGCTCCAGGCAGCCCTGCTCATTTGGATTACACATCGTCAGTCGCTGTTTCCTTGGTGGGATTAAGCAGCTGTTTGAATGTCAAGGGAGCCTCCGTGAGACTCCTTAAGCTCACTACAACTCCAAGCTGAGCCCTCCAGAGGGGCATTATGTGAGGGGCTTGCCATCCTGGATGAATAAAATTTAATGCTGAAAGAAAGAAGACAGGGTGGAGAAGGATTAAAAGGAGACCCAGCTGCGATAAAAGAAATTAAAATCCAGCAGCATGAAATATTTCAAACACCTTTTAACTGAGGCAGCAAAAGCTGAGGCCAATAACTTCTGTACTGGAAGAAACCCAAGCAAAGCAGGGCTGGTGCCCCCCAAGGAAATAATCCACTTTGGGTGGGGTCTGTCCTCCCAGACATACTTCAGGAAGCCCCTCTCTCCTTCGGTTGCCCCCATATCAGCTTCAGTCCTTGGCTCAGGTCCTGCTCCAAAGGGCAGAGGTGCACAAGGCAAGGTAAAAGATAAAGGACCCCTGGACAGTTAAGTCCAGTCAAAGGCAACTATGGGGTTGCAGCGCTCATCTCGCTTTCAGGCCGAGGGAACTGGCGTTTGTCCACAGACAGCCTTCCAGGTCATGCGGCCAGCATGACTAAACTGCTTCTGGCGCAATGGGACACTATGACGGAAACCAGAGCACATGAAAATGCCGTTTACCTTCCCGCCGCAGCGATACCTATTTATCTACTTGCCCTGGCGTGCTTTCGAACTGCTAGTTTGGCAGGAGCTGGGACAGAGCAATGGGAGCTCACTCCATTGTGGGGATTCAAACTGCTGACCTTCCAATTGGCAAACCCAATGATTTAGACCACAGCGCCACCCACTGCAGTGGGAAGAAGCAGAGTCTTGACATCGGTGGCCCCAAGGCAATCATCTCCAGAGCCAGTGTGGTGTAACTGTTATCGAGTAGCGGACCAAGACCTGGGAGAGACCAGGCAGAGGTCAATTTAGGAGAGCGTGGCTGGTTCAGGGGGCAAATGTCTTGCCCAGTTGTTGCTGCTGCCTTGCGCTCCTTGGAGACTGGATCTTCTACAGCCTCTCAGCAACTTGGAGGTGCTGCTAGTGTCCTCTCATCATTGTTCCCAATGTAGATCTTTATCTCCCTGCCCCACCTCATTCCTGATGCAAATCTTCACTCACCCCTTCTTCCCTGGTTTGTGGTTTCCCTCAAGTGCCAAAATATCTAGAGCTATCTCCATTTGTCTCTGTGCATCCTCCACCACCTTCCACAGCCACAACTGGTGTCTCACTACCAGAACCTTGGCTGGATTTGGCCCTCTTCCTTTGCCGTTTGCTGGATTCTATGAAGACGCCCTCCTGCTGCTGCTGCTTCCCTCCCTCTTCTTTGGTTTCTTTTCAAACATGCCTTTAAGAAGTTCTGACATGATAATAAATTCTTAATAGCACTGGGCAGCAGAGGCCAAGCAGAGTCTCTGAACTCTCTCAGGCAGCCCAAAGAACTGCCAAAGACACACTTGGAAAAACAAACGGAAAAGGTGAGTTAAATCTTTCATTAAGACGAGGTTCTTCCCCACCCAGCTCTGTTTTGAACCTGAAAGGTTTGTGAAAAGGGAGGGAGGGATTGAAATGCCTCCCTTTCGGTTTGGCCTGCCCCTTCCTCGCTCATTCGCTCTCTGGCCTATGGGGGACCCCCCACCCCATGAGCTGTTAGTTTGTTTCCCTCTAAGCAGCAATTAAAAGACAGGCCTGAGTAAAGCAAGATGGAAAGGTAAGTGGCAGGTGTTGTGATGTTGCTAAAATTACCCAAATTCCCCACAATAAGAGAATAGCCAGGATCAGAAATGACTCTTTATTGCCATGGAAACCGAAAGAGAACACAGGAAAACATCCAGCAATTTCCATTCCCCGGGAAAGAAGAAAAGATGCCTTTTTGTGTGTAATCATTGTTGGCAATGGACGGAGCTTGGAAAGGTGGAGAGGTTCCAACAAAGCTGCATCTGAAGCACTTTTTGAAAGGAGAGAAACAAGCAGAATAAAGGAAGAACCAGGTGTTTTGTTGTGTCTTCTGAAAAATGCAGCACTTCCCTGTTTGGAGGGAGACCATCAAGGCATGAGTAAACTGGAAAACAACAGAAATCTAAAGATCAGGGAGGCTTTTAAAAACTTGACTGCAAGTAGATGAAGAGGAATTGGAGGAAGTGCCCCAGCTGGAGATCAGGGCTGCCCTTAGACCTGCTCCTCAGCAGATCGCAAACTTTGTAGGCACCAGGATGCAAAAGCTTCTCTTGGCAGAGAATTGAGGAAGTGGAATCATGGGAATTCCTGGCAACTTTGCAAGTGCCTTTGATGTTTGATTGCCTGGCTAGAACACAAAACAAGATTTCATAGAATCATAGAGTTGAAAGGGATGCCAAGGGTTATCTAGCCCAACCTGCTGCAATGCAGGAATCACAACTACAGAATCCCTGGCAGGTGGCCATCAACCTCTCTTTAAAAGCCTCAAATGAAGGAGAGTCCACTTTCCTAATGTTTAGCTGGATTCTCCTTCCTTGTAATTTGAATCCATTTGTTCAGGTCCTACCCTCTGGAGCAGCAGAAAACAAGCTGGCTACACCTTCCATTTGACAGTCTTTTAGATATTTGAGGAGAGCTATCCTATGAGTCATGGTCAGATCACTTCCTGTTGATATTTAGGCTCTCAGCACCTTGCCCCCCTGTAGAGGCAGGGTGATGTGGTTGGTCTGCACTTGGAGCATGATCGATCCAATTGGTTTCCAGATGGCCCTGGGGGATTTCCCAGCTGATATGACTGGCACTCCTGTTGAAGTCCTGGCTGACTTGTGGAACCTCTGGATGGCTCGGGCCATTGACACAATCATCCCTGAGTGCCCTCTCCCACTTCATGGAGACCATTTGGCTCCCTGGTATACTCCACCAATGCTTGGGGCAAGGAAACAAGCCAGGAGATGGCTCGAAAGCAAGTGGAAGAAAATTTTGATCGAATGCAGTTGAACACTGGTGAAAGCTCATCATTGAACCTACCTAGTGTCAGCGAAGGCATACTTTGCTGCCTCCACTGCATTCTCATTGTGCTTTCCAGCAGCGTTTTTCCAGTTGGTCTGGGGCTTTTTACAGTCTGGCCTGAAGAAGATTGTAGAACTGACAGTAGCTTGCTATGACTTGTTTGCAAAGCATGTTGAGGATAAAAACTCTTGCATCCACCCAAATCTTAACTTCACTGTTACACATCCCCAACTCCCTCCACTGTTCCTCATAAGGCTTGGTTTCCAGACCATTTATTGTCTTGGACATCCTCTTCTGCACTCCTTCCAGTTTGTCCTTTTTAAACTGTGGTGCCCAGAACTGGACATAGTATATCTGCTGAGCATTCTACCGAAACAGCTAGGCTCCTTTTGCTATGTGGAAAAAAAAGAGATTCTGGCTTGATCTTCTGTCTATTTACCAGAGCTGAGGCAAACCTTTCTGCCTGCTTTTCTTCCAGGAAAACTTCCACTGTTGGCAACCCTGCTCTTCAGGACTTCTTTGCAGTGTGTTGGGGGGTGCAGGGAAAGAGAGAAGCATCATGGTGCTCTCTTAGGTGGCTGTGGAGCCAGAATCCTGCTGCATACTCTGCAGTTTATTCTTTTGTATAAAAGAGTCAATATGCCAACTTTGCTCCCACGTCGACTTAGGCAGCACTGCTGCGGAACATAATAATGTGATTCACAACATCAGGGGTTCTTCCGCCTGCTCATCTTCCAACATAAAGTCTGCCAGCAATGCCCTTCTGTATTCTGCATGGGACAAACAGGTCGGTCTATGCAAAAGCAGGGAGAAGCTAGACACAAACCTGACATCAGAATCCAAAAGCTGATGGGAGAACATTTCCACCTCCCAGGACACTCCCCTGCTGGTCTTCTTTTCAAACAAGGCACTTCAAAGGGAAACTCCAAAGGAGAAAGCTGCTGGATTACAATTTACCAGGCAATTCAGTTCCGTCACCTGTGGCTTGGATTGAGATCATTTTAAAAAGAAAAAAGAAAAAAAGCACATTACATGTGTTAATTAGCTTTCCAAGGCCAGGGTTTGTGTTATATCACTAATGCTACCTTCTTAATTGATCATTGTAACTATTTTGCTTTTAAGTAATCCCCACTGTCCGTTTCTTTTGCATTTCATCTGCCTCTCCTTTCCACCCACCCCTGACCACACCTCTGCCACTTTAGGAATGGGCTTCATGCATCTGACTTTGGTCTAGGATCTAACCAGTGGCAAAGGAAGGGGGTGAGGGGGTGCAGTCCACCCTGGGTGTCAGCACTGGGGTGTGTGTGACAAAATGAGTTTTTAAAAAATAATAAATTGGGCTCATGAAACTTTTTAGGAGTGACGTGTTGGCTTAGGCGCCCACAGGTTCCACGCTACCTGAAACGGCAGCGTGGGACTTGCATCTGCCTACCACCTCTTCCTCAGCCATCCTACAGCTGAGGAGAAGGCGGCAGAGAGGCTCCACATGTCGGAGAGGCTTGCCCCGCCCTGGCTGTAGGACACCCCCCCGCACCAGGCACCCGAGCGGCTAGCTATGCCGCTGGATGCAACAAGACTCTTTCCAAAAGCTTTGCTTTTGCTGCAGCAGATTAACGTGGCTCCTCTTCCGTAAATTGCAGGGTTGCAATTCTTCAAGAAGTTTAATTTTACATGTTTGGGTCTGAATAGAGACAAGGGGATCCTTCCCACCACAGTTGCTAGCCAACAAGGTAATAGCAAGTTGGTGGTTTTATCGCTTGTCTCTGCCACAGTTCTTATTTTGCATCCACTCAGGCTCTAACTAAAGTGGCACCACCTGTACCTCTCGCATTTCATTTCCTTCTGATTTCATGGTTGACAGTTTCTCTCACCCCACCACACCCCAGCCTGCCACCACCTGCCCATAATATCTGCAGCTGATATAGAAGACTGCAGTCCATGGAAGCTTATTCCAAAATACTTTTGTTAGACTTTAGGATGAATTGTTTTGATGGTTACCTAGATAACTCAATGGTGATGTCAACCCAGTGTACGGCAAATTTCATGTTAGGAATCATGAGGAAAGGAATTGAAATTGAAACTTCCAATATCATCATGCCATTATACAAATCTAGGCTACAACCGCATTTAGACTACTGTGTGCAGTTCTGGTTGTCTTATCTCAAAAAAGGTATTGGGAAAGAGTTGGGAGAGGTTCGAAAAAAGGCAACCAAAGAGGTCAAGGGGCTGAAGCAATTCCCATGAGGAAATGTTGCAGAGTTTGGGACTTTTTATTTTTTAAAAAAGCAACATGATAGAAGTTAATAAATTTGTACATGGCATGGAGAAATCTGAGAGAGAAAAGTCGTCCTACCTCTCACAACAACAGGAACTCCAGTCAGTGGCGTAGCGTGGGGGGTGCAGGGGGGGCTGACCGCACCAGGCGCAACATCTGGGGGTTAGGGTTAGGGGGTGCAAATCCATGGGTTAGGGGGTGCAAATTACTTGCCTTGCCCCGGGTGCTGACAACCCACGCTACGCTACTGACTCCAGTGAAGCTGAATGCTGGAAGATTCAGGACAGATTAAAAAGAAGTCACTCTTCACACACCACATACCTTAAACTACGGAACTCACTCCCACAGAAGGCAGTGATGGCCACCAACTTGGAAGGCTTAAAAAAAAAAGGATTAGACAAATTTATGGGGCAAAAAGCTACCAATGGCTACTAGCCACAGTGGCTATGCTTTGTCTCCACAGTCAAAGGCAGTAATGCTTCTGAATAACAGTTGTTGGAAACCTCAGAGAGTTGCTCTTGTGCTCAAATCCAGCTTGTGGGTTTCCCACTGGGACATCTGGTTGGTCACTGTGAGAACAGGAGGCTGGACTAGATGGGCCATGGGCCTGATCCACCAGGGCTCTTCTTATGTTCTGATGGTATGTCCATACCCAGTGTACTTCCACTGTGAAGAAGTGCAGCAACTCACCACCTCCTCCTGCTGCAGAGTAATTGGAGTTTAAGAGTCACTGTTAATTCATCTGGGTTTTGTGTGTCTATGCTTTTCTGTGTTGTGTTTATAGTGAATTTTTGTTATAAACCTCTGCTTTGGTGACAGACAATATATAAATCTACTAAATAAACAAATATTCACATGGGTATGGCTTGGTGGAAAACAAATTCAGCTATGAAGTCACCAACCGTTGATGAGTGGCCTGCGATTTCTTCCTTTTAAATATATGTTTATAGTATTGCACGCCACCGCAATCTCCGAGTGGTGCAAAATTCCAAGAGTTCCAGGTGCTTACCAGGGTTTGTTTTACCTTTGGGAATGAGGCACAGTATAGACTGTCATGTCTTAATGATATATGGTTTATTTACACATATATACTGTGGGGTGTAATCCACTGGGAGCAGTCAAATACAACATTCCTTGTTTTCCTAGAGTGGACATGCAAGGGAATGTTGCTCCAGCCAGTTGAATCCTTCCTTGCGCGTGACTAGTGGGTGGGCGTGACCTTTCCAGACCTGGCAAAAGGCCAAGGCATGCTGCCACGCTCTCTCTTTTCCATCTTCCTTTTGTCCTGCGAATTTCATGGACTGAGCTGCTGGTTGTCAGCCAAGCAGTCCCCCAGGTCATCTCCCTTATGGGGTAAACCTGTCTGAACATGTTTGCCTGCCTTCAGGGATCACACTGTACTCTGCCTGGTCGTGAGTAAACTTTCTTTTTATTGCTTATGCATAAGACTGTGGTGTCTTTATTCTTTTAGGATGGATTCAAGGGGTCTTACCAGGAAAATATTAGAAGACATTTCAATCTGGACAAGCCAGATTGAATTGCTTATTGTCTTAAGAAACTCACACGAGTTTGCAACCAGCTTTCTGCTGTGTAAAGGCGAATGCACTCTGCTAAGTAAAGGAACTTGCTAGCGCAAGTTAGGAAGTATATTAATAAACAATATATCCACTCCTGCCACCCTGAACATTCCTACATATACAACCTGAACCTAAGATGGAGGGCTTCACAACATTTAATATGCCAAAAGGGTATTGTTTCTCCCATAGCCACAAACTTGGATTTAAACAGACATCAAACATTGCTATTGTGCTCCCTGTCTTTTCCCAGCTTGCTGCTTAACATCTGGCCCACATCAAAGCAACTTCTAACTCTCAACTTTGACTTTGTCTGTTGAGGGAGGGGACCCCAGCACCCATTTGCCATCTTGCACTGAGCCCCTCAATCCCCCATCACCTCGCCAGGAAGGTAGCTTGGCTTGATTAGCTACAGCCTAATGCCCCAAGCTCATAACAATAGTTTTAGACGGGTCTCTGAGTTCTTCAGGCCACATTGCTAATATCCTCTCTCAGCAACAGGAGGATTGATTGTGGGTGTTCGTTCATTATCCATGAGCAATGTACTTGATCTGTGAATTTATGTCTGCAAATAATTACTAACCTAAATCAATACTATTACTTTATTACTTGCTGGGCAGGTTTGACCTCAATTCTCTGGTGTGAAATCTCTTTCTAAGTGGCTGTTTGCCTTTCTTCATCTAGCAGCACTGTGGTGCTGAGGAGGAGGGGAGGAGGGGGCAGAAATCAAACATGTGTGGTTTAGATTTTGTTCTCTTCTTGACAGGGCTTCTTACACATTTTGCAAAAGGCAAGCTAAAGTCACCAAGTCATGAGACAAGGATATTCCTCTCACCAGCCCTGAAACTCTCATAGAATCACAGAATCATAGCATTACAGAGTTTGAAGAGACCCCAAGGGTCATCTCACCCAAACCCCCTGCAATGCAGGAATCACAGCTGAAGAATTCCTGGCACATGGCCATCCAACCTCTGTTTAAAAACCTCCAAGGAAGGAGAGCCCATCACCTTCCAAGGGAGTCCATTCCTCTGTCAAACAGCTCTTAAGCTCAGAAAGTTCTTCCCAATATTTAGTCCATTAGTGCGGGTCCTGCCCTCTGAAGCAGCAAACAAGCTGGCTCCATCTTCCATAGGACACTCCTTTAGATATTAGAAGATAGTTATCATATCACCTCTCAGCCTTCTCATCTCCAGGCTCACAGGAGCCCAGGTGTTGCCCAGCCATACGGGTGCAGGCTCATCCTCAAGACCCACTAGAGAGACAACTATGGCAAATGGGAAACCAGATACTCCCTTTAAGGTTTGCCATGATTGACCTGCCAGGGCTCCTGTGCTCTTCTCTAGAGCAGGATATTGTGTTCTTTGTGGCTCTGTACATAAGCCAGCTTGTAAGAGTGTATATATCCTGGAAGACTCGTTAAGAGCCATGCAATGAAATAACAATAGGAACAGTGAGAGGTGCAGCCATCTTCATCAAAGGGATGCTGTGAGACAGGCAGCTGCACTTCTCTGTTAGCCACACAGCTGTCCCATGGACCATGGCCCCCTTTGTAAGGTTGACAACCGGCTTCATTGACCTGGCATTACACAGCAGCTCCTTAAGGTCATGTGGGTCTCCCTTGTTGATTCCAGTATCCTTCTGGTCAAAACCAGACCCGGAGGCAGGGATAGTTTTCAAACAATGACTAAACCTGCCTCGGTAATGACATGGTCTGGTCCTAGCGTAACCTCATCCTCCTACCTGTGATCACTGGGTGTCCCAGTGCATCCCCACTCTGTGGAACCTGCCCCAGCCATTCTGTTGGCTGAGGCCCACTCCCAGGCAGCCCTGACCCTCTCCCCTTCTGAACAGAATATCTTATACAAACTATACAATAAACCAATAAAACAGTAGAAACTAATAATAATCATAATAATGATAATAATAATAATACACAAATTGAAATAAACCACAACCCCAACCAAACGATTAACTCACCCCTGACACAGCAAAAACAAAACAAAAGAACCAAAATTTAAAACGTCACAGATTAAAAACTATTTGCAAACATTTACAAACATTTAAAAGCATTTTAGACAGTTGCCCCAACCCCAACACCTGGATTCATCTAATAACGTGGGGAAAGTCATCTCTTTTTGGAAAACACCCATGAAGATTTCTAACGTAGGAAGACTGGAAATCTAAATCTAAGCCATTATATGAACTTTTGCTACTTTTTTAAGATCAGATGTTTGCTTGGTTTTGTGTTTGTTGTTTGTTTGTTTTTTAGTAATTGTAAGTTATTTAAAATTGTTTTCTAGTGTTGTATTTTAAATTGTTGTAACCCGCCCTGGAACAATGAATTAATAATCATAATTATAATATTAAAATGAGGTCCAACTGAACCCCACAAAAGGATTAAGGGGGAAATTAAGATCCAAAGGCCTGGATAAATAAGCATGCCTTAGTGGATGGTGTCAGGCACACCTCCCTCAAGACTCCTCAAAAGGGGCCTCCGCTGCTGATTTATATGTTTTAATCAGAGCACCAGAAAAGGGTGAGCTTCCATGGCAGAAGAGACCAGCTCTCCTTGTTAAATAAAGTTATTGCTTTAATAAGTGTGGGAGGGAGGCTGGTCCACTCCGGAGCCGGCCTGATTCAATATTGGTTCATCAAGGACTTCTTTTAATGAAATGGAAGGAGGCCTGATCCTCCTGAAGACACTCAAAGGAGATGTTTGCTTTTGTCTCCCGAGATGTCCCCCCACCTACCCTGTCCTGTAAGGAGCAACAGGGCTGGGGCCAGCGACATAAAGGGACTGGACCAGAATTGCTCTCTAATATTGCTTCCCATCCATCACTCTTGTGCTGGGGAGTTCAGGGCAGCCTTCCCCAATAGGCAAAGGCAGCTTCTGGGCGGGTGAGGATGTTCTTGATGCATACCCAGAAGCAATGGCAGGAGGGCACTGAGAACATGTGAGGCAGGACATAAGCACACCTCCTCAAAAGGCCCAGGGTCATTTAGCAGCTCAGTTTCATAGAAACATAGAATTGTAGAGTTGGAATGGGACCTTGAGCGTCATCTAGTCCAACCCCCTGCAATGCAGGAATCTCAACACCCAGTGCCCCATCTCATTTGAAACCAAACCAGACTCTGCTTAGCTTTGCAAATGTGCTAGCAGTTTTATTGCTGCACCAGCCACAGGGGATGTTCAAATGAGCGGCTTCAAACACAGGGAGGACCTTTCCCTCCTCCATCCCCATTGCGTCTCAAGCCCCATTTGGATGGCATTCTTCACATCAGAGAGGGAGGATGGGGAGGACGACATGCATGAACTGTTTGGTTTTCCTGCCCCCTGAATCTCCTATTGATGCAGCAGTCGTCTGTGCGTATGTGATGGCTGTCTCAGATGTTCACATTACAGCTTACAAAAACTGAGGCTGCTGAACAGACTCATGGGCTGCGATGTTGGGGGTTTGGGGGGGGTTGGTGTTGATTTTTTTTTTATTTTTTTGAATATTGCAGTTTATGTGGAAATTGTTCCATTTGATTGCGTATTTTCTGATGTTTTGCTTATTTATGACTACCTTTGGTATGTTGTAATTATATATTTTTTCATGTTGTAAGCCGCCTTGAGCATGGTTTGAACTGTGGAAAGGAGGCATACAAATAAACTTAGTATGCAGTGCTTTTTTTTCTAGAAAAATAGTTGTCGGTACTCACCATGAAGTTGCTACAGTAAGTGCCACACTTTTTAACAACTAGCAGTAGGAGCACGCAGCATGCAGAAGAAATGGTCACATGGATATTGCCACAGAGAGAATAACTTGGATTATTTGCTAAATTCTTGGACTACATCCACCCATTTTTCATCTCCTGTTTCCATTATCAAAAAGGTGCACTCCCAGATATGCACACACATCCCCAACTTAATCTCTGGTTATTTCATCCCTCAGCAGCTTTTTTTCAAAATGCAATAAAAAGAATTTTGTTTTAAAAATAAGTAGACTTGTGCCCAGTTATTGTTGTTAAGAGTTTTATTATTTTGAAAAATTAAAAAAGGGAACAAAGTTTATTACATGAATGAATGAATGAATGAATGAATGAATGAATGAATGGACAAAGCCATAGAAGGTTGCATGGCGGGAAAGCTGTGTGAAAGCCGTTAGTTCCAAGCTGTGTTAATGAAAGGAGTGGGAAGATGAAAAGCTGGACTGGATGGAAAGACCAGGCAAAAAGCAGAGGGAGAGAGGGAACACTGTGCAATGGTGCAAGCTCCACCCACCTTTGGTTTTGACCCTGCTCATTGGTGGCATGTGACCCTGGACAGATCTTACTTTCCCCCCAGCCATTGTGTGACTGTCACCATCAACAGAAAAAAGATTTCCCAGCAGGGTGGTAGATGAAGGAGGGACCGAGACCCAGAGAACAAGCCCTGGACCCCTGAAAGAAGTGCAGGGACATCTTCAGACATTTCCAGAAAACAGAGGCTGTGCTAGGTGGAGGTTGGGCTGTTCTTCACTTTCCTGAGTTGCTGGCCTCTCCCCTATGGACTTGCCCTGCAGGGCCAAAGCAACAATGCCAGACCCAGTGGCTGCACACAGGACAGACAAAATAAAGGACATCTTCACACAGCACCTAGTTAAACTATGGAACTCCCTCCCACAGGAGGTAGTGGTATCCACCAACCTAGGTGGCTTTAAAAGAGGATTGGATAAATTCATAGTGAAGAAGGCTATTGATGGCTACTAGCCACAATGACTATGTTCTGTCTCCATAGCTGGAGGCAGCAATGCTTCTGAATACAAGTTATTGGAAACCACAGAAGGGAAGAGGGATCTTATGCTCAATTCCTGTTGTGGGTTTTCCCCAGGCATCTGGTTGGCCACTGTGAGGACAGAATGTTGGACTAGATTGCCGATGGCTTGATCCAGCAACCTCTTCTGATGTTCTTATGTCTGTAAAGCCAGCCTTGGCAGGCGCTCTTTCCCTGAATTTGGGAATCCCAGGAGGCAAAGAGGGGGCAGGAACAGGGTGGGAAATGAGGCTGAAGCATGTATCACATGTAAGAATATCTGTGCAAATTTATTTCTCTATGTGGGGTGTCTAGAACTTGTGAAATTTGCTAGAATCAAAGCTGCATTGGAATGGAGCAAGCGATATTTGGGGCAGGCAGCTGCTGGCCACGCACACTTACAAAATTCTGGATTTCCATTTGAGACATTGTGAGCTTAGAAGCACAATCTGTCAATGAACTACCGCAAAGCTTTATGCATGCAACTGAAGGCTGGCTTTTGACTGAGGAGAAATTTAACAACACTGGGTTTTTGCAGCAACCTGAGGGGTATTTTGGAAGGGGGATTTTGGGCTGGAAGTGCTTGAAAGGGCCTGGAGATTGTGGAGCAGCATTTTTAAGCACTGCTTAATCCTGCTGAAAAGGCTCAAGCTGCAAATTGTCTACCTAAAACCAGTTTGGCTGGGGAAGGAGGACTGTAGGGTTGACAGCAACAGGGAGGAGTTCACTCTTTTGTTCATCACCATTTTTGCTAATTCAAATCACCTGCTCCCTTGCAGGGCTGCCCTCAGCCACGGCCCCCAAACCCACAACGCAGGGTTAATAATGATGAACTGCATTTTTTTTTCATCAGCAGAGCAATTTTCAGAAGCTCTCTGAATTCTGAAAGTTCACATTTCCCACCTAATCCTGTGCAGGTCTTGCTTTTATGGGAGGGTGAGACAAGGAGAACGAATAGCGTTCCATGTTGCAGTTGCTAGAAACCACAGGAGGAGAGAGTTGCTCTGTTGCTCAAATGCTGCTTTCCCACAAGCATAAGGGTGACCATTCTGCGAGCAGGATCCTGGACTAGATGGGCCTGATCCAGCAGGCTTTCCTTATTGTGTACAGGACGCTCTCCCTCACTTGCATTTTCTGCCACATTTAGATTTGCGGAGTCACCCTCTTTATTTGTGCTGTCTAGGAAGGCTGCCCAAAAGTTTCTTACAGGAATGAACATGTCAGTAGCTCCAGGAAAAAGAAAGGCAGGCGGAACTGTACAACTGGGGAGAAAGCGAGGCACAAAACGTTCCCATATCATCTCCCCATCCCCATCCTTGGATGAAGGCCTAAACCTGCTTCCAACTTTGCTCCCCTGCTGCTGCAAGGAGCCGTCGTTTTCTGCTCAGCCGAATTTGGAGGACGGCCTGGCTGCTCAATTATTCATCAGGTGCTTCCGACAGTTCCGTAACACGGTGCCTGCCAAAATGGAAATTCAGTTTCTCGATCCAGTGGCCAGACGCGGGGGAGGGAACTCATCCCCAGGGCGCAAGCGCAGGGAGGGACACGGACGCCTTTCCTTCCCGTGTGCCAAATATTTAATTCAGGAGCGAGAAAAGATAAAGCATCTGAATGTGATTCTATGCGCGGGGGGGGGACGGCGGGGGGGGAGAGAGGTCGCTCCGGGAATCTTACAATAAAAGAGAATATTGGACAAAGGAATTGGGGAGCTGGGAATAAAGATAAAAATGCAAAACCCAGGCATCAAAGCAATTTCCTAATCCTATTGTGTTTTGTGTAATTTAATTTGAAAATAACTTTATAGCGGCTTTTACACCATGTTCCCCCCCCCCTTTGCTTTCACTTAAACTGGTGTTTTGTTCCAATTTATGTATTTTTTTTCCTGCTAATGCGTAAGTATGTTAAAAGATTGGAAGGTAATACCTGCCAGTGCTTTCTGCTGCTATCAGTTCTCTTTTACGCTCCTGTAGCTCATCACGCTTATCCCCAAAGGAGTTTTCTTTTCATGGTGCCTTTTCCATTATGCTACATTGGGGAAGGAAGCGGGTGGGGGGGAGGCAAAGGATCCACTTTTGTTTCTCTATAACTGTCAGACGCGTGTAGTTGTTTTGCAAAGTGGGATGCCATCCAAATGCACAGACCTAAAAGAGATCAGCCGCCTGCCGAATGTGTCTGCACGACACAGTTATGAACACAGGAACAAAATACCTATTACAGTTAATGATTCCCAGGATATGCATGAGATGACGACTCTCAGCTCAGAAACTGAGCGGCTGCATTTGGAATACTGTGTACAGTTCTGGTCACCTCAACTCAAAAAGGATACTCTGGAGTTGGAAAAGGTTCAGAAAAGGGCATCCCAAATTATCAAAATTACAGAGCAACTCCACTATGAAGAAAGGTAGCAGTGTTTGGGACTCTTTTTACTTTAGGGCTGATCCACACTCTTCCTTCTAAGCACAGGTCTGGGGTTTCCAGGTCCAAGTGGTTCTTTCCCCCCTTCCTCTGCTTTTCCTGGAAAAATGGCACATTTTACCACTGAATTGGAGCGAACAGAATTTGGGTTTTCCGCAGACTGCCATTCAGTGGTAAAACACAGATTTTCCTGGGGCAAATAAAAACCCTGCTTAGACCTGGAAATCTCAGACCTGTGCCTAGAAAGTGCAGCAGGAAAGGAAGTGGGAATGAGGATAAATGATCTCATGGAGATGCTACATGCTGCAGGCAGGATCCTACCATATTTTTTTCATACATCATTTGGAAATCCACAACTCTCGGCCTAAGACATTGAACGTCCTGAGGCAAAGGACAAGATGGTGCTTGCTCTCCACTCCACATTCAGGACTTGACTGGACTTTCAGATATGCGTACTATACACAATCTTCCATCCTAGGCTTCTCTTCTTTAGGAGAATGCTGGGCAGGCCATAGGCCGGGTCGTCCTCTTATATACCTGCTGGGATTGGCAAGGCATCTGACCCTCACCTGAATCTCATAGCTCTACTGTAGCTGCCTCTGACTAGTTATCATTTAAGTCTTGGGGAAAATAATTAGCATCACACGTCATGTGCATGGATGTTGCCGAACCAATTAACCAACTAGAAGGATTACTGTTAATAGCACCAGTTTTCCTATAACTTGATATTGCTGGGTTGTTTTGATGAACTGCAAAAGCATTTTTAGTTTGCTTTCTGTTTCCACCCTGGAACTTTTCTTTATTAGTGCCACTTTGTTTTGTACGATTCCTTGCAAATGAAGGAAAACAACTTTTCTGCTTGAATATGTTGATAATATAATTTTGGTTACTGAGGACAAACAAGATTGTACAAAAACAAAATTGGGTGCAGGCCTGGCCAGGACATAGGCGTCCTGACTGTGACAAAGGTGACCTGTGTGCTTGCTTGCTTGATTAACAGCTGTTGGGAACTTCAAGGTCCCTGCTCTCCCTTCTTATGGTCTTTGTACTGGACCTGGAGACTCCAATAGAGAGCATTCCATGTCAAGAAGGAGGGCAAGTGGGCACTCTATCAAATGACAGGGCAAGAGTTACATGGAGAAGGGGCTTTTCACTGGTGGTGCCCATTGTATGCCTCACTCTTCCCAGACCTGCTCTCCTTTGGCCTGTATTTTGGAGCTTTATAATTTAGGAAGACTTTGGAAGAACTGGTTGACAAGTCTTATCAGTTGCTAACGTATGAGCAGATTTTATTTGCTGCTATTCTGTGCTTCTGATGCACCAGGGTTTACACCAGCATAATAGTTGGCCAGGATGCCAGAAGGGATACAATTTATGAGTTTTCTCCATTATCTGCACAGCAGGGGGTGTTCAGTCAACAGTGCAAAGGCTGAGCTTAAGCATTCCCTGCTGGTTACCTGCTTTCAGCAATAGGGGTCGCTGTTTGGTAGTACCCAATTGGTTAGCTGTCAGATTCTAGAGCTCCCTATTGGTGGCTCTTAGGTAATTCACAAAATACAGAGTCCATTCATAGAACGCAATGTTCATTCATAGAGCAGTAGCATAAATCTCCATTGCTACATATTGGGTATATATCTCAGCGGCTGAACGTACAAGTTTATGGCCATGCTGTAGTGTAGTGCTTATGCGACTATGAATAAAAGATGGTTGGGTTCATTGTCTTGGGTTTGTGGGGGAAGAGGTGACAAAACTGATTTTCAATAAGTGCCCCCCCTTTATTTCCATAACAAGTCCTTGAGTCTGTACTCTGGTGACACCAGGGACCTATAAGGTGCAGGGCTTGTCAGTCCAACCCCTGCACAGTCTCATCAGGGCTGACCTCAAGGCAATTGGAGCAATTGGGCCAAATTGGGCCCCGCGGGCCGCTCCTAAGGGGGCCCCTGCACCAGGGTGATCTAGATGGATTTTACTTATGTCTATAAGATTTTGCAGACTTTGGTTGTGAACTGGGGCCCTACCAAAAAAAAAAAAAATCAAGTTGTACCCCACTGCTTCAAATTGGGCTCCACTGGCTAGCTCAGAGTCTAATAGTTGCTGGGCCTGAGTTGCCCTGCCCTTGCATTAAGTCTTGGGTTTCCAATTTTGGGAGAGGGGAGACTGCGGCACTGGGGAGCGGGCAGGCTGGAGAGGCCCCCTAGATTTAGAGGCCTGAGTTGCTCTGCCCTTGCATGAAGTCTTGGGTTTGCAATTTTGGGTGAGGGGAGACTGCCCGCTGGGGAGCGGGAGGGCTGGTGAGGCCCCCTAGATTTAGAGGCCCTAGGCTTCAGCCTACTTAAAGGTAAAGGTAAAGGGACCCCTGACCATTAGGTCCAGTCGTGGCCGACTCTGGGGTTGCGGTGCTCATCTCGCTTTATTGGCCGAGGGAGCCGGCGTACAGCTTCTGGGTCATGTGGCCAGCAT
The DNA here is from genome assembly GCF_965112155.1 of Podarcis liolepis. Taxonomy (NCBI): domain Eukaryota; kingdom Metazoa; phylum Chordata; class Lepidosauria; order Squamata; family Lacertidae; genus Podarcis; species Podarcis liolepis. Next base: position 58,570,640 of record NC_139561.1, on the reverse strand, counting down.
GACTAAGCCGCTTCTGGCAAACCAGAGCAGCGCACGGAAACGCCGTTTACCTTCCCTTTATCTACTTGCACTTGACGTGCTTTCGAACTGCTAGGTGGGCAGAAACAGGGACCGAGGAATGGGAGCTCACCCCGTCATGGGGATTCAAACCACCAACCTTCTGATCGGCAAGTCCTAGGCTCTGTGGTTTAACCCACAGCACCACCCATGTCCCTTCAGCCTACTTAGCCTATACATAAATCCAGCACTGAGGGCAAGGCATGATATGATACATGTACACCACACTGCCACCTCTCAGCATTTGCTGCCCAAGGCAGCTGCCTCACTCTGTTTCATGGAAGAGCCGGCACCAATCTCTTAGTTATGCATCTTTTAGGTGCCATTGCAAGCCTCACTTCAGGTTCGTTTTCTGTTGTGGGAGAAGAGACTGTTCCGCATCTCCCACCGTCCACCTGAGCACAGCCAATATTTGCTGGCACAGCTGGGAACTGGAGTCAACCCTTATCTCAGTTCTATAGTCAGGAACACGGGGCAGCTTTGCGGGCATGCAGGATTTATTTTTATTTTCAGCTGCTCTGTGCATCAGGACTTAGGAGGATAAAATAAAATGGTCTGCTTAAAAAATGAATGCAACAGTTGGTAGCTCATCTCATGTGCAACATGCATGGCATGTTGAGATGTGTGAAGACCTTGTGGTTTTAGTTGCCGGTCTCCCCAATTACTTTGGGGGTTGGGGAACTTGCACCACCAGAAAAGAGGGATGACCTAATAATGTCATTAATATTAAACCACAAAACATGCAAAGCCCATTCATTTCCTTGCAAAACCAATGAGCTATGAAGTTATCTTCCTTTTTGGAGAGAGAGCCTGGTGAAGTGTGCAACAGGTACCACCAAAATGATGGCATCTCTTCCCCTTTGCCTAGAATGGAGCCATTTCTCTTCCCTTGCTGTCCCACAGTTGATTAGAAGGCTGCAAGGGGGAACATGCAATGAAGCTAATCTGAGCACCAAACCTTGGCAGAAGATTCAGCAGAAGGAGCTTAGAGTCAGAGAGGACATCTGCAAGATGGCAAGCGCTCCACTTCAGATAGTTGCCAACTGAAAAGGGAGGGCTTTCTACAGATATCTTGGCAATCTGTAAAAGGGGTATCTATGTTCTAGGATGCTTAACAGAATTATCTTCTAAATTGCTTTCAATATTATTGTTACAGATTATAAGATCCACTATACGTTTTGGAAACAAGTGGTGGAGATGATGGTGGTTTGTAGTCTGCAGCTGACTTACCTGCTTGAGTCCTGCTCTGCCTGCGTCATTAATATAGTGTATGTGCTCACTGTAAAATGGACTGTATAGGGACACGGGTGGCGCTGTGGTCTAAACCACTGAGCCTCTTGGGCTTGCTGATCAGAAGGTCAGCATTTCAAATCCCCACGATGGGATGAGCTCCCGTTGCTGTCCCAGCTCCTGCCAACCTAGCAGTTCGAAAGCATGACAGTGCAAGTAGATAAACAGGTACTGCTGTGGGGGGAATGTAAATGGCATTTCCATGCGCTCTGTCACTCGTCATGGTCCTCCGTGCGCCAGTAGCTGTTTAGTCATGCTGGCCACGTGACCCAGAAAACTGTCTGTGGACAAATGCTGGTTCCCTCGGCCTGAAAGCGAGATGAGCACCACAACCCAATAGTTGCCTTTGACTGGACTTAACTGTCCAGGGGTCCCTTACCCTTACCTTACCTAATATGGAGTGTGTTAGGTGGATTTGCGGTGCCTTGATTTGATGGCAGGAATGTACAGCCACACCCAAGAGTGACACCCCAGAGATAAACAGAGCTTTTCCTTTGGGCTCCATCCATGGAAACCCATTCCACATCCCACACCCCCAAGCTCTGCCCAGGAACAAAGAGCCGGTAACTGTATTTCCACAGAGAGTTGCAGCAGGTCCCCTCAGCCAGTACTCTGTGGCCAAAGCTCAGTCCCGGAACATATGAATTAATAAAGACTGAAGTGTCTGAGCATGTCCAGATTTCTTTTATCACATCCTGTGGAGCCATAACAGTTTACAGCCCAGAAGGCGGTTTTCGGAGACCTGTTTGAAAGGTGTAATGAAGTTAGATGCAATCCTGCCTGGGTTTCTGTTGCAGTCTGAAGCACACAGCACCTGCAGAAGCTCTGCGAAGCTGCAACACTGCCACCTGCTGCTTGCCTTCAGTTGGGACGGGACAGCACTTTAATTCTGGCATCTAAAGCCACTCAGTACCTTGGCACCATCCACAATCCAAGAAGGATGCAAACGCAAGCGTGGAACAGGCCTTTCATGCCTTCCTTCTGTTCAGCTGTTTGGAACAGGCATGTTGGAAGGTTTAGTTCCTTTTCTGCATTCAGCTTCTTGATGCCTCCATTGAGTGGCCACAAAGCAAAGCCATCTTATCAGGGACGCTGAGCCACTGTGAAATGTTACCTCTTCCATTTTTTGTTTTTGCTTTTTGTAACTTACAACTTTTATTGAGTCTGTTCAAAAAGCAGAGGATCCATTTCATCCATCCAGCACACTATCCACAGCTCCTTTGTAAAATCCTAAAAGCACTGCTCAAAACTCAAAAGCAGAGAAGGCTTCTTTTACAATAGTGTTTGGTAACAGAATATATGGGCAAAACTATGTGACGTTACATGTCAACCTGACTGGTGGGAGATTCTGGGGGGTTCCAGGCACTTGCCCAGGGTTCGGTTTCCTTGAAATGATCATCAGCAGATATAGGGGTGTCTTTAAGCTTTATTTGCACAGCCTGAGCTTAAGATGGAGGGGCTCACAGTGTTAAAACCCCATAAGATCTTGCTTCTCCATTAGTCTCATGGATCCAGCACAGAGCAAGCATATCTCTGTGTATCCAACTTCCAGCCTACTTGCAGTTCAGCTCATACACACCACACTGGCTATTGTTCTCTTCCCTAGCAGCTAGGTGAGGCGGGTGGACTCATAGCCAAAATGGTCCATGTTCAAGCGTGGTTTTGTTGTTGTTTTTAGTTGTGCTCATGTAGTCAAATCCTGCTTGCTGTTTTCCCACAGACATCTGGTTGGCCACTGTGAGAATAGGATGCTGGTCTAGATAGGCCACTGGCCTGATCCACCAGACTCTGTTTATATTCTTATAATCTGATTTTCTGTAAGCATTGTTCCTAGGGCTGAGTGCTGACTCAGCTTAGCCTTGGGGCACGAATATGGGCACAGAGTTACATGCTGGAATGACAGAGCACAGCAGGGTTCCAGCTTCCAATTCTGAGCATGTGTTTCTGAGCATGTTCAGAGCCCCTCAGCACTTCTTAGCATCCTGTCCCCCGACACCTGGAATTAAGAGGCAGCTCTGTCAGGGCACTTCTTTCTTTTTCAAAATAATTCATTCCTTAGAAGCCAAACCTCCCTCCCTCCTCCCCTATCTCTCTCTCTATTGTATCAATTCCCACCCCCTTTGCCAGTTTTGTGTAATGTCAAATTAGAGGCGCCAGTTTAATTTTAATTTTATGGCAATAAGATGAGCAATAAAACTGAGCACTCAGCTTCCTCTTAGCACTTGTGACAGAGCAGAAAAAATGCACAAGCCAAGGAAGACGTATTACCCATCTTTTCTGCTTCCTTGTTGGTGAAGTAATGCATAATCCTCCCAAGTTTATCTGCTCATGGTCCTCTTCCTTGAAAACCATCTCCAGCAAATTCCTTCCTTTTTTAAAAAGAAAATTGCAAATTGGCAGCTGGCTTTAAGGAGAGAGCATTTGCTCTCAGCCTCCCAGAAACCTGCCCTGCCCGAATGAGTTGGAGATTCCAGCCTTGCAGGAAGTTGGATTAGGTGACCCACGAGAGCCCTTCCAACTCTATGGTTCTATGAGTCTATGATTTAAAGACACACATCATGTGACTCCCACAGGAGTGTGGCCCTGTAAAGCACATGTCCCAATTTTCATCTGTGGCATATTGGATGGTATGCAGTTGTAAACTAACCTCCTGTGCCCCTCTTGTGCACATCAATTTACAGTGCCCCCAAACACCTGTGGGGTTTCCATTTGTGGCCCTTCAACCCAGCAATCCAGCCAGCCACACAGTTCTGCATGAAGCACAGGATTGTTGCCATTTGAGGGCTCTGCCTCCAGCACCTGCCCTTTCTGATTAATACTTCCTGAACAAATGCAGGCACCTGCCACCTTGTGCAGCCTCCGGTACTCTTCATTGCACTACGTTGCAAACAGAGCATTGGAAGGTGCAGAATAATTGTTTGGTTTGGGATTTAAAAGGAGGGGTAAGAAGAAAAATGTGTGTGGCTCAAGGAGGACGTGGAAGAGGGCATTCCCAATGGCATCTCCACCATGCAATGGTATAGATTTCACAGAGAGAGAAGCCCTTGGGCTTTCTGTTTGCATCACCCCTCAGGGCTGGTTGCTCTGTTATTTCCAGACCTGGGATTGCGCTCTACAACACATCCTTGCATTCCAGCCTCAATATCTTGGTTCTATGCAGTTGTGCCATTAGATCCACAAGAAAACATGTCACAAGCAAAATGTTCAAACATTTCTATGCTTTAGTGGCTCTTGTGTAGCTGTTCCAGGATTTTGTCTTCCCCTGCCAATATGTCCAGAGGATCTGAGGACCCCTTGGTCCTCCACAGAGCATCTCCATGGCCTGCACAGTGTGTGGACTGCATTAACTCCACCATTTGCTCAGTGAAGAAAATTGGAAACCAGTCCTGCTAGGTGAGGATCCCCAGAACAAGTGTGGGCTGCAGGTCTCCTCCCCAGGTGAGGATGAAGCAAAAGTGAGGGGGAGGCAAAAAAGAACACTCCCCAAAACATGAAGTCATCATGTGCTGAATTGCATCATGATTCTTTCTTGGATTGTTTTCACTCATGAAAAATAGGGTAAATTCATATTAAATGGAGCAGCACTGGGGTGTGGAGAATGTCAGGTGGACATTTCTCAAAACTCGCATGCATGAGCAGCATTGAAAGCACCTTAAACTGTGCAAGTTCGGGCTCATCCAATTACTAACAACTCGTCATTAAAAAAAAAAGTTACAAACCAGTGTAGCAAATTTCTCTTTGTTGACTTGTAGCATGCCATTTAATCCAAACATTTCATTAGCAGCAATATAAATATACTGTATAATGGGCTTTGCAATGAGAACAATTAGCTAGGCAATTAAGCCGAGAATGAGCTCTCCATGACAGCTCCCAGAGCCTATTTTTTTAAAATGAAAAAGTGTCCTAGGAGCAAACGAAAACAGCACTTTGCATTGGGAGGTGGAAAGGACCAAGGTTGGGCTGACCATCATATTTGCCTTATTGATTAAGTCTCACTTGCCTCTTGATGCTGCATCCCAGCGTGGAGTCAGCCCCTCTCCTCTCCTTAGCTCAACAGTTGTTGGCATGGTTGGAGAGGTGGTGGCACATTGCCAAGTCTCACAGGATCTCAGAAATGTCACCAGCCCCACCTTAGAGTAAAGTGAACCATGTGTCTTGGTCAGAGATATCATAGAATTGTAGAGTTCCCCAAGGTTCATCTAGTGCATAGGTGCCAACTCCCTGGGGCCCTGGGTGCCAGAGCACCCACAAAATTCCCCATGAAGGGGCTGGGCACCCACAAATTTTGGTGCCAGCGCTGCATAGCACCCACGGCCCAGGCACCCACGTTTGCAGGGCCAAACTGGCATTCCTGATCTAGTGCAACCCTCTGCAATGTAGGGATCACAGCTCAAGAATCCCTGACAGGGTTCTCTGCTTTAAAACCTCCAATGAAGGAGAGAATTCACCACCACAGGAGCCTTCTCTCAATTATATATTTGAGAGGGCTGGGCACCCTCAAAGTTGATGGACATTGCCATTCAAATGGTGTGCGTGAGCCACATCATGTGATTGATTATGTGGGGTGGGGTGGGGCTTACCTGGCCCCCCCTAATATTTTATTCAATTTTGCACCTTCTCAGGTAGTCTGCTCCACTGTCGAATGGCTCATACCTTCAGAAAGTTCTTCCTAATGTTTAAACAGAATCTCCATTCTTGTTGATTGAATCCGTTGGATCGGGTCCTCCCCTCAGGAGTAGCAGAAAACAAGCTTGCTTCATCTGACACTTGCCAAGATCTACAGGTCAAGCTGCTGAAAAGGGCACAGGAGCAGAAGCCAGTGTCAAAGTTGGCAATTCTGATTTTGGAGAAGGCTGGCATGCAAAGCTTAAGATTCTGTTTAGAAATGTACCAGCTCCTGATGTTTCAGCCAAAATAGGAACCCCCCTCTCCTTCCGGCAGTGAAAAGGCATTCACCAACAAGCATTCCTAAATGGCTAATCTGAATGTATCACTTTGAAGCATCTTGGAGGTGAGAAAGCTAGGGGGGATTTTTAAGTGATGGTGGTTTTAGTCTAATTAAGCAGTTTGCCTAATATTGTGACAATAGAGAAAAGTGCAGTGTCACCTAAGCTGTTAACAAGCAACACAATTAGCATCTTTGCAGCTGTCTCTTCGAGCTGGAGAGGTCTTGCTGCCAATGCGCTCCATGGGGAGGTGTGAGGAGGAGGCTCTTGGGGGAGAGAGCTGGGATATCTCACAAACAGGAAGCGTTTGTTTTGGAGAATCGCTTTGGTTCTTCCATGCTGTTATGTCACTGCCAGGGAGCGGGTGACAGTAAACGGCGTTTCCATGGACTCTGGCTTCCATCACGGTGTTCCATTGCACCAGAAGCGGTTTGGTCATGCAGACCACATGACCCGGAAAGCTGTCTGTGGACAAACGCTGGCTCCCTTGGCCTGAAAAGCAAGATGAGCACTCCAAACCCATAGTCACCTTTGACTGGACATAACCATCCAGGGGTCCTTTACCTTTACCTTTTTATGTCACTGCCAGTGGGAAGAAGGACCACTCATGATCTTGACTGCTATCCACACCTATCAATTCATGGAGGTTAGGGTTATCGATGGCTACTAGCCAAGAAGGCTATGCTCTGCCTCCACAGTTTTAAGCAGCAAGGCTTCTGAAAACCAGCTGTTGGAGACCTCAGGAGGGGAGGGGGCTCTTGTGCTTGAATCCTGCTTGTGGGTTGGCCAGGATGCTGGGCTAGATGGGCCATTGGCCTGATCCAGCAGGCTCTTATGTTCCTATGTTCTTACCTGCTGGTCCACCTAGGAATGAGTGGCACAGCCAGAAAGAATCCTGATCTCCAAAGATAGTTAAGCTCAGAGCAAGAAAGTGAAAAACTTGGAGGCACAAGTGGCGTTTCCATTGCTGGAGGTTTATAAGCAGAGGTTGGATGGCCACCTGTCAGGGATGTGTTAGGTGTGCTTCCTGCATTTCGGGAGGTTGGACTAGAGGTTGGGGTACTTCCATCTCTACAGTTCTATGATGAAAATTATTATTATTATTATTATTATTATTATTATTATTATTATTATTATTCAGGAAGAGCTCAAGTCAGGGCAAACGGGAAGCTGTCAGCTCAGCCACCAACTGGCTAAGATTAAACCATTATTCCCCTCAATGCCTTGCCTTTCAGGTAGGAGACATGCTACCCTTGATCACGGGGGTGTTTCACTCTATGAAAGGCAGGCAGGCACAATTTGGGGATGCTCCTGCCTTTTTGAAAAGCTCAATCTGTCAGGTTTGTCTCAAGTCAATTTGGCTGAACAATGGAAGACAATTCTGCCTTTGATGAATGCCTGTTTGCCTTTAATCTATTACATGCTGATGAGACTTGAAGGAAATGTTCATCTGTCGGAAAAGGGCTCTCTTAAGACTCTGCTAAATTTTTGAATTCTTGTACCACTTACATAATAATTTTCTGGGGATTATTCCTGCAGCTTCTCCTGATGTGCTCAAAGCCAGCACAACTTTTGCAATTCAGCCTATGCAGGTGGAAAACCTCGCTTTTGCCAAAGGGAGAGGCCAGTTCTCAGCCTCCCCAGAAAAACAGAAAACAAACCAAGATCACATTGAAGGAAGAGGAGGAGGAGAGGCATCATTTTTGATACCGTTCAGATATCCTACATCTAGAGCCAGAAAAGGATTCCCTGGGGCCTGACACTCCTCTGGAATTGCTCTTGATTTAGCTCAGTTGCCTGCACACTATCATTTGAATCAGTGTCACTTGCAGGACACATTTCACTCACCTTCACCCTCTGACAGGCGTTTCACCCTCACTGTAGCCAGCTTCACACACAGGCCATGATGCAGCCTCACTTAGGTTGGCATGAGCCATGGGTCGTTCTTCAGGCAGCTCCACCTAGAAGTGGTGTTTCTCCCTCACCTGGGTGGACGTGGCCTGCAAGACACATTCCAGCCAGTTTCAACTGCAGGTCATGTGTCATCCACACTTGCGTCAGCTTCACCTGTGGATCATGTTTTGTGCTCACTAAGGTAGCTTTGATTCAAGGTCACATTTCACGCTCACTTGGTTTGGCGTGGCTTGCAGCACACATATTGACTACCTTAACTCCTGGGTGGGGTTTTGCCCTTCTTTGTGTCAGCTTACCCACAAGTTCATGTTTCAGCCAAGCTCACCTATGGGTCACTTTCCCCCTGTGCTTCTCCCACACTTGGAAGCTGGATTCCAAGAGTGGGCTAGCCTCACCAATGGGTGCAGTTTCACTCTTGCTCGGACAGCTTCAGCTACAAATCACATTTTCACCTCACGTGGGCTGGCTGCCATTACTTGTATGTGGTGGTTTATAATAATAATAATAATAATAATTTCTTATTTGTACCCCGCCCATCTGGCTGGGTTTCCCCAGTCACTCTGGGCGGCTTCCAACAAAGACCAAAAATCCACTAAAATGTCACACATTAAAAACTTCACTGAACAGGGCTGCCTTCAGATGTCTTCTGAATGTCAGGTAGTTGTTTATCGCTTTGACATCTCGTGGGAGGGCGTTCCACAGGGCGGGCGCCACTACCGAGAAGGCCCTCTGCCTTGCTTTGCTTCTTGCAATTACGGAACCACCAGAAGGCCCTCAGAGCTGGACCTCAGCGTCCGGGCAGAACGATGGGGGTGGAGACGCTCCTTCAGGTATACTGGGCCGAGGTTTGTCTTCACTTGGGTCATGTTTCATCCAGCGTCACCTGCAGGTGACATTTTGAGCTCCCTTGGCTCAGCATGATTCATGGGTGAAGTTTTGCCCTCACTTAGGTGTGCTTCCCCCACACCTCATGTGTTTGCCCTCACTTCAGTTGGTTTCTCCTGTGCCTCACGTTTTTGCCCTCACTTCAGAGGCATAATAACCCCCTTGTCATATCTTTACCATCTTTTGAGATGCCTGTCTTGCGGGTCACAATTTTGCTGCACTAGGACGGCATGAGCTGAGGGCTATGTTTCTGCCCCCACTTTCATATCCTTCTGCTGTGGGTCACATGTTCACCCTCATTTCCGTAGGTTTAACACAATAGTAATTTTTTGCCCTCACATGTGAGGCGTGACCCGCAGGTCATCTTTTTGCCCACACTTTGGAGGAGTGGCTGTGGGTCACATTTTGCCGTCACTTCTATAGGTTTCACCATATGGGTCATATTTTTGCCCACACTTGAGGAAGATATTAATCTCAGGTCATGTGTTTCCTTCACTTCTGAGGCGTGGCCCACAGGGTCACATTTTTGTTCTCACTTTTGGGTCGGCTTCACTGGGAGCCAGTAGCTGACTGTGGGCTCTCAAATTTCAGTGCTGCCCTGTGTGATGCTAAAATTCAACATTCCCCTTGCATCTCGCGCTCCATTCTACAGCATTGTTGTGGCACCCCTTGCAGTGCAATACTCTATGGGGCCACACCAGTCATGCTACCCTAAAACCGCATCTGCCAAGGTCGCGTCCCCCCTCCTCCATTGCAGAGTTGTGGCCTGTGGTTAATATTTTGGGCTCACTTGAATTTTTCACCCCCGACCATGGGCGTAGCCAGAATTTTTGTTGGGGGGGGGAGATCCTCAGTTTGCTATGTATTTTTATTGATTTTTATTTATTTACGGAGGGCAGCTGCTCCTCGCTGCCCCCCCCCCTTGGCTACACCCATGCCTGGGTTACGTTTTCCATCCATTTTGCAGGCCTGACCCCAGCATAATGTTTATGCCTTCAGAGGTGTGTGAGTGCTTTTAGCTCACCCACTCTGTGGTTCAGTCCTGAGACGTTTTCCCTCCTCCCAGCTCAGTTTTGAAGTGCTGCCTTCATCCACCAGGGGGCTCCAAGGCACTGTGCCAAGCCAAATAGAGGCAGGTTCTTCTTGGCCAGTTGATTGTCACAGAGAGAGGAAGGAGTCAAGAGTGGCAACCAGTCGTGCTCCCAAGGGAGGCAAGGGTTGCTAGAGCTGGACTTTATCAGAACCAGGAATTCCAAAGGGAAACCAGCCTTAGGAGCTGGGAAACTAGGACCTGGGAGGGTGAGGGGAAGGGAGATGGAGGCTCCCCTCCTTTGCCTTGCCTTGAGCAAGTTGCTGGGAGTCTCAGTACTTGATATGCAAAATGCAATAAAGTTGTAGTTGGAGTCAATTCCTACAAGCCCAGGCACACACCACCACACACAAATATGTGATGGGGTTGGAGGTTCTCCAAATTTGTAGATCATTGCCATTCAAATGGTGTATATGTGCCACATCAGGTGACAGACCCTCCAAGTGTCCTTATTTTCCAAGGACATCCCTGATTTAGAGAAGCCATCCTGATTTCTGATTTGATCCCAGAATGTCCCACTTTTCCTCAGGATGTTCCTATTATCATTGGAGAAATGTTGGAGGGTATGGAGTTATCTGACACCTGAGCCATCTGAAGGCGAATTGATCGCATTATACCCTCCAACATTTCTCCGATGAAAATAGGGACGTCCCATTTCATAATGATAATTTTACTCTTTATACCCCACACATTTTACTGGGTTGCCCCAACCACTCTGGGCAGCTTCCAACAGATATAAAAACATAATAAAACATTAAAATTTTTTTTTAAAAAAACTTCCCTATACAGATTTGCCTTCAGACGGCTCAGGGGTTGGATAATTACATACCCTCCAATGAAAATAGGGACATCCTAAGGAAAATTGGGGCATTCTGGGATCAAATCAGAAACCGGGATGGCTTCTCCAAATCAGGAACGTCCCTGGAAAACAGAGGTACTTGGAGGGTCTGTCCCTGTTTCCTGTGGGAGCGAGTTCCATAGTTTAAGTGCTGTAGAGTGCAAAAATCCCCATATACTTTGCCTCTAATCTGCAAACAGAAGAGTCTAGTAAGAAAACTTTTCAGTATAACATCGGACCCATTATCATACTGATGCCTTTTCTGGGCCAGCTCATCTGGCAATGCGGAAGTGGTTGTTCCAGGTATGTAGTGACAGTGTTGGAACAGTTGCAGCAAACTGTGAATAATATATGAGATCCCCAGTTGACAACAACTCAGCCACCTCCCCCAGATTAGAGAGGGGGAGAGCGCTTTGCTTTGTGGAGCCATCTGTTGTGTACCTGATCAGGAATGTAACCAGGGAGAATCCTGAGATCTCGCTTGGGAGGCATCAAGGAAGATGTTGCTATTTGAATCTGGTGGACAACTTCCAGTGAATTCCCTCCACAAACAATGCTCTAAATCAGAAGGAAGAGGCCGTTCCATTCAAGAACATAAGAGGAACCTGCTGGATTAGACCAAAGGGGGACTATCTAGTTCAGAATCCTGTTCTTCTTACAGTGGCAGTTTCCTGTTCAGCACTGGAATGGACTCCCTCAGAAGGCGGTGAACTCTCCTTCACTGGAAGTTTTTAAGCAGAGGCTGGATGGCCATATGTCAGGGATTCTTCGGCTGTGATTCCTTCATTGCAGGGGGTTGGACTAGATGACCCTTGGTGCCCCTTGCAACTCTACAGTTCTATGGTTCTCCCTATTTGATTGAGCCCTGGACCCCCACAGCAACGGAGGCATTTGGGCTGGGAGGTTATTGGAAGAGGATTGCTGCCTGCGTTCATGCACCTCAAAGGGGAAGGAACATGTAAAATAAATCAGGAGCCTTGAACGCCGGGGCTCCCTGCTGCTTCTGACAACTGAATGATGAATTTGCTGAGTTCATCAGCTGTTCACAAAGTGCCTGGAGGTTGTGGCGGGGTTCTGTGCAAGTTGCAGCAATCCATCACTCCTCTTTCTCCAGAGGAAAATATTCTTCTGCGGCCCAGGCTTGCTGACGGCTGGATTTCGCCTCCCTCCCAGCAGGCCTGGCTGGCTCCTCTTCTTAAGAGGATACTTTTTCTCCTTTGATGCAGAACATCTGCACATTTTGTCAGGAGGAGGCCTGGCACCCTTTCAGAGTTCTGTCCGTTAGTTTATTGTTTTTATTTTTTCATAAAATTTATACACCACTTGATTATTTGAACAAAAAAAAAACCTTACAATGAAAATAAAACAATAAAATCAGAATAAATATGGTGGGAATCCTTAAATCATTCAAAAGATAAAATCAGCAACCAACTAAGAGCAAATTAAAATATACATCCACATTCTACATGCCTGGGTAGACTTGTCTAAACAAAAAAGTTCTGAACAGGTGCCCAAAAGAAAACAGTGAAGCCCCTGCCTGATGCCGATTGGCAGGGAGTTCCAAGATGCTGCCACACTAAAAGGCCAATTTATTACAAATAGGAAAGAGTGGTAGAGTTCACTGTAGTGGGGTAGGAGAGCTGGGGGGGAGGATTCACATCTGGCAACCAATGTACCCCTTTGGTTTCAGAGAGTACATGGGTAGACAAGTCTAAAAAGCCTGGGACACAAATTTCCATGGCCCTCTAGCAGCTACGGTGGCTCATTTACCAGAAGTACAGTGGTACCTCTGGTTAAGAACTTAATCCATTATGGAGGTCCGTTCTTAACCTGAAACTGTTCTTAACCTGAGGTACCACTTTAGCTAATGGAGCCTCCCGCTGCCGCTGTGCTGCCGCCGCCCGATTTTTGTTCTCATGCTGAAGCAAAGTTCTTAACCCGAGGTACTATTTCTGGGTTAGCAGAGTCTGTAACCTGAAGCGTCTGTAACCTGAAGCGTCTGTAACCTGAGGTACCACTGTAATGTATTTATTCTTAACTCTGCAAGTGTGCACTCAATTTTGAACAAGCTAAGCCTCCTGGCGCACAATATATATCAGGAAGCTTAGTTTGGTCAGAGGCATGAAATAGAAAGCATTTGCATGTGGACGAGCACAGAAACAGAGACCCATATTAATGCCCGTTGCACAAATGTAGTAGCTACTAGGGAGAGAGGGCTGGAGCAGCAGTGGCTCCATGGCTGGTCTTGAAGCATCCTGCAGCAAGGCTCTGGGTGGAGAGAAGAGTGACACACCAGCAGCATGCTAATGAGGCAGGCACACTTTGAGGCTCCTTCCTTTTATGAAAAGGTGTGTCGCAGGCTGCTTTCTAGGCAGAGTGAGCAATTAGCTGCTTATTGAACATAATCAATAAGCTAATACCAACTCAATGCAAACCCAATTTGAGGACATACAGAATCGTTTGCAAGCCACTTTTTAATGTCTGTCCCAATTAGCAATCCTGGCAGCCTGCAAATCGCCCAGGGAGCAGCAGAGAGAAAGCAGGCCAGGAGGGGGACCTTCCTCAGGTTTGAATCTACATGAGGAATTAGTGCCGTGGTTTCGAAGCTCCCTTTTTTCTTCAGGAGAGAGGGAGATGAAACTGCACAAAGTGATGGTCACCTTGGTTTGTGCAGTCGGTTTCCCCCCACCCACCCACCACCAAACACATACATCTGGGGCAGCCCCTCTGCTTGTGGGAAACTGACTGTGGACCATTTCACACGTTGCACAGCATTGAGCCCAGAGAGTCAATTCCTTCAAAGTCTGAATGCAACGGATACATTCTGACTGCTAGCAAGGATGATACATGCTTGGGAACATGTTTTTGCTGTGTGAACCTGTGTGTTGTTGGGGGGGGCGGTCTGAAAAGGAAAATGTGCTCTGTGAAAGGATCTCTGAATGACAAAATGCATTGGACAAAAAATGCCAGCTATGAGAAAAATTATAACACGTGGATACTTTAAGCTAGGAAATTAAATATAGCAAGGGAGAATATAGTGTTACATGCCACCCTCTGAGTGGTGAGAGACTCCAGGGGTTCCAGCTATTTACCCAGGTTTGGTTTCCTTGGAATGAAGATCAGTGGAGATTGTGGTGTCTTTTGGATATATGGTTTTATTTACACATATGCACAACCTGAGCATAAGATGGAGGGGCTCACAGTGTTAACACCTCATAAGATCTTGCTTCTCCATTAGTTATAGCATTGGATCCAGTACAGGTCAAGCATGTCTCTGTGCATCCAGCTTCCAGCCTGTTTTCTAGTTCACTCACACACCCCACTCCAGCTACTGTTTCTTCACCCATTTGTTCTATGCCACAGAGCAACTTACTTTGTTATGCTGATTGTGATGCTTCATTAATCAGCCACAACCATTGCCTAGGCCAGGCATGTCCAAAGTTTGCTTTGGGGGCCTAATCTGGCCTGGGGTGAAATTGTAAAAGAAAGCTCAACAACTTCAATCCTAAAAAAAATGGTCGGCCCTCCCGCATGTTCACTTCATCAAATCTGGCCCTCTTTGAAAAAAGTTTGGGCACCCCTGGCCTAGACAAAGGGACTGGTTTGGCAAGCTTGCTCTCACATATCCCACCCCCACAGATACAACGTCTCAAGAACTGGAAGGGACTCAGGGCATCATCCAGACTGACCACCACCACCTCACCAAATAAAACTTGTAACAGTAGATAAAGGAGCAGCTAAAATAGTGGGGTTAAATGAAGACTGGATCTCTTAAGTAGATGATGGCAGAAAGACAATAGGACAAGTAAAGTGTTGGGTGTTCAGTAAAGGAAAGGATAAATAGTGTAAGCTGGAAAAAATATGTTAAGTAATATGCAAAAGGGTGTTGATGGATGACATGACAAAACTATACATTTAGAAGCTCTGGGATAGCTCAGTCAGTAGACCATGAGACTCTTAATCTCGGGGTTGTGAGTTCAAGGCCCACATTGGGTAAAAATATTCCTCCATTGCAGTGGATTGGACTAGATGAGCCTTGTAGTCCCAACTCTACAATTCAGTGATTCTTCTAACCTTTGGAGGTAGAAAATGGTGTCAAGAGGAGAGAGCAATAAGGATGAGGCCTGGGCTGCTCAGGAGCCTCTGGCATGTGAAGATAAGATGAAGCCCACCCAAGCATATGGGGAAGAAAGCTTGAGACAAATACTATACAAAGCCCAAGGTTAGTCTATGAGACTCACCCTCACAGATAAAGAACCACACCCCATCTGACTACAACATCACACAACCCTCAGCTTGGTAAGAATCTTACTTGCAACCAGTCTAGTAAAGTTTATGTTTAAATACTATATCAATTCCTTGCTTAAAGTGTTAGATTATTGGAATAGGATGTGTGCACTGAAGTGTTTTACTGCATATAAGAGTTGTAGTGTTTGTTTGTTTGTTTGTTTGTTTGTTTCTATCCTACCTTTCCTCCAAGGTGTTCTAGACAGTGTACAAGACAGTTCTCTTCCTCCCCATTTAATCCCCACAGCAACCCTGTCTGGTAGATTAGGTTAGGCTGAGACTGGTAGTGACTGATCCAAGGTCACCCACTGAGCTTCATGGCCAAGTGGGGCTTTGAACCCTGGTCTCTCCCAGGTCCTAGCCCTGCGCTCTAACCACTGCACCACACTGGCTCTCCTCCCTTACAGGGCCAACTTCACTCTTGTAGGAAGGTCTGCGTCAATCTTCTCCATCACAGTCACCAAGAGAACTGGCCATGGTGGTTTTCCTGTGGTTGGCATCCAGCCTTTCTGAATGTCTTCCCGATTTTTAATGTTTTGATGTTTTCCGTTCTGGGATATTTGTTTGCTTTGAGCTCTTCCAACGAGAGAAGCCACAAAACTTTTCGTTTCTATTGTTCTGGCATATGCTGCTCGCGACGCTGGGGTCCCCGTGCCAGAGGAACCATATGGCAGGGATTGGGCTGTGTTGTGGTTTTTCTTTTCCTCCTTTTTTTTGGGGGGGGGGAGCACGTACACAAACAAAGAGCAGCAGGAGCGAGGGGGGGTGGGGGAATGGTCCGTAATTAAATGCTGCCATCACTGCTAACGGCGTAGTGAATCGCTCAGGCGTCAAGAGCTCATTGCGTTGGCAAAAGAGCTCGGTTTTTTGTCTGTCTCGCGGAAAGCAAAGTGGGCATCCTCGTCGCCCTCGCCCTCTTCCAGCCCCGGAGCCACTTCTCCCCTCATTGTGCGGAGGCGCTATTACGCCTAATGGAAGCTCCGCCGCGCTCGCAGGAAGGACAAATAGCCCCTATAATAGCACGTGAATCTTTCATAGGATGGAAAATGAGCAGGTGAGCCTGCAGGGAGCTGTTGCTTCTAAATGCCGGCTGGGTGGAAGTAATTGGTGCATGCAGCAAGCGGCGTGCCAGTCGGACGAAACAGCCATCGTTTGGGGCGGGAGGAGGGGGGTGTCTGTTGACCCCCCAGCAGAACGTGGCTCATAGTTGGGTGAGGAAACAAAACAGTCTCCCAGCTCCCTCATCAAAGAAAAGGAAGGGAAATATGTGTAAGGATGAGACCATGTGTTTATTAGCAACAGAAGGCAACCGTTCGCCTTCTCCATTGCGTTATGCACGCAGAGCCTTGCAGAACCCAGGGATCTCTCGCTTTCGCAAAGGATTGGCCGTGGCTGGGCGGGGGAGACTTACACGACGGTCCTCTCTGTGCCAGGGGGTCCTGTGTGACGTGTATCTTCATGGGAGTGGAGACTTTCAGTAGGTTTCCTCCCTGTCTTGTGTTTGTCTAGTCCAAATCCCATTGGACTAGAATTGGATTTGAGGTGGGTTTCCTCTCTGGGAGCCTTTTGAGAACGTGCGCGCACACCTCCGCTTGCGGCATATCATGCCACATAATACCCGCTCTGCTTTTGTGTCAGCACCTAAACTCTGGGTGTCCCTGTCTATTGGTATCAGGCAGGCGCCTTCTCTGTATTCTTTTCTCTACTAAAGACATTATTGTTTGGACAAGCATTCCCAGTTGGTTAGAAGGTTAATGCAATAACAACAACAAAATTAAATAAAGTCGATGCGAATTTTAATCTGCTTTTAGTCTACTGTTATTTTAACTTTTGAAAGTTTTAAACTATTAAAAAATTAATTATTGGTAATTCTATTGTTGTTTTCTGTAACCCGCTTTGAGGTGTGTGGTGTTTTTTTGTTTGTTTGCTTGCTTGCTTACAATCAAGCAGTGTATACATTTTATGCGATAAATAATTAAATAAATTAAATAAAATCATGTCCTGCGAGACTGGGGTGGGGTGAGGACTGCCTGGCCCAGCATTTCATCCAGAAGGTAGTCCTTTGGGTCTCCTAAGTTCTCATCATCACTTGTTTTATTTTTTGGGGGGGGGAGTGATGATGATGATTATGAAGAAGAAGATCAAAGGAAAGGAAGGGGGTTTCTTTCTCCTCAGGAAAAGCTTCACCATTTGCTCAAAAGCGATTTGCGGAACAGCTTTTGGGATTGCCCTCAAGACCCATGTATACATAGGTGCCGACTCCATGGGGCCCGAGGGGGCCCAAGCCCCCTCAAAAATTCGTTTGGGGGGGCTCTGCCCCCCCCAACAATTTAAGAAAATTATTAGGCACCTTGCCAAAAACCGCGCAGGGGACTCCGGCGCGCGCCTCCCAAAGTGACCGGGAGCTCCTGAGAAGGGGCAGGCAGGTCGGTCAGTCAGAGGAAGACCCCCAGCGGCGGGACTTTAGAAAGGAATGGAGCCGCGGGGCCGAGGAACAGCGTATTCGTCGCCGGCGAGGGACCGTGGTGAGGGGAGAATGGAGGGGACGGGAGTTCCCGCCGCCGGAGCGGGGCTTTTTTTCTGGGTTCGGCTAAGGTGACGTTGGTAGGAGGGGGTGGCCGCCTCCCGGCGCGAAGCCTGGGGAGGGCAGGCCGGTTCTTGCATGCAAAAGCACCACTGCCATCCTGCCGCCAGTATGGACCCCAGTATGGGCCCCCCCAATATTTTTTATAAGTCGGCGCCCCTGCATGTATATGTTCTTACACTTGTGGACAAATAATAAAGCTGAATGTTGGAAGATTCAGCGTGAATAGAATAAATTTCTTCTTCATGCAGCACAGAGTTAAGCTCCCTCCCACAGACAAATTCATGGCAAAGAATAAGGCTCTTGATGACTACTACTAGCCATCACAGCTATGCATTGCCTGCACACTTGCTTCTGAATGCCAGTTGCTGGAAGCCACAGGAGGGGAGAGGGGGCTCTTGTGCTCATGTTCTGCTTGTGACTTTCCCACAGGCTGGCCACTGTCAGAACAGGATGCCGGACTAGATGGGCCATTCGCCTGATCCAGAAGGCTCTACTTATGTTCTCGTGTTACCCAGAAGCTTGTTTCTGACAAAGACAGACATAATGACAGGAAGAGGGAGAGCTGCCTGTTTTCTCTTTCCTCTACCCCAGTCACTTCCCCAGATGTAAATTGCATCTCCTCAGCCCAACCCACTCACTTTGGCTCACCACCTTTGTGTACAAATTTTGCTTCCACACCCCTCCCCTGCTCACTCCCCCCCCCACAACAAAAACAATCCCTTGGTGGTCTTGTGAAGAGAGCTGAGTTTCCAGACCAGGGAGGGATCAGTTGGCGAGAGTTCCCTGCTAATGAGATCTCAGAGGATTTCTGCCTTCACCTTTCTGCATGTGTGTATCTTATTGATGGTGGCAGCTTGGCTGCTGTTGCCACAGCTAAGGGCCTCTTGGCTGTCGCTGGGCTTTTCCGGAGGCGCAATTAGTAGTCATAATTGCCTGGTGAAAGGAAGAGACCCACCTTTTGCCCACTCCTGGCGGCCAATTGTTCTTTTATCCTATTAACAGAAGTGCTGTATGGGGAAAGTGGCTGTTTTGCGAGAGGAAGTTGTGGAAATGGGTGGCTCTCCATCGTACCACCTTTCCCCCAATACACCTGTATCATGACACCACTTACTCATATTTTCTCTCAACTAAACAGTCCCCAATGCTGCTCCCTTTCCTCCTGGGGAATTACTCCATCCCCTTGATCATAATTTTATAAACTTCTATCATGTTGCCTATTACTTGCCTACTCTCTAAACCAGTGGTTCCCAAACTGTGCTCCGCAGAGCACTTGGCTCTCCACGAAGCTTTCCCAACTGCTCTGTTGGAAAGGAAAATAAATAAATACATGCCTTTGGCATAAGGGCAACAATATTGCTCCATGACAAATTTCTCTCCTGAACAGTGCTCCGCGACTCAGGAAGTTCAGGAACCGCTGCTCTAAACTAAAAATTCCCAAACACTGCTACCTTTCCTCTTGGGGAATTGCTCCATCTCCTTGGTCGTTTGGGTTGCCCTTTTCTGAATGTTTCCCAACTCTGCAATATGCTTCTGAAGGTGAATCGACCAGAACCATACACAGCATTCCAAATACAGTTGAACCATAGATTTGTATGGTGCTATTATCAGCAGCTCCATTTCAGTCCCTCTCCTAATGATCCCCTCAATTGACAGAGGGGTGTGTGTGTGTGTGTGTGTGTGTGTGTGTGTGTGTGTGTGTGTGTGATGGTGGGTATCAGGTCACCACGCCCACTTTAGCCCATCACTTCCATTCAGGCCATGGCACACAGCCCCCCCCCCAAGACCGGCCAAGGAGTGGGGAAGTGTTAGTCACCCCTGCCTTAAAGACTAACAAACATATTTTGGCATGAATCTGATGAAGCAGACTCTGGTCCACAAATGCTTATGGCATTATGAATTTATTAATCTTTAATTTGCCACAGGACTCCTGGTCATAAGTTTAATCAGTATTTTTAATCGACAACTTGGTCTCTTAAACACTTAGATCACTCGAAGTGTATACTATAGCATAAATACACAATTCATGTCCCTTTAAAGTTTTTTTTAAAAAATAGTTACTGAAGCATTAAAATATGTTTAGCCCTGCTGGCTTAATCTTGAACACTGGAATTAAATGGGGCGGTTTGAGCTCCCTCCCATCCACCCACAACTGCCCCCCAGCAGCTCCCAATGGAAATGGTCAACAAGCAAAGCCTTCGCCATTTTGAGAACCACAGTAAGAATCTTCCTGTTTTGGTGTCCTAAAAAGAGTTGGATTTGCCCTGTTGGCAAAGTAGGGTGATGAGCACCAAGGTCAGGGAAACTGGTGTCTGAATGGTGCAGCAAGACTTTCTAATGGACATTAAGTAGAGCCTGCTGGATCAAGCCAACAACCCATCAGGGGCAGCATCCTGATCTCACAGTAGGCAACCAGGATTTGAGCACACTCTCACACTCTGTGGCTTCCACCAACTAATATTCAGAAGCATTGCTGCCTCCAACTGTGAAGGCAGAGCCATCAATAGCCCCCTCCGTCATGAATTTGTCTAATCCATAGTTTAACTAAGTGCTGCATGGGGAAGGCCCTTAGCTCAGTAGCAAAGCATCTGCCTTGCAAGCAGATGGTCCCAAGTTCAATCCCAGCCAGGACTTGGGAGTGGTTCCTGCCTGAATATTGGGTAGTTGCTGCTGGTCAGTGTAGACAATTCTAAGCTAGATGGGCCAATAGTGTCGCTCAGTACAAGGCAGCTTCCTGTGTTTCTGTCCTGTCCTGCCCCTGCTTCTTTTTATCTGTCCTGCATCATCTAACAGCCCGCTCCATTGGATGCCCACGAATTCTAGTGCTATGAGAGAGGGCTGACCTGAGTGTAGTAGCTGGGAGTGGGGGGTAGAAGAAGATGCAAAATGCCTTGGTTCCAACTGTGAATCACACCCCTCCCTTCACCCTGCCTCTTCTGTGCATTTGCCAGAAATGCAGCTGTTGAGTGGGGAGAAAGAAGAGGAAAATGGAAAACCCCTGAAGGAGCACACACAAAAGCAACATTTGAATCTATCACAACAACAATTTTCTTTGCAGTCAGATCCAAGCAGAGTGATTTAATCAAGCTCTCGCTCGTTCTTTCTTTCTCTCTGTATTTTAGGGGAAACTGGGGAGAATTATCTCCCTGAAATTCATCCCAGGTGAATGCATTTATGATCTCGTTTCCCTGACACAAATCTCACTGCGATGCAGCTGCCAGATCTGAGCGCCTTCTGAAAGAAGAGCTGTTTTGTTTTATTCAGAAGCCGCTGTCCCACCTCTCTGAAAGAAAATGTCACCCATCCCGGGGCTTCCCTACAACACACTCAAGAGCTGTGATAGCAAACAAGGAGATGGAAGCAGAGGCAGAAAAGCAGAAAGAGGATCAAAATGTTGCTGATCGTTAAAAGCAGCTCCACAGCTGCAGGGAAGGACCATCGTGGAGGAGCAACAGGCAAGTGATGTTGTCCAAAATAATTGCCTTGCAGCCAGGACTATTTCACGTGAGCAAAGGGGTTCCAGGGTTGGGTAATGAGCCAAAGGTCAATTAGGAGATTGGAGTTATGAATTCCTCACTGGACTCCAGAGACCTGTTAGAAACTCCCCAGTCTGTCAAGGGTGCTTCTCAAATTCCTTTTTGTAGGTCAGGGCTGGGCTGGCATAAAGCATTTCATTGCCTGAGGTGAAAAATTCAGACAGGATTCCTCAGCTGTCATGCTCTTCCTCCTTCCTGTCCAGACCTGACTACAACCAGATGAAACCTCAACATCATCATAAGACTCCTTTGCTGATCCTGGCATCTGTTGGGATGAAGGGGACTCGGGATAGACTAACAAATTCAGGTTGCAAGAAAGGAGATTCCAACTAGCCCTTAGGAAGAAGTTTATGACTGTAAGAGTTGTTTGACAGTGCAACTGACTCCCTCAGAAGGACTCCTTCATTGGAGGTTTTTAAGCAGAGGTTGGGTGGCCATCTGTCAGGGACGCTTGAGTTGTGATTCCTGCATTGCAGGGAGTTGGCCTAGATGATCCTTGGGGTCTGTTCTATGACTGTGCAGCTGGAAAGTCTGCTTATCGGTGTGCTGGACAGCTCCCCAGCCTCACCAGGAGGGGTGGGAATCTAAGCCACAGTGTGACTGGTAGTGCTGGGATGGGACACCCACAAGGAAGCCCTCATGAACACGGTCCATCACCCGTTATTCCGTACAAGCTTCAGTGAAGTGGATGTTTTGCCACAGAATGGATTCCACCTTAGAGAAGCTGTTCTGCAAGCAGTGCATACAAGCTGAAAATGGATCTGCATGGTTCAGGTTGGCTTTGCCCAGAGAAAAGAATAGAACATTGTGATTTACAGATAATTGCAAAGTAAATGTGAGAATCCTTGTTTTACTAACACAATAGGCTCTCAGTGCAATTCACACAGTGTCGCTGTCCTCAAGAGTTATGCCTGCTGAGTGGGAATACACTGCTACTAATTCCCTTTTGAGAGCAAAGTGCTATGCAGGCAGAAAGAGCAACCACATCACCTGGTGATAATGCTTATACCAGTAGGATTCCACTAGCACAAGGTGGGGAGGGGGCTGGGTGGTGTTGGCAGAGTGGCAGAGGCAAAGGAGTGGGGCCTCATCTCAGTCCTAAGCTGTGGCTTCAGCTTCAAGGTAGGTGCAAAAATACACCTGCAGGAGAGGTGGCCTGTGTTGACACTCCCAGCAAAGTTGGTGAACAGTCCCAGAAAACACTGTGCATGAATGCTCCGTGTTCATGCACACACACACAAACCCTACACACCCCATTCAGCATGAAGGATAGGAGTCTAACTACTGCAGTCAGTCATGGCCCTAGAAATAGATAAGGTGCAGGTCTCATATCTCAAGACATGTGTTGTGGAGCTACATCACTCTCTGTCTATGTGTCTAAAGACACAGGGGTTGACATGCTGATTTTATGGAAGGGAACTTTTTTCAGACAAAGGGAATGCTTGGCCAAGCAAAAAAAAAAAAGCACAATAATACTCAGATTATCCTATATACCTATTTGATAATAGAGTCCATCACCCATTGAAAGCCTTTTGAGTTAGGGAGTGAATCTTGGTTAGACAGCAGATTTTTACCTGTTGCAATCACATGAAGAGAGATGTTTGTAGGTAAGGAAAATAGCAAAGTAGCTGATTTTTTGAAATATATGCTTGAATAGAAAAGTTCGAAGTTCCTAGTATAACTAGCTAGTCTACAGCAGAGCATGTCAGCCATGCTGGCTGCTTTGTTGTCTCAGAGGACATATCCAAGGTGACCTCTCATCTGGAGGTCTGAGAGAGAAGTGGGAGGACGATGACACAGTAAGCAGGATGAAACTTCAGTTGAAACATCAAAGAGCTAGGGAGGGCATTACTAGTGGTTAAATACATAAGGATAGTCTGGGAGTCTCGAGGTCCTTAACTCTGGCTGTCTTAACCCATGAGAGCCAGTATGGTATGGTGGTTGGGTGTCAGGCTAAAACCTAGAAGACCAGGCTTCAAATCCCCATTCAGCCATGAAGCTCACAGGGTGACCCTGGGCCAGTCACTGCCTCTCAGCCAACCCTACCTCACAAGGTTGTTGTGGGGATTAAGCGAGAAAGGAGAGAGCCATGTACACTACCCGGAGGTCCTTGGAGAAAAAAGGTGGGATAGAAATGCAATATTGTGCAAGCTGAGCTGCACCCAAATTTCCATCATGAACAAAGAGAGTGAGCCCCTCTAGAACAGGTGGTACACCAGTAAGGAGAACCATCCACTAGCAGCATCTCAGTCTTCTCTGAGTTAAGCTTCATCTTACTAGGCCTCATCCAGCCCATTATCACGACTGGGCAACAGTTCAGCACATCCACTGCCTCACGTGCCTCACAGCAAGCCACCAGCATACTAATGTCAATGCCCTCCCTATGCCCTTCTGCATTGCAAGAGTTTGGACTGGCTGATCCTTCCAACTCTACAGTTCTGTGGTTTCTATGACATTTGTGAGAAGCATCCCTTACAAATGAAGGGGCCCCACATGCTCCTGTCCTTGGCAAAAGACGACCTGAAGCAGAATCCACTGCAAGTTGCACTCCTGCACTCCATAGATTCCTTGTGCTGTTCTTTGGATAAGTTCAAATTAGCTGTGATTAAGCTAATTTCAAGGTAATTAACTTCAAAATATCTTCCCCTCCCTCCTTAAAACCCTAAGTGGCTGTTTATTAGGCACTGGAGAGGTATCCTAGAAAGTGACGTGATTAAAATCTGCTGGTGCCACTAACAAAATGTGAATATTTTTAATCCAATTAAATGGCATAATTAATAGGTGGTAACATACTGGCTTGGGTAGGGGGTTTCTCAAGATCATTCCTCTTGTCTGCAGCTCTTCTTCCTTCAGGGGAGAAGGTGGTGCTCCAAGCTAGCCCCTTGGAGGGCTGCCCCCCAACAGAGATCCAGCATAACTCCTGAGGGATGTGCTTGGGACCACAGAGCCCCCCACAACACCCCATGCCTTGCTCTGGGTCAAGGCAGTAAGCAAGTGGTAGGTACTTGGCATGAAGAAGACAGAGAAATGTTACTGGGTGACAGAGAGAAGGTGGAACTGCTCAACATCTCCTTTGCCTCTGTCTTCACCCAAAAGAAAAGCAGTGCCCAACCTGGTGATAACAGAAAAAGGACACTCTAGCCATCTCTCTCTGCTCAGGAGGACCGAATGAATGGCATTCTTCCCTAGAACCATCTGCACTGCTTCTGCCATGTTAGGATAAGGGGAACAGCAGCAAACAATAAATGCATCTGCCAACAACAACCTGATTCCAACCTGCTGCCAGGAAACATGAAAGGATGCCCCCAGTGGGCCCTGAAGACCCAGGGGATGGACGCCTCCTGAGGACTCTTGTTTTCCAAGGCCATGATTCAGTGCGCCTTTCCTTGCTCCTCAGGTGACCCTCTGCACCCTTGGAGAAACAAAGGCTAAGTTGTCTTCTGCCTTTCATTTTACTAGGGCACAAAGCTCCTTGATAAAGGCCCAGCAGGTGCGTGGGGCTGGGGCGGAGGCATTTTGTAAGGCCGGCACTTTTTAAGAGATGCGCCTCTGTTCCCCCAGCTCTCTCCTCTCTCCCGCTTTGTACAAATAACTCTTCCTCACCAGCCGCTTTTGTGTTCAATTTCGCTGAACACTGAATGTCAACCTCCCGTTAATTGCTTCTCTCCCAGTCTTTGTGCATGCCATTAAAAAAAAAATGCCACACATACAATTTTAATTTTAAAAGGCAACTTGTTTGTTTTATATTGAAATTACCCAGCCCGCTTTGGCCCACAGAAACAGCTGCACTCCCATTTACACATCTTTAAAAAAAATCTTTGTGATGATAAAAAGCAGCAGCAGTGAGCGAGAAAGAATAAAAAGGGGCAGAAAAATCCCAGTCCATAAAGAGAGAGAGAGAGAGAGAGAGAGAGAGTCCTGTGAGCAGAAGGGGAAGTGGGGGTGGGGAGTTGAAAGAGAGAGAAAGGCACTTTTTGCCAATTTAGCCTTCTTGTAGGTTTCGGAGAGTCAGTTTGGATGGTGCCCTAAGTCTCTCTGAATATTTGGGGTTCTGTACCCAGTGAGGTTGGGATGCGGGTGGTGCTGTGGGTTAAACCACTGAGCTAGGGCTTGCTGATTGGAAGGTCGGTGGTTCGAATCCCCACGACGGGGTGAGCTCCCGCTCCGGCAGGAATATAAACGGTGTTTCCGTGTGCTGCTCTGGTTCGCCAGAAGCAGCTTAGTCATGCTGGCCACATGACCCGGAAGTTGTACGCTGGCTCCCTCAGCCAATAAAGCGAGATGAGCGCAACCCCACTGTCGTCCATGACTGGACCTAACGGTCAGGGGTCCCTTTACCCAGTGAGGTTAAAATCTGAGGAAGGGAGTTTGCTGAACTAGTCAGAAAGGTTTCTTTGTAAGACCTTAGCTGTCCACATAAGTGTCCCCATCACAGGGGACATTTCGGCACCTGAGGTGAACCATGAAATGCCCCCTCTCACTGAAAGAAGAGGCAGTTGTTGAGATCTACATCAACAACGGGTGGGGTAAAAGATATGCATCAGAACAAGGCTGGGAGACCAGCAGCACTTCCTATTTGCCAAGAGGTGGTATTGGCTGGTGCTACCAAGGAGGCAGCAGATCTGGCCTCCAAGGGGCATGTTGCTGCTGTCACTGCTACCACTTCAGCAGCAGGCAATGCATTCCTTGGAGGCCGGATCTGCTAACCCAGTGGATCCTGCCATCTGAGGCAGTTGCCTCATCTTGCCCCGTGGGTGGGGCAGCCCTGTTCCATCATTCTTCCTCAAAGAATGAGCTCAGTTGCAAGAGCTGCAACTAAGTGATGGTGCCCTCCAGGCTAATGGGTGGGCCTCTCTTCCCCATGCCTCACCAAACTGCTAGGTAGGAAAACAATGTGAGCTAAGATGGAAGCAGGCTGGAAGCTGGAGACGCAGAGACATGTTTGTTCTGTGCTGAATCCAAGGCTGTGACTAATAGAGACACAACATCTTTAGAGGTGTTAACACTGTGAGCCCTGTCCATCTTATGCTCAGGTTGTGTATGTGTGTAAATAAAACCACAGTCTCCGCTGACCTTCATTCCAAGAAACAAAACCTGGGTACGCTTCTGGAACCCCTGACGTCTCTCCCTACTCAGAGATTGGGGTGGCATATATAGCAGTATTTTTTATCTTGGGTAAAGATTCGTGTATTTTGTGGAATCTTTACCCAAGATTAAAAAAAATACTGTTTTTTATCTTGGGTAAAGATTCGTGTATTTTGTGGAATGAGAGGGATGCGGGTGGCGCTGTGGGTTAAACCACAGAGCCTAGGACTTGCCGATCAGAAGATCAGCAGTTTGAATCCCCGCAACGGGGTGAGCTCCCGTTGCTCGGTCCCTGCTCCTCCCAACCTAGCAGTTCAAAAGCATGTCAAAGTGCAAGTAGATAAATAGGTACCACTCCAGTGGGAAGGTAAATGGCATTTCCGTGCGCTGCTCTGGTTCGCCAGAAAGCGGCTTAGTCATGTTGGGATACTGCCAGGGAGACAAAGTCCATCATGGCCCCAAGCCGTCTGCCGGACGATCCATCGATCTCCCGTAGGCACGCAGTATCAGCGATTAGCGGCATGAGTTTCTAGAAAATATCTTGCCACATTCCAGAGCTCATGCACACTCTTATCAGCAGATAATTGACAGCAGAGGTCGCACTCAGGAGAGCATTATTTACAAGCTTTATTCAGCATTGATCAGAACAAAGAAAGACATGACTGCCTGCGTCAGTGTCTCCGACAGAGAGAGAAAAACGAAAGCAAAAGGAACATAAACATCCTGTGAACAGGAAATACGCAGGCTGTGACACAAACATCCTGCTCCCTCTTAAGGTGGAACGGAAATATCCTAACAAGTCATGCTGGCCATATGACCCGGAAGCTGTACGCTGGCTCCCTCGGCCAATAAAGCGAGATGAGCACCGCAACCCCAGAGTCGTTCACGACTGGACCTAATGGTCAGGGGTCCCTTTACCTTTTATTTTATTTTGTGGGATAACACATGGAGGTATTTTGAGCTGAGGATTTCCTCAGCACCAACCCCCATCCCACAGCCTCATCCACTTGGGCTATGGCCCTCCCTGGATGTGCCAAAATCCAGAAGACTCCACCTTCAGATCCAGCAAACCCACCCACCCAAACCCCGCTTGCAAACATTGTTCTGGGCTTTTAAATCACAACACTGAAATTTAAGGGAAGGTGGCACAGACCTTGAGGGTGATGGCAGGTCTCTCAAAGTGTTACGTATTCAGTGGTCTATGTTTGCCTGAGTTTGAGTCTAGACTAAGTATTCTGAGTCCCCGTGTTCTGATTCGATACATGATATCCAATCACAGAACCTTTCAGGATTTGGGCCTCTGCCATTGGCCCTTAAACTCTGAGTCATGATTCGCAGCTTGGAAGTTTAGACAGCCAATCACATAGGGAGTGGGAGTGGCCCAGACCTTCAGAAATGTACATAAGCAGTTGCTTTGCCCCTGTTGTCCAGTTCTGTACATAGTTCAATAAAGGTTCTTGCTGTTATCACTGTGTCTTGCCTCATGGGAACTCACCTACACTTCACAAGGCACAGAAAGAATGAGAGGAAAGCAGTTCAGAACAGAACAGGAAGTAGAATGATGGCTGCAGAAGTTCCTTTAGCAAGCCCTTCAGGCTTAACATAGGGGCGAGGGGCACAGGGAGTTCAAAGCACTTCAGCTCTGCTGATGCAACTGCACTAAGGGGAATGCAGTCAGGGGTTCTTCTCTTCCCACAGGACATGTGGAGGTGGAGGAGGTTTGTGCTGGTGGCTGCTATGCTACCATTCTTAGCAAACAAAGCAGAGTAAGAACTGGTCAGTCTCCAATGCCTGCCTTCTACTTCTTGACATAAACACACTTCCTTCCTCCAGGTGATTTTCAAGATGCTGAAGCATAATTACAGTACTTAGTTTTGGAGGATGTCTCCCACCCACTGCCATTTTATAAGGTCATTTAATTACTATTACAAAGAATTTGCTGAAAAACTGGGAAATGTCATGGAAAACAGGTTGTTGTCATCCATCTGACTTGAGAGACAATGGAGTGTGCCTCCAGGGGTGAAGTCAAATTGCTGTGTTAGCAGCACTAAACTGACCTTCCTGGGCACAAGCCTGGGCTGCCCAGATGACAAGACTCCACCCACTTGGCCTTGCTGATGTGGTCCAAAGGAAAGCAGAGCAATATGTTTGGCACCAGCTTGGCTGCAGCGCTTCCTATTTCCATGGGGAAAGTGTCTGATAGGAATTTTTCAAGCAAAGGAAGTTTTAAATGCAATTACTAATCAAAAGCCTACTGGCAAAGATGAAGGTTCCATTGCAGCAATTAATCTATGGGAAGATCAGAACAACCAAGCTAGAGCTACCTTTTACCAATTAAAGGTGTGCAAATGGCACAGGTTAATACATTAGATCAGGCATCCCCAAATTTGGCCCTCCAGGTGTTTGGGGACTACAGTTCTCATCATCCCTGACCACTGGTCCTGTTAGCTAGGGATGATGGGAGTTGTGGTCCCAAAACATCTGGAGGGCCGAGTTTGGGGGTGCCTGCATTAGATGATGCCGCCAAGATCCTTAAAGATCTGAAAATTGTGTATGGAAGTACCAGCAAAAGGTCTCACAGAAAGTTGATGCAAAGCATCCACAAATTAAAATTAGATTCAAAGGCAGACTTTCTCAAACATGTGAATGCGTTTACAGTACAACCATCTTAGGGACTCTACTCCAGATTTGTGTAGGGATTTCATCTTAGCCCTTTCTTCTCCCAAAGATATCTTGCAAGGCAATGGGGTCTTAAGATCAGAGTTTTTCATGATTAAACAGCATTGTGGGTCCAGTCTGAATTCTTTTGTGTTTTGTTTTAAAGTCTGTTGAATACATTAATACATGGATATTTTATTCCCAGAGGGTTTCGTGTGAAGTTTCATTGTTGTTGTTGATGTTGATGATGATGATGATGTCGTCGTTGTCTTTCCCAGAAGGATGAGTCTATTCACAAATACAGTGGTACCTCGGGTTAAGTACTTAATTCGTTCCGGAGGTCCATTCTTAGCCTGAAACTGTTCTTAACCAGAAGGACCACTTTAGCTAATGGGGCCTCCTGCTGCCGCCGCGCCGCTGGAGAACAATTTCTGTTCCCATCCTGAAGCAAAGTTCTTAACCTGAGGTAATATTTCTGGGTTAGTGGAGTCTGTAACCTGAAGCGTATGTAACCTGAAGCATATGTAACCAGAGGTACCACTGTAATGAACCCACAAAACTCAAATTCCAAAGCAGACTCACCTGGTGGATCCAGGTGGATCACAACTATATAACCTGCAGTCTGATGGATTACTTTACAAGTCGGTCCAAGAGTTTCAGTGTTGCCTCCATTCCTGGTTTGGGTTTTTTTAAGTATCTGTCTTTTAAATTGCTACAAATTGGTAATCGAGCTGCCCACAGACTGGAACGGCCGGCTGGCGAGTGCAGCTCCTTTGCTGCTGCAGCCACATACTCTGAATTCAAACGCAGCAAGTCCCCCTGCCTGGTATGTCAGGGGAAGGAGGGGAAGGAGTTCCAATGGGGGGGGTCCTACACTAAAGCCCCCTTTCCAACATTGTGAGGGACAGACTTCCTTATAGGGACGCTATCTGCAGGAAGCCCTTGCCTGCGGAGTACAGGGCTTGGTGGGGTTTTTTTTACTTATTTATTTAGAGCATTTGTATCTTGCTGTTTCCTAGTAGTGCAGCAATAAAACAGTTAGCACATTTGCAAAGCTAAGCAGGGTCTGGTATGGTTTCAAACTGGATGGGAGACCATGTGTTGAGATTCCTGCATTACAGGGGGTTGGACTAGATGACCCTCGGGTCCCTTCCAACTCTACAATTCTTTGATTCTATCATTCTTCAGCCGCAAAGCCTCCTACATACAATCAAAACAAGACAGTCCCTACCTGCTGGCTTACAGTCTAAAAAAGAAACATGACACACAAGGAAAAGGGGACAAGGAGAGAAGAGGAAAACCCAAAACCCGGGCACCAATTTCCCATAAGATGCATCTGTTCAGCCACGTTGAGGTGGGGCCATTGGCCATTGGTTTGATATCCTGTGGGCTGCTGGGCAAGACCCCTACATGGAGAAGCCAGCTTGGAGCACAGAAGCCAACGAATGCAGCCACAGCAGCGAGAAGTTGGTTTCCTTTATAGCAGCAGCAGCAAAGCCTCCAGTGATTGAAAAGAAACATCTTTTGCAGAGCGTCAGTGGGAAGAGGAGGATTCTATGGCACAACAGAGCCACCCCGTGGTTGCTTTCACCATTGCAGTTTCCCTGGGCTTTGACATCCATTGACTTCACTGGAGGGAAAAGCGCAACACAAACGCAAGCTGTAAAGCATAGGAGCCAACTCCTAGAGGCTGAGATTCCTTCGGATCCCCCAATCAGGCTCTTCTTGTGTTCAAAGCTTGACATCCCTCCAAAACTCTCTCTGGGATAACCTTTAGATACGCCCTGGTTGGGTCTGTTTTCTCTCCCTATATTTTTTAGAATCTTTCTGAGCATTCAGCCAACAAATGACCTTCACTTCATGTTTTGTTTTGCACCAGTGTAGTAGTTAAGAGTGTTGGACTGGGGCCTGGGAGAGAACAGGGGTCAAATCCCCACTCGGCCATGAAGCCCACTGGGTGACCTTGGGCCATTCGTTGTCTCTCAGCCTCAAATACCTCACAGGGTTGCTGTGATCATAAAGTGAGAAGTTCGCCTAGTTCTACCTCCTGCAATGCAGGAATCACAGCTAAAGCATCCCTGGCAGATAGCCACCCACCCTCTCTTTTAAAACCTCCAATGAAGGAGAGTCCACCACCTCATGAGGGAGCCTGTTCCACTGTCAAACAGCTCTTGCCACCGGGAAGTTCTTCCTAATGTTTCCCTGTTATAAGTTGTTCCACAAATCAATAAATGTGTAGATCGGTTTTGCCAGTCCCGAGTCTCCCATGTGCTTCATCTGATTCTTACAACAACATTGCAAGGTATGTCGGGTGGCCCAGGTGAGGTGGGGGCTAAGTGGCTGCAAAAAGAGTGGGTTACCAAAGGCCACCAACATTCAGCTAAGATGGCAGAGAGACAGGAGGATGAGTGGGGTTTCTGTGGAAGAAGAAAGAGGACAACTTGTCACGGGTGGAGGCGTGAGAGGGCAATGCTCTGTTCTTCCCACTTGCTTAGACATGCAAGTCAGAGATGTGCTGGCTGGTGCTGATGGGAGTTGTAGCAGACCATCTGTTCCACTAGGTGGCAGGCTATGAGCATCTGTGTGTGCCATTGATTTCCCTTCATTTTATTTGCTAAACTAGAAGCAGATCCCCACTACACATTCAAAGCACGTTTAAAACACATGGCTTCCTCCCCATCCATATATATATATATATATATATATATATATATATATATATATGGAAGTTTAGAATTACAATTCCCAATGTCTTTAACAAACTAGGATTGTTTGGGGGAAGTCCTGTGTTTGAAATGTGTGGTGTGGACCTGCCCTTAGAACTTGTCAGTGGCCTTTCTTGCAACATCCCATATGAGGACAAGTGGGCTTTATTTTAGCTGAGGGTCCTTGTGCATCTTCCCTTTTTTACTGGAACTCAGTGCAAAATGAAAGCAACAAGCCAGAGGAAAGAGGCCACAACGCGTGACTCAGCACTTTGCTTGCAACATGACTAAGCAGTTTCTGAGCTCATAAAAGTTCCTGAGGTGTTATCAGTGCCATCCAGAAAACCCCAGATTTAAAATACAGCCCAAAAAATTGTTCAGTGTTCCTGACGTCATTCTCGATACTGAGCTGCCCTTTTACGGCTCACTTACCCAAAGTGGGGAAATGACTTTACTGAAGTGTAGATTGTCAGCTTGGTTGTTGGTTGGTTGGTTGATTAGTTTATTATTTCATATATATCCCACCATTTTGTCCAAGGAGCTCAAGGTGGCATACATGGTTCTCCTCCTCCCCACAACAACCCTGTGAGGAAGGTCAGGCTGAGAGGCTGTGACTGGCCTGCAAGGTCACCTAGTGAGTTTCATGGCTGAGGAAGGATTCAAACTCTGGTCACTCGGGTCCTGGTCCAACACTCTAGCCACTGTACCACACTGCCTGGTGGCCTCTGTTCCTCTGCCATTAGACAGCAGCTTGACCTGCAGGCATGAGCAGGTGATGATGCTTCCCTCCTGTGGTGCAATGGGTCAGTGTTTGAGCCCACCCAGGGCTGACTGTGGGCAGGATCCCTACATTGTGTATGGGGTTGGACTAGATGACCCTCCGGATCCTTTCCAGTTCTACAATTCTATGAGTCTATGATTCATGTCTATTCACCATCTGATCAGTCAGCACAGCAATGCAATTGCGATGGCAGAGATAGGGTGGGGAGAGGAGAGGAGAGGTGAGGTGAGGATTCTTCCCCGTGACAAACTCACCACCTGTCACTGACGTCAGGGGGATAAATCTTACCCAAGCCATGTGGGTATTTTGCCCACTAATCATTTGTAATGCCATAAAGAGAAAAGTATAGAAGCGCCCTTGTTTGGGGCCTGATGAAAAAGACCTCAAGGCAACCCAGAGAATCAATTGTTTAAAAGAAGTGAGGAGACAAACTCATTAGTCACATTAGGGCATCAAGAGCAAATATCCCACTGAAACAAGAATTTTTTTGTGGGGCAGCCTTTCTGCGCTAAGGGGTCTGTATGAGCCAGCTTCCACTTTGCAGTGCCTTTTAACAAGACCAGGCGAGCACACCAGCACAGATGAACTTGCTACTGCTCCCCTTCAGTCATATGATACGTGCAAATATGGACATACACTCATGTTCTCCATTGACGTGCGCCGCGTGTGGCAAGAGTCATGGTTCGTCACGCCTAGCCTATAAGCAAATTGGAACCCAGACAACGGGAAAGAGCTTAAGAATCAAAGACACGGCAATTAATATACACATTGATTAGCAAACAACTTTCAAACAGAAACCAGCAGCTCAGCTCCAGCTGGGGCGTTATGAGGTAAGAAGAGCCACTTGCCAGTTATGGAGAAAGCCGGGGGCTGAGAGTCGCCAGGTATTTGAATGAAGCCTGAGTAGTATAAGCATGGGGATTGGAAGCAGAGAACTGTAGAGTTGAAAGCAACCTCAAAGGTCATCTAGCCCAACGCCCTGCATTGCAGGAACCACAACTAAAGAATCCCTGAACTAAAGAAACCTCTGTTTAAAGACCTTCCATCTTCTAAGGGAGTCCGTTCCACTGTCAAACAGCTCTTGCTGTCAGAAAGCTCTTCCTTCAGTTTAGTCAAAATCTCCCTTCTTGTCATTTGAATCCATTGGTTCAGATCCTATCCCCAGGAGCAGCAGAAAATAAGCTTGCTCCATCTTCTATGAGACAGCCCTTTCTATAGAGGAAGGTGGCTCTCGTGCCTCCTCTCAGTCTCCTCTTATCCAAGCTAAACATACCCCAATCCCTCAACTGTTCTTCGTAAGGCTTGGTTTCCAGACTCTTGGTCACCTTGTTCACCCTCCTCCACGCACCACTGAGCCTCTTGGGCTTGCCAATCGGAAGGTCGGCGGTTCGCATCCCTGCAAAGGAGTGAGCTCCTGTTGCTCTGTTCCAGCTCCTGCCAACCTAGCAGTTCGAAAGCACAAAGTGCAAGTAGATAAATAGGTACCACTGCGGCGGGAAGGTAAACGGCGTTTCCGTGCACTCTGGTTTCCATCACAGTGTTCTGTTGCACCAGAAGCAGTTTAGTCATGCCGGCCACATGGCGCGGAAAGCTGTCTGTGGAAATACGCTGACTCCCTTGGCCTGAAAGTGAGATGAGCACTGCAACCCCATAGTCGCCTTTGACTGGACTTAACTGTCCAGGGGTCCTTTACCTTTACCTTTTACACACCTTCCTACTTGTCTGTACCCTTCTTAAACTTGGGTGCCCAAAACTGGACCAAGGATTCCAGAGGGAATATGGAACCTGACCAAGGCAGAATAGAACAGTATGATTAAAATAAGATTTGGGTTTTGTTTTGTTTTTTACATTTCTATTCCACCCTTCCTCTCAAAGGAGCTCAGGGTGGCAAACACAGGCGATAAAACAATCAGAACATCTAAAAACACTTTTGGCTCCTAGTCCAATGCTCTAACTATGTACTAAGTCACACTGGCTTTCAACTTTTGAAGTGCAACCAACTAGCCACAGTAACTATGCTGTGCCTCCATAGCTGGAGGTGTAAATCCCAGTTGCTGGAAGCCATGGGAGAGGAGAGGGCTGTTGTGCTCACATTCTGCTTATGGGCTTCCCACGGACATCTGGGTTGCTCACAGTGAGAGGAGGATGCCTGACTAGATGACTAGATTTCTACAAAGGGGAAAAACTGCACAGCACAAGACAGAATTCCAGCCCTGAAAAAGTGGCAGGTTGGTAGGAAGAGGCTATTCTGACGCTCAAGAGCTTGATGCAAGATACAGAGGCATGCTGGTAAGATTGGAGCTGCTTCTCTTTACAGGCCCAGCTTGGTCCTCCTCCAGGGTCTCCTTTGGGAGTTGTACCTGATTTTATTGCCAGTTTCCATGTGGATCTATTGAGCGATGTGCCGCTTCTGCTTCTTAGCGAGAAACCGCTTGATCTTGAACGTCTTGTGGGAAGACATACTCAAGCTTCACTAACCGCTCACCACAATGGCAACAGACGGAAAAAGACGCTTGATTATGTTTTTATATGTGTTGAAAGCCACCCAGAGTGGCTGGGGAAAACCCAGTCAGGTGGGCAAGGTATAAATAAAATGATGATGATGATGATATAGGACGTCCCTATTTTCATCAGAGAAATGTTGGAGGGTATGTATTTGCCTGATCCAGCAGGGCTGGTCTTATGTTCTTATGACCAAGGAGAGGCAAGGCCTTTGCTGAAGAGGTGAGTCGTGAGAAGGCAGAGGAGAAAGGCCTTGAAGCCTGTCTTCCAACCACTCCACCAAGCATGGCACTATCCATGGTACCTCTTGATCTTTCCCATCATGTGTTGAAGTCTGTGGTCAGCAGATTGTTGTCAGTTCCCCAGTGAGGTTGGATGCTTTGTTCTCGTTCTCTGTGTCCCTCGACAATGGCTGTATGTTTGAGCTCTGCAAAGGGGATTTCCAATGCAGCAAGTGGACTGTAAACACACACATACAGAGGGGAAGCGGAACAGCCACAGCCTGGAAAGCAAAGCAAACCTCAGCTACTGCTGCCCTGCCCCACAAAAGGGGAACATTTTTTTCCTGTGTGTGGTGGTGTGGATGTGCTTGTATCGCAGAGTGTAACTAGGTTGCCAAGTTCACTGTCTTTACAGGGCGTAGAGGGGACTATTTTGCATAAATAGATTCATGGTGATTTGTTTTTCTCTCTGCCACAGGTTTACTGGAGAGGGTAAAATGCAGTGCTGTCGTCTGGGTGTAGGACTAGGACCTGGGAGGCCAGGATTCAAAATAACCCATTTGTCACCATGAAGCTCACTTGGGTGGCCACAGGCCAGTCACTGCCTCTCAGCCTAGCCTACCTCACAGGGTCGTTGTGAGGATTACGTGAGGAGGGAGAGAATCGTGTATGCCTCCTTGAGTACCTGGGAGATAAAGGTGGGATAGGAATACAAGAAAGGGGACACAAATGCAATGAAGTGAGAGAAGAGGCCTCCTGAGTGCATTTTCTTGCACTCCTTGCCATGAGGGTGGGATCCTGGGACAGGCACATTATCCTCCATGTGATATCGGGGAGGCTTTGCTGCTGGGAATAGACTGCTGCTTCCTCCCACCTGTTCTAAGCACATTATCCAAAGAAGGGTGTGAGGAGGGTCCTGCTTTTGGCATGTATCACATAAAGATGCTTCTGTACAGAGGTGCAGATATGACTCCCTCCTCAAACCCAGCCTGGAAGGTTCTGTAATGGACGCCCTATTCACAGCCAAATGTAGACAGGATTAGACACCACAGAAGCTACACCTCAACAAATCATTATATGAGCCTGGTGTTGCAACTCAGAGAAAGTGAGAACATCGGAGGGTGCAACACATAGCTGAATTGTTTTGCGAATGATAGGAACAGAACTACCTAAATTGTAGAGAAGTTTGTTTACCGTGGTACCTCAGGTTAAGTACTTAATTCATTCTGGAGGTCTGTTCTTAACCTGAAACTGTTCTTAACCTGAAGCACCACTTTAGCTAATGGGGCCTCCCACTGCCGCCGCACCGCCAGAGCACGATTTCTGTTCTCATCCTGAAGCAAAGTTCTTAACCCAAGGTAATATTTCTGGGTTAGTAGAGTCTGTAACCTGAAGTGTATGTAACCCGAGGTACCACTGTATGTATGCTACTACAGCAGCAAGAATGCTACTTGCCCAAAAGTGCAAAGAAGCAGAAGTCCCAGCAAAGGAAGAATGGATACAAAAACTTATGGAATATGGAGAAATGGTGAAACTTACCGGAAGAATAAGATATCAAGATAACAAACTTTTCATAAAAGAATGGAAACAGCTTATTGAATATTTAAAGATAAAAACATTGGCAGGATTATTGTAATAACCTGCAGTTTCATAAGAGTATATATTTAAAGTAGATAATTAAACGAGCAAATTAAATGAAGTTGGATATGCAGAAGATATTAAAAAAATAAATTTAAGGAACCGCAGGAAAAGAGGGAAGGAAGTCAAACTCTGAAACGTTAAATTGATTGTAAAACTAATGAAATATATAAACTTGAAAAGTATAAATAAAAACTTTTCTTAAAAAAAGGAATTATGGAACTCCTTGCCACAGGAGGTAGTGATGGTCACCAACTTGAATGGCTTTTAAATGAGGAACGGCTAAGGGAGCTGGGCATGTTTAGCCTGGAGAAGAGGAGGTTAAGGGGTGATATGATAGCCATGTTCAAATATATAAAAGGATGTCACATAGAGGAGGGAGAAAGGTTGTTTTCTGCTGCTCCAGAGAAGCGGACATGGAGCAATGGATCCAAACTACAAGAAAGAAGATTCCACCTAAACATTAGGAAGAACTTCCTGACAATTTGCTGCCAAGGAGTGTGGTGGAGTCTCCTACTTTGGAGGTCTTTAAGCAGAGGCTTGACAACCATGTCAGGAGTGCTCTGATAGTGTTTCCTGCTTGGCAGGGGGTTGGACTCGATGGCCCTTGTGGTCTCTTCCAACTCTATGATTCTATGAGGTTTAGCCATATTCATGGAGGAGAAAGCAGTCTTGACCACTAGGCATGATGGCTATGCTATGCCTCTGCAGCTGGAGGCAGCAATGCTTCTGAATGCCAGTTTCTGGAAACCACAGGAGGGAAGAGTGCTGCTGCATTCGAATCCTGCTTCTGGGCTTCCCTTTGGTGCATCTGGTTGGCCACTGGAAGAACAGGATCCTGGACTAGTTGGACCATGGACCTGATCCAGCAGGCACTTACATTCTTACGGACCTTTCTTGCCCTTGAACACCAGGAGGAAGAGGTGGAGGAGGCACATTTTAGAGCTGCCAGCAGCCTAGGAGGGGAGAATTCCCACCCGGATTGGCTTTTGTACCTTCAATGGCAGCTTGATGTGCAAAGATCAGCATCAGGGGAAGGCTTTTCACGGCATGGAAACATTATCACCTTCTGATGTCTGCAGCTCCGGCAGTTTTGCTCTCTCCAGGAAAGTGCAGAATCTAGATGGGTCCTCCCAGCTCAGCAAGCAACTGAGCAGACAAGCTGGTGCCCATAAAGGCCAGTTTCCCCAGGGCAACCCTGACTACAGCTCCTGTCTCCTGGCAGAAGGACTCAGCTGAGAGAGAGACAGGTTAGTGCTGTAAGTGGAGAGGAAAGGCCCCGATTCAGGCATTCCCACACATGGATCAGCATGTAAGTTCCCAGGGCTCACTGGAGGCCGAACACGCCATGGCAAGGAGGAAATGGAACCAGGAGCAAAGGGTGCTTGGCTTGGCCTTCAAAGAAACCAGGAAGCAGAGTAGGCTTTTCATGAACAAGCAAATTGCTGCTATTTACATTTTAGGCAAATATTGCTCGTTGCAAAAGCTGATTTGCATAGCGAGGCCAGGTGTTCTCACAGAAATCCTGCCCCAGCACCCACCAGGAGGCTGTGTCACAATCCTGCCAGGTGCTGGAAGGAGACAAAAGGCAGCAGAACTATTTGAACACCGAAAAGAGTCAGGCAGGCAGCTGAGGGAAAGGATGGAAGCTCACTTTGTGCCCCAACTTGAAAGCAGCAATTCTTGGAACTATTATTTTTCCTCCACCCCCCGTGCCTTTATTTTAACCTTCTTTAGCATTATTAACAGCCCCAAAGCAAATAGCAAGGAATGGCATAATACCATATACAAAGCAAACAAAAAATAAATCGTAACAGAAAGAAATGGTGACACACCAATTTATCTCAAGACACCTCTATTTCCCAAGCTGGCATGGCTAGTAAATGATGAGCATCTAAGTCTGAAGCCTAGGAAATAAAAGCCCAGCAGATGACATAAAAGCTTTCTGGATCCTCCATCCCCCTGGAGACACACAGTTTATGTGTATTTTTTTCCCCACAACAGCCAAAGCCCATAATTTCTAACAACACAGAGACAAATGCTGATTTTTCAAGGGCTATTGAAATCTTAGCTGTAGCTAAGGACTCATCCACATTTTTGCTTGCCCTGTGCCTGGAAAGCACAGGTCTGAGTAGTTTTACCTTTGTCCCTCCACTTCCCCCTGGAAAACCCACTCTTTAGTACTAAATTGGAACAAACAACAACCCACAGAAAACCCAGTTGCCATTTGTAGCAGGGCAAAAGCTCTTTAGTGAGACAAGCTTTCATGTCAACCATCTTGTTGGAATTAGGCTGAAACAAAAAGGAAGCTGCATCCCCTGTCATTGCAGATGGTTTCCACAAAAGACCCCCACTCCTCTTCTGGATATGGGGTGGTCTTGCCAACAGAGCTGAGTGGTGCTATTTCTGGAAAAAGAGAGAAGACGAAGCCTGGATGGACACTTCTCATTCCCAGGGGCCGGCATCAAATGCTCTCAAGGCCGTTGCAGCTTTCCCTATAGCTGAGCTTATGCCAACCTGTATAACTCAGCTGGTTAGAGCATAGTGCTGATAATGCCAAGGTTGCAAGTTCGATCCCTGTATGGGGGCAGCTATATATTCCTGCATTACAGGGAGTTGGAGTAGATGATTCTTAGGGTCCCTTGCAACTCTACAATTCTTTGATTCCATGATTGAGAAAGCTGTGGCATAGGCCCCATTGAAATGAGTGGTCACCTGCATCCATTCATCTCCGTGAGACTTTGACCCACTACATAACATCTGGTGGGTTTTGCCCTAAATTCCTAGCAACCAGCAACTACTGGTGTATCAGGTACTAGGGCTATTTCCAGCCAAGTTACCTGGGGATTGATTGATTTCATAGGATCCATTGAGTGGCTGAAGAAGTTTTGCCTGCTTTGGATACAGAAGGTCCAATCAGGACAGATAAAGGGAAGCTTTTCATACAGCACATAGTTAAAACTATGGAACTCACTCCAACAGGAAGCAGGAGTGGCCACTAATTTGGATGGCTTTAAAAGAGGACTGGTCAGATTCATGGAAGAGGCAAGGGCTATCATTGGCTACTAGCCATTATTGCTATGCTCTGCCTCCATAACTGGGCTAGAGGGAAGAGGGCTCTTGTGCTCGAATCCTGCTTGTGGGCTTCCCATTGGGGCATCCAGTTAGCCACAGTGAAAACAGGATGTTGGACTAGATGGGCCATGGGCCTGATCCAGCAGGCTGCTCTTATGTTCTAATTTCTGGGTAGGGCTGGGAGAGATCCCTGCCTGAAACCCAGGAGAACTGCTACCACTTGGGGTAGCCAAAAGTGAGCAAGGTGCACCAGGGGTCAGCAAACTTTTCCAGCAGGGGGCCAGTTCACTGTCCCTCAGACCTTGTAGGGGGCCAGACTATATTTTGGAAAAAAAATATATGAAAGAATTCCTATGCCCCACAAATAACCCAGAGATGCATTTTAAATAAAAGGGCACATTCTACTCATGTAAAAACATGCTGATTCCTGGACCATCCACAGGCCGGATTTAGAATGTGATTGGGCCGGATCCAGCCCCCGGGCCTTAGTTTGCTTACCCATGAGCTAGACTGAGGGTCTGGTTCCCTAGAGCAGCTTCCATTGTTTCCATTGCACCACCTGGTTAGTTGCCTTCATGTGTTGTGTTGTAGTTAAATATCAGCCCAAAATTCATAAGTTAAAGTACGGAATGGTTCTCTTTCTTCCTCATTTTCCCCACCCCACCCCACCTCCCCAAATCTCTGTCTGCAGCCCTTCATTCCTAAGCAAATGCTTCCAGCTAAACTCCTGGGGCAAAGCATCGAACTTATGCCTGCCTCTCCCGCCTGCACTCTTGCTGAACTCACGCTGTGATTCGTACAAATTTAATCACATCTGCCTAGCAAAATCAATTCCACTCGAAGGAGTCCAAGCTTGTGCTTCTCTGCACCAGTATTAATACCATGGAGAATCTCTGCCTCCTGAAATTAAGCACATGCAGAAAGAGCTTCAGAGAGAGGTGGGGCATCTGTGTTTGGGGGCATAAGATCAGTGGAAGGGGTGGCTGCATATGAAAGGGTCTAACTCTTTTGCATAGCTGCTGCAATCACAAACCCACATGTACCAAGGAGGGAGTACCAGGAAAGTCCAATAGAACACATTCAGGATTATAACATAAGTGGGATATAAAAAGGTAAAGTGGCCCCTGACCATTAGGTCCAGTTGTGACCGACTCTGGAGTTGCGTGCTCATCTCGCTTTATTGGCTGAGGGAGCCAGCGTTTATCCACAGACAGCTTCCAGGTCATGTGGCCAGCATGACTAAGTCGCTTCTGGCGAACCAGAGCAGCACACGGAAACGCCGTTTACCTTCCCGCTGGAGCGGTACCTATTTATCTACTTGCACTTTGTGCTTTTGAACTGCTAGGTTGGCAGGAGCTGGGACCGAACAACGGGAGCTCCCCCCATCGTGGGGATTTGAACCGTCGACCTTCTGATCAGCAAGTCCTAGGCTCTGTGGTTTAACCCACAGCGCTACCCGCGTCCCTAAGTGGGATATATCTCCTGCATTTTTATGTCTACTGTACTTATTTATTTCATTTATATCTCACCTTTCCTCCAAGGAACTCAAGGAAATCCCCCTCCTCATTTAATCCCAACAGCAACCCTGTGAGGTAGGTTAGGCTGAGAGGCAGTGACTGGCCCCGAGGTCACCTAGTAAGCTTCATGGTTTATGGGGATTCGAACTCTAGTCTCCTAGGTCCTAGTCCAACACTCTAACCACTACACCACACTGGGTGTAGTGTGGGCTCTATTAGCTTCCCTTCCTTTGTCTGTCTCACACACTGGAGTGGCAGAAGCTTTTCTGTGAAGTTTGTTTGTTGCATTTATATTCTGCCTCTCTACCGCGGCACCCAAGGCAATTTACAATCTGAAATAAACAAATGCTACGAAATATTCTCAGGCCAGTCTTAGAAGCTCCCTGCCCTAGACTTCCTCACTCTTGCCTCCTCCAAGGGCAGAAGTAGGAGCCCTGGGCAAGGTTGGGGAGAGGCTGCAGGGGCACATATGGGTCTACATCTTCCCCCCTCCCCATCCTGCCCCCTTTTCACTCTCCTTTCTGGCAGGAGGGCAGGTGGGTATTACTAACTTGTTGCCTCTCTATCCCACTTTTCCTCCAAGGAGTTCAAAGTGCTTCTCCCCCTCCTTGTTAATCCCCATAACAACCCTGCGAGGTAGGTAAGGCTGAGAGTGAGTGACTGGCCCAGCAGTATTCATGGCGGAATAGGTATTCAAACTCTGGTTTTTCCCAAGTCCTAGTCCAGTATTCTAATCACTATGCGACGCTGCCTTCTCTTGGGTCAGCTGGGAAAGATACACACAATCAGGTGGTTATGATGATGTAGTTAGTACGCCCAGGGTTGCTTTCTCTGAAATGCTATGTATTGCACATGCAACACCAGCAAAACAGGCACAACTGTATAGTCTGAAGGGGTTGGAGCAATTCCCCTGTGGAAAGGCTACAGCATTTGGGCCTTTTTTTAGAGAAAAGGCAAGTAAGTGTATAAAGTGTATGATAATTATGCTGCTTTCAACAGGCAGGGAGTTCCTAAGTGTAGGTGCCTACCATCACACTAAGAGATTGATATCTTACAAATGTCGAACGGGAATTATGTGGCATCTTTAACAGCGTCAAATTGAAGCAGTCGAGTGGGCACATGTGGGGCAAGGTGATCTCGCAGGCAAACTGGTCCCAAGTTGTTATGGGATTTAGATCCGAATAGCAACAATTTAAAGAGTTGCATTTACTGATACTGTAATCTTGCTTTGTTCTCCTGGTAAACAGCTTGGAGATTTTGTTTTGCTTTCACAATCAAGTGGTGTATAAATTTTACAACCTAAGAAATGACCACTGCGATTCAGGCAGGCGTACTAGGCCTTGTCCCTCCGCACAACAACCCGGCGAGGTGGGCTACGCTCTCGACAAGAGCCAGGAGCTGCGGCCGCCGCGGGAACCAGCTCGAGTCGCGCCCGCGACGGTGGCAGCTCCGCGCGGCGCTGCCAGGCACCCATGGGTCCCCCGCGCGTCCTAGCTGCGCGCCGTCGGAGGAGCTGGAGGCGGAGCCGGGGGGCCGGGGCGGACCGGGGAGGAGGGCGGTTCAGGAAGCGGCAGCCGGCTCCTCCCCGCCTCGCCTCGCCTCTCGGCTGCCACCAGCCCGGCGCCCTATAAAACACCAGCCACGGCCGGCCCCGCATCGGCCCCATGGAGGAGCGCGCGGGCCCCGCCGAGCTGGAGAGCGAGAAGGAGGGGAAGAAGCGGCGGCGAGGGCGAAGCGCCGGGTAGGGAGCCCGCTTGGCCACCCCTGGCCTGGCTTTTGTTTTGTTTTGTTTTGGGGGGGGGGCGGACAATCCAACTTAAATCCAGGATGTCCTGGAGGGGCGATCCGGCTTTAAAAGGGTGTCCTAGAGCGGCGCCCCGGTGCGCTGCCTCGCCCCCACGGTGGTGGAAACGGGGCGCTTCCTGCCCCGCGCCCATCACCGCGGCGGCTGGTCTGGCCGGGGCTGCGTCAAGGTCACGAGCGCCGGCAGGTGACAGCGGAGGGGGTGGGGAGCGAGGCCGCGCCCTCGGCTTCCTTAGGCGGAGCAGGAGTTGAACTCTGCCCCCCGCGCGTCTCCGTTGGGGGCGAGGAGCGATCGGGAGCGACCCCCCACCCCAGCCACTCCGCTCAAACCGAGGCGGGGCGGAAGTGGCGAGTTCCTGGGTCCAGGTGGGGCAGCCCTGGCTGGAGGTGCCTCCTGGATCGAGGTTGGGGAAAGCACATGACTGGGAAGTGGGCGAGATTCTTTAGTGGGGCTCTGCTGCCTGTTTCTGTCCCATGGGGCCTCCTGTACCCCACGCTTGAGTTGTGGCTAAGCAGTCAGGAGTGCTCCAGCCTGGACCTCTGACTCCCTCCTGAAGTCTGGCTGTAACAGCTGCTCTCTTTTCCTTTGCAGCTCTGGCATGTGAATGAGGAACAGATTCTGCCCAGAGGAGAAAAGGATGAACTTAGGCGGCCTTTCCACCGCCCCTTCGGGTGGCTTTGCCCACTGGCCAGAGCCTCTGCCCTTAGCGAAGTGCCTCGGTGGCAGTGGGCAGGAGGAGCCTGGAGAGAGCTCCATGCAGGAAAGTGGCTACCTGAGCCTGAAGGGCCCAAGCCCAGAGGAGTCTGACGCAGACCTGG
The DNA here is from genome assembly GCF_965112155.1 of Podarcis liolepis. Classification (NCBI taxonomy): domain Eukaryota; kingdom Metazoa; phylum Chordata; class Lepidosauria; order Squamata; family Lacertidae; genus Podarcis; species Podarcis liolepis. Next base: position 58,526,409 of record NC_139561.1, on the reverse strand, counting down.
AGTCGTGGAGCTCCTTGGAGCAGGACAGCACCGAAACGCAGATGAAAGTGGACTTCTTCCGCAAGCTGGGCTACTCCTCGGAGCAGATCCTGGCTGTCCTCCAGAAGCACGGCCTGAACGCTGACACCAACACGGTCCTCGGGGAGCTGGTCAAGCATGGAATGGCCACGGGGGAGAGGGACCCTGCTGAGGCGCCCCAGGATGCCCCCGAGGCACCGCTGGTCCCACGAGGGGGTGCAGCAAACCAGAGCCCCACGCGTGCCGCACCTCTAGAGGGAAAGGACGGAGAGAACTTGCGCCCCATCGTCATTGACGGGAGCAACGTGGCCATGAGGTAGGGCCTTGTCTGTAGTGGCTCGTACCCTCCCACGTGGGAGGTGCTTGCTGGGACTGTGGCGCCTGCCTTGCAGGGGGTTGGACTAGATGGCCCTTTGGGTCCCTGTTCTATGATCCTATAAGCAGAGAGTGACACCTTAAATGCCCAACCTGGCTGTTCTTTTTAAGCCCAGATGTCAATATTCTAGGGAGCGGCCTAGTTCTTTGCCTATCCTCTCCATCTCTGTGTACTTTCCCTCTGTAGTGGTTTCATGACTGGCTCGTGGGGCGTTGACAGAGCTTGATGTCACATGGCTCTGAAAAGCAGGGTGGTTGTTTGGTTTTTTCACGCTGTCAAGTTCCTTCCTGTGCCTGAGGAAAGGGGGCAGGCTTTCTCTCCTTCTGACCATGGAGTTATGGGGCAAGAGTTGTTATTGTGGCGCTTGGAACTGGTGGGAGCGGGCAGAGGTTCTGACCTGCTCCTCTTCCAGCCTCCAGCCATATGAAAGGCCTCGGGTGCAAGGGAGATTGCTCAGGACCCGTGTTGCACAGCTGGCAAGCCATGCTCTGCTGTTTTGCAAGAAATAAGCCGCTTGAGAACCAACACGTCCACCTCCTTAAGCAAGGGGAGGGCCTAGTGCTACAAGTTTGTATGTTTTTGTTCCTCTCGCTGTGGGCAGGATCCTTTGCCTTGCTGTGGGGGAAAGGCCTGTGTTTGTGTGTCCTGGTTTGTCCAGAGGGCAAGATCCTGCCCTATGTAGATATGGTGGTCTTATATTTATGTCCTTCTTGTCAGCTGAGGTAGTCTCCCCAGTTCGACAATGAAATCCAGGCAAAAATTACAATGGCGATCTGGTGTGGTGTGGTGTGGTGCGCGGTTATTGTATCATATCTTGTCCCCAGACAGTGGGTGATACAATCCAGGGGTCTCTGCTCCTGAGGGATGGGGCGGAAGCAGCTGCAGATGGGAAGTGGAGAGGAACTGATGGCAAAGATGTTAGCCTCCTGAAACAGCAACCCTTCCACTGAGAGGAGAGTTACCTAACTTTTTTTAACATTAAGTTTCAAGCCCAGGAATCTGCCTGGCAAGTTAATTTTACTCCAGGGTTAAAAGAGGTGGTGGCAGCATACAGGTAGCTTGTTCATTCTTTCACAGACAAGTTGGAACACTGATTTCTGGATTTCTATGACGGAATTATGCTGGTAAGGAAGCATCTGACCAAGCAGGTTCCCTGCTGTATAGTGATCATTTCTCTCTTGTGCTTGTTGCTCATCTAAGAGCTGTGATTTGATTTGATTTGATTTGATTTGATTTGATTTGATTTGATTTGATTTGATTTGGTTTGGTTTGGTTTGGTTTGGTTTCAAAGGGGTGCAGCAGGTGGAGGGGGGTGTTTCTCAGGTGGAAGAGGCAGCAACTGTGGGGTAGGAAGGCCAGTTTCCCCCTGCAGGAGTTCTGGGCATGTCTTGGGGCAGATTTGTCCCTGCTAGTTTGCTTGTTTTAACCCACCCACCCCGCCTATAACCTTCCAGTTATTAAGAGAGCATAAAACACTTGCCTCAAAACTACCCTTTGTGCTGATTCCTAAGTTTCCAGGACCCAAAATGCCCCTTTCCCAGAAGCACCTCAGGGCCACTGCAGAGAGGGCCTGGCTGTAGCCCCTCTCTTGAAGGCACCCTGAGCAAAAGAATCCTAAAACCTTTATTTGTGTCAGCGCTCCTTCCTGGAGTCTGCCTGTGGCCAGGAAAAACAGAGAATGAGAATAATGTGGGGAGTGCCTCTTTGAGTAAACTATAAGCTGAGTGTATTCCCTTTACTTGATACCCAAAGTGCCCCCCCTCAACTGTGGAATTTGGGGAAGCAACTTCCAAGTTACTGGCTGTAGCTTGTTGACAGATTTAAGCACTTGCCAGTCATTTAAGAAGTTAAGCGTTGGCAAACTCTCATGTTCCTGCCAATGAGAGAAAACCTTTTTCTCGATTACTTATGAGCTGGTGCTCTTTGGTTTTGAAAGCCACGATTCTGGAATGCCAAATTCGGTGTGATTGATTCTGGAGTACCCTTGTAGCAGAGAATATACAGTGGTACCTCTGGATGCGAACGGGATCCGTTCTGGAGCCCCGTTCGCATCCTGAAGCGAACGCAACCCGTATCTGCACGGGTCGCAATTCACCGCTTCTGCACATGCACGTGACGTCATTTTGGGCGTCTGTGCATGCGTGAGCGGGGAAACCCGGAAGTAACACGCTCTGTTACTTCCGGGTCACCGCGGAGCACAACCCGAAAACGCACAACCTGAAGCTGCTTCAGCCCGAGGTATGACTGTACACAGTTCATGCTGGATGTTCTCTGAATTTGGAGAAGTCCCCCAGGAAAACAGTGCTGATTTGAGAGTTAGCTGCTAGAATAGGGACATCCTTGCAGCCCTTCAAAGGGAGAGAGCTTTTCCTCACCTGGCCTAGTGAGGTTGAGAGCCTGTTAGAAGTTCTAACATTGGTCAGGGTAGTGGAGGTGAGAATGGCATCTTAATTCATTCTGGGATCATAGTGTGTGCGTCCCCCCACACCCCAATAGGCAGCTGCACAGCATCCTTACTGTAGTGTTCAGATACCTCCTGCCCCCTTTGCCCCAAGGCACTGGTGCTGTTAGAAACTTGGCATAGTTAAACTGTGGAACTCACTCCCACAGGAGAAAGTGATGGCCACCAACCCAGATGGCTTTAAAAGAGAATTAGACCAATTCCTGGAGGAGAGGGCTGCTAGCCATGATGGCTATTCTCCACAGTTAGAGGCAGCCATGGTTCTGAATCCCAGTTGCTGGAAACCACAGGAGGGTAGAGGGTTTTTGCACTCGGGTCCTGCTTGCTGGTTCCCCATTAGGGCATCTGGTCAGCTGCTGTCGGACTAGATTGGCCACTGGCCTGATCCAGCAAGGGCCTATTTATTTTCTTATGGTGGAAATGGGCAAGCAGCAGTTGCTACCCTCATTTGCTCCTTGATCACAGTTAAGGTTTCAGGGTTTTTATTGCCTGCCTCCTATCCATCAGACCCTCCTAAAGGAGCAGGGTGGAGGGGAATTCAAGTCCTACACAAGTGTGCTGTTAATTTGTTTTGTTTCTAAGGTTTGTTTGTTTTTTGCCTTGCTATTTTTATATAAGCAAGCAGCCACCAGGACCCAGGAAGAGCAGGGCAGTTTCACAGCCAGCTTCCTGTTCAGAGTGGAATGACGAACTGCTGTGTTCGTTCTTGATTCACCCTCCCCTGGATAATACTCAAGGCAACTATATGCAAATCTCAGAGGGGTGAGTGGAGGAGAACTGGCCTCCACTTCCTTCTAAGGGAATTTTTCACAGTTGTTGCCACATCAGATGAGTCTGCTGAGCTCCTTCGCAAGCCGTTCCACACGAGGCTTCTAGGAAACAGCATGCAAATTTTCTCCAGCAGCTGCAATAAGGAGAAGAGGGTTTGGTAGTTAGTTGCTCTTAGATCCTCAAGAAAGTTTCAGTTTTGACTTGTGGGATTTGCTTCCCATAATACTATTCCGTATTTTAATATTTACTCTCTCTTTCTCTCTACTGTCAACTTTCAAGAAGGTTTAGTGTCAAAGGGTTTGGAGGAGGTGAGAGGGAGCCCCTGGAAAGTTGACATTTCTCCTGATTAGATAGATGGATGGATATTTTTATAAGATTTTGTTAAAACTATTTCATAATACAATAAGATTTTAGAAACCTAATCTAACTAAAAACAAAAACAGAGGAAGAGAAAAGAAAAGAAAATGCAGAGTCCTCTCTCAAAGGCAGCTCTTGTTGCTCACAAAAAGTGGTAGACCCTCCCAGCTCCCACCTGGGAGCTTTCCTTTATACCCCCTGCCTCTCACCCTGGGAGATCTTCCCTTCCCTGCCTCTCACTCATGGTTCTTCTACCAGCCATCCACTGCCTTCATGTGTGTGTAATCCTTGGACCCCAATAATGGCCCAGAGCAGAGGGCACCAAAGAAAAAGAGAGAGAAGGAGAAAGAATTAAAAGGACTTTCTATTTTCCGTCTGTCAGTTACATAAAAGAAATTATTCAAAACATTCGCTCTAGGATGATATCCAACTGGATGGTTTTGAAAGAGGATTAGACAAATTCATGGAGAGAGAGAGGTCTCTTGATGGCTCCTCGCCATGATGGCTGAGTCCACAGCTGGACTCCGCAGTGCATCTGAATCCCAGTTGCTGGACACTGCAGGAAGGGAAAGTGCTCCTGTGCTTGAATCCTGCTTGCAGGTTTCCCTTTGGAGCACCTGTTTGGCTAGACTAGATAGGATGCTGGACTAGATAGAACATTAGGTCCACTAGGCTCTTCTTATGTTCTTAATGTTGCTTTTCCTCCTCTACCATTAGAGCAGGCATAGGCAAACTCTGCCCTCCAGATCTTTTGGGCCTACAGTTCACATCATCCCTGGCCACTGGTCCTGTTAGCTAGGGATCATGGGAGTTGTAGTCCCAAAACATCTGGAGGGCCAAGTTTGCCTATGCCTGCATTAGAGCACCTTGCACTGAGGGATTATCCACACTTACCTTTCCTCTGTGTTTTACAGGCACAGTCCATGCTTTAAAGCTCCATGTCCAAGCACCAGCCATCCATACAGGGGTGCCAAGTAGGTCATCTCCAAAACTACCCATGTGGGGGGGGGGTGCGTGGTACTTGCAGAAAAAGAGATTTACATTTGCATAAGCTAAAAGGTTTGTCTTATGACGTAAAGTATGATGTGGAAAATGAAATCCTCCTTCCAATATTGGCAGCTTCATCTTTTTAAGTGAGAAATGAAGTTGAGAGGTCCCTCTCAAATAAACTTCCCAAAATGCCACATTAAACCCGTGTGAATACACTTGGGGAATATCTAAAGGAATACTACAAAGCACATCAATTATCTGTGGCAAAATATTCAATTCAAGCATATTAACCTTATCCCAAATACCAAGTCCAAGCCCATCTTTCCAAATCAAGAGTCATCTCTGTCATCGGTCTGTTTAAATTCAGTTTAATTAATTGAGAAATATCTCTAGGATCCAAAATACTGAAATATGTTACCTCTGGGTACCGACAAAATTGCCAGTTAGTCACATAAACCAGATAACTTAATAGTGGCATGAATTTGGATTTTAAATAATTCATTTTATAGGCAGAAATTAGGCAAAAATTAATAGATTTTATTAGTTTATATAGACTATTGGAGTCTGCTAATAATAAATACTGTAATAATCAGTCATCTGCATACATAGCTGCTTTAAATTCCAGTTTTTTCATGCACCAAACCAGGAGTGTCTTCCCTGTTCTGGCAAATTGCACACCGTAATGGCACTAACCATGAATATAACGGGTGAAAGAGATTAGCCCTGCCTTGTAGCCCTCTCTATACCAAACTCACTCAAATGAATTCCGTTTGTCAAGTCCACCTGGGACTAGGGAGATAGAGGTGTAAGGTTCTACTCCAATTCATAAATTCCTGTGGAAACGCACATTTTTTTCAAAGTTACAGAAATAAACTACCAATATATTTTATCAAACACTTTTCCAGCATCAGGAAAAATAGTTGCAGCCCATCAGTTCTTTTTTAAAAAAGAAACAAAGATTTGCTACCAGCTTAAATCATCTGTTCCCTGCCTTTGGCAAATAAAGTCCGCCTGATCTAGCTATACAAACAGCCTAAAATCTGTTAGCAAGGATTTCTGTTAATACCTTGGCATCTACATTCATTAAGGAGATTGGCCTATAATATGCACAGCTAATGTGGTCTTTAATGGGCTTGGGAATAACAGAGATGTGAGCATCATATAGTGAAGATGGGCTAGGCACCCGATTCGGAATCATGGCTGAGTAATCTCACCACTGTGATGTGTAGTGTGTTAGTGTGTTACAGTGTGGTGTAGTGGTTAGTGTGTTGGACTAGGACTTGGGAGACCAGGGTTCGAATCCTCACTCAGCCATGAAGCTCACCAGGTGGCCTTGGGCCAGTCACTGCCTCTCAGCCTCACCTACCTCAGAGAGTTGTTGTGGGGATTAAGTGAGGAGGGGGAGGACAATGTACATGTCACCTTGAGCTCCTTGGAGAAAAAAGTATGTTATTATTATTGTTTATTTTATTATTTATTAAATTTATATACCACCCTATACCCACATGTTTCATGGCAGTTACAACATAAAATCACAAATAAAAACACCAAATACATTATAGAAATAAAAACAAAAACAACCCAATAAACCCCACACACACATTTTAAAAGGGCATTGGATGTCAATCAGCCAAAGGCCTGGTTAAAGAGCAACATTTTTGCCCGGTGCCTAAAGGTGTGTAATGAACCAGCCGAACCTCCCTGGCGAGAGCATCCTACAAATGAGGATATAAACGCAATAAATAAATCAATTTTCTGAGATAAGGGGACAGGTGACTTGGTCACAGGCAGGCGCTGGTCTCTCTGCAAGCAGAATCGTCATTGCATGGCAAGAAAGGGAGGGAAAGGAACTGTTTTTTTGAAAGCAATTCTCTCAATTGACTGCTTGCATGATATGGGGGTTGATGTTTGGATTAGCTGGCCTCCTTCCGAGGGCTGATGGGCTTTACCTAGCTGTAGAAAAAGGATCCACCTGTTCATTGGGCAGGCCTTGATTTCAGTGCTATGCACCTCTTCTGATGCTCTGAGGGAGCTTTGCAGTTGTGGCCCCTTGGCTATAGAACATGTTTCCCAAAGAGACCTGCCTGGTGTTTGGAGGGGGTCTTTTTGTTGCCAGACATCATTCTCCCAGGCTTGGGTGCCCTTCAGGCTTAGAAATAGATATTACATTGCATTCTATCATTACATCATTGTGTCTGAAGCTCTATTTCGCGAACTCCCCAGAGAACCTGCAGGAAGGAAGCCAGCTGATAAACAAGCGCTGCCGATCCTTCCTTGAGCCCTTTTGGAAAAGGGGCCCTGAAGCATCCTGCCTGCCCTGTGGCTACGGAGACCTTGGAACCAGCAGGGGCACCCAGGGCAGGTGTGGCTTCCTGAGGTTCCTCCTGTTTCTCTCTTGCTTTGGAAAGGCCAGCTTCTAGAAACCATGATCATAACAGGAAGCTCTGGGTGGGAAAGACATCAGCGCCCCATTAAAATATAAGGCACTCTCTTAGTAGAAAGTCATATTTTCTTCCCGTCAGGAATTCTGTCAAGGATTTCTTTAGCTGTGATTATTTCTACGTTGCAAGGGGTCAGACAAGATGACCCTCGGGGTCCCTTCCAAACCTGTGATCCTATGATCATCCCCACCTGACCCCTAATTTAAATCTTTTGGGGTGTGGGTGATCAAAAAGCTATGGGAGCATTTCTTTCTGCCAGAAGGAATTAGCATATTCAGCCTGTGCAAATATTACCGTACTTGCATTATGGGGGAGCATTTCTCAGCTTCACTGCTCCTGGGTCCTTTTTTTCCTTCCTGCTTGGCGCACGTGCTAATTGCACAAAGGCCTTGAACAGGAAGTGGATTTCACCCTCTGATGAAACTGCCCAGGGAACGTAAGCTGGTGGCGCTGGACTGTTGCCCAGAGAGGAGCATCTGATCTGGCTGCTTCTTGTGGGAGAGGCTGGGATCTGGAAGTTCTGCCCCCTCCATGTCAGAGTTGTGGGCGGGGAAGAGGTTTGCCAGATGCAGTGACTCCACAGGGAAGAGTCTGTGCTCTGTGCATGCCGAAGGGGAGACCCCCGTTTACGAGTTTGGGAGGGTTTGAGCACTCCTGGCATTCAAAGCCGCTTTCCTTGGTTTAGGTGCAGTTAGAAAACTTTGCATGTGCATGTCCTTGAGCCCCCAACTGGAAAGATTTGCATTGGGAAGGACAGATTCCTCTCCCAACTCCCCCTTTCCACTTCCTCTTGGAAAAGGTACTTAGTTGGCGAGAAAAGTCTGCCCTGTGTTACCCAGATTAGTTCCTGCAGGAGCTCAATCCGTATCCACTGCATACCTCAACTTATCAGCGATGATGTTGTACATTAACCCGGAGACCGTTTCCAGAGAGCTAATTTGAGCAGGAAGAGAACAAAAGGGATTGGGAGGGGGGAGGCTGGTGCAAATGGCAAAAGGGCAGAGCAGGCAGTGAAGGGCACGCTGAGGATGAGATCCAGGGCTCGCAGTGTCCAAAAGTGCTTTAACAGACCTCTTCCACTCAAAAGAGCGGGCTATTAGTCAGGATAGCTATGTTCTGCCTCCACAGTCAAGAGGGCAGCAATGCTTCTGAATACCAGCTGCTAGAAACCACAGGAGGGGACGGTGCTCTCATGCTTGAATCCTGCTTCCAAGTTTCCCATGATGGGTATCTGGTTGGCCAGTGCGAGAAGAGGATGCTGGACTACTTGCGCCATTAGCTGATCCAGTAGACTTTTCTTGTGATTCCCCCAACCCCCCCCCCCGACACACATAAAAACATATTTTCAGAGGAGCTGTTTTTCAAAAGAATAAGATTTATTTATTTTTGTTTCGCATTGTTTTGTGTATCTGTATCATTTATAAACCATGATGGCAGAGAGGGCTATAGAGGGCCACTAACCATGATGGCTATGTTCTGCCTTCAGAAGCAGCAATGAATCCCAGTTGTTGGAAACCAGAGGAAGGGAGAGGGCTCTTGCACCTGGGTCCTTTAGCGGGTTTTCCGCAGGCATCTGGCCGGCCTTTGTGAGAACAGGATACTGGCCTGATCCTGCTAGCTCTTCTTAGGGGTTGCTGGACTGGGTGGCAGGGCTGAATTCAACATTTAACTTAAGGAATGTTCGCTCCAATAATGAGGACAAGGGGCATCCCAGTGGGGTGGGGAAGGATGGCGGCGGCAGGGGGAAGGTCATGGATGTTCAGCATCTCCTTGTGAGTTTTGGCTTCAAATAATAGCAGGGCACAGAGTTTGCCCAGTGGATCTCCTCTGAGGTTTCTTCTGCCTTCATGACACACAGGTCACGTGGGAACCTGAACATTGAACCTGTCAATCTTTGTATCTTTGCAGCCATGGGGACAAAGATGTCTTCTCCTGCCAGGGCATCTTTCTGGCGGTGAAGTGGTTCCTTGACCGAGGACACACAGACATCACTGTCTTTGTGCCATCCTGGAGGAAGGAGCAGCCGAGGCCTGACGTCCCAATCACAGGTATGCGTTGAGCACATGGACACAGTTAAGTAGGTTGATAGCAAGGGGAGTGTCTGTTTTCATTTGACATTGAGCTGATGACTGAATGCACTGGATGGGATAGATCAGGGCTGACTCCTCTGCCTTGCCCACCCTCCACCCCACATACTTTGAAATGTCAGGTGAGGCTTGGCTGTCCCACCCAAATAGTCACCCTGGTTGCCTCTTGGGTTGCCCTGAATTGCCTCTACCTGACCAGAAGGTTGTCGAGATGCACCAGGGTCAGAACTCCCCTCCAGAAACACTCCACAATCCCACTCTGAACATTTTCCCGAAGCGCTATCAGCTTTCCTTGCTACGGCAAGTTCTAATGGCAAGGATTCAGGAAAGGTAAAAGAAAAGAAAGTCTTCCAGACAGAGCATCATTAAACTATGGAACTTGTTCTCCCAACCTCCTGTGAGGGCTCTTGTGCTCCAGTCCTGCTTGTGAGCTTCCCGTTGGGGCTTCTGGTTGGCCACTGTGAGCACAGGATGCCAGGCTAGATAGGCCATTGGCCTGATCCAGCAGGCTCACCATATGTTCCTACGTTAAAGGTTCGTGACTCTGGACATTTCATCTCTAAGACTTGCTTTAATTTGGGTTCCCTCCACACACACCCGCATTGCATGTCCCAAGAGGAGGGTTCAAATCAGACAAATCTGTAGGGTGTGATGTGGCATCTGAGTGAGAGAAAGAGGGAAAGCTCTCATTTGGGTGGGAATGGAACAAAACTGCTTGGGGGTGTGAGCAGCAGGCAGTGTTACCTAGGTCAGGCTGTGTCTGTCAGTTTCCGGCTCTTGAGAGTTGGCTTCCCCCAGCCTCCTGCCAGCTTGGCTTGATCACGAATTGTTCCGCAAATGCCTGGCCCTTCCAAGAGCTGTCTTGGGCAGAGGGTGACCTTGGTGTGTCCTGTTGCAGACCAGCACATCCTCCGCGAGCTTGAGGAGAAGAGGATCCTTGTCTTCACGCCTTCCCGGCGCGTGGGGGGCAAGCGGGTGGTCTGCTACGACGACCGCTTCATCGTGAAGCTGGCCTACGAGTCGGACGGCATCGTGGTCTCCAACGACGTCTACCGAGACCTGCAGGCGGAGCGGCCCGAGTGGAAGAAGTTCATCGAGAAGCGTCTGCTAATGTACTCGTTCGTCAATGACAAGTAGGTCCCTTGAGCGCTCAAGGAAATTGGACTGGGGGGAGAATGTGGCTGGACACAGAATGGGAGAGAAGAGATGAGGAACTCTCTGGAGTGTCCAGCCTACATGGCTGCCAAGATAAGCTTTATTTGGGGCGAGGACAGCAGCATGCCTGGTAGGGCCTTGGAAGCTAGACTTGGTCAGTGGAGAATTGGGTCAGAAGGTGTGGTGGTGGCCAGGAGTAGGACCCCAGTGCCCTATTCATCTCCAGGGACAGCAGAACCAAAATACACTGCCCCATCCGTGCAAAAGGTTTGGGTGGGCATGGCAAGGAGCTGGGCTTTCTCAGTGATTACTCGTGGGCACAAGCCGGAGGGGGGGCAGGGGAAACACCTCCCCGAAGAAGTTGGAACTACAACCCTTTTTTTCTTTTCAGGGGCCATTTGGGTTTTCTGTCTGTCGCTGGCTGTGGTGGGAGGGGGAGAATCATGGCCTCTGGGAACGACTGCTCTTGACCAAGGTGTGTGCTGCCTGCCTCCAGGTTCATGCTTCCTGATGATCCCCTTGGGCGTCATGGACCCAGCCTGGACAACTTTCTGAGGAAAAAGCCGGTGGTTCCTGAGCACAAGAAACAGCAGTGCCCTTACGGTAAGACTGTTTTCTTCCACTCTCCATTCACCCACTCCTGGCACCAAACTCTCTCCCTCTCTTTCTCTCTCTCTCTGGGCCTGGAGGGTTTTCCATTTTTCCTACAGTACTTCTGCCCCACATTCAACCCCTTTTCCCTTCCCTTTCCAGGGAAGAAATGCACCTATGGCGTCAAGTGCAAGTTCTACCACCCAGAGCGCCTCAACCAGCTGCAGCGCTCCGTGGCTGATGAGCTCCGCGCCAACGCCAGGCTCTCTCCAACCAGGGGCGTGCCAACTTCCAAGGAGGAGAGGGGGAGCCGGCGGCCCTCCCAGGTGGAAGCCTTGGGCTCCCTACCCCCCGAGAGTGAGAAGACCCCCTTTCAGAAGGCTTCCGTGGACAAGAAAAGCTCCACCCACAAAGCCAAGCACGGGGAAGGCCCCACACACCTCCTGCTCAAAGGGGCCCCTCATAAGAGCAGCGGCGGTGGCACCTACCGGCCTCCAGAGTGGTACCAGCCGCCACCTCCTGCCTCTCCCCACATGGACTCCCTCTCCTACGTGTCTCAGGAGCAGTTTGACTCTGGCATCGGCTCCCTGGAGAGCCAGCTGTCCGAGATGTGGCCCAGCCCCCCAGGCAGCCATAGCTCTCACCCCCACCACTGCAGGGGGCAGAGGCCCACTTACCCGCACCCTCTGGGCCCTGAGTCAAATAGCTACAACTACTACCAGCCCCAGGGCTACCACAAGTCTGTTGCGGGCTCAGGCACTGGCTTCTTGCCCTACAACCCAGAGGTGCCTTCCTCCTCTGCCAGGGCCCTCCCTCCCTCCCTGCCCGGATACAGTCTGCCTGCTGACTCGAGGGCTTCTCTGGGGCCCAAGTACTGGTCTGAGCCCTACCAGCCAACAGCCCCCAGGGAGGGGCTGAGGGGCCACCAGCTGCCCTACGACAAGGCCTCCTGCCAGTGGGCCGCAACAGACCACTTTGCCAAGGAGCGTGCCAACGTGCACACCCGCCTGTGCGGGATCTTCCACCCTCACCTGGTGGACGCGGTCATGAGCCGCTTCCCGCAGCTTCTCGACCCCCAGAAGCTTGCCGCCGAAATCCTCACTTACAAGTCCCAAAACCCCGGGGTGTGAGGTGGAGGGAAAGCAATGGTTGGGCCCTGGAGGGAGGAAGTCCTCTTTGCAGGGGGTTGGACTAGATAACCCATAGTGTCCCTTCCAACTTTTATAATTTGGCGATTCCCCTGGGAAGGTCCTTCCCAAACACCAGCTGAAGCTTTGAGGCCTGAACGGGCCAGTGAGTAATTAGGATGGGGAGGGACAACTTTTCCCCTCCCCTTCAAGTGTTTGTTCAGAGGCAAGGCTTGTTCTTCCCATAAGAGCAATGGCACATCCGGGCAAGGGTGAAGTTGGCAAAAGGGGATCACAGGCTCTCCCATAACTTTGCTGTGATTTAAAAAAAACAAAAAACTTCTGACAACTGGAAGCCGTGAGAGCACTGCCTGTGCTCTGACTGCCCTTCTGCCTTCTCCCAGCTTTCAAAGGGCGCCCACACTCCCCTGACCTCCAGAACTGTAGGAGGAGGCATCTCTCGATATGGGGTGGAGAGTTCAGTGCTCGCTACTCCTCTAGCGGCCCAGTCTTGGTGACTGGCAAGTCCGATATTAACGGTTATAGATACTTTCGGTAATGAATATATAGCAATTGCTCCTGGTTCCTGCTTATATATTTTTTAAAAAATAAAGTGTGTGATTCACTTGCAGGACAGGAGCAGTTGATCTGTTGATGCATATTGTATCCCTCTGTATACGTTATGTATTCTTCCGTGTGGTCCTTCTAGTGGTTGACGCTGAAGCCATCCCAGGTGGCAGCTGGCAGAAGGGAGAGAGCAGAGCACAAGACCCCCTGCCCCGTGAGTGGGTTTTTCTGGGGGGAAGGGATTGCTGTGACCTGCTCCTTCCTTCTCCCACGTGCCAAAGGGATGGGTCAGCCAGGCTAGCACCGTGTGCTGCAAGAGCCACCTGGACCCAGAAAACCCCGTATGCCTGGTTATATTATGATACATCACGGAACAGTGGTGTTTCATGTTAGTAAGCAAAATGCTTTTTAACTATTGTTTGTAATCTTATAACTTTGCACATTTTGTAAATTACGTAAGAGTTTGGTTTTTAATGGGATGGGATTCCTGGATGATGCTGGTTTTCCTTCCTTCTGAGGTCGCTGTCCCATAATTAGGAGTGGGCTGTTTTAAAGTGCATGGAACAGTAAAAACACTTTGGAATGTCTTGTGATCTTTCTTCTTCCTTTTCCTCTTCCTCCTCCTTCTTCTTCTCTCTCTCTCTCTCCTCTCTCTCTCTCTCTCTCTCTCTGAAGCAATAACAACCGATTGTGATGCACAAATAAAAGGTCCTGGTTGTTCACATCACTCTCGTCCCCTTAATTTATTTGTTGCAATTGTATATTCCACTTTTCCTCCCAAGGGGCTGAAGGTGACATATGTGATTCTCCTCCTATTGCATCCTCACAGCAACCCTGTGAACTAGAAAGGCAGTGGCTGTGGATGTTTACCCAGTGAGCTTCATTGCCAAGAGGGGATTTGAACCCCGGTCTCCCAGGTCCTGGTCCAACACTCTAACCACTACACCACACTGGCTGTCAATGGTTGGAACCCACTGCTGCTGAAGCAAGGTGCCTTCAGGTAGAAGCAGGAGGGTGAGAGGCAATTTCTGTGGCTCCCCTCCTGACTCGCCTATGCTGCCCCTAGGGCTTGTTTCCTCTGTCATGGAAGAGGGGAGGGTGTGGCTGAGAAATCCTGGACTCCTGCATCATTCCAGGCGTGGCCCATGAAGCCCCTGTGAGGCCTGTGTGTGTGTGTGTGTGTGTGTGTGTGTTTGCTGCAAGATGCTAAGAAAGACATTCTCTCCATTTCCACCCCAAACTCTTAACAGCAGCTCTCAAGTCATGAAATGGAGCCCTGCCTCTCCAACTTAAACCATGGAACTCACTCCCACTGGAGGCAGTGAGGGCTGCCAACTTGGATGGCTTTGAAAGAGGAATGGGCAAATTCATGTAAGAGTGTCAGTGGCTACTAGCCATGATGGCTACACTCTGCCCTCCACAGTTGGAAGCAGCAATGCTTCTGAACCCCAGTTGCTGGAAACCACAAGAGGAGAGGGGGCTCTTGTGTTTGGGTTCTGCTTGTGAGCTTTCCATGGGTGCATCTGGTTGGCCACTGGGAGAACAGGATGCTGGACCAGATGGTCCATGGGCCTGACCTAGCAAGCTCTTCTCAGGTTCTGACATAACAACTGAATGGCTTCAAAGTTCTCCAAAAGCCACTTTTCTGAGTTTCTGCTGCGCATGGTGAGAAGGGTCCCACCTCTGTTGGGCTCGTCACCAAACTTCTGAGTGCCCAGGACTCCTCGTGTGCCTCCAGTGCCAGCGTGGTATAGTGGTTAAGAGCAGTAGACTTGTAATCTGGTGAACTGGGTTCGCTTCCCTGCTCCTCCACATGCAGCTGCTGGGTGACCTTGGGCTAGTCACACTTCTCTGAAGTCTTTCAGCCTCACTCATCTCACAGAGTGTTTGTTGTGGAGGAGGAAGGGAAAGGAGAACGTTAGCAGCTTTGAGACTCCTTCAGGTAGTGATAAAGGGGGATATCAAATCCAAACTCCTCTTCTTCTTCTTCTTCTTCTTCTTCTTCTTCTTCTTCTTCTTCTTCTTCTTCTTCTTCTCCTCCTCCTCCTCCTCCTCCTCCTCCTCCTCCTCCTCCTCCTCCTCCTCCTGCTCAGCTACAAAGAGCAGAATTGGTTAATCAAGTTTTATCTGGACAAATATTTTCTGTCCCTCCTTACTTCAAAAATAAACATAATTTAAACCCAAGAGGGAAACTGTGTGAGTTGTGCCCTAAGAGCAGAGGGTTGTTTTCAGCTGAAGAGAGAATTCCCCTCCCCAGCTGGACCCCCAAGTGCCCCCTCACAAGTCTGAAAAAAAGAATAGAAATAGGAAACTGCTTCCAAGCCTAATTTCAGTGCTGGGGATGGGACTCTGGTTGGCAGGCAAGGCCTCTTGAGGGGCCGTGTGACCCCATGGGTGCCATGTTGGTGACCCACGATGAAACTCTTCGCCTGTTGACGTCTTGTGAGGAGAGGTTGGCAAAAACCTGCAAGGGACAGCCACAGCACTGGTGG
The DNA here is from genome assembly GCF_965112155.1 of Podarcis liolepis. Taxonomy (NCBI): domain Eukaryota; kingdom Metazoa; phylum Chordata; class Lepidosauria; order Squamata; family Lacertidae; genus Podarcis; species Podarcis liolepis. The sequence continues at coordinate 58,510,976 of NC_139561.1, read as the reverse complement.
TCAGGCATGTGCTCCGTCTGCAGCTTGTCCCAGGTTCCAATCTCTGGCGCTTCCCATTACAGGAGCGGGTGGCAGAGAAGAGCCAACTTTGCCTGAGATGGCAGGAAACTCCTGCCAGTCAAAAGTGGGTAATGCTGGAGCTAAATGGAGCAAGTCTGGCCCTGGTACAAAGCAGCTCTCCCAGTGTTACTTTTGCTGCTGCTGCTGCTGCTGCTAGTGGTAAAAACATAATTAAAAAATCACACTGTGGTTTTGGGGGCAGGAAATAAGCTGCTCTCTGTCTTGAGGTGGGAGTTTCCTTGTTTGTGTCTCCGCTTCGTGCTCTGTACGCTGAGCTGAGCTTTGAACGTTGGACTTTCCTCATCATGGGATGTGCCCAGTTTTGTTCAGTCTCGGGGGGGGGCACTGGGCTTTCCTGTGACTTCAGAGGAACTTCAGCTAAACTAAAACTGCAAGCACACCTTCTCCACCCACCCAAGGCCTGTCAGAGGTTCAGCCAGAGGCTTTCAGGACTCCCGCCTTCCTGTCTGAAGCATTTGAGGTAAAGACTCTGCATTTAATTCCTTAGCCACCAGCTCAAGCCCAACCACTGGCCCATCTACTCTCACAGTAGGAGGTGACATAAGTTTATAAAATTATGCATGATATGAAGAAAGTATATAAAGACATTTCTCCCCCTTCCTATAATTCATTGACATCCACCGAAGCTGAATGCTGGAAGATTAAGGACAGACAAAAGAAAATCTTGCAGCTCACAGTTATACTATGTGGAACTCACTCCCACAGGGGGCAAAGATGGCCACTTTAAAAGAGGATTGCAAGTTGCTGTAAACCATAGAAGGGGAGAGGACTCTTGTGTTCAAATCCTGCTTGCAGCTTTCCCACAGGCATCCGGTTGGCCACTGTGAGAACAGGATTCTGGGCCGCATGGTCCACTGGCCTGATCTAGCAGGCTCCTCTTATGCTCTTAGGACCACAACTGATGGGAGTTGTGGTTCAAAACACCTGGAGGCTGCCAGGCTAGGGGAGCCAGCTCTGCAGGGAGTACTTTCCTAGCTCTGAAAGCTGCGATCCCAGGGGTTGGAAACTTTTGCAGGCCAAGCAAGTGTTCTGCAATGCAAGACTAGCTAACATGCCATGTTGGGACCGGTTGTGGTAGGGGAGAGATTCCTGCTACTCTTTATGGAGGTAGAACATGGGTAGGCAAACTAAGGCCCGGGGGCCGGATCTGGCCCAATTGCCTTCTAAAACCAGCCTGCGGACGGTCTGGGAATCAGCGTGTTTTTACATGAGTAGAATGTGTCCTTTTATTTAAAATACATCTCTGGGTTATTTGCGGGGCATAGGAATTTGTTCATTCCCCCCCCCCAAAAAAAAAAACACCATAGTTCGGTCCCCCACAAGGTCTGAGGGACAGTGGACTGGCCCCCTGCTGAAAAAGCTTACTAACCCCTGATGTAGAATCTCCCTTCTCCCCTCCCCTGGGCCTAGGCTGGCTGGGTGGGTGCAGAGGCAATGAGCAAGGCTCTTTCCATCAGCAGATCCTGCCTGAGTTTACAAGGGGTGGGGAAGGCTGCCTCCCTCTCCTCCTGGCTTCCCCCCACCCCACCCTCAGGGCTGTCTGGTGGCTCCCACCCTCCCAGGGGCCTCTCAGGCCTTCTCCTTTGGCAGTGCTGAACTTTCCCTTGAACCCAGCCAGTTGCACTGTGAGGGGTTTTCCCAGCCCCAGAAATCACCTGACTTCGAAGCAACTTCCTGGAGCCTCTGTGCTGTTGCTCTTGCTGCGTGGGTGAGCAGCAGGGCAGGGCTTGTTGGGACTGGTTTCAGATTGTGTCTGTGGAGACGTGAGGCAGGGAGCTCAGCCCATCACTCAGCCTCTTGGCTTGGAGCAGCTCAGTGGGAAGGCAGAAGAAGAAAAGGGCTTGCAAATACCTGCGATTTGGGTCTCTCTCGGTCTACCCATTGTGGGGAAAACCCCACACCCATTTCAGCTGGAGTTTATGTAACTGCTCTGAGATGCATTTGTTTAATTTATTGGTTGCACTTTTGTACCACCCATTTCCTCCAAGGAGCTGAAGGTGGTGTACATGGTTTTCCCCCCCTCATATAATGAGCACAACAACCCTGTGAGGTAGGCTAGACTAAGAGGCAGCAGCAGGCCCCAGGTCACCCAGAGAGCTTCATGGCTGAGGGTGGGGGAGGGATGTGAACCCTGGTTTCCCCGGTTCTAGTCCAACACACTAACCACTTTAGGAGCCAGTGTGGTGTGACAGGGTGTCAGTCTATGACCTGGGAGACCAGAGTTCGAATCTCCACTCGGCTATGAAGCTCACTGGATGACCATGGACCAGTCCTCATCTCTTAGCCGAATCTACTCACAGGGTTGTTGTGAGGATGAAATGGGGAGAACCATGTACACCACCTTGAAATCCTTTGGAGATGAAGGTGGTATATAAATATTATTATTATTATTTACATGCCACACTCGGTCAGTCAGCTCCACAGGTCCAGCTGTATGGACAGCCATTGATCTGCTCCCTGGAGCTTCAAGGAGGGCAGCAGCCAAGTAGACATGAGTGACTGATGGCTTCCAGGCTCCCTAAGAAGCTGCCTTATACTAAGTCAGACCATTGGCCCACGTAGCTCAGTATTGTCTACACTAACTGGCAGCTGCTTTACAGGGCTTCAGGAGGGAGACATTCCCAGCCCTCCCTATGGATTGAACCTGGGACCTTCTGCATGCAAGACAGATGCTCTACCCTTCACTGTGTAAGGGTTGTCACATTGAAGGCAACAGAGGAGGAACTGCAGCATTTAAAAATTCTGCCGTCACACCTGTCCATGGGGCAATAGCTCCTTCCATCTGCAGCCTTATCTTCTTGCTCACCTCTCTCTGCCTTTCCAGAGACCTCCCTGTAGAGACCAGGAAGACAGAGCAGCCTCACCCAGTCTGAGCCAAGGTGGAAGGGGAATCCCCTCCTTCCCTATCTCCCCCCCCCCACCCCACCATGATTATAGATCAACAAGGAAAGAGTTTCCTCTGGCCATGGGGACAGGGGCTGCGCACTGCTGAGCTCCAAGCCCAACAGGAAGCATAATCGTAAATAGGCAAAGGTTGTCCAGCTTAGTTGGGTTCCTACGATACAGGGCTGGTGATCTGGGAGACACAAAGGGTGCTTTGTAGTCCTTACCTTGGTTGACCTCTAAACAACTCAGAGTGCCGTTGTTCCCATTTTGCAGATGGGGAAATAGTTACTGGTGGAGACAGATTGTGGTGAGAATGCTGGGCTACATGCGGCTCTGGCCTGATGCAGCAGCCAGGCTCTTCTTATGCAATAAGTTGAGCTTTGAACGGATGTTCCCATCCCATCATTTGATTCTCTGGACTACAGTGATATGCGGGGGGCGGGGGGGGGGGTTCCCCTCTCCTTCTGCTGCATAGAAGGACCCCAAGGAAGCAGGCGGGTTTTTCCGGAGGAGAGCAGCAGGACAAAGAAAGCACAGGGCAAGCTGAAAACTGCTCGGAGTCCCCTTCTTTCCAGGCACAGGGCTAGCGGAAGTGTGGACAAGCCCAAAGTCTTTCTTCACGTAGCGCATAGTTAAACTATTGGAACTCGCTCCTACAGGGGACAGTGGTGGCCACCAACTTGGCTGGCTCTAAAAGAGGGTTGGACAAAATCATAAGGTTATTGATGGCTACGAGCCAGGATGGCTAGGCTTTGCCTCCACAGTTTGGAGGCAACAATGTTTCTGAACGCCAGTAGAGGATGCTGGACTAGACTGGCCACTGGCCTGATCCAGAAGGCACTTCTTACATTCCTATGTTCCTCCCTCTCTTGTGCTGCCCGTTGCCCCAGGCTGGCATGCTCACCTCCCTTCTGACATGGCATCCAGCTCATCCCCGTTCCCAGCAGCCTTTCCACAGAACGAGATGCTTCCTGCCCTCTCCTGCATGACTCATCCTGTGCCTGGGGAAGGCAGCTGCCATCGGGCTGCACCTTACCTATCCTTTCCTCTGGAACCAACCTGGGCGGGGAAATGCCCGTGAGAAGATCAGAAGCAAAGAGGAAACCTCTCCTCTGATGGGGTGTGGGAGCCAGTGGCTGAGCCCTGGGCAAGCTGGAATAATAAATTGTCATCCAGGGGACCATGTCCCTGCGCATGTTCAGAGTGCATTTCTTTCTCATCCCACCTATCTCAGTGTCACGGTTAGAGTGCTGGCCTAGGGATCTGACAGACCAAATCCCTACTCAGTCATGAAGCTCACTGGGTAACCTTGTAAAGGTAAAGGTACCCCTGACATTTAGGTCCAGTCGTGACCGACTCTGGGGTTGCGCGCTCATCTCGCTCTATAGGCTGAGGGAGCCGGCATTTGTCTGCAGAGAGTTTCCAGGTCATGTGGCCAGCATGACTAAGCCGCTTCTGGCGAACCAGAGCAGCACACGGAAACGCCATTTACCTTCCTGCCGGAGTGGTACCTATTTATCTATTTGCACTTTGATGTGCTTTCGAACTGCTAGGTTGGCAGGAGCAGGGACCGAACAACGGGAGCTCACCCCGTCGCGGGGATTCGAACCGCCGACCTTCTGATTGGCAAGTCCTAGGCTCTGTGGTTTAACCCACAGCGCCACCCGCGTCCCTAGGGTAACCTTGAGCGGTGACCAATCTCTTAGCCTTACCAACCTCAGGGTTGTTGTGAGGATAAAGAGTGAGAGACCATTCATGTCAGCTTGAGCTTCCAATCTGTGACAGCTATGACAGCAAGCAGTACTTTTAAAGTGGGGTTTTAAATTTACTTGAGAGAGTTTTTATAATGGCCTTAACCTGATTTCCTTTCCTGCTGTTTTACAAGTCCTTTGAATTTAGGTGCATGATCCACTACATTACTGGCTTGCTTTAATGCAAGTGTTAAGCACACATGCTTCTCTCCTTCTCACTGAAATGGGCAGAGCTAAGTTGCCCTTAGCTTGCTAGGTGGCATCACAAATTTGCAAGAGAAAGGTGTCCCTACTCCTGTGTACAAACAACAGCTCTGAGGGGAAATAATACAATTATAAGCAGATGGTGGAAGTTATTTCACAGCTGCTCCCTGTGATCTTTGAGAATTCTCGGAAGAGGAGTGTTGTCCCTACCTTCAAAAGAGGAGGAAAGGTGGATCCAGGAAATGACAGACTAGCCTGGGCTGAACTCTGCAGCAGCACTACTAAGGGGTTGGTCTGTGAGTATCAAGAAAAGAATGCATTGATTACTAGGAGCCAGGATGAGTTTACCAAGAATAAGTTGTGCCAGGGAAACTTTATCTCCTTTGCTGATTGAGTTACTAGATCACTGGTGGGCAAGGCATGCACACACTACATCTTGGTTTCAACAAAGCCATCCACAAGGGCTCCCACTATCTCCTTGTTGACAACATGATAAAAACATGGGCTGGATAATAACACTGTTAGGTGGAACCACGGGTGGTTGAGCAACCATAGCCAATGAGAGCTCGCTGTGAATGGCTCTGTGTCAGCCTGGAGGGAAGTTTCAAGAGGAGTGTCACAGGATTCAGAGAATCATAGAACTGTAGAGTTGGAAGGGACCCTGAGGTTCAGTCAGTCCAGCCCCCTGCAATGCAGGAATCACAGCTCTGGAATCCCTGACAGATGCCCACCCAACCTCTCTTTAAAAACCTCCAATGAAGGAGAGGCCACCATCTTCCGAAGGAGTCCGTTCCACTATCAAACAGCTCTTAACATCAGAAAGTTTTTCCCAAGGTTCAGTCAGAATCTCATTTGCTGTCATTTAAATCCATTGGTTCACATCCTTCCCTCTGGAGCAGCAGAAAACAATCTCGCTCCATCTTCCCTGCGACAGCCCTTCAGGTATTTGAAGATGGGTATCATATCACCTTTCAGTTTTCTCCAGGCTAAACATCCCCAGCTCCCTCAACCATTCCTCATAAGGCTTTGTTTCCAGACCCTTTATCATTTTGGTCTTCCTCTTCTGCACACATTCCAGTTTGCTGAAGACATCAGAGACAATCTTGACTGTGAGGCTGACTGACTCCAGCTACAAAAGCTGAGGCTGCTGAACAGACTATTGCACTGTGGTATTATTTAGGGGGGGTGTTGTTGCAGGAGGCTGTTCCTGTTACTGGTATTATTTTTGTGTGGAAATTGGTCAATTATTTCTATGTGAAAAAAATTCAAATTTGGAACTTTTTGGAGGGGCTATGTTTGTAATTATTTGATATGTTTGTAATTTTCATGTTATAAGCTGCCTTGACCATGTTTTGAACTATGGAAAGGTGCATACAAATAAAAGAATGTATCTACGTACGTATGTTGTGAATACGGTAGGAAAGTGCAAAGCATTCTGCTGCTTATCAATTTTCTAAATGACTTGTCTGAGCGTGTAGAGAAGGTACAGACCTATCTAATCTGCAAGTTGAATGAAGCTGGGAGGAACAGCTTAAACCACAGAAAGAAGAATCAAGTTTCAGAATGATATTGACAGGCTGGAATGTTGGACTGAAACTTACAAGATGAGATTCAGAAGAGATAAACGTAAAGTCCTGCATTTAGGTACCAGGAATCAGGGACGCAAGTATTTTCTCCCTCTCTCACAACATCTATCTTGATCTCCCACATCAAGTATGGAGATTAGACTAGACCACGGCCTATAAGCTCCACACCACACACCACCAGCTCTGACTCAATCCCTGTCACCCCATCCTTCCTCCAGAAGCTGGTCTCCATGCCCTCTTTAAATCTGAAAGCAGGGAGACCTTTTAGAATTAGCCAGCTAGCCAGCAAACCGAGAAGGCTATGGGTGCCACCTAGTGGCATCACCCTCTATAGCACCAAAAGCACCACACACCATGGTCAGAATGCAGGCAGAGAGAGGTGCCAACCCACCAGCCAAGGACACACACAAATGTTGTGTATCCCCCTTCCCTATTCCTGTTTGCATCCATCTGTTTGCCTCTTGGAGACCCTTGGAGCTTTATCTGATCAAAGCCCCCATAGCCTGGAGTTTCTTCTGAATCTCAGGCAAGAAAATTCTCATGGAGGACATGACTCCAAATGGGCCTAGTTACAGACCCTCCAAGTGTCGCTCTTTTCCAGGGACGTCCCTGATTTGGAGAAGCCATTCCAGTTTCTGATTTGATCCTGGAATATCCCACTTTCCTTAGTATGTCCCTAATTTCATTGGAGAAATGTTGGGAGGGTATGGAGTTATCTGACCACCACCACCTCAGCCACCTGAAGGCAACCCAGTATAGCCCAGAGGCCCCCTTGTCACAAAGGTCCTGGCTTTGGGATTATTTAGGGTTGCCATACATCCGGAATTTCCCGGACATCGCTGGGATCTGGCCATCGGAAACAGTGTCCAGTGTCTCTGGACTGTCTGAACCACAATGCACAGGATAGCTGCCTTTCTCCACCCCTCTGCTTGCCACCCTCTGGGACGCTGTTGCTTCCACATTTGAGGAATGTCAGAAAGGAAGCTCACAGCCTGCGGCGTCTACACTCTGGAATTCCCTGCCTATTGACATCAGGCAGAGGCCTTCACTGCACTCTTTTCCGGCACCTGCTCAAAAGCTCAACAACTATTGTGTCCAGATTTTCACTTTTTGAAATATAGCAACCCCTAGATTATTTAATCCTGTTTATTTTATCAGTGAGCCTGTGCAATCCAAGGGGCTAGGAACAGAGACGTGGGTTCCAGTTCTCCTTCCACAAGGGGCTCTTTGTGCAACTTTGAGCATGCCTCTCTTGTTTTCATCCGGCTTCTGTTCCTAGTCTGTAAGACTAAGGAGAGGGAAGCTCTGAAAGGAAGCAGAACAATATACAGGTGGTGAAACATATTGCAAGCTGAAACTCACAGCAGCAAAGCCCATTTGGGAGAAACCAGCTTCTTGCCTACTTCCACCACCCCTCCAGCATCTCGCTACCCTGCAAGTTCTCCTCCTCTGCCACCTTATAGCTTCCCCTTCCATCACCACTTGCGATCCCCTGTCCTTTGGGCTCACTTGCCTGCTGCAGCCTGTGTCCTCTGGCCACCAGCCCCTGTGTAGCATCCCAGGGCCTCTTGGGCATCGCTCTTCCCTTCCATGTCCTGCAGCCACAGAGTCTGGTCCTGCCTTTGGAACTGCACCAAACAGAGGGCTTGATTCATTCATTTATTATTTTACTTGTTGCATTTATATATCACTTTTTTCCTTCAAGGAGCTCAAGGTGGCCTAGGCGGTTCTTCGCCCACTCCCTCCATTTTAGCCTCACAACTACCCTGTGGGGTAGGTGGAGGCTGAGAAGCAGTGACTGGCCCACAAGGTCACCCAGTGAGCTTCACAGCTAAGTGGTGATACGAACCCAGGTCTTGGTCCTACACTCTTAATGCTACACCACATTGGCTTGGATGACATTGATGCTCTGTTGTGCAGCCTGTTCTGCTCAGGAACGGCCTGCATCTCCCACAGCAAAGCCATGAAGCAACCACAAGGGAGGTGGAGGAGAGATCAGCCAGCTGGGGAGAGGCTGGGCTGTCTGCTGCCGGTTGAGCGAGTGTCACTTCTGTTGCCATAGATGGACACCCAGCAGAGGCAGGGTAGACTGAGAGGTGGGAGACTGGACTCAGGGTTGTTGCAGAGGAAGAAGGGTGGGATATGAATTTCAACAAGAGATCATCTGTAGGGTGGGGGGACCAGTATGAGGTTCTGCTGCCCATTAGCATAGCTTCTCTCCCTTTGGTGGGGCTTCCCCAAAGGACCTTCCCGCTGGCATTCTCCAGCCTGTCCTCAGTTCGGGATGGCCTTAGCCCTTGGGGTTTGCAAAATAATAATTGCAAAAATAAATCCTTGTCTTGGAGCACAGGTACGTGAAGGCCCTTCCATTAGGAGTGGCCCTCCAGATATAGAATCATAGAACTCTAGAATTGGAAGGAACCTCAGGGGTCATCTAGTCCAACCCACCGTACTCCAGATATCACAGCTAAAGAATCCCTGTCCATCCACCCACAATGAAGGAGAGTCCATCACCTTCCCAGGTAGCCCATTCCACTGAGACTCCAATTCCCATCAGCCCCAGAACAGCCAGGAAGAATGGCAAGAGCTGCAAGTCCTGACAGCTTTGGGGGCGGGGTACAGATGTGCCCCCCACCCCTGCCCTACCATCTTTCCAGCTGAAGAGGAGCCTAGGGGAAGTGACTCCTGGGAAAGGGGGGTTTCCGCTCCAGGCCCACCTGCACAAGCAGTTCTTGCTGCTCCCTGAGCAGCTCCAGGTAGCGGCTACTCCACAGGAGCTTCTCAGCTCGCAGCTCCTGGCTGATGTGCTGCACCTCGGCCTCCAGACTCACCAGCTGCCCCAGCATGGTGCTGCTGGACTCCTGGAGCATCTGCACCATCTTCCCCAGCTTCTCAGCACCTGGAAACACCAAGATCATAGAGTCGTAGAGTAGGGAGGGATCAAAGGCTCATCTCTAGTTCAACCCCCTGTGACGCAGGATGTTAGATACCTTGCCCCAACTGCCTCTGCCTGTGAACTTCAGGCAACCTTCAGGCAAGAAACCCAGAGGTTGGTGGCAACAGAGTCTTTGCAGAAGGTCCCAACCTCAGTCCCTGGCATCTTCTGCTAACACAATCCCAAACTGTAGGGGGGGAATACCCTTCTCTCGGCCTGAGACCCCGGAGAGCCATTTGCTCCTAAGGTGGACAAAGCTGGTTTCCATGGACTAATGGGGTGGAATGGAAGGAGATGCCATTGGATCTGGGCCCATGGGGGCCCATCTAGCCCAGCATCCTGTCCTCACAGTAGCCAACCAGATGTCCCCAAAGGGAAGCCCACAAGCAAGATGTGAGAGCAATGGCCAACTCTCACTCTTGCTCACCACCATTCCATGATTCTGTCCATGGAAGTTCCATTTAGGAATCATTAAAAAAAACTAAGAAGAGGCCTGCAGCAGCTGGATCAGGCCAAAGGAGGCCCATCTAGTCCAGCCTCCTGTTTTCACTGTGGCCAACAACCTCATGCCCCAAAGGGAAAACCGAAAGCAGGCCTTGAGTGCAACGGCACCACTCTCCCCACCAAACTATGGCACACACTCTTGAAGGCAGTGATGGCTACCATCTTGGATGGACAAATTTGTGGAGGATAAAGCTACCAAAGGCTACTAGCCGCAATGGCTGAGTTCCACCTTCACTGTCAGAGGCAGCATGCCCTGGAATCACAGGTGGGCAGGATCCTGCTTGTGGGTTTCCCACAGGTATCTATTTGGCCACTGTGAGAACGAGATGCTGGATTAGATGGGCTCCTTTGCACAGAGAGCAGGATGGAAGGCCAGCCCTTGTATGAGAAGATGTAACCCCTTCATCTTGCTCCCTTCCCCCCCCCCAACATGCCCATTGTAAGTCTACAAACCTGCCTCTTGGGGCTCAGGGGTTGTTGGTGAGGAGAGGAGCCCATCTCCTTGGTGGGCTTCACCGATGTCCTCCAGCCATGAAGTCATTGACGAACAAGCCTAAGACAGCAACAGAGGGTGAGAACATGAAACTCAAGGTTTTGTTGTGGATTTGGAGGGGGGGTCAGTCTAGTCCCTTCCAATTCTTGGGGTCCTGTACCCAGTGATGGTTAGTTAGAGTTTGCTAAACTAGTCAGACAAGTTAAAACAATGACCTTAGCTGGCCACTTAAGTGTCCTCATCAGCATCCCAAAAGAATGAGCCAGGTAGCAAAAGGTGCAGCTGAGTGATGGTTCCCACTGGGTTAATGGGGGGGGGCCTTACATCCACCACCAGTCCTAGCTGCTGGGTAGGAGAACAGCAGCCAGAGTGAGCTGGAAGCTGGAGACACAGAGACATGCTCCCTCTGTGCTGGATCCAAAGCTGTGACTAATGGAGAAGCAAGATCTGTTGGGGTGTTGACGTTGTGAGCCCCTCCATCTTCACCCTCAGATTGTATATATGTGTAAATAAAACTATGTACCCTAAAGACACCACAGTCTTCTCTGACCTTCATTCCAAGAAAACCGAACCCTGGGTAAGCTCCTGGAACCCCAGGATGCTCTCACGATTTGGAGACTGGGGTTGCGTATAACAGTATTTTAGACCCCCAGCCTTTATAACACTTTGACACCCCGAAGGCTGAGGTGTGTTTTTAGCTTGGATAGAGGTGGCATTGGGGTGGGGGTTACTTGCAAGATTCAGGGCTGTTACCTCCTGCACAAGGTCAAAGGCGGCTTCCCAGCAGAGCTTGTAACAGAACAAGATAACCTGTGGAGGTGGAAAGAGAGAAGTTAGAAAGGCAAGGAAATCCCACCCACCCCATTTCAGGCAGGGACGTTCATTGCACTCTTTTCCAGCACCTGCTAAAAACTTTTTTGTTTAGACAAGCCTATGCAGATGCTTAGAAAGCTGATGTGGGTTTTAATCTGTTTTATTGGTTTTATCTTTTGAATGCTTTGTGTTGTTTTAAAGTTGTTTTTCTGATAAATTTATTGCTGTATTCTCTTTGTAAACCACTTTGAGGGTTGTTGTTGTTTTACAATCAAGCAATAGATCGGTATTATGAAACAAATAAATAAGGAGTAGGAAGTAGAGTTTAAAAAACATGACACAATTAACAAGGGAGTTTAAAACCCACACACAAACCCCACAGAACCTCCCCCAATTCACTCTAACCCATACCCTCCAACATTTCTTTGATGAAAATAGAGACATCCTAAGGGAAAGTGGGACATTCCGGGATCAAATCAGAAAGCGGGGTGGCTTCTGTAAATCCAGGACTGTCCTTGGAAAATAGGGAGGGTCTGCTAACCAACATGCAAACTTTTCAAAATTTAAAAGTGAAATGTATGTACTCTAACTCCTTCCCCACCAAACGATTTTGAGAGCCAAATGTTACTCTGGAAAAGCCATCACTAACTGGAATGTTGTTTCTTCTTGAAAAACAACAACAAACCCTGTCCATATTGCATCAAGGGGTCAGTTGCAAGCCCACAACACTGGCAGAGATGGGGGTGTAGCCGGTGCCTAAATGGTGCCGTTCCACCACTGCCTACCCCACCACAAAAGTTCAGCTAGGTCCGTTCGTGCAAAGGCAAAACTCAGTGATCTGAAAGGTTCTTCCCCTTTGGCTGACTGATCCCAGAGGGAAAAACATGAGCTGGTGTTGTTTCACCCAGTCACAGGACTACTCCCAGCCTGATAATGGAAATCCTACACTACTCCACATATACTAACCCACACGGCTCGCCAGAGGAGAAGAAGCCCATCCAGGGCTTTTGGCACCAGTGCCAAAAGCAACTTGAAGCCAGCTCTGGGGTGGAGCAGCCTCTTGTGGGGCACCATGGCGCCTCTGCAGAAGAAAGAAGAGAAACTGGGTCTCATAAACACCAAAAAGGCAGGAAGTGCCTGGGATCAGCTAATGACTACAGCACATCTTCTTTCCTTATATCTGTCATGGATGACATTGCATCACTCTCTCTCTCTCTCTCTCTCTCTCTCTCTCTCTCTCTCTCTCTCTCTCACAGGCATGTTGTGCAGAATTTGCCTCCTGCCCCCAGAATGCCTGCCTCCACCCACCCACCCAGCAGAGTGCCATCTTCACCTGCTCTCGCTCCACTGCTGTAAACAAAACCAGGTGCCCAAGACAGAGACTGGGATTGTGGCTTCCCCTCTGGGATGCTGCCTTGGGAGGGATAAGCGCCTGCCTGACCCAAGAGGATCAGTGCAAGAGAGCAAGGGGGATTAGCCCTTTCATTAGGTCTTAATCTCGCCTCTCCTTGCCTCTCATTTCCAGGCATTGCAGGTGCTCTGGGAACAGGTTACCGGGCTCCCAAACCTCAGGTCCCAGCCACACCTGAAGGCCCACAGAGCCACTCGCTTGCTGAAAGCTAAGCAAGGCTGGCCAGTGGCTGGCTAAGAGACCTCCCACGAGCCACACAGACACTGCCTGGGGCTCCAAGATGGAAGCAGTTCTTGCTGCTAATGCAGACTGGAGCTCTGCACAATTTGCAAGCTCCTAAGGGGCACAGAGGAATATGGGTGGCACTGTGGGTTAAACCACAGAGCCTAGGACTTGCCAATCAGAAGGTCGGTGGTTCGAATCCCTGCGACGGGGTGAGCTCCCGTTGCTCGGTCCCTGCTCCTGCCAACCTAGCAGTTCGAAAGCACGTCAAAGTTCAAGTAGATAAATAGGTACCGCTCCAGCGGGAAGGTAAACGGCGTTTCTGTGCGCTGCTCTGGTTCGCCAGAAGCGGTTTAGTCATGCTGGCCACATGACCCGGAAGCTGTACGCCGGCTCCCTCGGCCAATAAAGCGAGATCAGCGCCGCAACCCCAGAGTCAGCCACGACTGGACCTAATGGTCAGGCGTCCCTTTACCTTTAAGGGGCACAGAAGTCCTCTCAGAGGGGAGCAAATCTCCCTTGGGCAGCTCTGCAAAGGAAGCCTTCATGAGGGAGGCTCACAGATATTAGTTCTCTTTGGTGCAGATGCCTGACCTCAAGGAGAGCTAGACTCATTACTTGCCAAGAGCCAGGTTCATACCTCCCCATTGCAAATCCCAAACACAGTCACTCTACAAGGAGCCACGCAAGGAGGCTTGCCAGTTTGCGGGGGTGGAGGGAGTGAAGTCTCCCCACCCTTGTCCCAAGGTGAAGATGCCTCCACTTCCTTGCAGAGACAAGCAACAACTCTCCCAGGGTCAATATTTAAAAAGTTTAATACAGTAGTTCCCAAAGTGGGTGGTAGTTTTTATTTTTGTAAACAGCTTTGATATACTTTGGATGATATAGCGGTATACAAATATTTTTACAAATAAATAAGGATTGATCTTCCTCTTCCTGGCTGCAATACAAAATTGCAGTAATAATAAATAAACTGAAAATATGCTGCCTTTACTTAACACCCAAGATCTTTTGCCTATGTTGGCTGCCTTACTCTGCCTAATGTCAGGGCCCAGCCCCAGAAATTCCCAATACTTCCCTTGGGAACCCCAGGAACCCCATTAGAAGCCAGGAGTCCCAGTGCATTTTGCCTAACTTGTTATCCTCCTTTCAATGGCTTTCTTGCCATCTTTACTGCAATGTAAGTTTAAATGCTAAAGGGGTTCCAATGTGGCAAAGGGAGGTGACTTGTGATTTATCTTGGTGTTGGTGCGAGGGTTTGGTTGTAGGGTCTGACTTTTAACATCTAGGCTGAAGGTACTCTTGGCTGGTTACTTCCTAGCTGGATTCCTCTGTCTGAGTTGCCTTTGTTTAAATGCTGATTGGCAGGGGGAGGAGTGGTGAGAAAAGGGGATGGGCCAGAGGGGAGGCGAACAGCAGACTTGTCCATGAAGGTGGTTGCACACATTTCACACACCTGCCCAGGTGATGCTCCTGCATCTTCGGTCAGAGAGATTTCTCCACCATTCCCGTAATTTTGAATCCTTGAAATTCAGGGAGGTGTGACAACAGAGTGCAAAACTGGAAGGTGCCAAATCCCACGACCACCTGGCGTCCCCACGTCTCAGAAGGCCTCTCCCAAGTGCTTCAGGCTGGATCCATGAATGGCCACAATCAGGTGAGCCGACAAAACTCGCCAGCACAGACATCAGAGAGCTCCCTCCCAAGCCCCCCTCCCCAGCACTTGCCCAGGTGCAAAAGGGCTTCCCTGTCTTGATGCAATGGTGCCTTGCAGACCACCACCAGCAGGATCTGGCCCTGACCCAGGCTGGCTGGCCAGCTAGGTCCCCCCCCCCCTGCTCAGAAACAAGCTCAGTGAGATGGAAGTTTGATGGCTTTATTTACAAACAAAAGACAGAAGTGTTTTTTAAAAAGAGAGAGACTCTGCCCCCACCGCCTTCATCCCTCTCAAGCATCAGGAGAATTAAACAGTCACCTTCCTGCTCCAACCCACTGCCTCTTTGAAGTAGTTCCCCCAGCATCACCACAGTCAGGCTCCAACAAGAGGGAAGAGGACCTACATAGACAAGGGGGCAGCACAGCTGGACCATTTCTTTTCTTTCTTTTTTTTTAAAAAGTTGTAATTTAAATATCAAGGTTTGTTGTTGTTGTTGTTTTTTAAAAAAGCAACATCATGAGACAAAAAAAATGGGTTATAATCAACCAGAAGAAACAGAAGGAAACATCAACAAGAGCATTTCCTGATGGTTATTTTACACATGATGAAACAGCAGCAGTGAGGCTGGCCAATCCAAGGTGGGCGTCTGTCGCCGAACAGCTGAGAAGGAAGGAAGCAAAGAAGGAGCAGCTGCTGCTGCTGTCACAGATTGTCCCCATCAACATCATCTGAGCTGAGCTGAGCCAGGAGACCTGGGCAGTCTGGGATGGGAAAGAGCTGGACTTGTGCTTATTCAGTCTCCTGGTGAGGGCTGGGATTTGGGGCGGAAGGCAGACAGGCTCTTGGAAGATTCAGCTTGGAGGCATCTAGTAATCCTGTGGCAGGAAAGAATAAGGTGGCAGGGCATCAGGACAGCTGCTCCCACAAACTGCTGCTTCAGAATCCCACCCCACTCTTTGCATTCAGTGTGGGGAGAGGGAGGAAGATTTAGCTCAGCAGGGGCAATGCCAGAGAGCTTAACCACTTAGACACATTGCCCTCCATTCATTAAGTGGAGGGTGAGTAGAGGAAGGATTCACCCTTTAGTGAAAAGATGGGATTTGTCTTAACTCCTAATCCACCCTCCCCATCCCAGAATTCTGCCATTGAAAGAAGAACTGGGTGAAGAGGGAGGGCAGGGGATTGAAGGTAGGGGGTGGAGAAGGGCATTCCAAGGTCAGAGGATGATACTTACAGCTCGGGGCTTTTTGTTCAATTTGAGATCAATCCTGCAAGGAAGGAAAGAGAAAGGAGCTTTCAGATGAGATTCAGGGAAAAGTCAGATCCAAAAACCAAGCCACAGAATGTGGTTAATTTGTCCCCAGTTGCCAATTCAGCCAGGCCAAAGCAGAATCTGCCCCCACCCCAACAACATACCCCAACCCTGCACAGAAATGCAGTTTTCTACCCACACAATCAGAAGGAAAATGAATTAGAGAGTTAGCCAGCATCCATAGACTGAGTTAACATGTCATGCGCTATGTTAGCAGGTTAAAGAGTGCAGCTCTTTTGAGGAGAGAGCGGATGTCAGATTGAAAGAGGATTTGGCTACCCCAGCCAAATCAAAGGCCTCGTGTTTCTCTGCAGCGGGGCGGAAAAAAGGCCAAGTCCAACATGGGCCATTGGCTTCAGAAAGCAAAGCAAGAAAAATCAAGTTTTCAAAACCCCAACAGAAGTTTATCTGCTTTTTAAAATGATGTAAAGGAAGCGGAAGAAGGAAGCTGATTGAGTATTGCCAAGGTTATTAAATAAAAAGTTACCTCCAATGCGCTTTTGTCTGTATTTTAAAAAACTTGCCAGCCTAACCTAATATACATACCTACAATTAAACAGATAAACTATGGGTTAGAATAGCTTTGACCAGGCATGGCGGGAGGGAGGAGTGGGGGATGGGGGGGGGAGGGAAGAGATGAAAGCAGGGGAGGGGGGGTTGGTGTGGAGAAAGGTCTACGGACTATAAACACAGCACAAGAACTAAGTCAAGTCAAACTTACTCAAAGTCATAATCAAACATGCCAGACGGGCTGAGGGGGCAGCATTTGAAAGGAAGAAAGCAACAGACATTAATATACTAAGGAATTAAAATTAATTAGTCGATTAGCCACCCTAGCAAGTTTATTCAAAAATAAAAACAGAGCCAGTGGCGATGATCCAAACTTCAGAATAGGGCACCTGATGACCAAGCACCGGCCTTTAAAATCCCTCCCTCTCCCCCCCCCCCGCCCCACTCCCAGCCTCTCAGCCTGGCACCCCACAGATTCCACCTCCCACCCCACAAGCTCTGTGGAGCATTCTTATGGGGCTCAAGGGGAGAAGAGCTGCAGGGGGAGGGAACAGGCAGGTGAGGAGGAGGAAGAAGGATGATGGGGAGGGGGGCAAAGGCAGCTCTTAAGGGCAGAGTAGCAGTGGGTGGGAGGGAGCTGACACGGGAAGGTGGGAGAGCAAAGGCAGGAATAAGCAGCACCAGAACGGATTCGGTCCCAGACATTCACGCACATGCCAGCCTCACTCACAAACCCCGGTCTGGATTCTTGGGGGGATTGGGATTTTCAACAGACCAATCAAACACAGCATGGCTATGAGACTCCCGGTCCGGAGAACCCAGGAGGAAGGGAAAGCCTGAAGCGCCCCACAACATAAGTGGTGTTTAAACAGAGGTTGGAGGGCCATCATCTGTCGGGGATTCCTGAGCTGCAACTCCTACACTGCAGAGGGTTGGAATCCTGGAATCCTGTCCAGCTCTATCAACTCTGTAAATCTTTGATTCTACCCAGCTGCCAGATATTCTGAATGCCCACCTAGGATGTGAAACTGTGGCAGACTCCCATTTTCCACCCCTTGTCCCCCTTTCCCACCACTACCTTTTGCACTTTCCTAAATTGCAACCCCTGTGGGGCAGGTCCCTGCCCTCTCACTCTTACAGAGCAGCCTGGACCCAGATGGGGCTATGCCAATAGCCATAACATGCTGCAGTTAGAGGTGACATTTCACCTGCATTTTCCATCTGTCATCTGCTCAATGGAGGCCTCTTTCCTATTTGGAGTTGGGCCCTTGGCAAACCCCCACTAATTTAGGAGCATCCCTTGCTGTGGACCTGAACTGCATCCCTGGGGTGGCTTCTTTCCCCCCCTGCAACACATAAATGGGTTTGCTCAAGAGGGTCAGCATGGAACAGTGGTGAATCAAATGCCTGGCTCTGAACAGTAAGTCACCGGGTGAACCATGCCTAACCTACTCCCAAGAGCTGCTGAGAGGATAAGAAAGAACCATAATTGTCACCCTGAGCTCCTTGGAATGAAGAATCAAAATTTACTAAAATAAAGCTACCTCCCTCTACATTACTGGTGGGGAACTTTTGGTCCACCAAGTGATGCACCACGCTGTTTCGGGTGCCGTTCCAGCAGTGGGAGAGCTGAGAAGCAGAGAATGATTGGCTCTGCTGGGACAGGCCAGCCCCATCGGGCCTCCTCTGCCCTCAACTGTCACCTGCAGGCAGCCATTCACCCCAGGCTGCCTCTGTGGGAGAGATGGGTACCAGCAAGGCTCATTTCATCAGCTTTGCTAGAGGCCTAGCTCCATCAGGCACCTCCTGCTCCTGAACTGTGCCAGTTGGTCAATATAGGAACAGCTGTGCAGAAATTGGTGTCCGAGTTTTGGTTTTCATTTTCCTCTTCCCTCCCTGTTCCGTTTCCCCTGTGTTTCATGGTTTGTTTGTTTTTAATAGACTGTAAGCCTGCAGTTAGGGATTGTCTTGTCTTGATCATATATACTCTAGTGGCCAAAATTGTGGAAACCTTTTGGGGAAAGTGTATTTCCGAGGTTTGATGGCTCATAACACCACTTCTTTTTGGGAGTAATACCATAAAATTCTATATCAATGTAAAGATCATTTAATGAAGAATGTAATGTAGTAACTTTTATGAAAGATTATTTATTACAACAGCAGTCATAAAGAAGAAACGTGAAACACATAGAAAAAATGAGATATGCAAGAATTCTCACCATGTCAGTTAATACTTAGTTGGGTAAACTTTAGCTTTAATTACGGCATTACGATGCCTTCCCTTGGAATGAACCAAGTTTTTTAGTTCTGCAGCTGTAATAATGTGAAACCAAGATTGAATTATTGCCTCTATTAATTGGGTTTTATTGCTGGGTTGCTTCTGACTAACAAGTTTCTTTAGTTGGCTCCATAGGTTTTTGATTGGGTTAAGGTCTGGGCTATTCCCAGACCATTCCAGCAGTGGAATATGATTATCTTGAAACCACCTTTTGCAAACAGTAGCAACATGACATGGAGCTAAATCCTGTTTAAATATTAAATAAATATTTCTATAAATGCTTCATTGTTTATGAAAAGATCACATGTGGAACGCTTCAGTTCGGGCTCAAGTATTTCATTTATGTATTTTGGGGCATTTACATTCCCATTAATGATGCAAATTCTGCCCACAGCTTTTGCTGTCATACAATCCCAGATCATAACACTAACTGGGTGTTTCATGGTAGGTGTAATGCAAGTAGGATGTAAATCTTCTCTGATTTTTCTCCTCACGCAAGGAGATTTTGGTCTCATCACTCCAAACAACACTGTCCCACTGTTCTGCTGTCCAGTTGGGTTTTAGCCCAGTTTAATCTTTTCAGTTTGAGAAATAACCGTGGATTTTTCCTTGGATTTCTAGCATTTAGAACATATTCCTGCAGTCTGCGCCAAACAGTCCTTGCACTCAACTTCACATTACATTGCGCCATGTCATCTTGTATACACCCAGATTATTTTTCTGCCACGTAGCCCCAAGTCTCTCAATTCTTCTGTCGTTACTTGCTGTTATGCACCTTTTCCTGCCTTTACCAGTCTGATTTTGTAGTGACTGAGTCTCCTTATAGCTCTTCAAAAATTTAGAAATGCCACCTTTAGTTAAGTTTCCACCAATTTTTCTTCTAATTTCTTCATAACTGTAGCCTTGTTCACTTAATAGTACTATTTTACATCGCTTTCTGGGTTACCAGTCAACTCTTTGCGCCATTTGTTTAATTTTATTACGTTTTACAAGCTCACTAAATGAAAGAACAAAAAACAAAAAAACCCAACTTGATAGCAATCATCTAACACACTGACCAATGTCCTCCTCTCAGCTCCAGTACATAACATCAACAGCTGAATCCTACTGTGACCTGATTGGATCATTGCCAAAACAAGACGACACCTAATTGGCTCTCTAAACACTCATGCTCATTGGCTACATTCAAATGAAGGAACGCTACTGCATATCAGCCTAAGGAAGTTGTGCTTCTCTGTTCTGGTTATTTGGGTATAACTTTTTACAGAATAAAGGTAAGTGTTGCATTCGTCATTAAATTATCTCTCCATTGATATATAATTTTATGGTATTACTCCAAAAAAAGAGCGGTGTTATGAGCCATCAAACCTTGGAAATACACCTTTTCCAAAAGGTTTCCACAATTTTGGCCACTAGTCTAAGCTGCTCTGGGAGTCTTTGGGGCTGAAGTGCGGGACGCAAATGCTCCAAACAAAACAAATAAAATAAACCACGCCTACCTTTCTCAGCCCTGATGGCAGGTGAATCAGGTGTAAGAAAATTCAAGGCAAGGCTTGAGACCTCAAGCTGGAGCCCCCTTTAAGTGCTCTCACCCCCGACTCTTCCTTTACAGGCAAAACGGGCTGCTTTTTAACGGAACATCTTTTTCTATTGCCCTGCCCAGTAACAGGAAAGGGGCAGGATTTTGCCTGTAAAGGAAGAGTCAGGAAGGCACCTTCTCCTGCTTCCTCTTCCTTTGCAATCACACCTTGAACATCCTATGACCTGACATGTATTTTTATTTATGCACAACAGTCCTACCCCACCTCCTTCCATCCAAGGAATTCAAGGTGGCATTGGTTGGTTCTCCCTCTGCACATCTTATCCTCACAAGAACCCTGTGAGGTAGGTTAGCCTGGGAACAGTGACAAGAGCCCCCAAGGTCACCCAGTGGGAACTTCATGGCTGAGTGGGGATTTGAACTCTGGTCTGCCAGATCTTAGTCCAACACTAGTGTGATTCCTTAGGGGGGCACTAAGAGGCAAAGGGGGTGGCGGGGGGTGGCCGCTAGAGGTGTAAATAACTCTCAGACTTCGAAAAGCTGGTATCAACGTATCAAGTTCATCAGTTTTCTTGAAATAATTAAGCTAAATAGCGTTAACTGGATTTTGAATAAATGTGCAATTAACTGTTACTGTTTTGAATTCTAGTGTGTTATTATCTACCTTAACGGGTCATGCAAACCACTATTCTGAATAATGCTTTTTACAGAGTAGGGGGCACTGGGGATGAGGTTATGGAACCAAGGCAGTGGTGGCCTGAAAAAGTTTGGGAAGCACTGCTCTAACTGCTGCACTGCACTCCCCCTGCCCACCTGTGGCCCAAAAATCCAGTCCCCCAGCCCTGCTCTGTGCCACCAAGAGTCCTCTTCAACACCCACCTCAAAAGAAAGATTTGGTAGGGCGAGACTCTCCTTCACGGGAGGTTTTTAACCAGAGGTTGGACAGCCATCCCGCAAGGGTTCTTTAGCTGCGATTTCTGTGTCACAGGGGGCTGGACTAGATGCCCTTTGGGGGTCCCTTCCAACTCTACAATTCTATGATTCCAAGACCAAAATATGTGCCAAGCCAGAGGGGGAAATCCTCTGGCAGGGTATTTGCCCTTCAAGAGAAGGTGCCCTCTAAACCCCCCAACTCCAGCTCAGCCCACACACTTAGCCCTCGCCCACCTCACCTGTGTCGATTTTTGTTCTTCCGTTTTTTGTGGCTACTGTGGTGGCTGCCCGAAGTGGAGGATGCTGCCTTCTGGGGCTTCACCCCTTGGACGGAGCCGTCCAGCTCTTCCGCTTCTTCTTGGCTCGGTTCGTTCTCCTGGTTGTGGAAGTCTGGGGAGGTGTCGCTCTCCGTCCCGCTGCCAGGCTCCCCTGAAGGAGAAATCCAGGCACGCCTCAGAGCTCAGAGAAATAGCTGCTCTCATTGGCTCTGGCCAGAAGGCCAGCCCCCAGGGGTCAGGAAGGAAGCCCCTACAGCAGGGGGGAAATGCGCTTTTTGCACCCACACCTGAATCAATTATCAATTTACTGTAATCTTCTTTTAAAAAAACACCATTATATTTCTAACCTATTCTTATCTCAGAAAACTCAGAGCAGGATGGAAGAGTAAATAAGTGAGAAACATGGGCTGATTTTGGTTCTGCAAGGGTTGCCCTTCTCCTTGATGGAGAAGGAGCTTTCCAAATGAAAGGCCTAGTGTCAGCCAAATGTGCCGAATTAGTAGATATTCTCGCTGGTCTGTTTTATTAGGGCTTATACTTACACAGAAGAAAGACCTGCACATGCAGACAATAGATTCTATGTGCTATGGTCATCCAAATTATATAAACCAGCCTCGGCTTACATGAGGGAGTGTTCCATGGAAATCCTATGCAGATGGCACAACGTACCAGTGCAAATTGCCCATGTGATGCCAGAATTGTTAGTGGGGATGTGGGGAAAGAAGCACCTTCCTCCACCTGTGGTTCCTCCACCCACAGGCATTCAAATGCTGGACAATTGGTCAAGAAATGACCAAAATCATCAAATATCCCAACACAACTTCACTGCAGCTTTAGTTACTAAATCTGTGGGAAGAGCAATTCAAAGTTTTCAGCTCTCACGGAGAACCTTGCAGGACTTGTGACTTCTGCTTTGGTATAAAAATATGTGAAGTTTAGCATTAGCTGAAAAAATAACCCCTAAATTACTTGGTGGCAAAAGCTTGGAGGGCTCTGAAAATTTTTACTCTGATTGGTGTTATATTATATATAACAAGCACACAGGACTCTCTCTCTGCAGCACAATATGAAATTCAGCTTTCCTAATGGTCTTAAGTATTCTGCCAGTCTACTATTGGGTCTCACCTAGATATACTGCACTTTTTTTGATATTTCTATTGTTTTTATTGTATTGGTTTTTTATTTACAGTACTTCAATAAAATATTTAATTTTAAAAAAAGTTTTCCACGTGCAGGAAGCTTTTGGCATTCAATCCTGCTCTCTTCCAGAAGCAGGACAGTCCAACTCTGCACCTTCTGAGTTGGATTTCACAGCATCTGTGAAGTGAGCAGTGTGGAGACAAGTTCACAAGAGAGGAAGGGGGCTCAGCAGGAAGGAAGGCCAACTTACGTTTTTCAATGAGCTGGTCCTGAACTCCTGCCAGTGCGCTGACCGCCTAGGAAACCGAAAGAGACCAGATTGAGGAGGATTGTGGGAACTTCTGGGAGACTCCACCCCATCGCCTCCTTCTCAGGCCACTCAAAGAGGTGCCACATTTGGCTGGACTTCCGAGATTGTGCCATAGGACAGGCACAGGTTGCAAATCCCACCCCACTCCAAGTACTTGCCCTACTTTCTATGCTTTGGCAGTATCTCCCTTGACAGGATCTCAGGCATCTAGTGATGGGGGAAAGCTTCCTCTGCCCCAGGAGGACTGGCATTGGTCCTCCCTCAGTGCTCGGAGGACAAAGAACAAACTACACCTGAATAAGACAAGGTGGGAAGGAAGGAGACTGGGAGGACCCAAATGGTGTGTGTTGTGCGAGAGGGCTGGCCAAAAGTGGACAGGAATAACTCCAATGCTTTCAAAATAACAAATAAACACAGTTTGCTCAACCTGAAAGATGTCTAGAGAAGTTGAGGGATCAGTTCAGTGACTTCTTCCTGTCAATAGGGGAGGATACAGGGAGACTACCTAGAGGAGGACCAAAAGTTGGAGGCAGCAATGCTTCTGAGTACCTGTTACTGGAAATCATGCAATATGCTTTCCACGTGTTTGGGTGGAAGAAAGGACATAGGAGGGGGAGGCCTCAGAGAAACAACACAGGCCTTGCCCCCAGGTTGTGTTGCACTCACAGCAGCTGATGTGACTGAAGACTTGCTGAAAAGGCGCTCGGCTTCTTTGAACTTGCGGTTCCGTCGGTCATTCTTGCTGTTGGAGTTCCTGGAAGCAAGAGAGGAGAAAATAGATAGAAACAAGTTTTTCTCCCTGACTCAAAACACTAGAATTTGTGGACCTTCAACTGAATATTTAGGACAGCTACACAGCACATTGTTAAACTATGGAACTTGCTCCTGCAGGAAGCATTGCTGGGCACCAACCAAGACGGCTTTGGAAGAGGATTAGGCCAATTCATGAAGGAGAAGGCTATCCACAGCTACTAGCCAGAATGGTTATGCTCTGCCTCCATGGTCGGAGGAGGTAAATACTACTGAATGCCAGTTGCTAGAAACTACAGGAGACGAGGGGGCTCTTGACCTTAGGTCCTGCTTGTGAGTTTCCCGTTGGGGCATCTGGTTGGCCACTGTGAGAACAGGATGCTGGACTAAAAGGGTCACTGGCCTGATCCAGCAGCCTTCCTATTGGCTGGTGTAAGTCAAGGGCAGACCTGTGAAATAGCATCTCCCCACAACCACCACCTCAAACGGGGAAACCACCCCTCTCTTCTCAAGAAGAAGTGGGAGGGAGTGCCCTTTTGCAGGCCGCCTTCTGGACTCTAGAATAAACTGTGACTGCTGTATGACAACAGATTAAGGCCCAGGCCCAGTGGGTGACACACACACACACCCCGGACCCCAGAGAGGTGGCTGTAGCCCCTGCCCCAAATCAGGGAAGGAGCACTGGTGAGGCAGGAGGTGGAGGGTGGGGGGAAGAGAAGGAAGGAGTAGCTCAAAGTGGAAGGGGGGCAGCAGGGAGTCACCCGCAGCAGTCCAGGCCATGGGACACCCCCCAGAGGAGAGCTACAGGGTTTATCACTTAGAGCAGGGTGGACCTGGCGCAGTTGCAAAGCGCTTTGCTAGAGGTCTCCTGTTGCAACCCATGACGCCAGTCCTCTTTGAGGGCGGCTTTCCGTTTTGCACCCCGCCCTCCACTCACTTCTGGTTGGTCAGGTAGCGGTCCCAGCCTCGGATGATGTTGCCGTACATCTGGGTATCTTCTAGGTAGCTGCCCTCGAAGGCGTAGATCTGCCGCTCCAGGTTGGCCAGCGTCTCCTGCAAAAGGGCAGAAGGGAGAGAGGAAACATCGAGCGCGCGGTGGGGAGGGGCGGCAGGGGAGCCTCGCGGTGGGTGGGGGCTTTTGGAGGAGCAGGGGCAGAGAAGGTATCCCTCCCCGCGCCCGCGCGCCCACACTGCCCGGGCCAGGGGCATCATCATCATCATCTTCGCCCAGGCCTAGCCCGCCCCTCCCCTCCCCTCCCTCGGCGTCGGGGGGCTCCTACTCACGGCCAGCTCCTGCTTGCGCTTGACCAGCTCGGCCAGCTCGCGACGGGTGTCCGGGATCTGCGGCGGGGCGCCGGCCTTGGTGGCCGCCCCGTGGAGCGCCGCCATCGCCCGCGAGAAGGAGGAGAGCGAGCGGCAGGAGGAGAGGCGAGAGGAAGGCCCGACCCAGGCAGGCGAGCGGGAGCGCGATGCCGGGCGGAGCCGCTGGGAGCAGCAGAGGCTGGAGCCTCCTCCTTCCCCGCCGTCGGGCCAGCCCTTGCGCGGAGGCGGAGGCAGCCAAGCGGCGGTTGGGCGGCCCGCAGGCGGCAGTCCCCGCCCTGCCAGCTCCCTCCCTTTCGGCGGGGCTTCCACTCAGCCGAGCCGCTCTCGATAAGCAGCAGCAGGAAGGATGGAGGGGCCGGAAGGCTCCGCCCGCGCTTCCCTCTTGGATCTAGAAGCGCCCGCCGGTCCCAATCCCAGCCGATCAGTGGGCTGGGAAGGGTCGAGGAGCCGACGGACACAGGCCCACGGATTCCCGCCGCCCTTTCACCTGGGGAGGCCTCTCACCCCGCCAGGAAGCCAACTCACAGTTGGGCTCCCAAGCCTCTGCCTTTCTGACGTTACTCGGCAGAAGAGGGGATGGAGAAGAGTTGCACTATCGCCTCCGTTGAAATATATTTAGGGAATGTCAACAGGCCAGGAGAAGTTCCTGGGATTCCTTCAACGGGGCAATGGGTGCAAGATGAAGCAAATATTTGTTATGAAGCAGAAAGCAATTATATTTCGAACCAGGCCTGAACCAGGTGGCAGAGGCCCCTCTGTCTTAGGGAGTGAGTGATGTGTGACCTTATATCCCTGTTCCTCCAAGGAGTTCAAGGCGGTGCACATGGTTGCCCTTCGATTTTTGTTCTCACAGCAAACCGGTGAAGTAGGTTAGGCTGAGAGGCAGTGACTGGCCCCAGTTCACCCAGTGAGCTTCATGGCTGAGTGGGGATTCAAACCCTGGTCTCCCAGGCTGTAAACCGGCACTCTAATCACTGTATCACACTGGCTGTCTTTTATCTCCTCTGTGCCAGTAGCAGATCATCCAAACCTAAGCTCATGGTTTGTACACCCCAGACAAACTGTAAGCCGGAAACTGAGAACGCATTAGGACAACACAGTAAGTGAAATAATTGCTAAGCTGACAGCAATTGTGATCTCCTTAGGGAGTCCACACAGTTGGGTTTGGCATTATAAAGTGGGTCATTCAGTTGAATGTACATGGGCAGAGCCACAAAACACATTCACCTGCCCATCTCAGACCAGGTTGTCTAATATGTTCTTTCATGGATTGGTTAAGTCCATTCTTTGCTGCTCTTCCTTTTTAAAAATTGGGGCTGTATGTGTCATCCCAATTTTGTGATTTTGCTGCCTGCAGTGTTAGAAACTGAGATATGAAAGCTAGGAGCTAAATGGCACCTTAAACCTAGGTTATGGGAGCAACAACAGAATGTCCAGGTGCAATTTGTTATAACTTGAATACAAAGGCGTAAATGAATGAACTGCAGCTCAAATATTCTGTTCACTTTTCACATGGTCTAGTCCTTCCCCTGTTCACCCCCCCCCCCAAGATTCTTAAGAGGGTCACAATGGCACTGTATTGAAAATAAATATTTTGGTATTGGATTATGGGGCACAGGCTCTAAACAGCTTACAGCGTGACTCCTCAATAGTACAAGGTTGCAGTGATAGAATGGTTTGCCGTGCTTGCTGAATGCCATTTTTAAAAAATACACAGAGCTTTGTAAACTCTATTTTTGCTGCTTATCTGTAATATCACACCAACCCACCTGTTTCCATTTAAAAGTTAAGTAGGAAATAACATTATCAATTTGGAGAAAGGAAGAAAAAAACCACAGCAATATAAACATGTTCAAGCTAAATTTACAAATCCTTTATTTAAAAAAGAAAATAGGGACTTCTGGGAAAGGCGATACTGCTGTCCAAAACCATCTCCATCACCTAAAAGCTTGAAAATCTGCATTTTGGCCCCATATTTACATGCTAAACTTTATCCTAATATTCTTCTAGACATGCACACAACCCTATGCACATGGTACATTTATGCAAACAGGAGGTGCTCTCAGAAAGTGTGGGGCAGTACGAAAAGTTACTACCCCTACACACAGCAAGTTGTGTTTCCTTTATTGTAAGGCAGCTACACACAAAACTGTAGCTACAGAACCTGTGCAAAAGTTTTCAGAGTGCAAAAGGGTTGTGGGCAAAGGTCTCTTCCACCTCCCTTCGTACAACACTAATACACCTCCTGCCTCTTGCTATCAGTAAGACAAAAATATAGTAGCATCCACATTGAAAGAAAGGAAATTAAACTTACTTAAATGTTTTTTGGAAACTATCCACCATGCTAAGTGCAAAATTATTCATGGGGTAATACAGGTGCCTGAGAAACGAACTTAATACTCCCTTCCCCTCAGTGGTAAGAAAGCCAGACAGAGGAGACAGAAAACTTCCTTTTCACTCCAGATTCAACTGCCACGGATCTGGAAAGTATATCCCTGAAAATGTATTTTGATGCACAATTTCCTACATGAATCTCAGAAATCTACACAATTTTTTGCAAGTTCTTTTACCTCAACACATTAATAAATCGAACTGCTAGAGACATTACAGAACATCCAACAGGCTTTAAACCAAAATTCTTTTTTTCTTTAAAAAAAAGTTGCATCTATCATTTTTTAAAAAACTGTGTGCAAGCAAAAAAATAAAAGGGGTGGGGAGAAGCAAAATAACCTGTTTGTTTGGAAAAGGCAATTTTTGTACAGGGTGGTTTCTTGTTTCAGAGTCTTAAATTAAAAGATACTTTGAGAAACTCTAGCAACACAGCTGCGATATCAGCTGGGCATCAAAAGTGACCTCGCTTTCCTAGCACCTTCTGATTAACCCAAACCATTTGAAAAGCAACAGTTGGCTCTACTTCAGTGCCCATAACCATCAACTGAGTGTGTGTGAAGTTCACAAATTAACATGACTAGCCAAAGGCAGCAGATTTTAAGGCAGTGAGAGGCATCGGGGCAGCAATGCTTCAGTCCACACAAAGGATCTGAGGCTCAGCTGCAGAGAAAGGTTAAGTCCACCCCCTGATGGGCTGTCAGGTGGATTCTTCCTCCTCTTCCTCCTCATCCTCCTCCTCTGCCTTCTGGTCCACCTCTGAGGTATCTGATGACTCATGGAGCAGAACATACTCCCTGCTACTGAACCCAAATTTCAGGACATCCTTCTCTTTCAGTTCGTAGTAGCGCTGAGGCTCAATGCGCTGGTTGTTCAGAAATGTGCCATTGCCTGAGCCAAGGTCAATAATGTAGGGTTTTACCTTCCGGCCCACTGTGCCATCAGGGCGGGTGTACTCCACAAGCCTTGTAAGAAACAAGAGATTTGTACTGATTAACAGCATAATATATGGGAGCCCAACTTCGTTAAGATTTCTCCCAGCTTCCAGCATCCCACAACAACCCTGTGGAGCACATCTTAAAACATAAAACTTCTTTGAACATAACTGACAGCAGAGACCTGTGTGCTTATTCAGGAAGAAGAGCTATTTAGTTGTGACTGCTTTGCTGCTCAAGGAGATCAGCTGTGGCCCTTTCCACCTTGAAAAATTTGTAGCTGCCCTAATCTTTAGTGGAACTATTGATAATGAACTTAAAGCCCCATAAGGTCTGCTCTGGTTTTAAACCTTCAATATGCCCCATAATTGCAATTTCTGATCACTCCCAGTCCTCACACTATTCAGCATATCAGGAATGGGGAATAGGAACCACCCAGTGGGCCAGATCCTTAGACAGCAATTCAAAGTCATGCTCTTACGACTGTTCTGTCAGCACAAATATTTCTGCTTGCCAAGTACAGCTTGGCAAGCCCCATGTCTCCTGGGTGCTGCTCTGGGGGGTTCTCCTGACCCTTAAGAGATCTGGAGGAGGCATAGGGAGGGTAAGCTCTGTTGCACTGGCTTCCATTAGTTTACCAGGTTTGTCAAGGCTGGCCCTTAATTCCCCCACCCTCTGCCAACGTCATAATACTGCCAGATGACTGGCACATGCACATGTTGAAGTTCAAAGGAGCATGCCTTCAAAGGGACTTGCTGTAACCACTGATTGGCAGTCAGAGGGAGCTCCTTTGAAGTCATTCTCAAGAAAGTGGTTTGGGTTCAAGCTGCTTTCTCCATAAACAAAGCATTTCCCCCTCTGCAGAGAAAAAAAATTCTCTGTTCCAAGAAGGTTTGAATCCACACCCCTTCCTGCAAACAATGCAAGTCCCCTCAGCTATGCTAGGGAGTTCCTATCAGCACCAACAAAGAACCTGCTTGCAAAGGAACAATTGGGGGCTTAAGTTAAATCCTTTATAACCGTGTCTATACCTGCCCCACACTTCACATCCTCTATGTAAGGCCAAATGGGGAGCAGGTGACTGTAGTCTGTGGGGAACAGTTTCATGGACCAAACTGGGACCTGTGCCAGGCTTAATTAGGTCCTTGGGCTAGAAGCTCCCCGACACTTGCTTGGGACTTGTTGCTTGTTTGTCCCAAGTTGAAGGAATTAGAAGGGCTTTACTAGGAGACAAGGCTGACATCAAATTGCAGGCAAGGAGCTTTAAAGCAAGGATACTTTCTCAATAGCGACATAGTGTACCAGGAAAGAGGAGCTACGGTCAAAACGACAGCAGATGAATGTATTTGGCATAAATTTGCTGGAGAGGGGTAGGACAACATGGAGGTAGCAATTACAGGGCGTATTTATCAATAAAATGATGTATCCAAAGTCCTTAATACTGTCTCTTGCTGTATAGATCCCAGTCAGTAAGTGGGGAGTATTAATAGCTAACTTGAAACTTAACAGCTACTCATAGCTCATAGAGGCTCCTAAGCAGCTACATATCCACACCCACACCTTGGCCAAGACTTACCGGTACTGAAAGACAGCGTGTTGTTTTGAGCAGGAGGGGTGGTCAATAGGGATATCAGCAATGCGCCGGTGCCTGCCCAGCAGGTAGGCACTCTGCCTGTGAATGTACATAACTGGGAGAACCTCGTCGTTCTTGAAAGGATACAAACGCCACCGCTTCTTGGGGATCCGTGCTTCTGGGGGCTCGCTGTATTTGATCACGACACCACGGAACGTATTGGAATCCTCCAGAAGTGCACCAGACAGTTCAAAGCTTGGTTTCTCTTTATTCCCTGGCTCTTTGTCTGTGCTGTGTGACCCCTCTGCTCCTGGATTCTCTTCGTCACCGCTGGCTTCTGCCTGCTCCCGGCGCTCCCGACGTTGCTCATTATATAATTCCCTCTGTGCCTGCTGAACCTGGAAGCGATGACCGTCCCTCTCCCTTTCGTGGCCCCCAGGCTGATCCCGGTGGGGCTTCCTTCGGCCAGAATGGTCCCGATGTCTGTCTCGGTCATTGCTTCTTTCCCGCCTGTGGCCCGGCTCAGAGTGGTCTCGATGTGGACGCTCCTCATGCCCCCTCTGGGAGCGTTCTTCTCGCTCCTACATTAGGGCAATAGCAAAAGGCAAGTTTTTAAAAGTTCTGTTCATGAGTATAAATAAGTAAAATGGTTTCGGCTTTTCATATATTTTCTAAAACTGTAAAACTGTTATCACAGCATGCTGAATTTAATAGCCACACTACAAGGTCTGTTTGGAAAAATTAAGCTATTGCACAATCTAATGGCAGTGCTAGTGTTTGTTTAGCTTTTTTTTTTTTACACCAGTAACTTTTGTTTCCTCAAGTTGTCCATACTTGCTTTAATCCCAAGTGTGCAATACAATACAAAGCTTCTGTCAATTTTATCTGATATGCCCAGTTACCTGCTTTACTTTAGGTATCACATGATGCGGACTTCGGCTTCTTTTCTCTCGGGGGGATTTGCTTTTTTTGTTTGAGGACTTGTTTTTTCTTTTTGACTGTGACCTTTTAAAGATATGAAACCAAGGTTAAGCACATGAATTCCCATCAGCAAAAAAAGGCACATGCAAGTCAACACACTTGATCCACTGTGGTCTGGTATACAGCAATTCAGAGGTGAGAGTGGGGCATCAATAAGGAATATATACCCAACATTTGCAGAATCATACAAGGCAGCTTAAAAGGTAAAGGTACCCCTGCCCTTACGGGCCAGTCGTGTCCGACTCTAGGGTTGTACGCCCATGTCACTTAAGAGGCCGGGGGCCAGCGCAGTCCGGAGACACTTCCGGGTCACGTGGCCAGCGTGACAAAGCTGCTCTGGCGAGCCAGCGCAGCACAGCACACGAAAACGCCGTTTTCCTTCCCGCTATAAAGCGGTACCTATTTATCTACTTGCACTTAGGGGTGCTTTCGAACTGCTAGGTGGGCAGGAGCTGGGACCGAAAGACGGGAGTTCACCCCGCCGCGGGGATTCGAACCGCCGACCATACGATTGGCAAGTCCTAGGCACTGAGGTTTTACCCACAGCGCCACCCGCGTCCCACAAGGCAGCTTAAATAAAGTTAAATCAACAAAGTACAGAAGATAAAAATGCAACCAGGAAGCATAACAAAACAGGAAATAAAGCCAACAACTATTTAAAGAGACAGCAGGTGACACAAAGACAGGGGGCTGTGAGGGCTTCCTGTATCTTTCCACTGTCTGCAATTCCTCCTATGCTTAAGCAAGACCTGAGGTGAAGGCCAGTGGGATAAGGAGACCTTCACAGTTGAGGGGGCATACTGTACCTGCTGGGAGTTGCAGTGCAAAACATCTGGAGGGCACCACGCCGGTGAAGGCTAGTATGTGTAGCACCACTCTCACAGTCAACAGGTGAAACTCAGTTTCCCTAATGTGTGTTATCTAATCAAAGCCCAATGCCACTACAGAAGCACTTAACCCACATTTCCCATAATTGTCATTCTGCCCTATCTCACCTTCTTGCAAAGCCAGTCAAGCCAGACTTGAACAGGAAAAAGTTGCCCGGAGACCATTGTATTGTTTGTTGTCTTCATATCCCACCTTTTTTAGGCATGGAGCTCAAGGTGACAAACATGGTGCCAGCTACCCTGTGAGGCAACTTAGGTTGAGAGAAGCCAGTGGCTGGTCCCAAAGGTCACCCAGGGAGCTTCATGGCCGAGCGTGGGGTTTGAACCCCGGTCTCTCCCATGTCCGACACTCTTAATCAGTACAGCACACCGACTCTCGGTCCTTCAAGGCTCCTTTTTATAAGGCAAAGGGCAAATAAAGCGAGTCGGCCCACGGCCTCGCGCCCCCCCTTCCCCACGGAGCGCCAGTGGAGGAGGCGGCGCTGGGCCGGGCCCCTTCCCCTCACAAGACACAGGAGCTTCTGAGCCCATCCCCGCCACCCCCGGGCATCATCACCTGCCGGCCCCCGAGATCCCCGGCGGCGGCGAGTGGCTTCCGCGCGGGCTCCGCTTCCGCCGACGCTGCGGCTCCTCCATAACACCGCCGGCCTCTTCTCCTTCTTCTTTTCCTCCCGCTTCCGCTTCCAGGTCGTTGCCGGTGTCACTATCGAGAAATACTTCCCAGCCAGGCTCGATGCCGCTCTACCTACTGTGCGCTCTATGGTTTGCCCTGTGAGCGGAGTTGTCTGGAGGACTAGTCGTGGTCAGACGCCCCCTGACGGCCACTGATAAGACATTTACTTAATCATGCAGTGATGCCTAAACTTGGCCCCCCCAGCTGTTTTGGGACTACAGCTCCCACATCATCCTTAGCTAACAGGACCAGTGGTCAGAGATGATGGGAATTGTAGTCCCAAAACAGCTGGAGGGCCAAGTTTCGTCTTCACTTAATGGGTTCATTTATTGCTTTTTCATAACAAACGAGAGAGAGAGCGAGAGCGAGCAGGAAGCTCCCCCCCCCCCAAGCCGTGTGTGAAGCGCTGAAGCGCTGCAGACGGAGGGAGGCGCGATAAATACGGAATCTATCACTGGGGGAAAGGAGATGCTTCTCAATCATTTCCGAAACAGCTCTAGACGTGACTCAGAAGTGAGGCTCGCGACTGCGGGGCCGCCACGTAGAATGCCCCGTCGCTTGTGCTCGCCAGCCGCGCCTAACTAAGCTCACAGACTTCCATGCGATTTCCATGACGGGCAGGGACAGTCGGGGGCGGGGGTTGAAAACAAGGACAGGCTCATCCTGAGCAGGTGACCGCTCCGCTCCTCTCTCTCCCCTTCTCCTCTCTTCCAGTCCCAGCCTCAGGGATTGCTAAGCTGCTTTGCAGGATAGTTTTCGTGTGCAAAGCAAAATAGCAAGAATACCCGCACTGGACTATGTTAAGAAGGATTCAAGCAAGAACAACCCCGTGCTTAGCCGGGAGCGGCTCTTCTCTGCTTGCCTCTCGGGAGGAACGGGGCAGCGGTCCACGGTACCCGGAAGTCGGCGCAGGTGGCGCTACTCTCACGGACCCTTTCGGCTCCTGCGTGTCTCTAGGCTGCCGTGTTGTAGATGGAACGGTGCTTTTCTGCGCAGGCGCGGGCTGGAGCGTGTCATGTGACTGGGCTTCTTGTCCGAGCCCGGTCGCCGTCGCTATGCCAACCTTAGCACAACAGGTCCCGGGGCGAAAGCCGGGCCCGCCCGGAGGAGGAGAGGAGCCACCGCCGCCATCATGATTCCGCCCGCGGACTCCCTGCTCCGCTATGAGACGCCGGTGCTGGTCAGCCGCAACACTGATAAGCGTTCGCCCAAGGTACGTCCCGGGGGGATGGCGGCTGGGTCTGAGCTCCGTGCACGGAGCCCCTCCGCTCACCCCAGCCAGCCCCGCTCCACTTGCCTTTGTCTCCGTCTTCGTCTCCTCCTCCTCCGCAGGCTCGTCCGCTGAAGGCGAGCCCGCAGGTGGGGCCTCCGCCGGGGCCCGTCCCGACGCCGAAGGGCAAGACCCCGCCGCCCACTGTAGACGCCACCAAGCAGCCCGAGGAGATCCTCAACGCCATCCTGCCCCCCAGGTGAGATGCAGGCTCTGTGAGTGGGTTGGGTCCGAAACCAAGTGGCTCCTGGGCAGGGGCCTCTCGACTCCCCCTCCTCCTGCTGGGGCCGGAGGGGCAGCTGAGCTACCAGTCCTGGAGGGCTCCCCACCACAGTAGAGGCCAGCAAGGAAGCTCTATTCTTTATTGGGGGGGGCGGGTCCCCGTTCATTCCAGGCATGGCAAGCACCCACTGCCCAGCTACCTCGCTCTGCATGAGAAGAAGTCCACATCTTCTCTATAGTGGCAACAGCAAAAAAAAACCTTCCTCTGCAGATGCATGCTGAACTGACAGCTTTAGAGGGTTATAAACATCCACACCCACCCAAATACAGCTATACCTCATGTTACATCCACTTTATGTTATGTTCTTTCAGGTTACGTCCCGCAGCGACCCGGAAGTACCAGAAAGGGTTACTTCCAGGTTTCGCCGCATGCACAGAAGCACAAAATAACGTCATGCTCAGAAGCAGCAGGTCACAACCCACCCATGCGCAAATGCGCCGCTGCGGGTTGCAATCTTTTCATGTTGCTAACGGGCCTCCAGAACGGATCCCGTTCGCAACCAGAGGTACCACTGTACTGAGCTGCGGCTCCATCCTGCAGTTACAGGTCTACTCACAGTGCACTCAGATCCAAGCAGCTCAAGGAGTGGAGGCTACAGTGTTCTTAACGCCCTTGGACATGGAGCCATCCATTCCTCAGCTTAATGTGGATTATGAACCCCTCCCCCGTGCCCCCTTTAATTCCCCCTCCTCCACGGGCATAGCCAGGATTTCTATTAGGGGGAAGGCTTTGTGTTGGGGGGACCTCAGTTAAGTATTTTTATTGATTTATGGGGTCAGCTGCCCCCCACTTGTCTATGCCCATGTCCTCCTCTACATGTTTTCTTCCAACTACTGCTGTCACTCACTTTCTCTTCCCTAAATCTGGAGTTTCCCTATACAACTGATGTAGCTCTTGTATTCAAATTTTCAAAGCATGCGAATCTCTATTTAGGGAGGACTAGGTATGGGACCCCCGGGACGCGGGTGGCGCTGTGGGTAAAACCTCAGCGCCTAGGACTTGCCGATCGTCAGGTCGGCGGTTCGAATCCCCGCGGCGGGGTGCGCTCCTGTTGCTCGGTCCCAGCACCTGCCAACCTAGCAGTTCGAAAGCACCCCCGGGTGCAAGTAGATAAATAGGGACCGCTTACTAGCGGGAAGGTAAACGGCATTTCCGTGTGCTGCGCTGGCTCGCCAGATGCAGCTTGTCACGCTGGCCACGTGACCTGGAAGCGTCTTCGGACAGCGCTGGCCCCCGGCCACTTAAGCGAGATGGGCGCGCAACCCCAGAGTCGGACACGACTGGCCCGTACGGGGAGGGGTACCTTTACCTTTAGGTATGGGACAGCAGTAGTTTGAAGAGGACACTTTAGGTTGGGAATGATGGAGGCACGAGGAATTCACAATCCATGATAAACTGAGGTCTGAACAGGCTTTGGGTTGCTGTCTCCTTTCTAAGATTTAGAAGCCACTGGAAATGTCTCTTTCATTCCCAAAACATAAAGTGAGCCTGCTTGGTCTCCTTGAATCCTAGCCTCTCTCTGCTTGCTTTGGTGTAGAGAATGGGTGGAAGAGAACCAGCTATGGATCCAGCAGGTGTCGAGCACCCCCAGCACACGCATGGATGTGGTGCATCTGCAGGAACAGCTGGACCTCAAACTCCAGCAGCGCCAGGCCCGTGAGACAGGCATCTGCCCTGTGAGGCGAGAGCTGTACTCCCAGTGCTTTGGTGAGTGAACAGAGCCAGCCCTCTCCGCATGCACAATCTCATCCAGAAAATGAGGGCATGAGTCCCAGGTCCTCGTTTCAATGATTTGTCACATCCTCACGCCCAGTTCTAGTCCTACACCTCTTCCAATTAAAATACAGTAGCACCTCGGGTTACATTACCCTCGGGTAACGTAAACTTCAGGTTGCAAAAGTGGCAAACCTTGAAGTGTTTTGCCGCACACTCATGCGCAGAAGCAGTCTACTGCCACGCACATGCATATAACAGTGATCCTTGAGTTGCGAAAACCTCGGGATCTGGCCGGACCTCTGGAACAGATCCCGTTCGCAACCAGAGGTACCACTGTCACACACTATAGTGTTATTTCCCATCCCACCCTCACCCCCAAAATACACCCCTTTCTGCTTATCCATTTCTTTTTAACCTGCCTCCTAAATAACTGTAGTTCATCTTCCTAGGAAAAGCCTCCCTGATCAACTTTGTTGCTGCTACAAGTACAGCTTTGAAACCTAAGTTAGAGCCATTAACTTGCTCGCAAGCTGGAACATCAAACACTGAAGAATTCTTGTCCTTTAAGGCAGTCATGAGTCCCTAGCTTCCAACCTCTGGAGGTGGGTGGGAGAAAGAGCATCCGTCCAGACTTTTCCCATGCAAAGCCTCATTTGCAACTCTTCCCTTGCAGATGAGCTGATCCGAGAGGTGACCATCAACTGTGCAGAGCGGGGGCTGCTGCTGTTGCGAGTGCGAGACGAGATCCGGATGACAATTGCTGCTTACCAGACCCTGTATGAGAGCAGTGTTGCCTTTGGCATGAGGAAGGCACTGCAGGCTGAGCAGGGCAAGTCTGATATGGAAAGGAGAGTAAGTGTGGAGGCCAACATCTCCCACCGCTGCACGATCTTAGTTGGGGAGAGAAAGGCAGAGTTGGTTTGGGCCTCAAAGCTTCTTGGCAAGCATGAAGTCTACCACTTGCTTATAGTTGTGCAGATGTCGGTGTGCAATGCATCTTATTGCAACTTTGCAAAGGAGAAACATCAGCTCCAAGGCTGAGCTGCCTAGGGTGAGCAAGCCATGGGAACCACCTGAATAGTAATTACTGTCGCACATCCTGCCTGCTTCTATTAAAGGTAAAGGTACCCCTGCCCGTACGGGCCAGTCGTGTCCGACTCTAGGGTGGTGTGCCCATCTCACTTAAGAGGCCGGGGGCCAGCGCTGTCCGAAGACACTTCCAGGTCACGTGGCCAGCGTGACGAAGCTGCTCTGGCAAGCCAGCACCAGCGCAGCACACGGAAACGCCGTTTACCTTCCCGCTATAAAGCGGTACCTATTTATCTACTTGCACTTAGGGGTGCTTTCAAACTGCTAGGTGGGCAGGAGATGGGACCAAAAGACGGGCGCTCACCCCGCCGTGGGGATTCAAACCGCCGACCATACGATTGGCAAGTCCTAGGCACTGAGGTTTTACCCACAGCGCCACCCCCGCGTCCCTGCCTGCTTCTATTAGGTGACAGTAAAGACACTTCCATGAGGCCTGGAGAAGTAACACTGCACTTCTTGTGGCCACTCATTAACCTGGTGGGTCTGTTTTTTGCTCCAAGATTGCAGACTTAGAGGATGAGAAGCGGGACTTGGAGAGGCAAGTGAATGAGCAGAAGGCCAAGTGTGATGCCATTGAGAAACGGGAACTTGAAAGGCGGCAGGTGGAAGAGAAGAAGCACACAGAAGAAGTGCAGTTCCTGAAACGAACAAATCAGCAGCTCAAGGTTGGTTATAGGGACAGGGGCTGGATTGGTGCATAAAGAAACCACTCTTTCTTAGACATCCAAGTTCTGTTGGACTCCCAGCTCCAGTCAGCGATGATGGAAGTTACAGTCCAGCAAATTCTATGCTCCTAACAGGATTCTGCGATTAGACTTTAGGAGCCTTCCCGCCCCATCATCTATTGGTTTCTGACTTTGGGAGGGTTGCTACATCTTTCCTGCTCATCTGTTATACACAGGGCACACACCCAGGTTGATTTGGTCAGGCCAGTTTCTAGCTCCCAATTTACATGGCCTCCCAGTAATGTATGTTTTGTTAGAAAATACCAGAGCCTGGTTTTATGTAGGCATGTCCCTAGTCCTTAACCTGGTCTGGAAGGCCAGAGTCCTTAATTCTAATCTGTTAGCCATATGCTAATCAGCAGTGGTATTCTTAATCAGAGGACTTAAGACTTGCTGAGAGGATCAGCTATGTAGAAAGTTCAACATGTTTCACTAGTAGTGAGGGGCATTATTAAGGGTCCCAGAAGTGCAACTGTACTCTTTAACCTTAGTCCGTCTGATCAAAACCAGATCATACAGAGCTGAGCACGTCAGTTGACAGGGTGGGATATTTCACCAAGTTTCAAAGGGCTACTTATGGGAAATCGAGGCCTGTTTGAATGCTTCACAATGGGTATTGTGTGCTTAGAAGTCTTGTTTCCTTCCACCTGTCCCTTAGGTAATTTAGGGGTGTTATGATTGGGGTGGAGGGACAGAAAACACTTTCCTCTTACTAAAGATTTGCCTCCTTGGTGGAGCCTGCTTCTGGCATGCAGGGAAGAAAAACCAGCAAGAAAATTGGATGTGGCCCCCAGTAACCCTTCCTTGTTCAGTGGCAGCCAGTGGTGTTTTTTTTCTAATTGGGCATCCAGTTGCCTCTAGTCACTGTTGTGAGCCTGAGTCCCAGAAATGATGTTCATAGCACAGCCCTCAGACAGCCAAGGGCTTCACGGCCAGTCATGAAAGCAGAGAATGCAAACCACTGTTACAGCAACTTTGATTCAATTTCCTCTTTAGTACTTTTACATTATGAAATGAGACTTTTGTAGCCAGGAAACAGTGCCAACTCTCCACTTTCTTCTCATAAAGCAACAGACTTCCATGCCAAGAATGAAAGAAACTTAATTTATAAAACATGGGATGAGGAATGCAAGAACAAACAACACCCCCCTCTCCACTCCAACTTGTTTTAGCCCCCAGCACTGCAGCAGCCTCCAAGTGAAGCAGTGGATTGTTAGATGTGCACCTTCTGGCAAAAGTGAGAGACTAATTAATTAGTCTGTATTTTTCTGCTTTTCAGGCGCAGCTTGAAGGCATCATTGCACCAAAGAAGTAGCGGACCTTTCCAACAGCCCAGGGCTGGAGAGGGGAGTGCCTCCTGAGTGGCAAACAAAAGAATATCTTCCAAGAGTTCTTTAAAAAAGGTTCCAGAATTAATTTGCACCCCCCTCTCTCATCTGGATCAGCTCCCCTTCTCTGCTTCTAGTGATTTCTCAGCTTGCTTGGGATTTGCCTCACCAGTTTACCCTAACTAGAATTTTTTTAAGTATTTTTTTATGTAGTAGTACTTCAGTTTGTTATTACCAGGCAAGCCTCTGCCCCGCAGCAGGACAAAGGCTCTACAAAGTCACATTAAACTAAACAATTCTGAAACTTGGTCTGTTTGCTTAATTGGCATGAGTTTCCTTGATATTTAAATATCCAGTCAACCTCTTTAAAAACATAAAGATAAAGGTACCCCTGACAGTTAAGTCCCATTCACAAACGACTCGGGGGTTGCAGTGCTTGTCTCGCTCTACAGGCCAAGGGAGCTGGCGTTTGTCCACTTCCACAGAGTTTTTCCAGGTCATGTGGCCAGCATGACTAATCCGCTTCTGGCAAAGTGCATTGAAACGCTGTTTACCTTCCCACCGGAGTGGTACCTATTTATCTACTTGCACTGCGTGCTTTCGAACTGCTAGGTTGGCAGGAGCAGGGACCGAGCAACGGGAGCTCACGCTGTTGCGGGGATTCGAACCGCCGACCTTCCGAGCGACACAGTGGTTTAAACCACAGCGCCACCAGCCTGCTAAATCAGGCCAGCATCCTGTTCTCATAGTAGCCACCCAGATGCCCCAGTGAAAACCCAGCAAGCAAGATTCCAGCACAAGAGCCCTCTCCCCTCCTGTGGCTTCCTGCAACTGGCATTCAGAAGCATTGCTGCCTTGAACTGTGGAGGCAGAGCATAGCCCCCATGGCTAGTAGCCACCAATAGCCCTCTCCTCCTCCATGCACTTGTCTAATCCTCTTTTAAACCCATCCAAATTGGTGGCTATCACAGCTTTGTGTTTGGGCAAGTTCCATAGTTTAACTCGGGAAATGAGCAGTTTTACTTGCTGCTGCTTCATTTCTTAATTTCCTAGCCAGAGGTTTAACAAGGTCTGTTTGCTTAATTGGCATGAAGCAGAGCTAACTGATCCCATCTCCTTTTATGGCAGGTTTATTTATTTACATGCAGGTATGTGCTCTATCAATGATTTGTAGCTCCAATTACAGAAGCATCTGCAAGTTCAAGGTTCTATATAAAAATTTCTCCATCTGCCAAAAACACACAGGAAACATATCCCTTAACATTAGAGAACCTATAATTTGAGAGCACAGGAATACCGCATAGACGCAACATGCGGGCTAAAGCTGAATCCTTATTTTCAGTCAGAAAACTGGACAGAAAGGCGTCTAGATCAGAAAACTATTACTTGTGTTTATTTCTCTTAGTTTTTGATTTCTGTCCTGCTGAGTTGGGTTTCTTCTTGTTCCTGTTTTTGTTTTTGACATTATGTGTGTCATAGTATCGGACACCGACTTTCTTTGAATGCTGCTGCCGCTCTGCTCTTCTCCTCTGTGAAAGAAGCAAAGAAAGTTTGTGCTACCCTCTTTGGCAATTTGTTTTTAATTGGACAATCTCACCCATCAGATGCAGTGGGGACACAGGAGACTGTGGAAGAGGGAACATGCCCTGGCCCCTCCCCATTTTAGTCAGTCAAAGGAAAGCATCACTGCTGCCACAGCCCATGTCATTTTGCCATGTGCAAATGAATGGGCAAATTCATTGTTATTTAAAAGGAACAAAAGGTGGGTTTACACAGTGAATATTTTCCCAGCCACGTAACATGCTGTACAAATTTTTGTGCATAAGCTGCAAAAGCCCCCCTTGCCCAGAAACTGTGGGAGCTGCAGAAAGATACTGTTGGCACCTACCTCTTTGGAACTCTGTTTCTTGCAAACCTTCACCGGACAGGCACCCTGGTCCTGTTCACCATCCTCTTGCCGTCCTCTTTTCTCAGCTTTCCTCGGGCTCCCTAAAAGCAGCATTTCAAGAATGTGTGAGGCAAAATGCTCCAGAAACTTGTGGTTCTGCTCAGGCCGATGGCTGGAGCTTTTCCAAACTGCCCAGCACTGCAGGGTGATGAGTGGCTAGGGGTTCCCAAAGACGTAAGGTCTTCCTGCAACTACTTAGGCCGATGACAGCCCAATCCATAGAATATAAGAGGTCCAGAGGGTGGCAACACAAGAATGGAACTTTTCTGCTGTGGCTTCCTATCTGAGGAATGCTCTTCCTGGGGAGACTCGCCTAGCGCCTTCATTATAGATCTTTGGTCGCCTGGTTAAAACATTCCTCTTTTCCCAAGCCTTTGACTAAAGAAACAATTTATGGCCTTATTAAATGGAAGTTGGTGGGTAATGTTTTGTTTGTTGTTTGCCTTTATACTGTGAAGCGCTCTGTGATCCTTGGAAGAAGGGCAGTATATAAATTTAATAAATAATATTCTTGTTAATAATTGACCCCTCCCTTGATGTAGAGCTTTCAATTGTGTTTCCCAGTCACTCAGGACTGCGTAGTGGAAGGAGCACAGCCAAGGACAGCCGGGAGCAGGCCATCCCCTCTCACCATGGGATTACAGGCAGGACGGGCCTCTTGTGGGTGAGCTCTCAGATGGAGACCTCCCAGTGCTGTCATAATGCCAACCTACCTGCAGCTTCATCACTTGCAACTGCACCAGAGTCCAACTGTGATTTTGCAAAGACTTTTTCACTCAGTCCTTTGGGAATTCTGCAAGGCAAGGAGGTGGGCATTTAGGCCCTTGCAAAAACCTGCACACAGCTGGCATTCTGACACAGACACACACAGACCTTGCCATCTAAGCAGGCATACCATCTGCGACAGTCACAATTTAGCAATACCATCCACCTCTGCAGGAGTCGCACACATCACATACTCTGGGAGAGA
Source organism: Podarcis liolepis (assembly GCF_965112155.1). Classification (NCBI taxonomy): domain Eukaryota; kingdom Metazoa; phylum Chordata; class Lepidosauria; order Squamata; family Lacertidae; genus Podarcis; species Podarcis liolepis. The sequence continues at coordinate 58,469,293 of NC_139561.1, read as the reverse complement.
GAGACACTGAAGGTTGTGGCACAAGAGCACACTAGCCTTGTCGCAAATTCAATTTTGTCCCCAGAAGAGTACTCGCTGATGGAGCAAGACCACCTCCCAAAATCAAGGCCGGGGGGGGGGGGGGCAAGCAATGCCTGGGACAGCAAAAGCCTTCCTCTGCAGTATGTGGCTGGGCCAAGTCATCTAATCTCTGCTCATGGCATGTTGTGGCCAGCTGGATTGCCTCAGCTGCCGCTGGGTCGGAAAGGCAACATAATGGCTGGACAGAAGCTTAGCCTCCACTTTTTGGACTTTTACACCCATGTAACTATCAAGCTCAACCAAGCTCCATCCCACTCCCAGGGACAGCGCAAAAGCCACTACCTTATTGCCGAGAACCTCTTGGCCTTGGCCTTGTCCAAGAATTTCTTGTACTTGGCAATCTTCTCATCCAGGGATTTCAGCACTGCCTTTGGGTCCTGCCTGGTGCTTTCCTTGCCGGAGGGCCTGTTATCTGTCTTGCCAAGCTGGGAGTGCCCTTCCTCCTCCCCATCTTCTTCCTCCTCCTCCTCTTCCAGATCACTGTCCGTCCCATCAACATCAAGCACATCCACAGGGATCAGGTCCTCCTTCAAGAACTGAGGGGCCACGTGGAGCTTCCCAAAGTTCTGCCGCACATGGGACAAGGGCCATTTCGTTTCCTGTGGGGGGCCCTCCTCGCCCCTGGGCTCTGCTGCGGCTGTCTCCGTCACAACAAGGCTCTCCTCAGGGCTCTCGCTCAGACTGGCAGCTGCAGGCACTTCCAAAGCAGCACCTGTGGGCTGGAAGATGAAGGGAAGGAAGCATCTCTGGGAGCCACAATTACCAACACCCACACCCACATGCCAATGTGTCAGTTCCACTCCAGAACATCTTACTTCCCACTGCTGGGTCTGTAATTGCACCTCAGCAGGGTCCAGCTTCAAAAACTGATCAAAATGCAGATTAGATATGCTCTTTGATTTTCCTTCCACATTAAACACGTACCAAGTGCTCCTTCCCCTACATCTCTATGATTAAGGGCCAGGGATTCCAGATTAGAGTTTTTGGCTTGACCCAAAGCTCCTTTTAGAAACCATCCCTTTATATTTGCAAAAATCACCTGAATTTATTTTATTTTGGGGTGGCGGGGGAGGACTCCTGATTTTCTCCATGGTTTTGGTTTGCAGCAAAGAACTACTAGTAAACAAAACAGCAGTGACTTCTGTTAGAATTAAAGAAAGAATCACCTTCTACTGTGATTTTAGAAGTGTAAGGTATTTGATGTAGGACCCCCCCCCCCAAAAAAAAACACTGAAACAGTGGGACTAGCCTGGTCTTAAGTGCTGTCTCATTTTCATTTGTCCTGTCCTTTTTACCATGAGGGTAGATGGAATGTTTTGCCCCTGCCCCCCTTTTGAGTAAAATCACTTGGCCAGTAAGATCATCCTGTTTTCTGCCATGGCTGATGGACAAGGGTGATTTATTAGTCCAAGAGTTGCTTGCCATCCAAATGAGGACCAGGCAAAATCAATTCTGCTCCACTTGCTTAGATATTGCTCACCAGTTTACATTACATGTTGTTCAAAATCAATTATTTTTTTGGAGGATTTATATCCCATCTTTTCTGTTTTCCAAAGAATTCCAGCCACGACCGCACTGGGACTGAAAAATCAGATGGCACCTTTGCTCACCCACCTTAAACATGCAGCTCTTACCTGGGAGCCCTGCTCCATATTTGGGGGCTTCACGAAGAAAGGAATGCGGCCTCTCTGCCAGTCATTCAGCACCATTTTGCTCACTGTGCTCACATCAGGCTCTCCTCCCTGAAATGGCAGTGGGACAGTGCTTTCAGACCCACAAAGCATAGACATTTGTGAAAAAAGGGGCCTCTCTGCTGAAACTCTCTAAAAGGAAAGGTGGAGTCTCATTATTGAGCTCACAAGAGGCAGGTTCTGGCTACAGCAAGAAGGTGGGGATACTTATGAGGGATAGATTGCAACCCCATTTTCTCTAGAACCCCACAAGCATACCTTTCCCCATGTAGCCAACACCTGTCACTTGGATGGATGGATTCCTGGAACGAGACAAGTCACCAAAGAGTGCCTGCTTGCTCTTCTCATTCTTCCTCTGATGAAACACTTTCCTATTATTGACATTGCTTCCAGAGTACATACATTCCTGGCATATTAATCACAGGAACCTAGCCTTATATTCATTCTATCTCGCTCGGTACTGTCTACACTGACTAGCAACAGCTCTCCGGAGTTTGAGAGAGGCCTACTTGGGAGATTCCATTGGGGATTGAACCTGGGACCTTCTTGCAAGACAGATGCTTTGCCACTGAGCTACAGGGTTTCCCCAATCAAATTGCAGTTCAGCAGCTAGCTAGCCCAAGCAAGTGACTTCTTCCATGACAGCCTGGCCATATAACCCTCCACCCACAATCCCCAGGAAGGAAAGGCAGGCTCTCCTCCTTCACCTTGAGCAGCTTCCCCATCTGAAAGGCCAGCTTCTCAAGGAAGTCCTCTGCATTCTCCCAGAAGTCCACTTTGTACGTCTTGCTGATGTATTCTGGCTTGGCCCTTTCTAGCACGGCAGCGATGTGGTCTTCCGGGCACTTGATTTTTTCCACTTGAACCTGGAGATAAGAAAAGCAGCTCATTACCACGGCATTGGGGCATTTGGGGCACAGCTGCAGCAGTGAGAACGATGCAGGGTGGCTCCAAGGAGCAAAGGCAGGGGTTCTGATGGGCCTGTGTGTCCCCTCTGCCAGATGTTGAGGAGCCAGGAAGCCTCTGCAAAGACAATTCAAGTATCCTAATCCTCAGCACCTTTTTGATAGTGAAATATGGTAGACAACAAATATGGGGAGTCAGAGTACTGTAGTGGTTAGTGTTGCACTAGGACCTTGGGTGACCTTGATGGCCAGTCACTGCCTCTCACAGGGTTGTTGTAGGAATAAAATGAGGCAGGTGAAAGCCATATATATGCCACCTTTAGCTCTTTAGAGAAAAAGGTGGGATATAAATTCAGAGCAATAAATAATAAACCAGGGCTGGGCTAGGAGAGAAGCACCTGCTCCTTTCAACGCTTGTCCCTTCCACTACTCACCACTCCCTTCAGCACAATGTCCGTCTCTGTGTCACCGGAGGGGTACACCACACCTGGGCAGTCAATGAGGAAGATGCGGCGCATCAAGGTGATGTACTGCCACACCTGTGTGAGGAAAGAATGGCATCAACTTGGCCCTCCTTACTCACCTGAAAATGAATGTGATAGCAGCTACTTTAAACTGGGGCTGCTCAGCGGAGATTAATTAATGTGCTCTCCCTCTCCCTCCTCAACACTGCCGGGGCAAGGAGAGTCAAACACCTTCAGGGGTTGCTCCCTGGAGATTAAGAAGCAGCATTTCCTCCTTGATGACAGTAGGGATTGATTGAAGGAGGAGGGGGAGAGCCACCTTTAGCAACTCATCCTCGCCTTTGCCTACTGGAGATTAAACATGAGCCCCCACCCCCCACTTTTTGGGGATGATGAAGAAGGCCACTTGCCTTTGTCTCGCCAGCAATGGGAGCCACATTGCAGACCTTCTTGGAACGGAGTGTGTTGATCACAGAGCTCTTTCCCACATTGGGGTAGCCAATGAAGCCCACACTGATCTGCTTCTTGTCCACATGCAGCTGTTGGGAGAGAAGGACGTGTGTGGGCATAGCATCCACTGGGCCTCCTCAAACAGGAGACGTCCAACCTGGAGAGGGGTGCTGGTTTTCTGAATCAGCTATTGGGAACAGCTGCTGTATGATCAAGCCAGTGGCCCATCTAATCCAGCATCCTGTTCTAAACCAGGTGCCCCCAAGGGAAACCTGCAAGCAGGATTCGAGCACAAGAGTGCTCTTCCTTCCTGTGGTTTCTAGCAACCAATATTCAGAAGCATTGCTGCCTCTAAATGTAGGGGCAGAGCTTATCCATTGTGGCTAGTAGCCACCAATAGACCTCTTTCTCTTAGAGGACACAGCAATCCTTAACTTCACCAAAGAAGAACGGAAACTGCCCTGAACAGAATCAGAATCCTCTACACTAAGCGGCCGCAATGGTTCTCCGGGGTTTCAGAGAAGAAGCCTCCCCCAGCCTTTCCTGGAGATGCCAGTGACCTTCTGCACACTGAGCTATGCCCCTTCCCCAGTTTACTCTGGAGAAGAGCAAGGAGGGAGGCCAAACAGCTGCCACCTCCTTTGCTGCCGCCGCCGCTCTCTTCCAGCAGAAAAGCAGCACATCAGGTTCTTTGGGGCATCACTGCTTGTCTAGTCACTGAGAGAAGGGGCGGCTGTCAGTATGGAACTAGCACAGAATCACAGAACTATAGAGTTGGAAGGGACCCCAAGGGTAATCTAGTTCAATCCCTGCAATGCAGGAAACACAGCTAATGAATCCAACCTCTGTTCAAAAACCTCCAAGGAAAAGGAGTCCACGACTTCCTGTTCCACTGTCAAGCAGCTCTTACCACCAGAAAGTTCTTCCTCATGTTTCACTGGAACCTCCTTCCTTGTTCGTTTGAATTCACTAATTCAGGTCTACCCTCTGGAGCAGCAGAAAATAAGCTTGCTCCAGTGCAAGTGTGCAAGAACAGAGGCTTCTGGGCTTTCGGGCCGAGGGAAAGAGGTTCTCAATGACAATGGGCACACACAAACACCTACAGTCATCTGCTAGCCTAGCAGTTCAAGTAATCTACTTGTCCCACCACCAGCTGCCACCGCCATACCTATGCAGTGCAGTCCCCAACAATAGAAGATGGTACCTGCTGGCATCTCTCATGTGAAACTTGATGGCTTCCTCTTGGGGGGAGGGAGGACGCTCCCAGGAAATCAGACTTCCTAGCACAGCAGAATCCAAGTCCTCCCCCCAACCCCATGGGGATTTCTGAAACTGTATCTCCTGCCGAGGACTGCATCTCAGCAACCCCACCCCCACCCCCCCAAAAATCCAAGGTTCTTTACCGACAATGCACCAGTGGCGTGCAGTGAAATTTTTCATGGGGAACAGTTAGGGCCAGTCAGAAAATTCCCGGGCTTTGCAAAAGAGGTACCAGGGCTCTGACAGGATGATGGAGCCCTCCAGCCTCCTTTCAAAAACCAGATGGGCTTTGGGAAGATGGCAGGATGGATCTTGGACCCATTGGAGCCTCGCACCTCCCTCCCTAAGCCAGGCAGAAGCTTTCCGGGCTTTGGGAAAGAGGCACCAGGGGAACATTTAGGGGACAAGCCTAGTCTTAGTAACTGCACGCCACTGCAATGCACCTTTGAAACAAAGATGTGCCTTACCTTTCCAAACTGTCTCAAGAGTTGAATGAAGGCCCCTTTTCCGAAGGGGTTTGTGAGGCTGGCGTGAAAGGCCAAAGTTGGGTACTCCTGGGAGAGAATAGCCACCCAGCGTTTCTAGGAGAAGGGAAGAGTGTGCCATTCAGCATCCCACTTCACAAGGCACACCTACTCATAGAATCACAGAACCATGGAAGTGCAGAGTAGGAAGGGACCCAAAGGGTCAACTAGTCCAACAGCCCTGCTACGCAGGGATCATAACGAAAAGCCTGCTCTGCAGGTCTAGCACTTTGGAAATGTTCAAATCCCACTTCCAAAATCCCACTTCCAAAATTGGTTTCCCTGCCAATGAGCCCCCACCCAGGGGAGCTGTGGCCTAACCCTTCGCTCCACTCCAAGGAACTGTTTCAGACCTAGCAGCTTCTGGGGTTGACAAGGCCATTTCCAGGGGAATTTGGCAGGAAGCCATCAAAGGGCAGCCTTCTTTCCTGGCTCTGCCAGCAAGCACCCCTCCTTCACGAGACTCACCGTGGCCCATGTGGGCACAAGGTCACACTTGTTCAAGACAAAAATTAGGTGCTTCCAGGGCTTCTCCTTCTTCAGGTAAGTCTCCACGTGGGGGGAGCGGGTTCCCAAGGGGTCTCTGGCATCCAGCACTTGCACAACGACATCTGATGAATCAATGACCTGGAAGGGCACAGAGAGGGCAAGGGACACACATTAGACTAGAAGGAAACTTTCCACAGAATCTCAGCGACTAGGGCTAGGCAATATCTGGTTTTCCACATCATGATATATCACCAGCTAAACATCACGATATCTCGACATATCACAATATACACCTGCAGCGGTGGAGGCCCTTGCTGGGCCTCCCTTCAGCAGCAGAGGGTCCCCCATACCTCCATGCAGTGGCGGAGGGTGGGCTGTGGTTCCCTGTGACAGCAGAGGGCCTTAAAGTGTAAGGAAGTAGTAGATTTAATAAAAATATTAAATGAACTCCCATATAATATATTCAATCTATTTTCAACTAATTTAAGAGTAAAAAGGTAAAGGTACCCCTGCCTGTATGGGCCAGTCTTGACAGACTCTAGGGTTGTACGCTCATCTCACTCTAGAGGCCGGGAGCCAGCGCTGTCTGCAGACACTTCCGGGTCACGTGGCCAGCGTGACAAGCTGCATCTGGCAAGCCAGCGCAGCACACGGAACGCCAATTTAAGAGTAGCCTAAGTGATTTACTAGTCAAGTTACATCTGCTTCCCCACTCAAAGGACTAAGTGGAATCTATGCATGCATAAACCCCAGAGTTCAACTAAGCTTATTTCCACTTACCTGGGAGTAAGCCCTGTGGAATTCAGTAGGACTTGCTTGTGATTAGAAACATACAGTGGTACCTCGGGTTAAGAACTTAATTTGTTCCGGAGGTCCGTTCTTAACCTGAAACTGTTCTTAACCTGAAGCACCACTTTAGCTAATGGGGCCTCCCACTGCCGCTTCGCTGCTGCTGTGCAATTTCTGTTCTCATCCTGAAGCAAAGTTCTTAACCCGAGGTACTATTTCTAGGTTAGTGGAGTCTGTACCCTGAAGTGTCTGTACCCTGAACCCGAGGTACCACTGTATTTGCTTGCACTGCTTACTGAAAAACACCCTCCTCCATCATTCTCATAGTACCCAACCTCCCATTTCAGCATAAGGCAGCCAGCTAAGTATTCTCCCTTCCATTCTCCCTCCCACAGGGCTCCCCCAAAAGCCCCCACCCCACCAATCTCTCCTGTTTTGTTATCAGAGGGAGGGAGGGAGAGCAAGCAAGCAAAAAGATAGTCTCCTTTAAATATTTTTTTAAAAAACCATCCTTTTTAATATGGAGGAAAGCTATTTAGGGGGAACCAACAACATAAACACCACCAGAAAATAAAAATTAAAAACTCTGTCCTCTTTTTTTCATGGTGGGGGTGAGTGTGAGTGAAGAAAGAAGTCTTCCTAGTTCTTTGTTTATGCTGGATCTTTGATTGTGGTGGGAGGGAGGGGTGTTGCTCCTGGATTGTTAGCAGGCTCTGCATAACTAGCTGAGCTCTAAATGGAAATATAGGGACATGGGTGGCACTGTGGTCTAAACCACAGAGCCTAGAGCTTGCTGATCAGAAGGTTGGCAGTTCGAATCCCCGCAACAGGGTGAGCTCCCGTTGCTCAGTCCCTGCTCCTGCCAACCTAGCAGTTCGAAAGCACGTCAAGTGCAAGTAGATAATTAGGTACTGCTCCGGTGGGAAGGTAAACAGTGTTTCCATGAGCTGCTCTGGTTCGCCAGAAGCAGCTTAGTCATGCTGACCACATGACCTGGAAGCTGTCTCTGGACAAACACCGGCTCCCTCAGCCAGTAAAGCGAGATGAGCACCACAACCCTAGAGTCGTCCGCGACTGGACCTAATGGTCAGAGGTACTTTTACCTTTTTTTAAGTGGAAAGATACCAGCGGATCTGAAAGAGTGAGACACTGCCTGCAAATTATCTGTACAGGTTCAGCTGAGGTGCCCCCTGGGAAGCCTATTGCCTGCCTTGTTTAAACACTTATTTATTGCACAGTCCTATCAGCAACCCAGACCCACTGCCACAGACTGGCTCAGGCCACCATCAGGCCCCACAGTCTAGCTACCTTCAGCAGCCCTCGTACTCTTCCAAACAGGAAAGAACACGGAAGGGAAACTAATTCAGACTGCCTACTTTTGCAAGTCCAGCATGGAAAGAGGGAAAGACCAGGCTCCAGGATCAGGACCAGCTTAGCTTGCAGAAAACACAAGAGCATCTATTGCAAAGAGGTCCAGCTCCCACACTCAAACTGCTGAAATTCACCACACTGCGTTCAGAGGTTAGTGCAGGGGTCTGCAACCTGCGGCTCCGGAGCCGCATGTGGCTCTTTTACACCTTTGCTGCGGCTCCGGGGCGGATACTAGTGAGGGGAGGAGGCGCATTGTGCGCCCCGACACTCCCCACTGTGACGGGCGCTGTACTGGCTGTGACGTCGCATGGGGGCGGTGCGTGCGTTAGTCACGCACCATCCCAACGTCACCTTCCCGCCTGCTGTCAGATCGGAGGGCAGCGGCGTGCATGCTTTAAATGTCACAATGGTTTTGCGGCTCCCAGTTGTTGTTTTTCTTCGGAAACGGGTCCAAGTGGCTCTTTTTGTCTTAAAGGTTGCAGACCCCTGGGTTAGTGGAATGGGGAACAGCAGTTCTGCTCTGGCTGTTTTACATTACCAAAGACTTCTGAACAAAGAGGTTGTCTGAAAACATAAGGTGCACATTCTCTCTCATACACACAAAAACAAGTGCATGTGTAAGCTAAGGGAAGTGGCTGAGTGCTGCTATGAACACAGAACTCTGGACACAGCAGAGATAAGGAAAATGCAGCAGCAACAGTTTAAAGGAGAGGTCAGAGGGCCTCAGTGAGCTGAGCTGGGACCCAGAGCTGCTGTTGCTATTGATTGATTAACTGCTTTTATATCCCCCTTCCTCCAAGGAGCTCAAGGTGACAAACATAGTTCTCCTTCTCATTTTATCCCCACAGCAGCCCTGTGAGGCAGGCCAAGCTTCATGGCCAAGTAGGGATTTGAGCTCTGGTCTCCCAGGCCCTAGACTGAAACCGCTATGCCGCACTGTCATCACGCCTCCCCTGTATAAGCCTGAAGTCATAAGGAAGGAAGCAGCACACAGAACATCACAGCAGGGATTACCTCTGCAAGGCCCTTCCCAGAAGCAAATGGATGGAGAGCAACTGAAGGGACCTATTGGGTCACGTTCCGGCTGAGAGATGGGAACTGCCCTCCTTCCCACAGTTCCACAGAGCCTACCTTGTACAGTTCTCCCCAGATGCGCTTGGACTGCCCCTTCTTGTAGATCTCCTCTCGCGCCTCCTCCCTGCAAAGAAGCAGTTGAAGGTGTCATAACAAGCCTGTGAGGTAGGTTAGGCTGAGAGGCTGTGACTGGCCCAAGGACACCCAGTGAGATGAATGGGGATCTGAACCCTGGTCTCTCAGGTCTTAGTCTGATGCTGTAAGCACTAAACCACACAGGCTCTCAGCTAGTGAATTAGCTAGCCTGTTCTGAGGGAGTGATCCAGCCCAGTCCATGAGACAGGAAAAAAACCAGTTAGTCCTGCCTTTGACTCAGGGTAAAAAGCTCCAATTCCTGTCTTGCTAACTCAGCCAACGGGGCCCTTGAGGGGAGGGGAGGAGAGAAAGAAAAAGAGACGGGAGAGGGATCCCCTTCCCTAGGAGGATGCTCCAGGGGCTCACCTCACTCCAGTATCTTCTGTCACCCGATCCCTGTCCTTTTCTTGGTCATAGCTGCTGGCTCCAGCAGTGGCGTTTTCCACCAGGGACTGCACATCACTTGCCGAGAGGTTGGGCCGCTTCCTTTGTGCTTTGGGGCCAAATGTAGTTTCAAACGTTTCTGTGTCGAGAATGTGGACTTTGGAATTCTGAAAGGCAAGGGGGGGGGGGAGGGAGAAGTCACACCTCATTTGCCCTGGCTCAGAACAAGACACCCAAGTTAAACTGATTTGGACAACATACTGCCCCTGTTCTGTTGTTGTTTGGGGTTTTTTCTGAGAGCAGCAGCCCAGCAGACCTGAGCCACAGCCCTGGGGCTTGCCAGAAAGACCTGCTCCATTTCTCTTATTATTAAGATTGCCATTCGCTCAGTCCAACGCAATTAAAGCTACAAGGGTGCAAATCCCTCTGCTCTCTCTGCTCAGTTCCATCGAAGAGGGCTCCAGATCCAGCCATGGCCCAGATTTGTCAGGGAGAATCTGCCTCCCATTTTGCTTTGTTCTTTCAAAGTCCAGCTGCAAGGGCCAGCCCTTTTCTTGGAAGCGAGTCTCCTACAGAGAGCAAGGCTTGCTCATTTAAGTGATGTGCACTCAAGTTACACAGAACTCTTTTCTTAATTTAGGATGTTTTCCTTTTATTGGAGACACATGGAAACTCGTGAGAAAACAAAATTGTCCTGCGAGAGCTCAGTATGCGTAGAAGAAAGAGCCCGGCTCGTGGGCCAGAGCAGAGGGAATGTTGGGCTTGAGATGAAAGGCACCGGCTGTGGGGCGGACCTAAGAAGCCAGAGGACAGAGCCAAGCGGCCTCCTCTTCAGTGCCAGGCCTGGGCAATGGCCCGGAGTTGGGAATTGGCACATCTGGCTACCAGAGAAACACCACAGACCGCATACATGTTCCACATGAACACACCTGGCATGCAACAGAGGGCAGCAATGGCCTCCAACTTGGAGGGCTTTAAAAGAAGATTAGACAAATGCATGGAGGAGGAGGGCAATTGGTGGCTACTAGCCATGATGGCTTTGCTCTGCCTCCACAGTTCAAGGCAGCAATGCTTCCAAATGCCAGTTGCATTTAAAGCCCTATGCGGCCTAGGATCCACATACCTACGGAACCGACTCTCCCGGTATGCCCCGCAGAGGACCTTAAGGTCCACAAATGACAACATTTTGGAGGTCCCAGGTTGCAAGGTGGTTAAATTGGTCACAACTAGGGCCAGGGCCTTTTCAGAACTGGCCCCGACTTGGTGGAATGCTCTGTCACAAGAGACTAGGGCCCTGCGGGACCTGACATCTTTCCTCAGGGCCTGCAAGACAGAGCTGTTCTGCCTGGCCTTTGGTTTGGACTCAGTCTGACCCTTATGTTTTCCCTCCCCTTATGGTTTTGATCTATGGGCTACTTTTAAAATGAGACTGCATTTTAAATTTCATTTTAACCTGTGTTTTAAATTGGTATTTTTTTCCCCTATTATGATTTTACTGTAATTTTATTGGTGTTAGCAGCCCTGAGCCCGGCTCTGGCCGGAAAGAGCAGGGTATAAATAAAATTTATTATTATTATTATTATTATTATTATTATTATTATTAGGGCACAGGAGGGGAGAGGGTTCCTGTAGCTTTCCTCTATGGGCAACTGGGAGGCCAGTATAAGAACACAGTGCTGGAATAGATGGGTCAAGAACCCCCCCCCCCCAAGTTTACTGAGCCCTTGCATGTTGGGCACCTCCTGGCAAAGGGCGAGCAGCCACGCTGCAACTCAGTTTACATCTATAAGTTGCAAACGTAATCATATTCTACAGGGCCCTCCTCCAGCCAATCAGGCTTGGAACCAAAGGAAGGCTCCTACTCACTCGGAAGCAGCCCACAGGCACTGGGGAGTTTTGCGGGAAGGGAGAAAAGTCTAGAGGGGGGTTTACAGAGACAAGCAATTCAGCAGGTGCAAATCACAAAATGGCACATGGTTTACATGAATGGACTAAGATGAGGAGGGACACGGACACTCAGGCAACAAAGCCTAACAAAGGCTGCCCCCCTCCTCTCTGGGCATGTCGGCATCTGTGCACTGGTGGACTAGAGAATAACCTTTATGTGGAGTTATTTTGCAAAGTCAATGTTCACACCTTCACTAGGCCTTTAATTGCACCTACTGCAATTACGCCTACTGGAATATGCTTTTCTCTGTGAATGCGTGGGAAATGTAACCCAGAAGTCTTCCCCAGAGTCCAGCATGCATACAACTACACCCAAGAAAAGAACAAAATAGGGGCCCTGGATGCTGTGGGGAGAGAAGAGTCCCCACCACAAGGTGGTAAGAGGAGGACTTACATGAGGCTTAATTCGGTCATGGAGGAGAGAGAGTGGCAGCTTGGTTTGCTTCATGACAACTCTGTAGGGGTCCTTCATCACTGTCTCCATCTCCTCCTGGAACTTCTGGAGGGACGACTGCTTGATCACCCTCGTGTTACCTGCATTGAGAGAACCATAAATGGGGGCACCCCAGGCCCAATATGGTGCCTCCCACACCTTGGGCTTGATGAAATAAGCAGTTATTTAGGAGCAGGTGCAAGGTGGCCTTTATCCAAACCCAGCTCTTTGACTAGGGTCCCTGCACGTCTGCCTTTCACCCAAGGAAGAAATCCTTTAAAAAAAACCTGTGCCACAGCATAGCCAAAAACTTTCTCACCAAACCATTTGATGTTGGGCTCCACTCTTGCCACCGTGCCGGGTGCCACCGTGGACTGGAACTGCAGTGGCCGGATGACTTTCCCACGATTGTTCCTGCAGACAAAGAACAGCCACTGGAGAGCTGGCTTGTGCTTGATCCTGTCTGAGGGAAACTAGTCCCTTTCAGCTTCCGTTTCCCCAACCCTGAATTGGAAACAGGGAGCCAAAGGCTCAGGAGCGGAGGACACACTTTGCATGCAAAAGGTCCCAGATTCCTTCCCTGGAAGAACTCCGATCAGCTGGTGCCAATTAGTGTGGACAATAAGGAGCTAGATGGACCACTCAGCCGACTCGCAGATTCCGATGTATTAAGAGGGCGAACACAGCTAAGATTGTAAAACGTGTTTGGAATTGGAGGACTGCAGAAAATGTACTTGACAGAAACAAAACCGTACCTATAAGGGCTCCCAGGGGAGTAATAAGCTGGTCCCTCCATCCTGCTCCTGCTCCTTGGCTTGAAGGAAAGGGCAAACGCTCAAGCGAAACACAAGACGGAGCAGAAGGGAGCTGATTGTACGGCTCCAGGTGAACAACTGGAAGCAATAAGGGCTCCTTGGCTGCATGTCAGGCGGGAGGGCAGGAGGGTTACTGAGGCGGGGGCAAGAATGCCTGTTACCCAAGGCTGACACTTTTCCACAGGCCGCGCCAAGCAATGGAGCAGAGCCTCTGAAAAACACATCACTAAGAGGTTCCACATTTTGCCCTTGGCCCCCTTTCACAGGCAGAGATGTTTGGGGAGACACAGCAAGGCTGCTTCCATTTAGCACCTGCTCAGGGGTACAGAGCACATGCCGGCTGCACAACGGGGCATGAAATCGACTTGTTTACAGACAGTACAGAAGCAGGCGCCAAGTCTGAGGAAAACAGGAGGCAGCAGTGACTTCAGCCTCGCAGCTGAAGAAGGGCAGCTTCACCCAGATCTAGGTTTCCAGCAAAGCGGCTGTGACTCTCCTCGGCAACACTGGTGTGATGCATGTCTGCCAATTCCATGTGTCAGGGCAACAGGTGAGGGAGCAGAGGGGATGGCAAGAGGGTCTTGAGCCCTGTTTATTAAGAACCTGTATCTGAATCAGCTTACAGAGATAGAAGGACTTTCGAAAACAGTGGCTCCCCGGGCTCAGTGATGGGGGAAAGACCTGCATGTCATGTGGCCTCTTCTGAAGTGCGGAGTCAGCACGAAACCCTTTCCTGCCAAGCGCTGAGGTGTTTGAATGGGCAATAATAGGTTAGTTGCTCTCAAGGTCAGCTCAGAAGCAGAAAAGCATGGGAACGTGATCTTGAGGGAAGAGCAGGCAAGAATGGCATTGAGGAAAGGTGGGGTAGCAAAAGTTGTGTCTCAACTAAGTGGGGTGGGGGAAGTGCCCTTTTAGCAGTGAATAGCTGACCCAAAAAACAAACACACCACAGTAACTAGCTTGAAGCAGAGCCCCACAACCACTTCTGCTTACTAATCTCTTGCTGCGACATGGAAAGGATGCTAATAAAAGCAAATTCTGGGAATAACTATTAATGCTAATGGACCACTTTTCATTTTTACTTTAAGAAAAGAAGAAACAGATTGGGGGGTCTCCAGCTATTCAGCAACTTACAGAGGAAGTAGATTTATTACTTACAGGATTTAAATAAGAAAAACTAACAGACCAACAATTGGGCAGACAACTTCTTTTCATGGAATCATATAACCATAGAGTTGGAAAGTAAAAAAAAGTGATCTAGTCCAACCTCCTGCAACAACAGCTCCCTGTGATGCACTGATGGGTGTTGTAAACTTACAGGGAGAGTCCATATGCTGAATGTTTTCCTTGATAGAAGTTTTAAAGAAATCTATAATCTTTTATCCTGAGTATGGATGTGCTCTTGCTTAAGAGGACACAAGGATCTACCTAGAGCAGCCTTTTAAAACACACACACACACACAAAACAGTCATCCCAGCAGGAATGAGGCAGTCCACCAACAAATTGTGCTTTAGTTTATTGGATTTCTGATCAAAAAGTCAGCTGCCAGGAGTCTGCAGGAATTCAGACTGCAAGAACCACAATTTGATGTGCACATGCAGTTGCTTGCTTTTATTTATTTGCATAAGCAGCACTGCTTCTTGCAGGAGAGCATGGTTTTCATAGGAGGCAAAACTGAAAAATCACAGGGCTGCAACCCAGAAGAGAACTGGAGGAATGGCAGGCTTTTTGCTTCCACAGATGGCAGTAAGGGAAGACTGTTCTGGAGTGACCACTATCGCTCTCTCAAAATTAGGGAAGGACTTGGTTGTAAATATTTAACTTTTTTTGTTTCATCGTTTGCTTTGTGCTTTTATACTTTGTAACCCACAAGACCTAATGAACATCCTCACATGGTATGAGCAAACCATACATGGTATGACAGAATATTGCAATATTCTTATATTACAAAAAGCAACCCCATGGAAGAGACAATTTGGAACCAGGCCATGCTGCCGAAGGCAGGAAGCAACCTAATTCTGCCCTATGTCACAGCCCTGATCAAAATTCTATCCCAACCCAGAACTTCTATTAACAATGGAGAAAAAGACTTAAGGCCTTAAGCGCTTAAGATTGTACTTTTTCCCTTACACATGTTATAGCAGCTGGCAAGAGAAGATGATTTGGATCTAGGCCACTGTACAGGGGCAAAGGGTTAGAACTTCCTTCGTCCTGCATAGACCCAATCCAAACTGTTCCCTCCTGTGGCTGCTAACAAGTTTTTTTCCTTTCTTTCCCAGAAACCTCCATGGAATTTGCTTTGAAGATGTGACGCAAAACTCTAAAAACTCATTTTTTCAATCAGGCTTTTGGTAAGAGGGGAGAGCTGAGCAAATACTTCACTAGCTACTAGTGCTGCTCTGCTGCATTCTTATCACTGCATTGATATTTGTTCTACTTTATCTTGTTAAAATAGCACTGCTTTATAGCGTGTTGATATGTGGCTGAGGTATAAATAAATAAATTATCATTAAAAAACCCTGCTCTGAGATCAATGGAACTGATGAAGTGTAGGATGTAAACTGAACCAACTAATAAATGACTCCCTTTCCTTTTAGTGACTAAAATGAATTTCTGCATCAAGCTTCCTCATGAAACATGATTGTGGTTTGCTGGTCTCAGGAAAAGTCCTCTTTAAATGTCATTTTACACAAGAACATATGTAGAGCCTGGTGGATCAGGCCAATGGCCTCCTGTCCAGCACACTAGTTTCATAGTGGCCAAACAGATGCCACAAATGGGAAACCCATGAGCAGGACCAGAGCACAAGACCACTCTCTCCTCCTGTGGTCTCCAGCAAGTAGTATTCAAAAGTATTGCTGCCTCCAGCTGTGGAAGCAGAGCATAGCCATTATGGTCCTCTCCATGAATTTGTCATTTTAGGAACCTCAGTGCCCTGACTAGGAAACCCTCCAGCCAGTACTGTGTTTATTGCAGTTCATGGCATACACACACCCAGCCTCACCTGCGTTCCTTCTGCCTGTACATGTTGAGGCGCCGGATGGTTGCCCGGTCCCGCATGTTGTGGCCTCCAGCGCCATTTGGCCGATCTAACGTGATGAGGGAGAGAGAAAATGAAAGACATGGTGACTAAATGGTGACCAAAAATTAAAAGAACCATCAGTCAGTTCCAGTGTAAGTGAGGAATTGTACAAATGAAGGAACCTGTGTCAGCTTGTGTGGACACAAGTAACCAAAGATGAAGAAAAGGAACTGTTAAAAGAAAAACATTTTCCCCCTGTGACATCTATGCTACCATCTTCTGTCACCATGGACCTAAGTGGCTCCACAGAGCTTTTCAATGTACTACTTCACCCACCTGGTGCCTTCCAGAAGTTTGAGGCTATAACTCCCACCCACCTCAGCTAGCTGAGGCAGATGGGAGTTGTAGCCCCAGCCTCTTGAGGGTACCAGGTTGGTTAAGGCCATACTATAAAACCTGGTAGTGCAATGCTCAGACACGGCCTGAACAGCTATGTCAAGATCCATAAGAATAGCTTGCTGGATCAGGCCAAAAGGGTTCCAGCTAGACCAAAATCCTGTTCTTCTCACAGCAGCCAACCATACAGGTGCCTATGCAAAACCCAAAAGCAAGACTCAAGCACAAGAGCGCCTTCCTTACTGTGGAATACTAGCAACTGGCATTCAGAAGCATTGCTGCCTCCCAACTGTGGAGGCACAGCATAGACATATTGGCTAGTAGTCATTGGTAGCCCTCTTCTTCGTTAATTTGTCTAATCCTTTTTGAAAGCCATCCAAGTTGGTGGCCATCATTGCCTCCTGTGAGTGCGAGTTCCAGAGTTTAACTCCGTGCTTTAATAAATACTTCATTCTATGTGACCCGAGTTATCCAACATTCAGCTTCTTTGGGTGCCCATGAGCACTAGTGTTATCAGACAGGAAGAAAACCGTTTCTCTATCCGCTTTTCCAGGCCATGTATACTTTTATTAACTTCTATCATGTCACCTCTTACTCAGCTTTCCTAAAGTCCCAAGCACTGCAACCTTTCCTCTTGGGGAAATGCTTAATCCTCTTGATCATTTTAGCTGCCCTTTCTTTGAACCTTTTCCAGTTCTACAATATCTTTTCAGAGGTGAAGCAACCAGAACTGCTCACAGTATTCAATGTGAAGTAGCACCATAGTTTTGCATAATGGCATTATGAGATTGGCGGCTTCATTTCCAATTCCTTTTCTAACGATCCCTAGCATGGAATTTACCTTTTTCGACATCCCCATCGTGCTGGGCCACTACGACCCTGAGGTTCCTGGTCACTTTCCACCAGTTCAGGAGAAATTAATACCTTTTTTTCTTCTTTCCTTTTTTTGCCCCCATATGCATCATGACGCATTCTTCCAAGTGCGGCCTCACCTGCAGCTCTGCTGCGGACCAGCGCCGAGGCCCAGCACCCCGTGGGGAGAGCGCAGGATCCAGCCCGGAGGGGCTACCCCCACCTGGCGACCTTCCCTCCTTTCCCTTGCCCGCCCACCCCACTCACTCACCGGGGTTGGTGCTGGCCCGCGAGGGGTTGATGCTGGCGCGGCCTTTGAATCCCGGCTTCACCATCGCGGCGGCGGCGACAGTTCCTGCTGCAGCTCAGGCCACGTTCAGACGGCCGGAAGATACTCAGCAGCAACTTCCGGGAAAGGCGGTGACGCACTTCCGCCGCCGGTGACTCGGGCACAAGCGCAGCTTGTCAGTTCGCTGCCCTTCGCCAGCACCGCTCCGAAGCTGGCCGTGACGTCACGGCGAAAGGTTTGGTACGATTCCTCTTACCACATACAAACTCCCGCTCCTGGAAGTGACCGGCGGGGAGCTCTTGTTGGATGACGTCCGTAAAGCATGAAGGCGGCGTGACTCTCCAGGGCGGGCCAGCTCCGGCCACGCCTCTGTCCTCTGTCCACTCAGGAGTAAGTCCCTCCGGTCCGTCCGTCCAATGGACTTCCTCCTTGCCTAGCACGTGGGTAGTGCTTGAGGAAGGGGCGGGAGGTAAAAATTCGATTGGACTCCAATTCCCATAAGCCCCTGCAAGCACCGTGGGGAATTGTCGCGGCGGGATGGGTAGGGGTGATGGGAACTTTTATGGGGAGAAGAGCCAGGGGATACAGGACTAGAAGGAGAAGGAGGAGATCTGGGTTCAAATCCTGTCTCTGCCCTGAAGCTCCCAAGGCAGCTCCGCTCCGCTTTCCATCATTCTAAGCCGAAGGCAGGGAAACAAACGTGATGCAAGCCATAGTTCCTCTGTGCCCTCTTAAGACCCCCGTGGACTTCTGTGCAGAGTCAGCTCAACGTATTTTGGAATAGCCATGCTCACCAGCACAGACCAGATAAAATAAGAGGCTACATCTCCCCCACCACCACCACCACCTCTCCCCTTCCGTTTTTGATATTAAAGGCGAATTTAGAATGTGGAGGTAAAAGGTAAAGGGACCCCTGACCATTAGGTCCAGTCGTGACCGATTCCGGGGTTGTGGCGCTCATCTCGCTTTATTGGCCAAGGGAGCTGGCATTTGTCCGCAGACAGCTTCCGGGTCATGTGGCTAGCATGACTAAGCCGCTTCTGGTGAACCAGAGCAGCGCACGGAAACACTGTTTACCTTCCTGCCGGAGTGGTACCTATTTATCTACTTGCACTTTGATGTGCTTTTGAACGACTAGGTTGGCAGGACCAAGCAACGGAGCTCAGCCCATCGCAGGGATTCAAACCGCCGACCTTCTGATCGGCAAGTCCTAGGCTCTGTGGTTTAACCCACAGCGCCACCGGCGTCCGTGGAGGTAGATCTCACTAACTGCGGAGCCTTTAGAAGGAGGAGGGTTATAATTTGTTTCTGTAGGTCCACAGTGGCCTTATGAGCATCACAGCGTCCCTTTGAGCCACTGCTGAAAGCATCTAATCTGCTCATAATTGCCTGCTTCCTGGAATTGCACTTTCCCCACCCTCTTTGATGCCAGGTACAGGGTCACGGCTAATGCCAAACATTTTCACATTAGAGGAGAGAAGTGGTGCTCATGGTATTTGCTAAAAACATAACACTCCTCAGACTTTGATCTCCAGGTGGTGATGGAACTGCAACTCCCACCATCCTTGACCAGTGGCCAAGTGCAGTAGGTTAGATTCCAGCCATGCAAGTTTCTACACACACACACTTTTCCATCCAAGCAAGCATTATCCCAGTTCAGGACTCCGTTGAATGGCTGGTAGAGTGGAAGGCAGAGAGACCAACAGGAGGTGAAGCCAAAGCTGTGGGAGGCAGAGACTTTTTAATTCTACTTTTATCCCCTTCCTCCTCCTCCTGTTCCTTACTCAGTTCTACAATAGCAACACTGAGACAAAGGGCAGTGGCATACGCTGGACTGGATGCAAGAAAGAAGACAAGCAGGTGTGGGGTCTGGTTTGCGCTAATAGATCAGTGTGATGTAGTGGTTAGAGTATCAGACTAGGACCTGGTCAACTAGGGTTCAAATCCCTACACGGCCATGAAGCTCACTGGGTGACTTTGGATCAGTCATTTCCTCCCAGCCTAACCTACCTCACAGGGTTGTTGGGATTAAATGAGAAGGGGGAGGGACCATGTACGCCACCATGAGCTCCTTAGAGAAACATGTGGGATGAAAATTTAACAAATCAGTTATGGTTCGATGGGCCCAGGACTTCGGCTATAATATCCAAATGGATGTGTAGGAAAGACTCTGGAAGGTAGACATAAAATTCACTGCATGTTATAATCTGAACAAAAATCTGATGAAAATGTTTTACAGATGGTAGCTGACCCTATCCAAATTAGCCAAAATGTATTATTAAAAAAAAAATAATCGAGCGTTTGCTGGTGGTGTAAGAAGTCAGAAGGTACGATGCTACATATGTGGTGGAACTGTGTGAAAGTTAGAGAATTCTGGGACATTATATATAATGAACTTTTAAAAATCTTTAAATTTTCATTCCAAAAAACCAGAAACCTTCCTGTTGGGAATCATGTACAATGAAATCCTGAAAAACTCTAGAAGAATTTTCATGTATGCAACAACGGCAGCTAGAATTTTGATAGCAAATAATTGGAAAGGAGAAGTGATATCCATCAAACTAGACTGGCAGGTGGAGATGATAGAATATATAGAACTAGCCAAAGTGACTGGAAGTTTAAGAGATGATTCAAAACAGAGATTAAATAAAGAATGGAATGTCTTTAAAGAATATTTACAGACACATTGTAAAAACTTAAACGCTTTGACAAGTCTAGACTGAACCTTGCAGGACAATAGGGAACACGAATAAAATAAGTGATAATTAAAATTAAGAAGTGATAATACAAAGTGTGAAATTAAAAATGAAGCCTAGAAAACATAGTGGGATGAATGGAAGTCAAAAGAATATGTGGTATTTTTTCTTGTTTGTTTGTTCTTTGATGCGGTTACTGCATTGTTTTGTTTTGTTGTTTGTTTGTTTGCTTATGGTTTGTTTGTTTGTAAAGTATTGTTTCAATAAAGTAATTTTTAAAAGAAAGAAATAAAATTTAACAAATACAGTAAATAAACAAACTTGCTGGTTCAGGGACACATTTCAGCCAAGCAAAAATGGGTGTGGCGTGGGGAGAGTCCTGGGGGTCTGGTGTGACCACCCTTTGCCTCTCAGTCCACACAGTGACTAGCAGCCACTCTCCAGGGTCTCAGGACTGTTGCCTCTCCAAACCCTTCGTGGCAATGCTAGGAATTGAACCCAGGATCTTCTGCATGCCTATTCTGTGTTCTACCACTACAAGCAACAGCCTCCGCGGAATCTCACCAGTGAACACCCTCTCTGGTCTGAAGTTGGTTTCAATTAGTGGGAGCTCAGTAGCAAAATGTAAGAGCTGCAATTTTCATTCTTTTTTTGGAGTCTGTCTCCCCACCCCTTCCTTTTATCGTGATAGATTTATCTGTGCGCAAAGCGCTCACTCCCCCAGTGGGATTTTTTAAAGATTCAAATTGCAGCTAATTATTTAAGCTCTTAGACTAGAGGCTTAGACAGAAGGCCTCTCCCAGCCTCGGTGTGGTTTCTATTAAAGGCGATATCCATCTGTCAAAGGGCTCTTTTGATTTCTGAACTCTCAGACTAAATAGTTGAGTAATACTTGCTCTCTTCACCCTGCGCTCTCTCTCCTTTTCCGTAGAAAAACACACTTTGTGTGTTGTTTAAGGGAAGGGGGGGGGGGGAGAAACTTGGGATCTTCCCAGGAATCTGATGTCCAGGCTCTGCAAGAGCAGAAAAAGTTAGCTTCAGGAATGCAGCTCAAGCTGTGGCCAAACTGGCAAAGAGACTACACAGAGCAGGACATGTAAGAT
Organism: Podarcis liolepis; assembly: GCF_965112155.1. Lineage (NCBI taxonomy): Eukaryota > Metazoa > Chordata > Lepidosauria > Squamata > Lacertidae > Podarcis > Podarcis liolepis. The sequence goes on along the minus strand of NC_139561.1, from coordinate 58,448,122 downwards.
GACTGCAGCAGTCTGCTCCTGTGCTCTTTAACGCATAAGAAATAACAGGATAACTTGTTCCAGGGCAGAAGCACACACAGTGGGATGGAAGCAAAACTAATGATGAGGAGCAGGTATTGAAAGAGATCCGAAGAACCAAGAAGTCCTTCTTGCTTTCTGAGCGGTGTTCTCCTTTGATGCTTTGTGTCCTTTTCCATCTGTGCTCTCTATCTGCTTCTACTAATTTCCTTCTTACCCTGTCATGTGGGTGCTGCACTCTCCCAGTCTCTCTGGGCAGAGTCCTCCTCTTTCTCTCCTGTGTGTTGCACACCACCGGGGCAGAGTGCCATGGCCTCATCATGCCACATGTCTTAATCTGTGCTTTCCTTTTACAGCCCCCACAAGAGTTGTGAAATCATTTCCATAGAAGACATGAGCATTTCTCAGCCAAATGGAAGCTCTTGAATGGATTTCCGTTCGGAGTTTTGCCCCTGCTGCTTTTTGACAAAGCAGAGGCTGCCAAGGTGAAATGGAAAGCTTTGACCTTTTCCCCTTCTCCCCTCCTCTTCCTCTCCCCACTCACCTTGGCTGTGCCTGCCTGGCAGATACTGGGAAGGCATACCTGCCATGACAGCCGCTAACTTGGACGACTTTAAAAGAGGACTAGACAAATTCATGGAGGAGAGGGCTATTGGTGGCCACCAACCACAATGGCTATGCTCTGGAAGCAGGGAGCTTCTGAATACCAGTTGCCAGAAACCACAGGAGGTGAGAGTATTGCTATTGTGCTTGGGTCCTGATGCAGGTTTCCCACAGGCATTTGGTTGGCCACTGTGAGAACAGGATCCAGGACTAGGACTGGATGGGCCATTGGCTTAATCCAGTAGCGTCTTCTTATGTTTTTATGATTTCCAGTGTTCTCTGGCAGCCACCACGTTTTTGCATTTGGGTTCTCTGTTGCTCTTGATGTCATGTATGTGCACTCCTCCCAGAATCGCCTCTGGCAACCAGATGGACATGCATTTGCATCATTTCCATGCAACACAAGAGGGAATATGCACCTACGCACACCATGGGAAGTAAAACCTATATCACAACAACCCTTTGGGTTCTTTTGAACCCTGTTCTCTTTCCCCTCACCTTCCCACCCACCTACCCTGCTTCTCCAACTGAGTGTAGAGATCCCAAGCCGCAATATATTATACTGTGTATAAATACCATCAGAGTGATTAATCTGGAGTAGCTGCTTATATAAATCTGGAGTTTCTGATACCTCAAAGGAGACCCTTAATAAAAAAAAAACCCAAACCCACAAATTTCACAAAAACAGCCACTTCTGCAGCGTTCTAGAGAAAGACCACGAAAGAATGAAGGGCGAAGGATGCCTCACACTTCTGAATGTATAAACTGGGATTTCTTCAGAGCAAAGAGTCATTTTAATGTAAACATTAACAACCAAGGTATATACATTCTCTAGGTTGCTATGGAGGCAGAAGGCTAGTAAATTATTATTGGGGGGCTGCACATGAGCATGTTAAACTTGGCTTGCCAGGGAAGCTGGCAAAAGTTGGGATTTATATTAAACATGGGAGGGAGAAGATAATCCGTACAATTTGTCACTGTGGTGGGGGGTATGCTGGACTTTCAGCTGAACTCTGGGTGGGTTTCTTTGGGAAGATAAGAGTGGGCAGAGAGACAGAGAGCCTGGCGTTGTATGTGATACAATATTTTTCTGGCAACTGCTGATTCTCCACCACTCAATTTTTTATCACTAGCCTTGCTAAATATACCTGGGTATGACTGCTCCTCGTCCTTTCCTCCTTATTTGCCATGTTCTTACTACTTAACTACTCTGCAGGGCCCTTTGTGCCTTGAGATCATGGCTCTGGGTGGCACAAACTTCCCACAACAAGGGGCTGGCCTCTGGGTCCCCAAAAAGAGAGAACATGGGGTGAGGTTGATTCCTGATCTTGGTTGAAGCAAAACTCTCTGGTTCTGCTGGGGCTCATCTCAGCTGCAGGTTACGGGGGCTTTCCATTTGATGATGATGATGATGCCAAGGTACCAGCGAGGAAGGGCTGCAAGCAGCAGTACCACTAACAACTCCCCGTCACAGCATATAGAACAATATTTCACCTATGAGATCACCTTACCCCATATGTGCCCACTTGACCACTTCAGTCAATGGAACTGGCAGTGTTAGAGGTGCCACATAAAATCTCTTCCACATTTAGCGTGGCGACTGCTACACTTTGGAACTCCCTGCCTGTTGATACCGGGCAGGAGCTTTCACTGTACTCTTTTCAGCACCTGCTAAAAACATTTATTTAAACAAACCCACCCAGATGTTTAGAAAGGCAGTATGAGTTGTCATCTGTTTTTTGGCCGTCATTATTTAACTTCTTGAAAGTCTCAAATTATTGTTAATTTTTTCTTAGTGATAATTTTATTTTGTCTTTTTTTGTAAGCAGCTTTGAGGGTTGTTGTTTTTTAAAAGAAGGAGGAGGAGGAGGAGGACATGCTTTTATCTGTCCTGAATCATCCAACATTTAGCTTCATTGGATACCCATGAATTCTAGTCCATGGAAGAGGGAGAAAAGCTTTTCTCTGTCCACTCTTATCTGCTGCAAAGGCACAGGGCAAGGGAGTGCTCTCCTAAGGTAATTGTTCCGACAGAGTCAGTCTCATAACAGAGCATCTTAGCAACTTGAGGCCCCACTCAGACAAAGGCCCTTCTTTTGCCAGGAAGCTTTTGGAGTTCTGGAGGGTCACGCGGCCCACTGCTGAGATGCCGCAGCAGAAACAAGCTGCTTATCTCTCACTGGCCAGGGGGAGAAATTTTAGAAGGAGCCGAGAAGACCTCCTTCGGCTTTTGCCTCAACATAATCTCTGTGCGGTTCAAAGGCTGAGCCTGGAGGAGCTCTTGCCCACTTGTGGCCTGGTATGCTGCTCGTTTATCATCGTGCTGAAATGGAATCCCCTCTGAAAGATATAACGGCGCAGTGTTTACTTAAGTGCAAAGTGGATGATGGGCCTGGCAGCCCTGCTGTGAACAAGCAGTCCGGGAGAGCTCGGTACAGCTCTGGAATTGACACAACTATTCCGCTCCCACACCCCTGCTGGAGCCAGGAAGGCAATCCGGTGAGCCTTCCCTAGAAACGTAACTGCCCAATCCCCTTGGCTGCAAACAGAAACCGGGGTGGAAATTCCTAGCAGGACAATGGAACTGCAAGAGGGAACCGGACTTGGCTGGTGTACACCCACAGGAGAAGCCTTGTGTTCCCATGCTGCCGGCCTGACGCTCGTCCCTCCAGGGCTCATTGCTCAACAGCCGTGTCCAGTGCATAAATCATAAAATCATGGAATTGTAGAGTTTGAAGGGACCCCAAGGGTCATCTCAACCAACCCCCTGGAATGCAGGAATCACAGCCAAAGATTCCCTGACAGATGGCCATCCAACCTCTGTTGAAAAATCTCTGATTTTTCAGCCACCTTCCAAGGAAGTCTGTTCCCTTGTCAAATAGCTCTTACTCTCAGGAAGCTCTTCATTGTTTTCTGCTGCTCCAGAGGGTAGGACCCAAACCATTGGATTCAGGGCTTAGCCACACTTAACTCTTCTCCACTATTTCCAGGCACAGTCTGCGCATTAAAACTTCATTTCCAGAGCTTTTTCTGCGAAAACCTGCTCTTTACAACTAAATTGGCACAAGCAGCAATCCGCTAAAAACCCAAATTAAAGTTTTCTCTGATTGAGTGCTAAAGAGTGAGTTTCATGGGGGTAGCTGTGGGGCAAAACAAACAAAACAAAACAACACAGAGCTTTTAAGCTTGGACTTCTGCCTGAAAAGAGCAGGGCAAAAGGTAAGCCTGGATAACCTCAAATTACAGGAAAGGAGGTTCCACCTAGGAAGAACTTTCTGACAGTAGTGTGACAGAGGAGACCTCAGGATTGGGGGCCTCCAGTCTGAGTGATGTTTTGCAGGTGCAAACATCATTGAGGGCACAATCACATAAAAATGCCATGGTAGCATCACAAGCACCAAACATCATGAAGGCACAATAGAAAGAATGTTGAAGCAAACCTTTTATGTACCCTGAAGGATGAGAATACTCTTTTCGGAGTTACTACTTTGAAGATGATCTGCAGACATAAGAATGGGACTATTTTGGGGGTTTTTTAATCTGAAATTTTGAAGCAGTATCAGGGCAAACACCCCTGGACGTTCATCACAGATATGCAACACATATTCTCAGTGATACAGGTTGAAACACAATGGAGAGGACTTGAAAGCAGCCTTTGTGCATTTCCAGATTTTCAGCAAACTCATTCCAGTCTTGTCCTTGGCATTGGGAACTGTCTCCTCGCATGCCGTCTGTCCATAGTGACTCCAGCTGGAGATGTTTGCTCAGTGGCCCTCCTTAAAGCATGTGCCTTCTTCCCTCTCATCTTCCCAACACCAAGTCCTGGGCACTCTGGTCAAGAGCACCTTGTTGAGACAGTCCCCTCGCTAAGGAACCACGAGGAATTTCCATGTTTCTGATACACTACGCCGGATATAGGTGGGTCTGCATTTTTGTACGTTCTGCCCATAGAAGGATCCTTCCGTCTGTCCAGCCATGTCTTACATCATTGTGGTGCAGTGTTTTGGTTCAATAAAGCTTTCATATACATAGCAGCAATGGAGGTTTGTCATCGCACAGCTGTGGAGGGACAGCTACGGAGCAGAGGTCACAGGCACAACTGTTCCCCTGGGCTGGCCTTTCCTTCTCCTGACACGGCCGTCCTTGGCATCCTTCCGGCTTCTGTCCTCATTCGCGTTGTCTCTCTTTCCTTGCTCTTCCTTTTTCTTTTTCCATCCTGCAAACAAGCAAAAGGCCAAGAGTGAGACGGAGGAACAGATTGCCTGCTAGTTGTGAGGAGGTTGTCCCCTAACCTGCATCTGCTGTTCAGCAAGAGGACATTAGACACTCTGAAATGGCACATGAACAGTCAACACCACGTGCTACCTGTGCATAGGAAGCTGTCTTCTATGGAGACTGGCCATGGGTCCACCTAGCTCAATCTTATCTACTCTTGAGTCACAGCAACGGCTCTCCAGGATCTAAGCCAGAAGCTTTTCACAGCCCTATGTAGAAATGCTGCAGGTTAGACCTGGGGCCATCTGCGCACAGAGCAGGTTTCCTACCCCTGGGTCTTCTCAACAAAGAGAGATTGCCCTCCTTCTCCAGGCTATAATGTTGTCTCTAAGGGGCAAAAAAAGCTCATTCCCCTCAGATCAATTAACGCAGGAAGCTGCCTTATACCAAGTCAGACCACTTGTCCATCTCACTATTGTCTACACTGACTGGCATTGGCTTCTCCAGAATTTCAGGCTGCGTTCTCTGCCCTCTGCACCTGGAGATGCTGTCGGGGAATGAACCTGGGACCTTCTGCATCCAAACCAGATGCTCTGCTACTGAGCTCTGGCCCTTCCCCTGGATGCAAAGGCAGGGGATGGCTTTTCACCTAGCCTTTGAGATAGACATAGGGAGTACAGGCTCCTGCAATGGCCTTGGCTGAGTTGAAGTGATGTTGCTGACACTCAGAAGTTGTCGGTGAGGGAAAGTCAGCCTGGAGGACAGGCAGGAAGGAGGCGGATGGAGGATGGATGGCGACTAACAGATTGAGGTTGAATCCTGACAAGACAGAAGTACTGTTTTTGGGGGACGGGGGGCGGGTGGGTGTGGGGGACTCCCTGGTCCTGAATGGGGTAACTGTGCCCCTGAAGGACCAGGTGTGCAGCCTGGGAGTCATTTTGGACTCACAGCTGTCCATGGAGGCGCAGGTCAATTCTGTGTCCAGGGCGGCTGTCTATCAGCTCCACCTGGTACACAGGCTGAGACCCTCCCTGCCTGCAGACTGTCTTGCCAGAGTGGTGCATGCTCTAGTTATCTCCCGCTTGGACTACTGCAATGCACTCTACGTGGGCTACCTTTGAAGGTGACCCGGAAACTGCAATTAATCCAGAATGTGGCAGCTAGACTGGTGACTGGGAGTGGCTGCCGAGACCACATAACACCAGTCCTGAGAGATCTGCATTGGATCCCAGTACGTTTCTGAGCACAATTCAAAGTGTTGGTGCTGACCTTTAAAGCCCTAAATGGCCTCAGTCCTGTATACCTGAAGGAGCGTCTCCACCCCCATCGTTCAGCCCAGACACTGAGATCCAGCGTTGAGGGCCTTCTGGTGGTTCCCTCATTGCGAGAAGTTAGGTTACAGGGAACCAGACAGAGGGCCTTCTCGGTAGTGGCGCCCGCCCTGTGGAAAGCCCTCCCTTCAGATGTGAAGGAAATAAGCAGCTATCTTCTCTTTAAAAGACATCTGAAGGCAGCCCTGTTTAGGGAAGTTTTTAATATTTAATGCTGTATTGTTTTTAACACTTGATTGGAAGCCGCCCAGAGTGCCTGGGGAAACTCAGCCAGATGGGCGGGGTATAAATAATAAATTATTATTATTATTATTATTATTATTATTATTATTATTATTATTATTATTATGGCACTGAGAAGGTTCTGCTGAACATGCTGAGAGTCTGAGGGTCCTGCTTCTGCCTGATTGGCTGTTTCTGTTTCGATTATGCATTTTGTGTTTCTATATTGTAATTTTATCTTGTGGACCACCCTGAGGGCTGCAGGTATAGGGCAGTATATAAATTTTAATAATAATAACAATAATAATATAAATTTTAATAATAATAACAATAATAATAATAATATGCCTTGGTGCACGTCAAGGTATTTTTATTTTAGGTGTGAAGCAAGAGTGCCTCATGGGATGGAGTTGCACACAATGCAAACCTGTCTTTTCACAGGAAATGTAATCTTATCCAAGGCAAACAGCACCACAAATCAAAAGATAGCCTGATACATTTTAAAAACGGGGCTAAAGGGTCACAGCCCACATTCTTCCTCCCTGCACACCCAAGACAACAATGTTGAAAAATGAGGCAACAAGAGCGCAGTTGCTCCCTTTGACTTAGCTGGCCGGTTTTCAGCTTGAGCACCACCTGCCCCTGCGAGATACATCCCTAGCTGTGTGTTGCTTATGCAAACCTGAACTGCATCGGAATTGGAGAACTGCTGACTCTGAAAAGGGCCTGGAAAATTCAGCCGGTCCAAAATGCAGCAATGAAAGTCCAGCAAAGCCTCCATTGGATTTACCAGCTAGCCCGATGAAGAGAACGCTTACATTTCGGGACATTTCTCTGACACCTGGCTTGAGAGCAGTACATGTGAAAAGGATCTAGGAGTCTTGGTTGACCATAAACTTGACATGAGCCAACAGTGTGACCCGGCAGCTAAAAAAGCCAATGCAATTCTGGGCTGCATCAATAGGAGTATAGCATCTAGATCAAGGGAAGTAATAGTGCCACTGTATTCTGCTCTGGTCAGACCTCACCTAGAGTACTGTGTCCAGTTCTGGGCACCACAATTCAAGAAGGACACTGACAAACTGGAACGTGTCCAGAGGAGGGCAACCAAAATGGTCAAAGGCCTGGAAATGATGCCTTATGAGGAACGGCTAAGGGAGCTGGGCATGTTTAGCCTGGAGAAGAGGAGGTTAAGGGGTGATATGATAGCCATGTTCAAATATATAAAAGGATGTCACATAGAGGAGGGAGAAAGGTTGTTTTCTGCTGCTCCAGAGAAGCGGACATGGAGCAATGGATCCAAACTACAAGAAAGAAGATTCCACCTAAACATTAGGAAGAACTTCCTGACAGTAAGAGCTGTTTGACAGTGGAATTTGCTGCCAAGGAGTGTGGTGGAGTCTCCTTCTTTGGAGGTCTTTAAGCAGAGGCTTGACAACCATATGTCAGGAGTGCTCTGATGGTGTTTCCTGCTTGGCAGGGGGTTGGACTTGATGGCCCTCGTGGTCTCTTCCAACTCTATGATTCTATGATTCTATTCTATGATTCTACATAAAGCAACCGTCTTTCTCATTCTTTGCCCTGTGCTTATGCCAACCAAGCAAAGGGGGTAAGTGGAACTCATAATCCATTCACCTTCTGGGCACGGGTTCTTCACCACTGTGCATCTCCGGAGCTCGGTGGTGGCTGGGCACACAGACACGTCCCCCAAGGAGGGCGCCTGAAGAACCTTCCGAGAGCGCTCCTCATTGCCTCTCCGGAAGCCGCAGAGCTTCTTTTTCTTGGAGCAAGGGCCCCATGGACCCCACTCGCTCATTTCACATTGTGCTATAAAAAAAGCAGGGGGTGGGGAGAGAGAGAGAGGTCTGTTTGTCACAGAGTCATAGACCTTGGGTGATTTTTTTTTGCCCCTGTTTCCGTGGAAACCAAAATATACATCAAGGTGCTTCAGTGAATACAGCAAAGGCTGAATAATCCTGGGGAACATGGTGGCCTCTAACCAAAGTCCCCTCTTGCTCTGGAACCTCCAGGGCCCCCTGGGCCTGAGCTACTGGCTGCCCTGGGCAGGGCAGGCAAGGAGACCTCCTCCAACACCACCACCCCTCTTGATTATCATGCTCACCAGGACTGCTGCATTCCATGGTGCCGTTGGCAGCAGAATAACCCTCAGGGCAGGTGGTGTAACATCTTCCTTTGTGCAAGTACAGGCCTTCCTTGCACTTTGTGCAAAAGTTTCGGCTGAAACAGTCCTCACAGTTGTCGATTTTGCATTCTGTGTCCCGTGGGAGAGAAATAAAAATGACCAGTTAGAATTACTGCCTCAAATGGAAATCTCCCTCCTACCCAACAGTCCTCCTGCGAGTGGATCCCAAATTAGGTGGCCAAGAGGGTCCCACGTGGTTGGTGGGGGGGATGTGAAACAGAGCTGGCACTGAAGTAAGATGGAATTGGCACCTGCCACTAAAAGAAAACAACACACAGGAAACAGTTTGTGCTCTGCTAATGTGCTGGGCCCTCATCGATCAGGGGCTTGCTAAGGGGAAAAAGAAGTGTTCATTCTCTGCCTTGAGAACTGAACATGGCCCTGGTCAGTCCCCATCTATCTGTCTAAAATTTGGGATGGCTAAAAGGAAGTCCTCCACAGAGCACATAGTTCAACTACATACCTTGCTCCTACAAGACACTGTGAGGACCTTCCAGCTAGATGGCTTAAAAGAGGATTAGGCAAATGATCGAGGAAAGGGTTATCATGGCACTGTCGGAGGCAGCAATGCTTTTGAAACCACAGGAGGGGAGAGTTGCTCTGCTCGAATCCTGGTTGCAGGTTTCCTACAGGCATACAGTGGCATGAAAGGGCAGCAAAGTAGTGGTGCTGCTATATTTTTGCTCCCAGGGAGTGGTCCTGCTTGTGGGGTTACCTGCCTCAGGTGCCAAGGTAACCAGACCAGCCTTAGGCGCTGTGCCTTTTGACTTGGTGAGTGGGGTCCCATTTGCTCGCCCACATCAGGCAGCCAAAGGTATTGGGTCAGCCCTGACTTCACCTCCCTGCAGGCGTGATGTTCTGCATGCTTCCTCCTCTTTGTCCATACTTTCTAAGGGATCTTTCTGTGCACACTCATCCAGCCCTGGCACCAAAGGAGGCATGCTTCCTTCTGCCGCACTGTCCTGTTCCACAGGAATGCAACCTAGCTTGTAGCTTACAGAGCTGTTCTTGAGGAGCCAAGGAGTGCTCTGGGATCCCATCTACACTTTATTGATTGATTGCATTTATAGCCCATCCTTTGCTCCATGGAGCTCAAGGTGGCCTACATAGTTCTCCCTCTCAACCTGGTGAGGTAGGTTAGGCTGAGAGGCAATGACTGGTTTAAGTGGGCTTCGTGGCTGAATGGGGATTCAATCCCTGGTCTCCCAGGTCCTAGTCCAACATGCCAACGACTGGCTATGGGGGCAGGAGTCTTTCTTCATCCATTCTGCTGATGTATGCACTGAAATGAGCTCTTGGAAACCCATGATATTTTTCATTCCAATGGAGTGCCAAAAACATTTGCCTTAGGTGAAACTGCATTTCCTAAGTTAAGAACCTTCCTTATAGGAGTTTACATGGCTGGCTCACACCTCAGATTACGTATCAGTTGTACAAAAATCAGAAATCACACAGAATATTACCAAGACACCATTATATGGTGAGAAATGACATTCAAACATGGCTGAATTTCACAAGAAAATAATGCTGGGCTGCTCCCTCCCCCCACCCTATTTCCCCCATCCCAAAGACTCACTCATGCACTTGTTCATGTCTGGGTTCCGCACATCAAAGTAGCCCGGTGGGCAAGAGGGCAGGCAGATGCCAATTTGGCGAATGTCGTTCCTCTCCAGAAGGATGAAGAGTTTGGGGGAGCATTTGAGGCACCCGTTGAACTCAGAGCACAGGTCACATCCCTTCGCACAGCCTTGAGTCATCTCAGTACTGACTGGAAGGAGGGAGAGAGAAGTGAGCACCATAGAGCAAGATCACCTGCCTGCTTCTATGAAGGGTCATAGCTCAGTGTAAGCAGGAGGTCCCAGGAGTTGGGAGCAGAGACCCAAAGCATCTCCCAAACACCCTTTGGCATCTGGTTGCCCATCACTGCTAGCTAGGCCCTTGAGAAGCTGGAGATGTTCACAGAATGCACATTGGGCAGCTGAAGCAATAAAGCAACTAAAACAACAATAATAGATTCTGCCTAAACCTTAGGAAGAACTTTCTGAGGGTAAGAGCTGTTTGACAGTGAAACGGACATCCTCAGAAGGTGGTGAGCGCTCCTTCCTTGGAGGTCTTTAAACAGAGATTGGGTGGCCATCTGTCAGGGATTCTTGAGCTGTGATTTCTGCATTTCATGGGGTTGCACTAGATGACCCTTGGGATCTCTTCCAAGTCTACAGTTCTATGATTTCTTGCTGTCAGAATCCCCTGGCATCTCAGGGATATGGGCCATCACCACAGGACCCTGGGACTGGTTTGCTTAAGTTTCTTGGGAATGGCTTCTGAAGTCGCTATTTCCACCATTGTCAACAACAGCTAGAGATGGAAGACCAGCTTCTTGTACCTTCCCATTAAAGTAGTTTGTGGTTGGGCACAGAAGCCAATCTCCCAGGCAGAACAGAAGCCAGCCTTAGAGGGGCAAGGGAAATGACACGTGTATGGCTGTGGGTCTGGACCATTCAAGATTTAAACTGCACATGCCAGGCAGACTATGGCCTGAGCCAGAAGAAGCTTTGCCGAATCATAGAATAATAGAATTGAAGAGCTGGAAGGTACCCCAAGTGTCAGCTAGCCCAACCCTCTGCAATGCAGGAATCACAAAATAAACAAATAAATCCCTGATAGATGACCATCCAACCTCTGCTTAAAAACCTCCAAGGAAGGAGAGTCCACCACCTCTGAGGTGGTCCGTTCCACCGCTCTTACCATAAGAAAGTTCTTCCTAATGTTTAGGCAGAATCTCCTTGTCATTTGAATCCATTGGTTCAGGTCTTTCCCTCTGGAGCAGCAGAAAGCAAGCTTGCTCCATCTTCCATGTGACAGCCCACCAGACCTTTGAAGATGGCTATCCTATTAGCTCTCAGCCTTCCCTTCTCCAGGCTAAACAGACTCAGCTCCCAAGAATGCTTTGGAATTGCTTCCTTCCCTCACTTAAATTCACACAAGGTTTTGAAAAGAGTAAAGGTTTGCCCCAGCAGAACCTACAAGGAAAAGTCGAGGCTCCCGCAGCCTTGTCTCTGCTCTGCTCTCCTGCAGGGAGGCTTCCCTCTCTGAACTCACTTGGATGGAAGCAGAAGTCCAGATCCAGAGAGGACAGAGACCCACTCCTCCTGGGCCCTCCTTGGCTCAGGCCAACAAAAACATCCCCTTTTATGTCTGTGCTGCATTCTGGTATCAATTATCATGGACAACTCAGCCAGGTTTTTAAACAAATCGTCACAGGTTATTTATATTTATACTGGTTAATTATGCAAGCATTGGCTTTTGTTTATAGCAAGTCTACATCTTTTTTGACTTTATTTTAAACACATTATTTATTCTTCCTCCAAAGCAAGTGCTCTGACATTCCTGAGAGTCAAAGGCCTGGCTTCACAGTGGTGGGGAGATAGGCAGAGGCTGCAAAGGCCTCCCGTGAGGCTGGGAGATTGGGAGAGAAGCAGCAGGACCAATTTGTCAACTCAGCCACGACTGGATTTGCAGGGGGAAGCTATTAGAAGCGGAGCCTGTCTTGAGAAATTGGGAGCCAATTCCTTCTCCGAAGTGAGTCCACTTCAACCACCATGGACCACTGGGACATCAGGTTTTTTCCTATCTTAATATATTAGAAGATTGAATTTAAGTCCCACTTATTACACTTGTGTCTCAGGCACAGTTTCATGACCTCCAGCTTCAAATTGTAATAGTAATAATAATAATTTTTAATTTATACCCCACCCTTCCTGGTTCAGAAAACCAGGCTCATGGCGGCTAACAACAAATTTAAAACACTTAACTGTAGAAGCAGCATAAAATACAGTATAAAAACATGAATAACTAAAATTCAAAGTTCAGAAATCAATTTGGGGGAAATCCATCTAATAAGCATTAGATAGTAACGAGGGCTAGCTGACTGAATTAGTCCTACTTGGGCCAGCGAGGAGGCCAGGGGAGAATTAGCTGTGGGGTCTCAGAGCGGGTAATCTTTATAAAAGGGAAGGGGGAGGGAAGAGAAGGGAAATAAAAGATCAGGTTGAATTCAAATTAAAGGCCAGGTGGAATAGCTCTGTCTTACAGGCCTGACGGAAGGAGGTTAAATTCTGAAGTGCCCTAGTCTCATGGGACAGAGCATTCCACCAGGTCGGAGCCGTCACTGAAAAGGCCCTGGCCCTAGTGGAGGATAGTCTGACTTCCTTAGGGTCTGGGACCTCTAGACTATGGTTATTCATGGACCTTAAAGTCCTCTTCCAAGTGTAGAGTTGGAAAAGACCCTGGGGGTCATCTAGTCCAAGCTCCTGCAATGCAGGAATTGCACCTCTGTTTCCCTCTCACATCCTCCAGGGTCCACAGAGATGACTGCTGTTGTTTTGGCACAGTGACCTCTCTACTGTTTACAGGGGCAGGGCAGGTGGGCTCCCATTTGCTCCCCTGCTCTTTGTAAATGGCACACATAGGGACCCGTGTGGATCTGGAATGCAGCAGACCCCAAGAAGTTAAGCCCCCCCCCCACTCCACCCCCACCCGCTGCTGTCTGCCAGTCCTGACTGGTGTACATCCCTTCTCCATGCTAGCCCCTTGACACAAAAAACCCCCCACCTCCTTCAGGGCAAATCATGCAGTTAATGTCACATGTAGTTGGATCTGCAAATAAATATACACACACATCTCCCATATCTATTCTGGCAGAAGGTATATTACAATATGGTTATTGAAATGACACTTCTGGCAGCATAAAAGTGAGACATTCTTTAAAACCACATTCACACCATACATTTAAAACACTATGGTTCTACTTTAAACAGTCACAGCTTCCCTAAGGACTCCTGGGAACTGTAGTTAAGGGTGCTGAGAGTTGTTGAGATACCCCCGTCCCTCTCACAGAATGATTTAACAGTCAATCCCTCTTCCTTGGGAACTCTGAGAGCTGTCACTCAGGGAGGAGAGTAAGGGTTTTCCAACAACTCTTGGTAGCAGATTATGTCAGATAGCCAGAATGTGGAAATATGGAGTCCAGAATGAAAGGCCATGAAAGCTTATGGGGATGCTACAGATGCTAGACTAGATGAGCCTTGGGGTCCCTTCCAACTTTACAATCCTAGGATTCTATGACACCCCACACTCTACGCAAATGGACAGGAAGGTGTCTAGAAGCTCAGTTTCCTTTGTTCCATAAGAAACACTCTCCAACTAAGACACCTTTCAACCACACAGCATGCAGTTTCCTGAATCTAGGAAACATGGCATTTCTCACATCAATATTAAGGCCACCCTCCCACCCAAAAAGGATCTAGGAGAGGGGAGCTTGGCTTGAGTCTGGCAGGTGGAGGAGGGGCTGCTATTTTTTTATAAAGAAACTAAGAAGAGCCTGCTAGATCAGGCCAATGGCCCATTAGTTTAGTTTAGTTTAGTTTAGTTTAGTTTTTAGTTTAGTTTAGTTTAGTTTAGTTTAGTTTAGTTTAGTTTAGTTTAGTTTAGTTTAGTTTAGTTTAGTTTAGTTTAGTTTAGTTTAGTTTAGCATCCTCTTCTCACAGTGGCCAACCAATGGGAAAACTGCAAGCAGGATTTAAGCACAAGAGCCCTCTCCTCTCCTGTGTTTCCCAGCAACTGGCATTTAAAAGCATTGCTGCCTCCAACTGTGGAGGCAGAGCCGAGCCATCTTCATCAAATCAAGGCCGGATCACCCTCCTAGAGGACTCCTGTCAGCCCCAAGCCCTGCGTTGCCTGAAAACGCAATGCAAGAAGAAGAGGTCAATGATGCAGGTCTGCAACTTGCCATTTCAAAGGGCTTTCATACATACTTCGTCTTTGCCTCTTGCCCTTCAGTGCTTTGCTGCTGCTGCTGCTGCTGTCTGCAAGATCCGCCAAGCTCAGAAAAACCACCACTGTGCACAGTCCAAGCTGCATAGTAACTTCCCAGCAGCTCAGACCCTCGAAGGCAGAGTGACTGGAAGGACTCCGGCCCACAATTGGGTCGCGGTGTGTGAAGCTTTTTCCTAATGTGTTCGGGACTTGATCAGAACCACGAGTCTGTACACAACGCCCAGTAAAAGACCATCTTCACGAACCAAGGTCTTGACCCCGAAAGCATTAGGTTGCAGATAACATGATTCTGTTTCCAACCCCATAAGGAGCCTTAGAGGCGAGAGGCGGCAGTCCCATTGGGCACAGACAGCGAGGATGAGCTTGGAGCGACGTGAGTCGTCTGCTTGCACCAAGACACTGGAAGGAAGGGAGAAAGGAAGATGGTTAGTTAGCTAGTTTATTGCACTTACATCCCTCCCTTTCATCCAAGGAGCTCAAGGTGGCAAACATGGTCCTCCCCCTCCTCATTTAATGCCCACAACAACCCTGTGAAGTAGGCTAGGTCACACCCAGTGAGCTTCATGGCTGAATGGGAACTGGAACCCTGGTATCCCACTCTGGCACTCTAACCACTACTCCCCACTGGCTCTCCAAGCCTTCATTTCACAGCCTTCCTTCTCAACTGCTCTAGATCCCTAGAAGGCTCCCGGCAGGCATCTTCTGACATTTTGCCTTTCTGAAAACAGTCAAGACTGTGTCAGTTTCCAAATCTGCTACCACTTAAGGTTGTGACAGTCAGGTGCTGCATGCAGCAGACAAAACAAGGAGCAGAGGTCAAGTAACAAAGGGGATGTAGTATTTATATACAGGTTGGACCACTTCCTTTATCATTCTGTGGAACCTCCCACTCTGCTAAAGCTGGAAAGGCCCATAATTCAGAACACATCTGTGGGCGCCTCTCCTGCTTGTAAGACCACTGTGGCAGGACTCCAGCGAAGAGGAGGAGAAAGGAGCTGAAAGACTCTTCTCAGCATTACACAGACCACAGGCTTGAGCAGCACCACACATGCCACGGAAAGGGCAAATTCCACGCTAGGGATCACTAGGAATGGAATTGAAAATAAAACTGCCAGTATCATAATGCCGTTACACAATTCTAGGGTGTGGCCGTAGTTGGAATACTGTGTACAGTTATGGATGCCTCGTCTCAAAAAGGATATTGCACAGCTGGGAAAGGTCCAGGAAAGGGGAACCGATGGGATGGAGCGACTCCCCTGTGAGGAATGGTTGCAGCATTTAGGACTTTTCAGTTTAGAGAAAAGGCAAGGAAGAAGTGACGTGATAGAAGTTAATAAATGGAGAGCGTTGTAATGTGTATGGGTTGCTCGTGCATAAGTTGCCGCCTCTCCAGGCTTTGTTGCCTTGCTAAACCTTTCAGTCTGGGCAGCCCTTCACTTCGTGGCTGCCTCAGTCGCTAGCAGAATCCGTCAGTGGGCGTTTCTTAAATCTTTTCCAACATAAAAGTTGTTTGACACCCAGTCTCCTCCTACTCTCTCTGCGCGGAAGTCTTCTGCGCAGGGTGGCCGTGGGTAGCGGAGGACCCATGCTCTCCCCGCTGGTGTCCGGTGAAGAGTCCTGGAGCCCTCTCGCCGATTCCCCCATCAGCCCCTCTATATCCCTGGTGTTGCGCTGATTTGCTTCCCCATCTGCGGAGCTGCCTCTCTCCCTGCTGGGCCCTTCTCCAGCATCATTTGAGAGTCTTCCCTCCGCCTCTAGCTCCGATGTCAGTTCCCTGACAAGCGTGAATAGAGAAAAGGTTTTCTCCCTGTCTAGAACTCCTGGACATCCAATGAAGCTGAATGTTGGAAGATTCAGGACACATCCAAGGAAATACTTCTTCACGCAGCACAGAATTAAACCGTGGAACTCGCTTCCACAGGAGGTGATGATGGCCTCCAACCTGAATGGCTTTAAAAGAGAATTGGACAAATTCCTGGAGAACAGGACTATCAGTGGCTACTAGTCAATATGGCTGTGCTCTGCCTCCCTGGTCAGAGGCAGGAATGCTTCTGAATACCAGCTGCAAGTATTTCACAGGAGGGGAAAGGGCTCTTGTGCTTGACTCTTGCTTTGGGGTTTCCCCCAGGCATCTGGTCGGCCCCTGTGAGAAAAGGATGCTGGACTAGATGAGCTGTTGCCCTGACCCAGCAGGCTCTTCTGATGTCCTTATGCTCCAAGTCGAGTTTGGTAGTGGCATAGCTAATTGCGGGCCTAAGGAGCCAGGTCATTGTTGGCCTTGGCTGAGAGATGGAGCAACTGCAGTTCAAGCCCTTGAGCCAAACAGATGGAGCCGAACCTTCTCTCCACGCTTCTGCCGTCACTCTTCAGGTCGTTGCCAAGGCTGCCAGATTATCTTGGTGTCAAGCATCTGTTTGCACTTACGAGGGACACTGTATCATTAAACTTGTCTGCGTCGATCGTGTGTGTATGCCTGCACACGTGCACGTAGATTTCAAATAAACAATTAGCTGCTTGTGTAAATCCTGCCTGCCTCTTGGCTTGGAAGTCTGTTTGATGCACTTGGCATCACCTTTTAAGCTTCTCTGACCAAGCATGGTTTCACCTTTAGTGAGGGTGGGGGAGAGGGGGACTAGGAGCACCCAAAACTGTTTCCCAAGTAGTTGAGAATGAGAAACAGCCTTTGAGAAATCCATTCTGCTGAAAGGATCCTCTGTTAAATCCCAAACCACTGTTGAATGTGCAGGGAGTCTCTGTCGCAAGAGCACAGCACGAGGTCCTAAGAGGCCTCCTGGATTCAGCCAAAGGGGGCCCAGCTAGTGGCCAACCAGAAGTCTATGGGAATCCCTATTTCTGCTGCTCAGCAACTGGAAGTCAAAGACATACTTCCTCTAACAGCGGAGACAGAATATAGGCATCAACAGCCTTATCCTCCAGGAATCTGTGTGGCCATCACTGTATCCAGCGGGATCAAATTCCATATTTTAACTGTGCACCATGTGAAGAAGTACTTTTTTTGTCTGTTCTGAAATCTTCTGGCATTCACCTTCATTGGCTGTCTTGAATCTGGACACCCCAGCTAGCTATGGAGGAGAAATCTGATTCAGCATGCATTTAACCTTCCTGATTTGCATTTTTCAAAACAATTCCCAGACTGAAACACAGCCAAATTTGCCCTTCTCCAAATTTTGCAATGCCATCCTCCAGCCCACTAAGGTGTTCAAAAACGTATATGCTGGTGTAAAGTGTGCATACAAATGCATATACTTATGCAAATGACTTGCAAAGTTGCAAACCAAACTGTGTCGTATTAGGAGAAATTTTCACGTGGATTTTCACAAAGATGTCTTTGTTTAAGAAATTACAAAATGATGTCGAAATTTTGAGAACTTAAGATGGGGGGGGGGAGGATAGAAACTGAGAGAAACAGAAATCGAAAAATTTGCCCGTCCCTCACCCTACAAGGCAATTTTGTTAAGTGTGTATATAGAAAATGCTGCTTTGTCTACACTTGGAATGCCAAAGTGTGGCATAAGTGTGCTCTGTGTGTATGGTGTGGGTGTTGTCTAATGTGTGAGCAGAGCATTCAGAATGTATAGACCATGTGATCAAGAACAGAAATTTAGGCCACGGAAGCGAAAGGGAAAGCTGTGATTCCTGCATCGCAAGGGGTTGGACTAGATGACCCTTGGGATCCCTTTCAACTCTACAGTTCTATGATTCTAGGTAAAACTCATTTGGTAGTAGCAGGAATAGTATTCCACCACTTACTAGATAAAATATATCAAAGTGACTATTATAAAAGCATACAGAATACAAAACTGAAAGTGAGTACAAAATAATAATAATAATAATAATAATAATAATAATAATAATAATAATAATAATAATAATAATTTACTTATAACCCACCCATCTGGCTGGGTTTCCCCAGCCACTCTGGGCAGCTTCCAACACAATATTAAAATACAATAGTCTATTAAACATTAAAAACTTCCCTAAACAGGGCTGCCTTCAGATGCCTTCTAAAAGTCTGGTAGTTGTTTTTCTCTTTGACATCGGGTGGGAGGGCATTCCACAGAGCGTGTGCCACTACCGGGAAGGCCCTCTGCCTGGTTCCCTGTAACTTGGCTTCTCACAGCGAGGGAACCGCCAGAAGGCCCTCGGCACTGTACCTCAGAACGATGGGGGTGGAGACGCTCCTTCAGGTTTGCACCAGGCATTTGACATCACAGCACAAATTAGGAGTTTTGTCCATGTCCCACCCGCCTTCCTAGAGATGATTTTAGACCTGGTGTCATGGGTCTCCATTTCTTTCATTCTTCAGCACTTCCTGAGGTCCTCTTGTTGGGGCAATTCAGGATCTCATGACCGCCTTGGCAAACTGGGGGCTCTCACAGAATGACACATGTGGCAACAGGTGACCCATACAGTCTGACAGTGTGGTTTGGGTGGGGAGCTGGTGGTCCATGTTGGGTGGAGGTGTCAACAGGGCCTTCATCACTACCTCAAGGGGTTTGGACTCACAGAGTAACCTTCAGAGGTTGACGGTGTTCTGAAAGCCCTTGGAGAATTTCCTGTTGACCTTGCTGGCTCACCTATCAAAACCTAGTCAGTCTTTGTCCATAAGAACATGAGAAGAGGCTGCTGGATGAGGCTAATGGCCCATCTAGTGCTGCCTTCTCTTCTTACAGTGGCCAACCATACGCTTGTGGGAAACCTGCAAACAGGATTCGAGGCCAAGAGCCCTGTCCCCTCCTGTGGTTTCCAGCAGCTGGTCTTCGGAAGCATTGCTGCCTCCATCTGTGGAGGCTCAAGTGACAATTGTGGCTTAAAGTGCTTCTTACTGATTTCATTTGACCCATGGAAAAAAGCAGGATCACTACAGTTATCCACACTTTACTAAACCCAGATTAGATTATGCAGTATTTGTAGGGAAGCCTATGAATAAAAGTTTTGGAAACTGCAACTGGTCTAGGTTATTAACAGATGCTGGCCAGCTGGCCAGATTCTGCCAGTGCTGAAACATCTTTTCTGGCTTCCAGTTTGTTTCTGTGCGCAATATAAGGGATGTGACTTTTTCTCTTCCTGGGCTAGGCTCCACAGGGATGTTTCCAAGCAACTTTAATAATATCCTTTCGGCATCAGGGGAAAACTATTTCAATTACTAAGGCCTCAAATTATGGCCAGTCTTTTTTAGGTCTTCTGCAAAGTGCAATTTTGGGATTTGCATAGTGGATTATTGGGGGGGGGGGTAGTTGAGCTTTTTAGAGTTAAAACAATAAACTTTTATGAAAGCGGTCTTAGATTTGTGTGTGTGTGTGTAATATATAATCAGAAGAACTTTTTGATAGTAAGCTATGCAATCGTGGTACAGACCACATTGGAAGGTGGTAGACTCTTCTTCCTTTGAAGTTTTAAATCAGGTTGGTAGCCATCTGTCTGCGATTCTTGGGTTGAAGGGGGATGGACTTGATGACCCTTGGGGAACCCGTCCAACTCTACATTTCTATGATTCTGTATAGCAAATACTAGGGGCTCTGACCCTACTTGCTCCATTCACCAACCTCACCTACTCCTTTGGCAACCCCCTTTCCCCCACCAAACACCTCTCCCTTTACACCTCCCCACTCCTTAGACCCTATCCCTCCCAGCTCACCCCAGTCACTCCTTTTTAAGTGAGCCAGGGGAGGGGCATTTCACAGAGCAGCTAGCTATGTGGGTGAAGCCCCCCCCCTCCATTAAACTTCACTGCAGGTTCCTTGAGCATAGCAAGGGCAGGTGCATCAGCCAGAAGCTCACTATATCATTGAGTGAATGGTCTCTTCACTCTCCACCGAACCTCACTGCAGGCACATTAAATGGGCTCACCATTCTCATGCTGCAGTTTATTATTTATTGCATTTATTTCTTGTGTTTATATCCCACCTTTCCACAAAGGAGCCCAAGGTGGTAAACCTAGTTCTCCCTATTTTATCCTCACAACAAACCTGTGAGGTAGGTTAGGCTAAGAGACAGTGACCCAGTGAGCTCCATGGCTCAATGGTGATTTGAACCCTGGCCTCCCAGGTCCTAGTCCAACATACTAACTGGCCACACCAGCATGATGACATTATACCTTTTTATGTGTATAGGAAGATAGGTAGATGATCTATCTATCTATCTATCTATCTATCTATCTATCTAGTAAACCAATGTCTCTTCAGTGTTCTGTGTGTGTCCCAGGGATCTCCCCCTGCCTTCACCAGGAAGAGGGGTGTGGTCTGCAAAGTGAGAATGTGCTCATGCTGCCGCCAACCTTCTTGGCTGCCACTTGCAGAGTGAGGATGGTGCAGCTGTTGAGGTGAGTTGTGGGACATTTCCTGGGCTTGGGGCACCAGCGTTGCCACCCTACTAGAGTCAGCCCCGACCTCAATTTAGCACCCTTTGCAGAGGATATATCACACCATCACACAGGTCTTTATTTGTTTCATGGTCTATAAAACTACCCCCCCTGCTCCCCCCATTCTCTGCCAGGTTTTGCTGGTGAGTAACATGGCAGTGTATGCCAGCAGGCTGCCACCTTTCTTTTCCATCTTGCGCCTTGAGCACCCTGGTTTTCCTTCACCTGCCAGAGATCTTGCTTCCCATTAATTCTGCAAGTTTGGAGGGCTTCCCTGGCACACGTTCAGGACCGCCTACCACTGCCTCGGGGGAGTTGTGCTGTCATCCATCAGGATGCAATGCAGCAGCCAAAAACCAAGAGCAGACGAAATGGGCTTATCTCTGCCAGCAGGTGGGTGTTTCCTTTGGCTGCAGCTGAAGAACGAGATCAGGGTGCAATGGCAAGGCCTTCCTGCTTCACAATCCTGTCAACAGGGAAGAGGGTGCCTCTGAGAAACCACCAAGCAGGGTAGGTGGCCATTCCATCACCGCCCCACAGCAGCAATTGTCATTTTTAGTTCTATATTTCAAACCATACACCTGTTGCAATGACTAGTAGCTACTGATAGCCTTACCCTCTGTGAATTTGTCTAATTCCCTGTTAGATGGTGGTGGTCACCATCACTGCATCATGTAGGAGCAAACCCCATATATTTTTTTAAAAAAATATGATTTTTATTGAAATTTACAATCACCAACCAATCCCCACCACCAAAACATCACATCTTGTTACATGTATCCTACTTTGTGTTTCATAGATCCATTAGCTTCCGATCTTCCCTTCCACCAGTTTTCCTATTCCATTCTATAGTTTACAGATTCTTTAATTATAAATTATGCCATGACATGAGAATTATTTCAATCCTGCCAATGTTTTCATATTTGTACAATTCTCACTTATATAAACCATAAATTTACTCCATTCTTTTTGGTACTTTGTCTCCTCCTGATTGTGGATTCTGTGTGTCAATTTAGCCATCTCAGCATACTCAACCAACTTTATCTGCCATTCTCTTATCATCGGCATCTCCTGTTGCTTCCACTTTAGAACTATTAGAACTCTGGCTGCAGTTGTTGCATATAAATATAATCTTTGCTCTATCTTTTTAATCCCTTCTCCCACCAAACCTAGCAAAAATTCTTCCGGCTTTTGGGGAAAACTGTACTTAAACATCTTTTTTAACTCGTTGTAAACCGCATCCCAAAACTCTTTTATTTTATTGCAAGACCACCACATGTGATAGAAATCACCGTCTTTTTCCTTGCACTTCCAGCAGGTTTTACTACTTGTTCTATACATTTTTGCCAATTTGGTGGGAGTGAGATACCAACGATAAACCATCTTCATAACATTTTCTTTTAAGGCCGAACAAGCAGTAATTTTATGCTCTCATTCCAGAGTTTGGCCCATACATCATATTCTATGTTATGTCCTAAATCAATAGCCCATTTTATCATAGCCTCTTTTATAAATTCATCTTTAGTATTCCATTCTAGTAAGAGATTGTACATTTTTGATAATAGCTTGGATTTACTCTCTAAAATATCTATTTGGAATTTTGATTTTTTTTGTCCTCAAATCCTATTTTTTTTCACTAGCACCTTAAAGACCAACTAAGTTAGTTCTTGGTATGAGCTTTCGTGTGCATGCACACTTCTTCAGATCTGAAGAAGTGTGCATGCACACGAAAGCTCATACCAAGAACTAACTTAGTTGGTCTTTAAGGTGCTACTGGAAGGAATTTTTTTATTTTGACTATGGCAGACCAACACGGCTACCTATCTACTACTGGAACCTATTTTTTTTATCCTCTTTAAAGACATCATTGACTTGATGGTATTGCAACCATCCTGTCAGTTTTCCAGCAATACACTCATAGGGCTTTAATTTCCAACCTTTTTCATCCTTCATCAAAATTTCCTCATATGTGGCCCCTCTCCCTAGTATGTTCAGTTTTTTAACTGTTAATATATCAATTGATGACAGCCACCACGGTGTTTTCCTTTCCAACAAATTCTTGTTTCTTTCCCAGACTTCAAATAAGGCACCTCTTATCACATTATTTGTAAATCCCTTATGCACTTTTGCCTTACCACACCAAAGATAAGAGTGCCATCCAAATCTATTGTTGAACCCCTCCAAATCTAACAAGTCTAGGTTCTCCTGAATTATCCAATCCTTTGTCCAACATAAACATGCCACTTCATAATAAAGTTTTAGATCAGGTACTGCAAACCCTCCTCTTTCCTTCTTATCTGTCAATATTTTAAATTTAATTCTTGGTCTTTCCCCAAACCCCATATTTTAACACTGTGCTGCATGAAGAAGTCCTTCCAGTCCTGAATCTTCAGCTTTGTTCGAGTTCAAGGTAGAGGCTACTGTTCTGTTGTTGTTTTTCCAGCAGATTGTGCTCTTGTGTCACATCACACAGCCAACTCCCCCATCTCCATGAAGCCAAAAGTACAAAACTGTTTTGGTATGGGGGGGGGGAATGCAGATCAGATCTTTGAACAGAAAAATGTTTAAGGTGCTTGAAAAAAAGCAAAACTCCAAAGTGGGCTTTGCAATGAGATGTTGGGTGCAAAAACTGCCTGTCCAAATGGGGACTGGAGGTAGGAGCAGAGCTCACCCAGAGCTCACCCAGCAGGAGAAAAGCCTCCAGGTACTCCTGCCTTGATCTCAATACTATACTTCTGTTGATACAGCCTAGAATAGCATTAGCCTCTTTCACTGCTGTATCACACAGTTGATTCATGTTAAACTTGTGGTCTACTAAGACCGCTAGATCCTTTTCATATGTTCTACTAACAAGCCACATCTTATGTTTGTGAAGCTTTTTATTCCTGTCTAAGTGCAGAACCTTACATTTAACTCTATTGAAATTCATTTTGTAAGCTTTGGCCCAGTTCTCCAATCTGTTAAGGTCATCTTGAACCTCAATTCTGTCTCCTGCATCATTAGCAGCTACCCCTCCCAGTTTGGTGTCGTCTGCCAGTTTGATGAGCATCCCCTCAATTCCTTCATCCAAGTTGCTTATGAAGGCATTGAACAACAACCGGCCCAGGACACAATGCTGCAGCACCCCATTTGTCACTTTTTCACAAGATGATGAAGAACCATTAATGAGCCCTTTTGGGGTTCAGTCAGTCAACCAGATACAAATCCACCTAAAGGTTACCTTGTCCAGCCCATATTTTACCAGCTTCTCCGCAAGAATATCATGGTGGATTTTGTCAAAAGTCTTACTGAAATCAAGATACACTATGTCTACAGCATTCCCCTAATCCACAAAACTTGTAACTCTATCAAAAAAAGAAATGAGGTTCATCTGGCATGACTTGTTTTTGATAAACCTATGCTGAATTTTAGTAATCACAGCATCTTTTTCTAAGTGCTCACAGACTGACTTTAATGATCTGTTCTGGTATAAGAAAATAGATGGTCTAGATGCACCTTTGTTCTGATTAATCAGTACTCTTCTTATGTTCATACTGCCTTTGAACCTGGAGAAAGTTGCACCACTTTCCACTTTGTGATAGAGAATCCAAAGCCCACCTGACAGCCCAGATGGACACACATGGCACAACAGCAGCACACAGAGCTTAACCTACTATAGTCCTGGGAACTAGCAACAAGTTCCCCCAAATAACATCTGGCCTGACTCAATGGGCCTGCAGATGAGAGAAAACAGCAGTAGAGGAACAAGGAAGGAGAGGCTCCCATTGCCTGTAACTAAGAGTGCAAGGGAGGGCCAGAGAACGCATAAGAACATAAGAGCCTGCTGGATCAGACAAAGGTGGGGGTGGACATCTAGTCCAGCATCCTGTTCCTACAGTGGCCAACCAGATGCCTGTCAGAAACCAGCAAGCAGGATCTGAGCACAAGAGTACTCTCTCCCTCCTGTGTTTTCTAACAACTGGTATTCAGAAGCATTACTTTCTCCAACTTTGGAGACAGAGCACAGTCATCATGGGTAGTAGCCATCAATAGTCCTCACTTCAATGAATTTGTTTAATCCTCTTTCAAAGCCATCCAAGTCAGTGGCCATCACTGCCTCCTGTGGGAATGAGTTCCATAGCTTAAGAGAGAGTTGGGGAGGGAGGCTCCATTGCCTCCATGCAAGCCCAGATACTGACTTCTATCTGTCAGGCTGGGCTTGAGTTTCCGCTGTTCCCATCCATAAAAGATGCTCCCTGGGGTCACTCTTGCGATGGGTTGACACCTCATAGATTACTTAAGTGACAAGTGGTTTTAGGAGCCCTGGCCCAAAAGCCCATTCCAAAGCAACCCGGGGGCTGCTGCAATGCATAATGTCACATTGTACATCAAAAGTGATGGGGGCCTGTCCTGTCAGATTCCTTAGCAGTTACAATTGTGGGCCGATGAGTCCTCCCAACCCGTTAAGTTTCCATTTGGCTCCACAACTGAGGTGCTTAACTCCTGCAGGCCTCATTGCCTAGAAAGTTGATTTGGTGCAGACGCGTGAACCTCCTCCAGCCAAAACAACCGTGTCCTCAGCATCAATAAATAAATCTCCTTCATAAATAGAGATTTTAATAAATTCCTGCAAGCCAAACAAGGATTACGCCAGCTTCGCAGGGTGATTCATCCCCTGTTTACATCCTGTGATCTCCACTTTGCTGTGCTCTTCCCCCTAAGAGGGACGGCTCAGAGAGTCTCTTCATTGGTATGGTTCACACAGACCAGTCAAAGGCTGGCTGGCTGGCTGGCTGGCTGGCTGGCTGGCTTGCAAGGGGTCTTGATACCAGCAGGACTCCTTTGCCAGCACTACCAGTATCTACTGAAGTGCAGTTCCCACTCCTGGTGCCAGCATGCATAGGAGTGGAGGGGAGACGGAAGCAGGTTGGGTGGCTGGTGGCAATCCTGACACTTAGGCATCTCTCAATCTACAACAATAGTGGTGGGAGGGGGGCAGGGCATGCCAATATAGCTGGCCCTTGTAAGCCCTGTAGCAACCTCACATAGCTTGTGATAACTACTACCCAGGACGCTCAACTGTGGCCCTGGAGCCCCTTTCCATCCTGCTACATGTGAAGCAATAACAAAGCAGAAGATTCACCTGAGCATGTGCAGAGTGCTTTACCATTACCACTATACCAGGGTTGGGGGAAGAAAAAAATCCAAGGCAAAAGGTGTGGCTGGAAGGCTGACTCAAGCAATGGCTGGTTCTCTGGCCCGCCCACCCCTGCTGCCACCCCAGAAGTTTGCAAGATATGGATGGTTAGCTCATTCAGTAGAGTACAACACTCTTAATCTTAGAGTTAGGGGGTTGAGCCCCACGTTGGGCAAAAAAATCCTACATTACAGGGAGTTGGACTAGATGTCTCTCGTACTCCCTTCCAACTCTACTATTCTAAGATCTAAGAAGGAAACACAGATCTGTTTGCCCTCTCCCACCTTCATGGAGGCATTCCCTGGCAGTGACCCTCTGACTGACCCCTTCCCACCCCTCTGGCCCATCATCATTTCCTGCCTGCTCTGGGGGTCAACATCCTGCTTGGCACGCTGAGCAGGGAGAGAGCCGCACAGGACAGAACTGCCATCTCTCGCCTCCCGTAGTGCACAAGGTCACTGAAAGCAGAGGAAAAAACCGTGTGGCTGGCAGGGGGGGAGAGGGGGGCCATCACTGCCTTATCCCCACATGATGCTGAAAATGCACTTTGTTTTGCTAAATCCTCCAAGCCATAAAAACAGGCTGGGCTCTGTTGTGTTTCCTAACCAGAAGGTCAACATTTGGTTTTGATAGGAGTTTCTCTAATCCTGAAATATAAACTGAAGGGCAAGGAAGCCATGGAAGAAGACCACTGAAGTCTGCAGGAGCCTTCTCAAGATCTGTGTCCTCCTGCCCAACCCTGGCTCCTGCTCAGCACTCAGGTGGGCTCTGCTAATCTGCAACCTCCTCCTCTCCCTCCCCCTGCTGCCTTCATAAAGCCTCATTTTGGCAACCTCAGAAGCCTCAATTGCCTTCTCTTGCCTGTGCATCCCTTGCAAAAGGTCCCATCAAACTAGAGGTTGTGTTTTAGTTTGTAAAATTATGCATGGCATGGAGAAAGCCTTTCTCACTCTCTCATAACACTAGAACTCATGAACATCCAACGAAGCAATGTTGGAAGAGTCAGGAGGAAGTCCTCCTTCACTCAGGGCATACTTAAACTACGTAACTCGCTCCCACCGCAGGCAGTGGGAGCCACCAACCTAAATGGCTTTAAAAGAGATTTCGGAAAAAACTGGTGGAGGAGGCTAAAGCTAACAATGACTACTAGCCTAAATACTTCTGAATTCAGAGTGCTTCTGAATACTAGTTGCTGGAAACCACAGGAGGGGAGAGTGGTCTTGTTCCCTGGATGGCCACTGTGAAAACTGGATCCAGCAAGCCCTTCTGATGTTCTTATTCTTGCTTTCCCTGCTTCCTCACCAGTCCATTGGCCTACAGTATGCATTGCATGGAAGCATGGGAACAAGTACACTAGCAAAACCATCAGGCTTTATACAGTAGCCAAAGGAAATGGAGCCATGATATTCATGCCAATGGCAGTAAACAATGACACCTTGAAGCTTTTCTAAAGCTCATCGCCAACGACTCACACAATGCCTCTTGGCATTAAGAACATAAGAAGAGCCTGCTGGATGAGGCCAATGGCCTGTCTAGTGAAACATTTGGTTCTCACAGTGGCCAACAAGACGCCTAGGAGAAGCCTGGAAGCAGAACCCGAGCGCAAGAGCCCTTTCCTCTCCTGCAGTTTCCAAAAATTGGTATTCAGAAGCATTGCTGCCTTGACTGTCGAGGCAGAACCATCATGGTGAGATCAGCTGGTGTGGACTTCAGAAGGTTAGCTCTTTTGGGGTTGGCGTGAGGAGGTGTGGATGTTCTCACTGGCTGAGGGTTTTCAGTTCATCCCACTTCTGAGGCTCACTTGTGCTTGATCCCGTTTGGGCGAAGAGTCCTGAGGAAGGGTGCTGCCAAAGGGTCAGCAAAGGAAGGAAACAGGCTGTTGACAAACTCGCCTCCTTTAACATAACGTAATTGTGCCCAGATTTTACAGCTTCCCGTTATTTCTCAGGGAGGCATTGCTTTCAGAACAAAACAAAAACTCCTGGGTACATTTCTCCCCTGCAAGAAGACGGTCATCACCAGCCTCCAGTCCTTTTTCTCTGTTTGTTTTTCTTCTTTTTTGGCATTCAGCATTCCCTGTTTCTTATGGACCCCGCCCTGAACCCCAAGTGCAGTACCAGCCCTGCCTCATTCCAGGCAGATGGAGAATCCCTGGGGGATCATGCTTCCTGCTGGGACTTTGCCAGACGCCCCCAGATTCCAAGGTGCGGTTCTTTCAGGCATGGAGGAACTTGCTGCAGGGTTGGATTCTGTCCTCACTCATCATCCTCACCCAACAGGAGGGATCTGCTGGATCTCCCTCAGGGGATAGGCTGTGCTGGTCCTTGAAGCCAGGTGCCTTCTTCCTCCAGCTTTGGTTCCAAAGGAGTGCTTTCTGCACAGCCCAGGAAATCATGCAGAAGAGCAGCAAATCATTGAGCCACACAGGAAACTGCTGCCCAAAGGATCCATGTCAGAGGATTGTTATTTTGAGAATCTGAGAGGCTTTGTGGCCAGTGATGTGCTTATCTTAAAATCTTTTCAACCAGAGAGCCAGTGTGGCGTAATGGTGTGTCTGACCAGGACCTGGGTGAGAGCAGGGTTGAAATCACCTCTTGGCCATGAAGCTCACAGGGTGACTTTGGGCCAGTCACTGCCTCTCTCAGCCTAGCCTACCTCACAGGGTTGTTGTGGGGATTAAATGAGGAGGGGTAGAATTATACAGGCCACCTTGAGCTCCTTGGAGGAAAAGGTAGGATATAAATCAGGCATTGGCAAACTCCGGCCCTCCAGATGTTTGAGACTACAATTCCCATCATCCCTAGCTAAAAGGACCAGTGATCAGGGATGATGGGAATTGTAGCCACAAACATCTGGATGGCTAGAATTTGCCTATGCCTGATATAAATGCAGTTAAAAAAATATGGGTGTACAGTATATCCCAAGGACAAAAGAAACACTTGCATGTCGCTGATCTTAGAAGGCCATGCAAATCTCTCAAAAACGATGGTCCTCCAAACTAAGATAGTTGAAGGTGGTAGATGACATGCCTACCTTGCTAGAATTGCTGATCATGCAGTGTGGCCAGCTTAATCAGACACTGCAGCGGATCGAATGGTGTGTGGGTGTGGGTGTACACCACCGGAAACAATGACTCTAACAGACCATCTTAAACTCTAAAAAAAACTACTGTTGATCTCCATACTTTGATGACAACCCTTTCAGCACAACCATATAGCATGTTAGCTCAGAGTTAATTCCCACTCAATAAGGTTCACTCCCATGTAAGCATGTTTAGGATTCCAGTTTTTGCTCTTCAATTTGGATAAATTTAAAACACATTTCTAGAGTGTCAGCCCAGGCTTTGGGGACCAACAAAGAGGATTTAATCAGATGCAATGCCATGTGTAATAGCCACCACAGTTGCCCGTCTGGTTGTCCTCCTGGAACGAGGCATCATAGGGCATTATGTAGAAGATTGCCAGGCTGAATGCCTTCTTAGGAAAGGACTGATCAGGAAGTAGCAGCAGCAGGGAGCCCTAGCCCCTATTTTTGATGATGATGATGATGATGATGAAAACATATTTTTATTAAAGATTTCTTGGTTTACAAAACTATGTGCAATGTCTCTTTTTTCAAGTTAAATTTTCTACAGATCAGTTTCATTTGTTGAGGCATTAGTGTTACATTAGGAAGAAAAGGGGGAAAGAGGTGGAGGGGGGCATGGTGAGTGGGGATGTATACACAGTTGTCCTGAGATGCTTCCCTTGATCCATCACCTAGGAACATGATCCATATTCCCAAACCATTTCCTAACACTGAACCAGAGTCAGGCCAGGAAAACCCTGTCCCTGGTTTGAGAGTGAAACCCTCCAGGTTCTGTTCTCTGGCAGTTCCCCAGCAATGCCAAAAAGTGTGATCACCACATTACATTAGGTGTGCTGTTCTCAAGCAACCTGACATGCCCAGCAAATCAGCCCTTGCAACAGCCCCTTCCAAACAAGCGTGGGTTGCGAAATCCTTACCTCTGAGCTGTCAGTTGCTTGCTGCTGCCTGAAGAAACTCTCTCCGCTACTCTGGTTAGACTCCAATTTCAGCACTCATCGCAATCATCCATTCCACCAGGGAAAAAAGTTCCCCCGCACAAGTTTTTCCCTCTGCCAGTTTTTGTACCTTCAGTTTGGATTTTTAAAAACAACAACAACAACAACCCCAAATCCTTTCTTCTTCCAAAGCCAGGCACCAAATAGTTTTCCAAATTTCACAGAGGGAAGCGATTCCGTCTCCTCCACTGAGCCGAATTCCTGCTTGCGAAGATTGCCTGGGCTCGTTTGTATCCCACACGGCTCTCTGGATATGCTGAGCAAAAGAAGAATGTGATCATATCTAAGCAATTTGCACATTAATAAGTTCCTGTTTTTGATGCGGCAGACTCCAGCCCCTCTTCGCCCGGACGGCTTCCCCTGTATCACTGCTCTTCTCCTCCTGCCTACAAACGTAACGCATCCAGCTTTGCAAAGGCATGGAGTGTGCAAACTGCGGCAGGAGGGAATCCCACCCCACTCGTACCACCTCCTAAGACAATATCCTGCCAAAATATTGCGACTGTTGCAAAACCTGGACTGGAGCATGCAAAGTTCTGTCTAGAGCCAGCAGGAGCTCAGCAAATTGCCACGGTGGGTGGAAGATGGGACAAAGAGGCCCTTCTGTGTCTGGCTTCATTTAAAAGTCATGGAGGATGAGGGTGAGGATGACATTCCAGTAGTAACCAGCCTAAGGAGTCATCTATGGTCACTTCTGCATCTGTTAATAAACATGTCACATATTCGAAGCAGCTTGTTAGCCACTTGGAAGGAACACAACTTTTTTCTAACAGGAGGCTGGCCTGGGAGCTGGATGCAAAGCCTGGGAGTGTAGCCTAGTGTAGCCAACTGAGGCTCAGTCCAAAGTCTGATTCAGCTAAATCTCTCTTGTGTCCATTTGTGCCTGTATAATGCATTAGTGTGCATTCACTGCTCTGAGGTTCATCTTCATGGAATAAAAAGCTATCAGACCAGTTTCACTCCTCACACCAGAGAACCCCATATTGGGAAAAACCACCTCTGTGACTCCTTTTCCCTGAGTACACAAATGATATTGATTCACTACATTGCACTAAGTACATTGCACTAAAACTTCAGCCCGATGGATGAATGGTGAAGAAACCGAAATGAAATGTTAAGAAAACCTCCACCAATCACAACCTTTCAGGTCATATTTAGGGCCAGTAGGGAAGAAAAACTGTGTTTGAATGTGGGCATTGGATGCTTCTGGCAAAATGGGCTTGAGCCCATGGAAACTTATGCCACCACTATGGCCTTTGAGGTGCCACAAGGCTCTTCAATTGTTTGGGACAGCTCAGGTGCCATTGTGGTTGCTAGGTGCAGCTGCTTGGGGGGTTTCTTGGAGGCACCTGGAGTCTGATTTGGGGGCATTGCAGTGAATTCTGGAATAAAGCCTTTGGCAACCATTGGGCTGAGAGTCTGAATGCTGCAGGAGGAGCCAGGACACCTCTGTGTCTTCACAACATGCTCCACTTGGGGGAGAAGAAGAAGAAGAAGAGTTTGGATTTGATATCCCGCCTTTCACTCCCCTTCAGGAGTCTCAAAGCGGCTAACATTCTCCTTTCCCTTCCTCCCCCACAACAAACACTCTGTGAGGTGAGTGGGGCTGAGAGACTTCACAGAAGTGTGACTGGCCCAAGGTCACCCAGCAGCTGCATGTGGAGGAGCAAGGACGCGAACCCGGTTACCCAGATTACGTGACTACCACTCTTAACCACTACACCACACTGGGGAGGGGGGGTCATCGGTGCTACTCAGTAGCGCAGATGATCCATAGCCCTGCCCTCACCCCCAGTTAGCTGAAGCCTCCCTTGCGGTTGTGTTTCTACCTGCTGCTGCAGACCTGCTGTCACATGTGATGTCATGCAGATGGAAGTGGTTTGGGGGAAATGGCCTCCCAGGCCCAAGTACGACCTGTGCTGGGTGGAATCAGCCCCACGGGCCAAAGGATCTCCACCCCCTTTGTAGTGCATCAGCAAAGTGAATGTTAGCACTGAAATTTTTCAGCAAACAAATGGTGTTTGCCAACCCTGATATACAAAAATGCTCCAGGCATTGTCCTAAGCCTCGTTGCAAAGGTCTCACATTTTACATTTTGTGGTTGGGGGTGTGTGAGAGAGAAGGGCTTTTTAACATCCACGCACACTGATTGTGTAGGAGTGTTTGCAGAAAATAGCTTATACCAGATCTCAGTTGAACCCACCACAGGAAAGATGCAACTTTGTTGCTAGGAAAAAAGGAAGGGCAAATGATGGAGTTTTCAAGGACTAGCAAATGAGGCAGAAGCAAGAAAGAAAATTGCACTAAAGGGGAAGGGAAACAGCAGCTCTGTAGGACCCCAGAGATTCCTATTGCCTGGTGTCCAATCAACTCACTTATCTGTTAGGGCTTTGACATCACTCATTGGCTAAAACCACAAATAAGGCTGAGAGGGGCCAGGCTGGCTTATCTCACAGAAGTCAATTAGAAGCTTTGCTTGGTAACATTCTTTCCAGGAAGGCTAGATACTTATTGTCAAATGAAATCTCAGAGTTTGGGGTCCCTGCTGGCTGCAGTGCCTGGTACATAAGTAACCCCCACCCTTGCTTCTTGGCAGGCCTGGTCCTCTTCCTCCGACCTGCTCCCTCACTTCCAGCACCAGCACCTCCTGTTTCTAGGAAAGCAAGTGCTCCCTGGACCCAAGACGTGCCCAAGGTGGAAGCAGCCCACCTCAGGCAACCAATTGCAATGGGCCTTGTTCTCCAATGAGAGGAAGCCTCAGAACGTAGCATAGGCCAGTGCTTGGTTCACTGACATGTAGCTAGTATGTGCAGCTCATTGTGATCCTCATCCCAGTGTGTATCTGTGTTCACACCCTAAGCAACAAGAATTTACACAAAACAAAAATGGGGGGGGGTGAATCCTTTTTTGGTTAGTGACAAAGGCTTTTCTGTGGTGGCTTCTCTGGGACACTCTTCCCAGGTAAACAGGCCTCCTTCTTGGTTGGTCTTTAGAAGAACTGTAAATATGTTCTTCATTCCAGGCTGCAGTTAGTTCACCATGTTTATGGTGTTCTGCTTTAGCAAATGTCATACATGGTTCTCCCCCCCCCCATTTAATCCCCACATCAACCCTGTGAGGGAGGTTAGGTGGAGAGGCAGAGACTGGCCCAAGGTCGCCTAGTGGGCTTCATTGCTGAGAAGAGATTTGAACCCTGGTCTCTCAGGTCCTAATCTGCCATTCTAACCACCACACCACACTGGCTCCCAATCTACTAGAGAGTAGTACTATGAAACTACTAAACTAGCAAATCTCTATAGTTGCGCTCTCTCTTTTGTTATTTTCTTGTCATTTTAATATTTATCGTATAATGATGACGTTTGAGGTTATAAACTACCTAAGGAGGGTAGGTACCCCAAAAGGTAGGCTAAAGAGCAGCTAATACATAAATAATACCCCACCCGCCAAGCAAACTCTGTCTCTATAAT
This sequence comes from Podarcis liolepis, assembly GCF_965112155.1. Classification (NCBI taxonomy): domain Eukaryota; kingdom Metazoa; phylum Chordata; class Lepidosauria; order Squamata; family Lacertidae; genus Podarcis; species Podarcis liolepis. Next base: position 58,414,588 of record NC_139561.1, on the reverse strand, counting down.
CTATGACTCCTCCATATATTATCCGTCATTCCTTGGCATCCAACTAGCTCCAAAACAGATTGTCAAAAACAAGCCAAACATCTAGTTTGAATAGGAATGAGGATTTGACCACGTACCACAACATCTGAGTTTGTGCCATCTAAACTGATAGGGATTTGGAGGTGCATCGCAGGTTGCTTGTTCTGAGAATAACAAGGCAGTTTTTGTGTTGGGATTCCTTGCCAGTGTTTGGCCAACAGACATGTTTCTGTCTGGATGTTGCTGCAGGGATGTTGTGGTATCATATTATTTATGAGGGAAAGCCCAGGAGGCCTTTCTGAAGGCGTCATGCGGTGTTATCTCTGTGGTATTTAATTGATGCCACCCTTGTTGGAGGCTGATTGCCAGGATGTCTTGATTCTTCTTCCTCTGCCTGGCTCCCTCCCAAGACAGTGCCAAATATGCAGTTCAGCATTTGCCTACTACGCTTTATCCTTTCTGCCTGTGAAGAGAGAGCAGGAGAACAAAATGGTAGAAGGGCCAGGAGTCGAGACTGATCAGGTGGCTCCAACAACATCTTGCCGGGGGTGGGGTGGGGAATCAATGCATGAAAGCTAGGGCTGGAGAGAGCAGGCTCCTGGTATGCTACACAAAATGCACAGAGCGGGAAAGTGAGTCAGGAATACAGAACCACAGTGGGGCTGGTAGGAGGCTGGCATGGGATCCAGTGTCTGTAAGCACCACCCCACAGCTGTAGAAAAGGAGGAACTTCCTACGGTGGCTTAGGAGAGCCTTCACCAATGTGGTGCCTTCCATATGCTTTGAACACAAGAATACCAGAAAATAAGAACAGTCTGCTGGATCATGGCCAATGGCCCATCTAGTCAGCATCCTGTTCTCACAGCAGCCAACCAGATGCTCCAAAGGGAAACTCACAAGCAGGATTTGAGCACAAGAGTACAACCTTCCCTAATCCTTGACAGTTGGCCATTTCTGACTGCTGGGGCTACCTGGCTCCATCAACACCTGGAGAGTGCCGGGTTGAGGAAAGCTGACTTAGAGGAAAGCACTCTCCCCTCCTGCAGTTCCCAGCAACTGGTATTCTAAGTATTCCTGCCTCCGGCTGTGGCAGCAGAACACAGTCATCATGGATAGTAGTTGTTGATAGCCTTCTCCTCCATGAATTTGTCCAATCTTCTTTTAAAGCTATCCACGTTAGTGGTCATCATTGCGTCCTGCGGGGAAAAGTTCCACAGTTTAACTATGCACTGCATCTAGTAGGACTTTCTTTTATCAGTCCTGAATCTTCCAGCATTCAGCTTCATTGGCTGTCCATGAGTTCTAGTGTTATGAGAGAGGGAGGAGAACTTTTCTACATCCACTTTCTCCATGCCCTGCTCTAAACCCTTCCCATGTTTTGTGGGTCCCAAATGGATACATTTGGAGAACCAGAATGGCCCCTAAGGAAGCCTATTTTCCAGCTGGAGCCTCTTTTCCCTTCCATTGACTACTGTTGTTCTCGTGATCTGCTCCAGATGGCTTCACTCTTCTCACATTGACATTTGAAGTCGCCTGAACGCTTTTTGGAATTTATTTTAGGTGGAAGATCTACTTAAGCAGAAGCTATAATTCTTCTTTAATGAGCCACAGTCCATTTCTGCCTCGCTGAAGGACGTATTGGGGGCTGGTGACATATTGCTTAGGCCAAGCCTGGTGACTCATCCCCCTCCCACCCAAAAATCGCTCTCTCAGGGAGATGGAATGAGGTTGGAAAACAAGAGAAGCTGAGTACATATCAAAGGAGAATTACACTCACTGTGGCATGAAGTGAGGAGGACGTTGGCAATTTCCATTCAGTTGCTTGCTCCAACCCACCTAATGACCAGGGCTCAGGCTTGAGGCTGTGGGGTCATAGCTGTCAGGGTGCTGCGATCCACTTTCTGGGCCAGGTGAAGGTGAAAAGGGTTCACCCAAGCCTGAGAAAACCCCTCGCCTCCAGGGGTTGCGTGATCACCTATCCACAATAGTGCCTGACCTGGCGGTAAGCGCCATTTCACAACAGATGAAACATGTACGAATCATTTTTATTTTTTTCTTCTCTTCTCTTCTTTCTTTATGCTTCTACTTCCCCCTTATTTTTATTCAGTGTCCCCCAACAGCACCCGAAACACTGCCCTAGAAGGTGACAAACCAGCACATATACATTTATCACGCATATTATGTCTGTATCACTGTGTTGAGTTTACAGACATTTTTTCCTTGTTTTTTCCTCTGTTGCCAATGTGCCTGTTTGACAGAACAGGGGAGGGGGAATTTTCTTTACTGACAGACTCCACCCTTCTGTGTTGCTCCTCCCCCCCCCGAAAAGAATTGTGATAGTTTGCCACCAGGTGGAGTGAAGATTCTGATGAAAATATCCTTCCAAATTCCAAATGTTCAAATATAAAAGGAGGACAGAGTCTTGGATTTTATATAATTTTTCTCTTGAGTAGATGTTTCCATAATGACAATGAGTGGGGTTAAAGCCTCACATATTTATGGGAATCTGTAACCAGTAAATGATGGCCTTCTTCCTAAGATGGTTTGTTATTAAGCCAAGCAGAGAGATTAACTCCATTTCTGATGTCAGTTGTCTTCGTGGCAAAACAGAAATGTACTCAGGTGGTACTCTGTGCCTGCATAGTGGAAGAGCTAGCCAGTTCTAACTGGATGCAGCATTGTGAAAAAGAGCTTAACTCCTAGATCTTTATTCAGAGACAAAGCACAGGATGTATGTTTATTTATGCTTCATGGCAGGAGTTCAAAATTCCACATGCTCTAGGTGGCAGTGCTGAGCTATGTCGGAATATAAGGTTTCATCACAGCCTCAGAATCCTTCCTTTGAATCCATTACACAAAGACAAATGTCACTTCACTGCAGCCAACATTTACTTTTTCACACAACACTTATTTAAACAATGGAATTCACTCCCACAAGATATAGTGATGGGCTCCTTTAGGAAGCAAGGCAGGATGGATGGATGGATAGATAGATAGATAGATAGATAGATAGATAGATAGATAGATAAATAAATAAATAAATGACAGTGCTATTTTTCTAGTAAAAGAGGTACGAGAACTCACCATGAATGTCTCTCTTGTTCTCTTATAATGGCAATGGTGCCCACCTTAGAGGTGCTGGTAAGTTCCAGCTGGAAAAAAAAGCCCTGGCAATAGATGTTTTTAAAAAGGAGTTTATTGCCTTCAGCTGTGGAGGCAGAGCATACAGTAGCCGTTGTGGCTAGTAGGCTACTGTATGCTCTGTCTCCACAGCTGAAGGCAATAAATGCTTCTAGATACCAGTCGCTGGAAACCACAAGAGGGGGAAAGGCTCTTGCGCTTGAATCCTGCTTGTGGGCAGGACATCTGGTTAGCCACTGTGAGAGCAGAATGCTGGACTACATTGGCTCCCCTTTATCTCGAACTAGAAGCAGGGATTTTCTGGTGTTTTTATTTCATTACCTTTGACCACTATTTGCTTTGGTTAGCCAATAGCTCCTTGGCTTCAGCAGCTAAGGGTGCTTCTGCACCAGGTATGTGGTTCCCCCCCTCCCCCAAATCACAAGTCTACAGATACGCAACATGCATGGTAAGTAATGCAAAACGTATTAAAAAAAATACCATAACTTTATGCCATGAAAGTCTTGGTAACCCAAATATTAAAGATGAATAGCTGGTGTCTCTCTAGGCCCTTTTATTTACTTATAAAAAATTTTTTATATACTGCTCTGTCATGAAAATGTATCACAGCGATCTACAGCAATAAAGGATAAAACAGTACAATAAAGGCCATAAAAAAGTTAAAAGCAGACATCAATTAACCATTTTGGAAGGATGCATTCTTAATTGCCAGCAAAGGCCTGGCAGAACAGAAAAGTTTTCAGCAGGCATTTACTCTAAATGTGGAGTGGAGGGGGGTTGTTTGTTGCAATTTCTTAAAAATATATAGCAAAATAATACTATAATATGGGCAAGGTCAATGCCTATGTCATTGCTCTTGATATGGTTGAGAGTTCCCTCCTCAGCTAGGCAAAACTGACCAGAATTACTCAGGAGTAAATACACCATATACGCAAGTTGACTACATAATAACTTCAAACCAGTGCTATTTTTCTAGAAAAATAGGGGCTGGAGCTCACCCTTGTTCTCTTAGAATGGCAATGGCGCCCACCTGAGAGATGCCAGAGCTGAGCTCCTGTGTGAGCTCTGGCTGATAAAAGCCCTGCCTCAAACTCTTAATATCCAAGAAACAGACATGGGCTTTAACAACCATTTCTAACCATGTTCTGGTCAAAAGTGAATTAGCATATGCATTTCACACAAAACAAACCCAATCCTGGCAATTAAACCCTTCACTTCTACAAAGCAGGCTTGCAACAACAACAAAAACCCAATAGATGACATAAAACAGGGGTTGAGGTTTTTTTGGTAATTCATCAGCTGGAGGCTTATTCCACTGATCTGCTATGGCATACACTGAGGGCAGTTTTGAAAGGTACCTTTATACAAGAATGGAGTTGAATTAAGAAGACAGGACAAGAACAGAAAGAGCTTTTAGTACAAGAAATTAAGAATTTAGAACTAAGATATAAAAGGGCTGGGAGCAACAGGGTATACTGAATACTAACTAGGAAAATAGCAGAACTAAATTCCTTAGAGGGAAATAGAATTGCAGGATCCCCCAGTATATTAATCAGTGGTGTTATTTTTTATTAATATTGATAAATTAATTAACTTAAAATATGTATAAGTATCATTTTTAAAAACTGAAGTGGTTTCCAATAATATCTATATATAAAAATTTTAAAAACCCAGAGAACATCAACTAACTAATGGGCATAAATGCATTCTTAATTGCCTGCATAAGCTTGGCAGCATAGAAACATATTCAGCAGGCTTTTAAAGACTTAAACAGAAGGTGCCTGCTTAATCTCTATCAGCAGAGCATTCCGCAAGATTGGACCAAAGACACTAAGGGCTGTATTTCATGTTGATGGCAAATGAGCTTTGCCAATTCAAGGGACAACCAACACCAGGCCTGCAGAGGATCTCAGGGACAGAGCCAGGATATAAGGCTTTGGGTGGTTCCTAAGGTATCCTGGAGACAAATTGTCCAGGGCTTTGTAAATTAATTCAAATACCTTGAGTGTGGCTCAGCAGTAGATGGGCAGCCAGTGCAGGTATTTTAACAATGGTATCACATTTTGTCGGTCATGCCCTCCCCGCCCCACCAGCAATCTGGCTGCTGCATTCTACACCAGCTGGAGCTTGGGACCAGACCAAAGGGCAGCCCCATGTGGAGAACCCTGTGATAATCCAGCCTTAAGCTCATCAATGAATGAACTACACTGGTCAGGCTGTCCCTGTCGATGAATGGCCTTAGCTACTAAACTAAAGCTGGAAAAGTCACAAGCAGAATCAAAAACATGAAAGTCATAGTAGTAGTATCTTTAAAAATAAAAAGCCAGGAGAAGGCCATGTGCAGCAGGATAAAAACATTCTGGAACCTTTGGAGCAATTTTTTGGCTATGTTCTGTCTACACAGTCAGAGGCAGCAATGCTTCCAAAAACCAGTTGCTGAAAGCCGCAGGGAAAGTGCTCTTGTGCTTGAATCCTGCTTGTGGGTTTTCCCCAGGCATCCGGCTGGCCACTGTGAGAACGGGATGCTGGACTAGATGGGTCGTTGGCCTGATGTAGCAGCCCCCTCTTGTGTTCTGAAGCTTTTGTGGGCTTGCTTCTTGGTGCCAGCCAATCAGTGGGTCATACAGACACCCCCCCTGCCGAGAGCGGAATGCTCACAGGGGATGGAATGTTGGTTGCTCGTCTGCTAAACATTCTCACCATTTTGTTACCATTTATGAAGGGGTTGTGATGAGACGCATTGGCTAGAATGCTAAAATAAATAACTTTCCCAGACTATAAATATTTAAAAACCCTTTGTCTGAAAACAACTCGGCCTGTTCGGTCATCACACTTGCGTCAAAATGTCAAGCTCTCTCGTTTCCAGCTGCTTCCTTACGGGGAGGGCTGCAGCTCAGGAGCACAGCAGAAGGTATTTGGTGCTGAGGCTGGAATGAGCCAAATGTGGATCCACGAATGCAGGTATGAGGAACCTGTAGCCTCGTCCCATCCCAATACCTGATGTGGTTGACCTACAACCCACCATCATCCCTGGCCATTGGCCATGTTGGCTGATAGTAGCTGACCAACATCTGAGGGCCTTCCAAGAACTAAGGTGTCAGGTTCCCTCCTTTCTTTCTTTTTTAACAACAATTGATTCTCTGAGTAGGCTTGGGGTCTCCTTCATCAGGCCCCAAGCAAGGATACTTCGTTTTGGCATCACAAAGGATTGCAGAGCAAAATACCCACATTGCTTGGGTAAGATTGATCCCACTGACATCAGCAGTGAGTGGGGAGTTTGCCACAAGAGGGAAATCCTTTCCTAACCTCTCTCCTACTGCAATCTGCTTTGATAACTGATCTGGAAAGAGACATGCTTCGTGGAGAAAGGTCATAATTCAGTGGTAGAGCACTTATCTTTCAGGTAGAAGGTTCCAGATTCAATCCCCGACATCTCCAGTAAGAGGTGGGATTGTCCTCTGTCAGAAATTCTAGAGAGCTTCTGCCAGTCCATGTGAAAAATACTGAGCTAGAGGCATGGGCGTGACCAGGGGTTTTGTTGGGGGGGGGAGGCCTTTTGTTAGGGGGGGCAGAACCTTAGTTTGCTATGCATTTTTATTTAGTTTTATTGATGGGGGGGCAGCTGCCTCTCCCTGCTCCCCCTTTGCCATGCCCATGGCTAGAGGGATCAATGGTCTTACCTGGTATAAGCCAACTTTCTATATCCTTCACCTTTACACACACACACACACACACACACACACACACACACACCCTGCCCTGAATTGTGTTGAATGGAAGACTTGTTGTTCACAGCTCTGTATTGCAAAGTATATTTATTATGTTCCTTTCTTCTGCTAGGTACAACCACATCCCAGAGCCAGAGATGGTCAGATGACCATAGAATCATAGAATCATAGAACTGGAAGGGACCCAGAGTGTCATCTAATCCAACCCCTGCAATGCAGGAATCACATCACTCATTGGTTCCAGATCTCGGAGCCCTTCTGAACCCTTCCAGATTAGACCACCCAACAAACCAGGGCTCCCCTGCATTAACACCATGGACTGAACCCTCCTCAGATGTTGGCCTCTGCCTTTTCTTGCCTCACTCTTCAGTGAACTAGGAGGTGAGGCTGAGCTGCCAGTCTCTTGAGCTCTGCCACCTGAATTCTAGCTACTTAGGTCTAGTTTCTTACACAGTTTTGAAGGCAGGGGGGGTGTTTGCCTCCATCAGGGGTAGGATCTACTGATAGATCACTAGGCGATTTGCAGTGCATTGGCAAGGTTTCCTGACTCCAAAGTGCTTTAACGAGAACAATAAAGCCTTTTTCTCTCCCTCTCTTCTAAATTGAGCTGTTTGAATCCCTTGCCTGTAGTAGCTCCGGAGCAAATTTGTCCTTGCCTCTGCAGGCCACGCCAGAGTGTGGCTCATGGGGTGCAGTTAGTAATTGATGACACTGCCCACCAGCTCCCCTCTCCCCACCTGGCTCTGGTTAGTAGGCCTTGGGGTTCTAGCACAACACAAAGAGTGGAGCCTGAAGGCTGCCCACACCTGTTTCAAATCACAAATCAGTCAGCTTGAATCAAGGAAGCAAATATTTTCTTTCCAGGACTTGTTGGTGTAGAGAATAGTTTGAAATAAAAGGGCAAGATAAGAAGACATGGATACTAAAACTGAATTTTAAAAAGATCAGACTTGATGCCAAATGTAGATCTCATGTTCTGAAGGGGCCATCACCTAATTCAAAAGGGGCTTGAGACATGTAGGGTGGGGGGCTGGCTGGCTTGGATGACCTTGTAAATGGCCTCTACAGCAGACTGCACAACTACCAGAAACCATCTCACAAAGAAGAGCCTTCATGATGAAATAGCTAATGGTGTCATGTGAAATAAAAACGAAGACCCTGGGTACAATTACCATCTTTATTGTCACCATCCTTCTCATCCATGGGAGCTTGATCATATTCCATAAATAAAGGGTCTTTTTAATACCTTTAAGAAGTTGTGTAAACTGGAATTTTTCAGCATGGGCCAAATTCTTGGGAATCATTACCCCTAAATATTCTAAGGCAGTGAGTCAAAGTTTTGCATTTTACACTGTACCTTTGGCATGATAGTCATGAGTAGTATTTTGGATTTGCAGAAATTTATTTACAGTCCAGCTACAGTGCCATATTTCCTGATCACGTCATTTTATTATTCATTTATTAAAATGTATATACTGCTTGATTGTCAAATAAACAAACAAACAAACAAACCTCAAAATGGTTCACAAAAAGAATCGCTTCTGCAAGGCAAACTTCTTATCTCAACCACCTGCTTGGGTTCTTTAAGAGTGTCAACAAACATACAGATAGAAGAGATCTAGTTGACATGGTGTACTGGGACTTTCAAAAAAAATTTCAACAAGTACCTCACTAAGCTGAGCAGTCAAGGAATAAGAGGAGAGTGCTTGTTCTCCAAGTGGAGAGAAATAGAAAATGGAATTCCCCCAAGGATCGATATTGGGACTTGTGCTTTTTAAGTTGTTTATAAACAATCTAAAATTAGGAGGAAGCAGAGAAATCACCAAGTGTGTGGGAATAAAATTAATTACTAACAACGATTGGATAAATGACGAACAGACAGTTTTTGAGTATGCACTCTGGCAGCAAGACAGAAGATGTCTCGACATAAACTTGATTTTGGGGAGCTGGGGCTGGGACAGAAAGATGGTCCTTTACTCTGGACTTCTTCTCCCCTTATTCTGCCATGCTGCAGGGCAGGCAAGTCCACCTGGGTTGAGGCCTCTCTGATTGTGAAGCAGAGAGGAAGAACCACCCCCTGCTAAACCTAAAAGCTTGTAATGAATTATGGGGCAGACCTTCCCCCATCTCTTTTAAGGGTTGGGCAGGACACACGCCAACCCTAAAAGGGGACTCTGCTGCACTCTGAGGTACAGTTTTGCCCATCTAAAGAGTCTGCAAAAATTGCAGCACTTTGTTGTAGTCTTTAAGTGAGGGTTTTTTCCTCTCTTGATCGTTTTCCCCTCAAGGATGTTGGGTTTTGATGTGAAAGCTTCAAGTTTTCACATCAAAGCCATCATTTTTAACTACAAAATTTCAAACCTTTCTGTGTCTGTTTCTTGAGGAGCAACCCCGCTTTCCTTGCCTGAGAAGTTTGATTTGTGAAATGTGGCAAGACGGAACGGAGGTTGGGAAGGAAAGGGTTTTATTTCCCAGGGCCCAAGATTGCTGCTTTCTGTCTTCCACTCCCCATGGAAGAGCTTAGGTTACACCAAACAAACCTCATTTGTTGTAGACAGCTTCCAATTTTTGTTCCTGACGAACACACATTAGATATTTTACTCCTTTGGGTCAGCTGGTGGTTTGTGAGGGAAAGGCTGAGTGTTCCAGGGGTTAGAATATCAGCTTGACTAACAGCCACCACAGGCATGAAGGCATTTTGGGGCGTCTCTCAGCATCGGGGCTGTCTAGTTTTCAATTATGGCTCTACTGCTGCCCTCCCTGTGGCCTTCAAACTTCAGATGGAGACACAGTGGCCGTAGTCTTAACAGAAAACACATACCCGCATACAGCTCTCTGCCCTTTTGCTTGAGGATTTTTGCTTGTCTCAGGTTGTGAACCTTTGCATGCTGTTAGGGAGAGGAGCAGGCCGGATCCTGGCATCATCTGACCACTTCTCCTCCTCCATCTTCTTTCCCCACAATGTCCCTCTCGGTAAGAGCTGCCTGCTAGTTCCTTAACTCAAGCCATGCATCAGGCAAGTTGTGAAATGAATTTCAGGGGGGGAATAAGATGCTGCAGATAAAGGATGGTTTTGCCTCACTCCAAATGTCAGTCATGTTTATCTTTTACCCCATACGGTGAAAATACTCAGAGGGGTGAGGAAGGGTGAGAAGTTGGGAGACCTGGGATAATTTGGCAGTGACAGCTCATTGGCTTTGACTGGCCACTGTGAGCCTCAGACAAAGCTTGGGTGGGTGGGTGGGTGGGAAGGAGGCCCCCTTATGCCTCAGGTGTTTTCTCCCAGTCATGGGAAATGCAAATATCCCAAAGGGAAATGCTTTTTGAAAGGAAGCTGACAAGAATGCAAAGTATCAAGTTTAATTCCTCACGATTTTCCTTACTCATTCTGCCATCATCCCTATTAAAATCTGGAGATTTCTTCTTCCTCCTCCTCCTCCTCCTCCTCCTCCTCCTCTTCTTCTTCTTCTTCTTCTTCTTCAATTTAGATACCGCTCTTCATCCAAAGATCACAGCAGGGTTACAATGTAAAACATAAAATAAAAACCACAAAATATGTAACAAAAACTACAAAAGCATTTTTTTAAAAAAACAAGCACATTTAAAAGGTCATAGATTAATCATCCAAAGACCTGGTTGAAGACAAATGTTTTTGCCTAGTACCTAAAAATATATAATGTAGGTGCCAGGCGAGGCTCCCTGGGGAGAACATTCCACAAATGGGGAAACACTGCAGAAAACGCCGGTTTTTGTGTTGCCACTCTCTGGACCTGCTGTGAGCAGGGCATACAAAGAAGAGCCTCAGATGTTGATCACAGGGTCTGCATCAATTCATATGCAGAGAAGCAGTCCTTGAGGTATTGCAGTCCTGAGTCATTTAAGGCTTCATAGGACAAAACCAGTACAGTATTTTGAATTGGGTGCAGAAACTAATTGGCAGTCAGTGAAGTTGGGCTAGGATTGGTGTTATATGCTCAAACCGTCCTGCCCTGGTTGCCAGAGTCTGTACCAGCGGAAGTTTCCAAACCATCTTCAGAGACAGCCCCACATATAACACATTGCAGTAATCTAACCTAGAGGTTAGACATCAGAAGTTAGTTATCCCTGTGTAGAAAGCTCCTTTTTCCTTCATGGGGTGGGGTAGGGGGCAGCCAGGGGCATAGCTAGCTGCTTTGGCACCCAGAGCGGCAGGACGGGGCGAGCCAACCACGGGGGCATGGCAGCAATCCACGCATGGGGGTGGGGTGATCCGTGCACAGGGATGGCGCAGCGAGCTGCCCACAGAGTAGGCAGCTCTGGCGGATGCAAGCCCCACACTGCCATTTCAGGCAGCGTGGGACCCCAAGCCACGACGTCACTCCCAGGAGAGACGCATGGCTCGGGTGCCCTGTAGGCCAGGCCCCACAGTAAGTGCCACCCCACGCAGTGTGCCATTTTGCCACCCCCTCAGGGATGACACCTGGGGCAGATCGCACCCCCTGCACCCCCCCTTCCTACGCCCCTTGGGGCAGCCACATTTTCTCTTTCTCTGGTGCTGAACAATGGGCCTCACTACTATCTGTCCTGATCACCGAAGAATTGATGATTGCCGAAGAATTGATGCTTTTGAATTATGGTGTTGGAGGAGACTCTTGAGAGTCCCATGGACTGCAAGAAGATCAAACGTATCCATTCTTAAGGAAATCAGCCCTGAGTGCTCACTGGAAGGACAGATCGTGAAGCTGAGGCTCCAATACTTTGGGCACCTCATGAGAAGAGAAAACTCCCTGGAAAAGACCCTGATGTTGGGAAAGATGGAGGGCACAAAGAGAAGGGGACGACAGAGGACAAGATGGTTGGACAGTGTTCTCGAAGCTACCAGCATGAGTCTGACCAAATTGCAGGAGGCAGTGGAAGACAGGAGTGCCTGGCGTGCTCTGGTCCAAGGGGTCAAGAAGAATTGGACACGACTAAACGACTAAACAACAACTATCTGTGCTTGGCTTTGGACAGATACAATAGCCAACTTCAAATGCCTGAAAGACTGCTACTTCCTTCTTTGCTGCAGCTCCAGAAGGCAGGACTTGAACCAATGGATTCAAATGACAAAGACGGAGATTCTCACAAAACGTTAGAAAGAACTTTCTGAGCTGCTTAGCAGTGAAACGGGCTCCCTCGGAAGGTGGTGGACTCTTCTTCAGTGGAAGTATTTAAACAGAGGTTGGATGGCCATCTGTCAGGAGGTTGGACTAGATGGCTCTTGGGGTCCCTCCCAACTCTACAATTCTATGATTTTACTATTTACGTGGTGGTACCTTTGTTTCATTTGGGCCTGATTCGCAGATGCATCAACTGAATCTGGAGCAGAAAATAAGTGTATGTATTTTTTTAATAGATATATTTTCAAAAGGACATCTGCTTCTTCCTGACTAGGCCTATGTGTCAGCAAAGAGCTCTTGAAATTTCTGGTCCAGATTCTGGTCTCAGCTCCCCTCTGGTAGCTCCCAACCTGCCTAGCTGCAGCCTGTGATCCCAAATCCTTGCACGGTCCTGGAAGCCAACTCCTTGCTAGACTCAGGACCAGGTAGCCCCCTCCCCACTTGTTATCTTGTTTAGGGAAGAACATTCTTGTGGGCAAGACCCCTGATAAAGACCTCGAATATTTGCCGTCTGCAAAGAGAGATAATGTGAGATGGATATGGAAGGTTCCTGGGGTTAACTTAAGGAGGAGAAGGAGGGAATGTAAAGGCAAGGAACGGAATGTGTGGTCTCTTCCTCTCCCATCACCAGAAGTGAGGGGTGCTTGGTGGGGCAGGGAGAGAGGGGGCCTCTCTTTCTGTGGGTGGCAAAGCGAGGGTGGCTTCACTCTTCTTACCTTCACAAATGCTACAGAATTCATCGGCTCAGCTTCTGTGGCAGTAGAAAGGATTGGTGGCCCAGCATCACCCAGGCCACCTATTCAGTGCTAATAATAATAATAATAATAATAATAATAATAATAATAATAATAATAATTAATTTATTACTTATACCCCACCCATCTGGCTGGGTTTCCCTAGCTACTGAGGCTTAGCTGAACACACACACTTCTGAATTAGGTGGGACAATAAAAGTTGTTGAACTTTTTCCCCAAAAAATGTTTTTGAGCTATTTTTAGGGAAATTCAGATTTCCCCAGACACTTCAGTGATTTCCGCCCAGACACTGTTTCCAAAGGCCAAACCCTTAAATTGTGATGGATAGGCAAACAAAAGGAATCTTCCTTTCCAATGCTTTGCTATGGATACAAAGTGACTGGATGTCACAGCTCCTTATTAGCTGATGCCCCTCTGACATTTCATATAACCATATAGTTGTAGAGTTGGAAAGTGCCCCAAGGGTCATCTAGTCCAACCCCCCTGCAAGGCAGGAATCACAGCTGAATAATCCCTGATGCACGGCCATTCAATATCTGCCTAGAAACCTCCAATGGAGGAGAGCCCACCACCTTCTGAGGGAGTCCATTCTACTGTTGAACAGCTCTGTCAGAAAGTTCTTCCTAAGGTTTAGTCAGAATCTCCCTTTTTTCGTCACTTGAATTCACTGGCTCAGGTCCTCCCCTCTGGAGCAGCAGGAACAGGCTTGCTCCATCTTCCATGTGACAGCCCTTCAGATCTTTGAAGATGGCTCTCATATCACCTCTCAGTCTTCTTGGCCTCAAGTGCACCATTAGTTCATTCCCCTCCCCCCTCCAATCTGGTTATGCCAGTTTAAAAGTCTAAGCAATTTCCCTTGCCCCCCCCCCTTTTCCTACATTCTTGCACTCCCTCATGCGTTTCTTGCTTCTAGCAAATGGCTTGCTTCTTACTCCACAATGGTAGCTCCTGTATTTGCTCACCATCCTCCCTTTCCCCTTTTTTCTTTCACTTACTTCCCTGCCCCCCAGACCCTCAAATTGCTTCTGCACAGCTTGATTTAGATGGTAAGCTCTTTGTGGGCAGGGCCCTGTCAGAATTGCCTCTGTGAAACTCCATAAGGTACATGTATGGATAAATTGATGACCTTACCTGGGGCCAGATTAAGACCTTTAGAGGCCCTAAGCACTTAAAAGATTTTGGTCCATCCCCCCATATATCTAATTCAAAATATAAAAAATAAAAAACAATATATCATTAATATTACTATTTGTATTATTGTATCTATACACGTATGTGGTTTTGGGTTTATTCATTTATTGTGGGTTTTTTGCAGAACCTGGTTCAGCTACACCATATAAAAAGGTAAAGGTAAAGGGACCCCTGACCATTAGGTCCAGTCATGACCGACTCTTGGGTTGCGGCGCTCATCTCGCTTTATTGGCCGAGGGAGCCGGCATATAGCTTCCGGGTCATGTGGCTAGCATGACTAAGCCGCTTCTGGCGAACCAGAGCAGTGCATGGAAACGCCATCTACCTTCCCGCCGGAGCAGTACCTATTTATCTACTTGCACTTTGATGTGCTTTCGAACTGCTAGGTTGGCAGGAGCTACACCATATGGTCCATGGTAAATCCGGGAATGGAAAGTTTCTAGGTGCCCTCCTTCCCTTGATGCCCTAAACACATGCTTATTTTCCTTAATAGTTAATCCAGCCCTGCTCTCATCAACAGGCAGGGTTTTGCCAGCAGCAAAGTTAGTCCTGCTTCTTTCCATCAGGTAGAGACTTCACTGCTTTGTTCCAGCATCTTACCATAAATGCTACCCAGAAAGAGTCATGCAGTCTTTTGCAGGACAAACACAACATTTTCAAGGCACTTGCCTCAAGAATGGGAGAATGAAAAGTGCCCATCAGCCCACAAGGAAGTATTCCCCTTTGGCCAGCCCCTTTGGCCATAAGCCCTCTATGGCTTCTGTGGATACTGGCTGGTGCTTCTGGCACCCTGCTGTCACCAGACAGCCCCACCTGGTCCTTCCAACCTTCTCCTGCTGCTCCCAGGGTGTCTCACAGCTGCCGCAAATGCTCCCTGCTCACATTCCCTTCCAAAGCTGCATGACAGAACTTCCGATCCTGGCTTCCCCCCTGCAGGAGGCTCGTCAGCTGATTCCGCACATCGTTGGAATAATATAATAGGGGATCCGGCTGCTGCCCAGACATGCTAATCCCACAGCAATTGTGTGGCCTTCCTAGTGGTGTTAGAAGCTCAATGCAGGCTCTGCAACCATAGCACAAATGGTAATCTGTGCAGAAGGAAACAAACCCAGTCCTCAGCTATTTCATCCCAAAGCATTTGCGATAAGTGGGATTGTGTTTAATAAATGTTCACAGGAAATATCCTCTTAAGATGGGCAATATGCGACAGCCTCTCTCTGAGGGGTCTTTAAGGTGGCATAACCATGGGGGCTGGCCATAACCTCTGGCTCAGCAGGTGGATGCTTTCTAGCAGTTTGAAAGAAGAAACTGCAATACGGTTGGGAGGAGGGGTGATGGTTGCCTGGAACAAGGCTGTCTAACAAGGCTCATTTCATCTCACTTATAACATCACCATTATATTGTCTTACATAAAATTAAACTTAAAATCACATTTGCCTTTGAAGAGAATGTAATATGCTCTCATTTCCTCACTTTGCCTTGAAGTCGGCACGTATCTCAGATTAAGACTCAATAACTTCAAAATAGGGACGTTTTAAGAACTCAAACAATTATTTTTCTTCTTTGGCGATCACTCGTAGTCGAGTAAGGTTGTCATCCATGAACACAATCTTAACACTGAGTCCATAAGTGACTGTGGAGGCCAATTCTGGATTCACACATCCTTCCACAGTGGGGACATAGGTTTCCGGGCAGGAGTTGATCATGGTGAGGGTTTGCCAAACGTGCCTTCCTCTTAGCTCATTTCTCCCTTTTGTCCTGAGGCCAAACATCTTCAAAGTCTATGACACCTTTGGTAAAGGCTGTTCTCAAATTGGAGTGCTCACAGACCAGTGTTTCCCCATTGTCGATGTTTAGACTACATTTTTTTTAGATTTGCCTTGAGAGAATCTTTAAACTTCTTTTGTTGATCACCAGAATTACGCTTTCCATTTTTAAGTTTGGAATATAGTAGTTGCTTTGGAAGACAATAACCAGGCATCCAAACAACATGACCATTCCAACAAAGTTGATGGTGAAGTCTCAAACAATAACAGGGTATGAAATCACAAGGCTGGATAGGGTCAGGGAGAGGGAATGTGCCAGGTTACCTACTCAGCATAAGAACCTTGTTTGATTAAGATTAGAGTGGGCACTGCTTATACATGATTTCTTATGCAATGAAAGTGTAGTGAAGACTTCTAAATGCAAGCTTGGTGAATAGTTCAAAAACATATAATTCACTGTGAAGGGGAAGGACTGGCAAAATCCTATTTTTGCATATGAAACAGGACAAATTGGAGAGGGATTTGGTCTAGATCAGGCTTCCTCAAACTCAGCCCTCCAGATGTTTTTGGCCTACAACTCCCATGATCCCTAGCTAGCAGAACCAGGGGTCAGGGATGATGGGAATTGTGGTCTCAAAACATCTGGAGGGCCGAGTTTGAGGAAACCTGGTTTAGATGCACAGCAGCAAGGTGCGGATTCACGCACTCCTGGGACTGTGGTGGAACCTCATAGGACACAAAGTCAACTCCCCTGTCTCTGATTCCGCCCAGTCATCCTGACTTTTCTACTCACTCCCTTGGAGACTCTGGTGAGAAGGAAGTTAAAACCCAGAATGGTCACACCTTGAGACCTGGGTAACAGCAGGAACAGCCCTATTCCCCAGCAGTATCCAGGTAAAAAACTAACACAGGATTGTTGAGCACCATGCCAGAGTAAAGCCTGTATCACCTGGACCAAGTCTGCCTGGCTGCCAAGCCCTCCTGAGGATTCCAGCAACTGATTTTCAGAAGCATCGTACAGTGGTGCCTCGCAAGACGAACGCCTCACAAAACGAAAAACTCACAAGACGAAAGAGTTTTCCGTTTTTGAGTCGTTCCGCAAGACGAATTTCCCTATGGGCTTGCTTCGCAAGAAGAAAGCCCATAGGGAAATCTCTGGAGACCTCTTTTAAAATGCTGGCGGTCGGGAGCAAAGACTTTTGCCCACCGCCGGCCTTCAGAAGAGGTCCTGGACCTCTTCTGAAGGCCGGCGGGGGGCAAAAGTCTTTGCTCCCCCCCCCTGCCTGCCTTCCCGGGACAGCGGAGACTTCTCCGCTGTCCCGGGCGATCTTAAAATGCTGGTGGGCGGCAGTGAAGCCTTCGCTGCCGACCCCCAGCATTTTAAAAGCCCCCGGGGCAGCGGAGACTTCTCCGCTGTCCCGGGCGATCTTAAAATGCTGGCGGGTGGCAGCGAAGCCTTCGCTGCCAACCCCCAGCATTTTAAAATCGCCCCGGGACAGCGGAGGCTTTGCTGCCGCCCGCCAGCATTTTAAAATCGCCCCGGGACAGCGGAGGCTTCGCTGCCGCCCGCCAGCATTTTAAAATCGCCCCGGGACAGCGGGGGCTTTTAAAATGCTGGCGGTTGGCAGCAAAGCCCTCCTGTCCCCGGAGCTTGCGGGGCGGGAGGTGGGGAGAAGGGCTTTTCTTCCCACCGCCAGCCTTCAGAACAGCCTTCTGAAGGCTGGCAGTGGGAAGAAAAGCCCTTGTCCCCCCCCCCCAGCCTTCAGAAGAGGTCGGGGGACAGACTGTCCCCGGACCTGATCTGAAGGCGGTTTCCATAGGAACGCATTGATTGATTTTCAGTGCATTCCTATGGGAAACCGTGCTTCGCAAGACGAAAAACTCGCAAGAAGAAAAAACTTGCGGAACGAATTAATTTTGTCTTGTGAGGCACCACTGTACTGCAGACAGTGGAGGTAGGATACAGCCACAAGGGTTCATAGCTACTGAGCATGCCTCTCTGTGTCAGTGGCTAGGGAGCAGGTATGAGAGAGAGCTTTGTCCCTTGTGCCCTCCTCCATGTGAGATCATGGGGAAATAAACCAATCAACTTATAGGGAACATGAAAGGAAGAAGAAGAGGTGATGACGCCATGGTGCTAAAGACACAGGGAACTGGCCTCCAGTTGACCCAGCTTTGTGCAGTATCCCATCAAACAGCATCTTAGGGGGAACATCGACAACCCCAAAGCCCCGCAGAGTGCCTGTCCTCAGGCTCCTCTCCCTGCTGAGCTGCGCATGAATGATACAAACCTGCCAGTTGTACTTAACTTTGACAAATAATGTAAACCACACAATCTGGTTTGAGGGAAACGACTTCACCACAATTTATTTTAGTGCTTTCAACCTCACGCCAAACTCTGTAGTGAATTGCTAAATTAATGCCGGGCTGCCTTCTAAATAGTCATCTTCAGATCACAAGCATGTTATGGGGGGAATGGTTTCCTTTGAAATGCTTCCCACCGCTTAAAGGCTGCGCGGAGAAAAAATGTGCCCAGGACTCAGCCTCTGCCAACATGTGGCTGCCACATTTTCCAGCTGCTGCTGCTGCTGCTCCTGCTGCTGGCCTGTATGGGCAAGGAGGCCAAGGAGGCACCAGCCACGCGAGAGGGAGAGAATAATAGAATCATAGACTTGGAGAGTTGGAAGGGACCCAAAGTGTCATCTAGTCCAACCCCCTGCAGTGATAGAGTGAGGGAGATGGTCTAAAGGTGGGGCTAGCGCAGGGGCCAAGTCAGTGTGAGAGCACTGCAGGTGATGAGAGACTGAGCTGGGAGATGTTCAGGTCATGGTGTCTGTGCATGGACCCCCCTAGCTGCCTATCTTGGGTCACAGTAATAGAGCAGCTGGCTGAACTCAAAAGGGATTCACTTCCAGGTCTTATTTACTTGCGCCCATACATTTAAAAGGGACGTGGGTGGCGCTCTCAGTTAAACCACAGAGCCTAGGACTTGCCGATCAGAAGGTTGGCAGTTCGAATCCCCATGACGGGGTGAGCTCCCATTGCTCAGTGCCAGTTCCTGCCAACCTAGCAGTTTGAAAGCATGTCAAAGTGCAAGTAGATAAATAGGTACCGCTCCAGCAGGAAGGTAAACGGCGTTTCCATGCGCTGCTCTGGTTCGCCAGAAGCAGCTTAGTCATGCTGGCCACATGACCCGGAAGCTGTACGCCAGCTCCCTCAGCCAATAAAGCGAGATGAGCACTGCAACCCCAGAGTCGGTCATGACTGGACCTAATGGTCAGGGGTCCCTTTACCTATATATTTAAAAGATTTATAGCCTGCCTTTTTCTTCTACAGTTCAAGGTGGCTTTCAAAAACAATAAAATCCTATCTCAGTAGATGTGATTGCTACCAGAGTTATATCCAATATGGTAAAGCTCATTAAAATCCATTAGCTCACTATCTGAAAGAGTATATTTCCCCATATTGTCCTACCTGGAATTTGAGGTCTGTTAGGGAGGCCATTCTGGTAGTGGCCAATGCTAGGTCAGGAGATCTATGAGTCATCAATAACCATGACCAACCCAAGTTGTGGGGCAAGTTCCCCACCCAAGTCTGGATGGTGCCCAGTTGGTCAATATTCCAGCATCAGTTGAAGACCTCCTTCATCCCCACCTCCCATGGGCTTTCTGGCTACTTGGGGGAAATATGACAGGTAGGTGCACTAATGGTGTGTTTAAAGAATTATGGTGTGTTTAAGAACTTTGAATACAGCTGGATTATCAGCAGCTTAAAAATTATTGCAAATGCATTTAGTAGCCAGGGTGGAGGAACCCAGTAAAAATCACTGCGTTCAACAGGGGGAAGGGCTTTACAGGAAAGGATCTCTGAGGAAAAACCTGAAGTATCTTCATAGGCAACTGCAGCCTCAAAGCACCATCTATTTAGGACCTGCAGAAGAGGGAGAAGCTAATACAACTTTTTGCATTACTGAACACCCCTCCATCCCTAATAAATGATTTGTGGGGTGTTCTCCCCTGGGAGGCTCGCCTGGTGCCTTTATTACATAGCTTTATAACCAGGACTTTGCCTGTTTCACAGTCTATGGCCTTTTAAATGTGATTGTGGGAAAGTACTGGAAGACACAAGATCTACCCACCTTGGAAGAATGGCAGATGAAGGTGATAGACTACATGGGACTGGCAGAAATGACTGGCAGAATCCGAGACAAGGGAAGAGAGACAGCGGAAGAAGATTGGAAGAAATTCAAGGACTATCTTGGGAAATATTATAAAATCAGTGAATGTTAGAATGATGTTGGATATAAAGAAGTTAAGTGGTTACCAGCTATAATGATTAAGATAATTGGGGGGGGGGGAGAAAGAAAGGTGTAAAATTAAGTGAAAATTAAGGGTGAGGATTTGCTGAATGAATAATTTGAATTGGAATACAAAAAGGGGAGGTATGAGGAGGTCCAAGAAATAAGTTAAAAGAAAATAAGTGAATGAAATTATATGTGTTTATATTTTTTTTTATTTTTTTTGTATACCCTTTGAAAAGTTAATAAATATATTTTTTAAAAAAAATTAAATGTGATTGTGGGATGGGGGTTATTGGTTTGTCTTTGTTCTTGTTTTATTACGTATTTTGTTTTCTCATTTTGTATTTTTTTGTTGTGAACCACCCAGTGATCTTCAGATAAAGGGTGGCATACAAATTTAAATAATTAAAAAGGATGCCCAGGTATGACAACACCTCTTTTTCAACTTTGGATGCAAGGATTTAAAGTGCCAGGTGCTATGCTTTTGTTGTCAGGTCATATGAACACTTAGTTTTCAGGTCTTGATTGCTATTACATTACATTTCATGGTTCCCGGTGATTTCAAACAAAGGCTTATGGTCCAAGGCTTCCTATGAAATCAATACTATCTCATCAGCTACTATAAACTTCAGGGCTTTGCAGGAAATGTCAGTTCAAAAGAAAGGGCTGTTGTGGTCTTGCGTGGTCTACTTACAAGAATGGAATTTAAATATACCAGCAGGAGTACATATTTAGGATCTCTTGAGCGGCTGTGTCAGTGATCTGTGTGAGATGACCTAGAGAATGCCTCCTTGCTTAAGAAGAATGTGGGAAGTGTGCTGAATCAGGCCAAGTGTCATAGACTGGATGAGTTGGGATGATGAGGACCCAAGGGAGGGCTGGACTCATCCAGCCCATGACACCAAGCGTCCCGCCTGCCAGTCCAGCAACTAAATTCATGCCACTTGTTCTGAAAAGCCTTTCCCAGATAGTTGTAAGGAAAGTGGGCTGGACAGGGTGAGTCCTTTTGGTTTCTCCTTCAAAGCCACAGAGAGGAAGCTTGGGGGGAAAGGCATTAGAGCTGTAGTGTGACCTTGCCAAGTGGCCTCCTGCACCCACCAAGTCCCTTGCTGCTATCCTGAGCGGCAGGCAGCAAATGGAAAGCATTTTCCCTGAGATGCTCTGTTCTTATCCCTGGAGCCAGGCTTCCTGGTTCAATCCAGCTTCCCAGAGACCAGCTGAAGGGGCCAGATCACACCACAAACTGGGCAGGCACTCCATGCCTCTGGGAATCCCTCAGACATTGCCGATGGCTCCTGGCGGTTGGAGCTGGTACAGACCCTATTGGTGGGTTCAGGCAAACACCTCCATCCCTCCTTTCTGTTCCTATTCAATGTCTAGAAAGACAATTTACAAAATCCATTTAGGAAAGCAACTTTTCCGTTAGGGCCTTTTCCCTCTTTGATCTACCATAAGGTCCTGGTGCACTTTCATCCCCTCGCTCTTCTACCCCATTGCCATTTGGGGATCAGAAGTATTCCCTATTGCTCACTTCTTAGGGATCCCGTCCCTCTTCTACAGGTCTGGCTTGGCCCCAAATGTCCCTTGGTGCCTATACAACCCTTCCTGTTATGGCCTTACCACCGGAATCTAACCTAGGCACTTCCTGCAAACATGGGGGCTGGATTTTCCTTCAGTGCCAGGGAGTCATTAATGTTATGGAAGAGGCAGTCTTACATACTTCATATTGTATTTCATGGCCTGCCTTTGGTTTGGTTTCAAAAGTATTGATTCCCATCACTAGGGATGGGGATAAGTGAAAAATATAACAAGGGTAAGAAATATTTTCGGATTGCATTTATTTATTTATTATTCCCAAGATTTGGGGCAGCTTAAATGTATATTGTCGGTTCTACATTTTGAACAGGGCTAAGAACAAAGGGATAGATTTTTCTTAGGCAGATTCCATAAACACTCCCCAGGTCTGCTTTGGTAGTCAGTGAAAGAGAGAGAAAGACAGAGAAAATGATTGTTTGGAAGAGGCTCTTTGTGGGATGGAGCAGGTACAAGCTCACAGCTGCTCTTAAACTGCAAAATATTGCCCACATTTTTTATTAAAAAATGCATCTCCACTCCATTGATTGCAAGTTGTGGGTCTTTCAGCACAACTCCTGGCCATCATGATCAAAGTCGCACTTCAGAGACTCAGGAAGGATCAGTATAAGCCTGGAAGCCCAGCTCAAGACAGAACAAAGTCCAGAGGTAAGCAGGGCAGTGCTGATGCCTTCCTCCAAGTCCTGGATGGGATGTTCTTGATCTGGCAAAGCGCCCCTCCATATCCGCATTGCCTGCTGAGACAGTGACGGGGCAAAGCTTACACCGCTTGAGGCCTCCCTCCCTCTGCGTGCCGTCCCCCCATCGACTGACAAAGTTAAAAAGAACAGAATGGCAACTTAATTGACTTCAGGTGCTTTGCCGAGGGCAGGGGGCCAAAGACCGAAGCCCCGTCTCACCCAAGCAGTGCCAAGTTCCACAGCTGAGAAGCTCTGGATTCTGCAGGCCTGGCCGGCAGCCGGAGGCTTCTAAACAGAGAGAACAATTAGCAGCTCCAGCTCCATTTACCTCCTCTCTTTTAAGCTGCAATTCCAACAAGGCTAGCATGAGTAAAGCAAATGCCAAGGGGCATTGGGGTGGTGGGCTTGGCTTCTTCTGCCTAAAGGATCCCAGCTCAAGTGGCCCTCCTCTTATCCAGACACACACCCACACCTCTTCCTTCTTGTATTTGAAAAATACAGTAAATGGAACAAATGCCATGTTAGGTGATCAAGGTCTTAGTTTGGTAGAATTGTGCTGTTTGCCTGTTGCACCTGTTTAGGCTGCGTCCCAGTAGTGGGTCCTAACCCACCAGTTATAGACCAGTGGCTTAGAGCAGGGGTTCCCACAGTGGGTGCCCCCTGGGGGCAGTGGGATAACCTAGGAGGCACACAAAACACATGGGAGTGGCAGGGAGTGCTGGAGGTGTAAATGGTTATCAGACTTTGAAAAGCTGGTATCACTGGATCAAGTTCACCAGTTTTGTTGACTTAATTAAACCAAACAGTTTTAATTAGATTTTGAATAAATGTGCAATTAACTTACTGCTTCAAATTCTATTGTGTTATTATCATCCTTAGTGGGTCATGCAAACCCCTGCTCTGAATAATGCTTTTTATAGGGTAAGGTTGGGGGTACTGGGGTTAAGTTCATGAAAACAAGGGGGCAGTGGCCCCCAAAAGATTTGGGAACTACTGACTGAGAGGCACGAAGAATCCACCATTCATGAATAGTTTCCTTCTGCTCTTGTTCTGTTCCAAGAGCATTCCTCACCACCCCAGCCTCTGTAATCCATATTCTGACATGTTTGAAATTATGTCACTTGTGTAAATGAGCCTCTTAGTGGCTCTCTCTGCAGAAGTCACAACCCCTGCGGTGGTTACTCAAAAAACAAGTTTGTGTTTGTGAATGTTTGTGTTAACAGAGTTTCTGAGCACATCATCCTTGGCGCAACTTGAGGCTTTGAAGGAATCCCATTCCAACCACAGAGTCTTGGCTTGGGATTGGCAAGAGATAATGGATTCTTAGATGGGGGGGACCCTATGAAGTAGGTGCCACCTATCACCAGAACATGCCCCAGTGAGCAACCCGGCTGCTGCATTTGCAGCTTCCAAATACACCTTAAAGACAGCCGGACAGATTGAGGAGTATTTACTTCAAGTATTTGTATTAGGGCTCAGGTTATTTTGGTCTAAACCACAGAGCCTAGGACTTGCTGATCAGAAGGTTGGCGGTTTGAATCCCTGCGATGGGATGAGCTCCCGTTGCTCGGTCCCTGCTCCTGCCAACCTAGCAGTTCAAAAGCACACCAGCACAAGTAGATAAGTAGGCGGGAAGATAAACGGCTTTTCCGTGCACTGCTCTGGTTCGCCAGAAGTGGCTTAGTTATGCTGGCCACATGACCCAGAAGCTGTACGCCAGCTCCCTCGGCCAATAAAGCGAGATGAGTGCCATAACCCCAGAGTCATCCTCGACTGGACTTAACGGTCAGGGGTCCCTTTACCTTTACCTTATTTTAGAGTAGCACCGATCTGACCAGGGGCAAACCTGACCTGGATCCAGAATACATACCAATTCAGGGGCCTTCCACAAGTATGGTTCCTGCATTGCAGGGGATGCACCTTCCAACTCTACAATGCTATGATTCTATGATAAAGATGTCTGGTGGTGCCAGGTGATTGGCTGGTGGGTTGTACTGGATCCTGAGCACTCCTATGCCAATATGAACCTCTTGGGGCCTGTCCATTTCTACCTAGGGGCTTGCAATTTCTTAGACTTGCCCTTTCGGTGGTATAAGCTCATAGGCGCCGACTCCATGGGGCCTGAGGGGGCCCGAGCCCCCTCAAAAATTTGTTTGGGGGGGCTCTGCCCCCCCAATAATCTCGGGCGCCCCTCCAGCAGAGCGCCACCGCCACCCCTCCCCCAGCCCAAAATGCACAGGGTCGGGCTGCATGCCTCCTGCCCTCCCTCCCGAGCAAAAGCTCCACCCAATTTCCTTCGGAGCTGATTAATAGGCGCAGCACGCTCTCCCCTATTCGCTCACGAGGAGGCGGCGCCACTTTATCTGCATATTCATGAGCTTATTTATTATTCATGAGCTTTCCCGGGCCCCCCCAAATATTTTTTATAAGTTCGCGCCCCTGTATAAGCTGGGCTGTGTTTTTTTGGGCATGCACAGAGGATGGCAGGGGTTTGGACGCTGCAAAACCATGCCTCTCACCCTGCCCTTGACACACCCATTCTGGCCCTTTCTGCCTCCGCTGCTTCCACTTGGCTGGACTTCAATCTGCAGCAGTCTCCATCCACAGGTGGATGTTGATCTGCCAGTCCAGCCCCTCCAAACCAACATATCTGGGGTTTAGAATCGCTTTGTTCTGGTAGCTGTACTGCTAGCTTGAGCACAGACCTTTCCCAGTAAATAAGCCAACCCCGTGGCCTGACTTCTTGCAATTGCTCAAATACTCTGGATAGTCCTCAGCCATATGCAGCAAATTCCAAGAGAACAAGAAGACACAGACACTTTGAAGGCTTTAAAGTGGTGCATGGAAGACCGAGGAATGGTTGTAAAACATTCCACGGTAACAGTCTGGAAGTTCAAAGGGCGAATGCACCCTTGCCTCGGGAATCTGCGGGGGCCACAATTCCCCCCCCCCCCAGGAATCAACTTCACTTATGAGGTCACGTTCCATTCAGAAGACTCCATTGCAAAGCCAAGATGTTCTCCTTTGAATTCATCAGCCAACAAGGTCTTGTGATATGTTACAAGTTAATATGCATTCTCCATGTTAGTGATATTTAATGTTGATGAGTCTCGTGCCTGACACAAAACACATTTGAGTCTCTTCATTTGTTTTTATTACACCATATGTGGCTTTCTGGGGCTCTCTGCACACAACCCCCCCCATCACTCCCTACACCATTCAATTAGCCTTTTTTATTGTCATATCATGGGATCAACCCAAACCCAAATGCTATTTTTAATTAACGACAGGAAAAGGGAAGTACAAAACTGGAACTACAAAACTAAATATTTGCGTATGTGTCCCTTGGAAAAATAACTGGAAAATTGACCACAGCACCTTGAGGGGCTAATTTAGTTTCTTTGGTATCAGTTTTCAAAGAGGATGGTCAACCAGGGCAGACCCTAACACAGCCTGAGAAGGTGGCTAGGCTGGAAGGCCACCTGTCAGAGGACACCTCAGTATCACTGAGTGGCTTGTGGCATTACTGTGCTGCTTCTACAATAGAGGCCAAAGCACACTAATAATGCAGCATTAGTTATATCTAGAACATTAAAAACAAAGAAGTGTTTGGAAATTTGGAAGACCTACTGTCACACATCCACCCATTGCCAAACACAATCCGATAAGGTGCAAGAGACAGTGGAACTCCCTGGCCCAACCCTGCCTGCCCTTGCTGGCATTGGGAGTTCTCAAGAAGACCCAGTTCTGCCCCCTGAGCTCCTTCTCTGGATGATGCAGGTGCCTGAGGCCACCACCTTGCTGAAGCTACCGTATTTTTCTGTGTATAAGATGCCCCCTATTTTTTAAAACCAAAATTAAGAAATTAAGTTGTTTAGCTTTTGGGGGTGGGGGAGGTCACTTCTGCCAATCGCTCACCTGCCTGCTCACCACTGCAGATTGCTTGCCAACAGCCGATTGCCGCAGCCCCAACCAATCACCAGCAGGCCTTGTTGCAGCCACCAATCACCCACCCAATTGCCGCTGCCATTAATCACACGTCCCCCCTCTGCATTCACTATCCGTGTATAAGATGACACCCAATTTTTGCCTATTTTCTTTTTAGCAAAAAGCATAGTCTTATACACGGAAAAATACAGTAAGTGCCTCTGGACCTGGATGGGGAAGGGCCTCCAGAGAACGTGTAGGCCACCTTAAGTTTCAGGATGAAAGGAAGGTGGGATAGAAATGCCATAAAAGAAATAACTAATCCAAACACATGTTCCGCCCTCTGCAAAGTGTACTCTGCAGCAACTGGGTAGCAATGGAGGCAGTTTTGCATGGCCTGCTCCACATGGCCTCCCTGCTTTCCCAACAAAGATGGAGGGGTATGGCAACTGCAAGCATCAGTCATCATCTATGGCTAATGGGGCCACTTCATGAGAACCCACAAACATTTCCCCCAGTTGGATCATGGTGGATCCCAATTCTGGTTCTTTGCCTCCAATTATCCAGACGATGCAAGAGGGTGGCTTCCTCTTCCCTGACTGCTGGAGAGCCCAGGTGGGTCTCAGCTCAAGTGCCAAAGGCAGCACTAACAGCAGGCATGTGCTTCATGAGAGCACCATCCAGGCACGTGAGCCTGCAAAGGTACACAGGCCCCTGCTGAGCTCCCTGACATGGAGGCACATCTCAGGTTCAGCTGCTATCCAGGCTGAGCGGGGAATTGTTCGGGGGGGGGGGAGCCCTGGCAAGCAGCAGCAAATGCTCTTTGACATCTGGATAGGCTTGGAGCAGAATTGAAACTTACTATTTCTGAAATTAGCAGTTCTGCAGATTCAAAACATTAAACGGAAATTTCTGGTTCTGCTTAACATTTTTAAGGAAAGTTCTGAATTGATTTTAATTTTTTTTAAAAGCAACAACACTTTTGTGGTCTTTTTGGTATTACTTTCATGAGAGATGTGATTAGCAGTTCAACCCCCCCCCCAAAAAAAAACCCCAAGGAATTTTGGGAAACTTAAAAGGTCACTATTTCATCGCCTAACACAAACCAGAGTGTCACAACATCCTTCAAGGATCTGGTCTGGTTCTGGCAACCGGAGGCACATCTGGAATGTGGGGTTGGGAGAAGCAGCATGAGGCTGTTTGTGCTCAATGCATTTAAACATGTTGGTGCTGCAACCATTTTGGTTTCTTCCGAGCCTTCTCTGGTTTTAAGGGGTGAGGGTTTGAGCAGCCTCCTTGAGCCAGACCCTTTCAGCAACCTGACTCCAAACATTGTCTTAGACACACATACAGACGCCTGTGTCCCTGAAGTTCTTCAGGTCCCCTAAGTCACAGCTAATATCGGATCTCTGAAGGACACCATGAAGCCCCCTTCAGTGGTGGGTGTCACCCAGCCTCTCAAGGGTTAAGGTTAATTGGAGTGGCTTCTCTTGTTTAGATTCTTTTCAGGTTTCGTGATTCCCGTTATTGCCACATGAAATCACTTGCAGGCGGCTCAGCGCTCTGCTGGAGGGGTGCTGGGGGCGGCACTGGAGCTGTAACAGATGTGAGCTAATTGGAAGCAAAGCAGCAGCTGCAACAAGTGCTGGGCTGGCTCAGGAGGGGGGCAGGAAGGGCAACCGCAAAGATGCCGTGAGGATGACGGTGTCCAAGCGGTGCCCTCTCCACCTGCAGGTGCAACGCAGGGAGAATGGTGGGGCTGAGCCCACAAAGGATGTCAAGTCCTTTAGCTGGGGGAATTCTGGCTGAGTGTATCAGGAGAGCCCAGCCATTTCTGCACTGCAAACCCAACACTAGTGTTGGCCTTTGGACTCCCTAATGTTCCTGCCATGAGTCCCACCTGGGATTCTCTTCTCTGCACCCCATTTTTACTTTGAGATGGTTCTGGAACTGGATGAGAAAACCCATGGACTAAGTTCCCTCCTTCAACCGGAAGTGGCAGATCCCACCCTCTGGCTAATCCTATGGGGGTAGGAAACTGCTTTACAAAGGGGGGGGGGTCAGAAAATTTGTGGAGGAGAGGGCTATTGATGGCTACTAGTCATTCTCTGCCTCCACAGTTGGAGGCAGCAATGCTTCTTAATACCAGTTGTGGGAAACCACAGGAGGGGAGAAGGTTCGGTTCGTCTCATGGGTTTCCCACAGGCATCTGGTTGGCCACTGTGAGAAGAGGGTGCTGGACCAGATGGGCCATTGGCCTGATCCAGCTGTCTCTTCTCATGTCCTTATTGGTCCATCTAGCTCAGTATTCTCAACACAAACTGGTAGCAATAGCTCTCCAGGGTTTCAGGCAACGAGTCTTCCCCACCCCTACCTGGAGATGCAATCTGAGACTGAACCCAGGGCCTTCTGCAGGCCAAGCGGATGCTCCACCACTAAGCCATTGCCCTTCTTCATAAGCTCCCATTAAGCATACTTGAGGCAAATATCCCAAATACCCAAGTCCAAAAGCATCCCTGCTTCTCGGTGCTAGAGTCTATTTCTGGGTCCCTCTGAGCACAATGGGAGTACAAGCCCAGTTGAAATTCTGGTGCTATGGGAGGGAAACATATGACCGGCCAACCTTTCAGCTGGAAGGGAGGGCTGCTTGGTGCTGACCTGCTTGGCCTCTCCATGGCTCCTTTGAACTAACCCTGGATGTAAGATGCCTGGCCCTTGCTGTAGCTCACCTGTCCATTAGCAATAATAGACAACTTACTGGGATTAGAGAGAATGTCATAAGTCTCCAAGATAAACACATTTTTTCTTGCAAGTTAAGCCCTTTTTCTTTTCTTTTCTTTCTTTTTTTTTTTTTGATCCAACCAAGAACAGATGTCTGAACCAGCCAATGAATTGGAAACATCTGAAACAACTTGCCTCAATGAAGTACAATAAATATACCTTTCATCACAGTCCTTGCAAGATACTTAAGCTGGGTGCCCTGGAGCAGGGCCCCTGGGGGACCAAGACAGAGTCCAGGAGTGAAGGAGGTCAATTGGCAAAGCCATCTCCCAACCCTGGTTTCGGTACAAGGCTGTAAGAGCTTGGGCAGGGTCTCCTGCTTTTGACAGGCCTCTCACTCCCCACCCTCTTCTTTCCATTGAATCACAAAATTGTATAACTGTAAGGGGTCCCAAGGGTCATCTACTCCAACCACCAGCAATGCAGGAATCACAGCTAAGGAATCTCTGAGAGATGGAAATTGGACCTCTGCTTAAATACCTACAATGAAATAGAATGCACCACCTTCCGAGGGAGTCCATTCCACTGTCAAACAGCTCTTACCATCAGAAAGTTCTTCCTAATGTTTAGTAGGAATCTCCTTTCTTATCATTTGACTCTGTTGGTTTGGGTCCTACTCTCATGAGCAGCAGAAAACATGGGACAGCCATTCAGCTATTTGAAGATGGCTATCCTATCACCTCTAAGTCTCCTCTTCTCCAAGCTAAACATAGCCAACTCCCTCAACCGTTCCTCATAAGGCTTAGTTTACAGACCCTTGGTCATCTTGGTCACCCTCTGGCACTGAGGCTATGGACCCATTAGCTGCTGAAAACACAGTGAGCTCTTCTCCTCCCACTATGTTTCAGGTCACATTTGCACATGGGGTGTACACACCAGAGACAGGGGTGGGGAAGGAGATGTCTTCACTTGAATCACATGACTTGTTTAGTTTCCCTGCCCCTGAACCCACCAACTCCTATTCATGTAGCTGTTCTCTGCACTAGCATGATGGCTATTTGAACTGTATGTACTTCAGCTTAACCACAGCCTACTTTTCCCAGTGGAATGGAAGCTGGTTTGAGGGGAAAGACATTGAATAGAAGTATTTCTCAAGGAACTGCAGGGTGGATACAGATTGTGGCTAATGTCACATGTGCACACCTTCCAACACCAGCAGTGGGAGTGCACCAGAGCCAGAGTAGGTGGCAGTGTGTCTAGAGCCCCACTGTTAGTGATACCAGGAAGCTAGGGAGGAGTGGAAGGAAATAGGAATATCCATAGCGACATGTTAGATGAGACCAAGGTGGATCCTTTTAGTTCAACCAACAGTGACTGGACAGGAAGCACCAGGAAGCTTCCTATGTTCCTGAGTGCGACTGTTGGCCCTTATAGCTCAGAACTACCTCCCCATTGACTCTCCTGGGTCTCAGGGAGTAGTCTTTCTTAGCCCTCCTGAACCTGGGACCTTCTGCATGGAAAGGAGGTGTACCTCCACTGAACTACAGAGCTCCCAGATGCCTCTAGAACGCTCGCAAACCAATGTAGACAGCTGGGGGATAGAGAACTATCTGCCATTGTGTATCCCCAGCACCTGCCCCAGCACCTGCATTCAGACTGCCTCTGAACATGAAGGCTCCATTGAGCTATCACTGCTAACACCTTCAAACACATCAATTTATCTAATCTTTCAAAACTGCCATGGGGAGTGGCTGTGGGCAAGATTGGTTCCCTAGATGAGGGATCCTCAAAAGCTTGGCTGGTGAGAAGAGTACCTGCTGTACTAGGTGGGCTTACATGAGAAGAGGAGGTGACTCCATGCCTGGCCCACAGCCCAAACCTGCAAAACTGCTGCTGTTCTAGCCCTGGGACTCAGCAGGCAGGATGCAGCTGATCTGAGCCCAGATGGAAGACAGAGAGTCTCACGGAAGCTCTGTCTCACAAAAACAGAAAGAGGGAGACATATGGGGATCCTGGGGACCCCAAAGGGCCACCAGCTGCTCACATGCTTATCACACTGCACTGTGCAGAGGGCTGGGTGTGGGGAGGCCCCATGGCCTCACTGCAGCTGCATCTCTCTCATTGCACCAGCCAAACTCCAGCTTTCACCTCCTTGCCTATGCAGTCTCATTGGTTCCTCTCTGCTTGCTCAGCTGCCTTTGTAGAGATCATCTTCACAGAGCCTTCCTGGTGTTGCTTTCCCCCCAGTGCAGCTCCTGCCTGGTCTGGAATCAGACCTCCAAAGCTGGAGGGAAGATGTTGCTTCTGGAGTATTTTCCCTGCTCTCCCTAATCCTTCTGGTGAGTTGCTAATCCCACAAAAGCCTCTGGAGGAGGAAGGGCAGGACAGGGGGCTCTTTCATGTGGTCACTGCTCTCTGAGGCTTCTTGATCTGCATTCCCTCTGGCAGCTGCTACTGAGCTCCAGCAAGAGGGAAACATGGCGCCAAACCGCTCTAGGAGGCAGTGTGCATATTGGAGAGCAAGCCCCAATCAGCACAGTGGGACAAATGTTTGAGTAAACATGCATAGTATTGTACTGTCAGAGAAGTGATCTGGGACATTGGTCTAACTGCTTCTGTAGCTGTCGACTTGGCCAAGAGTCAACTACTGCATCAACCTTTTTTAAAACAAAAAAGGTACCCTATTAAATGTTGCTGGACCGTTTTTTCAGAAACATACTTGTCTTCCTACTTCCCTCCTTTGAAAGGCCTTGAATGATGCTGGCAAGGGTGTGGGGTGCATTGCTACTCGGGGGGATACACGCAGTAGAGAAAATCAATAGATGGCGTGAAGATGACTGTCATGGCACCAGGGTCTCTAGAAACACTGCCGCAGCCCACTAATCAGGGACTCTGCCAGCAACAACATTTCCCTGGGTCCCTCATTTAAGGGAGGTTTACAGGGGTGAAAAGGGTAACAGCCATTTCCCCGAAATCGTACCCACCTGCCCTACTCCAATACCACTTGAATTCAGATGCAAGGAAATTAAAGGCATGGCTTCCACCAGCTTGAAGTTCACCTGCAAGTGGTTTACACCAGTGTTTTTCAACCACTGTTCTGCGGCACACTAGTGTGCCGCGAGATGTTGCCTGGTGTGCCGTGGGAAAAATTGAAAAATTCAAAAGATTTTTTTTTTTAAAAAAAAAAAGTCAAATTTTCGCCCACTAGGCGGGCGCCGGACTGTGTCCACCCTATTTTCCATCCGTCCTGGGTGGGGATCAGATCGGATGGGTTCGGATGAGAGCGGACAGGCGGTCCGCTCTCATCTGATTCCCTATAGAGAGCAGCGGGGCTCTGACATCTCCCTCTCCGTACACAGTGCAGAGACGGAGCTGTCATCCGCCAGCTCAGCGGGGATCAGCGGATCAATCCCCGCTGAGCAGAGAACGGTCCGCAATGTTTTTGTTTGCCATTAAAGAAAAAAATATTAAACCATGCTTGAATGTTAAACCATGCTTCTTTGTGTTTATTTGATTCCTATTCAAGATAATTACTTTATATATAGTCAATATAGGCACAGAGTTAAAATTTTTTAACATTTTCTAATGGTGGTGTGCCTTGTGATTTTTTCCATGAAACATGTGTGCCTTTGCCCAAAAAAGGTTGAAAAACACTGGTTTACACTGACACTACTTGCATAAGGACATAAGAATGTAAAAATAAAATTCTGGCTCATCTAATCCAGCACCCTGTCCTCATGGTGAACAACCATATGCCCCAAAGGGAAACAGGCAAGCAGGACCTGAGCACAAGAGCACTCCCCTCCCGTTGTTTCCAGCAGCTGGCATTGAGAACCATTGCTGTCTCCAACTGTGGAGGCAGAGCATAGCCATCATGGCTAGTACCCATCAATAGCCCTTTCAACCATGATTTTGACACTCTTCTAAAGCCATTCAAATTGATGGTCATCACTGCCTCCTGGAGGAGCTCCATAGTTTAACGATGCGCCGTGTTAAGAAGTCCTTTCTTTGATCTGTTCTGAAGCTTCCTGCAATCAGCTTCATTGGCTGTTCATAAGTTTTAGTTCCATGTTCCGCCTCTTATGTGCCTTTTCTCTAAACCAACGACTGGGCATTTTAATGGAAGGCCAATGCAGGGAGGTGTTCCTATTCCCCTGTCCACTTTGGATGCCCTGTTTTTAGCCCATCCCCACTTTTCTTTTTCTCAAAGCCCTTTCTCCAGGAAGTCCCGAGGTGGGGAGAGTGCAGCCTGTATCCATGGCGTAGGCCCAGCCATACAGCAAAGATGCCCAGCTCTTTCCCACCTTTGGAGAGGTGAGACTAAACCCTGTGCCTCTGCCCTGCCATTCTGTGAGACAGCACTGGGATCATTTGCATCACAGCATCTTCCCCCTGCCTCCAGTGTTTTCTGTTTCAAGAACAGAGCCTGGCCCCTTCCAGAGGCAGCTGCCTGAGCCCAGATGGGGTCTGGAGCAACTTTCTCATTTAAAAGGAAATACTTTGGACGGCACCACTCTTTCTCCCCCTTGCCAGCACGTGTAGGGTTTCATAAAGGCTGAGTGGTAATAGGTTACAAATGTACCTATAATTTTTACATTTGTTTTCATTCAGGATTTTTGAGGTCTCCTCAGAATGTCAGCTGGGGCTTAGAGAAGGTCCCAAGTGTGAAACACACACACACACACACACACACCACTTTGCTATTTTGCCATCCAGCAGGGGGGTGGGAAATGCCTGCAAATTATTCTCCCCTCATCTAGACTGACTCTTGTGGCTAGTAAAATTGGACTTTGGGCAAGACCTGGGATTGATTTAGATGCCCTGCAATGCATGCTCATGGTGCTGCTGATGTAACAGTGTCTTCTCCCAGGCTGCCTGTCCTCCTCACAAGGGCAGGAGCAGCTCCGTGGAAAGATGCCCTTTGTGTGGCTGGGAGCTGCCTTCACCTCTAAAGATTGCCCACCGCCAAATTCAAGGCTTATCTGGGGACCTCCTTTTGGTCTTGGGTTATTCCAGTGGTGGGTGCTGCTGCCAGCCACTGGACTGAAAGCCCTGGGAGAGAGTACCATCAGCTGCAACAAGAGGCAGGTTCAGCCCTCAAGCCACAGGCCCTGGCTGGGAGCAGAGCTGGGCGAGCTCCCTTGCCTCAAGCTCATGCCTCTCTATGGAAAGCTGACAAGTCCAATCAGGCCTTCTGATTAGGACTTCTTCAGGCAGTGCAGAGCTGAAGTATGGAACTCACTCCCACAGGAAGCAGTGATAGCCACCAACCTAGACAGCTTTAAAAGAGGATAAGACAAATCCACAGAGAGGGGTGCTAGCCACAACGGCTGTGTGTTCCCTCCACAGTCGGAGTAGCAATGCTTCTGAATGCCAGTTGTTGGAAAATTCAGGAGGGTCTTCTTGTGCTTGGGTTCGGCTTGCAGGTTTCCCATGGGGGCATCTGGTTGGCCACTGTGAGACCAGGATACTAGACTAGGTGGACCATTAGCCTGAAGCAGCAGGCTCTTCTTATGTTCAACCTGTGGCTGGGGCACACATTACTGGTTTCAGATATAGCAAGGCTGCAATTTTTCTCAATTCACACCAAAGCTGGTTTGGGGGCAGGGAGAACTCATCAAAACACAGCCTTTCACAAGAAATCATAGGCTAGATATGGAGTGCAGCCAACACCATGCACACACTACTTCCCAAACCTGCGTTGGGGATGCACTGGATGCAACCAGAGCCTGAGAATCACCGCCTGTGCAGCTTCAAAGCAAAGAAGTCTCTGTCTAGGAAGTGACTGACCCACCACCCTGAGTGCCTGCTTGTTCCATTGCCTGGAATATGGTGTGGAGCTCCAACCCCTGGAACCCTGCAGTGCCAGGAGGAGGAAGATGAGGAACTGAAAGCACTGCTGCCCCCCTATCCCCATCTGCCACAGTGTCCCCCTTCCCCTGGCTCCACTGTGGGGCCGGCCTGCCTGCCAACTGGCTCCTCCTTCCTTTCCACAGCTTGACACCCTGCGGGGAAGGCAGAACTTCTCACTCCTCAGCCAGACAGTGGTTTGGAGAGAGAGTGAAGAGCTGGTTCAAGGGATGTGGCTCCCCACAAGTGAGACATGGTGGAGACAGCTGTCAAGAAGAGTCAGCCACAGTGAACTGTGGGCACACCGACGACCCACCCCCGCTGGCACCTTTCCCCCAACTCTGGTGTTCCTGTTGGCCATGAAGGGTATGGGGAGGGCCAGCTCAGGCTGAGCTTCTCAGAACTCAAAACTCAGTAGAGCAGCTGCTGAAAATGTCTCATCAGAAGGGGTCTCTAAGGCGCCAATGGTGGTTGGCCCTTTTCCGTTCCTGCCAGGCAAACTGAAAGGGAGGGGTGGTCAGGTGTGCTTCCACCAACACGCAGAATCAGGGAAGCCTAGAATCCTAGAACTGTAGAGTTGGATGGGACCCAGGGCATCATTCAGTCCAACCCCCTGAAATGCAGGACCCACAGCTAAAGAAAGCTATTGGTGTGTCACTTCTGCTAAGACCAGCAGCAGCTTTACATCTCTCATGGGAGCCTGACACTGAGTGAAGCAGGAAAGAGGGGGTGACGAGGTGCCCCCTCCTCCCTTCTTGCCTCCTGCATATGGCTGGGCTTGGAGTAGATGCCTCCCCCCAAGGAAGCCCACACAGACATTCAAGTCACCTTCTCAGGCCCTTGCCTGGCTGCCTCCAACAAAGGAGGTTTGGCAACAGGTAGCTAGCAAAAATGGGAGCCACCTGAAGCATCTCCATCCTTCAGAAAGGCTCACCTGACATCTCTGCTGTGGCTTTTTTGTGCCAGCTGAAGACCTTTTTATATTTATATTTCCTCAGGGCCTTTTAATCTTTTTAACATTGACGTCTTTTATGACTCTATGGGGTTCTGGAAGTTTTAAGACCTGTGAGTACTGCGGCCCTGCTGTGTTTGTTACATTTCTTTTCTCCTCTGATGAACAGCTTTTATGCCGTTCCGAGATTTTATGGCTACTGAGTAGTGTACAAAGGCAGCATATCAACCAACCAATCAATCAAAGCTGATGGCCCCAGAATCTGGGCTGGGCTGCATTGGGGAAAGGAAGGAGGCAGCCTGGAATAGCAACAAGCCAAAGAACTGAGGGGGAGTTTTGCCCACTCCCAAGTCAGTGGCCACTGGCTGGTAGAAACTGACATCCCAGCCGGGCTCATGCTCACTTGCTCTTTCCCACTGATGCCTCCCTGTTGCTTCCTGGCTCTCTGCTGTGACTTGAGTGTCAGTAAGGGTCTGGTAGCAGCAAGAGAATTCAACTTCACTGTCAGCCTCAACAAACCATGTTGGACTAAGACCTGGGAGGCCAGGCCTCAGACCTCCACTCAGCCATGAAGCTCACTGGGTGACCTTGGGGCCAGTCACAGTCTCTCAACCTAACCTCCCTCACGGGGTTGTTGTGGGGAATAACTGGGGTGGGGGGAAACCATATATGCCACCTTAAGCTCCTTGGGGAAGAAGGTGAGATATAAATTCAATAAATAAAATTTTGGCCTGGGCTTTTCGATCTCCACTCCTGCCATGCTGCCATATTCCCAAGAATCAAGAGTCCATCCCCATTTGTCAGGCCATCACTCACAACTGTGGGGAGACGCTGACATGCCCCAGACATTTCTTGTCATGCCTGGAAGTAGGGTTCTTTCCTTGGCCTCCTGCACCTGTTGCCCCCACAGCCCCCACCCCCTCTCTAAAGTGCTGGTGAGTCCATAAAACCTGCCATCTTCATCTGCTGACAACTGGGCGGGTAATTTATCACTCTGGAAAAATGCTTTGAGCCTATAAAAAGAGAGAAAGAAGCCCAAGCTGCCAAGTTCTGCAACATCTCAACAGACGCAGGTGTCTCCGCACCTGTTCTTCAGCCTTTGGAGCAGACAAAACAGGATTTGTTTCTCCTGGACACAAAGCAGAACAGGCCCTGAGGAAGAAGGGTGGGCAAGCTTCTTGGATGGCGTCATTGAGCACATCTTCCTGTGCTAGGCACGAAGATCACAAACCTCAGGGAAGGAGAGAGGAAGCCAAGCTCCACCTAGCAGACTTTGGGAGAGATTTGAGAGACGGGGCAGAACCAGGGGGGGGAGCCTCCAGGAACGCCGGCTGTCATCACAGGCAAAGGCCATGTCACAGTCCAAGGTTCTTCCTTCCTCCATGGCAGTCTCTGTCTTCCACAGAGCTCAGTGCAGTCACTCACACAGGGTCATCACATTTTCTCCTCCCAACAAACGTGCGGTGTAGTTTGCTTGAGAGATAATGACTTGCCCTAGGTCAGTCATGGTTGGGTGGGGATTTGGTCCCAATCACCCCTTCTGGCTGGCAGAAGAGTTCCAAAAAAGGCACACCCATCCTCCTCCTTGCCCAGCCTGGTAGGGATGACAGCAGACCCAGAGAAGCTGTTGCATTCTTGAAAGAAGGTTGACTCTGTGACATCTGGGTGCAACATTTGGCCCTAGGGTGGAGCTCCATTTCTGCCTCCAGGCTGAGCAGCAGCGGGAGAAGTTGCAAAAGACAGATCCTTCGGAGAAATACCTTTGAGCCTTTTCCAAGAAGGCTGGTGAATGAAATGTGGAATGAATTAAGCATGTAAATGAGAGGTTGATTTATCTCCTCACATGAAATCTTATTGCAGTGCCCCCAAATTATTGGATTATTTATACATTTTAAATCTTCCAAATTTGGAATGTGGAAATACACACACATAATTTTTTTTCAAAGAAAACATTGTAAGTTTAATGCAAGCCACGTTTTTAAAAAAGGAAAGCAAAGGGGGGGGGGGTGAATCGGTACAAGATGAGTTTCCCCTCCCTTCTGTGAGACTCCTCTGCAGGGATGTACAAAAGAGCATCACAGAAACCAGTCTCTTGCTTACACTCAGGCCTTGTGAGAACTGACATGGCAGAACCTCCACAAAGACAAATTGCTTTACTGTGCAATAAATGCAGTGTCTTTCCTTAGCGATTGAGGGACTTAGGTGTCCTCACATTTCTTCAGGTGTCATTGCATTCAAACAATATTCCCCCTGCTGGCTTCTGCACTTGTTGGTGTTTGGACAGCAGCATCTGTAGTGGTGGGCTGCACAAGCATCTGGTCAGTGTGCCCAGTGACATCAAATAACAGAAGAGCCTGCTGGACCAGGCAAATGGCCCATCTAGTCCAGCAGCCTGTTCTCAAAGTAGCCAACCAGAGGCCTCTTTCAGAAAACCCACAAGCAGGATTCCGCCATAAGAGCACTCTCCCCAACTGTGGTTTCCAGCAACAGGTGATCGGAAGCCAGTGGCAGAGCTTCAAGCTCTGGCGGGGGGGGCGGAGAGCAGGCAGGGGTGTGGCTGGCATGCACCCTGAGGGCATGGCGCACCGCCCACAAGGGTATGGCACATGTCCTGGGGGGTGTGGCGCACCGCCTGCAGGGACATGGTGCCCAGCGGGGGGGGGGGAGCCGGGATGGCACCCCACCGGGATCATGCCGCCGGGGCGATGCGCTTCCCCCGCACTCCTGTTCCTCCACCAGTGTCGGAAGCATTGCTGTTTCCAACTGTGGAAGCAGAGCATAATCATCATGGCTAGCAGCCACTGATAGCCCTCTTCTTCCTGAATTTCCTTAATCTTCTTGTAAAGCCATACAGGTTGGTACCCATCACTGCCTCCCGTGGAAGTGGATTCCATGAGCTACGTGAAGTACTTTCTTTTATCTGTCTTGAATTTCCAATATTCAACATCACTAGATGTCCACAAGTTCTACTGTTATGGGGGGGGGGGCTTCTCTCTACCTGTTTCATCCATGCCATGCATAATTATATAAACTTTCATCACGTCATGTCCTAGTCACCTTTTCTCTAAAGTTCCTGGTGGCAGATACTGCAACCTTTCCTCACAAGGATGTTGCTCCATCTCTTTGATCATTTTTGTCCCCTTTTCTGAACCTTTCCCAACTCTACAATATCCTTTTTGAGATGAGGCCACCACATACATACATAGCATTCCAAAAGTGGCTGCACCATAGTGTTGCGTAACAGCATTAAAGGCAGTTTTATATTAAATTCCTTTCCTAATTATCTCTAGCACAGAATTTGCCTTTTCCACAACTGCTACACACTGGGCCAACATCTTCATGGAGCTATCCACTATGACTCCTGGTAAGTCACGTCCAGTTCAGATCCTAGAACTGCATATATGAAATTAACATTTTTTTGCCCCAACACACATCACTTTGCACTTCTTTACATTGAACTGCATTTGTCATTTTACCACCAATTCACTCAACTTGCAGAGGCTCTTGAGCACAGAATTTATTGCTT
The DNA here is from genome assembly GCF_965112155.1 of Podarcis liolepis. Classification (NCBI taxonomy): domain Eukaryota; kingdom Metazoa; phylum Chordata; class Lepidosauria; order Squamata; family Lacertidae; genus Podarcis; species Podarcis liolepis. The sequence goes on along the minus strand of NC_139561.1, from coordinate 58,375,302 downwards.
GTGTCCATAAAGCTGTCCAGAATCCATGGGTCTTTGCTTGGATATTCATGTTAAAATTATGTTCATTCTGTTAGATGAAAAAACCTTTAAATTTGGCAGTACCTGGGCTGCTCATGAGCTCACCACTTCATAAATAACATTTTGTAATCAGAGTCCAGGATTCCAACCCCCCCCCCCAACTCCAAAATGCCCCCTTCTTTCTCCCAGGCTTCTGGCTCAACTCTAACCCTCAGTCATGATGTCAGAGAAAGTAGCAGGCGCCAATCGCTACCACATGTTCGTTGCTTCATCAGCCCAGAAAAACAGCAACAGAAGAGGCAGCTGCCCAATGGACATGGTCCTCAAAGCGTTTCGAGAACGCTCTTTTGTTAGGGGAAATGCTGGATGCTTCTTGATAAAAACTGCTTGGGGAATTTTTTTCTACTCCAGCTCAACAAAACATGCTGCTTGAATGGTTTCCTCAAAAAATGTTGAGAACCATATCTATTTGCTGCTGTTCTTGGCTTTTTCTACAGCTGTTATTGATCTTCTCTACTTGTGCAACTGGCTTATTTCACCCGAGTCAAGAGAGTTGGCAGAGGTCCTCACAGCATCTTTCTGTCCTTGCCTGTAATCTGTTCTGGGGAATGAGCAACGCATCCCATTAAAGTCAGACCATGGCAACTATGAGATCCCTGATCACTCACACACCTATGGATGAGACAGTTATAGTGCCTGGACTCTTATTGGGGAAAGCCAATTGCCCCTTCATGCTGGTGGGTAGAAGGTCAGGGAAGAACAAAGTAGTGGCAATCCACGGGCAACACTGGAAGGAAGGAAAAATGTTTCCCTTTGATGTGCAAAAAGAAACAATTTTGCCTGGAAGTGCCAAATGTTCCATCATCAACATCGTAACTTATCTGTACGCCACTTTTCCATAGTAAACTATGGCCAAGGCAGTTTGCAAGGAAAAAACTACATAATTCACTAAGTTATGAAATGTAACAAAATTTATGTGTTAATGAAAGCATCTCAAAAAATATTCAATAAAATTAAATAAACCCCTTATAATGAATAATGTCTTACAACAAAATACAAAAACAGAATCACAAAAGCAGGAAAAAAATAACATACAACCAACATTAAATCTTGGGCCTAACAGAAGCCCATAAAACATTACCACCACTACCACCCCCCACAATTGTCTCCAGGCGTCCCGAGCAGGATGTCTTGCAGCACCCACAGGTCAAGGGTCTCTTGGGTACTTTCTGCTGAAGCAGCTGTGAGTCAGCCAGTCCTCTTGGTGGCCAGATGGAAAAAGACCAGCAGAGATGGAGGAGGAGGAGGAGGGGATGGAGGAAGAAGACAACTCTGGAAGGGTCATTGCTCAGTGTGGCAGTAGACGAGTCCTGGAGGTGATCTTCCCAGCAGCCACTGAAATTCTCATTCCCTGGTTGCAGACAGCTCCCCTTTGCATGCTTTCAAGTGCACACATGCAGCACACATGTATGTGAGAAATACTGTATAGTTGATTATTTTATTTAAAGATTTTTAAAATCTCACTCTTCGGCCAAAAAGGTCTCCCAGAGTGGCTTACAGATCAACAAACAAACACCAGTTCCTGTCCTTAAGGACACAACATAAGCAAAGGCGGAGGGAGAGAGGGAGAAAAGCAAAGTCAAGCACCAGTTCTCAGTTACGAAGTAGACATGGACCAGCTGGGATAGGTCAGTTCAGACACAGAAAAGTAGCCAAATCTCTAAGTAGAACCAGTGAAGTGGCCTTACTTCCCTTCATTCCCTTTCTTCTGCAGCCTGGCAGAATGGCTGCCACTAGGCGATGAGGGAGAGCCAAAGGCAGCTGTTCTCTCAGCAGAGCCAGCAAAGTAGCCCTGCTTCCCATCTCTCACACTGCTGCAACCTGACAGAGTGGATGCTATTGGGTAATGGCTGAGGAAGAGCCAGAGACCTAGTCTCTCAGCAGAGTCAGTGGAGAAGCAGCCCTCCTTCCGTTCTCTCCCTCTGTCACAACCTAATGAAATGGCATCATTCACCCTTGCAAGTCATCTGCCCCCATTTGTGAGCCGGACTAAAGTTCTTAGTGAAAGGCTTTTGGGATGGGAGAGGTACGGAATTGCAACAGAAGTGGGGAAAGGGGGAATCAGCAGTTCTTTATGAGCAGATCCTGGTTTGTGCAGCTCTTCTCCCCTGGGGCATTACAGAAGTGATACTAACTCTCCTCTCCCCTCCATCCCCAATGCGAATTTTGATTATTTGGACCCGGAAAGGGGCCAGATCTAAAGAAATACAAACCCGCCTTTTGCAGACCCACAAATGGTTTGTTTTAACAGCTTGGGTTGAATCGCCTTCCCCTTTGGTATCTCCAGTCTGGCAGTAACGGGCTCGCTGAGTGTTTGCCTAATGGTTAACATCCTTTCCTTATTAAGCAAAACATTTGAAGTGATTATAGTTTATTTACAACCAAAGTGGGCTTAAATGAGATCTAATTCCTCTCCCTTCTCCGCTGTTGGGCCTTCAGCCAGCCCACATGCAGCTGCCTTTGGGCAAGGAGCAAGACTGCGAAGGAAGGAACAGCCAGGATGTCTCCACCTTGTGGCAGGCTGTGAGAAAGCACCTTGTGGGGATGCACAGCATCAGAAATCCTGCACAAACCAAGGCTTCCTTCTCCGTCTCCCCCAATGGCCTTCTGGTGGGACTCAGTCAAACAAGGAGCATAACCTATTTCAGTACTCTGGTGGGTTGGGCGCTCCTGCCAAGGAGGAAGGGGGAGAGATGGGCAGAACAGAAAGGAAGCTCAGCTCACCACACAGATGTCCCTGGTCAAAATGGCAACATTCTCCTCTTGCACACCAAGAATGCAAAGGACCTTCCCAGTCTAGAACCAGCAACTGCACTTAAAGAGAATCAATAGCAGGTGCTGGAAAAGGCCTCCCTCTGCCCAAGTCCTTGAGGGTCTGCTGCTGCCGCCACCAGAGTAAAGAAAACTAACCTAGATGGTCTTATTCACAGTAAGGCAGTTTAATCTTCTCATTTATCCAAGAAGGTGGCTTAGAGTGGCTCTTTGGGGTTCCTTTATTCTGAGGCAGGCATCCCCAACCTGCGGCCCTCCAGATGTTTTGGCTCACAACTCCCACAATCCCTAGCTAACAGGACCAGTGGTCAGGGATGATGGGAATTGTAGTCTAAAACATCTGGCGGGTTGAAGGTTAGGGATGGCTGTTCTGAGGGGTCCATTTAAAATCCCATCTTCCCAGCTGGCCCTTCCCAACCACATTTTGGCATTTTCAGAAGGACAGAATAGTTGCATCAGCCCACTGCCACAAAAAGCAACAAAGTGCCTTCTTACGGCATATAGAGGCTTACACCATAATTAATTAGCGAGTCTCTAAGGTGCCACAAGACTCTGTTGTTTTTATAAGATTCCATTTGTCTTTAATAATTTGACCTTCAACATATGTCCCCTGATGGGATAATTCTATTACGTTCTCTGATGTGAAGGGGTCGTACGAGCAGAACCTGATGGTTCTATTTCAGCGCCACAAGTTGTGTGTTTTGCTCTGTAACGAATTCCAACCGCTTCTCAACGTCCATCTCAGCCTAATGTGTGTGACGGTTTTGGGTTACTGCCTCGGAAAGGCACACCGCCCTGCGTAATTGGTTTCAGGTCCGCAGCTGGGTGCAGTCTGAGACGGGCTTGGCTTTTGCTCTGCTGGGGTGAGTGGCACCTCTCAGGCAACCTCCACTCCCCAAAAGGCCCTCCAGCAGAAATCACAAATGATTCCTTCGGTGACATCGCCCCAGAGCGATTTTGTGGGGTGGGGGTGGGGTACGATCCAGAAATGTCAGCTGTGGGCTTGGCCCCAGAAATGTGACAAGGCTGCCATTTCCATGCACTGCTGGCAAGATGTGATAAACCCTGCCAGATCCACCAAAGCAAATGAGAACCCAAGCTAAGCATGTTTGCGACTATGACACAGCCATGTTCACAACTGGCCTGAAGGACATATTTCTGCAGGATGCGTGAAGATGGACAGAAAGCATTTGGGGCAGATAGAAAGAGAAGCCCCGTTTCCCAAACTTGGGTCTCCAGCTGTTTTTGGACTACAGTTCCCATCATCCGTGACCATTGGTCCTGCTAGCTAGGAATGATGGGAGTTGTAGTCCAAAAACAGCTGGAGACCCAAGTTTGGGAAACTCTGCTCTAGCTTCAGAGTCTGCAGACCCTCCAACTTCAACAGCCACTTCTTGCACTCTTCAGCTTCTTGTTGTCTTTGCTGCAACAGGCTGCTCTTCTGGCTGATTTATTTGGAGGCCACATGGAAAAGAGAAAGTGCAGCCAAGTGTAGACTCAGCCGGTGGGAGATCTGATGCTCTGAGCACAAGAGGCAGAAGCACAGCTTGTCGCTTCAACAGCCGCAACACCAAATGCAGGGAAACTCCTCTACAACTCCTTGCAGCAGCTGTGCAAGATGCTCTTGGGCTGCCTTCCTGTGTGTTGCCTCAAACCCATACATCACCTTTTCCAGCCAGAAACACTACATTAGTAGAGCCGTGCAATGTTAACAGTGACAGGTGTTTTGTGGGTAACAAGCACAAGCACCAGATGACCGTAGGAATGCACAGCTTTGACGCAGATTGCCCAGATGGGAGGGATCAAAGGCACCTGCTGGTCACGTGTCCTGCTGGAGCCCTGCACTGCTCACTCCTGGAGGCAGAAAGGGTGTGTTTGTGCAAGATGGTAAACCTTCTGCTGCCATCACCCACTCCAAGCTGCTTAGTGTATTTTAAGTATTATCATATGTGACGATAAAAATGCATTTGGTAAAAAGAAAAGAGATGGAAAATGTAGTAAAGGAGGACCAGGAGCTAAAAGCTATTTAATTTTAAGAAGTTTTTAGGAACCTTTTAAGAAATGCAAAAAGAGAAACAAGCACAGAGGAGGTAGAATAAAACCAGGGTGAGTTTAAAATGCTATTGTAATGACTTTCATCCCAGCTTTCAAGACATCTCACAATAAAGTGTTATAAATAATAAAATAAACCAATTATATTTGAAGGCAGGCAATTTTTCCCGTTGCGCAGAGGTGGTATCTTCCTCTAGCAGGTGTGCAGCAGGGCTGTTTAAAATACCAGAGTATGAAATGAGGAACAACCACTGACCTAATATGCCAAGTAAGAAAGGCAAAGGGTTTTGCTTCGCCCCATTCGCTCCCTCTGTAGGAAGGTCTGCAAGCGCCCTCAAGTGGACACACAGCATGCAGGGAAGCAGTAAGAACTCAATCACATTTTGTTATACAGTCACAAACACTTTAAAAGCTTAATAGTTTACTTCCATGGATACAGTGATGCCACAGTATAGAAACAGAAATATTACCAACCTTCTTCACAGGGCTGTTGGGACAGAACACTTTGCAATTTAACAGTATTACTGAAGTAATACATACAAAACTGATTTACAGTAGCTGACTGCTCAAGCCTGCTTCTCAAGGGGAACGGCACTTCCACCAAAAGTGGGGGAAAGCTGTGGGAGGGATAAGGCACAACCCTTTTCATCTTTGTTCCTAACAACTCCTGCAAGGCAATTCCTAAAACTCTAAGAGGTCAAAGGGAGTTCATTCAGTCCAGCATCTTGTTCTCACAGTGACCAACCAGATGCCCACAGGAAGCGCCAAAGCAGGACCTGCATGCAATAGCACCCTTCCCACTTGTGATTCTAGCAACTGGTATTCAGAGCAATAGTGCGTCTGACAGTAGAGGTGAAACATAACCATCATGGCTAGGAGACACGGATTGTCTAATTCTCTTTTAAAGCTATCCAATTTGGTGGCCGTTACTACATCTTATGGCAATGAATTCCATAGCTTAACTATATGCTGTGTGAAGTACTTTCTTTTTCCATCCTGAATCTTCCAACATTCAGCTTTGTTGGATGGTCCCAAGTTCCCCCAGACCCCTTACGTGCCTTTTTTCCAAACTAAAATGCCCCAAATATTGTAACTGTTCCTCATAGGGCAGCTGTTACATCCCCTTGATCATTATGGTAGCCTTTTTCTGAACCTTTTCCATTTATGCATATGGTGCAACTGCACCATAGATTTTTATAACAGCATTGCTATATTGACCTTCTTCTATCTTAGACATTCTTTCCCATCTGTTGAATTTGATAGCACTGTGGTCACTGTTCCAAATCAGTTCACCAACACTTATATTTTACACTCGTTTCTGAGTGCCACTTAAATGATGCACATTACTTCTCCTCTGTTTGGTGCCATGACCAACTGTCATTAGAGTATGTAGAAATGTTGCCTCTTTGTTGTGGCTAAATACAAATTCAGCCAGGCTACGTGCATCTATTCCTGGAAAAAGGGACACCTGGTTGATCTTCTGGAGAAACTACCCCACAGACCCTCACCCAGGCTATGCTTCTTGCAGCTGTTCCACTCTGGACAGCTACAGGCACAACAGGAAAAGGGACATTTTGCACTCCAAGTGTGCAACATCAAGTTTAATTTACAAAGAGACGCCTACCAGAAATGGTGGCATGTGGCTCAATAAGGAACGATCCCCAGCTACTGGTTCACATACTCTTCATTTCAAATCTGAGAGCCAGCACCAGCCCAGGATCCAGAATTGTGCATCTTCTGACTGCGGGGCTGGGGAGCTCCATCCGAAAACAAAAAGCAGCCCTGTTTAAGGTCTGGGCCTCTTCACATGGTGGTGAGCTGTCCCGGGAAAGCTGGCCTCTCTTGGGAAGATGAGCAAGTTCCATGTCCTCACACAGCTTCCAGAAAGAAGGAGACCTTCAGCAACACTTCTGAGAGACAGATCAGAAGAGGACTCTTTGTGAGGAACAGGTCATGGGTAAAACTTCAAAGCAGGGATACTGCAGGTGCAAAGCACTGTCGTTTTCTATAGGCCAATATTGGTTCAGTTGTGCACCTGTTCACAAATGATGGGCCTGTTGGTGGCTATTTGCCAGTGACTAAGACTCTCCCATCAAAATCTTACCTCTGCCATGAAACCTTGCCCTGCATCAGCACTAGCGCACTGCCTTATGTTGCAGGAATGGTGTAAGGATCACAACAAGGCAGTGTACGTGAAGGTGCACTGAACACTCTCCCAGTATTAACATTTAAGATACCCAAACATGAAGCCTCCATATTCATGGTACTATACCTCTATCCAGCTACTAGAAGCTGAGGGTTTGTGTTTGCTACTGACCCCACCTCATCGCCAAAGACATGTTCCACATTGGTGTCATTACCTTCTGCTGTGTTTTGGAGGCCCTGCTGTAGCACCTGCTCCCAGGCCTTTGGAAGAGCTTGCATCTCCATCAGATTCGTGTAGCTGACCTGAAGGAGGAGAAACTTGAGCCCCAAGTATCTTTTCAGGTGTTAAGGACAGATAAGCAGCCAGCTCAAAGTGGAATGACAGAGACTCATTTCCACTCACCCTGTTCCATGAAAATGGGGAAAGCCCAAAGGGCCTCAGTCAAAGGAGGTGGCACAATAATTTCAAGCTACACAAATCAGAGGGGCAAATGAGAGCAGCCCAGCACAGGATTATTTGGTAAATTTACATCTTGCCAGATGCTCTCAACAGGAGCTTTTCAGGGGCGATGAGAAGAGCTGAACTCCATGGAAGGAAAGGAGAGTGTTTCTGGGGGCAGAGGGCTTGAAACCTGCCTCCTCCACACTTGCACAGCTTGAAAAGTTGTGGGAGAATGGCCTTGGGGCTGGGGCCCTGCAACTCTCACAAGTGACAACTGAATCAACAGTGAGGCATCTTATCCAGAGCTGGAGGCAACAAGGATTCTGGTGTGCTAATGTTGTTTTCTTTTACTGGCTTGTGTTTCAGTGTTTATTGCTAAACTGAGCTGTTAGCTATCTTGGGGGTCTTTTTCAAGACAGACATAAAGGCTGCCTAGATAAGTATTTTAATAAAGGTCTGTTTCTGGAGAACAGGAGGACCTTGCAGATGCATAACTCTTTCAAAGGATACACACGGTGGTAAAATTCTTCAACATCCAGAAGCCACTCCAGCATGTCTGCCAATGAGGGGCACGATGCAGTGCGCTGGAAGGTTGTCTCCAGGCTTAGGCCATCTCTTGGCTGCTCACAGAGCCGGAAAACGCTGTCCACACGGACCCCAACAGTATCCCTCACTTTCTGGAGCTCCATTCTACACAAAACAAAGACCACTCATGTCACACTCTGGGGTGGTTTCCATAGAGATCAATCACCCAGAGAAACTACTGGTTCATTTTAAGTGTGCTAATACTGGCTTTCATCATACATTGTTACATTCTCTCTTATTTGCACTTCCGCCATATTGTCTGAAGGGCCTTGCACAAGTTTAAGACGGGGTGAGAATCTGGCTTGCACATCTCTGCTGCCCAAGCTCAGGTTGGAGGTGAGAAATTTTTGGCTGATTCTCTAAAACAGGCATAGGCAAACTTGGCCCTTCAGATGTTTTGGGACTACAACTCCCATCATCCCTAGCTAACAGGACCAGTGCTCAGGGATGATGGGAATTGTAGTCTCAAAACATCTGGAAGGCCGAGTTTGCCCATGCCTGTGTAGACAATTTAAGCAAAAGACAAACGTTGCTAATTTGAACAAAGGTCTTACCTAAATTCAACCTGTTGCAATGGGAACGGTGAGCTGAGCTTGGGCAGCTCACTAGGAACTGCCACAAAGCTCACTGGGTAGAGCCAAGGGAAGCCAGACTGAGCTACCCCATGTGGGCTGCTATTATGAAAATAAGTAAAAGCATGAAACTCCTTTTTTTAACTGGGAAAGTGCTACATAAATAACTGACTGGAACCAGACAAAGTCAGCTGAACTTACTTGATTTCAATGGGAATTAAGTTCAATTAACTTAAGATCTGGCTCCAACCCAAATAAATTTAGATGTACTTTTAAGATGCCATAGTTGTAAGTTATAGAGTAATAATATAGAATTGTTCATGCCTGCAAAAAACTGTCAGCTGCCAAATAATTTTGACGGGAACTTTTTTCACACTGTGAATGACCCAGAGAGCTGCAATTCCCCCTCCCTTCTGCCCTACCCACAATGCAAAGCAGATGACCTTACAGGTGGTCCTGCTGCAGCACCTCCAGCAAAGCCTCCATGGCACATTGCTGCTTGTGCCTCAGCCTCTCTGGCAGATCTGGGAAGTCTCGCAGGGGGGTGTTGGCAAAGGAGACCTTCTGGGAGGCCTGCATCTGCTCAGCCAGGTTGGCCAAGGAACTGAGAAGAGGTGTGCAGGCAGCTAGCACTCTCTTCCAAGCCTCGTGTTGCTCCTGGAGAGCACGGAAACACTCCTGCAGGGCACCGTGAATGGTGTGCAGGGAACTGGAGTCCCCAGAAGCCATCCTGGAAACAAAACACAGAAGTCAGGTCAAGAAGCAGCCCAGGTAACAAGACTCCCGCAACACCAGGCTTGGCTCAACCTGCCCTTCCCCTCACTTGGCTTGTCACACATCTGCATCAAAAACAAAGCAGACATTTCCTTTTGCAGAGCACCAAACATGTTTGCAGGACTCAAAAGAAGTTAGTTAAGTCATAGCAGTAGGCTGAATCAAAACTGATTCAAAACCATACACATGCAAACACACACACTACTGTGCATCATTTTTTAAAAAGAATACCTGGTTTAAAATGAAATCCTAGTTTAATACCAGGAGGGTGCCAACTATGTCCCTCATCCCTCAGAGTTTAGGTAAAGCTTTGAGGAGAACAAACACATCTTCCCTGCCTTTTTCTAAAAGGGCTGAAGGTTGCTAGCTGGGATTTCCTCATGCTATTAACCAAGTTAACAAACAGATTCTGATTTTTCATTTTTTAAAATTTCCTTCTCAAGTCCTATAGCCGACTGGATTTCCTAGGTGAACTTCTCAGCCACAGTCTATCATGCCAGTCATTTACAGTGCATTTTAATACTGTTTTCTGAAGCAATGCTAGCACAGCCTAACTGCTACAAGCAGATAATGCTCCATCACCAAGTTATCCTTATGGGTACTTTTCAGGGCCAGCTCTGGATTTCATGGCCTCCATGGAAAGCCTCACATTGCCATCTGCCCATCCCAACATACTCTTGATTTAGTGTTTACTCTTAGCAGGGAGAGGGATGGTGAGGATATAGGAAGGATGATGGTAACCTTGTTGTCATGGCCAGAACATATGAACTTTGGGCAGCAGACCCACTCTGCAGGGGTTGCAGAGCAATTCTATGGTCTGCCCCCCAGAGATTAATGGAACCTAGTAGATTCCTGAATGCTCGGCAGGCTGGGACGGTGCGGGTTTCCAGTGGATGGAGTTGGTGATACAGTCAAAGCCTGGGTCTCACTTTGGGGTGGTGCAGTGAGATGGGATATTGACACGATTGCTCCCAGGAGTCCCCTCTGATGTTGCAGAGTCTGCTCTGCATCTTGTTTACTGAGCTGCAGCGGCTGGTAGATGACCAGAGTGCAGGTGGCAGGAAACTTGTACTAAAGCTGACCGAGTGCTTGGTAGTTTACATAATTCTGGCTACCAAGAAGTGCTGAAGGCAGGAAAGAATGACAACTTTGCCACCTCCACTGAAGAGCCATCCAGCAGTCACTTTAGGTGTCAGGCCGCTGATCATACCAGAAGTGTTGGGTGGGCCTCTAGAGCATTAAGAATAAAGTTGATCAGCTTTGTAGCCTTGGATGCTGCAAGTGTCATAACCCCATGGTGCCCAATGCAGCACACTCCCAAATTAAAGCGAATGATTTCCCTTTATGCTATCCAGCAGAAACAGGAGGACTTTTTCCACAGTGGCTGCCAAGGCTTGAAACACTCTGCCCCGGAAGGTCCACACACAGAAGGTCCTCCTCCTTCCACAGGCTGGCAAAACCCCCTCTGATCCCCATCAGGCATTTGGGGGAGCAGCAGAGATGTCAGGCACCGCCCAGCAAGTGTCCAGAGAATTGCATCCTTAATGTTGCTCTTGTTTTATTTATTTTGAATCCCTGGTGCAAATTCATGAAGCGCTGCTTTTCTATTTTAACCGGTTTGCTCTCCTTTATCCACCAAGTCGGCAGCAAACTGCCACGTGTTTTCTCCTGCACCCTAAACTGCCTTGAGAGTTTAGTTTTCTCAGCGTTCAAGTGGTGTATTAAATTTTATGATTTTTTTTTAAAAAAATCATATAATTTATAATTTTCAAGACTTCTGGGCATGTTATTCCTCACCAGCACCTGCCTAGAAATTCTTACGAGGCTGATAGGAGGATTTAAATACCGAAAATATTCGGCATTTTGTAGGTGAAGCTGACACGGCTCCCTCCGCCCCAAGATGGCACAGGAAGCGCTTTGCCTTCCTTGGACGGAGGTGGTGGTGGTGAACAGGGACAATGCAGCTTTCCTGACCCTGCTTCTCTCCGGCACAAAAGCCTATTGCTGCCAGGCAAGGACCTACCTCAGCCCTTCCTCGCCGGCGCTACGCGAGTGTCGCTCGGGCCTTGGACTCCGCTGGGTGGGGAGTGGGGTGTGCTGGGAAATGTAGTCCCTTCTCTCTTTCAATCTGCGCTTGCGCGCTTTGCCTCCTCCCGCCGAGTTTCCATTGGTCCAACTCACTCTCCCGCGCCTCTGATTGGCTGGTTGCTCCGAAGCTGATGGGAAGGTGCTGGGCTGAACGGGCTTTTCGCGCGCCGCTTTCTTTCTCGGTTGCCATGGCGACACGGCAGCCGCGGTGAATATTGCCTGGCGACGCAGACCACACTTCCTTGGAGCATGTGTAGAGCGCTCCTTTCCTCCCTCTTTCAAGGCCAGGTTTGTAAATTGCTCGAAGTGAATAAATGGATCCAGCAGCAGCAGCATCCCAGGCTATGATTCCTGCTTCTGCAATGGGATCCCCAAAGCAGGCGGCCCAGACTTGGAGATCCGCCCACAGCACCTCCACCCGTTGCCAGGATTCAAAATCTACCTATTGGGCCGCATTCAACCCACTATAAAGCCCAGGCTCTGGGCCAGGTTTTTCTGGGCCACTCCTGACACACAGATGCTACAGAGAAACAGATCTGGGCATCACTAGGGAACTCCTGCCCCTCGTTGTGAACATTCTCCATGTTTCTCGAGACTGATGCAACAACAGAGCATTAGCGGCATCTTTATACTGGACCATCCACATGCCATTCTATGGTATTCTGTGTTTTGCAATGCGTCCCCAAATGTTGCCACATTATTGCCCTCAGAACTGGGACTCTTGCACTATCACCCAACAAAAGTGGAGCATTCATAGTATAAAAAGTAGTAGGATTTCAGCAAGAGATTACAGGACCCGCACTGACTGGGAACGAAGCAGTGCGTTCACCCTGAAAGGTCTGCAGGTGCAGTTTTGAAAGCGGGATTCTGTATAGCTGTCAGATACCATCATGAGCATGCCTTTGCTCACATCCTCCTAATATCACAGATCTGCATTCTTGTCAGTAAAGCCAAAGTTACCCTCCTCCCTCCCTTCGTTCCACAGAGTGGGGAAGGATGAAATCTCATAGATTCAGAGTTCACATCTTTCTACCCAGATGAATTGTCTCAGGCACATCTAGAATTAGCCTGATCCCCCTACCTTGCAGTCTTGATAACAGTTAGTCTTTGGGAGTCCAAAGAGCTGAATCTGTTGTTCTAGATGTTGGTTCGTGGTGCAAATATAGCTGTGAACCAACTGGCCCACCTAGTTCAGTCTTGTCTACACTACATGGCAGCAGTTTTGACGAGCTCTGTCAGGAAACATTAAGGATTGAGTCTAGAACCTTCTGCATGAAGAGAAGCCAAAAGCCTTCCTTTGGCTCCAGAGTTCGCCTCCCTCTCCATTTCCATAATACTTGCATGTTGATAGCAGGAACAGCAAGAACCTGGAAGCCTAATTCCTGCTGCAAAATAAACAAGCATGTGGGTGAGCAAACTGAGGAAGTGTGACTGTATCTAGACAACAGGAATATGATAATGTTATTAATGGAGGAAAATGCATCCAGCTAAACCCAATCTAGACTGTTTCCTTGCCATTCCAATGTATAAGCAATGCATGCACTTTGCCATATGTCTTTTTGTTGCTCCGGAATTCATGATGGGAACTGAAACACTTAATCTTCCAAACATAATGAGAAAGATAAGGAGCTGTGGCTGACACTGAGCACCAAACAGCCACCTTCGGTAAGATAATGACTTCAATTGTTGCCTCTCTGCAGAGCACCATGATGGATGTGTACATTGGCTGCAGAGCTATTTCGGATATGGCACAAAGTGAGCATTTATCATTGCAAGCAACTGTTGGGGCGGAGCAAGCAGCCTCCTGGAGCTTGTGCCATTAGCACACTCCCAAGCAGCTGTTTCTTGTGAAGTGCTCAGAGCTTCTTCCCTCTGACCTGTTGAGGGGCCTTTGGAAAAGCTAACAAACACAGTTCATGATCTTGTGCCAGGAGGCTGTTTTCCAATGTGATCTGGGCTTCATTGCAAAGAACAGGCTGCTGTCAGTCTGATTAAAGCTAGTCCAGAGCTGGCACTTTCTAGCCAAAATATAAGACACCCAAGGTGGGTTAACATTCAGATCATTTAGTATTCAAGGAAGCAAAGGATATGATAGCAGAAACTTTCCATGAATTATTTTTATCGAGAAAAATACCACAAAGTAGCAATTAACAGTAAGCCAGGGAAGGCTTCCCAGGGAGAGAGAAAGAGGACTTGAGAGTGAGTCCATGGCAGAGTTGCCCAGGATGACTTCACTGTAGCATAAATATTACCAGCTTAAAACTCAGCAGGCTTGTTCTTTTTCTCAATTTGAATCTAAGCTGATTGCATCAAAACACAGTATTTTCTAAGATACAGGATAGCTATGGATTGTGACTAAAGTGTGTACCCCACTTCCCAAACCAACAGTGGGAATGCACTGGATGCAGAGTAAGCAGGAGTGTGTACACAGCCTTAGAAAGGTAAGGAGAGAGGTTCAATGAGAAAGAAGGGAGAATTACTCCTTCTCTCATACATCCTTCCACTCTGTGTCAGGCGCAGCAGAGGAGGTGGTGATTCAAGAGAGCGCAAGGATGGACACCACCTGGGAGTTCAAGAATTCTAGGGAGAGAAAAGATGGGAGAAACTGGGGACGGGAGTTGAAGCCCAGGGGGGAAATGGCGGAGAGACAGAACTGTTTTTAGGGCATGGACAGACTCAGGGATTCTAGCATGCGAAGGCATATTAGACTTGGAGGGTGGGGGAGGCTTATTGCACAAAGGGAGGTGTCCTGGGAAAGCAATTTTGAGATATGCCCCAAAGGAGAGGCCTCTGTTTAATAAAAGAAAAAAAGGGTTTAGGCTACAGTGGGGGTTTTCTAGGACTTGTTGCATATCACCCTTCTCAGCATTCCCAGTGACCAATCAGTGGGTGAAGATTTGATTAGAACTGGAGGAAGTTGTGCATTTGTGATCTCGGGAGGTCCCAAACAAGCTGACTAGAAGATGGGAGTTACTCCTCTCTCCATGGCAATAGAGAGTTTCCTACGGAAACTTGCAACTTGAGTTGCTCTGTGTAGTTAGATCCTTCCTAGCTCACCTTTACAGGTAAAAAATAAACTATGGAGACAAGGTGCTTGCTAGGGAAGACATAAAATGGTGAAGGATTCTTGCTCTTGGGAAACATCGCCATGCATGTGTCTTTCAGCTAATTCAAGCATACTGTATTTTATTTTATTTTATTATTGCATTTATATCCCACATTTCTTCCAAGGAGCTCAAGGTGGTGTGCAGAGTTCTCCGTCCCATATTATCCTCACAACAACCCTGTGAGGTAGGTTAGGTTGAGAGACAGTGACTGGCCCAAGGTCACCCAAACTCCCCATCTGGTGAGGTGAACAGGAATCAAGTGATTTAATTTCTTGCTCTAAAATATATTATTCTCTAGATCAAACAAAAAAATTCAAGTTGCAGTCTCAGAGAGATGGTGCCTCATAAAGGGAAGGTAGTCGTTCCACAGAGGATCTGGACCAACTGGCTGGCAAGGCAAGTGAGAACCACCCACTTGTCTTTCAAGTCCAGCAGGCACTAATATTTTCAGTAGCCAAGAGTGGAGCCAATGATTAGGGCATTAACTTGGTTGGCTTGCCCAAAAGAGCAGGTCTTCTCCTTCCCAACGTTCATCAGTTCTTCCTGTATTCTTCTAGAACAAGGGACAGCTGTGAGTTTCTGCATTGCTCAGAGTTCTCACCTGCAGCTTCCCTTGAGTCTGAAGCCTCTATAGCTTGTGTGTATTGGGCTGAAGAGGTGGGCATCCTGAGGGAAGGAGGCCTCTTCTCCAAAGCACCGCTGGCATGGAAGGACATGGATCTCCACAATCCCCACCACAAAGAAATGTCAGCTGCAGCCCACGTGAGGTGTGGTGGTGCCATTCAGAGCAGGATGCCCACTGTCTGTGGTCCAGAGCTGGGAACACTGATGGGTGGAGCAAGAGAGCCCTCCCCTTTGGACTCCTTTACCTTTCAAATCTGTCTGTCTCCAGTGATTATGGAGTTGTAAAAAACAAAGGAGGATTGCAGAAGCCCACTTAAGTTAGTCTATCTAAAAGCAAAAGTCTATTTGGCAAATGCCACACTGAGACAAAGAGGAGTGGGCAGTGAAGGGAAAAACCCACCAGTATGGGAGAAGGAAGAAGAGCCTGGCTCACCCAGGAGTCCCTGCCATGGCCTTCAAAATTGCATCAGGATACCTGCCTGGGTGCCCAGTGTGGTCTCTGAAGACTAGCCAGGGGGTTCCATCATGGCTCACACCACCACCTGCTGGACAGCACACACAGATGCTTCTTATCCTGCTACCCACAACGTATATTGTCTCCAACTCATGAACTGGGAAAGAACCCAATGTCCAGCAAGGAAAGGTCCCTGATCTAGGACAGCCTAGAAGCCTGCCTCTGCTTCCACCTCCCATCAGCTTTGTTCATTTGGTCCAGAGTTTGGGGAGACTCCCCCATCACCCAATGCAAGCTCCCAAGGCAATAAAGTGTTAGGAGCTGTTACGGTCCAGGCCTCCAAGAGCGCAAGTAGGTATGCTAACCTGCAGCTTTGCTGTTGACTGAGATCAGGAACGAGGGAGGGACTCCTTAATTCTGCTTGTCCTGCAGAGACCAGCTAAGTCAGCTGAAGCTTGTGATACTTTCTCTGCATCCTACGAAGGCTGTTCTGCTTTGAGGAGTCAGGAACAATGGGAGTCTGAGAGAGAGCTGTCTGTGGCTAATGACTTCTGGAAGAGATGCCATCAGAATTGACTGCTGCAAGCATTTGGCACTCAAGAGCTGAGCGGGCTGGAGCTCAACAGCATGTGAGGCAGGATTCCAGTGCCCACTGAGATGGGATTTCCAGGGCAGGAGCCATCATCCTTCCACCCTTTAACCGATTTTCTTTCTGGCTGTGCACAGATAAGACGCCATATTGGACAAGGTTGGCATCAACACAGTAGCATCAAAGTAGCCCATAGTCTTGCAGTAAACCTGTTCCCAGTTGTGCATCTTCCTGCTCTTGCCCATGTAGCCTTCATTCCAGGTAGAGGTGGAGTGTGCAGTCTTCTCATCTGCCCAAGAAATGATGGAAGGAGGCTGGGAAAGGAGGCTCACTGGAGAAACAGTCACTCTACTGCCCATTGAGGAAATTTCAATAATTGGCAGCTTCTCAGAAGATGCATTGCTCTGAGTTCAGACTCTCAGGGGGCTTAAGGGTCACCAGCAGACCCTCTTTCTCAGTCTCCTCTCCAAGGTGCCATTGGGGTAGATGGGGAAGAAAGAGACCAGCTCTTCAGCTGCTGCAGAGAGGTCGCTCTGGGCCTCCCATGGAAGGGGGCATTTGGTTCCCACCACCTTCGTGCATCTCCGGGACATAGCTGCCAACATCATCTGCTCTCAGGTAAAGTCTCAGAGACGTGGCCTCACCAGGGCCAGTGGGCAGCTCAGGTTGGTTCTGCAGACACACACCGCTGCCCTGCTTTCACACCTGCACTCCGTGGCCATGCATCTGGATCACTTGAGCCCGGAGCGCTTGGATCCCACTTAGGAGGGTCTTTTGGTGTGCCACAGAGGTGATCCCCAAGCTCAGAACATCTCTGGAATAAAAAAAAAAGTGAGAAGCCCACTCCATACCAGAATCAGTCTGATCACAGCAGCTCACCTGGTCCCATCAAGCGACTAAGACTGGGAAATGGGGCAGTCAGATAGAGGCTGATGGATGGTGAGGAGTGCCTCAGCAGTACCAGAACCAGCAAGTGGGAACTGGGTGCAAAGCACAGCAGAACACCCCTGAGTTTTGAGAGGCCATAAGCCAAGTCAGTTGTTCAGGAGGCCCAGGAAGTGTGCGTCAGACTCCCAGCTGCCACCACTCAAAAGAGAAAGCCACCCAAGGATCAGCAGCAGCAGCGTTCTCAGGTTAGCCTGAAGCCACCCACAAAGCCAGGTTGCCGCCCTGCTCTCTGGGCCCTTCCCTCTTACAAGGGGCCATAGTTGGGTGTAGCCAAGCCTATGTGTGGCTGGCAGCATCCTTCTAGAGGAGGGGAGGTTCACTTACTGTACTGTCATCCTGGCCACTGAATCCAGGTAGCAATAGCCAGCAGCCACAAAGCTGTCCTTATACCTGCTCATCTCAATGGCTTCCAGCCACTCCCCAACAGAGCTGAAGTACGGGAAGGAAGAAAAAGGGCAGTCGGAGGGAGGGAGGGAGCAGCTGGCAGTCCTGGAAAGAAAGAGAGAGGAGCTATGTGGGGACATCACAGGAAGGAAGGTCTCATGCTCCAGCACCTTCCACCTCCCCCTAAGTGCAGATGTGTGTAAATACAGCCTCCGTCACTGCTGTTTTCTACATGGTCTTCAAGGTGGGAGGGTCAGGGATAATGCAGTCACCTGGCATAGGTGAAGATGCTGTTTCTCGAGAGCTCTGGGGCCTGAAGCATGTTGCCAAGTGTGCTATGGACTTGGGAGAATTTTGGTCTCTCAGTACAGTCCTTCTGCCAGCAATCTAGCATCAGCTGGTGCAGAGCCGGTGGGCAGTTTGCAGGAGCAGGAAGCCGGAAGCCATCTTCAATGGCTGTTATCACCTGGAAGCAATTGTTGGAGATGGAAGCCACACCCAGCAGGAGTGGGAAGGATGCTCTCGCTTGCAACCTTTACCAAAAGCACAACCACACCCACCACATTCCCTCCCACTGCCAAGCACAACAGAGTGGTGGAGAGGCAGAGGCCCAGGGAGTCTTAGCCTGCCCATTTTCTGCTCCTTGTCCACACCACCACCTCCAGCACACTGGGGAGCCACTTACGTCCTGGTTCGACATGTCCCAGTAAGGCCTCTCTCCATAGGACATCACCTCCCACATGACAATGCCAAAGCTCCACATGTCACTGGCTGAACTGAAACGGTGGTATTGGGATGCTTCGGGGGCCAACCATAGCACCAAGCTTTTCCCACCCTGGGCACGCATAAAGAAAAGGCATTGAAGAAAGATCAGAAAATAAGTAACAATAGAAACAAAATTAATTGCAAAAGGGACAAATGTAAGGTTCTACACTTAGGCAGGAATAACCAGATACACAAATATAAGCTGGGAGACACCTGAGTTGCCAGCAGTACAGTACATGTGAAAAGGATCTGGGTCTTAGTAAGCCACAACCTTAACATGAGTCACATGAGTCAACTGTGTGATGATGTAGCAAAAAAAGCTAATGCAATCCTAGGCTGCATCAACAGATTTATAGTGTCCAGATCAAGGGATGTTTTAGTACTACTCTATTTTGTTTTGGTCAGACCCCACCTGGAGTTCTGTGTCCAGTTCTGGGCGTCATAATTTAAGACGTGTATTGACAAGCTGAAGAATGTGCAGAGAAAGGTGACCAAGAAGATCAAGTTTCTGGAAACCAAGCCCTACGAGGGACAGTTCAAGAGTTGGGTGTGTTTAGCCTGGAGAAGAGAAGACTGAGAAGTGTTATGATAACTAGTTATCTTCAAATATCTAAAAGGTGGTTTCAAGGAAGATGGAGCAGGCTTGTTTTCTGCTGCTCCAGACGGGAGGGCCTGAACCAAGAGATTCAAATGAGAAGAAAGGTGATTCCAACTAAACATTAGGAAGAACTTTCTGATGATAAGAGCTGTTTGACAGTGGAACAGACTACTTTGGAAGGTTTTGAACTCTCCTTCTCTGGAGGTTTTTTAGCAGAGGTTGGATGGCCACCTGTCAGGGATTCTTTAGCTCTGTTTCCTGCTTTGCGGAGGGTTGAGCTAGATGACCCTTGGAATCCCTTCCAACTCTACAATTTTGTTGTTCTACAGAAAACACCACACACACACACCTGCCTCGTTATGATTATTATGTATTAAATCTGTATACTGTCCTTCATCCAAAGATCACAGGGTTGTTCACAGCATAAAAATACAAAATGAGAAATGAAGTTCAGGTCTTTCTTGCTGCCAGTTCCCCATTCCATTCTCTCTCTTCCCCACCTGCTACCGGAAGGCTGGCCTTTATACTGCACATGCAGCACAGCTGGATTGCTCAGGGGAAACTCTGTCCCAAATTCATTTAAAATGAGCTAGTTAACGCTCAAAGCAAGGTGTGTGTGTGTGTGTGTGTGTGTGTGTGTAGGGAAAGGAAGGGAAGTCCTGAAATATTCAGGCAATAGTTAAGTTCTCCTGCTAGATGGTTTACAATTAATATTTCATGAGGCAGCTTGTCACTTGCCCAGCACAACCCATTTAATGTCTTTCATCAAGGAAGATCACAGCAGCAGCAGGAAGAGAAAGAACAAGGAAGCCAGGAGGGCTTCCCCATTCAAAGCACAGGAAGCACCAAGGGGTGATTCCAATGCCCCTTGCAGTGCTCCCCTTATGCCTCTGCACATACAGCATACTGTATATCCGCTGCCTGCCTTCTCTTCTGCTTTCATCAAAATGCTCCAAAAATGCTCATCCTGGTGGCATCTGGAAGGTGTCATTCAAAGGCTTTGGTGTGTATTTTGATACTTAAAATGTTCACAGAATCATAAAGTTGGAAGGAACCCCAAAGGTCATACAGTCCAACTCCCTGCAATGCAGGAATCACAGCTGAAGCTTCCCTGACAGGTGGAAAACCACCACCATTGGCAGTGGAACAGACTACTTCAGAAGGCGGTCTTCCAAGACTCTCCCTTCCTTGCAGGTTTTTAAACAGAGATTGGATTGCCATCTGTCAGGGATTCTTCAGCTGTGCTTCCTGCATTGCAAGGAGTTGGACTAAATGATCCTTGGTGTCCCTTCCAAGGATCTATTATTCTTCCTGCCCCCTCCCAAATACATACCAGTGTGCTGAAAACCGTCTCCATCTTCTCCTCCTGGCCTACCCTGAAGCCAGATATTTTGCAGACCAGCTCCCCATTCACTAGGACGTTATGTGCTGCCAGTTTCTTGTGGACGTAGCCCATCTCGGTCAGGTATTTCATCCCAGAGGCAATCCCCTGCAGCATGCCAATCAGCTGGGAAGCCATGAGCTGCCCTTCATGCCGCTATGGGTGGGAGAAGAAAGACCCGTGAGGCTGGCTGCTGGCGCATCAGCAGAGGACTCTGCCAGGCAGGTGGCTGGCATATAGCTCATTCCACTATCGGGGAATGGTCTCACTCACCCGCAGAAAGGAGTCCAGCACCCCATTCTCCATGTACTCCATCACAGTCATCATCGGGTTCCCTACACAGAGAAACAAGAATCTAGTCTCTGTGTCTGTCTGTCTGAAAACCAGCTAGATGAGACAGAGGGCTCTATCTGTGACATTAGGTCAGAAAGATGTTAATCATGCACCGGTAGCAACATCACATGCATGTTCACACAGAGGCAGTGTTGTAGTGCTGTACTTCCTGCGCTAGTAACAAATTGGAGTAGATTACCTTTGAAGCGCCCTTGTGGGAGGAAGCAATTGCTTGTCCCAGTAAGGCAGTTCCATGGAGTGATGCCACGCAAGGAGCAATTGCCCACCTGCTTATGCTGTTGCCCTAAAACTCTCCTCTCTCAGGAATAGCCTGATGAATGAAGACCAGCTGCTCAATGAACCCTTTGCAGTGAGATTGGCTTCCCAGCTTATTAAATTAGCTACAGAATCCCTAAGCATCTTAATGTTGTGGGCTGGAACTGACACATAAATGAACCTTTGGCCTCCAGAGTGTGTAGTCCCAGCATTTCTGGATAATCATCCTTCTAAACCACATTAACCACCACAGACTCCACTGCAAGCAATTAAGAAAACCATCAGTATTCTCTCCCTGCCTTCACACAGGACAGTCACTTTCCTGAGATGGCTTTTAAATCACCCAGGCAATTAGGCAGAACTGCAACTACACACAAAAAAAAAAAACCCCAAGCCAGGCAGCGGCTGCTTTCATTTTTGCTGGCCACAAGTAAGTGCGTAATTATTCCAGTCCCTTAATGACTGTTAAGGAGAGGAAGGGCATTGGGGCATTTGCCTGCCTGATCACACTTTTCCCTGGTGTAAACTGTTCACAGAACCACCTGAACTGCCTCACAGTGTGAAGCCAGCATGCCCTTAAACACCAAACCTGGTGGCTCCTGCTGCTTCTCATGCATAGGACACCATGTTCCTAGAAGGAGCGCCATGTGCAGGAGGATCAGCAACCGCTGCCTCAATGCAAAGCCATCTTTTCTAAGAACATAAGTAGAGCCTGCTAGATCAGACCAATGGTCCATCTAGTAGGCTTCAATATTCCTTCAGTTTCATTGAATGTCCATGAGTTCTAGTGATATGGAAGAGAGAAAAATGTGTTCTTCGCTCCCCATGGGTGGGGGGCACAGGAGAAAAAAGACAGCAGGCTCTCTCACTTGTAGGGCTGCATTCCCTCCTAAGTCTTGGGGCTGCACACTAGCAATGGGTACGGCAATGAATGTGACCCTTATCCTTGTGCAGTAGGCGTGGGTGTGGGCGTAGTCAAGGGGTGGCAGGGAGGGGCAGCTGCTCCCCTTAATCAATTACATAGCTAAAAGGTTCTGCCCCCCAAAACAAAAGGCCTGCCCCCCCCAAAAAAAATCCTGGCTACGCCCATGGCAGTAGGATACATTCTATCCACACAAAAGGCAAACTTTTTTTACACAAACACACCACACCTCCATTTTAGCAAGGAAGAAGCATCACCACAGCAAGGAGATTCCCAGTGCCCTCAAGCAGGAACAGTTAGGGGCACTTCCTGGAAAGAATCCTAAATCAGCCTGAGGTTCCAGAATACAAACACAGAGGTGAAATCAAACTTGGGCATCTTCTCAACATACGCTTGGCAAGGCAGCAGAGGTCAGGGCCTGATGCACAGTCTTGGACCTCCCTTGAAGGTGTGCAACACAGGCGCTTCAAGGGGCTATGCAAGGAATGACTGCCTGGCGCTCTGAAGGAAGCACCATCTTCTGGTGTGCAAATGGGCAGAATCCATAAGTGCTTCTTACCTCTGGTAACAACTCCCTCCAAGCGGACAATGTTGGAGTGGTCAAACTGGCCCATGATGCTGGCCTCAGTGAGGAAGGTGTGGACCTGCTTTTCGGAGCAGCTGGCTTGCAGGGTCCGGATGGCCACAGGCAGTTCCCGCTTACTGGGGAGCTTCAGGCACCCCTGGCAGATGTCTCCAAATTCTCCTGCCCAGAAGAAGGACCCGGAGTTATAACCAAACTCCCTCTCTGCATAAGCAAGAAATCCACAGGCAACAGCACCCTCCCTCCAGACTCTGAAAGTGGAAAGGGAGCCACTGCCAAAATATGAGGCCCCCTCAGTCCCTCATGGCTTCCTACAGAGGGTTTTTTATTGGAAAAGGTCTAGCAGAGAGGAATGGCAGAGAAAGACAAAAGCTGGCATGTGCCAGTTGAGAAAGGGAGAAAAGGGGTGGGGGTGGGGTGACGCTGCAGCTCTGGGAGAAGACCCAATGCCATTGTTGTTTCTCTTAAATTTCATCTAGTTTGTGCTATTGTGCTGTTTTGGATTATCTATCACCTTTTATGATTCGGGACCCATAATTGTTCTAACACAGTGGTTCCTGAACTTTTGGGGGCCACTGCCCCCTTGGTTCCATAAATTCATCCCCAGTGCCCCCTTCCCTGTAAAAAGTGTTATTCGGAGTAGCAGTTTGCATGACCCACTAAGGAAGATAATAAATAACACAATAAGATTGAAAACACTAACAATTAATTTCACATTTACTCAAAATCTAATTAACACTGTTTAATTAATTCAACAAACCTGATTAACTTGATCCAGTGATACCAGCTTTTCAAAGTCTAATTTAACTTGATTCAGTGATATGAGCTTTTCAAAGTCAAATTCACACTCCAGTGCTCCCCTGCTGCCACCTTGTCTCCTAGTTCTACCCCCTGCCCAAGGTAATCCCACTGCCCCTATTTGGGAATCATTGTTTTAATTCCTAAGCATATGCAATCAGTTCCTACAGTTTATCCTCAGGTTCCCTGGAGGCTTCCCCTGCTTGAACAGTTACCGTATTTTTTGCTCTATAAGACTCACTTTTTCCCTCCTAAAAAGTAAGGGGAAGTGTGTGTGCGTCTTATGGAGCGAATGCAGGCTGCGCAGCTATCCCAGAAGCCAGAACAGCAAGAGGGATTGCTGCTTTCACTGCACAGCGATCCCTCTTGCTGTTCTGGTTTCTGAGATTCAGAATTTTCTTCTTCTTGTTTTCCTCCTCCAAAAACTAGGTACGTCTTGTGGTCTGGTGCGTCTTATAGACCGAAAAATACGGTACCTTGTTCAACCCACATTTTACCAGCTTCCTCGCAAGAATATTGTGAGGGACTTTGTCAAAAGCCTTACTGAAATCAAGATACACTGTGTCCACAACACTCCCCTGATCCACCAAGCTTGTAACTCCATAAAAAGAGAAAAAAAAGAAACGAGATTTGTCTGACCTGACTTATTTTTGAGAAACCCATGCTGGGTCTTACGCAATCACAACATCCTTTTTCTCAGTGCTCACAATTATCATTGTAGACAGTACTGAGCTAGGACTGATGACCTAACTCAGTACAAGGTAGCTTCCTAGGTTCTTTAAGAAGAGGAGGGGGCATGCAACATATGGAGAAGACAGCAGCAGGGCTGTGGCCTCTCCAGGTCAAGGGGCTCCCACATAGGTGCACAGCTGCCTCCCCAGCACAATGAAGCATGGAAGGAAGGGACCGTCGGGCAGCTTGCCCCACAGGCCCACTGAAAAGCAAAGGGCCTGGATCCACAACACTCACCTGTCCCAAGCAGCTTTTCCATTTTGATGCTGGAGCTATCGAGTTCCTTGGCAAAGAGAGAGACAGCCTGTAGGGGGTCTTCACAGGTCTTGGGGTCAACATACATCCTCCGGGTTGGTATCTTGACTACAATGGGGCAGCAGAGATGGTGTTAAGGCCTTTTGCCAACATTGAGGTGCTGCAAATTTCCCCAACCCGGCAGAATTGAGCCAAGAAACAAATATTTTCCCCTGCTCCTGCCATCTGCCCCCTTCCTATGTCTTCTCCCTCGTGGAAACCTGCCTTCCATGTCCAGCCCTTTTTGTCACTCATCCAGAATAAAGCTACTTTTGAGGCTGGACCTCAAAGAAACCCACTAATGTGGCAGTTTAGACAAGAAGCCAGGATCTCTCTCCTTACTGGAGAGAAAAGGGAAAACCAGTCTCATTTAACATCTTTCTAGGGAGTTAATATATAGCAACAGTTCCTTCCTGGTTGGAACACAGACATCTCTGCACAGACCAGGTAGATATGTGTGTGAGCAATGCTGTAGTTCAACACTTACCGAAAGTATCCTGTAAGTGACTGTATTAAAACTTGCAAGTTCATGAAGGAAATCAGTTTATATTTGATGCCTTGGTGAACTTAAATATTTAACTTGCACTGGACACACTTTGAAGGAAGGTTTGGAACTGGTGAGAAAAGGTACCATTAGTCTCACCCACTGGCCTTGGTTGCCTTTGGCCTTGACCCTCTGAGGGGGTCTAAAATTCATGAGCCCCACTGTTTGGTCTCTTGCTTTTCTATACAGCCAAGAAATCAGATGCTTTTGCTACTCAACTGTTGATGGCCTCTGTTCAATCTGCCTTGGAGTCCTCTGCAGGACCAAGCTGTAGCTTAACATCAGACCATAAGAAGAGTGTGCTGGATCATGCCAATGGCCCCTCTAGTCCATCATGGCCCCTATGGGAAACATGCAAGCAGGACCTGCACCCAAGAGCCCTTTCTTCTCCTGTGGTTTCCAAAAATTGGCATTCAGAAGCATTTACTGCCTTCAGCCATGGAGACAGAGCATAGCCACGATGATTAGTAGCCATCAATAGCTCTCTCCTCCATGAATCTGTCCAATCTTCTGTTAAAGGCATCCATTACTGCCTCCTGGGGGAGTTCTCTAGCTTAACTATGTGCTGCATGAAGAAGTGCCTTATTTTATCTGCCCTGAGCTTTAGTATTGAATCCAGCGTGCATTTCTGGTGCCTTCCTTCTACCACTCCAGTGCCAGTGTTTGTGGAGCTCAGAGCAGTTGCTGAAGCCTAACCCAGAGCAGGATGTGCCCACTTGGGGACCTGCAGCCATCTGCGAGTACATGAAAACGAGAGCCTCACGAGGGCCTCATAAGGCCCTGGAGGCTTCCTTGCAGGAGCAGTTCCTTGGGGCATCTGCCTGGGCAGAATGAAGAGGGGCCCCTGCAAATGCACACTTCAGAGTCAGTCTAGAGAGGAGAGGAGGGAAGCCCAGGATGGCAGTCATGTTTGGAGTCTAAAACGGCACCACTGTAGTTCATCTCTGAAGCTGGACTCCAGGAGAGCCTCTTGCCACCCCTACATCATTAGTATCAGGAAACCTCCTGCCCTTTCTCCTCCCTCTGCCTTCAACTCACAGTGGAAGTACAGCTCCTCTTCTCCATCCCGGTAGGCCTTGCTGTAGTCACACTGCCTGCAAGGGGGAGAAGCAAAAGCCACATTATACCTTCTCAGCCAGGACCTGCCTCAGAAGTGGCCTCAAGCAAAGCCCCAATATAAGCTGTGAAGAAAGGCGTCGAGTCCCAAAAAGAGCTGTGTCCTCAGCCCGACTCACTTGTCTTTTTTTAAGCTAGTATGATCATGCTCCAGCTGCCCTACTCAGAAACCTCTTAGCAGAGGAGTGGGAGGGAGTGGGCAACATGGGATGATCATGTGCTCACCTCCTCCAGGTCAGGATGCCCAGGATCACAGAGACCAACACAATCAGCCCAGCAATCGCCACAATGACCACAAGGACTATGGGGCTCTGCTCATGGAAAGCGACAGCAGTGGCTGCAGGAAGAAGTTGGGGTGGAGAAATAGAAGGAAATGGGAGTTAGACCCACAGAAGCCAAGAGCAGCAGGGCCTGGCTCATCTTGAGCAACTGCCTGTTCAAGGGCCAAAGACAACCGCACTAGGACATTTGCTTTAATTGTGTGGTTGACTGGCAAGCAGCAAAGCTGGGATACTTTAACAATACAGTCGTACCTTGGTTCTCAAACTTAATCCGTTCCAAAAGTCCGTTCGACTTTCGAAAATGTTTGAAAACAAAGGCACGGCTTCCGATTGGCTGCAAGAGCTTCCTGCACTCAATCGGAAGCCACAGAAGCAGTGTTGGACGTTCAGGTTCCAAAAAATGTTCGCAAACTGGAACACTCACTTCCAGGATTGCAGTGTTCGGGAGCCAAAACGTTTGAGTCGCAAGGCATTCAAGAACCAAGGTACAACTGTACAATTCTAGGCCTAGGGCCACAGTTCTGCTTTTCTGTCTCTCTCCACTTGTAATCCTGATGGAAATACCCCATGCCCTAGTTAGCTTTATGGTGAAAAGTTCCCATTGTCAAAGAGGCCATTTTTGTCAGGATCACAGCTGGGGCTGGAGGTGATAAAACACCCCTCCCTGCATGCTGCAGCCTTAACATAATTTTTTAAATCTCCCAATGCTACTGCTAGTCCTGCAACAGAAGCCATATCTAGCCTGGTCCTAAGTCCCAAGAGGATGGAGATGTAGAAACGGTGCTGAGCTTTCAGCTCCCACTCCTTGTTGCAAGCTGTGACTGTTGGAAGTGTTGGAATACATGGGAGAAATCAGAGAATAAGAGGAACCTCCAGACTTCCCAGACTGCCCTTTAACCTGTGCTGACCTTCCCCTGGGTGCTAGACTGATACTCTCATACTTTCTTTCCTCATTGCCTTCTTCTTGCTTACCTTGGGAGAGGAGACATCTTTGTATGTCTCTCCTTCTGAGAACTTTCCTATTCTGCCAAGCCTATGCAGGCAGTTAAGAATACATCCCTTCATAATGGTTAGTTGATGTCTGCTTATAACTTTTAATAGTTTTTATTGTATGGTTTTGTTGCTGTGAACAGCTTTGGTATATATTTTTATGGCACAAATATTTTTTATAAATAAAGATCAGGCATGTTCCCTGGAAACCAAGACCACTTTGCTGTAGTTGGTGGTCCAAGAAACAGAAGTTTCTTAGCAAGGGGCTTTTATGGCATTTAAAGGAGTGGGAAAGGAATCCAGTTGCCACCAAGGACTGACTTCTGGGCAAACTCACAGTGGGCAAAAGTCACTGGATACATCAAGAAATCCAAGTCAGAGCCTTTTAGGACTTTTGGATTTAATTCTCCTACCCGCTTCTTTTTGATCCAGGCAGAGTTATTTCCCTCTACCTCTGGAAACTCTCTTTGGCATAAACTAGTTACGGTACTTATTGCTTCCTCTGCTATTTTCATTTAATTTCAAGAGTAAGTGACTTCATGAATGGGTCAAAGGGCAGTGCGAAAGCACTGTGGGCGAGCAGCCAGGAGCTTGTTTTCATCCTCCCACCCCCTGCCTCATGGTCTATTAGGCAGCATTAACGAAATATTCTTTAGAAGAGAGGCATTAAAATGTATGGCTTACAAAGTGGTTTTCCTTCAACACTTTAAGACTTGGCTTTCTGGCTTCTGCAAATGGCTACGTTCTATGAGAAATTTTTTATTCAATTCAGTTTGTTCCAAAAGCATCTTGTGTGGCAAATGGATGCAATTTAAAGCCCCATTAAACACAGCCTGTAGAATTCCTACTGGGTGCATCACCCCAGTGCTTTCATTTCCAGCTAGGCAGAGTTATTAAGCTGAAACCTGGCCTTCTCGGCACCCCCCTCCCTGTTCACTGGGGGACTGAGGGGCTGCTAGGCCAGGTAAGAGCTGTAAAGGGTAAGCCAGTTGGAGTCACAGAGGGTGCAAGCCTCCCAAGTGGTTTTGTTGCAGCCTCTCCAGAGACACTTGCACACTCACTCTCCCCCAGCGTTTCCACCTCAATGCTGTGGCTGCAGTTCCCGTGGTCCTGGAAAGTGGAAGACGTCTTCTGGACTTGGAACACATAGAGTGTGCTGGGTTTCAGGTTGTCCACTGTCACGGCTGGGAAGGTGGTCTTCAGGGATGAGTAGCTCTGCTCTTTCTGACCCTGTGGGACACCAGAGTTTCAGATTAGGGGTGAGACGCTGCTCCCCAGATCTGAGAAGAGACTAGTTCATTCTTCTAGGATTGGTATATTGCTCCACTCTGGGTTGTTAAGAAGGGAGAAGGCACTTGGGACGGGCTTTGCTAGAAGCCAAATGTAAATCAAATCAGCAAGGAAAAGACACAGATGTCTGGCTTTGCTAAATTAAGGTCTAACACTCTCAGCCAAGAGGCTGTATGTGGAGGCCCCAGCCAAGGCAGGCCACAAAATGAAAGGGCTCTGTGTTCTGCCCTCCTACAGCTGCATTTTATTCTATATATAGTTGTGAGTTTGGGGGGTCAGTCTGAATGATGCCCTGAGTCCCTTCCAGTTCTTGGAGTCCTGTATCAAATGAGGGTTAAAATCTAATAGAAGATTCTATAGCTGAACTGGTCAGAAAAGTCTCTTTGGCCACAAGTGTCCTCATCAACATCCTGAAAGAATCAGCTAGGTTGTGAGAGCTACAACTAAGTGATGGTGCCCTCCAGGCTA
The DNA here is from genome assembly GCF_965112155.1 of Podarcis liolepis. Taxonomy (NCBI): domain Eukaryota; kingdom Metazoa; phylum Chordata; class Lepidosauria; order Squamata; family Lacertidae; genus Podarcis; species Podarcis liolepis. The sequence continues at coordinate 58,346,317 of NC_139561.1, read as the reverse complement.
ACGGGTGAGCCTTTTCTCCACCCACCCACCCCAATCCAGCTGCTAGGTAGGGAAACAATAGCCAGAGGTTGTGTATGAGCTGAGCCGGAAGCAAGGTGGAATCTGGAGACACAGTGAAATATTTGCTCTGTGCTGGATCCAAAGCTATGACTAATGGAGAAGCAAGATCTGTTGGGGTGTTGATGCTGAAAGCCCCTCCATCTTATGCTCAGGTTGTATATATGTGTAAATAAAACCACATATCCTAAAGACATTGTCTCTGCCAACCTTCATTCCAAGAAAATTGAACCTGGGTAAGAGCCTGGAACCCCCAGGGTCTGTCTCTGCTTGGAAATTGGGGTGGCGCACAGCTATATTTTCCTTTTTAAAAAAATAACATATTTACTGTGTATATTGCTGTGTCTTTTAATATGTACACAGCCTCAAGAATTTGGTGAAGAGCCGGTACAGGAATGCTGTAAATAAGCAAGAAACAAACCAGGAACTAGCTTAAGTCAAGCAGAGATGGAGGTGCTGTCTCTCTCCACCCTGCTGGTGTGTGGATTCCATATTCTTTCTCACCATCCCTGAACTCTTATAAGCAGCAATGGTGGAAGTGCTGGGTGGTGGGGTGGGGGTGCAGGGACTATGCCCCAAAGAGCAGCTCCAGTGCAGAAAATGAGGGGATCTGCCTTTCAGAGTCGAAGACAACAGCACCCCTCCTGAAACAGTTACCTTTTCATAGAAGCTAATGTCATATTCTGTGTCATTGGCGCTCAGGGCGCTGGCCTCTTGCCAGGACAAGGAGATGCTCTTCTGCTCAATTCTCTCAGCGCGGATGTCAGTGACGAGCCTCTGGGCTAAGAAAGCCAAAGAGAAGAAAGGCAGGTGGGTCGCCAGCAGCTTTGCCTGGGCATGACTGGCCCACAAGATCTTAGGCAGCCCCTGTAGGGCTCCTTATTTTTCCCATGAAGAGAAGCTGTAGGACAGTTGTTCCCAAACTTTTTCACTGCACCCTTAGATCCATAAACTCCTCCCCCTATTCAACCCCATAAAAACCATTATTCAGAATGGCAATTTGCACAACCCACAAGCCTAGTCCAGTTTGCTATTCCTATAAATAAATCAAGTTTAGTGCCAGTCAAAGTTATTTGGGCCAGGATTGGGAGCAAAGTGCTGGAAGGCTCCAAAAGTCCAGTCTGAAAAGGAACAGAATTTTCTGAAGAGAATCTAGAAAGCTTGGGGTGGGGTGGGGGGTATTAGGGGAGGGGTAGTATCTCTGGTGGGGGACACATTGTGCTCCTTTTGGGGTAGTTTGTCCTCCTTTGGTCCCCACTCTGCACTCAGCTCCCACCTGTGGCTCCTGGAAGTTGTCAGTATGTGACAGTGGCCAAACCCAAGGAATGGTTTTGGCTGGCCGGCTAAACCAGGTGAGGGTAGATGACGGGTTTCAAACCCTCAGTAAGTTAGGGACTTCCCCTGCATGTGAGGACAAGCTGTGAAGGATTGAGGAAACAAGACCAATAGTAGCCCAATAGTCAAGAAGGCTGTTTCTGCACATGCTGTAGAAGGAAGTGAGGGGGTGAGGGAGCCCAGCAACCTGGGAAGGTAGCCCTTCCAAGAGATAAGCTCTGATCCTAAACCTCCACTGTCTTGTGGGACACCTTTGGGTCAAGAAAAGGCTAAATAGTAAACCATGGGTAGGCAAACTAAGGCCTGGGGGCTGGATCTGGCCTAATCGCCTTCTAAATCCAGCCCGTGGACAGTCCAGGAATCAGCGTGTTTTTACATGAGTAGAATGTGTACTTTTATTTAAAATGCATCTCCGGGTTATTTGTGGGGCATAGGAATTCTTTCATTTCCACCCCCAAAATATAGTCCAGCCCCCCACAAGGTCTGAGGGATAGTGGACCTGCTGAAAAAGTTTGCTGACCCCTGCAGTAAACCCTACACAAATTTATAGTGGAGCCCCTAAGACAGTTGGATGATGCTTCGTATGCCTCTTTCTGACAGCTCCTGCAGCCAAGCTGGTGCCAAACGTATTGCTCTGCTTTCCTTTGAACCACATCAGCATGGCCAAGTGGGGAGTCTTGTCGTCTGGGCAGCCCAGAGCCTCCATACACACTGCCCAGGCTTGCGCCCCAGAGAGGTCACTTTGGGGCTGCTAACGCATCGGGTTTGACTTCACCCACAGAGGTGCGCTCCAATATCTCTTGAGACAAACGTACACCAACAAGCTGGAAAGCAGAAAGCATGCAAGCTCTTTTAAAGAGGCTAAAACCACCACACAAGCTTTCATGCTGTGAACTACTGCTGTAAATACACTCTGTGCTCATTCATATTTCAGACACACACACCTCCCCCTCCCCCCCCACCACATTGCCCATATCCCGGAAAAGCAAACATTAAATTATTCACTACCCCATGGCTTGATTTGATCACTTCGGCTCCCTGGGACACCAATGCTCTCCTTAATTAAGAAGCCAACCAAGAGGGAGGAAAAGGACAGCACAGGAGCATGGATGGGAAAGGAAACAAACTGAGCAAGTGAGCCTAGCTTTGAGGGGTGGCAGAGGAAAATGATGATAAAATTTATTTTTTGTACCCTGCCCATCTGACTGGGTTGCCACAGCCACTCTGGGCAGCTTGGGCAGCTGCAGCCTTCAGGGTGGGCAAAGAACAGCCTATTTCAGCTTCTCCTTCTTTCTCCACATGTCTACATCAGTTTGCAGTTTATTAATGTCAAGCCTGAGCGTTTGTCAGCATTTCATTTCCCCAAGCAGAGGCACATTAGTGAAAGGAATCTCTTCCAATGTGTATTTGCATAATGCTTTCACTAATATTGGACTTGAAATAGGTTTTGTAGCTATGCCATTTTTAAATATATGTTTTTATTGTGTTGTGAAATCAGTTTGAGATGCTTCGCAGGAAGCGAGTCCAGCCTTTCTGTTGAAGATCGGCATAGCAAATTTTGAAAAGGAGCTGCATTTCAGTTCACATATTGTTCCAGGAAGTGCAAACCAAATCTCTCCCCTCGCCACCCCCACTGCTATCTAACAGGCTGAGAAAGCAGAGGTTATGCCATAGGCTCTTTCAACTCTGATCTTGAACAGCTCCCCGCTGCTTTCTCATCCACTTTCCAATGAAGACTCTGATCTCTTGCTCTGCAGAGACCTGAAGAAATGTTTCATAAGGAGTTTGACCCTGCCTGTGAACTGGTTTCACACAGGCCATAGGAGGATTCTGGCTCAGCAGTGGGGTGAGCCTCAGGGATGGGCCCCACTAAGCTGAAAAGAGAGCAATGAGCTCTCCCCCATAATGCCCAACTTGGTCTATTAATAATCTATTATGACCTTGTTTTCCTGGCAGAGAGGAACTCAAGGCAACTCTGAACAGTTTCTTTCTCCCTCTCTCTTTGCTGCCCTGTTGTGGCCCTGCAAATAGGTACTGAGTGTAGGGTAAAAGTGGTGAGGGCCCTGCAGAGGCCAGGTAGGTAAATCCAGGTTCAACCTCTGATTTCCCTCCCCCACCCCCCACAAGATCAGTATTTAGTTTCTCAAGATAACTTGCAGCTACTTCTGAGGCCATCTCTCTCCCCTCCACCCACAAGCCGTCTTGAAAGCCAGTGTGGCGCAGTGTTTCAAGGGTCGAACGAGGACCTGGGAGAGACCAGGGTTCGAATCATCACTCAGCCATGAAGCTCACTGGGAGACCTTGGGGGCCAGGCACTGCTTCTCAGCCTCACCTACATCACAAGGCTGTTGTGGGGAATAATGAGGAAAGGGGAAGAACCACGTGTGTCCTCTTAGACTTCTCAAAGGAAATATATAAATGCATTAAATAAATAGACCATAAAATCTTTCGTAAGCAGTAGGCTGAAAGGCAGGCTCCCCCCACAAAACACCCCACCTGCTTTCCTACCTGTCACCCCGGTAAAGATGGTCATTTCTGCGTATGGCTGCTCAGATGAGCTACCCAAGCCTGAGACGCCATTGACAGCCTCCACGCGGATGGTGTAGTTTGCCTGGGGCAGCAAGTTCATGAGGGTGGCTGTCCTGCCCACCAAGCCCCTCTGCTGGGGCACGAAGCTCACCCCATGGCCGCAGGGTGTGCACTGAGAAGACGGGGAGCAGTGAAGGCACAGGAGGTTATAGGAGATGTCGCTGCGCCCTCCCAAGTCCACCGGGGGACTCCACTCAAGGACTAGGGTGGACTGCTTCAAGCGGTAGACGAGGTTCACAGGTGCCGATGGGGGTCCTGCAAACAAGACGGTGGTTAGGTATATCAGCGGCAAGGGGTGGGGATGTTGCATGGCAGCTTAACTTCAAAGGGCATTTAAAATGGTAGAGCCCTGTTTTTAAATAAGCAAAACAGGTGGCCATTCTGCCACTGGTTTTCTTGCTATTCCGCCTCTGGAGCTGTCATGCAATGCAATGTCATCATGGCATGCTGCAACTCCAGGCCCAAGATTCAGAAAAGCCACACCCCCATTGGTCACGCCCACACACACACACACACACCTGCTTGCAAAGGTGCTTGTGTGATTGAGGATGCCTCTTAGCACCCCTCACTGATGGATGAGCCAACCTTGCAATCTCTACTACCAGAAAGAAAAGGATGCCTTACGGGTGCAGGGTGCAGACGGCAAGTCTGAAGGGGCCCGGGTGTAGGTCGCCTGGCAGAAGCAAAAGGTGGAACCTTCCTGCTGTGTGAAGCTGTGTGGAGGGCAGGGAGAGCAGCGCAGAATCCGAGCAGACCTCTTGTAATATCCAGGGGAGCAGGCTGAAAGGAGACAGCAAGAGGCAAGAGAGCTGAGGGCAAGGGCAAGGGCAAAACCATTTCTAGGGGAGGACCCAACACAAAACTGGGGCAACGAGTTGCAAAGAGGGGGATATATTTAAAAGGTGTATTGGGGAAAGTCTTGCTGCACCCAGAGGAATACATGAAGCTCATCGGTTCATCTCGCTCAGGACTGCCTACCCCGGCTGGCAGCAGCTCTCGTGGGTTCCAGGCAGAAGACTTTTCCAGCCCTGCATGAAGACTGAACCCCATGGAGCAGTAGGTTATGGGAGAAATCAGGCAACCCTAACATAGACACATCACTCTCCACAGAGTTCTCAGCAAAATGTCAGGAGAGGAAGATCACACACAAAACCCAACTTCTCCTTCTGCCTCTTCAAGTCATTGCATGCAATATGTAGCATGGCAGAGAAAATAGCAAGCTCTTGGCGTGGATAGGTCTAATCCCCCAAAGAAAATCACCTAACAATTTTGTTCTCACTTGGTACCCACTACATTTACTCCCTGCGCTTGTGTAACAAATGGGTACCCCCCAGGGCAGCCAAAGATTCCATTCGCTTGACAAGGATTGCACAAAACAAGTAGAAATGCTTGTAATTTTCAGAGTTGTCTCCTTGAAAATTAAGTGTCAGGGGAGAAATTGTGTGAGCCTCTGCTGTGATTTCCATACCCGTAATTATTTCAGACAGGCAATGTAATATGTGGCTCAGCACAATAATGAAGCAGGAGGCTTGAGGGACTCTATGCGAGGGAGGATGTGCCAAGGAGACAAAGAGGGAGAAAGTGGCAGGATCAGTGAGATGCTGCAAAAGTGAGCAGCAGGTCCCCGATTCCTCTGTTCTGGTATTACAGAGTTCTCGGGTGGCAGACGTCACACATGCAATTCTGAGATGAGAAGTGGCTCTTTCAGCTGCTCTGAGTCCACAGTCTAGCTGCATGAGGCCTGAGCTGCAGCTCCTGTTGATCTTCCAGTGAACGACACAGTTGATACATCAGGCTAGACTTGGCATTGTCTGGACATGCCAGAAACTCCTCCATAAGGGACAGGCCACTGGACTTTTGCAGGATCAGAGCAGCTATGGTTACAAGCAGAGTTGTGGTTCACACAAACTGGCTGGGCCAATTCATGCATTGCCAAGTCCAGGAGGGAAAACGGGAAAGCTCCACAGTCACAGGGGTGCCTTTCTTGCAACCATCTGGCAGACACAGAAAAAGCAGACAGCTCTTCTTCCACTGTCTAATTTGCACACATGCACAATTGTGAAGAGGAAGCAGGTGCCGTTGAATGGCTTTTTCTCCTAGAAGACAAGCTTCATGAACCTGACCAGGAAATCTGACCAGGAGAGCTGAGAGAAAGAGAGGAGATGGGCAGGAAATGGAATGATAGACAAATCACCACGGATTAGCTCCAGATTCTGCCTTGAGCTTGAAAGTGGAAGGAATGACACAATGAGGGTCTCGTAGCCCAGAATAAATAGGGAGATTGTTAGAGAAACCAGACTACTATAAATTACATGGTTTTTGTTGTTATACTATGCTCTGCTTTTTTCCCCCCTGCAAACTGCCTTGATAGTCCTTTGAAAGACAAGGTAGTATACTGATAATTTTAACAAATGATTTTTAAGTCTACATGGCCAGATGAATTGCACCCTCAGTTGCGAAAGCAGATTGTGGCTATTACGGTATTTCAGAACCACTGACTGTAGCCTTTGAGAATTGCCTGAGAAGTGGAGATGGGTGAATGTCCTCTACTCCCTAACTGCAAAAAAGAGAAAAGTGCAGAAACTACAGACCAGAGAGTTCAATACTGATACCAGGCAAACTTCTAGAGCAGACGAAGCCTGGTTTGCCCCAGCAGGGCCTTTCAGCTACACTGGCCTCTGCAAGAGAGGATTATGCAGATTCCAGACTGCTATCAGTTACTGAAGGTCAAGTTTGAGAGAGAAACAGAAGGGTCCAGACAGCCATTCACTCCATCTTGCCTAATTATTATTAACCCCAATTACACCATGCAGCTTAATTATGTTCCTGGACACTTCTGTAGAATCCATCAGCCAATTAAAGTTGTCCCCTGGTTTAATGGACACAGGAGCCATTAAGAGGCAGGATCCTTTCTCCTCCTTCTCCCCCCTCTTTCAACTGTCTAGTGCCAAATTTAACAGCAGGCAGAACAAGAGGAAGTCCTTCCTTTGTGAGGAGCAAGTCAACTTCTGTCTGTAACGTCACAGGAGGGGCAAATCCTGCAAGCGCTTCTCACAGAAAAGGTGGACTTGATAGGCAGAACTCCTTTCCCTAACCCAAAGGAAAGAAATTAATTTCTGAGCCTCTTTCCAAGTCCACCCTGAAATGAGTTCAGGCTCTTCCACTACCTTTGCTCAGAAGATTTTCAGAGGCCTGAGGCACTGCCAACAAATTATCTCTTCATTTCTTGGCACAGGGCTGGCAATTGCCTCTGCAACAGAGGCTCCCTGCAAAGCGGCCACTTTCCTCAGCCACGCCTGCCTGCCACAAAGCCAGCAGAATATTAACACAGCACAGCCTCCCACCACTGCTGTCAAAGCCAGAGAGGAACATGCTGTAATAGAAATTCTCCTGCAGCACCAATTTATGCCTCTGTCAAGGAGAAGTGGCTGACAGTTATTTTTGGAACTGGATCTCCATCATATTAATTTGATGGCTGGTTGAAGTTGTCTCATTTGCAAGAAACCCAGCTGATAAATATTAACCTTGGACTTCGCTGGAAGTCTCCTTGCTGCTGCTGAGCGAAGGGTGTGAGAAAGATGGGCAGCGTTTGCAGGAGTTGTCAGCTGCTTCTTGTGCTGGAGGGCTCCAGATTCACAAAAGTACGTGCCCAGCAGGATGCGAAAACATTTCTCGCCTGCTTTCTATAGCCAATGATGGAAGGCCCAGTGGGCTAGCTTGCTAACCATAGTTTAGCATGAGAATGACCCTATCCTATTCTGGGGCTTGTGTGTCTCCCCTCCAGCACAGCTGCAACAAGACCAGAAGACTTTGCTTCTGTTTTATATGAACTGCAGCTTAACAAATCATCCAGGGCCATGGTTAGTCTTAACCATGGCTAGTGTAAACCATGTATGATATGATCTTGGCTCCTTTGCACTAGCCATTGTTAAAACTATAATTAAGATTAACCACAGTTTATCAACTTCAGATGACATGCTAAACCATGGGTAATCAATAAGCGAAATTGAATCTTTCAGCTTCCTTGTGACTGCATCAGAGTCAGAGGGGAGTTCAGAACTCAAAAGGGAGGAGAGGCTTCTCCTTCATCTACAGTGGTACCTCGGGTTAAGAACTTAATTTGTTCTGGAGGTCCGTTCTTAACATGAAACTGTTCTTAACCTGAGGTACCACTTTAGCTAACAGGGCCTCCCGCTGCTGCCACGCTGCTGGAGCATGATTTCTGTTCTCATCCTGAAGCAAAGTACTGAACCGCAGGTACTATTTCTGGGTTAGCGCAGTCTGTAACCTGAAGCATCTGTAACCCGAGGTACCACTGTACTTCATCACAAAGCTCCACTCACTGGAGTAACATCCAAACACAGCCAGTGACTTCAGCAGAGAGAGAGAGACAAGCAGATGAGCAGCCACAAAACTGGGCAGGCTCATCGCCCCCTGCATTCCAAGAGGAGCGTTTGACTGCAAACACACAGTCACAGAGTTTCTCTTAACTTTTTTTTTTGGGGGGGGGGAGTGGGAGATAAGCTTGCCACATCCCTAAGGTGGCTGCTTTGGCCAACAGAGACAAGTTTTAAAACAGTAAACAGCTGAACCAATATCATGCAAACATTTCCACAAAAGGTTCCATATGCCATTGTTTATAGAGAACTGTGAAAATAGATGGACTGCAGGAATTATTTTGATCTGCTGAGCTAGTGGAGAGCTGTCACCATCAGGGCACCTAATGCCTGCTTTGCCAGTGTCCTCAGGATATGGACTTCACTTCATGATCATGGGAACAGAATCACAGAATTGTACATTTGGAAGGGATCACAATAATTATTTAGTCCAGCCCCCTGTAAAGCAAGTATCATAGCTAAAGAAGCCCTGACAGATGGCCATCTAAATTCTGCTTTAAACCTCCAATGGAGAGTCCACTACCTTCCAAGGGAACCCACTTCTCATCATATAGTTCATGCCATCAGAAACTTCTTCCTGATGCTTAGTTGGAATCTCATTTCTTGTCATTTGATTCTATTGGTTTAAGTCCTACCCTCTGTAGCAGCTGAAAAAAAGCTGCTTCATCTTCTATGGGACAGCCCTTCGGATATTTGAAGATGTCAAGTGTATCCCCTCTCAAGTCTTTTCTTCTCTGGGCTAAATATGCCTCAACTGTTCCTCACAAGGCTTGATTTTCAGACCCTTGATCGGCTTGGCCACCCTCTTCTGCATACATTCTAGCTTGTCAATATGCAGAACTGGACACCTCCCTCCCTTCTTCCAATCCCACTTCAAACCTCCTAGATATAGCCTCCAAAAAAAGTGGAAGGAATAATGGGCCTCTCTTTCAGGGCTATTTTCATTCATTCATATTCAAATATATGCAGTTTTAATCAGTTAATCAACTTTCTTTAATCAGGAAATTGCCCTAGTTAGCATACATGTGTCAGGGGTGTTTGATCATGTCATTAGGGGGGAACTGCTGCATGGAGCAGGGGAGGCGAGTGGGGGGGAGACACCTATCATCTCCACAAGGTCAAAGCAGGGCATGAAAACCCACCAGGAGATGGTCAATACTGCCGGTGCTTTGGGTTTTGCAAGCAGGCTCCCAAACTGGAAGAAGTCAAAATAAAAAGAAAGAGAGAAGAAAACTAAATGAGGAGTGTCTTCCCCCCAAGTAGCCAAATATGCAAAACTGAAAAATGCTTATTAAACACTTTTTCTGCAGACAAATCCAGGCCAGTCATGGAAAGAAATGAGGGGAGTGGGGTGGGCTGGACAAGCCATTTTTAATTAAAATGCACAAAAGTCACATTCCATTGGGAAAAAAAGGATTGCTGCCAGTTTGAGGGGCTGGGAAGACTGTGTGCTTTTCTCAAGCCTTCCTGGCAACCCGTAAGTGTTGTGTCAAAGTTGTGTGTTAGAACTGGCTGTTGCCCAGCACCTGCCAAGGACTTGGGGGGCCCTGAGGCCAGAATCACCACTTTGCCCTGGGATAATTTAAGCTTCTCCAAAGATCTCATTGGAGTTAATGCCTCATCTACAGTTGACCAGTGATAAGCCTTGTGGAAACTCTCAACCAATTAGAATAACTTTGAGGGACAACACCCCGTTTGCCCCTTTCCGACTCTACCCCCCTTAGCAAATGCTGCAAGTCTCCTAAACTGCCCTGCATTCCATGCCTCCACCTTCATTCCAGGCCAAATGTTGCTGGACTACAACTCCCATCATTGCCGATCACTGGCTGGGGCTGAATGGAGCTCAGCAGAAATCTGAGTCCAACCAACCACACCTGGAAGGGCAGAGTTGTCTTCCTGCCTAGGTTCTGGACCCACTTCCAAATGAAGAAAAGCAAGGAGAGCATCAAGGCAGAAGCAAAGCAAAGCAGCCTACAAGCCTGGAGCACTGAGATCAACTGCGAGAAGCAAGGACACCAGGCAGGGGTAAAAACCACCTTGCAAACCCTTCAGGTTTCTGGTCACCCTGACAGGAGGAGCTGGGCAGCTGATGGACGATGTGTCAGCCCTCGCATGGTGGACCTAGGGCAGTTGCCCTCAGAGCGTGTGGGTAAATCAACAAAGAGAGCAAAGACTGGAAGAAATCCACTTCCACTTCCTCCCTCTCTCTCAAAAAAAGTGTTTCTAAATTGTTGTAATTTTAATTTAACCAAGCCCCTTGACAAGACTCTCCTGCTTTTGCTGATCCTGAAAATGATTACATCTGCAGGCTCATTAAGACTGCAGCGCATGAGATCATGTCCAGTCTCGTAATATTTTTAAGGATGGCTGTTAAATGATTCAGGGATTCCACAACTCAAGAGAGAAAAATCCAACAATGGGAGTATTGCTGTTGGAGAGGAGGGGAGAGGCTCCACAATCTCAGGTGCCTTTGGACGCCATCATCTCTTAGCCCAAAGGCCCTGGGTGCACATATGCAGTAAGGGCTTGTTACAGCAAATGGCGAGTTCTACAAGACACATGATTTGCCCGTTAGAACCAGGTGATGGGGTGGGTGGACGACACAGGCGTCAGGGAAAGGGTACAGACAGCCGTTCCTTTTACCTTGACACCTGCTGCCCTTTTCTTCAAAGCCAGCCCTGCAGGTGCACTTCCCAATGGGGACCAGCCACTCCCCCTCTGCGCTGCAGTGCATCCTGGGAGGGCCGTCTGCCTCCACCTCGGAGTGGTTGACGCAGGCCCCCTTCACTTCCACCAGGGTGGCAAAGGCAGCTTCCGCCACCGTGTTGGGGAAGGTGGCCAAGTTCTGCACCGTGGAGAGGCACTTTTTGTAATAGACCCGCACGGACACCAGTGCCACGCAGGCGCCCACATCCTGGAAGCCCAGGTGGAAGCCCCTCTTGCTGAGGTGCCCGATCTCCCTCAGCTCCACGTTGAGCTTCATCTTCCGCTCGCCCAGATCCCCCTGGGTGAAGCTCTCGTCAGCAGCGATGGTGTCTATCTTGGCGTACTTCTGCTCGCTGACGTTGGGACCCAGGCTGGAGTCGGACTCTGCGTAGTAGAGGTTGAAGGTCTCCTTGCAGGTGCCCCCCACCCCTGGGATGCTGTTGCAGTCCCTGAGGGTGAATTTCACCTCCACAAAGATCCTCTGGCCACCCTGCCGAGAAATCCACCTGGTCTGCAGCCAGTTGTTCTGGTTCGGCTCCATGACGTTACAGATCTGGTATGTGCGGATTGGCCGGTCCTTTTCGTCCACCCCACTGATCTCTTCCCACTGCAGAGGATATGAAAGGAGACACACCTGTTATTCCGTGGAAATGGCTACTTCGCAATGCTTGGGGTCCTCCCTGCAAAGCAGCCCGTCTGTCATTGGTGCCAATCAGGGCTTTTCTTTCTGCAGGAACTCAGTTCTGGTACCTCTCAGGTAGGCTCCATTGCCATATAAGAGAACAAGGGAGGTGTTCATGGTGAATTCCAGCACCTCCTTTTTCTAGAAAAATAGGACTGGTGCCCTGGTGTTTCATAGTCCATGAGAATTGGCAGAAAAAAGGAAGATATGTGATTAAATGAAGCGGATTATATACACATCTTTTGGAGCTGTTCTCAAATACCAATATTCTAGAAATCTATTTAGGCCAATATCCTTGATATGCTAGTATACCCTTAGAACCTCAAAGATTTCTACTTGGTTATCTATAAGATGTTATTCCACAAAATGATTGAGGAATTGTGTTTAATCTTATAACTGCTGTTAGGAATATGGTAGCTAAAAATGGGGGTGGGGGTGGACATATTTCCTGCTACATCCAAATGGATTGCTAAAATTTGGGCTATAGTAACTAAAGCTAACTTATTACAAAAGAATACATATAAACCAGCCTAACAGATTTATGGGGGAGAAAAGAGTATATTATGTAATGTTTTGGAGCAATAAATTTAACTATAATGATTCTATGCTTTCACCCTGCTGTAACATTACGAGTACTTCTTCACACAATTTTTCTTTGGTTTATTTTACTTACTAATAACAAACTTTAAAAGATTAAAAATTAAAAAGAAAAAGCCTAGCAGGCTTCTGAGGCCACCTGGGGTTTCTCAAACCAGATTTCAACAGTTAAAGCCAATGGGGAGCCATCCTCTTGCAACTGCCTGGCCATTAGTAGAGCGAAACAGCTTGCCTACCCTGGGAGACCAGGAGTGCCCTTCTCTCTGCCACCAAAGTGACTTCAGGCAGCAGGCAGGGTCCTTGCTGAGGGAGACGCAAAGCAGCCATTCTCTTAATCAGTAAACAAAACTAACCTGGGGGGAAAGATCACCAGCTGGCCAAAGAGAAGAGATTGGGCCTGGGTGTCCTCAGTGGCTTTGCTGGTGGCAGCACCACCACCACTCCCAAGCCAGCCTACCAGGCCAGGCTCAGCAAGTGTGTTGCAGAACCACAAATGCACCAGAACAGCCACTCACCCCATTGGAAGGGTGTGACGTCCAGCCCAGTTCAGCTTGCGATTCCTGAGAATCCAACAAAATGACTGAAAGAGAAAGAGAGAAACGTTAGAAGGAGACTATGCAGGGGAGCCTGTCCCTGAACTCTCCCTTACAGGCACCCTTGGTTCACTCTGGTTGATCTTTAGGGAAGGAATCCAAAAGGAAACTAGCAAATCTATGGCCTGACTGCTGCCTACCAGAGCTGGGCTTGAGGGCTCAGCTGCTTCCTGCCGGAGCTTTTGAAAACTGCTGGCTCCCAGTAGGCCTGTTCCTAATATCTGAAAGGTCCCCTCAGAGCTGGGAAGTACTTGAGGGAAGGCCCAGAACTTGGAAGGACTAGGCCGCCCAGAGTTGGTTCTGTGGTGAAGCCCCAAACGGCTTAAGTCTGCCTTTCTGCCAATTGCTCATTGCCCTGAAGCCCTGACGGCCTTACATGCCCAGAGGTGCCAGTCATGTGATTTAACTGCTTCTGCTCTGTGACCCGGAACATGGACGCTCCCACTTTGAACCAAGGCTCCTTTTCTCAATTCCCTCCGTCCCCCGGGGGCAGTTTTGCAGGGCAGAGACTGGTGGAGAGAGGAGAAGAGTCATCTCGATCCAACGACAGCTTCATTATCCTGCCCAGGCATCTCACAGAAGAAGCTGTTTGACCAAGAGATTCAGGGCACATCCTCCCCTTGACAAGCAAAGCAGCAGCTGCTGCCACAGTGACTATAATAAAGATTTCGTAGGACGCTCCTGCCAATCCAAGCCAGTTCGTTCCCACAAGACCAAAGCAGTGCAATGTTCAAGCAGTGAATGCTTTCGTCTGCCAGGGACACTGCTCTTTGCAAGCCAGACGGCAGCTAGTGCAGGAACAGAAGCAGCGTGCTCTGGTTATTTCATTCCCTATTTGTAACACACTTCTTTCTTTAAATAATAATAATAATAAACCATTTCAACCAGGCCTTTGGCTGGTTAATATTCCACAGTCTTTTAAATTTGTCTGTGGAAAGGGGGGGGGGGAGAGGTTATTGTTTTAGTTTTAATTATTTACTTGTGTTTTTATCTTGTGTTTTACTCTGCAAACCGCCCTGTGATCTTGTGACGGAAGGGTGGGGTATAAATTTGATAAATAAAATTCTCAGGGCAAAAAACAAAAGGAAACAAAACACCAGCCCATTTTATCAAAAGCAGTTCTAGAGCCAAACGGAACAGATGATAGCCATAGCAGGCAGCATATTTGCAGTCAAAAGCTCATCTGGAGGCAGCAGCAAAACCCACAGCTGACAGCAGGCAACAAAGGAGGAAAGGGTTTACCTGGCAGGAGGAACCTCCTCCTCCCCAGCAGGACTCAAGGGAGGCTCCATCCTCTCACTTCTTGAAGGAAACCTTACTGGACCCTCTTGCTAGGAGCTGCCACTGAAACCGCCCTGAGTTGAGGGCCGGCATCTCTGGAAGCGGCCTCTCTTGGGCATGGGAGGTTCAGGTCTATGCAGCATCCAGGACTGTCCCTGCCCGCCGGCAAAGACTGGGATTGGGGAGAGGGGGGTGTCGGAGGCAGAAGGAACAAGGAGCAAGCGAGAGCTGCCTGCCTGAGCCCGGGAGCTGTCGGGAGGGAAGCTTTCTAAACACCTGCGGGAGTGACAAGCCTAGCCCACCGACAATCAGTCCATCAGAAAGCCGTCGAGGTCGAGCCCCGTTGACGCCGCACGGTCGCGTGCCCCCCACCCCCGCCGCCGAGTGACGTTGGGCAGCGGCGTCCCTGCCAGGGCCACTGGGCGAGAAGGGGCGCGCCGAGCCCACTGAGGAGAGATGGCGCTCCTCCGCGACCACTTTCCTGCCAGGGCTCGGAAGAGGGTTCCCGAAGCAAGCGAGCGACCTTAAGGACCCCCGACGATCGGTGGGTCTCCCGACGGGCTCCCCGTTCTCAAACTCCCCCCACCGCCCCCCAAACTCCCTTCAGAGGCGCTGGAGGCAACGTTCCCCAAAGGAGACGGGCTTTCCGGCGGCGTAGCGCTCGGAGCACAAAGGGAGCCTCCATGTGCCGCCGCAGTCTACCCCTCCGTTCCGTCCGGGCTCGCTCCCTGCAAGCACTCGGCCGGCCCACGAAAACACCAAGAAAGGGTTGCGGGAGGAGAGGAAAGGAAGAGGATGAGGTTTTTCTTGGTTGCTCAGCCCCCTGGGGTACCCTGGCGGGGGGTGCGCTTTTGGAAAGCCTCGCCCGCCCACCCTACCAGTGGCGTAGCGTGGGGGGTGCAAGGGGGGCCGGCCGCACCGGGCGCAACATCTGGGGGTTAGGGGGCGCAAATCCACGGATTAGAGGGCGCAAATTACTTGCCTTGCCCCGGGTGCTGAC
This sequence comes from Podarcis liolepis, assembly GCF_965112155.1. NCBI lineage: Eukaryota > Metazoa > Chordata > Lepidosauria > Squamata > Lacertidae > Podarcis > Podarcis liolepis. The sequence goes on along the minus strand of NC_139561.1, from coordinate 58,331,080 downwards.
AACCCACGCTACGCCACTGCACCCTACCCCTCCATTGGTGGAAAAGGGGGCTGATGACCCAGCAGAGCATCCATGCTCGTGGGCACTCTACCTCCGAGAGGTGGCTCTCCTCCAGTGGGACTGCCTGGCCCTGGCGGAGGGCGGCACCCCCTCGGTGGAGCCTCCCTGGCTAAGCGTAGTCCTCCCCCCTACCTTGCTCCGCGGAGGCAGCGCGCACGACCAGCCCGAGGAGGACGAGGCGCGGCAGTGCCATGGCCCCGCGCGCCGGCCAGGCTCCTCATGCTGCCGCGCGCTCCAGCCGCCCGCTGCTGCCAGGCAACTGCCTCCGCGCGCCGCCACGCCCACCGGCCAATAGGGGTCGGCGGGCGAAGGAGAGAGGCGGGACGGGCGGGCGGGGTTGCCCGGGGGCGTGGTCAGTAGTTGGTCTACGTCAGTGTTTCCCCCTTTTAGCTAGCATAAAAATCCCATGCCTTCGCCCCACCTCGAAACCTGGCTCCCCTTATGTTAAATGACTGCAATACCGGGAGTTTTAATCACAAATAATAGAATTGCACAGTTGGAAGGGACCCGCCCCCGGGTCATCTAGCCCAGCCGCGCCACCTGCAATGCAGGAATCGTAACGAAAGAATCCGTGACAGAGGGTCATCCAGCCTCTGTTGAAAAACCTCCAAGAGAGGAGAATCCGCCGCCTTCCAATGTTTTGGGGTTTTAAAAATAACAATGAGTCAAAGTGCTTACAATTTTTTTAAAAATCAAAAACTTCACATGAACTTTTAATTTTCAGAGTCTGTTTTAATTATTATCAATCTGTGCACAGATGTTGCACGCTTGTCAAATGCCTTTGTTTTAATAGCCATAAGAGCAGGAAGAACAGCTTCACAAAGACATTTGGATCAAAACGTCTTTGACAGCTGAATCACACTTGATTCCCCAAAACTCCTCTTGGAGATGCTCTAGCAAGGACTGAAGGGTAGTGATGAAAGGCTTCCTCACAGGGTGCTGTGCAATTGGCAGGATGATCTGCTCAGTTCCCTCTACCAGAACCATACAGCTGGAAGGGACCTAGGGGGTCATCTAGTCCAACCCCCTGCAATGCAGGAATAGGCAGCTGTCCCGTATGGGGATCAAACCTGCAACCTTGGTGTTGTTAGCGCCACACTCTAACCAACTGAGCTATCCATTGTGTGCAGAATCAAGTTGCCAACCTAGGCTGCTTTCCCCGAGGGTTTCTAGATGGTCTCACTCAGATTCAGTCCAGGTCTGGTGACCCTGAGAGGCCTGACTAGGAGATGGAGGCATTTGGTGAGCGAAGCCAAAAGGGATTGATAAATTAGTATGAGTTTCCTGGATTGGCTTGCTAATGGAGCTTCTCTGTCTCTCATGCCCAGCTGAAGTGGCAGGGGAGGGAATTGTGAGTGTAGTACTCTACTAAGAAAACAAAAACAAAAAATTGTTTAGTTCAGGGCCCAGCTACCTGTAGAAACAGAAAACCTATTAACTCTACATCTATAATAATAGGCCACCATTGGCTGAGAAGAACCCTAGAGTAGACCAGCTCTGTTTTGCATTGTCTGCAGAAGAAGGAACATGGTGTGCTAGACAGGGCAACAGTGCAAAAACAGGAGGACTTGAAAAGTATTGAGAAGGATATGAGGGGGAAATGCCTGCCTTAAGGTGTAAGTGAAGCAGAGGCTGTTTTTCTGGCCCCAAAGAAAAAGGACGCATATTAGCATGGCTTCAGCAGTTTAACTCAGCGGAAACTAAGTTGATTTAATCATCTATAGCAGGCATGTCCAACAGGTCAATCGCGATCTACCAGTTGATTGCGGGTATGTTTGTGGTCGATCACGGTACAACTTATACTAGTGATCTCCTAGGTGATCGTTATTGGTCCCCCAAAAAAGCTCACTGCCAGTTTTTCTATACTGGGAGTAGATCACAGTCTCTTGGGAGCTGGACGTGCCTGATCTATAGAACCATAGAATCATGGAGTTGGAAGTTGCCCAAAGGATCGTCTAGTCCAACCCCTGAAATGCCAGAATCACAGCTGTTGCCAGTCATTGAAGTGCTTCCTAACTACATCCACCTGGTGTGTGTAATTTCCTCCCCACTTTTCCAGCTGCACAATTGTTGTTTCAACCACACACTAAAAATATCTCCCTTAAATCAAAGATAATTTTATAGGTAATAGCAATGGCATATATAGAATGTGCGAAATTCTCACAATTCACTGCAGCCTGCGTGATGCGCTACTGTGCCGTATATATTGTACATCACACCAACCAAGAGGTAATGCTGAACTCCTGTGCACCCACGATGGTATGCTGATCACGTAATAAGCGGCACGTGATCTTCACATGCCACTTCACACTTTCATATTTTAATTTGGATGGGGTTTTTTTTTTTTTTACTTATATTGTACATATTTTTTGGAAGCACTCATCCTCCCCTGCCGATCTTCATACATACACTCCCCTAGTTGAGAAACATTGGTCTTGGTACTCAGATACTGTCAATTGAATAAACTCATCCATATATTTTTAAAAAAAAACAAACCACACAATGATTATTTGATGAGGAGGATTAACAAATCTCTTAATAAAGAGACCCTGCCAAGGAGGGTTTTGAACTGTGCTGGATCCAGGAGTGAGCAGGAAACCAGTGGCAGGATGCATTAAGCTTATGTGGTCAGAGTGACAAGAGAGGTGAATCGTTCAGTGGGTTTTGCAGGCTGAAGCTGTACTGAGATAACATCACAAATAGGATGAAGCTTTGGAAAAGTTGCCGTTTAATCCATCCACCCTTGAAGTCATCACATACAAATTGATCCGTCTTTTTCCACTGCAGTAAACTCACATGACCTGCTCTTTGGGGATCTGGTCTTCACATCCACCATCTGCATAATCGTGTGTGCAAGTACAGAGTGCATTTCCATCTGAGTGAGTTAAAACACTTTCCACACATCCAGGGGATTTCGTGGAAGGACTCCCAGATCAGCAGGGAGGGGAAAGAAGGAAAGCAGCCCATCTGCCTCCAGGGGCTGAAGCTGGGGTGGGAGGGGTCGGTGTGGAGGCGAGCACTGGGAGATCATGAGGGTCCAAGCCTTCCTCTCCATCTGTTCTCTGCTGGCCTTTGAAAGCATATCTTTTAAAACAAACATTTGATTCTGCTGCATCTTAATTTCATTTGAATCTATTTGTGGTTCGTTCTGCCTCTCTGGAGAGCTTTGTTTTATTGATGCTGTTTTAGTCTTGTGGGGGGTTTTTGTCTAACTTCATTAAATTATGAGAGCATGGTGTTTGTTTTTAGGCTTCCTTTGTCTCTTTGAGCAACTTCTTTTTTGAGGAGGCAGGAATAATGATTATATTTCTATAAAATAAGCAACCCTGGTGCTGCTACTCTCACTTCAGGATCAAAAATGTAGTCCTCCTGCTGTGATGAACTGCCACTTCCAGATTAAATGACTCACATGCCTCCTTTCATTGGGGCCCCATTTGATTAAACATTGAGTACCTGAGGGATACCTGCCTAGAAACCCATGCAGATGTCTGCGCCATGCTGTGGTTTGGACAGAAACCTCATTTTTGGATGGGCAAAAAAGATGCCCTTGGGTTAACACAGCAACCGCATGGCAGGGATGGATTTTTGTATCTCTCAGTTGCTCTGATATTCTCTAAGGTCAGTTCTTTGCATGAGAACAAAAGGGGCCTGCTGGGATAAGTCCCATCTAGTCCAGCATCCTGTTCTTATGGTAGCCGACCAGATGCCTGTGGGAAATCAGAGAGCAGGACCCAAGCACATGAGCACTATCTCCTACTGTAATTTCCAGCAACTGCTGTTCAGAAGCATTGCTGCCTCTGAACATGGAGGGGGAGCATAGCCATCATATATTGTTTATGATTACTTTGGTTATGTTTGTAATTATGTTGGTTTTTTCATGTTGTAATGTGCCTTGAGCAGGGTTTTTAATATGGAAAGGTGGCATACAGATAAAATGATGTATGTATGTATCAATCACGATAAGAAGCTGTCAATAGTTATAGCCTTATAAGATGGAGGCAGCAGTGTTTCTGAATACCAGCTTCTGGGAAATCACAAGAGTGGAGAGGGCTCTTGTACTTGAATCCTCCTTGAGGGTTTTCCACAGGCATCTGGTCGGCCATGATGAGAAGAGGATGCTGGACTAGGATGGGTCATGGGCTGGATCCAGCACATTCTTCGTAATGTTCCTGTGTTCTTAAGAGGGTGGCAGGGAGACCCAAGAGACCAAGAGCAGCTCCTTTGCTCCCCACCCCCACCATAGGCACAGATTTTCTGAGTTGCTTCTGAAAGAGTGTTTGAAACAACTGTGAAAATAACACTCAGAAATCAATACCAACCCCTAGGAGACTTTGAGGACATAAATTCCACAGACAGGAGCTGAAAGCCTCCATGGGAGAAGGGGGAAATTGAAGCCACGGGAGTACAGAACTAAACTGACTAGTTTTGCTGACAGATGAGTTTTCCCCTAACAAGTGTAAGAGCTGCAAAATGAGCCAGCCAGGTAAAGCAGCTGTAGTGGCCCGTCTTGAAGCGAGGAAGGGTACAAAGTGAGCTTGGTGATGGTGGGGCTGTGGAGGAGCAGAAAATGGGGCTCAGACAGCCTGACACCCCCCCAAATCTCCTCTAGGCTACATCATCATAGAGGCAGGTGAGCACCTGCCTTTCCCTAGGGAGTAATGCATTAATAATAATAATAATAATAATAATAATAATAATAATAATAATACCCCACCCATCTGGCTGGGTTTCCCCAGCCACTGTGGGCGGATTCCGACAAAATATTAAAAATACAATAAAACACCAGACATTAAAAACTTCCCTAAACAGAGCTGCCTTCAGATGTCTTCTAAAAGTCAGATAGTTGTTTCTTTCCTTGACATCTGATGGGAGGGCATTCCACAGGGCGGTCTTCACAACCGAGAAGGCCCTCTGCCTGGTTCCCTGTAACTTCACTTCTTGCAGTGAGGGAACCGCCAGAAGGCCCTCGGAGCTGGACCTCAATATCCGTGCTGAATGATGGGGGTAGAGACGCTCCTTTAGGTATAAGACCAAGAGTTGAAGCAGGGCAGGGAAGCCCCATTTCTAAGGCTCAGAGAGATCCCCCCCCCCATCAATCCCAGGAGGCAGGATTTGACAGGCTTAATCCACTCTGGGGGTTCCTTGCCTGCAAATTTCACCCGCATATCTGAAAAGAAAAAAGGATGCAGGCATTTTTAGATCCCCTGTTACAATAAACAGGGGCGAAACAGAGCCTCAGATCTGACAGAACAAATTCAGACCAGAATAATGAATTAAATTGGGACAAGGCAGAGAGCATCCAAAACATATTGCGAGGCCTCTCAGTGCTACAGATGCAAGGTGAATATGGAGTCTGGATTAAGCTTCCAGAGAGATCCAGATTTTTCTAGGTATTTGTGGTGTTTGTGCCCCATTTTCACTTGCTAGGGAGTTGCCTCCTGTTCTCTACCTGTTGTAGCTGCATCCATCCCAAAATAAGACTCAGACTTTTTTCTCCCTGGGCAAATGACTGACTGGTGCTGCTTCTGTTGAATCAGCTCCGATGGAAATGAAGAGAATGAACCTCTCTAGGGAGCTCTTTGTTCTAAGAGACATGAGACAATGCAATCCCCAGACAGGTAATTGGTATCTGAGAGACCATTGACAGGGATTAGGGGTAAACAAAGGGAATCAATTATCTGATAAGCGGGTTTAGGTGCTGACACACAATGGAATCAAAATTATCTGTGTCATGGATCAAAGAGAGAATTCCATCCTTACCTGACACAGCTCCTGCCCACCCACTATTGCAGAAGGCAAGAGGAGGGAGTAATCTGTCAGAAACTGGTACCCTGACTGCTGCCATTTGGGACTATAATCAGGACAGACAAAATAAAGTCCTTCTTCATGGTGTGTGTGTAGTTAAACTATGGAACTCCCTCCCACAGGAGGTAGTGGTGGGCACCAACCAAGATGGCTTGAAAAGAGAATTAGACAAATTCATGGAAGAGAGGGCTATCAATGGAGGGCTATCAATGGCTCCACAGTGGGAGGCAGCAATGTTTCTGAATACCAGTTGCTGGAAAGCACAGGAGGGGAGAGGGCTCTTGTGCGTGGGTGCTGCTTGTGGGTTTCCCATTAGGGCATCGGATTGGCCACTGTGAGAAGAGGGTGCTGGACTAGATGGACCATAGGCTTGAACCTACAGGCTGGTCTTGTGTTCTTAGGACTAACACAATTTAGACAGGAACTGGGGTTCTGGGCTACTGAACTCTCTCATTCTCTGTCTCTTTCTCTGTCTGTCTCTCTCTCTCTGCCAGCCTATACAAGACACCTGTGGGGACCATAGCTTAAGAGGAATCTGCCCCATGTCCCTACAGCTAGTGACCTTAAGGGCCCCCCAGGAGCAACTTACAGTATTACAGTTCTACATCTTATTGGCATAACAATTTTAAGGGGCAGGGAGATCACGAAGCACAATTGCAACTGCTTTCTGGAGTTACCAGTTGATGGTTGTAAGGATTCTCTCTCCCCCCCCAAAAAAAATTTATCTTTCCAAAGTTCAGGTGAACCTAACCTGTTGATGTAATATGTCAAGGGATAGTGATGGGCATTCCCCACTGAACACTGGGGGTGCAGACAGTGCCTTAAACTGAACCAGGCCATTAGTCCATCCAGTGCAGTAATATCTATTCTCACTGGCAGCAGATCTTCAGGATTTCAGATGAAGCCATTCCCAGTCCTACCTGGGGGTGCCAGGGATTAAACGAGGGACCTTCTGCATACAGAACAGGTGAGATACGACAGCCCTTCCCCATTTAAGCTTTCTCAGCATCTGAAAAGTCAGCCTGCGCAGGCATTGCAACCTAGAGGGATGGGAGGGGGTCCCTAAGCAGCAGACAGCCCCAGTGGCTGCCTAATGAAGAGAAATAATTAGCACCCGCACTTCCTAGGTCTGATGGCCCTTCCTCCCTTCCCTTCCAAGAGGCTGTATTTACATTGCCTTTGCATTCCTTTGAATCTTCCTTCCTGTATGTCTGTGAGTTAGGAAGCCTGTGGCAGGTTCTAATGGTGGTTTTGCAAATATAATGCTAATTGCTAGATTTTGCAATGAGAAGTGCAGTGCGCAGCAGTACTTCTGTGCCCAGCTGAGCTCCCTTCTACAGGACTCTCTTGCTGAAGCTGTAAACACTTGGAGCCTGAATGGTGTTTATTGGCAAAAAAAGACCCAGGAGAGGGGTGCTGAGCACCATTGGCTTTGATAGTATCCGACAGAGCACAGCCCAGGCTGAAATAAAAGTCAGTGTTGGGGCAAATGAATGGGAGCAGCCTAGGGGGGTGGGCCAGGGGGGCATTTGATATGTGCATATAAAACACATAAAGAATCAAAGGCATCACGGCAAGAGCAGTAATGCCAGAATTTATCCCAAGGTGAAGGCAAATGACAACAGCAGACCTAGAATGAGGGGAGGGCTCTGATTCCTCATGTCCTCATCCAGGTATCTCTCCAGGAATCAGCAGAGGGACCTTGGCAGGTCAGCAAGTGAGCCTGTTCCTGGGCAAGGACTTGCTTCTTTGCTATGGCTACAATTCCACCAGAAACAGTAGAAGGGTGACTTTAGGGAGATACAGTTTTCCTCCACCACCTATAGGCCTGGACCACATCCACCTGCAGCTGAAGCATGGAGCATCTGCCTGGAGTGACAACAGGGCACGGGGCACCCAAGCAAACAGGCAGCTCCCTCTCTCTCTCTGAAACCTTCATAAGAACGCAAGGAGAGCTTGCTGGATCAGGCCAATGACCCATCTAGTCCAGCATTCTCTCCTCACATTGGCCAACCAGATGCCCATTATGGAAAACCCACTAGTGGGATCTGAACATAAGAGCAACTCTCCCCTCCTGTAGTTTCCAGCAACTGGCATTCAGAAGCACTGCTGCTTCCAGCTGTGGAGACAAAGAATAGCCATCATGGCTAGCAGCCATCAATATCCCTCTCCTCCATGAATTCATCAAATCCTCTTTTAAAGCCATCTGAGCTTAGGGCTGTCATTGCCTCCTGCGGGAGCAAGTTCCACACTCTCTGTTGCATGAAGAAGTCCTTTCTTTTATGTGTCCTGAATCTTCCAACATCCAATTCACTGGATGTTCATGAGTTCTAGTGTTATGAGAAAGGGGGGGGGGGACGACTTTTCTCTTTCCGCTTTCTCCATGTCATGACTAATTGTATAAACGTCTATCATGCTGCTTCTTAGTCACCTTTTCTCTAAATGTCTCCCATGCTGCAACCTTTCTTCATAGGGGAGTGGTTCCACCCCCTTAATCGTTTTGGTCGCCCCTTTCTGAATCTTCTCCAACTCTACAATATCCTTCTTGAGGTGAGGGGACCAGAACTGTACACACTATTCCAAATACAGTCACACCCCATAGATTTGTAGAATGGCATTATGGCATTGGCAGTTTTATTTCCAATTCCTTCCCTAATGATACCTAGCATGGAATTTGCTTTTTTCACATCCACTGCACACTGCGTTGACATCGTCACTGAACTACTCACAATGACCCGAAGCTCTCCAGCTCCTTCATCCCCAGCTCCTGACTTTCACCGGAGAACAGCTGCTGCTGCTGCCTCCTCCTTTCTTCTCACCCACAGCCACCTTTAGGCCGATGAAACCCTCAGGAGGGCAAAATCCGGTGAGGCGCTTAGGCAGCTCTCTTCCTGCAAAAGTGACATGATCTAAGAGCTGAGCTTTTTTCTTTCTTCCTGCTTTGCCAACTGGGAGATGATCCAGTTTTTTAAGCCTGCAAAAGAGATAGTAATTAACAAGTCTCTTTCTTCACTTGCAAAGGATGTCAAGGAGGCTGGAGGAAAAGCGGGCGTATCGGTGATGTTCTCCGCAGGAAGGCAAAGGTCAGGAGCGGGGCCAGGGAGCTGAGCTCTTCCTCCCCAAGAGGAACCATTTGCTCAGCTCTCTCCTTCAGAGATGAGAGGCTGAGTTTGACTTTCAACATCTGAAAGCCAAGCCAAGGGAGATGCTCCACATTAATGGATTAAATCCAGAGAAAGTTTTGCTGATCTGTGCACACTCCGGAGTTGAGCAATGTTGCTGTGGAGCCACAAGTCTGGGAGCTGATTTCTTTATTTAAACATTCATTGCCCTATCTTTCCTCAAGGAACCCAAGGTGACTAGCTGCATACCTTAAAACAATCACTTTATCTTTCTAGCAACATGCTTCTCATTTTTTAAAAAAAGCATTCCTTACTATTTGTTTGCATGTGGGGGTTTTATGAGGGGGGTTGCCTGTTTGTGTGCCTTTTTGTTTTCCTGTTTGGGCCAGACTCCTATTTGTTTTTGGAAGGAAGCCTTCTTGCCTCTAATGACTTCTTTGACTGGTATCCTCATGGCTTTGGTTGTCCGCTTCCTGATCTGAGATTTACATTCCAGCTGAGATTGTAATATTGTGTGTGTGTGTGTGTGTGTGTGTGTGTGTATTTTTAAAAAACCAACTCCCAAGCGCTTTTGAGTGATTTGACCCTCTTGACTTGGCCTTTCAGCTTCCTTTTCAGGAATCCACTCAGTTCTGAGAAACTTACCGTATTTTTCGCTCTATAACACGCACCAGACCATAACACGCACGTAGTTTTTAGAGGCGGAAAACAAGAAAAAAAATATTCTAAACGAAATAGTGGATATATGATTTTTGTGGTTCATGCTGTGGCCACAGACATGTGATCTGACAGTGAGTTTGGAGTAGCCCAATGCAAAAATCCTGAGGATCCATGTGGATCCATGCTTTGTAACCATGGAGGAGGGAAGGAAGGGGAACCATGGATCCTCTGCACACGACTGCAGCAGATCCCCCCCGCCAGCCACAGGCATTCGCTCCATAACACGCACAGACATTTCCCCTTACTTTCTAGGAGGAAAAAAGTGAGTGTTATGGTGCAAAAAATACGGTAGTTGTTTACAGCAGTGAATTGGAAAGCAATGCCTGAGTTATTTATTTTTACTATAAAAAGAGGTCCTGTAACATTTATTTAGTTAGTTAGTTAGTAACAGTATTTATGGCCCACTCTTAATTGTATGTTTTCAATCCCAGGGTGGGGAGGAAAATAAAAAGATAAACAAACAAACAGAGAATGTACAAAAATTACAAAATTGTATAAACAGGATTAAGAAACAGCAAAATGATTCTATCATATGCTAAGCAAGCAAAACTACTGCAGCAAAAAATAATATTTCCAATTTAACCAAATACCCAGGTAACAACAAAAAGGATTGTGTGAATTGAAAGAGATTAAACAACCCCATGGGTTTGGCATCTGTTCCTACTGGAGGATGTATTATTACTAGAGCAGTCAAGTACATAATTTTCCTGTTGCCTAGAATGGACACACAGGGGTATGTGGCTCCAGACAGGGAGAACTTCCTGTCATACCTGCTCTGGAGCTTCCTCCCCTTTTTGGGACCAGGTAGATGGGCATGACAATAGCTGACCAAATAAAAGGACTAGCCATGCAACCATCTCTCTCTTGGTCTTGGACTCTTGCTCTCCTGGCTCTTAGCCAGTGCATGGCTCAACCTTCACATAGGATGTAGCCCACAAGCAGAAAGTCTGAGATGTAGCTCAGACTTCTTTTCACTGTAACCACAAGATAAAGCCGGCCTTCAGATTACTGCTGTGAATTGAATGCGAGTAAAAATTTTATAACTTTATTCTTACTTTTAAAGAAGACTGTGTTGTGCTGTTACAGTGGTACCTCGGGTTACATATGCTTCAGGTTACAGACACTTCAGGTTACAGACTCCGCTAACCCAGAAATAGTACCTCGGGTTAGGAACTTTGCTTCAGGATGAGAACAGAAATCCTGCTCCGGCGGCAGGGCGGCAGCTGGAAGCCCCATTAGCTAAAGTGGTGCTTCAGGTTAAGAACAGTTTCAGGTTAAGAATGGACCCTTGGAACGAATCAAGTACTTAACCCGAGGTACCACTGTATTATTTTCAGAGGGAAATAAAGGGGAAACTTACCAGGAACAAGCCAGACTGGACAAGCCAGACTGGATTGCTTTAATTACAAATCATCAACTTGCTTCCAATAAGTTGCAAAGGGAATGTGCTCTGCTGTTTACTCACTGGCATGAGTGAGGAGGGATAATATCAAAACAATATATCCTCTCCTACCTTCCTTAACATTCCCACACCTAGCCCATATTTCACTTATGGCAGACAAAGTTCCTCCCTCTCAGTAGCAACAGAGGAAAAAACATATGCAAAGGAAAAGAGGGGCTGCCAGGGGAAAGACAAAACTGAAAGCCTTGCACTTAGATCCTTCTCTGTCTCTTTCTCTCACCATAACACGGAACATTATTTTGTGGTGCCAAAAAAAGAGCATCATCATTCTCCTCCCCCAAATGAGAAAGCAAATAAGAAGGAATGGCTTTATTCCAGGCAGCCTTTGGGGTGCCAGAACACCCCAAATTCATGCCAAAATGTGGGTTTAACTAATTTGTCCTGCGGCCCTTCTCTGCTCATTGAAGGCTTGGAGAAACAGCCGTGACCCAGGGGGCTCTTCTTCTTGGCACAGGGCAATAGGACCAGGTTGTGGCATGGGGTGGGGGCATGTTAATCCATTTTGCTCTGCTCCCTTTCCTTTGCTAAGCTCTTAATCCCCTCCCTGGCTCTGCTACCTCTGATAGCTGCTCAAGATGCCAAGATGATGGAAAGTCACTCCCCTCTTGGGATCCCCCTGACTAAGCCAGCACTGGTTGCTTTGCCCTTTGAATCTCCTGCCACTTGGAGGGGATTAGATGCAATGGCTCACCAGGCCCTTTGGATATCCTTCCAGACTGAAGCTGGCAAACCCAGCAGCACCAGCACCAGCCCGGACAGGGAGAGTCCGCCGGTCCTTTCCCTTCTGCTGAAGGAGACATCAGGCAGCCTCTGCCTCGTGATCCCCACTTCAGAGCAGCTGCCAGATAGGGGAGCTGAAGCAAAAGGGAGAGGAAGAGAGAGAGGGAGAGAGGGAAGGCCCTTCATAGCCAGCTTTTGCAGGGGACCCGGGAGGGGGGCATCATCAGAAGCAGAATATAGCCAAATCCAGTGAGGAAAGCTTTTCCACACATGCCAATATGATATGAGAGCCATTGTCATACTGGACACTGAGATCCAGCGCTGAGGGCCTTCTGGCAGTTCCCTCATTGCGAGAATGGAGGTTTTTAAGCAGTGTTTGAATGGCTATTGGCCAGGGATTCTTCAGCTGCAATTCCTGTACTGCAAGGAATTGGGCTAGATGAATCTTGAAGGTCCTTTCCAACTATACAATTCTATGATTTTATGAGATGCAGAAAGAGGAGGAAACAGCCACTGTGGAATTCCTGCTTCTCTTTTTATTATCATCACTCAGATTTTCTTTAAATTATTTTTTCACACTGCGTTTTCAACCCAGAGGACTATTCTGACAGGTTACCATTAAAACACACATACTCACACACACCTGCAGCAACAACAACATCTAGTCATTATAGAAAACAACTCAGCCTAATAAAACATTACATAGACCCATTTCAGTTTGGGTTCAGATGTAGTTTGTGGACTAAATCAGCCTTTGGGGGATCTTTATTGGGAGAGGGGCAGGAGGAGGGGTGACTTTGCTGCTTCTGCTTGATCTCTCCATGGTCAGGGAGTCCTCCAGGAATGGCTCATTTTCAGATGTCGGGTCCTGTTTTACAGTGGTTCCAGTCCTACCTGTAGCGTCAGTTCCAGACCGTAGCATTTGGAGATGTTCCTTGTCTCCCTGGCATTTCTGCCTAAATCTGCAGCTATACTATTTTATTCAGCATATGCAAATGTTATGTAAATTTATGTCCTCTTTTTTTGGCAATGCATGGGAAGAAGCCAACCTGATCTCAGGAGGTGCTAGGCCCAGCATTCAAGGCCCTGATCCTGATTCCTGTGCTCCAGATCATGACAGTTCAGAGCTCAAACACCCTCTGCCCAAAGGCATGAAGGCTCAGCAGGATTGGTCCCTTGGTGCTTCACACATCCTCTTCCTTCACCCCTCTAATGCCTGCCTTGTGTTACTAATGAATTGACTTCCCTTCTGCAATAATCCATTAACAGGCAACAGCTAAAAGTGAGGCTGGCAAGAATTATTGTTGTGCAAGAACAGCTCCAAAAGGGGCTTCGGGGAGCAGGAATTTTAATGGGGTATTGACTGACAATATCCCACCTGATATGCCAAACTGGATCTGGAATGCCTCCATGATGACACTCTCTCTCTCTCTCTCTCTCTCTCTCTCTCTCTCTCTCTCTCACACACACACACACACACACACACACACTTGTTCCACTTTTATTAAAGAGAGCTACAATTAACTGCTCAGCTGATCGCTTTAGATTTCAATTAATTTCCATTAGGGGATATAATTGCTTCCCAGAGACAATAATGCCGCACAGTACATTCTGCTTTTCTGTTACATTTAAACAGAAATGCTGCAGCCAATTGGAAGAGCCATCTCTTCCTTAGAATCACAGAGTTGGAAGGGACCCCAAGTCCAACCTTCCCCACTCAATTTGAAACCCTAGCTAGTTTAAATGCGCTAGCAGTTTTATTGCTGCACCACAAAGATCTTACTGTTTTGAACCCAATAAATTAATGAATGTCATAATCTAGCTAATATTTGGGATATATTCAGAGTGGTAAACACAAAAGGAGATTGTGAGGAACTCCAAAAGGAACTCTTCAAACTATGTAACTTCTTTACTTATAGTTGATGTATAATAATCCCACCTGGTGGTCATTCAAGTAGAACTTCTGTGGCTTATCTTAGCACTTGGGCAGGCTTATACAGGTGATGTGGTTGCTCTGTGCTTCTGCAAAAAGTGCTATTGCTCGCACACACTCATGCGATAATTCTGATAGCAACAGGAAGCCCTGGAAATGTGCTGAGCAGGCAATTTGGACAACTGGGTCAGTCGGATGTAGACCTTTGAAGATCTTCGCTGAGGACTTCATGATTCATTCATGAAGCTATGCAAAACCTGCTTTGTCCGTTCGGCAGCTGTTGCCGTTTTGCTGCATGTCTCCTCTGGAAGTCTGACTAATCCACTTGCCAGCACAATGCCTGCCCTATGTCTTCACCACCCAGACGTAAGAGACACAGTCGCAACCTATACAGTGCATTACATAAGAACAGAGGAAGAGTCTGCTGGGACAGGCCAATGACCCATCTAGACCAGCATCCTGCCCCAAAGGGATGTCCACCAGCAGAATTTCCATCAGCTGGTATTCAGAAGCATTGCTGCTTGTAACTGTGGAGGCAGAGCACCACCATAATGGCTAGCAGCCATCGACAGCCCTCTTCTCCATGAATTTGTCATTGCAAGCCACCCAGGTTGGTGGCCATCATGGCCTCCTCTGGGAACAAGTTCCATAGTTTAACCATGCACAGCCTGAGAACTGGTGAGCACGGCCTCCTGTGTTGCCCCATCACTTTCACCCAAGAAAACACACTGTTTTTCACTGAATCAGAGCAAACATCAGTTGGGTTTTCTCTGGATTTATGTTTGCTCCTATTTATTACTAAATAATGGCTTTTCCAGAGGAAAGCATTGAGAGCCAAGGCAAAACTGCTCAGATCCATGCCTAGAAAACATGGGGCAAGCATGCAATCACTCACTCCCATACGTGGGACAAGAGCCTTCAGTTTTCAGGGGCTCCATAAGGGAGAAGGAGAAGCCCCCTTACCCTCCTTTAGACTCATCATCTCTCCTGACTGGTTGGGAGTATTATATGAATCGTTAATTCCTAATACCTTGAAAACTGTGCAACGGGCTTGGGATAAGAACAGCTTGATGTTTCAGAAGCAATTCATGATCTAAATTGCCAAGTATAAATCACATCTCTGCGATGCTGACAGACTTTTAAGAATGATCAACAGCCCTCAGAGGATTGCAGCAGACTTCTGGATTCATATGGAGGCTGAGGAAACTAGGCACAGTGCAGAGCACAGAGACAAATGGTGGGCTCGCAGCCCACCTCCCAGCACCAGCAGACCCCACTACCTGCCACCTCAAAAGGACACAACAGCTGCCAGGCTGGGCAATTTACTACCACCAGCAAACTTGGCTGCCTCATTGCTCATTCCTTACTCCAAATGGTTTATGAACAAGCTGAAAAGCCCAATACTGATTCTCCATCTCCAGGTTGCTTTTAGAGGTGTCCAAGGCTTGGGAGTAGAGCTTAACAGCCCTCTGGCCTACTGTCCAACTGTATCTGGAACTCCAGGGTTATAGTGAGGGCATAAATTATGCCTTCATGCTGCATTAAACTGAGTCCTTTGTCAGTACATTGGTACCTTGATTCTCAAACGTCTTGGTACTCAAACCCAAACGCTGCAAACCTGGAAGTAAGTGTTCCAGTTTGCGAACTTTTTTGAGAAACTGAACATGCTCCATTTTGAGTGTTACACTGAGGTCTGTCTATTTTTGCTATTTATCTTGCGTTTTTGTTTTTGCGGCTTGTTTTGTTTTTGTCATTGTGTGGAACCCAGTTCAGCTACTGATTGCTTGATTGTATGACTGCAGTACATTGTTTATTGCTTTGATTTTATGGATCATTGGTCTCGTTACTAAAATTCATGTTAAATTGCTGTTTTAGGGGTTGTTTTTAAAAGTTTGGAACGGATTAATCCATTTTGCGTTACTTTCTTTTTGTGTGTGTTTTTTTAATATATATTTTATTAAGGATTTTCTTGTTTTACAGAAGTGTAGTGCCTCGTATTTTTTTTTATGTAACATTTTTACAAATCCATTTCATTTGTTGAGGCATTAGGGGGAGAAGAAAAGAAAAAAGAAAAAAGAAAAGGGGGGAGAGAGGGAAGATGGATAGGGGTGGGGTCGGGTGGCGGTGTTTCTATTATGCTTAATGTATGTAGAGTTTGGTGTCGGCATTGCTTGTGTTGTTCACTTGTGTTCCATTGGTGGTGAGAGAGGTTGGGGTTGGCCTAGGGTGTGATTGTTTGCTTGTGATTGGCTGTGGTGATCTTTGTTTTCGTGTGTGAGTGAGGTGGGTGGGTGTTTCGGAACAGGTTAGCTTTTGCATTACTTTCTATGGGAAAGCAAGCCTTGGATTGGGAACACTTTGGTTTGGGAACGGACTTCAGGAATGGATTAAGTTTGAGAACCAAGGTACCACTGTAATGGGCTGCCAGGTGCTCCTGTGGAGTCTCCAAGAAGAGCAGAGCCATTCTCTGGTGCTTGCCTCCAGAGATGCAAAATCAGAAGTGCCTCTGAACAAGGGGTCCCATGCGGTCCTTATGGGTCATGGCTGTTGAGAGCCCTAACCTGCATGAACAGATGTGGGGACTAGAAGCCATGAAGCAGCCCTCACCTTGGCCCCAGAGCAGGCCTCCTTCAGATGTGAGCTCTAGGTGCTGTGAAAAAGAAACCCCATTTTCCTTTACCTGGGAGTGCAAACCTTGCACGGCTCTGAAGAGCCACCTGGGCAAAAATGCCTGTTCCTAGCATCTCCAAACTGAGATTTCCAGAACTGTCCTCTGTTGAACCAGGCGTATAAACATTAATTAATTCTAGGGCAAGTAATTAAAAGATGCAAAATATGACCAACACAATTAGATTAGGTGCGCCTACCCCCCACCAGCTTCTAAAAATTAGATGACAGACCTGCCAGGCACAATCAGCAGCAGCCGAGGCCACGAGCCCGTTTTGATGCTTGTCCACCTTTGGAGAAAGTCCCAACCTGCTGGTTTTGCACTACTAATTGCTAATCAAGCAATTTCTCCAAGTTTCTTTTGGAAGAAAGTTCCTGCGGCAACTTAGCCTGGAGCTCACAAGGGCCTCACGTGGTCAACAGTCAATTAGTTACAGGCTGTGATAGGTAGATGAAGACAGAGGCCTCCGCTGCATGGGAAGTGATGCTTCCAACCATGCAACATGCCAAAATGTGGGCCCAGGAACCCAGGAAGGGGTTTTCATAAGGCCTTTGGCTGTGGCCTCTCTGAACTGAGTGAATGGGTGGTAAAATGGCAAATGAGCCTCAACAGAAACAAGTGTGAAGGTGATGCATGTTGGGGCAAGTAATAATAATAATAATAATAATAATAATAATAATAATAATAATAATAATTTCCCATATACCCTCATGAAATCTGAACTGGTGGTGGTAGATCAGAAACAAGGCATTGGGGCTGTAGCGGGTAGCTTGATAAAAGATGTTGAGCCAGTGTGCAGCAGCTCTGGCAAAGGCAGATTCCATGCTAGGGATCATTAGGAAAGGGGTTGAAAATTAAACTGCTGGTATCTAATGCCATATAGTAAAGCTAAGGTCCCTATAGTAAAAGCTATGGTTTTCCCAGTGGTGATGTATGGAAGTGAAAGCTGGACCATAAAGAAGGCTGATCGCCGAAAAATTGATGCTTTTGAATTATGGTGCTGGAGGAGACTCTTGAGAATCCCATGGACTGCAAGAAGATCAAACCTATCCATTATGAAGGAAATCAGCCCTGAGTAGTCACTGGAAGGACAGATCCTGAAGCTGAGACTCCAATACTTTCATTCTCATGAGGGCACCTCATGAGAAGAGAGGGCACCTCATGAGAAGAGAAGACTCCCTGGAAAAGACCCTGATGTTGGGAAAGATGGAGGGCACAAGGAGAAGGGGACGACAGAGAACGAGATGGTTGGATAGTGTTCTCGAAGCTACCAGCATGAGTTTGACCAAACTGCAGGAGGCAGTGGAAGACAGGAGTGCCTGGCATGCTCTGATCCATGGGGTCACAAAGAGTCTGACACAACTAAACGACTAAACAACAACATCTAATGGCATTATAGAAATCTGTGGTGTGACCACACATGGAATATTGTGTATGGTTCTGGTTGCCTCTGAAAGAGCTGGAAAAGGTTCAGCAACTAAAATGATCAGGTAGTTGGTGCAAGTCCCCTTAAAAGGAGAGGAACAACATTTGGGGGAGTTTTTAGTTTAGCGGGGAAAAGGGAATGAGAAGTTAGAGAACATGATGGAGGCATATTAAAATATAGATTATGTGAAGACACTGGACCGAGAAAAGTTTTCCCTAGTCTTTTCATAATGCTGGAACTTGGGACCATGCAATGAAGCTGTATGTTGGCAGATGTAGGACACAAGAAAGAACTTATTCACACAACACTGGAACTCTCTCCCACACGAGGCAGTGATGGCCACCAACTTGGGTGGCTTTAAAAGAGGATTAGACAAATTCGTGAAGGCCACTAGCCAGGATGGCTACATTCTTCCTCCATTGTCATGGTGCCTCTGAATATCAGTTATTTATTAAATTTCAGTTGCTGGGAGCTCTAAGAGATGCACTGACGTCCTGCTCACAGGCTTCCCTTTGGTGCATCTGTCTGGCCACTGTGAGACCAGGAGGCTGGACTAGATGGGCCCCTTTGGCCTGTTTCTTATGTTCTTAATATAGATCACAGCGGAAAGCTTCATTCATCTCTGATGTGCCTTTAGAAGAACATCTGACAAATGAAACTCAATTAACTTCAGTGTAATTACACTTCCATTGTGCCTGTGCTCATTCTTATCACTTGGCTAATAGCTTTGATCCCCATGTTGGAAGTGAGCATCCTTAGAGAGCTTGTTTGAGCCACTGAGCAGAGAGAGGAGGGGGAAGCAGCCTGGCCAAATTCAGGGAGGGGGAAGCAGCACACAGAGAAAAAGATATTCCATACCCTCCTCCTCTGGTGATGTGGCCTTTGCCACAACATCACTCCTGGATCAGTCCCACACAGAGCTAGAGGGTACCTTGTAGGCCAGATAGAGAGCAATGCAGCTCACTGTTCAATGCAGGAGCAGCCCCAGCTGGGTGGCTGGTCCCTTCCCTCTTAGGAGCCCTCTAGACTAGAGAGGCAGGGATGTGGGTGGCACTGTGATCTAAACCACACAGCCTAGGGCTTGCCGGTCAGAAGGTTGGTGGTTCGAATCCCCGCGATGGGGTAAGCTCCCATTGTTCAGTCCCTGCTCCTGCCAACCTAGCAGTTTGAAAGCACGTCAAAGTGCAAGTAGATAAATAGGTACCGCTCCAGTGGGAAGGTAAACGGCGTTTCCGTGCACTGCTCTGGTTCACCAGAAGTGGCTTAGTCATGCTGGCCACATGACTCGGAAGCTGTCTGCGGACAAACTACGGCTCCCTCGGCCTATAGAGCAAGATGAGCGCGCAACCCCAGAGTCGTCTGCGACTGGACCTAACGGTCAGGGGTACCTTTACCTTTAGACTAGAGACAGAGGTCCACACTAGGGAGGTAAGGATCTGTCATTTGCGGATCTCTTAAATTCAGCAAGTATTTGCAGTTTAAAAAAAGATCCTCATGAAAATTATTCAGCATTTTAGTGTGGATTCTTCTTAGCAAGCTACCATTGGCGATACTACAGGGAAGATTCCATTCGCAGAGAGACTATGCCCCTGTGGAGAGAGCCATATAGAATCAGTCTGACTCTAGCAGGTTCTTTTGCACTGCCCCTTGTATCAGACAATTCGATTAAGCTCATTGATCGGTTCATTGTTAGCAGGGAGTGACAGTCAGGTGAATGTAAGGTGGCCTTTCTAATGTTTAACCAGGATGGGGATAAGATGAGGATAGTAGCTAGGTTTCTACAACACACAATGAGGATTTGTGAATGTTATATACAGTACAACAGTATTTCAATTGTTAAATGCAGGTTTTGATTGCGTGGTTTTATTGTACCGAACCTTTCAGGATTTTGTCTATATGCTGATCAAGGGTTGAGACTGGAATTGAAGTTCAGAAGGGCAAGTTGTGGGGCAGGCTTGGATGGAGCATTTAAAGAGCGCTTCAAAAACATCAGTCCAAAATTTGGATGCCAGGCGGCACTCCCACCATAAGTGGGAAAATGTCCCCCCCCTACTGTAGCTGAGCTACAATGGGGGGGGGGGCTCTTTGATGTCATATGAGGCAGCTGCCCAGGATTGGAAAGCAATTTGTGAGCCCTCGAGAAGCAGGCAGGCAAGACATTTCCCATTAAAATGTAAATGCTGCTAAGTTGCCTTGGCTTCTCTTTCCCTCCACAGAAAAGAGAAAATGAGCAGGGAAGTGCTGGTTTCTCTCCAGCGACCATCAATGTGATCTCCTTTCCTGTCCTGCACTAACTAGCAAAGGCCACCTTGGAGGTGCCTCCTGACAATTAACCTCAGATTGATGCTGACAGCGGGATGGCTGAGCAGCCAGCTTAGTTAAGAGGAGTCATTTCCAAAGGGAGCAGAGCCGCCTCTGCCTCCAGCCTCAAGGCACTCCATCCCTGCCATTGCATGGGATCAAAGCAAAGTGATTCCCAGGATTACTCCTCCTTCCTTGAGCTGCACCCAGCTGCTTGCTTACAGAATCTGGACCCCACAGACACCAGCAGTCCCTGGAAGCACAACAAGCGATCCACACAGCCCACTTTGCTTGCCCACAGCCTTTTATTCCATCCCTATCAGGTGGGGCAGTCCAGCCTGCAGAGAATGAAAGATGGCAAAGGAGTGGAGGCATTTGGGGGGGTGGGCAGTGTGGTGCAGTGGTTAGAGTGTCAGACTAGGACCTGGGAGACCAGGGTTGAAAATTCCACTCAGCCATGAAGCTCACTGGGTAACCTTGGGCCAGTCTCTGCCTTTTGCCCTAACCTACTTCACAGGGTTGTTGTAGGGATTAAATGGGGAGACAGAGATCCACATACACCAGCTTGAGCTTCTTGAGGGTGGGAGAGGAGGGTGTAAATGCAACAAATGAATAAATAATAATTTCCTGGAGTCGTAGGCTCCTCCAAGGTCTTCCTCCCATTCCTTCACTTTAAACAAAATGAAAAGAAACCCTAACCAGTCTGACAAAGTTTTCTGTGTGATTCCAAAGCTCTAATTCACATAAGCCACTTTATTTTTCCTACTTTCACCAAACAAAAGTTGCAGAATTTCCAAGTTGTTGAGGAGGTCAGGTTCCCAGAAGTCAGCCAGATGCGAACCTGCCCTGCTCTTCCTTACCTTAAAGAAGGCAGAAGCCCAAGCAAGAGAAGCCTCCTTCTCCCCCACCCTCTCCTGCATCTGTCTACAATCACTGCAGAGAGAGCAAGCCATTGGGGTTAGGGGCTTGGTACCTCCAAATGAAGGCATTTGGGAGCTTTGAGGTGAGGGGAAAGGCAAGTGTAGTGATCTGTGGACAGTTTGACACACACACACACACACACATATATATATACGCATATACATATACATATACATATATGAATTATTGCATGTAAATGCTCATGTTGCACGGCTATTATGTTGCAATGTAAAGTGCCCAGTAGCCTTCTGAGAAAGGGGGATCTATACATGTCTTAATCGATCCATCAATTAAATGTAGTGCTGGGGGGAGGAGATCCCACAAGCCACACTTGGGCTGCTAGCTCCCCACCTTTGCTCCATGGGCCCAGCAAAGTGTCAGAGAAGAGTTGTGGGCTAGTTGCATTTAGGATAGCAAGCATGAATCTAGATTAATTTTCCTGTAGCTGATGGTTAAAAGTTGTTAAGTTGGGAGTGCATAATCACACACACCCAATACACACACATTTGTGCTCCCCCATACTCTACACAATCACAATTTGACAAGTACTTTCTTGAGGAGAGGAGGGTGCCTGGGTGGCAGCTGACATTTCACTCACTCTGTGAGGCGAGCATGAGGCGAGCTAAGCTAAGCTGAAGAAGCAATGCACCTGCATTGAGGCACCGTGAAAGCTAGTATTTGCAGAATGGCCCAGTACCAGCTGGAGGATGCAGTGATTCATTAATCTGTGCATCTTTGGGGAACCATAGAATTGTAGAGTTGGAAGGTAGTCCCAACCCCCTGCAATGCAGGAATATGCAGGTGGCCCATATGGGGCTTGAACCTGCAACCTTGGCATTATCAGCACCATGCTCTAACCAACTGAGCTAACGAGTTTCTCACTAGTCAGGAGAGTCTCAGGCTCGCCCCCTTCCTGCTTCTCATTATGCAGCAAATGGAAAGGCCATATTCCACTTCTAGAAAGATTTAAACATCTTCTTGATGAGCCTCTTGCAGGACAGCACTCTGGATGGAGGGGCAGCAAGGCATTCATTCCATGAGGCAAAAAGAATCCCTGGCACTGGGGGGGGGGGGGGGAGGCGCTTGCTATTTCCTGTCTTCCCTCCCCACAGTGGTAAAGTGCCATCTGCTGCCCATCTACCAAACTGCAGCCAACAGTAAGATAAGCCTCCACCAGCATCTACTGTCTTTTGTCTAGTGCAGTGGCAAAGTGGGCTGCCTAAGGGGCTTTTAAGAAGAAGGGAACACTGGGGATATTAAAGACTACCAGACTTTGAAAAGCTGATATCACTGGATCAAGTTCATCAACTTCATTGAATTATTTAAACTAAATAGTTTTAATTGGATTTTGAATAAATGTGCAATTAATTGTTACGGCTTTAAACTTTGATCCCATTGTTGATTTCTTCAGTAGGTTGTGCTTGTGCAAACCACTATTCTGAATGCTTTTTATAGGGTAGGGTAACAGGTACTGGGGGAAATTATGGAACCAAGGAAGCAATGGCCTGGAAATGTTTGGGAACCACTAATCCAGTGAACTCTGCTTATCATGTAAACTGAGGTCCAGAACTAGAAGAACAATGGAGTAGGCAGAGGATGTGCAACAGCGCCACCCAGCAGGCATTCATCTGGCAGGGACTCCCTTTTGAGAACAGAACAGAGCCCCACCGCATACAGAATGGCAGTGGTAAGGCCCAGGTTTCCATGGCCACCAGCCTCAAAGAGGGTGGCCAGTGAGAGAGACTTGTGCAGAAGATTCCCACTACAGCAGACCTGTATCACAAGATCTGGCAGATGATGCTCTCTCCAATATCATGCAGGGAAACCAATAGGGTGTGTGCCCCCCAGCAGTCCAACTCCAGCTGGCTTTCCTCCTCTGGCATTTGCAGTTCTTTGCATGCAATGCAAGGCTGCCAGGGCACTCATTCAGCTGAGCCCAAGCACCACACCCAGTAATTCATCCCTGGAAAGACGCAGACTGATACCTTGCTCCTCCTCAGCCCAAGCAATTCATATTTCTTCAGATGATCTCATCACCCCTGGAGTACAGGGAACTCCTCCTTATATGAAGACACTCTCTTCTAGTCTCTTGTAGGGGCCACTAACATGGGGGGGGGGCAACTAGCAGCACTCCTCAGTAATTGAACTGGGATATAAAGGTTCCTGTGGTCCTCAAGTTACTCTAAGCTGAAGAATAACCATGCAAAGAATTGGAACCTATGGGCAGACAGTGTTGATATTTTTGCAGAGGGATCACACCTGCTGTCGGTTGGCTGCCCACCAGCAATCCAGCCACTGCATTCTGCACCAGCTAGAGCTTTGGGACCAGACTCCAGCTGGTGCCAGAAGGAACAGGCAGCGTAGGACCGTATGCCGGCACAACCCAGAGTGTGTGTGCGGGGCGCGCCCCAGAGGGGCGCGGAGGGCACCCTCCACGCGCCACAGTTCAGGATTAGGAGTGGGGCGGGGAGCTGCCAAGGTGGGTGGACGGCAGCATTGTCGCCGACTCTCCTCCCCCAGGTCAGGCCTGGGGGGGCGGAGCTGCACCAGGCACAAGCGCCGCAGCCAAGGCGCAGCTCCTTCTGGCACGGAGCCAGGCTCCAATGAAGGAGCCTGCTGTGGGGGCGACTGTTTGCTTCCCCATTCAAAATTGCGCCTGGGGCCACGGCTCCCACGGCTCCCCCTTCCCCCACGCTACGCCTCTGGAAACAAGAGATTTGCTATCCTGCGGTCTGTCAATGCATTGTCCAAGGCAGAGGAGCTCTCCAGGAGCAGAATTGACTGGCAATCCTGCACTTGTGTTTTGCCCTCTTAGAATCTCTAGTCTTAGGGCTATCATTTCTCCGCTTATTTTTATTTTTTAAGCATGTACCGCCTCCTGTTCTTGAGAAGAGAAGGCTGCACCTCTGTCTCTCTCTCAAGCAGCGCACCCAGGTGAATGCAGAAGGCCCAGGTAGGGATAGGGAGCACCTGTCAGCCAGCACCACCAAGACTGAGCTAGATGGCTCAACGGCAGAAAGAGGCTTGCTGGGCTCCTCTGGCGACTTAGGGCTTGGCACAGCAACCGAATATAGCTTATACAGTTCTAATGGGTACCCTTCCTGGTGCTGGGGAGCTCTCTGTTCAGCATTTCGGTCATCGCTACAACAACTGCCATCAGCCCTTCTTTTCGTGGCTCGCCGCCTGCCCGGTCCTCTCCCTCGGGCTCCCTGCCCATCCTTTCATGAGAAAAGACGCCCGTGCCTGGAATAGGAGCTTCCGTGCCTTGACCCAGGCCCAGCGCAGTCTGGCTGGACAATGAGAGGTTAATGCCGGCCTCTTCCCCCCGCCCCTATGCATGGACCGTACCATCCAACGACCGGGAGCGGGGGAAAGAGTGCGCGTCGCCCAGCCTGCCGCCCGTTGGGCTCTTCCGCCTGGGAGGGCAGGGCGGGAGGCAGACGGGCCCAAGTGCCGCGCCGGCGCCTCGCCTGGGCCGTTAGCGGGGAGGCTGCCCGCCCGGGCCGGCGTCAGCTGGGGCTCGGGGCCGGGATGGTGCGCCTGCGCCGCCGCGCCTGCCTGGCGCTCTTCCTCTGCGCGCTCTTCGTCCTGGGCGCCCTCCTGGCGCTGCGCACCCTCAAGCCCCCACCCGACGACCCCCGGCGCCGCCGCTTCCCGGGGCCCTGGCCCGAGGAGAAAGAGGCCAAGGAGGCCCCCGCCCCAGCCGACTCCCCCGCGCCCCCGGACGGGGCGCAGCACCCACCCGACCGGGACGCCCCGTCCGTCTCCTCCTCGCTGCACGTCTTCTACTACACGTGGTACGGGACGCCGCGCTTCGACAGCCGCTACCTCCACTGGGACCACGTGATGGTGCCCCACTGGGACCCCAAAATCTCGGCCAGCTACCCGAAAGGCCGCCACAGCCCCCCCGAGGACATCGGAGCCAGCTTCTACCCGGCCCTCGGGCCCTACAGCTCCCGCGACCCGGCAGTCCTGGAGGAGCACATGCGCCAGCTCCGCGCCGCCGCCATCGGTCAGTGAGGGCGCGTCCCCAACCCACCGCGGGGTAGGGGTGCGGAGAGGAAGGAGGCCGGGGGAGGGGTGGCAGACTGGCCGCGCTGGCGAGGGCGATCGAGACCCCGACCCCCGCTCAGAAGCTGCCCCATAAAGCCCCTCGTCGCCTCTTGAATCAGCGGCTGCTGAAGTCTCTGGGAGCATCCAAGGCCGCAAAATATCCCTCATATCACAGAGGGGAAGCCCAGAGATGCTGCTCAAAGGATAACAGCCTCCCCTGCCAGCAACTCGTCTAGCTTTGGCGGGTGGGAGGTGGGGGGTTGGAAATGCCACATCTGCGCTAGCGGCATCCAAAGCCAAAGACCTTTCTTTTTTTCCCTCTGGGGTTTCCAGGCAACCCCGAGAGGCTGAAGTCTGAAATTTCAGCATCTGGACCTCAGATGAAATTTCAGCACTGCCTTGTCCTGGACAGCTCCTCCCCCATCACCACTTTTGCTGCAGAGGCCAGACGTCTTGCTATTGGCAGGCACGGAACAAGGGGTCAGGAAAGAGAGCCTACCTAGTCAGAGCCAAACATCCTGTTCTCACAAGAGCCAATCATATGCCTGTGGGAAACTGCAAGCAGGATTCGGGGGCAACTGCTATACAGGACTACAGCTATACACAAGCATTGCTTGCCTCCAGCTGTGATGGCAGAGCATAGTCTCCATGGTTAGCAATCAATAACCTTCTCCCTGAATTTGTCTCAACCTCTTTTAAAGCCTGGTGGCCATCACTGCATCCTGTGGGAGGGAGTTACATAGTTTCTATGCATCAAGTGAAGAAGGGGCAGGTTAGTTCTCTGGGGGGTGGTAGGTGCAATGGTTTTGACTATCTTTTTGGCCTAGCAGGCTTTCAACATCCATATTTAAGGGGGGCATCATCATCTTCAGATTGTAAAGCAGCCAGATGTTGAAGGCAGTCTCTACTCCTGCGGGTGGGCACAATCTTCTCTGTCTCTGCAGGAGTCATGGTTCTGTCCTGGTACCCCCCTGGCCTAGCAGATGACAACGGTGAGCCTTCTGAGAGCCTGGTGCCCTTCATATTGGACGCCGCACACAGATACGCAATCCAGGTGCCTGTTGTTGCCACTGCTTGGGGCTATTAGGCGAGTTTTATGACAGCTGCTTCCAACTATGTGGCAGCCAGGGTTGGTGGGGGTTCCACTCATGAGCAGTCATCCACAGTGCAAAGGGGAACTACAGGGGGTCGCTGTTAACTGGTTAGCTTCTCCCTGCTTGAAGCCTTGTAATGGGGTGGGGTAATCTGGAAGTTCAGGGAATAAAAATAGTATTACAGAGCCATGCCTGCCTGTGACAGTTCAGTCTCTTCTCTCTCCACCCCCAAAACTGATTTTGATACATAAGAAGGAACAAAAATGGAGGGAAAGAATGAATCTTACATGGCACGTGGCTGTCCAACTTCTGTTTAAAAACCTCCAGTGAAGGAGAGTCCACCACCTTCCTTTAACAACTTTTAACTGTTGTGGTGAAGGGATAGGACTAATGTGGGTGGGAGCAGGGGTGGGAGATTACTCCTGCAGTTGCTGCTGTCCACTGACTGTGTGGCTGGGGGTGCTGCACAACTGCTGCTGCCCCATGTTCCTTTTCTGCAGGTCACCTTCCACATACAGCCATATAAAGGGCGCGACGACAACACTCTGCACAGCAATGTGAAATATATCATAGACAAGTAAGTACAGTACTCAGAAAGCAAAGGGTTAAAAAGATAGGAGAGGCCATTCCTACCCTTGAGAGGCTTGCGTAGAACAAAGGGCCACTTTTGCTTGTGTGAAACCCAAGAACTCAGGGCTGAAGATGAGCGTTGCTTATTTAATAAATAAAGAGTGTTTAAACTGTAAGTTTTAAATGCTACTTATTGAATTTGTGGCAATCTGCTCTTTTGGCTGGAGAAAAATGGCCCTCATAAGAAAACCTAAAAACCTTCAGATACTGGTGATGTGGTCAGGCTGCTGGGCTGGCTGGAAGGGGGAGAAGGGGGCTCTTTGCTCAGTCTCCCTGTCAAAGGACCCCAGTGCTGGAGCTCAGCTTTCACTGGGTATCTGTTGGCAGACAGAGAATCAGAGAAACTGGAAGCGAAGAGGGTACTGATGCAACATTCAGAGCGGGGGGAAACCAGGCAACTTGCCTTCTCTGCTAAGAGCAGGACCAAGTTTCTCTAGGCTGCTTGTGGACTTATAAGGCCAAATGTGGGGCATTAAACAGCCTATTATCTTGGCAGGTATGGAACACATGATGCTTTCTACAGATACAAGACCAGCACGGGCCGGAGGCTGCCTTTATTTTATATTTATGACTCGTACCTTACGCCACCCGAAGCATGGGCAAACCTGCTCACCCCTTCCGGCTCCCACTCTCTCCGCAACACCCCCTATGACGCTGTCTTCATCGCCCTGCTGGTGGAGGAGGGGCACAAGCACGACATCCTCTCTGCCGGCTACGATGGGCTCTACACCTACTTTGCCTCCAACGGCTTCTCTTACGGCTCCTCCCACCAGAACTGGAAAGCCATCAAGGCCTTCTGTGACTCCAACAACCTCCTCTTCATCCCCAGCGTGGGCCCTGGTTACATCGACACCAGCATCCGCCCCTGGAACAACCACAACACACGGAACAGGGTAAACGGCAAGTACTACGAGACGGCCCTGCAGGCCGCCCTCATGGTGCGCCCAGAGATAGTCTCCATCACGTCCTTCAATGAATGGCACGAAGGCACCCAGATCGAGAAGGCCACACCCAAGAAGACCCTGACCCGGCTCTACTTGGACTATTTGCCCCACCAGCCGGACATGTACCTGGAACTAACCCGTAGGTGGGCAGAGCACTACAGCAAAGAGAAAGAGCAGTGGCTCATGTGAGCAAGCTGTGAAGGGTTGATTCTCCTGGGCATGAAGAGACCCAGAGAGAAGCTGGTAGCCATTCAGGTGGAAGAAGCTGCTCTCAGAGCTGTAAGTTTCTGGAACCTGGGTGAAGAGGGGTGAGCTGCGTTTCATGTTGAAATACCTCTTGAGAGGTTTGCTGTGCTCCTGCAGGGCAGCACGCCGATATATGACTGTGCAAAACTCCCCAGATATAGTTGGGCTAGTGCTCTTGCAATCCTCCTCACTCCAAGCCCTCAGCTTTCCTTAAAAGAATAAATCTCTTTGCCTGCTGCAAGCCAAGAGGACAATTCATTTCAAATCTGAGTTCTGCAGGAGGTGCTAAACTAAACAGCACATCCCTGTTGCTATTCAGTTCCAGGGATATTTATTCCTTCTCTGCTGCCACTGCTACTTAGACCTCTACCCTGTTGCTGCTCCCAGCAAACATAACCTGATGGAGCCCTACCCTTATTAAAAAAACAAAACCTAGACAATTTGTGTATGCAGGAAAGTTCTCAGAAACCACATGCTGTATTATGTCTTTGGAATTCCAATGATCAGAAATGCACCCAGTCTTGCAATAAAACAAGAACCTCACTGGTGTTGGCATTTATTCCTTCAAGACAGGCAGCAAGAACAGAAAAGGTGATGCCCCAGTGACCTAATGGGACGTGGAGTTTTGCCGTTTGCTTCAAATGGAGACTTCTCCTTAATAGCTTGTTGCAGACTTTGCGGAGTGAGTTGTACTGTACTCCAACCTATGAATAGTTTGGGGGCTGGGCTGGAAAGACGAGCAAGTGTGCTGTTTGGGCCCCATGCCTGCAGTTCAGGCAAAGTTACTAAGTGAACTCTACAGTGGTTGCATGGGGAAAATAAGCTAGATTCTCATTTTACCATTAATCCTACACCACTAGGATTATCAATACTGCATGTCACCCTTCAATAGGTAATTTCCCCCCAGTCTTAGAATTCCCCACCCTCCGCATACTAAAGAACATGGAGGCCAACACGCACTAGGTTTCCATTTTAATGATATTGGTCAAAAACGCAGCCTGTTGCTTGCCCGTCAGTGGCTGGTCTGGTCTCTGTTTTCAGTAGAGCTGGGTTCAAGGCAGTTTGGTCCCCGCTGGTCACAGGCAAGCTCCACCTACCAGGGCCCCTCAAAATGCATCTTCCTGCTTTTCTATACACTCCATGATTGTCAGCTGCACTGTCTTGTTCAAATGCTTCAACCCCTCCAGGCTAAGTGTTCAAGGGATAGAGAGGACAGACTTCCTAAAAGGGAGGGATACTTGGGCACAGAAGTGTGTGCCCCTCCCTAAATCCGAAAGGAAATGCCAGGAAGGAGAAAATACTTCGCCCCCAGCAGGGCCAGATCCTTCTGGAGTCACAGAAGTCAACTGGGAAAGGAGGGGAGGCTCCCTTTGCACCCAAGAAGGGCAGAGTTATACTTTCCAGGACAAGGCTCTTGCAAACAGCTTCCTGATATGTCACACACCATCTACTTGCCCAGAGACTGTGTGAGTTGACCACATATAGGCAGCTCAGCTGTCAGGCCATACTTGACTGCCAGGATCTCAACGGTCTGAATAAGTGCACTGCAGAAAAGAAAATAAGGAGTAAGATGCCAGGGACAAAACCTGCATTGTTTGCAGCTTAATATTCTTGAAGGCTAATTTAGCATCATCCGTGGGTTTGACCCAATTCACAAGGCACTCCACCTGCAGGAGTAAGCAGGTGTGCTTCTGGGAATCATTTGCAGGAGGAGCCTGCCTCCTTTAGGACCACCACCACACACACCCCAAGGACCACTGTCCTGGGGCTAAATAGTTCCATCCTATTCAGAGGAAGACAACTCTGCAGCCTACAAATGCCACTCAGGTGGAGAGGAGGCTGTGTGAGGCTTACCATCCTCCCCGGATAATCTTGAACTTGCCAGGAACAGAAAGGTCAATCACGGTAGAGCCTAGACGGGACTCTGGTCTATGGATGTCCCCAGTGGGGCCCCCATCAATTACAAGTGACAAGTGAGGCCAGAGCTCTTGGAACTCCTGAAATATAAAAGAAGAAGAGCATAAGAGCTCAGCAGGCTCCTGAGCCCGTGTGCACCACAAGATGCTAATAGCCAACAACCACAGAGAAAAGGGTACCATAAGCTCCTGCTTAAACACACAGTGGCTTTACCCTCTGAGAGGAGCAAGCCAATTAAAACAAAATGGAACATAATGCCCTTCCCTGGGGACAAGAGAGCCACCCAGGCTTCCATTATCATCCCGTCCTACAGGTTTCAAGCAGCCCTTACCGTGACTGTGAGGGAGCTCGCCCCCTGACTGATGTTTGCGCTTGTTAAGGCCAGAGGGCCAGCACACTCCCTGGCCAGCTCCCTGATGAACCAGTGACTGGGGATGCGGACACCAACTAACTGTGACAAAAGCGGGGTGGGGGAGAGGAAGAGATGAATGAGTACCACTACTTACTTTTAGCTTTTATGTATATATAGTTTTAAAAGGCAGGATATTTATACATGCATGTATATGAAAGCATGCATACATATACAGTATATGCCCCACTTTCCACTGCACAACAGCATTCAGGATAGCTTACAGTGAAGTCCAACACAAGTTAAATTCAGTAAAAAAAAAACCTGAGGGCAGGTGTAGCAAATAAGTTCATCTACCAAAACACAGGAAACCCCTTAACACACTAAATTAAATGCCTGCTGGAATAAGAATATAAAAAAGCTAGGCAACAGAAAGGGGGACCAACGAATTTCCTAATGCACAGACACAGAGAAAATCCTAAGTAGTCAGGCCTCCACTACTACCACCAGGTCATGAAGAGCATCCCTAGCAGATCTTGTGGGCAGGTTGGTATGGAGATTTCCCCACTCTGCACTGTGAGAACAACCCACATACACCCCTGCTCATTTGAATAGGACAGGAAGTAGGAATCTGTTGCACCTTTATCCCACCCATCTCAGAATGCAGCCACCCCTCCCAGGCCACATAACTAAGTGAAACTAAAACAGGAAAAGAAGTAGCCATGCTTAGCTTGAGACTTGCAGTCCGGCAATAGCTTTTAAAAAATAATCCCGAGGAAAATTAAAATCTCCACTAATATTCCCAATCAATCAGATTTGCCTTTTAGCCTGGAATGGAGGAAGGTCCACTCTGATGTCAACCTAAGAGCACACCCAACACCCAACTGGTAAGCACCCTATTGGGAAAGTGGGAGCTCTCCAAAAGGTAAAAGGGTCTCTATAGAACTTGCTAGCCAAGACTCACTGGGGTGAAGGGGTTCAAGTCTTTGTTGAGGGTATCTGAGCGCTCCAGGACCAGCGTCACTGGCCCAGGAAGGAGTTCCTGCAGCAGCTTGTCAGGCACGCAAACGTTACAGTACCTACAAAAGGGGAAGGAGAAAGTATGCACAAGGTGAGCCCAACCTCTGCCACGCAGCCAAAGGCAAGCAGCAAAACAAAGGGGTGGGCTATCAGACTAATACTTGACTGGAGGCGCTCGTTATTTACTCTGAAGGAAATAAAATCAGCACCTGTGTTTTTTTAACTTCAAACGCCACTGGAAATAAAAGGATTAATCAGCTGATACACCTCAATGCCAAAGGCTTGCTGGGTTTCTGCCTTCCTGGAAGGGGCAGAAGCGGCCGGGGGCCCTATCCACCGACTCCCTGCTTCGCCGAAGGATGAGGAGGAGAGGCGGAGGGAGGGCCACCCCCCCCATTGCAAGACCCCCACCTCCTTCGCCGACCCCGCCGCACCTGTAGACGTGCTCGACGTCGGCGAGGCAGATAGCGAGGGGCTTACTGGCGGCGCGGCCCTTCAGGCGGTAAACGGCCCCCAGCGCCCGCGAGTCCTGCGCCAGGCAGGCCACGCCGTAGACCGTGTCGGTGGGCAGCGCCACCAGGCCGCCCTCGCGCAGCGCGGACGCCGCCGCCAACAGCGCCGACTGACGGTCCGGCCCGGAAGCCGGCAGAGGTACCGGCAGGGGGACCCTCGCCATGGCCGGCAGTCCAGGAGCGGAAGGTGCGCCCTCCTCAGAAGCAGCAGCCCCGCCGCCGCGCCAAGGTCTGACCGGGAAGGACGAGGAGAAGGAGCAACGCCGGAGCCTCAGACCGAGCAGCAGAGGCGCTCTGTACATGCGCAGAAGGAAAGGCGAATGAGCCCCTCTCCGGCCAGCGGCCGGCTCAGCCAGTCAAGCGAACACTACGACGCTCTACGCTTCGCCGATCCCCTACACCCGCGCCTCGCACGGGGACGACACTTCCTGTGCCGCAAGCCGCTGCCATGACGCAACTTCTGCCCGGCGCCGGCTATTGGGGTGGAAGGAGTGGCGGCGCCGCCCAGGACAAAGCCGAGAGAGGCGATAGCCCTAGAGAGTCCCGGGCAAGCACTGCTTCCGCTCCTTACAGGAAGTTTAGGCTCTGCGTGAGCCCCCGGACGCCAATTGCAGACCATAGACATGCGAAGTGGTAGACTGACCTCGCCTTGGCTTTCCCAGGGGGCAGACTCCGCCTATGTGTCTCGTTGCCCGAGGCGTGCTAAGGGGCTCGCCACTCTGCGGCTGCGCAGTTGCTTTCTTCCCCTGCTAGCCGGGGGAGCTCCGAGAACCGGACTGGGTTGGGGGGCGGCGGAGGCAGGACCCCTCCCCACACGCGCCATCCTAGACGGGGGGGGGGGGGAGGAGGAGACGTGGAACCGTCTGAGACACACACGCGCCGCAAGCGGCCGTTGTAATTAGTAACATAATAGTTGCTATGAATAAAAGGTGGAGGATGCTTGGTCGCAGCCTAACACACCAACATTTGCAGTTGTGATTATTAACTATTATTATTAGTAGGTGCTAAGAATATAAGTACTATTATTAATATTATTAATATTAATACAAAGTTATTAATATAATTAGAAGTGTCCAAAGGAGAGAGCAGCCAAGCACCATAAACAAGCAGCAACCGAGGCAGATGCGAGAAGCGTTTGCCCCCTTGGGCTCATCCTAGTGCTTGGGCAAGGCGCCCCCACCCTCCAGGTTCCTCCTCAGCACTAGTCAACCAGGAGGGAGAGGCAGCATTCTCTCAATGGGGCGCCACCACAGAGAAGGCTCCACCCTGTCTCATCGACTGATCAGGTTTTCCCTCGCAGGACACACAGTGAAAATTAAGAGCCCATCTAGTCCAGCATCCTCTTCCCACAATTGTCAGTCAGGTGCCTGTGGGAGAAGCCCTCTACAATGCATTACAGTAGCCCAGTCAGCAGCTTTCCAGGGCATGGGGCATTGTGGATGCACTAACCTTGTCCACAAACTAAAGATGGAATACCTCACTTGGGGCAATGTCACTCTTCTGGGTCTTGGGTCAGCTAATTATTGGATTAAATCTCCAGCTACCACTTCCTCCTAAACTTCAGCTCAGGCAGACTGGAGCACTGCATTCTTGCCTTCTCCAGTACATCGAAACACAAGCAGCTGCATTATCCCAATTCATACTTTTGGTCCATTTAGCTCAATATTGTCTAAGTAGGTCTTCAGAATCTCGGGGAAGCCTTCAGAATCTCGGGGAACACCAGGGACCTTCTGCATACAAAGTATGTGCTCTGTCACTTAGCTAAAACCTGTTGAAAATAATTCCCATCACCTCCAGAAATAATTCCTCCAAAAGCACCAGATTTAAATAAGCATTTAATTAGGATCCCAGTGGTATTAATATTGCTTTCAATTAAAAAATTAATTTCCACTTCCTTGCAGGTATTTCAAAGTACAATATTAATTTTATACAAAATGGAGCAGTTAAGCAAACACGGTTATTTCACATTTTACATTCTTCAAAAATACAAATTCATGTTTATGCTTCTGGGGTTTTGGAGAGGCTCTTCCTTTGGAAGTACTGTACCTGTAACTAACATCTTCACATCACTCAATGCAAGGACATTTGTTCCCATGTTTCAGTTAAATTAAATTTGTTTAAACACAAAACACATACTCCTGAGAGAAACTGGCAACTTCAAATGATCTCCGCTTCACTCCTTGCATAGCTCTGGAATGGAGCCATAGCAATGTCATGTGTTGTTGTGGAGGAAATCCGGGCTAGGAGGGGAGACCCAGAAAGGCACTTTGCAAAAGTTACCCGAGAGCCTTTGGGGGCCTCCAATTACACCACTCTAGGGCACAAGCCCACACACCATGTAGGAAGGTGGCAGTTATGGGAAAGGGGATTGAAATTCCCCCTTGTGCAAGGTTTTTCTCTCCCCCCCCCCACCTCTATCTCACACATGCAGTGTTAGCAGATGGTCACATCTCCCTACCCGCAGTGACTGGGAAAGAGGCAGCCTAAACCCTCTCTCAGGTACCCCAGGAACCTTAACTTCTGTCTCTGCCAGAATGAATGGCAGCTCCTTCCCATTTCCCCACAAAAAAAGAGCATTTGGAAAGACACAACACTGCAGAGCAAAGGAATGAGCCATTTCTATGAACAGATTGCAGAAGAAGAAAAATTAAAATATATCCCTGGGCTTTACCAGTGAAGTTCATATGAGGGGAACAAAAAGCCAAAACACTCATTTGTTAAGGAAAGTAGAAACTGCATTTCCTTGAAAGTGTCCACTGCATAGAAACCATTTTTGGCCAGCATGCATACGACTAAGAAGACAGTGTGGGCTACACACCGTTTCCACAAACAGACACACACACACACACACACACACACACACACACACACACACACCCTAAATATCCAGTTTCCTTGGCATTTCTCAGTGCAGAACCAGAGTCCAAACCTCCAAATGAAACAGTGTAAGATGGAAAAAGCTGAAAGGTCAGCCCTCAACCCAGCTACACGGGATGCTTATTTAAACAACAAAAACCCAAAACTGGAGACACAGTTTCTAAAAGACATAAAGGAGAAATAATACTCTGATAAAAAAAAGAAAAATCCAGAGAGTGTAATGTTAAAAAGAATAAGCTTTTCCTTTTGTGGTTTTGCAGAGGGTAGCTAGTAGGCAATGCAGCTGCCTCCTTCTGTGTCTCTTATTTCTCAAGAGTAGGTTCTCTCGTTGGCACCTTTAGCATTTTGAATAGCTCACTTCTACAGATCAATCACTAGCAATGTGCTTGGAGAAGGTGCCAGAGGAAAATACTACTCCTTTTGGGGAAATGAAGGGTTTTTCCAGTTTTGCAGTAGAGACCCTTGCAGTGCAGTAAGGCAGGAATGTGACATCCACCCTAGAAGGTGCTGCATGCCAATGTAAGGACGGCTTGCATCTGCCTCCCTGCCCTCCACTTCCCTCTCTGGGGCATTCAGAAGACAAGGATGGCAGCTGCGACCCTATGAATGTATCCAACTGTAACCAAAGTCACCTCGGAATGAGTGAGTGACCCAACCTGATTCCATTCAGTTCAGGCTCCTAGTGGAAGT
This sequence comes from Podarcis liolepis, assembly GCF_965112155.1. Lineage (NCBI taxonomy): Eukaryota > Metazoa > Chordata > Lepidosauria > Squamata > Lacertidae > Podarcis > Podarcis liolepis. Next base: position 58,295,610 of record NC_139561.1, on the reverse strand, counting down.
TTTGCATAGACTGGACATTTGCTTAAAACATGCATAAGTCTGAAGAAGGCAGAGCACACAGCTTAGCCAGTTCCCACATCAATTCTGTTAATCTCACACGCACGCACATGGACACGCATTGGACGCACACACAGAGCGTACGAGGACGCCACGCCTAGCTACACATATTGCACAGAGGTTAAGTGCTCTTTTTGCGTAACCACATTTAACTTTTACTCAGAGGGGGTAAAGGAGGGAAAGAACCCTAATAACTTTGTGAAAAGTTATTTACAAAAGAAAATTGCAGCAGTCAGTTTAAAGAGAACTAAAGTGCATTTTAGAGCCCAGCATGTTAGTGTCATTGGAGGAGCCCCAGCAAAATGTTTCCTTCTCTAGACTCCAGCAGCAGCAGCAGCAGCTTCCAGCAAATGCAGCAGACTCCACCCCCAGTAGGGTCTTTATAGGGGTCAGAAATAAGTCCTCAGTTGCTCCCTGGTTCCTTCGCCTGACCAAGCCACCCAACCCTGAGCCTCCCTGCAGGCCTGGAAGTCACAGACGGTCAGCAGCCCAGGGGTTGAACTGTGCAAAGCCCAGTTCTTGACTGCCCAGCCTGGCACCCTCCCCACGCCTGAATATGGGGTACCTTGGGCTCTGCAACCCTCATCAGCACAGGAAGAGGAGGAGAGGGATTCAAAAGGCTCCAGTCTGTATGGTCAATTTAACAACAACGACAACAACAACAACAACAACACAATAAATAAATAAAGGAACAGAACCCCAAGGGCTGTCCTGTTCTCCACCACCGTGTGCAGCCCTCCCAGAGACACCCAAGCAGGGCAGCAGTGCCAGACAAAGTTTGCCTAAAGCGGCCTGCAAGACAGGACAGGCTGCTGTCACAGGCAGCTCTCCAGGCTCTGCTCACCCAAGTCCCCAGCTGTTTGCTAAAGTGAGAAGCCCTGCAAAGAGTACCAAATCCCGCCACACCTAGAGTTCTAGGACAAGCAATCGCCTATGCCCTATGGCCAAGAGGCAGCAGGCCAACCAACTGTTGCAGCCAAAAGATCTCCAGCCCAAGGACAGTCTCTGCCCTGCTACTGCCTAGGGGATGCTTGAGAGCAGATGATCCTTCTGCTACCCATCAACACACCTAAGCCTGCCCTTCAGGCTGGGTGGCCAGGTGGGCTGCTCACACACTTTCAACAGTTGTGGAGAAGAGGGGATTTTAGCAGAGGTAGCTTGTCACTGAAGCTAGACAAACACACACTCAAGTCCCTTCTCCTCCGCAACTCCTGTTGGTGTTCCTGTCCAGCCTGCCATCACCCCACAGCCGCTGTCTGCCAGGCAAATATTCTGCCTACATGATGAATGAAGTCTCCCTTAGAACACAAGGAGGCTGGCTACCAAACAGAACACTATGAATGGCATCTATTTTTTAAAAGTAACAATGGCATATAAATAAAACATTTCCGAGGCGACACTGAAACCTTAGAGGCTTTTGGAGAGGGAGGGGCAGTCTGTGTTAGGATTTTACCCTGAGTAAGTTAGAAGAAAGGATGCCCCTTCCAATGCACAGGCTGAGGGCGGGACTGGGAAGGCTGAACAGCGAAGAGGAAACCTGGGTTGGGGACTGGAGGGTTGGGAGGACTGGCCAGCTTAGCACCAGCACTTTCGTGACATGACGCAGCCATGAGACATTCAGGGAATGGGCTTTGCCAGAACTAGCTGGGTGGGTCCTAAGTGGAAGAAGCAGCCCCTCCTCACTAGCTGAGTCTTCTACAGGCACCTCTGCCAACCCACCTTTTCAAAGGCCTGACAAGCTTCCACAGGGGCGTTTTCAGCCCCAGAAGCTGCTGTGCTGGGTGACTGTTTCTGATCAAGCTGCATCAGTGCAAATCCTCTCAGCCCCTGAACTTGTGCAAACCCCCAAGCAGCCCACCTGGAAAGAGGCAGCAGCACTCGCCCTTCCAAGCAGGTAATCTGTCAAAAGATGTGGGAACCACAGGGCCCCTACTCTGGAGCAAGCCGACTGAGTTACATGTGCAAACTCTGGAGAGATGATGAAGATGATGATGATGTGCCTGGCCTGCATTTCAGCACTCGAGTCTCCCCGTCCACCACTTTGCCAAAGTGCAGCTGCCTCTACAACAAGAGATCGCCTCACAGTCTTGCTCCTCCCTCCCTCACAAACAAACAAACATTTCTTCTCTCTCCCCCTCCCCCCATAATAGTGCACACTTAGTAGTAAAGGCACCCCCAAGGAGCTGTAACTAGAACCTCCCGTGCCCCTGGCAAGGTGCAACCAGAGAGCAGCCGGCCCTCAAAACTCGCTCAGAGTGATGCTTGGGTTCATGTCACAACAAGCCAACGTAATAAAGAGACAGGACTGCCTTCGCCTTTTCACTTGAGGAAGCTGCCACCACGGCCTCCGCCCAGGGCAAGCTCCTCCTCCCCTTGTAGCAGGGCTTCAATTGGAATCAGTGGGGAGGAGGCGGAGGCGGAAGCCTCGGGGCTCTGGAGAGAGAGGAAGTCTGAGACATCCATGGCACTTAGGGAGTGGTTCTGTGAGTCTGAGGGGTTCCCTGCCAGAGTGCTTTGCTCGCAAGGAGGCAACGTGGAAGATAGGGTGGTGGTGGCACCAACAGCAGCAGCAGCAGCAGCAGCAGAGGAGGTGCTGGCAGCCAAGTTGATGGGAAAGGGTTGAGGTGGAGGCGCTGGTGCTGCCGCAGGAGGCTCCCCTGATGCCTTGGAGCCCTGTGAGGAGCAGTTCTGCTTCTTGCTGCTGGCTTTGTCCTTGGCTGAGTCCCGGCAGGCACACTGGCACTGACAGGCTTCCTCCTGCTTGATGATGATCACGGGCACACTCAGGCCAATCTGCTGCACAGAGCTCCCTGGGGACAAACAACAGTCAGTTCAGAGGCACCAGCACTCCCCTGCGCCTGTCCATCTGTACCGCTCAGGGCTTCCCAACAGAAATGCCAATGGGAAGAACTGCACGTTTTGCCACCCACCACTGCTGCCAGCCTGTTCTCACGACATGATTCCCCCACATTCCCTCTCTCCCTCTGCATGCCTGACACCAGGTGCAAAGCTTGGGTGCTGCTGGGATCAAGTATGCCTATTCCTGGCCTGAGGCTGAGGCAACAAGAAGCTCAGGTGATGGAACAAAACTGGAGGAATCAGAAACCAAACAGGGTGACACAGATTCTCTAGCAGCCGACCTGGCTGCAGGGTTGTGTCACCCAGTAACCATTTTCTGCTCAGAGAGGAATGAATCATTCTCTTTGGCTCAACTGTTAGTCCATAACCTGGGGTTAAAGTTCACATGGCCCAGTCACTCATAGCTAAAAGGTGCTCTCACAATTTTTCTTCCAGGTTGACTGACTGCTGTGCCACCTAGCTATTGTACAGTATGGCAAGAGATTGTATCATCTCACTCCTCAGGCCACTGCATAAGCCACTAGGCCCAATTTAAGGGGTTAATATGAATATATAGAACCAAGTAACTTGAAGAGTGGCCTCACCAGTGCCATCCAGTGATCTGGGGAAAGAGGCCCCTCACTAGGAGTAGCAGTGCAAAGGACAGGCACCTGAGACACAGGGAATTTTTGGTGGCACCTCCACAGCTATGGAACTCCCTCCCAAGGGAAATCAGGAAGCCCCCCACCCCTTTACTTGCATTCAGGAAACATAGAACTATTTTATTTATCCAGGCATTTGGCCAACAGTTTTATGAAGCTTGTACATGGCTGGTTTTATTTGCTTTCTGTAATATTTCAACAATGCTAACAATGTTTTTATGTCATTTTATTCTTGTGAGCTGGGCTGGGCTCCCTTTGGAATTTATACAATTTATTCATGAAGAATAAATAAATTTGAAATAATATGACAGAGGGACGCACACAGGTCAAATACATGGGAAGGTGATGTATTTCCTTTGATTTCACTCACTGAGAGAAGCGGAGGGAAGCAAATGCCCTGGGATGAGGATTTATCCCTCACTGAGTGCTAATACACCCCAAAGAAGAAAGCTAATGGCAAGTTCCTCAACGGCCCCCTCCCAGCCCCACTTGCCTGCCTGACATTACACAAGCTCCAACCCATTCAGCATCTGTCCTTGTGTCAGTGATGAAAGGGAAGACTGTCATCCCTGGATGTGTCACTTACCTGCATTACCAGCAACAGGAAGGGCAGTGGTAAAGAAGACCTTCTCCAGCACTGGAGCCTGTGGCTTTGGCATAAGGAAAGAAAAAAGACTTTTGAATGCAAGGGCCAAGTCCAGAAATCAACAAACAGTATATTAGTACCCCAGCCCACTCTGGAAACAGGGCAGTGCCAGCTCTACCCCACCTGCTGGAGCCCTCAATCCCTCTTCATAACCCGTTCTGGGCTAAAGCATGGGATTCAGGTCACTCACCATTTGTTCTTGGTTCTGGGAGGTCCTGCTGGCACCATTCAAAATCCACTGGAGGTTTTGCTCTCCCATGACAATGCTGGACTGCAGAATGGCTGCACTTTGTGATGGGGTGATGGTGATGGTTGGGCTGCCAGCCAGCACAGAGTTCCCTCCAACAGGCACAGTCTGAACCCCACTGGGGAGGACCTCAGCAACACTCGGTGCTGCTGCTGGGACAGGGGGATTCCCAACAGGCTGTGGAGATGCCTGAATGTGCTGTAGGAAGTCCTGGGGGTTGGGTGCAAAGAGTGTGCTATTAGGAGCAGGCACTTCTGGAGACTGGAGGACAGCGGCAGGGGTTCCGTAGGCTGCTTGCTGAGTGCCAGTGGAGGCAGGAAGCAGTGCTGGGGGAGAAGGCTCAGAGATGCCAAGCTGAAGAACAAGTGGCAGAGACAAAGGAGCAGCTTCTCCAAGGGGTGGCTGGGCAGCAGGGGCTGGGTCTGCATCACCACCAAAATCTTTAACCAAGGCGTCTGCCAAAAGAGAAGCATATGGTGAGAAAGCTTTAGTAGGATCCTGAAAAGCACTTCATGCAGGATCCCAGCTGTGGCCATGACACGTCTGGATGGTAGCCCAGGCAGAAACAGCATCAGCTTTTATATCAAGAAGGCCCATGGCATTTGCAAAAGGGAGGCCTCACTGGCCATACACTGCTCTTGCTGTCTGAGCTCTGGTGAGACTCGTGGAAGCCACAGACAGCAAACGTTATATAGTCACTGCATTTTTATTCAATGCAGTCCATCTCAGGCTTCCTCAAACAGGCTGATCCCCTTTGGGCCTTTCTTCTCCCACCCAGGGCTACCAGAGAGTGTTTTTCTTCATTAGCTTTGCTCTCGTGAATTATAGTATGATGCAGCACGTATAATTCCCACCAACCAAACACCCCTGCACACCTGACACCAAAAGCCTACCAAGGCCTCCACTTGTTAAGCTTTTGGGGCAGTTCACTAAATTCTCTGTGCTGTCCAAGATTAATAATGATCTATGGAAAAAATGAAAGAGAAGATGCAGACTTGTACCTGTGTGCTGAGCGTCTTCCTGATTTACAGGAGGCTCCGGACTCTGGAACATGGACTCAAAAATGCTTGCTGGTGAGATTGTACTCAGGTCTTGTCCATGCATCTGGGGAAAGGAGGGAGCAGTGAGGCAAGCAAAGTCAGCTGGTCTGTGGATGAGCCTGGTGGCGAGGCCACCAATACACTCAGGCTGCATTGCTCAGAACAGACATCCCTGAATCATCACCTGGCTCAGGGAGATACAAGAAGCCTGCTTGCTTCCAGCCACACCACAGAAGTCCACCACAGGAATGGCGGAAGGTGAGCTCTTTAAAAAATGGCAGAAGGCTGCTTCTATGACCCACATTGTCCACTGTGCTGTCAGAAGTGATACTTACTGGATTTGAATTATCCCGCAGTTCTGAATCTGTGGACATGAGGCTCAAGTCACTGAGACAGAGTGAGTGGTTTGTATCCTGCAGAGGTGGAGAGGAAGCCTACATTAAGCAATGCAGCAGTTGCAACTATGAGCTTGGTTATAGCCCCACAATGCCAGTCTCTTCAAGTGCACCAGTCCTTGACTTATCAACAGTGAGGGTGATCAGAGACTTAGGCCCAAATACATTTTCTATCTTTTTCTTTAACAATTTTATGTGAAATGTCACAGATCACTAACTGAGAAAGGCAGCTGGTAGCAGAAGGAAACTACAACAAATGCCATTTATCTCCAAGGATTCACAAAGGCTCTCACTATGGCTGTTGGGATGACACAGGAAAAGAGGAAACTGCCTTGTACTGAGCCAGGCCCTTGTTCAATAGCACTGTCTATGTGGCTAACAGTGACTCTCTGGGATCACAGACAGGGGCTTTTCTGACACTGTCCCTACAAGTCTGAGCTACTTATCTGTGCCCATCTTTGACGACCTGCCCCTCCGATTTCTTAGACATGCCTTTTCATTTTTTTTGAACTCCTTACAAAGATTGTTGTGCAGAAGCATTCATTTTCTTAGAGGTTTCCCATTTCTCTGTCTCACTGGGATTTTTTGTGATTCCGCTCCTTTTTCAGGAATTCTAACCCTTCTTGGGCTACTTTCCCCCATCAGTTTCTCTAGTCTGCGTTTATATTCAGTTTCCCTATCTAGCATTTCTCTGAACCTAATAAATCAGCATTCCTGAAATCCATTACACATCTAACTAGGCTCATCTTTAGCCTTCCATAAGAACAAGAACACCAGCATTACGATTATAGCATTAGCATATAAACATATTTTACAGATCTAGACAGTGTTGCTCATATCGAGCCATCAATCTCTTTGAGTGGCAGAGTTCCACAGCACGATGCACTGTGTGAAAAAGCAGATTACCTTTCTGCATGCATGTGTAATTTCACCTGCAAAGGTCCCAAAGGAGATGGATTTCCACAAGAGATCTGGATACTGACAGGCACTCACCAAGGCACACCATGCTATCTAGTGCACCAATAACGACATTTTCTCTGAGAAAAAGGCACCCACCTCAGAGATGCTGTTGTTGGACAGCATAGCATAGGAGGGCCCCTTCTCATGTCCCTTCATGTGACTCTTGAGGCTATATTGTGTGCTGAAAGTCTTCTCGCAGCCATCACTGGGACAGAAGAAAGGTCTTTCACCTACAATGGCAAAAATCTATGGATTTGTACACATCCAACACCCTCTGGGTTCCTTGTTGCTCAGCAGCTCCAGGATCGCTAATACTGAGCCAGAGACTAAATCACACTCCCATGCTCAGTGTGTGTAAGGGGTAAGGGGTGCCCAGGAGCCCATTGTACAAGATCCTGATGTAGCAGGCTTCAACACAAAATAATGTGGCCTGACTGTCACCTCATAAAGTGCGCCCTTCTCCTTCCCAAGATATCCTGGGCTGCTTTCAGCAAGGTTGAGTTTATTAAACTTTTAACTGGCCTTTTATTTTGAGTCAGCATCATCTAACCACTCAGACCTATCAGGCAAGCTGCGCCAAACATCTTCTCCATGAGGCCACATCTAGGCTGCAGCTGCGTAGCATTAAGGAAGCAGGAAAGAGATTCAATAGACCCAGCCTTACCGGTGTGGGTCCTGACATGCGTCTTCAGGTGGTGGCTTGCAGCAAAGGCTTTTCCACAGCCATCATGATCACACCTACAGGAGAGGGATGGAGAAATCAGCAAGGAGATTCATGCAGAAACCAGTTCCAATCACACCTCTTGCTTCCCAGCAGCCTCAGGCCATGCATTAATCTGCACACAGGGTAGTGGAAAGTTCTGCAGAAGGGAAGCCCTGCTCTTGAGCATGGGATTATAACTTAGGGAAGACTTAAAGAGAGCAAGCAGAACATCCGCCAATGCAGTCTCACAATCCCACTGAGATGGAGCTCAGTGGTTGACCAGGGCACCATCAGCATGGGGCAGGGCTCCTGGGCCTTTGAGGACCTGCAATGAGAGAAAACCCTGCACCTGTGACTTCTCCCACTGCTGCAGTACTGGGACTGCTGCTGAAATTCTCCCTCCTAAGCAGCAAAGTCGTGGGGACCCCCAGGTGTTGTTACATTACATTACAATTCTCCTCACCTGACCTTGGCAACACAAGCTGGGACTGGTGGAAGTGGGAGTCCAACAACATCTAGAGGGCCACCAGTTCCCCACATGTGGATTACAACCACAGGGCAACAAAAATACTAGGTGAATGATGATGTATTTGAAAGGCTATATCGGTCCTGCCAGACACACAGGACATTCACTAGAGGTGGACCCAGGGCAAGAAAGCCTCCATACCAACACTTTGCAGGCCAGAGAGGAGTCAAAAGCCATGTGGCTCAAGAGTAAGAGTCCAAACCCCCCATGTAGGGCCAGACAGGAAGCTAGGAGAAACCAGGCCTGTTCTACAGCAGAAGGCTTGACAAAGGACCCAGGATTCATTAGGGCCTTCAGCCAGGTGGCTCACCTGAATGGCTTCTCTCCGGTGTGGGTCCGAATGTGTTTCCGCAGGTCACTGAGTGTGGTGAAGTACTTGCTGCAACCCTCTGATTCACAGTTAAATGTTTTTCCCGTGTGAAGCCTCTGATGGGCTTTTAACCTACAAGGAAAGAAGTGGGCTCCATTACCACAGGCCTCTTTCTTCTGAACTGAGCCTCACCAACAAGAGAGGCACAGGGAAACAGCAGCTTCTATCCGAGAAGCAAAATCGGCTAATAATAATAATAATAATTTATTATTTATGCCCCGCCCATCTGGCTGAGTTTCCCCAGCCACTCTGGGCGGCTCCCAATTGAGTGTTAAAAACAATACAGCATTAAATATTAAAAACTTCCCTAAACAGGGCTGCCTTCAGATATCTTTTAAAAACAGGATAGCTGCTTATTTCCTTGACATCTGATGGGAGGGTGTTCCACAGGGCGGGTGCCACTACCGAGAAGGCCCTCTGCCTGGTTCCCTGTAACCTCACTTCTCGCAATGAGGGAACCACTAGAAGGCCCTCGGCATTGGACCTCAGTGTCTGGGCTGAACGATGGGGGTGAAGACGCTCCTTCAGATATACAGGACTGAAGCCGTTTAGGGCTTTAAAGGTCAGCACCAACACTTTGAATTGTGCTGAGAAACGTACTGGGAGCCAATACAGATCTCTCAGGACCGGTGTTATGTGTTCCTGGCGGCCACTCCCAGTCACCATTCTAGCTGCCACATTCTGGATTAATTGCAGTTTCCAGGTCACCTTCAAAGGTAGCCCCACATAGAGTGCATTGCAGTAGTCCAAGCACCTTCCTAGCAGTCAAGTAGACTCCTCTCCAAAACCCTTGCAGGCAGCTTAGAACAGCAGCCTCTCAATTGGAAACTAGATTTTGAGAAATAAACTTCGGAGGAGCTAACAAGAACTGGTGTGTGTGTGTGAGAGAGAGAGAGAGAGATTTCTGCAAGGAAAATAGTATTTCCCCCATGAAAGATGTTTCACTTAATGCATGGGTGGCTAACTTGTAGGTCCCTCTCTGGATGTTGCTAGGCTACAACTCTCATCATCCCTGAACTTTGGCCATGCTGGGGTTTACTTGGAGTTGGAGGTCCAACAACATTGGGAGAGCCACAACTTAGTTGCCCTTGGGCTTAACATTGTGGTTACATCTTTGACATTTCATTTGTGTGTGTATAATAAGGCACTGTCTTGAGAGACAGAGGAGGAAATGCTCCTGCTCTTACCTGTACAGTGTATTGAAGGCTTTTTCACAACCCTGGACATCACACTCAAAAGGTTTCTCCTTGGTGTGGACTCGAACATGGATTTTGAGACTATAGGATGTTAGGAAGGCCTTTCCACACCCTTCTTGGTTGCACACAAAAGTGTACTCCCCGCGGTGTGTCTTCTGGTGGGTGCGCAGGTTACCTGCGGTGCTGTAGGTCCGAGGGCAGCCCTCAAATGTGCACTGGTAACGCTTCACCTGCCAGAAACATGATGTACTTTAAGTTTCCATTCTTGATCAAAGAATCATAAAGGGTTCCACTGTTAACTTCAAGAGTTGCCATAAAAACAGCTCTGCTAGATCAGGCCAAAGGCCCATCATGAATACTGGCTGCAAAAAAAAAAAAAAAAAGACCCTGTAGGTAGGGGAAGGTTTTAAAGATGTTCCCTCTACAGGTAAAAAAAGAAAGCATGCAAAATGTATCAAAAATAAGAAAGAAAAGGAAAGCTAGTTATAAGAAGAAAACAAATGAACATAAGGGATTATGTAGCCTGTGGGTTTGCACATGCAAAATTTTGGAACCTAAAAAGACTCCTGAAATGGTTGCAGATGGTTAAAATTATTACAAGAGAGACTAGAGATTCCTGCCTAGTTTTGAGAGGCCTAAGGCAGAGAAGTGCATCCCCCAATTCCCTGCAAAGCACTCCCCAACTCCCTCTTCACAGATGTTGCTGCTACTCCTTCTGGTTGAGCTGCTATCACTCCCTTGTGGACTGTGCTGTTTCCAAGGAGAAAAGACCCTGCTGCCGCCACTGTTGTCCCTTTCTCAATGGACCCTGGATTGTCGCCGGTGCTTTAGGCTCAGATATTTTATTCAGCTCTTCAGACTTTGCCCAGTTTGGTGCCACTTACAAACAGGCACAACCGCAGAATGTAATCTTTCTGGATACCTGAAGGGTCAGAGACCTTTTTTGGCAACTGATGCAACATTACTAATTTCAGTGGCTTAACTTAGTTTTTTGCCAAGGTTGCCATGTGCTGCTCCTGTACTCCCATTGCCAGCTGTGGGGTTGATGACCAGACTTTGTAGTTCTGGCCAGGTTCCCAAAGCAGTGAGCAGCACAACTTGCAAAGGAAGCTCCCTTTGGCACAGGGTGTGCTTGTTCTCCATGTGCAGGTCTGAGTTGGTTGGCAACAGAATGTGCAATTAATTGTGCACACCACTCTTCTGTGCCACATGGAAGCACATGGGACTCTGACAAAGGGGCATATGCATCAAATCAAGTTTCCCATTGATACTAATTCATATATTTCCCAAACAGTGACTTCTAAGTTATGTTAATTTACAACTAAACAAAGTATTATTCACACGGGGGTGGGTGGAGAACACCTGTGTGCTGGACTATAATTTCCAGCAGCCAGCCTGCTCAATGGCCAGGGGTGACATGGGAGTTGGGAGTCTACCAGCATGGAGAAGGCCCTGTCATAATCATATGTGAACAGTAGTTTTCCTTCAGAATAAGTTATTAAATGCTGCCCCTTCTGTAATTATCAGACATACACAAATATGTATTCTTCTTCCATCGTTTCCCAAGCAGCTGCTTTCAATAATCATCTGAACATAAGGCAATAGACTAGAAGCTCCTGGCGGATTTTGTCCTCCATAAGAGCAGCAGAAAGAGATAGTTAATCTATTACACCTGAAGTTAAGTCAGTCTCAATATTCCTAATTTTTTTTGAGAAGGCAAAAGGTATATCAAATGAACTTTCAGCCCTTCTCTAAATCTGCAGAAGTACTGGGCTTATATACGGCTGAAGTCGTCAAACCAAACTGTGGCCGTCATATTGAAACCAAAAGAGCAACTTTAAGATCTGCAGGTTTAAAACTGCAACCTACAGAAACAATCTGCTAAGCCCACTTTCTCAGGATTCTGTTTGTGCAAAGTTTCAATCTATTTCCTTATAAGAGAAGTTCTACTTCTCCTTTACATTTGTGGGTACAGCAGTGGATGTGCTGAACCAATGTCTTGCCTTGGTAATGGTCTTGATGAGAGCCAATAAACCGAAGCACAATTCAGATAAGACTGACGCACCATTAATGGGTGGTTCCCTTAACTGGATGTATGATAACTGATTTAAATGTCAGGCAAAAACAATTCTTTTTCGCTAGGACTTTGGCTCTTAATTATCTGTGGCTTTGAGTGGGTGTAACGTTTAAATCCTGCCTTTTAAAAATAGGATTTTTCTGTTTTTTAAATCTTAAGCCAGTTTCAATGTATGTGCTTGCTTGTTTATAAATTGAACAAATAAAAATAAAACACCCTTAAATTCAAGATAGATTAATTCATAAAAAATAAAGCTTGAGGAATTTTGTTCATTATCATCACTCCAAAAACTAAAGGCCCTCTTCATTATTTTGTGAGTGATTCCAAGATTTAAGTCAAGAAGTATCTCTTAGCTGCCTCTCTAAAGCATACACCCTCCTGCTAATCCATAAATCAAAACTCAGACAGTTCGGAGCTTCTCTCCGTTATTGTCTGTTCTGTCTCACCTATGCACAGTGTTGACTATACATTATTACAGGATGTGGCACTCAGCACAAACCTGAATAATGTATATTGGTCATAGATTTTTGTTTTTCTATCCCAGTGCAGAAACGTTTATTTAAAAAATCACACATAGCACACACAGCCCTAGCGATAATGTTCTACTATTGTGAAAATTCCCAAGGCAGGGTGTATAGCATGAAAAAGTAGCAAAAGCTTCCCTTCAACCATGCACTGCTTAGTATGGAAAGTAGGCAAGTCTATATGCCTGCTATATAAGGGAAACCACTACTCTCTCTCACCCCCAAAATCTGAGAAGCTCTGCTCACCCTTTTCCTAAAGATACTTGGATACTTGGAACAGTGCATTTTTGTATTATATAAACCTGACTTGAAAAGCAACATGTGAAAGCATCCAGGATCAGCTTAGGCATGGCCTCTCTTACACAAGTATGGGAAAAGGCCAAACACTACAGAATCAGGAAATTTGTTTTCTTGGGCGTTTTTGGATGATGACTTTTCCAGAACTGACCCCGTGAGTTTTAAATGCAACACAAAAAGCAATACAGGCTTCCATCCAGTCATATGACAGGCCTCCCGATAGAGGAGCAGGATTAGATTAGAGTCTGCTACTTACTTCTTTCAGTTTCGTCTCAGGGCACTCTGACTGCAAAGTAAGGGTGGCTCCTTCAATGTTTCGTGGCATAGGAGTTGAGCCAGGATTGATCGTCAGATGAATCTGATCCGGAGAAATAATGTGCTGAACATAACCCTGGGACATTCCTTCATGGTCAGCTATCAAAGGAAATCTGTCCTCGTGACCATCAGGTAGAAAAGGCAAGTGATCCCCACACTGCCCTTCATCCTCCTCGTCCTCCAATGGCCCTCGGTCTTGTTCAATGAGGACTGTTGTTCTGTCATACACTGTCCTGGATGAGGATGGGACAAGGCCATTCTTGTCCACAAACCACAACAGTTTATCATCCTGGGCCAAGTCATCTTCCTCCACTTTGTAATAGATGACATTCTCAGGACTGTTTTCCCCCATGGTTTAGTGGCATTCCAGAAGGGTCACAGAATGAACATAAGACAGCTCACCTGTGAAAAGATCACGTAGAACAGAGCAGTCAGAACTCATGAACATTCAGTAAGTAGTACTACATTTGACACCCAATTTACTGTCTTAGGATTCCTTTATTGCACATAGTTGCTTCAGTTCTTCGTGCTTTACAAGGTTTTTAAATAAAAAAATTCCTTCCAGTAGCACCTTAAAGACCAACTAAGTTAGTTCTTGGTATGAGCTTCTTGGTATGAGCTTTCGTGTGCATGCACACTTCTTCAGATACACAGGTTTTTAAAGTGCAGTGAAGCCAGCACCCTTATATTTTCTACAGATAACTCCCTGCAGAAGGCTCACTTGAGTCAAAATGTGTCGTGCTAATGTTACAAAAAACATGCATCTTTAAAGTCTTACTTCTCCCTCTTTTCCCGCCCCCCCCCCGCCCTAGCATTGGAGACTTGCTGGGTTTTGCATGGCGCCTTCTGGCTTTTGAAGGAGACAAGCCAACGATATGCGTGTATATACATCGACTGCTTGTAAAATTCTGCAAATGTCCTAGCCGAAAGGCTACATTATGTGGGTCACTCTTTCGGTCACCAGGCTGGCTGACTAATTGCCCCAATACTGAAAGAGTCGCAGCAGCAGGAGGAGGCGGCGGCGGCGGCTGAAAAGAGGCTCAGCCGAAGGAGGGCTCTGTCGCCCCAACAAGCTCCGCTTCGACAATCCCAAGGAGCTGCCGCCGCGCCCGGTGGGGGAAAGGAATTCGCGGCCCCGCTTAGCCGCCACCCCCGACAGTGACCCACGAGTCGCCGCGTGAGGGCGGCTTTCTGACAGGGAGGAGGAGGACAAGGCCAGCCTCGGGGCAGCCCGAGCTCCAGGCTCGCTTCGCTCCAGGGCCGCCTGTCCGCCCCGCGCGCATCTCACCGGCCGCGTCCAGCTCCAGGCCCAGCCCGGCCCGTGTCAGTGCCATGGCGCCTGCCCGGCTGCCACGCGCAGCCCGAGCGCCAGCACTCGCTCGCTCGCTCGCCCGCCCGTCAGTCCGCTCGGCTCGCTCGGTCCGTCCGCCCGAGATTTCCTCAGACATTCGCGCTTCCGCTTCCGAGCAGCGCGGGGCAGGCCGGGAAAGCACCTCTTCCGGCCACGCCCCCTCCTACCACAGATGGAGAGAGGCTAGAGCGGTGCGTCGGCGGTGTCTACTCGGGAGGGACGGATGCCTTCAAACCCGCGAGGAGTTGGAGCGTCGGCGAGGCGCGTCTTCATTGCAGGGCTGTTGTGAATCATCCGAGACCCTGGCAAGGCCGACCTTGCAGCCTCCCTCCCCTTATGGAGAGCGAAAAGCCTCTTCTGGCACCGAGTCCAGGCTGCATCTGTTTTGCGGGAAGTGGACGAGAAGATGCCGGGGCGGGAGGCAGGACGCGGCGCGCAGGTGGAGTTGAAACGATTTTTTTGCCCACCCGAAAAAGGCTCGAGCAGCTTGGATAGCGGGCGAGGGAATGCACTGGAAAAGAGTGGCGTGGATGAATGATTGAGAGGTGCTTTAACAGCCTGAAGAACGCAGGACGATTCGCTCCTTGGCATATCTATTTTATAGACCTCTATTTAATTTGAAAACAATAATAATGCCAAAGCAGTTTATAAAAGCACCCCAGGATGAGCAGGTACTATTGAAGTCAGGGAGAAGGCTCGATAATTTAGAGGCTTGCTAATTAAAACGCTCGTTAATGAGCAGGTTGCCTGGAGGGGCCCCAAGTGAGCACAAGAGGGGGGGGCCCTGCCTGCCTACTCGACTCCCTATCACTCCAGTCTCAGTGTAGGTGGTAACCCAGTCAATCAAGGCTGCTCTTTGCTTGAAAGAACCTGGCAGGTGCCCCATCACCACACCAGAGGAGCAGGGCAGAAACAGGCAGCCAAAATAATCAAGCAGTAGGCTTGCAACAATTGAAGACTTAAGAAAGAGGTAATGAAAGGGACACAATAGCTTAGTGTGTAGGAAATGGAGAGAAATGTTTCTCTCACTTCTTACGGGGCTTGCGCACACATCCTCAGAGCCCCACCACACACTTCCTTTCAATTTATGAAGGGTTGTGTGTTCCATTAACCCTCCACTGTGGTTGTTAGAGGGGCACAGGAAACTTTCTAGGCTAGGAGGGCCAGAGTTACCCACTAAGAGGAGGAAGGCAGGACTGAAAAGGAGGAAGTGAGAACTTCCCCTGCAGTTACAGCATCAAACATTGTTGCTAGTCAGGGCAGCAAATCCTGGCTGTGATGCCTTCATACCTTGTAAGAACACAAAATGTGATCACAGTCCTGGGCCTCCAACCCCATTCAGAGAATCAACAGACTCCCTCCAGTCAAAAAGAGTGAACCAGGCTCCCAGCAAGTGCCATGAACTAGACATGAAGCCAGTGTGGCATTTGAATGGCCAGAGATTTAGCTTTAAGCCAGCTTTGTGCACACTCCTGATCTCTATCCAGCAGAGGGCTATCGAAGCCTACTAGCCATGATGGCTATGCTCATGATGGGCCATTGCCTGATGCAGCAGATTCTGTGCTCTTATGTTAAGATCCCAAAGGCGCCCTTCAGGTGTTGCTGCCGCCAAGCCAGACACCTCCTTGGATTAAAAATGATAGCAAGCAGCATGGACGTTAATAAGTTAAAATGTTTAATTATATTTATGTTACATTCTTTGCTTATAAAAGTAGCTGATTTAGGTTATCAAAGATTAAGCATTAAGGCAATGGCAGATAAAGGAGGACATTGTTTTGTCACAAAACATGACATACCACAGTCAAGATCCAGTGGGCAGACTGGATTTTTAATATAAAAACTCACTGTGCTTTATAGTGCTGCTAACACAGTAGCAGCTGCTTCTTCCCACCTGACCTGTGCTCCAGAATTAAAAAGTATGTACATGTCTTTACATTTTTAAAAAAACACACAATTACTGCAAAATCTAATTTTCTGAATATACAAAACTATTTTTTACACAAGCCCTGCCTATAGTTACTAGTCCTCGGCCTTCACAGTGTGATCTCTTCCCGCAAGAGGAACTGCTGGATGAATTGCTGAGCTTTCCGCTTCTCGGCAATGCCTGGCTTGGTGTGACCAGGAGGGGGACGGAGCAGTAGCCCCCCGAATATGCTACCTGCACAGGAAACATGATAAAAAAAATCCATTAGTGTTTGCATACAAAAGTGGCATCTGAGTTCCATGTAAGGAGCTATCAAGGGGGATGCCTGCCCTTCTCAAGGCCCACTGCACCAGCTGATGGTTTTTTGGCACAGTGTCCCGAATATTTAAATGCACAGGAGTTGAGATGCCAGCTCACCACCTCCACTTGGCTCAACCTATGTTTTGAAACAAGCTGCTCCAGGGCATAGTTAAATGAGCTGCATTCCTGTCAAGTGTGTGACATGCCAAAACATTTAAATCAAATAGGTCACGACCCCATTTATCCCAGTTCAATTATCCTAGGATCATCCACCAAAGCCAGGATCAGTTCTCACCAAGAATATTCACATCCAAGTGGTTTTTCACAGAGTGCTGCAGTAGTTCCCGCAGAAATGCTATCAGATAACTGAAGACGTTTTTATGACACTTGGGCAGCGTGGAAACCACCTGGGAACAACAGAGAAGGAAGCTGTTGCACGCATGCAAACACACTTCCCCCACTAAGGGACCAGGGCATTACATGTCTCCCATTTTGGCAGCCGGCCTCTACTGGCTCACCTGATTGCTCAGCACATGGCTATCAGCAGCCTCCAAGCACTTGTCGTACAGCGTGTAGCAGATGACAGGCTCAGGAAGACTCTCCAAGAAGAGCAGCAAAGCTTCCGCCACCGAGTGGTTGCTGCCATCTGGCCAGTGATGTTTAAGGAACAGGCAATCGCCAAGATGAGGCCAGTGCCAGCTGCAATGCTGAGACACTGGGAAAGCCCACTCACCCATAAGGAGGCACAAGCATAGGGGGCTGCACAACCACAGAGGCAGTAAAAAAATGCAAGATGACAACTAGCTGCAATAAGGTATTCACAGGGAGAGAAATGTTTGCCTCATCTGGCGCAGAAACCCAGCTCATAGGTAGCTGGGATGGGGATTGGGTTGACTGAACTGCTAAGGGAGGGAGGGGGTAAACATGTACTTTGCAGAGAGGATCAGCAGACTCCACGGTAATGAAGTAGAATTGCATCTTATGCAGGGGTTACGTTCCAGAAACACCAGAAGGCTTTCCCAGTGTGGCAAGAGCATTTAAGCCCTCTGCCTTGCTTGCATTTAACTTGTAGAATTTCAACCAGCCTGCCTTCAACCGCATATGGTTGAAATCGTGCATAATATGCAATTGTACTGTACTGAATTACAAGGGGTGGGAGAGAGAAAGATAATGCCAGTCCCTCTTTCAAACACACTTCCTCCAAGGATACTGAGCGTATCCATCATCCCTGTGTCCAGGCAATCACGGATCTGTTCAAACTCGACCCTCAGGCCCGGCTGCTGGAAGAGGTCCTCCTGCAAACGTGAGCAGCCACAGTGAAAGGCAAAGAAGGCAAAAAAAGATCAGTTTCACTTTGCTAGATCTGCTGGAAGTGCCTTCCTGTGGAGCTGCACCCATGAATACAATCACACATCCCAAGGGCACAATGAACCCAATGCAGCCAAACTCCAGGGCACAAACAGTGTAGAAGCCCCCTTGTTAGTTAGCAAGCACCATACTGTTCATTCCCCAGCATTTAATGAGCGCTCCTGCCCCTGCTGGGCTTTGCCAAAGCTAAGCTCCTATCCTTCCCTCTTCCCATAACAAGGCCAAGCACACAAAAGGAAGTTCAGGTCCAGGGGCATCCTTCAAACCTGCTGGCAAGCATTGCGGTACAGGTGGTCAACCATCATCCACAACTCCTTAGGAATGTCCAAGGGCTTCTCGGGCCAGGAGGCATCATTGTCACTTGACCACAATGGCAGCAGAACCTGGAAGGGAGCAACAGGGTTGGCGAAAGGCCATAATCTCAGTGGTAGAGCACCTGCTCTACATGCAGAAGACTCCAAAGCTCAATTCCCTATGGCATCTCCAGGTAGGACAGGGAATGCACACACACCCCGCCGCCGCCTGAAGAGCCATAGCCAGTCAGTGTGAACAGTCCTGGACTGGAAGGACTGTGTAGTCTGAGGCAGCATCCTCTGCAAAGCAGCATTGCACATGAAGCAAGAGTTGGAAGGTCCCCAAAGAGACACCTAGTCTGCAATCCTCCTCCCAAGCCAACTCCCTCCAAATGTCTTTGGGATGAAGGGCAGCAGACTTGGTTCGCCATAAGAACTCACTAGCTTCCTGATGGCCTCTGGCGACATCTCTTGGATGGGCTCCCTCATGTGGCACAGGGTCTGCAGGGGGCACCCGAAGCAGCTGGGCAGGTAGTTCCCTGACACGGGCAAGAAGTAATCTTTGCCCCGGTCAAGGTGCAGCACCAGGATGTCCTCCAGCTGGTCCTCTCCAGAGTTCAAGTGCGTTGCTGTTGACTTGTTCACAAACAGTTCCAACTCGACCGTCACCTCGGCATCTTCAGGGAGAAGGAAGATGGACAGTTTGACAACACCAAGCCTCAAAGCATCTCGCAACCACATGTAGTTTGTGGGGTGGGGAGAAAGAGGAGGAAAGATGGATCCCTACAAGGAAGGTCCCTGATGGAAGATGAGCAAGCTCCTGCTGAAAGAAAGATTCCAGAGCAAACCCACAAAATGCTCACCCAGCCCCACTGTCAACACACACCGGGATCCACAGCGTCAAAGGCCTCAAAGGATAAACTGAGAGCTAGTGTGGTGTAATGGTTAGAACGCTGGACTAGGACTTGGGAGAGACCAAGGTTTGAATCTCCACAGGGTTGTTGCTGTGGGGATTAAATGAGGAAGGGGGGAAAACCATGTACACCACTCTAGAGCTCCTTGGAGAAAAAGGCGGGGTATAAATACAAATAAATAAATACAAACTGAGGGGCCTGGAGCTGCTCACCTGACAACATCTCCAAGAAAAGGGGAGGGGTGGCTGCTTTGTGAGTCCAAAGAGCTGCAGGCAGAAGACTGTCTGGGTCCCTGGATGAGGCATCGACAGAGTCTGCTCATGGATACACAGAGCCCTCCCTGCCCTGACAGCTGGTGAAATGCAAAAGGTACTTCGTGTCGCAATAAATCTGTCTTTAATTTTTTGCTGGACTTTTGCTGTTCTTGCTACAAACACGGCTATTCTCCAGATCAATGAAGTGATATTTCAATTTGTGAGCAACTGTGGCTATTGGGGCTCTGAACCAGATTTGTCTGAAGCTTGAATCAAACTGAGCATATTTGGAGGGCCTTGGATGGATCAGGTGCACACAGCCACAGGATGCTGAATCAGCTTGGGCTGGCCAAGAGCAATCTGTGGCTGTCACCCGGGGGGAGGATCAGGTAGGAAGGGTGGTAAAACACCATGAAAAGACAGAGACCTCCCAGCTCACCAGGTAACAGGAAGCCCTTGTTGGGGTTTGCCATCAGCCATGGCTTGCAGTAGGCCTCTTCGTCCAGCTTGTTGATGAACTCAAACTGGCAAGGAACGGGCCCATTGTGGATGGTGAAGGACGCCATCTGGAGCTGCATGTACTTCACATCCTTGAAGAGGAACTGTGGGTGGGGAAAAGAACCACAAACACGGAGGAGAAGGGTGGGAAAGAAAAGGGGACTTGTGCTTATGTAGCCTGGAGAAGAGACTAAGAGGAGATAGGAAAGCCATCTTCAAATAACTGAAGAGCTGTCTCCATAGAAGATGGAGCAAGCTTGTTTTCTCCTGCTCCAGAGGGGAGGACCTGAACCAATGGAAGTGACAAGGGACAAGGAAGGGGATTCCAATTAAAGGTTAGGAAGAAGTTTCTGAGGGTAAGAGCCATTCGGCAGTGCAACAGAGTCCCTCGGAAGGTGGTGCACTCTCCTTCATTGGA
This sequence comes from Podarcis liolepis, assembly GCF_965112155.1. NCBI lineage: Eukaryota > Metazoa > Chordata > Lepidosauria > Squamata > Lacertidae > Podarcis > Podarcis liolepis. The sequence goes on along the minus strand of NC_139561.1, from coordinate 58,275,437 downwards.
GGGTTTCCAACAGAGGTCAGACAGACAGCTGTCAGGGATTCTGTAGCTGTGATTCCTGCATGCCAGAGGTTGGACCCTAAATTACCCTTGAGGTCCCTTCAAACTCTACAATTCTATGAACTAAGGGCTTGACCTCAAGCTCCACTGAACATCCAGGTCCCCGCGGCAAGCTTGGGAAAGAGGTCCGCTGGGAGGCTCGTTCTGTGGAATGCCATGAATTTGCCGTGCCCCAAACGTGGCCTTGAGCCAGCAGGCCCAGTGGGGCTGTATCTCCAGAAGCAAGCCTCTTGATGCTGCCCACTGGCCAGGTCAGCAGCAGCAACATATCCTACCTCCCTCTTGGAGAGGGTGACTGACGGGATGCTGGCGTTCTCCATCTTGTCCAAGGAGCGCACTATGTCTTCGAAGGATCTGCGGTAGAGCTCCTTGTCCACCACCTTCACCTGAATGGAACACGCAGCAGCAGAAGGGTCACTGGGGGGAGAAGGAGGGAGAGACAGAGAGGAGGAGGTTCCCCCGCCCGGGAGTCCTCAGCATCACCTGCCATATTAACTAAGCACCCAACACCCAAGCTGCAGAGGAAGCTGGCTGTCAAACGCATCCCATGGGGCACCATGTGGTAGGTGCCCAGGAAAGACCTACAGAAAGGAGGCCCAAGATTTGATTTGATTTTTTGAAGGTGGAAGATGCAGCATTTGCTTGTGCAGCACAGTGTCTGGCCAGCTTCAGAGCTAGCCAAGGTTGCTGGGATTCTGGGTTGGACTAGATGACCCTTGGGGTGCCCTTCCAACTCTATGATTCTGTGGAAGAGAAGGAGAGGGTGGCAAAACGGAGGAAGCCAGAGTGATGGGAGCCCTCCCCAGGCTCTCACACCAGCTGGGCTTGCGGGAGGCGGATGCCTACCCCAATGTCAAAGATGGCACTGACTGGCTTGTGGTCGCTGCCCCTCAAGGCCATGTGGCTCCGGTAGCTCAGCTGAGAGATATTCTTCCCTCTCCACAGGATCCGGTCACACCAGGCTGGCGTGCGGCATTTCTCACTGCATGGGAGGCAAAGCAAGGAGAAGAACGGTCATTTCGGCCACCAGACTTGGCTCCGTCCATTCTGCTGTTGCTCTGTCAGGAGGAGAGCACATGAAGACTGTGGAAACAGCAGACAGCGTCTGCAATACCCTGAGAGATGGGAGACCTCAGTCACTCCATACCCAAAATGAAAGGAGTCCCTGCCAGAAGAAAACTAGCATATCAGACATGCTGGTTCCAGCTTAGTCCTCTCCTCAATACGCTAGTTTTCTATGGAGTGGGGATCTATTGTGTGGAGGAACGTTTTGCTCTGGGTGTACCAGCTGTTTTCAACCCAAGAACAAAGCCTTGCCATCTTCTGAGATGTAGGAGTCACTGGCAGCCCACAATTGAAGTCTGCAGGGACGGTTTCTAGAGATGTCCTAGGAATGGGGGTCCGCATTGCCCCATTAGCTTCCCCATACTCCACACGGATGTTGCTGTTCTATTAATTCAGCTGCTCTGGAAAGTGTGAGTGGACTGGCGCCAGGCTTAAGAGCCACATGGGATGAGCCTGGAAAAAGAACAAGTGCACCCCACTGGAAACCTCCCAAAAGGGAATTATGTAACTGCCAAATAAAATTACAAGGCTGCTGTAAACTACATCAGGAGAGGTTAGCTTCCTAAGTCCAGGGACATTGTTGATGTTGTTTAATTTATTACCCACCCTTCACTCCAAGATCTCAGTGCAGACTGCAACAATTTAAAATACAACATTAAAAACTTTTTTTAAAAAAACCCCAACTTAGTTTAAAAATGCAACCACAAAAAATAACATCTCATAAAAATAACAGTAACATGTAATAAAAAGTAACCAAAAGTTCATAGTTGCTTATTTTTAGATCTGCAGTCTTTCTGCACTAGAAATCTCCAAGGCCTCTTTCTAAACAGAGATGACTTTTCCCATGTCGTGGGATACATCCAGTAAAATACACCCTTTCATGCCATTTTAAAGTCCAACTACAGTGGTACCTTGCGTTAAGAACTTAATTCGTTCTGGAGGTCTGTTCTTAACCTGAAACTGTTCTTAACCTGAAGTACAACTTTAGCTAATGAGGCCTCCAGCTGCCGTCACGCCGCCGGAACGCGATTTCTGTTCTCATCCTGAAGCAAAGTTCTTAACCTGAGGTACTATTTCTGGGTTAGCGGAGTCTGTAACCTGAAGCGTCTGTAACCCGAGGTACCACTGTACTGACCAAAAGTGGCAGCTTTCAAAATGGTGGGAAGGGCTGCCACATCCCCTTGCCGGCATTAAGCCAAGGGGAACATTTTGCTTTTGCTTCCCCCAGTTTGTAAGCCCTCTGAGGTGGGGCCATCACTAGCTTGTGTATTTCAGGGGGGTTTTCTCCAAAGCAGCATTCTAAGAGCTATTAACTGGGTTAAAAAAAAACAAAACAGAAGCTCACAGGTTAAAATGGCTTTGCATGCGTGTGGTTTTTTTGGTCTAGTCTTGTGCAGATGCTACAGAGAAGCATCTGCACAAGAGAAGCCTCTGGCTGTTCTGGACCATCACCACTTCCCTGTTAGAGTTGGCGGCATGCAAAGAACAGAGCACCCAAAATGGCTGTGGCGCTCCTGACAAGCCTACCTGGTGTCCCAGTCATCAGACCCAGTGTTGTATTTGTACGTTGGCTGGAAGGAAATCTCTCCCTCCAGGAAGCCTTCAAAGACCGCCTTGGCCTCCATCTGCTTTTTCAGCTGAGAAGGAAAGAGAGCGGAGAGGTGAAACTGAGCAGCAAAGCATCTTTTGAACCCAAGCCTCCCTCGGGATTGTCCACGCCTCCCTTCCCGCTTTCTTGCAGCAAATCCTGCCTCCTGATACAGGCCAACCACGTCCATTAGAACTCCTGACTTAGTAGAGCAAAATAGTTGATTGGTTATGCTACATGTCTTAAGGCTCCTTTGGAACTCACTGGGACTGTTTTCAGTCTTGATGGAATAACAATCCAGTTGTGTTTTGTTAAATTTGCTTACAGATTTCTCAAAAATTGAATGAAAACATTTATTCAAAGGAGAAGTAAAGGGACTCTTGTAGCTGAAAGATTCCCCAGCCATTCCTAGCCACTTTCTGGAACCAGCTGCAGCAACAGAGCAGCATTCCCCAACACCTGCCCTGGCCCCATGAATGCCGCAAGAGCTCTGCACTCTCTCTTTGGAAGGTTGACCCTTGTTGGAAGGCAGATCTCGCCTGCCTACCGAAAGCTCCCTCACATACTTGGTCATGCTGATAAAGGGTGGCGTAATCGTGGGCCTCCACCAGCTTCTTCACCCGCTCCACGTCCTGCTCCTCCAGCCTGTAGTTCAAGTCTCCCAGCCACAAGACCACACTGCAAGGGAGGCGCTGGTGTAAGGAAATGGCTCCAGCACCCTTGAGGCTCTTCATAGCTCCCATTCCCAGCCACGTAGCCCCAAGACGCACAGTGTCAACCCAGCAAATGAAGAGATGTTCCCAGCTCCTTGCCCACCCACAACCTTCCTAGTTCCTCCTACTAACTTGGAAGCAAATCAGTGACCACCAGAAGGTCTGGGAAATAGATGGTCCTTCACACAAGTCCTAGACTTGAAGCCACCTCACATAGCTAGGAGGCGGAAGACAGGCAGCAGACTACAGTGCTGGCAAAGAGAGCTGCTTTGAGACTGGTGGTGATTTCCCCAAATAAATATGCAGTCCTCCAGTTGGATTCCAAATCCCAATAGTACAGCCAAGGCCAGGGATGATGGGAACTGTAGTCCAGAGGACTCCCATCACTGTCTTGGCTGATGAAATAAGCAGCACAACCAAACTATAGATTACACAGCAGATACATGCAACTGTCTCCTGGGAGAGGCTTTTTCCAAAAGCAAATGAAAAGCAACTATAGAAGTCTACGAGCACAAGGAGGGAGAGCTGCTGTTGCTGAATTCCTTTCCTTCCAGCTGTTTCTCCATCCAAAACGCCCTCCTTCATGGGAGAAAGACACCGTGCAAGATGGGGTGGGGTTGTACTTTGAAAGGGAAAACGCCAGGAAGGAATGGGGTTAAGCAGCCACTCCCCAAACTGCTTTTCATTTTTTAAAAAGAAAGAAACGGTAGGTAATAGAATCAAATTTACGTGAAGCCAAACAAATATTAAAAAATTAGGGAAATGGGGTGAGGTGGGGGGTGAAGAGAAACAAGGCCCTGAGGAGACATACCATAAGAAGACAACAAAAAACACAGTTCAGATGGGTGGGGTACAAATAATAAAATTATTATTATTATTCCCCAACCCATAAAGCCAAGTTTCCATATTTGCTCCACAACTTCACAGAAGAGGCTGGATCCTTTCCCACTTGCTTCCCTCCCCCTGCCCCCACTTACTCGTGCTTGCCAATGGTGAGGGGTGGGAGGCCTGGCTCTGGCGGGCAGAACTGCATGCGTCCACAGATATCACGGAAGTCCTGGTTCCGCCGCTCGTACTCCTCGGTGTGGGCTGCCAGGTGGGCGTTCACGAAGCAGACGGTGGTGTTGTGGAACCGGAAGCGGATGGCCACTCCCCCCTTGTTGCCCTTCATTCGCAGCAGAAGAGAAGCCGGGAGAGAGAGTGAAGGTGGCGACTCTATTCCCTGCCTGCTATGGAAGGAGCAGGCAGAACAGACTCCAAAGCAACCAGCCAAGACCTCTCTGAAGCAAGCAGGAAGGTGCAAAGAGAGGGCCTACAAAGCAGGGGGTGGCTAACCTTTTGGGGGCCAAGGGGCTAAAAAAAAAAAAAAACTATGTAGAAGTGGGCATGGCCAAGTATTAATTAAAGGAGAAATTTTGATGACTGACAAAAACTTTTGGGCATCACAGAATCATTGCGGAGGACCCACAGGAGCAGATAGTGCAAAGTCAGAGTGGTTATAGTGTCAGACTAGGATCAGGGAGAAACCAGGGTTTGAATCCCCGCTCAGCCACGAATTCTATTGGATGACTTTGGGCCAGTCACAGCCTCACCTACCTCACAGGGCTGTTGGGAAGATAAAATGCAAAGGAGAAGTGTGCGCACCACACTGAACTCTTTGCAAAAGAATGGTGTATAAATGCAATAATAGTAACAACCTTTTAAAAAAAAGTTTTTAAAAAAGTTTGGCAAATTGTGGGGGTGGGGTTGAGTTGGGACCCCTCAAAACCTTTTGAGGGTCCAGATGCAGCCCACGTTCTGCAGGGGAGCCTGGTACCCAGGCCAAACAAAGCCCAGAGGCCCCCTCATGTCCATCTCCTGCAAGAGTAGATGAGATAGATGAGGGGGCACCACCCTACAAGGCTCTCACAGAGAGAGGTCTGGGTGGCCCCAGAATGGCAACAGCAGACCCTTCCCCTGATGAATACTCACCATCCTCCCCATGATGCCCGTGCCAACCGTCTCGGCCTCCACCTCAGAAACATGCACAGCGAGCTCAGTCCTGACGTAGAATAGCATCAGGATGCCAACAAGCCGGATAAGCTTTACCTGCATGTTAACCAGGGAAACAAAGACACAAAGGCTATAGAATAACAGGTCTGTAGAGAAATGACCTCTTGGGGCCATTTAGTTCACACCCCTGCAATGCAGGAATCACAGCTCAGCAATCCCCAACAGATGGCCATCCAACTTCTGCTTAAAAACCTCCAGTGAAGGAGACTCCACCACCTTACTATCAAAGTCCTTCCTAATGTTTAGTCGAAACCTCCTTTGTTGTCATTTGAGTCCACTGGTTCGTGTCCTGCCCCCTGGAGCAGCAGAAAACAAGTTTTCTCCATGTGACAGCCCTCCAGATATTTGAAGATGGCTCTTATATCACCTCCCAGTCTCCTCTTCTCCAGGTTAAACATCCTCAACTCCCTCAACTGTTCCTCATCAGGCTTGTTTTCCATGCCCTTTATTGGTTGCCCTCTGCTAACGTTCCAGCTTGCCAATATGCCAGGTGTGACCTCACTGGCTGCTGCTCACATTGCCCTGGAAGGAAAATGGAATCCCCCCCCCCCGTCCTTGCAGAAGGCCCCTTTTTGCCTTCCCCATCACCTGTGGACTTGGAAAAGGCATGAGCCTCTTTTACAGTCCTTCACAGGGAAGCACGTCCCCTTGTCCCCAACCCCTGCCATTAACTATGGCAGCCGAGAGGCCAAAAGTGCCATGAGTGCCAAGAAAAACAAACATGGAGTCCAGCATGCTTCCCGTTGCACAGCTTGCAGACTGTTCGTGCCGATCCAAAAGTCCTCTGCCTCCCTGGCCGTTAGCAGAGCGATCGCAGCAGTTAGAAACAATTGCAGCATGTGGGTAATAAATTCAGAACAGACACAAGGCATTCCTTATCTTCTTAGCCTTTAATCAAGTAGAATAACAGCATAAATCAGCCTGGCGAAAGCTCGCCCATTCTCTCCCTCTCGCATAGCGCACCAGAGGCAAACTGAAACACTCAGAGTCAAACCACTCCCATTGAGTGTTTGTAACCAAGCCTCAGGAAAGAGACGTCACCAGAACTCTGTAACCCTGTGAGTTCTGAAACCAATAACATTAACCTCTTCTGCAGAACATCCCGCCCCCAAACACACACACAGAGGGCTGCATGAAGGGGCAGAAGAGCCTCAGGGAGAAAGAGGGGGTCACTGGGTCCTCTCAGCAGCTGAAGCCAGCTCACCTTGGCATACTTGGCCTCCGGGTGAAGGCTCTCGGTCACAGCTTTGAACCATTCCTCTTCTTTTGGCGTGTCATTGAAGAAAAAGGCCTCTTTGCTCAGGTCAAGCTCCTGGAAGCTGCATTCAAGAGAGCAAACCATGAGCTAGGGGCATACCCTCCCTCCATGGAGAAGAACCCAAGAAGAACCTGCTGGATCAGGTCAATGGCCCATAGAGTCCAGCATCCTCTTTGCCCGATAATAAATGTTGGAAATGTAAGGAAACTGAAGGTACATTCTTTCACCTTTGGTAGACGTGCCCAAGGATTAAGGCTTTCTGGGAGATGATTTATAATGAACTGAAAAGGGTATTTAAATATACCTTTCTGAAGAAACCAGAGGCTTTCTCCTGGGCATAGTCGGCCAATTGGTGCTAAAGAAGGATAGAACTTTCTTTATGTATGCCACAACAGCAGCAAGAATACTTATTGCAAAGTATTGGAAGACACAAGATCTACCCACCCTGGAAGAATGGCAGATGAAGGTGATGGACTACATGGAACTGGCGGAAATGACTGGCAGAATCCAAGACCAGGGAGAAGAGTCGGTGGAAGAAGATTGGAAGAAATTTAAAGACTATGTACAGAAATATTGTAAAATTAATGAATGTTAGAATGATGTCAGAATGAAGTTAAGTGGGTCAATTAAACCAGATGGCATCCAAGTGTTAAGTGCTCACACACGTGTATCCAAGTGGGCAATGCTCATCAAGTGGAGGAGGAGGAGGAGGAGGAGGAAGACGACTAGGGCAGGAGGGGATGCCAGGTGCAAAGCCCTCCCACCTAGCTCACCAGGTGACCTGAGAGTGAGTCACTGCCTTTCAGGCTCGCCTACCTCACATGGCTGATGTATAGACAGAATGAGGAGGGGATGACCCATGCATGTTACTTTCGCTCCTGGAGGAGATAAAAGGTGGACGAGAAACATAACAATAAATGGATAAGAAAAGCGTACCCCACACAGTAAATGTCTGGGGGCTCAGCATCGTGGCTCAGCCAGGGCTGGAGAGTCTCCTTGGGCGACTGGCCATTCACGTTGTATGTGCCCACGAAAAACCTGTCAAGAAACACACAAAATCTTGCTCCAAATCTTGCGAACAACCTCTGCCGCACCAGTACAGGAGGAGGAGGAACCCCACTGCCATTTCTACACCCAGGCCCAGCTGCCCTGGCACCCGAGTGAGAGCCAGCGTAGTGCAATGATTCAAGTGTTGGTCTAGGACCTGGGAAACCAGGGTTTGAATCCCCTCTCAGCTATGAAACTGAGCCCTTGGGGGCCAGTCACTGCTTCTCAGCAAACCCTACCTCACAAGGTCGTTGTGGGGGTTAAATGAGGAAGGGGAGAAACACGCACCTATGCCACCTTGAGCTCACCAGAGAAAAAGGTGGAATATGAATGCAATAAATAAATAAAATTAGTAGGCAAATAGCCAAGGGGCTTGTGCATTTGTGGTGTAAAAGGCTCAGGGTCATTCCCCCTGGGGGAAGCGTGAAGCTGCCTTTGCCACACACACACACCCGGCATTGCTCTCTCAGAATCACCCTTACTTGAAGCCCTGGAGGTATGTGTACTCGTCCTCCTTCTGCAGGAGCTGAGACTTGATGATGGTGTCTCTCAGCCCAAAGGTCTGCATGGACAAGCCCCGCATCTCCTCTGACACCAGCACACTGGAGGACCGGACCATCTCGCTAGTGATGTCATTCTTGGGCTTGTTGGGCCTGGAAATGAGAGGAAAGGGCAGAGGGAGGGAGGAAGATTGGGGAGGGGGGCAGGGGTTGGTTTATTTCAGGTGTTGTTGCTATCGGCAGAAAGCAAAGCGGAGCCAGGAGCCCCACGCTGGCACAAGGAGGGCCAAGGTGGGGCTGCAACACTAGCCCACATGCCTCCCCCTCACTGCCTTGAGTCAGTGCCAGGAGGAAAAACCCACTTTGTTCTACACTTACAAGTGTTGCATCCTCAGGACCACTGCCCCCCTTACAGGTCTGCAAGAGGAAAGGTGAGGACTGCCTCCCCTTAGATACAGGGTCTTATCTGGCACTTTGGAGCTGTGGGCCCAATCCAATTTGGGAGCCTTGCACAAGCACACGGTAGGGGTTGTCCTTTGCTTCCAAATTGCTATAGTACACGTCAGGCAGGTTACTCTTTAAAACAGTGGTTCCCAAAGTGGTGCCCTCTGAGGGGCTGTGGGATTCCCTGCATAGGGGGTGCTAAGAGGCGGGGGGGGAGTGCTGCAGGTGCAAATGACTATCAGACTTAGAAAAGTTGGTAACACTAGATAAAAGTTCATTCATTTTGTTGAATTAAACCAATTAGTTCTACAGTGATACCTCGGGTTAAGTACTTAATTCGTTCCGGAGGTCCGTTCTTAAACTGAAACTGTTCTTAACCTGAAGCACCACTTTAGCTAATGGGGCCTCCTGCTGCTGCCGCGCCACCAGAGCACGATTTCTGTTCTCATCCTGAAGCAAAGTTCTTAACCCAAGGTAATATTTCTGGGTCAGCAGAGTCTGTAACTTGAAGCATATGTAACCCGAGGTACCACTCTAATTGGATTATGAATAAATATGCAATTGTTACTGTGTGCTATTATTATGTTATTATCTTCCTTAGTGGGTCATGCAAACCACTATTCTGAATAATGCCTTTTATAGAACCAAGGGGCCAGTGGCCAGATAAGGTTTGGGAACCACTGCTATAAAGAGAGAGGGAAGGGATAGTAAAAGAAATTTCAGGGAGGTTCTGCTCCTGTTAACTTTTGGAAGTCTGCCTGAGAAAAAGACACCCTCTGAACCGCAATCCAAGCCTGCCAACCCCAGAAGCAAAAGGCACAGAGGCACTCTGACCCCATTACGTTACATGTTTCCAAGGCTGGCTGTGGCTGTCATGTTCAACTTACTTGGGAACGGCAGCAGCAGGACTGGCACCACTTGTGCTGCCCATCTGGTTCATAGCTGGTGGCTGTTTCCCTTTCTGCTTTGGGTCCTCATTCCCAGCAACTCCTAGAAGCAAAAGGAAGCCCATGAAAGCTGTCTGTCTCTGACCAGTGCCTGGGAAATCTCAGCCTGCCCAAGGCTGACTCTCAGAGAAGGAGGAGGCTCCTCCTTATCTCGGCTTCACCATTCCTTGGGGTGGGGGGAAGGGCAGGCTGCCAGAATGCTGTGCTCCTCACAGCTGGTCTCAGGGATGGCCAAGCGGGAAAAGATGAACATAGCAAGAGGGAGAACTTGGGAGGAAAGCGAGCAAGCTGCCTTTTAGCACAGATCAGAGCCACAGGCCACAATGAGAGCAGAAGCAGCGAGTCCTGTGGGCTAGGGAAGAGGATTCAGCATAGCCAATGGCAGCCTCCCAGATCCAAATTCCCGCTCCTGCCTTCTCCAAGGGATTAATGTTCTGGTCCTACACAAACACCACCTTTTCTCTGCCACCCCTTACTAGTCTGAAAAGCAGGCACCAGGACAATCACGTGCCCCAAAGAAACAGCAATGTCAGCTGTGCTTCACGTTACTGGTTTTTTAGACTACTTAATTACAAGTGGTCTTTGACTTCACCTGCAAAAGCACACCCCTCCATCAGCTCCTGAGACAGACAGATGCCAATGGTGTTATTAGCAGATTATCCAAATGCCAATGGTGTTATTAGTTTTTCACATTATGTTTCTTCCAGGCCAGAAGTAGAGTATTAAAATCACGGGGTGCAGGCAAAGCTGCCCATTTTGCAACCCTCTCTGCACCAGATAAGCCTGCCTGAGCAAAGCCAGAAACATCTAAAGTGATTCAGCAGCATGGAGCGGGGGAGGTTGAGTCCACAAATAGCACACGGACACACCAATCACTCACAATCTCTTACATTCCTAGATATTGAGCTTTTGATGGTGCTCTATTTTTGTTTTTAAGTCACATTTCAAAGCTCAAGGAACCAATGGATCCACATACTGGGGAGGGGGGTCTTCCAGGGTACTGAAAAAGAAGTGCAACCACAGTCACAATTTACAAACCTTCAAACTTCAGAAGTTTGAATATTTGAAACTGAGTTCTGATTAATGCTTTAGGAACCCTGAACTTTTTTAAACAGCAGGTTAAGCTCCCTCCTAAAGCCCAATATCCCAGTGTCCAAAATGAGGAATACTGTCTGTAAAGAATTTTCTTTCGGTAGACTACGGATCAAGTGTTTGTGAGTAAGCTCCACTTTCAACATCTCTATATTCTTTTGGCTGAAACGGCAACATCCGCTCCTCTTGGTAATCCACTTTCTGCAGGATGACGAAAGGAAGAGGCACTGGGGTGGAGGGAGAGAAACCAGCCGAACTTCTCTGAGGCCAGAAGCAGCCCAACCGCTGCTGCCCTCGCAGGCAAGCCCAGGCCAGGCAAGAGCATCGGATGGGGTGGGGGATTGCACCACCCCCACCCACCAGGAAAGCCTGAAGCCAGCCGTGCCTGGGACTGGGGAAAAGAGCCTTGAAATTGCAACATTACAGAGCTTCCTGCCTCCACATGGAGCATCGCCAGGCAGCAGGTGGGGGCTGCTTGGGCAGAGAAGTAAAGTGTTGGGAGGGGGGATCCCTTAGCCCTGAAGCCCACCGCGCCCAGAGAGCATTTTCCCCGCAGGCAGAATGGGCTCCCAGCCAGGAACCAGCAGGTGCTGCTGCTTCTGCTGCAGGAGCAACCAGGGACCCGAGACGAGCGGGCGGCTGCCTGCCGCCAAAGGATTTCCTGCCGCCGGGCCAACGGATCTCTCCCGACTCCTCCCTGCAGAGGAGCCCGGCTCTCTCCATCCCTCCAGGCAGGGCAAAAGCCGCTTTGGGCGTGTGGAAAATGCAGCCAAAGTACAAGGGTGAAATCCTCCTCCTCCTCCCGAGTAGCTGCCTGCGCGGAAGAAGCGCCAGCCGAGGAAAAGGCGGGTAGCCCGGAGCAGCAGGAAGAGGGCGCGCCTCGGGGCTGCCCCCGCCCAGCCAGCACCTGCAAGGCTGGCCTAGGGCTGCAGCACGCGTCGGGGAAGGGGCCCAGCATCTTCCTTCCCTTAACCGGGCTCTAGTATGGGCGGGACCTGCTGCCGCCTCTCCACGCGATGCAAGTGGCGGCGGCCCTGCTTCCCTCACAACGGCCCTGCGAGGTAGGGCACAGTCTGGAGAACCCCCCGCTCCAAGGAGCTTCCCGCCAGTAGGCTAGCCAGCCGGCCGGCCGGGCACCACAGGCAACGGCGGGTCATCTTTTCCTCCCGAGTCGCGATCAAGCGCCTAGTCCTCAGCGCGCGCCTCTTCCTACCTGCGCGCCGCCGCCAAGAAGCGCACATCGCCCGGTCTGAATCCCAGGAGCAGCTGCCCACCAGGCCACACCCTTCGCTCGGCTCAGCCAATCACAGTGGGGTTCGCCTCCAGAAACGCCCCCGCCCGAGGTTGGAGCGGATCCAGATCAGCCCAGCGGAGCTCAGCAGCGCCCCCACAGGAGGGATGGCAAGATGCGGACTCCCTCGCCGCGCGCTACCGCGGCTAAAAATACCTTGATTCATCGTTGATGGTCATGACCATCACAATGAGCATTTTCTCGCATTGCAGGCGGACCGGGCCCCTCATGCTTTGGGAAGCTCCGTGTGCGCTGACGACCCGCCATACATAATACTGGTCGTGCCAGCAGCTCTACTCCCGCGTCTATCCCGCTGGCGGAACATTAAGGGGCGAGGGGAGAAAGGCTAAAAGAGTCCGATCAAGTGCGCTTGAGCTTCACCGCAGTTGAGAGTGACAAGGCTAAGGTTTTTGGGAAAGTAGGGGTGGGGGAGAGAGATTGATGGATGTGGGAGAGGAAAGTGGCACCCCTTGGACTTCTGGGCAGGAAAGGTGGCAGTCACTTAAGGCATAAGTTCAAGGTTAAGTTCTATGGGTTATTATTAGGATATAAGGCCCTTTACTGTATTTTTGGTTTTTATGGAAGCCGCCCAGAGTGGCTAGGGAGGCCCAGCCAGATGGGCGGGGTATAAATAATAAATTATTTATTATTATTATTATTATTATTATTATTATTATTATTATTATTATTATTAACACATTGGGACCAGTTTACCTATGAGATTGCCTTACCTCCTGTTCACCCACTCAACCACTCCAATCTGCAGAACTGGCACTATTACAGATGCCTCATAATAATACTCATTCCACATTTGTAAGAATTCAACATTTTAGTGTGGCAGCACCTACACTCTGGAACTCGCTGCCTATTGATATCAGGCAGGCGCATTCACCCTACTATTTTCAGCACCTGCTAAAAACATTTCTATTTAGACTAGCCTACCCAGATATTTATGAAGCTGATGTGAGTTTGAATATGTTTTTGTTTATAGTTATTTTTACTTCTATTAAGTCTTAAATTATTGTTGTTAATGCTTCCTATTTATAATATTATCCAGGGTTGGTGTTTTTGTTTTTGTTTTTTGTAAACGGCTTTTAGGTTGTTTGCAATCAAGCAGTGTGTAAATTTTATGAAATTAATAAATTAGGTAGAAGGAGGGCCCCACTAATTGAAGGGGGGTTAGAATGACCCACTGTGCTGCACTGAGATATATTTCGGAGGCTCTCTTTCTGGTTAGTCTTTCCACTCGACTACAAGAGCACATAGGCAGAATTTGGATTCTTCCTTCTTGTTGTCTTAACTGTCTGCTGCTGTCTTGTTGCCATCCTGCCCTAGAATGGCACCGGAGAGGGGGTCTTGCATCTGGTGGAGGCCCCATTGCACTAGCAAGCAAGCACAGGATCTGTCCCACCATGACAAATGCATCTTGCTCACTTGCTCTCTCCAGGTCATCCTCTCACAGGCAGAGAATTTAATTGTTTATTTTATATTCTGACTTATACTCCCAGTGCAGGACCCATGGCAGCTCACAGCATAAATTAAAACATATATGGTATAACTAAGCACAAACAATCAATACAAACATTAAAAACTAATCCTATTACAAACAGCACTGAAACCACTTAAAACCATTTAAAACTGCACAAACACGCACCACCACCTCTCAGAAATCCTACCACAACAGCCAGTTAATGGCCAAAGGCCTGTCAAAACAAAAAAGTTTTTGACTGCTGGCTAAAGGAAAGCTAGCCTCTTGTGGAAGGGAGTTCCACCACCTGTGAGCAACCACGAAGAAGGCCCTCTCTCGTGTCCTCACCAAGCATGCCTGTGAAAGTTGTGAGACTGAGAGAAAGGCCTTCCTAGGAGATCTCAATGCCCAGGCAGGCTAATTTGGGAAGATTCAGTCCTCCAGATAGCCTGGACATATAACGTTTTATGGTTACTGAAACGCATCAGTGACAATCAAGTATATGGTGGTTTGAAGCCTTTTAAAGAATTGGTCACTGTGGCAAGCTCCCATACAAGCCTCAGGACTTCAACACTGACCCCCACTCCAGTCCTTTGCAAAATTAAATGTAGCCCAAACTTCGAGGCCTTCCCATGAGTAACAGAGTATCGTACCTGCTGGGCTGCAGCGCTTCCTGACCTCTGTCAAGAAAGTCTGTGTCTGGGAACCAAAAGGCAGCTGCACTAGCAAGTTGGCATCGCTTGAGATGATCTGGACAGTGACATCAGAGCCTATAGGAGAAGGAGAGAGGAGAGCAGCATGAACAACTTTGTGGGCTGACCTTGGGAGAAGCATTTCTGGAGAATAAGCTTCAGGAGCACTCCTATTGCTGCCCTACCATGCAGCAGCATGGACAAACCTGGGCACAGCTAAAGCTACCCAGAAGCCAATGGCTGCATCATTCTCGTTCCCCATAAGCGACCATGGAAATATCTGTATTGAAGGGCACCATGCACACTTATAAAATGAACAATATACATATGGACGCAGCAGTGGGGATCAGTGGCAGCACCTTCAGGCAAAGCTCCACGTGTGTGCCTAGTACACAAAAACAAGGCAGGTTTTAATCTTTCAAAAAGCAGTATTTCAGCTTTGGCTTTGAAGTGTGTGGTTGGTGAAGTTTCAGAATTCAGAGAGAGTGGGGCTGGGCACCCAAGATTTGCTCTGTGGGCTGCAGGAGCTGCTCTGGGAGGGTGGCAGGAGGCGGGAAGGGAGAGATAAATTAAATAAGAAACAAAGACTTAGTGGAAGCAGAACGAAGCAAGCCGAGGAGCTCATCTCAGTGGGAACTGGCTGGCTTGGGCCTGTGTTTTGCCCAGTCAGTGAATGCTATAGCATTTCCCAGGTACAACAGTTTGGTTATTTGTGTAGTGTGGAGAACAATCCATGGCCCCGTTGGTGCTGCTCACAGCTCTGCTTGCCAGGGAGGGAGTGAAGCAATCCAAGAAGTGAAGGGCAGGCACCATCACACTTCTGGGGAATCATTGTTTACAAGAACCACAGCAGAAGCTTACCTACAATGTGCAGGTCATTCTCCCCAGCAACTGTCAAAGGAGAAATTATTTTTATTATTTTAGTTATTTATTTGTATCCTGCCTTCTTCCTAGCCCAGGACTCAAGGTGGCTTGCACAAATTAAAGCAACACAGATAAAATACAGAAAGCTAAAAACATACAAACAATAGTTTAAAAGCTGCCTGGCTGGTGGCTGGTGCAAATGCCACCAAAGGGGTTACCCTAAGCTCTCCCTACCCACACCGACCATGCTACAAAGGCCTGGTCAATGATCATTATCTGGGGGTGGGGGTGGCCAAGGGACAGAAACACGGGTGACAACGTTCCCCAAAGAGTACCCCCACACCTGATTCTTTTGGGGGTCATTTGTCTTGGATTCCTCCTACTCAAGTGGCTCAACGGGAATCATTTCAAGTGCCCCGAGTCGCGGGGGGGGGGGGAGAGGAGAGGAGGCAGCGGAGCCTTTACTGCAGAGGAATGTGGCAACGAAGTCAATAAGCCAGAAAGGAGAGCTAGCCCTCACCTTCTTCCACGGCAAAGCCTTCCTGCAGGAGCAGGACCTTGTCCAGGCGCACGTCCTCGGCGGTGATGGCCATGCGCCGGTGGCTGTACAGGCAGATCCTGCGGAGACAGAGCCGGGAGACCCCGCGCCCTCCCCATCAGAGACCAGGATCGTGGCCTCAGCACCTCGCCCACCACGTCTCAGCACCCCGGAGATGCTGCTGTCCCAAGCCCGCTCCTCCCTCCGTGCTCTCCGCAGCCCACTTCCCCCGGCCCCCTTCTGGGATCCCCAGCGCCCCCTTCCGCTCGCTCCCGGGAACCTGCTCCTCTCCGGGGCCGCGCGAGACGGAGGAGCTGGGAAAGGAGGAGCAGTAGCCGCACGGAGGGGCGGGGAGGAAGGAAGAGACCCGCCTCCTCCATTCCACGCGAGGCTCCTGCCCTCACCTGTCTCACCTGTCCCACCTGCCGGGCGCGGCGGACTTACATGGCTTTGCCGTGGCTCTCCACCAGGCCCAGCAGCCGGCTCTCCCCACCAGCCAGGAGCCCCTGCACCGCCTGCAGCCGGAGGTCAAGGAAGGGGCCGGAAAGTGCCGGAGTGGCGAGCGACCACCGCCCCACACTGCCCGCCCTCCCGCTGGGTCCTTCCCGGGGCGGCCCCCAAAGGATACGACCAGGCAGGTCTCCCCCGCCGAGAGCGATTCCTGGATGGGCACCGACTGATCCATCCTGCGCGGACTGCGGAGCAGGCAGCACTCCCCGCTGCTGCTGCAGGAGGGAGAGGGTCGCTCGGACCCGGCAGCCCCCGCCGCAACCGAAGAGCGTCAGGAACCGAGCCGAGGAGGAAGCGGCGGCGCTGGAGCCTGCAGGCCTCTTTCCTTGAGCACGGCGGGGCGGGGGGAGAAGACGGGTCCCGCCTCCGGCCTGGCCGCGGCTGCCTTGGCGGCTCCGGCCTCCCGGGCGGGCGCAGGAAGGCGAGAGGAGGAGGCCGCCGACGCATGGGCGCTCCCAGGCCCCGACGAGGCGCAGGAAGGGCGGCTCCGGGCTCCTGCCACCGGCCTTCCCCCCACGGAGCGGCTACTGCCCGGGCTGCAAACCCTTTCCTTGTTCGACGGACTCGCCGAAGCTAGACACCCACCCGCCCCGTCTGCTGCCAGTTGAGCAAGGCAGCGCAGCTTGCCACTTCCCTAAAATGATGCTGCCAGTTCCTCCTGGAAGGTGCAGTGCCCCCCACCCCGCCCCTCAGTACATAGTGTGGCGGCCTGAGAAGGCCCAGGACGGCAGGCGAAATCCGAAAAGCAAGAAGGCGACCAGGGCCAGACCTCATTGATCAGCCGCTGATCTTGGCAGTTACCTGTTGCAGTGATTGCAAAACCTTGGGTGGTTTTTCTGCCTCTGTGGAGGAGACACGGTGCAGGCCCAGGGCAGAGACATGGACTTTAAACACACACACACACACACTGCTCATCTAGTTAAATAGATTTATTTGCAATTTTTAGGCAAGAGAAACATTTCTGATACTAGGAGTGGGGTGGTGGGTGGAGAAGGACAGGCAGCCCAGCGAGAAAGTGGGTCCCTCATTTAAGGCAGCAGCTAAGATCAGCCATGGCAGCAAGGACCTTTAGGGGGGATAAGCAAACTCCCCTCTTCTCCCTTGGCCCATCACCCCTGCAGAGCCAGAAGGGGGTTCACAGAGCCAGCTAGCAGGAAGCCAGGAGAGAGCAGAGTCACTCTAGTTTAAAGAAGAAGGTGGGGGGGCTCTCCCCCTTTCCTTCACCCCCTACCCTGATTAGAGGCTTTCTGTACAGCCCTTGGGACTCTGTCAAATAACAGAAGGCAACCTTCAGCTTTCTGCAAACCTGGAACAGTCTCCAAACAGTTAAATAGCTGCTCCTGGATAGATAGGACACCCTCCCCTATTAAATCCAAAAGAGAATTCCTGTCTCTTCTGTCACTTGCCCCCAGGATCAGGCTTGTGACCTGCTGGCTCCAGCTCAGATCTCCTGCCATCTTTCAGACTAGGGCAGAGGGAAGGAAAGTGGCTCTTGATTATGTAGGTCTGAGCTAAATTATTATTATTATTTATTCAATTTATATATCACCCTTTTATCGCAAGCTCACACAGCCCAAAGGTTCATAAATCACTTGGCCCTGGAAGAAAAAGGAGGGAAGGGGGGAAGGTATTTGCTGGATGCCTCGTGAGAAAGGCCCAAACCAAGTGGATTCCCCAAGGCAGAGAGAGAGAGAGAGAAGGGAGAGTTGCTTTTTTGCCGCCACCTAAGGACCCGAACAGGCCACCTCAGCTTCAATTGTGCCCGGCCTAGAACAGGAGAGCATAGTTCAGGCTGAGGACGGCTGCACACGCCAGCAGCTGGAGCAGGGGGGTGAGGGCTACCACTTGCTTGGCTCCATTGAAGTGCACTTTGCCATCCAGCTTCAGGCAGCTGGTCTTGGGCATCGCCGGGCAGCACTCCTGGTAGCAGGGCACCTTGGACCCCGCGGTGCAGGGCGGGCCAGCCGTTTTGCAGACTTTGCTGCATCCAGCCACAAAGTGGGGGCCAGTTTTCTTCATCTGGAAGGAGAGAAAGAAGCAGGCATTGGCCCACACAAGTAGCAGACACAGGAACCAGTTTGGCTGCTGTTTCAGGCACTGGTACTGTGGGGGGCCCCAGAATCAAGCAGGGTGCCTGCAGAGGGTAGCTGGCACTCAGGGCTGCTGATGGGGATTTGGTGG
The DNA here is from genome assembly GCF_965112155.1 of Podarcis liolepis. Taxonomy (NCBI): domain Eukaryota; kingdom Metazoa; phylum Chordata; class Lepidosauria; order Squamata; family Lacertidae; genus Podarcis; species Podarcis liolepis. The sequence continues at coordinate 58,257,130 of NC_139561.1, read as the reverse complement.
GCCTCCCACTTTCTTCCTCAGACTTCAGATCTCTCGTCCTAAAAATCAGACTTCCATTGGATGCTCCAGCACCCATTTAGCTAACTATTCTCATTTCAGAATTCTCACGACAGCCATCAGGGTGGCCACTGCCCACCCCTTTCCACATTGCTCTCTTGAGGCACGCAGCTCCTGCTGGTTTGTAAGGAGCTTACAAGGCTCAAGCTGCATTCTAAGGCACTGCAGCAACACTTCAGGCCCCTTCCCTGTGGAAGGGCTTCATTCAGAGGGCAGAACAAGAGCATGGGCGTTTGGAGGGGGGTGTTAACATTACAGGAACGGTACCTCGCAAAAATTAAAGCCCACAATGCAGCTGGCTGCGTGCTTCTGTCCCTTGTAGCATCCTTCTCCGTGGCAGGTGAAGCTTGAGCACACTTTTCCCTACAGAGGGAGGAAAGAGAGGCAGGCCATTGAATTGTGGACACCAGGGCTGTGCACTGGATTCAGCCAAATCCCCAGACAAATCAGGGCTGTTCAGAAGGACGCAGGCATTTGTCAAGTTGGGTTCAGACAGTCACACATCTCTGCAGGTTGGACTGGATGGCCCAGAGCCATCCATGGCTGTCAGGAAGGAAGGGGAGGCAGGCAAGGCAGACAAACCCCACAAAAAAGCCCAGACTCTTCTGGGAGGAAGCGGGCCCAACTTCTTTCATGCCCCCAGGGATCTCCCCCTCTGCTCAACAGCTCTTCAATTAAATGATTGATCCAAGGTGGGGTGGGGTGGGGGGTGCATCCCTGGTGTTGGGCAGGAGGGAGGACATAGGAAAAGAACCAGGATCCCATTTCCCACTCATCCACCCACCCACTCTGAGGATGCCACCTGCCCACTTGCCCCGCCAGCAAACAAGCCATCCGTTCCAGAGCATAAAGTGACACCTACATTTTTGGGGGGTGCTTTGGTGGTGGTAGTGGTGGGCGCCGGCGTGGTGGTGGGCGGCAGATCACCTAGAACAGACACGAGAGATGGAGGAGCTGGCTGAGGCCCCCATGACCTCTTGACCGAAGGGATAAGCTGTCATGCCAGACTGGCAGGTCAGAGAGAGGCTGGCTGTGGGCTGAAATCCTGCCCTTCAGCTGCTCCAGGGACTGAGTCCCCAGAGCCAAGAAAGGCCTCTGAGAAGGCAGCTCTGCCCAGATGCCCCATAGGTCAGCTCAGCCTCCCCAGGGAGAAGTAATCCTGCCAAGCCGAGCATCTTAAGAGGCCTCCCATTGGGGGAGCTTACCATAGGCTGTAGCGTTGAGGAGCAGGCAGTTTGGGGAGCTGCAGCACTCCATTGAACACAAGTTCATTCTGATGGTGCCATTCTGCATGCACATGTCGGTGCCGTTGATTCCCCCACACTCGCTGCTGCACCGGGCTGTGTAGCTGGTAGTGTTGAGGCGGAAGAGCTGCAAGACCCACCAAAGAGTTAGCAGGGCAAGGCTGACAACTGACCATCGCTGCATTATGATCCATGCAGAGAAGCAGGAGTGGCTGGACCCCACAGCCTCACCCTCACCTTAGCTGATCCCCCCCACACTTGTAAGAGCACAGTCCAGGACAGAGGCCAAGGCCACCCACAGTCCTTTGCAGCCTCTTTGGGGGGGGGGGTGGTGGTGGTGGTGGTGGTGGTGGTGGTGGTGGTGGTGGTGGTGGTGGTGGTGGTTGTTGTTGTTGTTGTTGTTGTTGTTGTTGTTGTTGTTGTTGTTGTTGTTGTTATTATTATTATTATTATTATTATTATTATTATTAGTTTATATACTGTACCACTCTTCAAGATCTTATGGTGGTTCACAGGATAAAAATACAAGGTAAAAGCACAAGTCAATAGTTAAAACAAAAACATCAGAAGAATACCTCCCAAACGCATTTTAAAAGGCTGTAGAGTATTAATCAACTTTATAAAACAAAAAAAATACAAATACAAAATACAGATTGACATATAACACTTTAAAACTGTTTAAAACAACCCCACTCAAATAACACCTCCGGGCTCCCTACCTCGCAGTGTGTTGCATTGTGGCAGGTCTCTGTGCTGTTCCCATGAGCTTCATCATGGTAGCATCGCTCCCCGGAACACTGGAAGCTCTGGCATGTGAGCTGCAGAGGGAGATGGAGCTGAACCTTCATGGCAAGAAAACTAGGCAGCTGCCCTGGCCTCCCCAGGCCAAGCATCCTCTACCCTAGTAGCACCTCTCACCTGCGACCTGGACCTGACCTGCCACCTCCACTTGGGCCTCCCAATTGAATCATTTCCTGGTTCATATCTCTCACATACAAACCTACCCAATGAATACTTCCATCTGCAGGACATTCCTTCTCACCAAAGGGCTGCAGCCAGCCAGGAGCAGACAGTCCATGTCTGCCCCACACCCAGACATTTCCATCCCATCACCTCCAACTGGGAAGTGCCCAACACGCGCCCCCCCCCCAACACACAGCAGCGCCATACTGGGTCAGTTTCTTACATTCATCATGCCTGTGCTGTTCACTGAGCTGCTGGGGACGAGGGGTGCTCCTGAAATGGGCCCGGGCTCTGAAAGAGGAAGCAAGAGGTTAGTAAATACCTTGGTGTGCGAGCCAAAGAAGTCTCTGCTCCTGCTAATGGTTTCCTGAGTGGAGCAGAAGCCTTGACTGCAACCGAAGCCATGCTTATGTTTCAGGAGGTGCATAGAGGAAAGTGGCAGGAAGTTCCAAGGATCCGCCTCTTCCTCAGCCTGTGCCCCAGGGGCCTCCCTACACAAAACCTTCCCCTTCCCAGCACATACCAGCCAGCCCTCTCACCTGCCAGTATACAAGAGGTCCAAGTGCTCAAGTGCAGAACAACCCAGAGGAGAAAGATGCCTGCAGATGGAAAAAAGAAAGACCATGTTTGTTTCTTGAAAGGCAGAGAGAAAAGGCACCTCTGTCACCCACAGCTCACTGTAGGGGACCATCAGACAATGTCACATCAAGGCATTGATGGATCCCATTGCAGACCACTGTTCTTTAGGGCAGTGGCGGAGCTTCATGCTCTGGCACCAGGAGCAGAGAGCAGGCGGGGGTGTGGCAGCCAGTGCAGGGGGGGACAGCCACAATGGCACCCCACCAGGATCGTGGTGTTGGGGGTGGTGCACTCCCCCTGCCCCCTCTTCCTCCGTCAGTGCTTTAGGGTGGGGCTCTTGTTCTTTTACCAGATGGTTGGGCAAGCAGAAATCCAACAAACAGCCACTCCCCAATACTACCCCGGTTCCTCTGACTTGCTCAGGAGACACTCTGTGTCTTCCATATATCACCTTCGCCAAGGAGCGAGTCACATGTCAGGCTGTCACCTCTGCCAGAAATTCCACCACAATGAAGCCTCTTACCCTGGGCTGGGAGAATCCGGTGGTTGTTGGGACTTGCCATCTCTAGCCAAGGGGATCTAATCCTGTACGACCCTGCAGAGTGGGCAACAGGGAAGAAACATATGTATGTATTTCTCAGATTTCTCAGCACGCACACCCCGAGCACAAGGAGGCGATGCAAGCAACCCCTAAACTCAAGACAAAGCTGTAGAAAGGATCTTAAACAGGGTCTTGGCAGGACCTATCTCAGTTCACTAGGAGCAATGGGTCGAATGAAGCAGGGCCCTTTGCACATTCCTGTGTTTTGGTCTTCTCATCCAGGTAATGAGGCTGTGCAGTCACTGGCTAGGAATCTGATCAGAGCATCAGGTGTGCCCACAATAGTCAGGACAGTGGGCCCTTGAAAAGTGGCTCACTCAAGGAGAAAAGGCAGGAGGAGATGCTTTGAACCATCAAGCCATTTCTCCACCTGGCCAGTATAATTGGAGCCACCTGAGCATCTGGATCTGGTCACAGTCTGCAAGGACAGAACTTGAGCTGCCCCAAGTACTGTAACATCCACTGGAGGGAGTCAGAACAGAAGACATTACACCTGCCTTCCTGGGGAAAGTCAGCTGGGTCTTTCTCTATGAGAGTGATTATGCACAGGCTGCTGTCCTCCGTCCCCCACAACAGCTTCACTGCCTCAGGCTGTTGCTAGATCCCAGCCCTGCAGCACCTCCCGGAACAGATGCTGCCAATTTTGAGCCATGAAGTGCTAAACAAACCCAGCAAAAGGAGAAGACCTGCAGGGAAGACCATCCCCCTCCCCATTATTTCTGTGTGGTACCGCCTGTGTGCCTGATGCTTTTACAGGAGGGCAGCACCTTCCCTTGATGAGCTTCCAGTCTTAAATATGACGACAGAGAAAGAGGAGAGGAAGCAAGCAAGCAAGCTGGATGTGCCTCCATTTTGGCTGCATGGCCTTGGGCTTCATTGCAGAAAGCCAGGGAGGGGGTTTCGCAGGCAGGCATCCTGGGAGGCAGCTCCAGGCATGCAAGAGGAGCTGCTGGAGGGAGGAGACCTTGGGATGGCTGAAGGCTGTGGAAAGAAGGTCACAGGCAGAGAGAGGCCTTTAGGTATATGAGAGCAGCAAAGAGAGAAGACCAAAAGCCAAGCTCAACCTTAGGAGCTTTCTTGACAAAAGAAAGTGAGTGCCAGTTTGGAGCATCAAGTTGTGCACAGTGAGGTGCATTTTTAGTAACTGCCAAGCTTTCTTTGCTCAGAGACTCAGCAAAACCTAACACTGAGCAAGTCTTAGAGAAAGTCTGGCTGCTTTTGATTGCGAACTGATGGAGGGGGGTGGGGTGAGCAGCTGCAGCTCTGGATCACTTTATCTATTGCAGGGGGTTGGATTAGGTGACCCTTGAAGTCCTTCCAACCCTACAATTATATAGTTCTATGATATGATATGTGTCTCCTACAATTAGCCTCATGCATCTTATTCCATGTGAAACTTATTCTGGATTCCTAGAGGACAGGAAGTGCCATTATGGGTAGTTGCTGATATAGCCTTTCCCTGCAGTGTTGGAAGACACCCCCCCCCCACCTCCTCTTTGGGAAATCTTGCAATGTCTTCTTAATTAAAGCAAGTCATTAAAACAGTTAATATATGCTCATCAGCTTTATAAACTACGCTAAATGGGGTAATGTTTATTGGTAACACTTTCATTAAAGGGTAATCATTTTATGTCTCTATTCAATACTTATTTTGTTTCGAAAACACATAGCATGACTATTCCCAGGGGGCTTAGCAACAAATACAAAGGATTTAACAAGTAAACCCCAAGTAAAATAAGGGGGGGACCAGCAGGACAGAATACATACTTAATGCAGGAACATAGAAAAATCTAACAAGCAGAGTCAGTAAGACAAAGGCAGAATGAGAAAGTCTCTGACTGGTGCAGAAAACACACCAGTCAGCCACGGGCAAACCTCCTCCAGCGAGCACATTCTTGTAACCAGAAGTTGCCCCTGCCTCACCTCTGGGGCACCCCCATTATCTGTGCTGGGCATATTGGCAGGTTTGTGCAGGATAAATTCAAGGAGTCCATACCATCTGAAGCTTCACTGGTCCACTGTGGGACCTTGACTTGTGCCACCAAGAAGAATGACCACCAGTCAACATCCTGCAGAAGATTCCTACATTCCCGCATTGCGGGAGGTTGGATGAGATGACCCTTGAGGTCCCTTCCAACTCTACAATTCTATGATTCTATTATCTGTTCCCACCAGCAACAACGGCTCTCGCACTGAGCATTTGGCTGCTCTGTGTCTCATTCCCTGGTCAAATCTGCTTAGCCTTTAGCCTGATAACCCTCCAAGGCCTTGATCTCTTGTGGTGCTTCGTTAAGGCCATTAAAGCAGCTGCTGGTGAAGCGGTCAAAGGGGTAAGAGCACTTGCAGCAACAAGTACAAAGACCTACGAAGGCTGTGGGCTGAGTTCCAGGAACCCCTGCAGGTCCCCAAGCAGTGGCTGCCATGGAGACTGGAAAATGACACACCCAGAGGCCCAGGGCTCCTCGCTAATGACATGTGCCGTTGGCCCAGCAACCCTGTGTTTGGTTGAGCCCCAGAGGAAAAATGGGAAAGCTGTAGACAGATATCAAGGACAGAAACCCTCAAGAACAGAAGCCTATATCCTACCAGCACCTCTGGCCAGCCAAGCTACACTCAACAGTCAGCAAAAAACCTCATCATCTCAGCCCTGGGTCATCCCCACCACTCTTGACAACCACTTTGGAAGCTTGGGGGACCAGCTGAGCCATTAGTTGAAAAAGCAGGGCCTGGGCTCTTCCCTAAAGGCACTGCATATCTGAGAAAGATACCAGTTTGGATGATGAAGTGCAGCCCATTCACTTTCCCAAAACAGAGATCTGCCAGAAAGGAACTGAACACCAAAGCTCACGCCACGATGCTCTGTTCCTTTGCTTGGTTTCAACCCTCTTAGAACCTCAAGGAAGCGCTGCAAATTCAGAGGAGTCCTCCAGAACCAAAGCATTCAAGTTCTAATCCAGAAAAATGTATAATCCACAGACCATCCTTCCAGCTAAGGAGCTGAAGCTTGGTAGGGTTTGGGGAATGTCTTTTCTTTCAGAGGGCCTCCACCCCACCTGATTGTTCAGGATCCCATCGTACGTTAAGGATGCAAGTTGAGGAGCCAACTCTGCTTCATCCAGGGATGGACTGTCTCACTCAGAAGCCCAACTCAATACATTTAGAGGACCAGTCCCCTCTGTAGCAGGCAGGTCTCTCATACATACACACTCTCAAACATGCACCCCCCTCCCGCCTTCCTTAGCTAGTCCCCCAAAGGAACCCACCAGCTGCGCTCACTTACCTCGCCCTAGAAGCCTGTCTGAGCAATGTCTTCCTCCTGTGCTGGCAGAAGAGGTGCCCCTTGGGGAGCCCTCCTCCCCGCCCAGGTGGAGATGGCACCAACCAGCAGGTAGAGTGGAGTGGTGGGAGAAAGGAGGGGTTTGCTTCCATGATGCTCTGGGCAACCGAGGCTGCTCTCCCCACATGGGGCCCAGAACACATGGCAGGATGAGGCACAATCACCAAGGCTGGCTTCAGGGAGTCTTTGAGTAAAGGCATCAGAGCACTTAAGATAATCCTCATAAAAGATGGGGAAAGGAGTTCCATCCTTCCCCCCAACAAAGACTGTATGCTGTTTACAATAAGGATCTGACAATTCAAGCTTTTCAGGCAGACCTCTGGTATCAGAAAGATCTGCATGTGCCGCTCAACAGCTGGAAGTTCCTCTACACCTACGAAACATCTTTCAATGGGACAAAAGGTTAGGCTGCGGTGGAGAGGGGCACTACTTGGGGGGCAGGTCCACAATACTGATTGCAATAGACTGCTGTAGGTGTACAGAGATAAATTAAGGTGGTGGGTGGGGGGTCTCACCAGTAATGCAACAAAACAAAAAGGATGGGGTGGAGTGAAGGGGCAGGAGACCTGGGGTACTTGGGACCACCCCCCTCATACTACCCCTGGGGAGAGGGGGCTACCCTTTCTTTTTAAAAAAAGCTTGGAAGAGTCAATAGGAGGATTTTATATTGTTCTGAGAGAAATGGCCAGGGAAGGCATCTTTGGGATGGAAGCGGGGAGAAACTGCCAGTTTTGAAGATGGAGCAGCTGCCTTGCTGAAAGCCACAGCTAGGAGGCAAAACCTACATCCCACCCTTTCCTAGAGACCTCCTCACCTGGGTGATGCGTTGCAGAAATGAAGTCCTTGCCAGCCAAAGTGTAGTGGCCACTTTGGGGAGGATCGAGAGGGAGTTTCTCAAAGAGAGTCTGGGTGTGTGTCTAAATGCTGCCAATACATTTTATCAAGAAAGGGAGTCTGTGTGACTGTATATAAATGCTGCTGCTCCATTACAAGTCTAGGGTTGTTCCTCAAGTGAGATGGAATAGGTTCTGAACTTAGCCCCCCCTCCCCGTGGCAGAACACCCCAAATCTCCCCCAACCAGGGCACCCAAGAACACAGCTTAGTCAAATTGCCCTTCTCCCACTTCCAATCAGGCTGCAGCCACCCCCAGGTGCCCATCAGAGCCTCGCCTTCCTCAGGCAATTACAGCAACAAATCCATCCCAATTAGGGTAATTAGCCACGCTCTCTGTTCCCAGCAGGTCTCTGGGGTCCTTGGGTAGCAGCAGAGAAATAACAAGAAAAAGAGGAACTAAACTCAGGGAGAAGAGAAACACAGAAAGCTGCCTTATACTGAATCAAGACCATTAGTCCATCTAGCTCAGTACTGTCTGCACTGACTGGCAGCAGCTCTCCAGGATTTCAGGTGGGAATCTCTCCCAACACAACTGGGAGGTGCTGCAGGAGACCGAACCTGGGATCATCTGCTTGCAAGGGAGATGCTCTAGCACTGAGGTATGGTCCTTCCCCAAACAGAGACTTCAGAAGACACAGGTGTTACATGCGGTGGGTCATGTTATGGTCTTCCCTTGTGGCTTGCCAGAGCAGCGGCCGCCGCCACCACCGCTGCAGCAACCTTGGATTGTTTTACTTCCTTTTCCAACTAGATTGCAACCCCCTTGTCCCATACACATGTGAGACCTGCAAGGGCATGCCTGTCTTTTCCACCCAGCAACTCCCTGCCTCAGAGCCACAATAGCTGTTTTCCAACGCAAATAGCCCTTAAGACAAGTGTAAAGGTGCCTGTAGGCATTAGGACCCAGGAGCTGGAAGCAGTAGCAGGATATTTACCAGCAGCTGCTGAAGAAGCGGGTGGGTTTGGGGAAACCTAGTGAACACAATTGCCTGTCACAGCCAGGCCTTGAGTAGCTGCAAACAAAGGCACTTTCTTCTTTTCCTTCCTGCTCAACTGAAACAGAAACGGGCCTAGTGAACTACAAGGAGGGACAAAGGAACAACCCTAAAATTATAGACCAGTGGAGTTGGAAGGGGCCCCAAAGGCTTGAGTTCAACCCCCGCAATGCAGGAATCGCAGCTAAATAATCCCTGGAAGATGGCCATCCAATCTCTTCTTAAATATATCCAGTGAAAGAGTCCACCAGCTTCTGAGGGAGTATTTTGGGAAGGGAAAGTTCAGCTCTGGCTTAGTTCTCAGTGAGGGACTGAATCTGTGCCTTGTGTCCTACTTCTAGTGAACAAGGATGCATTATGTGTGAAAGAAGCTGGGAGGAAGCCTGAACGTGTCTATCAAATAAAGCTGCAGACCACACCAGGTGCCCATTCCTTCTGCCTTTAAAACTAAGGTTTATTTTTTATGAAAAAATTGTTACAGGAATCATCACCCTGTGAGCTGTAAGTGTCCTTGAAGCACCCGCTCCCATGGAGGAGGGAAGAACAGGCACACACGCAACATGGGAGGTCTGGGGTGGGGTGTGTCGGGCCAACGTCTCCTCTGATCACAGCAGGCCTTGGCGCTTCAGATCTTCGTAGGTCTTCTTGTTGACCACGTTCCCACTGGAATCCTCGTATTCCTCCTAGGTTGACAGAGAAGCCCAGGTGTGGGGAAAACCAGGAAAGCAGTACCAGGGCCCTAAGGCAAAGGTCTCCCCCACCATGGAGACAGCAAAGCGCTGAAACCCAGAAGCTGCTGCCACAGGCAACAGAAGCCTCTGCGGGCACCCTGCCAGCCCGGCCACTGGGGGAGAAGTGGAGTGGCATCCGCCTCAAGCGGCAAAATGGGATGTACTGCCTCTGCTGAGACTCTCTGAGGAGCCAATCTAGTCCAGCCTCCTTTGGCCAATCAGGTGCTTCTGGGAATCCCTGAAGCAAGGCAGGAGAACAACAGAGAGCATTCCAGCACCCCTCTATGCTGCATCTGAATATGGAGGCTCCACTGAGCTGTCATGCCCTGTTTCTGACATTCAGCCCTGAGTGCTATTGCTTATGCGACCGAAACACCCTCACCCAAGCACAAAAGGGAAGAATCAGTAGCCCAAGGAGAAGCCAATGCACGGAAACATGTTTAGACCAATGAAACCCCGCAGCCAGTTAACTACATGCTGGGAGTGGGGCGGGGACACACAACAGATGCTTGTGTAGGAGGGGAAATAGGGTGGACAGTTATGGAGGAAACAGCCAATGTGGACATGGGAGGAGCTCCTCTCCACCCCGGGACATTTCAGGGCAGGCTCCCCTAGTCACGTGACCGGTAACAACCAATAGTTCTTATTCCCCATGACTTCAGTGGGCTTTGCTAGCCAGCGCCAGCCTTTGCATTCCCTTTGCTAAACATTGGGGACCTGGGTAGAATTTGCCATGGGGATCGGAGCTGTAGGCACACACACCACTAACCCCCGGCCTGGTCCTCCCAGTCCCATTCCCAACAGACAACTGCAAGGGATGTCCCAACCCAGCTTACTTCTGTGTCCGGCTGCCACCTCTCCGAAGCCTTCTGTTGCTTCAGCTTTGCCCACACTGTAAACACACATGCACAAACTGTCAGAGGTGACTGTCAACTGCTAGCTCCGAGTCACAACCCAAGATACCCAGGTGGAGGGATAGCTGCTATTCTGCTTGGGGAAGCACCAGAAGCCCTGCACCCCTGCCCAACCAGGGGTAAAGGATCAGGCTCCTGCCACACAAGTTGCCCCTCTGAGAAGCTCCACCCACCCAGTCACTCTGCTGATCCTGGCACATCAGCAAAGAGGTAAATAAATCATACAACAAGCCAGCAGCTGACAGAGCAGGCCCATCACTCTGACAGGATGGCCCCCACCCCCCACAATGTGAAACTGGCAGCCACAGGCAAGCCCAGGGCCAGGAAGGCAACTTGTGGCTACTTACATGAAACAGCATCTTCAATCTGCGTGACGTTGGCAAAGTGAGCTGTGTTGGGGATTCCCAGGCATCGCATTCCATGGGCGTGGCGCCATTCCTATGGAACAGAGGAGCATCAAGGCTTGGCCATGATGGAGCCAAAGTGCTCCGGAGGGAGGGGGGAAGGAGGGCAGAGAAGAGGCTGGCCTGTGCCACTGCTGTCTATGCACAACTGCCACACAACCTGGGTCTCGAAAAGAAGGCTAAGCTAAAAAGCAGCCAGTTGGGAAGGGTCCCCCCACACTGCACGGGAGGGGGGGCTCTGCAAGTGTTAAGATTCAAGGACTACTGCCTAGCAAGAGCCCTGAACCTCATGCAAGCTGATAATTTGTTCAAACACACACCCCCCCCCATAAATATTTTGGCACTTTCCAGTGTCCTACCGCAAAGTGTCGTTGGAAAGCTTTGGGCCCACGGTAGGTGTAGTTCCCACAGATCTCACAATTGTAGTTGATGTTCAGGCCGTGGAGCTTATACAGCCAATAAGGGATGGGCTGGAAGGCAAGGGGGGGGAGGGAGAGAGAGTGAGCACACAAAGCAGTCGCTTCCTCCCATCCCCTGTGCTGTGAGCCCCACAATGAGCTGGGCTTACTTTGCCATCCCACCCAAGGGGCAGGTTCTTGGGGTTGTAGATGATTTCGTTCTCTTCGTCTTCACTCTCACTCTCACTGATCTGTTCCTCCTCCTCCTCCTCGCGTTCCTCACCAGTCCGTGCCTGCTTGCGCTGCACATTTTCATGAGTCAGCTGCCGCTGCTCCTACAAGGATTGGGAAGCAGAGGCAGTGAGTACAGTAGGAGGCCTACTGAACCACAACAGAACCCCAATGGCTAGGGAGGAGAATGGGAGACAGAGCTTACCCCAAGAATCTCCACGTGCTCGTAGATCTGAGCCTCCAGGAAAGCCAAGTCCTTGTTCCTCTCAGTGTCCCTGTCAAGGAAACGGCTCGATGAAGGGATAAGGCTACACACACACCACACCACTTGCAGCACCAGGAGGACCCACATGGGCTGCACAGCTCAGGTTGCTAGTCAAAGCTAAGGCCAAGGACAGCATCTCTCCCACCCAGCCACTGGCAGAGAAGCAAGGAAGCAAGGAACTGCCCCTCTGCCGGAAGGTTATCTGAGCAGGACATGTTCAACTTCACCCCAGCCATACCCCCATGGGCCTCACCGCTTGCTCCCCTTTGTCTTTGGGTTCTTGGCAAAGAGAGAAGGGTCAAGGGCCTCCAGAGACTTGCCCTTGGTGCTGAACAGCCTCTGAGCACGTTCCTCTAGCGTCCTGGAGAGGAGGAAGAGAAGAAACGCATTACGTGCTTGCATCTCCAGATCCGGATAAACCCAGAGCTCTCACAGAGGTCAACCAGATGCCCCAGTATGAAGATCACAGGCAGGAATCGAGTACAAGAGCACTCTCTTTTCCTGTGGTTTCCAGCAAAGGGTACTCAGAAGCATCACTACCTCCAACTGTGGAAACAGAGCATAGCCATCAGGGCTGGTAGCCATCAACAGTCCTCTCCTCCATGAATTTGTCTAACCCTATTTTAAAGCCACCTACGTTGGTGGCCATGACTGCCTCCTATGGGAGCAAGTTCCTTAGTTTAACTCTGTGCTGCATGAAGAAATATTTTCTTTTATCTGCATTCAGCTTCATTGGGTGTCATACACAGGGTCCAGCAGCAGCAGCGACAACAACAACCCACCCCCCACAGCCAGCTCCAAACAAATCCTTTACTTACCCACCACATTTCAGACCCAAAGCCAGCAGTGCAGATTTCAGCCTGTCCAGTCCAAGGGAGGCCAATTCCTGTGGAAGAAGCACAAATGCACAGAGCTGACATGACTTGGCTGTAAGTTAACCATCTCCTTTCCCTTGTTTGGCCGGGCAATGGGTAGCAAGAACCTAGCCAAAGTCCCTGCACACCACAGAAAACAAAGGCGGCGGCGGCAGCAGCAGCAGCAACTGTTCTGGAAAGCTCGGAAGCTGCCTTATACAGAGGCAGATCACTGGTCCATCTAGCTCAGTATCGTCTACACTGACTAGCAGCAATGGTTCCCCAGGGTTTGAGGCAGAGAGTATTTCCCAGCCCTAAACAGAGATGTCACTGGGGATCAAACTTGGCACCTTCTGCATGCAAAGTAGGTGTTCTGCCTCTGAGCTGCAGCCCTTCCCCTCCTGCTCCCTTCCCAGCACCAACAAGACAGGCAAACAAACCTCCCAGGAAGAAAAGGCTGACAGGTCCAGGTGGGCCCCAGCATGGGTGAGGGCGCTGCTGGTCTCTTTCTGCCAAGAGACAACAAGAGGGTTAGTGGCTCAAGATCCCCCCCAAAACACAGTCCAGAGCTTTGGTGGCCAAATACTTAGAGCTCCTAAGGTGGTTCAAGGAGCCTGTCAGCAGAGACCTGCTCCATGGGACCATGATCTTGCCAAACCTCCAGCTCCCACCCCATCCTGGGCACTGCTTACCGGCCAACCAGGGAAAGTGCCGTTCTCCCACTTCTTCTCAAATTCTGCCTGGATTTTGCCAAACAGCTCGTTCTGGTCCAGCAATGGCTTCACTCGGTCTGTATAATCCTGCAGGTATTCCAGGAGCATCTCCAGGTACCTGTAACAATCACCAAGGGAAGAGAGGGAGGAGGTGACAGCCTCATAATCAAACAATGCTCCTCACCCCGTTGCGAGGAGCCAGCCAACAGAGATCCTACACAGAAAGATGCCAAACAAGGTTTATGGTTCTTTCGGCTTGTTACTAAGCCCACGTGGGTGACAGAGAAAATCTGGTCACAATGGATTTTGGGGGGCATAAAACAACTTGAATGGCTTTAAAACTTTTGGAGCAGAACACACAAAATAGCCCAGACTGATAAAGATACATTAGAGGCTTTGGAAGAGTTTAATGTCTGTTCTCTTCCTCCCCCCGGCCCAAAAGTTCTGAGCTCTCACCTCCTGTATTCAGCATTTTTCCTTTCCTTAGGAATGTCAAAAAGCTGGTCAAAAGTGGACAGGTATGTGATATAATCCAATTTCTGCAGAGGACAGGGGAAAAGAGATAATTAACTGTGACTTCATGCAAGATCCCAATGCAGGCACTGAATCGTTTCTTGGATAATCCCTACTCCCTGCTGCTCACCCCCTTAGCTCCATTCCATTAGGCAGAAAAGGGAGACAGAAAGGCAAGCTCTGTTGGTTCAGCTGGGACCATCTGCCTCCATTTTGCTCTTCCCAGAACTGTCTCCCTGGTTATTAAATATTTCTGAAGCTATGAAGAATTAGTGCTTGAACACTTGTTGCTTGTTCCTTCTCCAATCCTCTTTCCTTCTGTTTGCACTCTAATGCATGCTATACTTGGTGAGCAGGGCCATTTGGGTATAGAACAGAGGACAAGAGATGCTTCCAAATCCTAGACCAGTGTTTCCCAACCGGTGTTCCGCGGCACACTAGTGTGCCGCGAGATGTTGCCTGGTGTGCCGCGAGATGTTGCCTGGAGGGAGGCGGGCGAATCCAAAAAAGGTTGGGAAACACTGGTTTCTCTTTCAAAAAGGAAACGTGGGTTAAAGCGGCGATGCCGCCTCCCACTCACTTTCCTGCTCTGGCTTCCCTAACAGTTTTCCGAGTTGCGTCACTGGATCCAGCCCCCTTTTCCACATGTGACACGGGGCTGGAGGGAGGGAAAGAGGGCTTTACGTCGCGCACAAAGGCAGCCTCCTAGAAGCGCTCTGGGCCGGCGCCGTTTCGCCGAAGGCGCCGGAGGACCCCCACCCTCAGCTCCTTCAGAAAGGAAGCCCCGCCCCTCGGCTCCCTACGCCGCCAGGCAGTTCAGCTGACTGAGGAGGACGTTCTGTGGCGGCGGCCGCCGCACAACCACCGCAGTTGCTGGCAGCGTCCGCAGCGCAATAAGTAACAGCGCCTGGTGCTGCCAACTCTTTCTCTCTCTCTCCCGCCCCGCCCCCAAGCTCTTGCGCGCCCCGCGTCAACATCGCCGCGCGCAGCTTCCCGAGCTCGAGGCCAGCCGCTGCACACACGCGCCGGCTCGTCATCGGCTCCGGTTGTTGCCTTTCTCCACCGAGGTCGGTGGACCCCGAGCCTAGGCTTCCTTCCCGCACCCCGCTTTCCGAAGACCGCACACCAGTTGGGCCAGTACATATTCCCCTCCCGTGACTGGAGCGGAATAGCCCTTTCTCTTCTTCCCCAACCCTTGTCGTTGGAGGAGTCCCTCAGTCCCTCGCTTTGCTGCCTCCCCCCCCCCCAAAGCTTGGAGGTTCCCCAGCAAGGGGGAGGGAAAAAATTGAAAGTTACACTTTCGTGCGTCCCTCCCAGCGTGACCCTGCGCGCTGACGTCATGGGGCTGTAATGGTGGTGTGCCTCGAGATTTTTTTCATCAAACAAGTGTGCCTTTGCCCAAAAAAGGTTGGGAAACACTGTCCTAGACAACCTGGTTGGAAATCTCACCTCTGAGGACTTGAGGTTAATGTACTTGAGATAACAGTCATGCAGGTCCAAGTAGCGGCCATATCCTTCTTCATCAGTGAATTCCACAAGGTCTGCAGAAAACAAATAGAGACAGACAACTCAGAACTGGCATAATGAGGAAGAGAACTGACTCCCCAGGCCAAGAACAAAGAGCATTTCCTCTAGCTTGGCTACAGTGCAGATGAAGACAAGCAAGAAGCAATCTTGCAGCAATAGGCCCTCTGCCCATTTGTTCCAACTATCTGGAATGTGTAATGGGCATCAGAATAGGAGGCCAAGTAAGGGGTTATGCCAGACAGGTTAGATTTAAAACTTACTCTGAGCCTCTTCACTGGGATTCTCCCGAGCCTTCAAGAGCTCCTCAAACTCCACCGACATCGGCACACAAATCTACAAGGGACAGATTACTACAGGTGTTTAGGATTAATAGGCCAGGTAATGAACAGGTAATAAATGCAGTGATACCTGATCCAAAATACATTAGACCTTATGCTAGTAGTTAGACAAGACACGAAGGAAAGAAATAAGTTTGCAAGAGACAACAGAAGACAAAGGGAACAGACACATTACAACAGTGGTTCCCTAAGTGAGTATTATCACCTCCTGGGGTGGAGTGGGGTTACTGCAGATGTGCTTCTACAAGCATGTTTTTCGCTTATTTATGATTGACCAGGATAGAGCCTAGAATGAAACACTTCCTTCACTTCTTACTGCTTATTTCTTTTACTCATATCACTTTTGAAGCAATTTCTGATTGATATCCTGCACTATTGACAATGGTTAAAAAACTCCTTGTTGCATTTCCAACATCATATTTGGTGGAATGTGATTTTGGTGTAGTCATCCAACTTCTCTCCAAGCAAAGAAATAAGCTCTTACAAAACATGGAGATTTCAGGCTCCTGCAAAGTGACTTTAAACCAGACATTGGGAAACAGATTTCACTTTATCAAGTCTGTCCATCACATTACAAATTTACTGAATAGTAAAGTAGTTACTAAATGTGGTAATTAATAATCTTGCTAAATAACTATCAGACTTTGAAAAGCAAGTATTACTGGATCAAGTTCATCAATTCTGTTGAATTAATTAAGATAAATAGTTTTAATTGGATTTTGAATAAGCATGCAATTAATTGTTACTGTTTTGCATTTTATTGTGGTATTATCTTCTTTAGTGAGTTGTGCAAACCACTATTCTGAATAATGCTTTTTGTAGGGCAAGGAGGCACTGGAGGTGAATTTATGGAACCAAGGCGGAATTAGCATGAAAAAGTTTGGGAACCACTGCACTACCAAATTTTGGGAGGCAGACAAGGAGAGAAGTTGAACAACTGCCAAAAGGTTTTGGGAAGAAAAGCAGTGTGTATTTGGTGCATAAAAGGTCAGCATGAAAAGAGGTAGTGGAGATTGCTTCCTGTATGCATCTTTCCATACTAGAAGCAAAGTTCAAACTAGAAAATATAGAATATAGGCTACAACACAGGCAGTCAAGTCACTTTCACAATACCAGAAGCAACCGTGAAATCCCAGGGTCTTCAGACCAAGTAGGGCAACTAGTCAGTGGTGCTACTTCTTAAGGATTCATTACACACACACACACAACCTCACCTCATTTGGGTGTTTCCGATGGAACTCTTTAATCTGCTTCAAACGATTGTAGAACTCGGCAAACTCATTGGGCCCTGAAATGGCACTGAGTTCTTCCTTCCGCAACCTATAGAAAACAGGAGGAGGAAGCCTTTTCAGATTGGCTAGCAGGATTGCTTGCAGAAGGAGAAAGAAATAAGGGATCTGGCCTGATTGGTGCTTTCTGGATTTTAAGTGCTCCCCCTCCCTTCCAGTACCCATTCAACTGGAGGCCCCCACCAGGTCCTGCCAGCTCAAAGTCTGCTGCCCCCTCCCCAAAGAAACTGCCAGGGAGGAAGACCCTTCTTACCCGTCTTTGTCGTCGTACAAGTCTCTCAAGTTGCCGCTCACTTCCATGTATCTCTGGAAGGAAAAGAAGGGCAAGGCCCAGGAGTCAGCCATAACAGCTCTGGTGGCAGCAGCAGCCTCCCCAAGCTAGAAGGGGCTGGGCTTCATGGTAAAACGGCAGCCTTGCACCATCAGCTGTCCCTTCTGCCTCTCTGGTTGTCTTGAGGCACTTGCTGCTCCTGCATCTTGTGTCACTGAATTATGCCTCCTACTTGCTTTCCAAGTTTTCTTAGTGCCACCTATGCCAATGTAACATCATTTGCTACAGGGGAGAGTCTGCTGGAACCATCAAGAGGCACCAGCCTTGTCCCCTCCCAGCCCCACCTGGAACCCTTATAAGGCAAAGATGGTGACTTAAGCATTCTTATCTCTTCTTAACGTTTGTTTTAGGGAATGCTCTTTGCCTTTTTGGCAGGAGCGTGGATATGTTCAGTTTTCAATCCTGCTGGAATCCTTCAGATATGTTATCATTTGCATTTGCGTTGTTTTGGACTTGCTTTCTTGCATTTGTATATACCCGTTTGTTCTGGGCAGCCGCCTTGGAAGCCTTCTTAGTTGAAAGGCGGCATATGAATAAACAGTAAGGTAACGCCCCCCCCCCAAGACAAGGCCCGGCCTACTCACATCCTGCATGGCCCGCGTGCGGTGGTCCGAGTTGATCTGGTCTCGAAGCTGCTTAGAGGGAGAGAGAGAGACAAAGAGGGATGAGGGGGTGCGGGTCAATCGCGGGTGTGGGGCGATGCGGGGCCGGCGCCACCAGCCTCCCCTTCCCCCTCCTCACCGTGGACTTCCGCGTGAGCATCTCCTTGACCATGACATCCATCAGCCGCTCGCGCTCCTCGTGGTAGCGGCGCTGCTGCTCCAGGATAGTCTCCATGGCGGTGGCGGCAGCAGTAGCGGAGGAGGAGGCCGGTATTACGACTCGAGTCCCGCTCGGCGGGACCGGAAGTGGCGAACCCTCAAAACCGGAAGCCACCCTTCCAGCGGTCCCTCGCTGTTCCTTCCCCGGTGCAGGAGAGTTCCGGCGGAAACACTATGGCTATAGCTATGGGAGTCGGTGCGGGATGTGCAGAGGCGGATGGGGCTGCTCGGGGTTGGCGAGGGTGGGGGACGAACCGTCGCACCGCCCCTTCATCCGCGAGCGACATTAACCCTTGCAGAGCCGGGGGGTGAGGGGACGAGGATCGTGCCCAGTTTTCTGACCATTCCGACACGCGAATGTCTCGTGAGAATGGAGCAAACTGTATCCCCGCGGGCATGGGGCTGGAGGCTGAGAGTCGCCCATTGTTTTTATTTTTAAAGAGATGGCTGTTTCGGCTCCTGCTGGCCCCGGAAGAAGCCCCCGTTGGGCCAGACGTGATAAAGGAGACACGTGTGTGTGTTTGTGTGTTTTGGGGGCGCCTGATTAAGTGATGAGACAGGAAGCTCTTTGTGGGGGTACCCCACTCCCCTATTTGCTGCGTGGCGATTGCTGGCGCCCAACGGGCCAGGAGCCTTTCAGGGCCACCCTGCCGGAGGACCTTCCCTTGCAGCCGGTGGGGATGGGGTGTGCCCCTCAAATCAAGCTGTGCCCCGTCCTGGGCTGGTTGGAACACGGAGGGAAGTAGCGTCTTGGATTCGGCTATTGCCTTCAGTGGGAGATCCATGACTTTCCCCATCCCCAGCTGTCGGGCGAAGCTACCCTGTCCATCGATGTAGCAACCCCTGGCGGAGGACGGGGATGCGCGCGAGCAATACAGAACTCGTGATCGCTCAAAGTTGCCCTCCAACTTTGTGCCACAGTAGCAGTGCCTTTTCTTCCTGATAACTTGTAAATGTCAGATACTTGCCTTATAGCAGGCACGTCCAACAGGTAGATCGTGATCTAGTGGTAGATCACTAGACGTCTGTGGTAGATCACTGGCTCCCCCCAAAGAAGCTCAACAACTTTGTCTCCCCTAAAAAAAGCTCAATATTACTGCCTTGCGCCCCCCAAAAGGGGGATTTCCTCCTCCCTAAAAAAACTTTGACCTGAACCCCCAAAAAGGGGGTAGATCACTGCAAGTTTTTAATTCTGTGAGTAGATCGCAGTCTCTTGGGAATTGGCCACCCCTGCCTTATAGCAAGGAACATTATTTTATTTTATTTTTAGTCTGAGAGCTGCATATACGTGCCCCATTCCTGGGCACTTATTGCTCACCCATATTTCTTCAATGAGTGTGAAAGCAGCAGGGGGCATTTTGACCGTGAAGCTGAACTGGCTCATTCCCTGTACCCCACAAAATGGCAAATTGGTCCCTTCCCCCTCCTGGTAATGTTCTGACTAGGTTGCTTTTCTGACAAAAAGGGGCTGCAGGGGTGTTTATAGAGAGGGGGCTCAAGGGAGCCAGGGAACATCCCACACTTGTTTGTCCTGGAAGTAATAAATAGGATCGACACATAAATTGTGTCCCATAAATAGGGACACAAAAGCTTGGGGGGGGGACAAAGTTGTTGAGTGAGGGCAGGCTGTAAATTTGTACAATATTAATTATTAAATTCAAAAGGGATCCAAACCCTACAAAATAAACTTTCTGAACATTTCATTATTATGGTGGGGGAATAGCTGGAAGATCACCGTTAGAGGGCTCAGAGGCTCCTGGACTCTCCACTGGAACTCTCTTTGCATAAGCTTTCTTCTCTTCGAAATGAAGGCCAAACCACCCATCACTATAATGATAAAAAGCACAGTCACTCCCAATCGTAACTCTCACCAACTTCCTGCTGAAACAAGGTGCCGTCTGCAGCAAACCAACAACCTACTCTTGTCCCCTCCCTTTGCTACATATGAGTAACAGTGTTAGAAACTGAGATAAGAAAGCTAGGAGCTGAATGGCACCTTAAACCTAGGTTATGGGCACACTTTTTTTAATAACAAGAATACAAAGCTGAAAATGAATAATGCAGTTAAAATATTATGTTCATTTTTCACATGGTGTGGTCCTTCCCTTGCCCATCCCCCTAATATTCTTAAGAGGGTCTCTCCTCCAGTCTTCAGGATGATGCCGCCCAGCCATGAGAGTGACTGGCCAAACACACCTTTCAAGGATCACTCCCCCACCCTGTAAGTTGCAAGAGGACAGGGTGTGTGGGTACACACACAGTCACTGCCGTCTCCCCTCCCCTCCTAACTTGGGGCGGGAGTGGGAGAGGCTAAGTCATGAGCACAGCATTGTACTCAGGTGGCACAATCTCCCTTCTCTCCCACTTTACACACATTTAACAGTATGCTGGCTCAGGAACTGTGTGCTCCGGTTGCAATTCCTCCCTTCTGTGTGTCCAGCAGGGAGGTTCACCCCATTACCTGCAGAAGTGGCTGAGATGCTCCTGCATTGGGTTTAACTCTTTGCTCTGTCTTTGGCAACCCACATGACAGTTAAAGCAACATGTTAAGGCATTCCTAGTATTGTTTGTAGTGGAAACACATTAATCCACTGCCCCAGGCTCAGATGCTCTCCTGGGATTCTTGATTGGGGCTCAGCAGCTTCATTCCTGTGTCTTTGCTGCTCAGAATCACCTCCATCCTGGATGCTGCTAAATAAAGGCTGTGAACTTGCATATTTGTTGATAGGGCATGATAGAGAGGGATTGGAGTCTGAAGGGCTCAGGCACTGTTAGGGGGCAGACGGACGCCCCACCCCATCTCTTGACCTATTCCCCTCTTTTAAAAACTTCATTTAAAAAACCCAAGTTTTC
Organism: Podarcis liolepis; assembly: GCF_965112155.1. Lineage (NCBI taxonomy): Eukaryota > Metazoa > Chordata > Lepidosauria > Squamata > Lacertidae > Podarcis > Podarcis liolepis. The sequence goes on along the minus strand of NC_139561.1, from coordinate 58,236,277 downwards.
TTCCAGGGTGGCTGGGTGAATTGCAAAACACAATGCAGGTGAAACCACAACCACCCACCTTAATTTGCCCAGAGGCTGTGGCTGCAGAGACCGATGTGGGGGAGACATGTTTTGTTGCAGCTGGGGCAGATGAAGGTGTCCAGTTGTGCTGCTGCAGATGCACCATGGTGATATTCAAAGATGTGGGTGTAACGGGTCTGTACCCCAGTCCTTTAAATACTATGGGTTACTTCCTGCTCTCCCCTCTCAGGTTCCCTGCAGGCTTCTCAAATCACTTATGGGAAGCAATGAAGAGTCATGCTGAGATGCTGCCCAGCAGGGCTGGCCAATAGGACAGAAGAGAAAGTGGTCACGGGGTGAGGGGAGAGTGGTGGGCCAAATATAGGAGCCAGAAGGTTGGTCTATACAGTGCTCCCCTGATGTGCTTAGGTACGTATGAATGAAGGGTGGGTGTCCTGGTGTGGGGTCATATCCTGCATGGGAACCTGTGACCCCTGCATGGCAAACACGAGCTCTTCTACCTCTCCAGGGTGCCAGCCCTTCATAATCAGGAGTTAAGGCAGTGGGGCAAGGGGTGGAGTAGCAAAAGCCTCCTTCAGTGCCTGACTCCTGTGTGCTGCTGTGGCTGTTAGGAACCTGCCCTGTGGAGCTGCTGGTATTGTGGCCTTGGTCTTTCTCTTTTGCCCCTGACTCGAGGTCCCCCCCGCCAAGATATGCCAAAAGTGAGTAGGGGGCAGAGGCTCCATCCCCAGCTCCCCAGACAAGTGCCCAACAGGAGGCATGCTACAGCTGCTGTTGTAGGGTCTCCTGTCCCTCCCATTGGCTCCTTGTCAAAAGACTTTCCTTCCCTGGGTGGGTCTTGAGCCCTTGGCCCAGAAGGACTGTGGGATCCCTGTCCCTTGTTCCCCCTATGTGTGGAGACAGACAGTAGCAGGGTATCAGCTGCAAGGTGGGTCTCTCTGGCAGGTGTGTGTTCCCTATTGTGGTAAGTTCATGTTTGTGTGTTGGCGTCGTCATCATCAGGACCATCCCAGGTTGCCATGCTTTGTTTCTAGGGATGCTGTGAACATTCTTGTCATTTTGTATTGAAAAGAGGACGAGCCCTTTTGGAAAAATGGAAGCGGAGTTTGCAGCGATTCTAGTTCCAACTTGAATCGGAGCAACGAGGATTGGGGGTTGCTAAATCTTTCACGGTTTTTGTTTGTTTGTTTTGTAAAGCAGGAAAGCCCGGCTCGAGGGAATTCAACCCAGAGCAACAAGGAGGGAGGCAGCAGAGGTCTGATGCGACTTATCAGGCTAAGCCCGGGAAGAGCCCGCATTCAGGGTTGACCCAGGAGCATCGGAGCGGGGAATGCTTCTATTTATGTTAGAGTCCACTAGAGTCGTCCCAGTGGATCGGGCGGCCTCAAACGGGACACGGCTGTCCTAAATTGAACTTTACTTTTAGTATAATATGTATAACCACGAGCAATATAAGATCAAAGCCGCAATCCTGTGCATGCTTATTTGGACATGAGCCCCATTTAAATTCGAGGTATAGGGGGGGCTCATTTCCAAAGAAACCCACAGCGGAAGCCTCTTGCGCCTTTGAATTAGCGCACCGGGGCAGTGGAACTGCGGGCTCCGGGACCAGCGATGCCGCCACCCGCCACCGCCTTGGGGCTGCTGTACTCTATGCTGCGTTTGCTGCTGTTCCAGGTCAGGGCAGGCACCGTCGGGCCAGGGGAGCCGCCTTGATCCAGTCCCGGGGCAGGATCAAGAGGACGGACGCCCGGCGATGACTGCTGCTGTTGGCCGGCCGGCCGGGGGCAGCCTGCCCCGCGCCCAGGAAGAAGCCGGGCCAAGCCGCGGAGAGGAGGCCTCTGGGCCGGCGGCAGGGGGCTCCTGCTGGGCGGGCCCTTTGGCGGCGACGGCGGCCCCCTCCCCTCCCTAGTGGGCAGCGGCGGCGGCGGCTCCGGCTCCGCCCCGCGAGGGCAGGCCAGGGAAGCAGGCGCGGCCGCCGCCACTTCGACTCGGGCAGGCGGAGAGAGGGACAAGCCGAGCGCCTCTGGCGAAGCCGCGGCTGGACAGGGCGCAGCAGGTGGGCGCGGCGGCGGCTGGAGGGAGCGAGGCGGGGGGCGAGGGGTGGTGGCACCGCCTCGGCTTTGTTTCCCGGCGCTCTCACCCTGGCCGGCTCCGCGTGGCGAGCGCCTGCCAGCGGGAGCAGCCGGAGTAGGACACGGCGAACCGGCGCGCGACTCATCGGCTGCCTGCGCGACGGAAGAAGGCGTCCTTTTTTTCGGGTGCGCGCGCGCAAAAAGAGCTCAGACCCGTTTCTACCTCCCCCACGCCGGGCGCGGGCTGAGACCCTTTTGACCCCCGGGCAAGCGGGTCCCCTCACCGGTCCCGGGAGGCAGCGAAAGTTTGCCCGCAGAGGAACGCGCCTTGGAACTCCCCCCCCCTCGACGGCAAAGGCGGAGCTGCCGCTGCGTCCGGACGCGGTTGCCGGGGGGCTTGAAAACCGAGCTTGGCGGAGGGAGGCGTCCCCTCCCCGGCTTCGCGGTTAGAAGCGCGCTGTGCAGCCTCGCCCAGGTAGGGCAGAGGGGGTGGGGAGGACCTCCCCGTCCTGTGCAGCTTCCGACGCGCGGAGACAAAGCGCGCCGGCCCAGCAACGCCGGGGAGGGGGGCAACAAAACAGGCCCAGGGGTCTCCACGTCTCCGGAAGCCCTTTTCCCACCTCCACTCTTCACGTCGGAAGCAAATGTGTGAATGAGCGCCGTGTGGGTTAGAGGATGCGGGAGAAATCTCGTGGCAGGAGAATTTGCGGAAAGTTGGAATAATACCTGGGGATTCCATAGCGCTTTGGCAGGGGGTGTCCCCCCGTTTAGTACCTGAGGCAGGAAGCCCAAATGGCGCTGACTCGTCCCTGCCGATGGTTATCACAGAAAACTCCGACGACCACTAAGAGTTTTGTGCTAAACAGCTGGCCTGGGGGTGCCCTGCAAAGGTTCCCCAAAATCTGCCGCTTGGGGCAGCCTGACCCTGTTTAATGGTAGGGTATGCCTGCCTTCAACATTCTCCAAGGTTTTGAGAGTAAGACCAAGTTATAAAGACAAGAAATCCCTTGCTTCCCGCAAGACCCCTTCCATTCTGATCTGTTTTCCACTCCGTGTCTTGTGAGTGGCAAAGACCAGTTGAGAGCTGAGCTTGGGGGTCCGGGTTACACCCCCCCCCCCGCCAGCTGCTGCATGTGGCTGTGTCCATCTTCAACACCAGCCCCATGTTGTTTGGATGTGTTACAGGATTTGCAGGGTGGGGGAGCTCATACCCTCAGGTTCAGGTTGCTGCTTCGTGTGTTATGAATCTCCTCCCCCAAGAGAGGATTTTCTTCATGTGAGTGCTGAACCCTCAACTGGGAGCTCTGGACGCTCGAAAGAATTTTTGGAGAGGGGGTTATATGGGGAAATGAGCACAGCCAGATGTCCCTTCAGTTTTGGATAGGCTGACAGTTTTGGTCAATGAGACAGAATGATTCAGTCAGGTTCTCTTCCATCCCAGTGCAGACCCTGTCCCAAATGGGTGTGCCCTAAATATGACCATGCTCTAATTGGCAATCTTGGGAATGTAGGTGCTCCAATTACAGGGTTCAGAGGAGACAGCACAGCGAATATGGCAAATAAGTTTTGTGCAGGCAGGGGAGCCAGCGGTGGCCACAAGGGTCCCACAGTTGACTTGGCATAAGATATTGAGTTGAAGCATCAGGCTTCTTGATTGTAAATGTCTTAACTAACATTCCCACCCACCCACAACATTTGTAAACGGATTCATTCCAGCTCCTTTGTTTTTATGGCTACTGGCTTAAATGAACTCCCTGTGAACAGATGCTTTGTGCATTGTTTTTTGAAAAAGTGTGCTGGGAATCAAGTTTCCAGGATTTCCAGATTCATTCCACTGCCACCATGCTCTTTTACCCTGCCTTCCATGTTTGCTTTTCCTGCGGAAAGGGGAAGCCTGCCCTCTCTTCCTGCTGCTGCTGCTGCTGCGGGTGTCTCTGGGCTGTCCAGCTGTGGACAGTTCAGGGCTGGAGGAAAGGAAGGATGTGTTGTTGTTGTTCACAAGGAAATCCACTTTTCTGAGTTTGTGTTGTGCCCCAAGGTGACTGGGCTCATCTCTGAAGCACATGGGGACACCTTTTCATCTTGAGTCAGCAGGGTGGCTGAGTAATATATTTCCTACATGGTTTTCTTAAATTAAAATATTTCATCCAAATGGCTTCCAACGTAGTTTAGTGTGTGTGTGTGTGTGTGTGTAGGTGTAGGTATTCATACCAAATGCAATGCAGTAAAAGCAACTGCCTTTGCACAAACAAGAAACTGATAGGAAATATGAAGCCTTGAGCCACCGGGCTGCCTCCTGACTTTAAATGTTCGGAGATTCAGACAAAAGGAAGTCCTTCCTTGCTCAGTGCATAGTTATATTATAGCATTCACTACCACAAGCTCTAGTGATGGTCACCAACTTGGATGGCTTTATAAGGTAATTAGATTAGTTCAGGGAGGATAAAGCTATGTTCTCCCTTTGCCTCTGAAGTTGTTGGGAATTGTAGGTGGGGAGAGTAGATGTTACACTCAAGTCCTGCTTGTAGGCTTCCTATAGGCATCTGGTTAGTTTGCAGTGTTTCTCAAACTTGGGTTTCCAGCTGTTGTTGGACTACAACTCCCATCATTCCTATCTAGCAGGACCAGTGATCAGGGATGATGGGAGTTGTAGTCCTACAACAGCTGGAGACCCAATTTTGAGAAACACTTTGAACCCCACCTTTCCTCCAAGGAGCTCAAGGTGCTGTAGTTCATACTACTCTTTCTCCACATTCTGTCCTCACCACAATCTTGCAAGGTAGGTTTAGGCTGTGAGACCATGACCGGCTGGCCTAAGGTCAACCTGTGAGCTTCATGACCCAGTAGGGATTTGAACCCCTGTCTCCCAGGTCCTAGTCCAACACTTTGCACCACACTGGCTCTCTAGTTGGCTGCTATGAGAACAAGATGCTGGACTAGTTGGGCCTTCAGCCTGATCCAGCTTTAGGGTCTTTCTCACGAGAAGCCACTGCTTTTAGCTTCACACTTGCAAATGCTCCTTGGTGGATTATGACCTCCTTCCATCGAGGGATGCTTTCTATGCCTTTCAAAATCTACTTGAGGATCTCATTCTTGCTCTGCAGCAGAACATGGCAGGAGAAGATCTACTTTAGTAAGGCAGGAAGTTTTCATTTGGGCTGCTTGGCCAAACTCCTCTTGTAGGGCTTCTGATAAGCTTCCAAAGAGCCCAATGTGATTTCACTCTGGTTCAACGCTTGGGTGGCAGGGGAATCTTCCTATGATGTGTGAATACTCTCATCTCTTGTTTGCTTAAAAGCAGCTGAAGCAAACTGTAAAATGGGTGTGCATGCCACCTAAGTTGCCCTCCTCTTGGTCTAGAACTGGAGACCTTGTCCCGGACTCCTCTCTTGTTATGGCAGCACTGAGCATAAGGGACAGGTCTGTTTAGCTAAATGGGCGGCGTTTTAAGGAGCTGACAAACATGGGTGTTGCTGGCTCAAACCTGGCCTGCCCTCACAAGCTTGTGCAACCTGCTGGGTGCTGGGCCTGCAGCTGGAAGCCAACGTGGTCTCTTTGCATAGATGCCTCATCATAGCTAGATTTTGACTCTCCTCTTTCAGTTAGGGGAGGCCGGCTGGGGCTGAACCCTTGGCCATACCCAGCCAGCCTGCGCTTTCTGCGCTGGAGGGCTCCTTGTCATTTTGGGCTAGGCTGGAGGCCGGGCTCCAAGGCTGCTGTTGCATCAGTGTTCTGGGGGCAGCCTTGCCTTACCACGCCAAGAGATCCTCAGACAAAGGAATCCACTGCAGACGATAAGCTGACTAATCTATTTGAGACGGTGCCAGCATCATATTGGAGATGCCAATCTGGCACCTCGTCTGGTGACTCTTCCTCTGCTGCCAAGGCTGTGGTTGCCTTTCCTGGAAGGAGCATCTTTGAGCTTTGGGGCACTCAGAGCCTGCCTTGACCACAGGAGATCCAGCAGGAGATCCACAGGAGATGGTGGTGGCAGTGGCATTTCATGCTCTCTCTCTTTTTTACTAGTATCACTTATCCAAAGACATATAACTGTGAGTTAGATATTTGCACTCTGTAAGGAGAGGCATTTGGAAAAAGGTGAAGCTGCAGATACTGCTATCACCCTGATGCTTAGGGAAATGAGAGATATGAACATATGAAGCTACCTGTTACCAGGTCAGACCATTGGTCCAGCTAGTTCAGTATTGTCTACACTGACTGGCAGCAGTGACTCTCCAAGCTTTCAGGCAGGGGTCTCTCCCAACCTTCCCTGGAGATGACACTGGGGATTGAACCAGAGACCTTCTGCATGCAAAGCAGCTGATCAACCCCAAGCTCTTGAAACTGGTGGCTCTCCAAGGCTGGGAGGCAAGAACTGCTAAGTTTAGGCACCTGGCTCCCAAAGGGGAACCTGATACACAGGGTTTCTGTGCTGAGATGCCCCTTCCCAAGGCAGGGTTTGGATTTTGGCGAGGGTAGCTCCTTCAGTGCTCAACCCTTCTTCATAGGGGGTTGAGTACCAGAACTCCTGGGGGCTTCACGGTTGTGCTTATGCCTCATAGGGACCTCGGGGGCAGGATCCTGGGACTTTCACACATGCTTGTGGGGCAGTCTGGTTGCTGGACAACTACTGAAAGCACAGAAAGAGTAATGTATGTGCAAAAAGGAGGTGCTGTGTGGTATGGAGCACAGCTTAACTATGGGGTTCTCCCAGAACGCCATGTAGGCTTGGTGGTAGGATTGGCACACATTTTGCTGTTTAGCTTTGGAGTGTCAGAATCTGGTGCCTCCGAATCCTATTGAAAACCATTTCTTAGCTGTGTGCTTCATTATTATCACAGTTATGTCCCACCTTTGTTGCAAGGGTCCCAAGGTGGTGTACAAGGTTCTCCCCCTCCTCATGGTATTCCCACGACAACCCTGTGAAGTAGGTGAGGCTGAGAGGGAGTGACTGGCCCAAGGTCACCTAGTGAGCTTCATGGCCAAATGGGGATCCAAACCCTGGTCTCACCCAGCTTGTAGTCTGACACTCTCACCAATACACCATACACTTGGCTGTAGGAACATCTCTTGGCTGTCTAAAGCACCACATTTGATTCCCTGCAGGAGACACTGGACCCTTTCAGTCCAGAATTCAAAAGATTCCTATAAATAGAGGCTGAGAGGCAGTGACTGACCCAAGGGTCACCCAATGACCTTCATTGCCAAGTGGGGAATTGAACTCTAGGCTCCCAGGGCCTAGTCTGACATTCTGACCACAACACCTTGTTTCACGGCATTGCTTAAGTGGGACACAGCGATTCTGCACAAGACGTAGAGAGGGCTGTCCAGTTGAGGGGCAGGGACATGCTTTAGGTGGTTTTGGGGTTCTGCATCCTGTTTCTCCCCACATGGGAAGCCCTCCGCAAGTCTGCTGGAATAAGGCAGTGGATGTGGGGCTTCCTGTTGTGGGAAATGTGTGAGGCGGAAGAAGCAGAGTGCAGACCCAGCCTCTGTTGGCTTCCTCATTTTTACTAATATTTATTTGTTCAGCTCTTAAAGGGACTCATGCTCAGTGACTCATTACAGAGGAGGCTGGAGGTGACTGGGAGGAAGGTCCCAGCTCTGCTGGGCTGCTGCTGCTTGCAGGCATTCAAAGAGCAGCAAAATACCTCTTCACGTAGCGCACTTCAGTGCAATCCACTCCTACTTGTTGTGATGGACACCATTATGGATGGCTTTGGAAGAGGATTAGACAAAGGCTATTGATTCCCAGTTGCCACAATGGCCGTGCTCTGCCTCTGAATGCCAATTGCTGGTAATCACAGGTCTCAGATCCTGCTTGTGGGCTTCCCATTGGGGCATCTGATTGGCTGCTGAGAGAACCTGCTGATCTGTTAGAGGGGCCTTTGCAGCTGCAGGGCTTTTTTGTGTTCTCATGTTAAAGACAAATGAATGACTTGTTTTATTTATTCCTTTATTATTATTTTATTATTGCATTAATATCCCACCTTTTCCCCACTGAGCTTACCTGCTTCTCTTCCCTGTTCTTATTTAATCTCCACAACAGCCCTGTGAGGTAGGCTAGGCTGAGAGCCTGTGACTGGTCCCCAAGGTCACCCAGCGACCTTCATGGCCAGGTGGGGATTTGAACCCTGGTGTCACCCGTCATAGGCCGACACCCTCACCACTGCATCACAGACTTGACTTGGCTGTAGAAACATCTCTCAGCTGTCTATCATCTTTGCAGGCACACTCCTTTTCTACTAAAATGCCATATTTGATTCCCTGCAGCAGGAGACACTGGACCCTTCCAGTCCAGTCCAGAACTCAAAAAATTCTGGTCAGTGGTGTTTCTGCCCAGCAGCACTTGGGCCGGCCAGACAGACTTGCTTCTTCTCGGTGCCCAGTGTTTTCTGAAAACCAGAACCCAGCTTGCACTCAGTTTGCCACAAACAAGCTCTCCCGCCTGCCTGCCACCCTTCTATGGTAAGAGGGGAAATTGCTTGCTCAATCAGCCCCCCAGCAAGAGGTTGTGGCACAGGAAATGCAAGCAGCTTGGAATCCCAGCAGAGGGATCTGCAAAAACCTCCCCTCCCCACCCCAGCATCCTGGCCTCTCTCCCCATGGAGTGCCCTTCATTGCCAAGCTGGGGCCAAGCAGCTGCCTCTGATGACAGATTCAGTGGGGCTTCCATTGTTGCACAGCCAGGATTTTCCTCTCTCTTGGCTTTCATAGCTGCAAATATGTCCAGTTGCAGCAAAGAGGAACCAGTGAAGGTGGAGTGAGTGTTGATGCCTCATAGCTGGAAAGGATGGTAGTTCTCTCATTGCTAACCATCACCCTGCCTGTCTTTACAAGGCCATCTGGCAGCGTGTCCCACCCCAGGAGCTTGGGATGACCATACTGCCCACTCTTTCCATGGGGCTCAGTCTCAGTGCCATCTGTGTTCAGTGCCAGGGCCCAGCCTGCACATGGGTGCTCCTGTGGGCATGCAGGACATCCTTTGTCTGGATCGTGCTCTATAACTTGTAGCGTGAACAATCCCCACATAATCCAGATTTCCAATAGGTAGTGGAATTCCCAGACATAGGCAGGCTGGCTTGAGCCAACAGCATTCCCCACCTCCTTTAAAACTTAAGCAGGACCTCTGGGAAGTGGGCACACTTCAGACTTGTCAGATCTCCTTGTTCTTTTTACTAGAACTCCAAGATCTGCCAACCAGAGCCGGGTGCAAAGACACCGAATTAACACACTGGATTCCTCGGAGAACATTCTGAGCCCAGGAATTTGCTTTCAGTCCTAGAACTAAATTGAGCTCATTGTCCTTTCTCGGGTCTGTCTCTCTCACATACATCCAGCCCTGCCTACTCTAGGTAGTCTTCTCTTCACCAGGCTAAACAGTCCCAACTCCCTCAACTGTTCGTCTTCAAGCTTTATTTCCAAACCCTTGATTATCTTGGTTGCCCTCCTCTGCAAACACTCCACCTTGTCAATATCCTTGTGGTGCCCAGAAGTGGACACAGGCCTCCAGGGGGTGGTCTGACCATGGCAGAAAAGCAGCTCTTTCCTTCTTTATTGGCTGCTCCTCCTGTGGGAAGAAGCTGCCTTCCTTGTGTAACTGATTGGGGAGACATCCGAAAGGGTTAAATGTCTCTGAGCACTAGGAAATCATTAACGAAGGTGGATCCAGGAGAGGGGGGGGTTCCTCTCTGGAGCTACGTGTCTGGCTGGGCTCACCCTGCCTGCACCTGAGTGATGATGGAGCCATAGGAGTCTTGCTGAGGACAGGCTCTGTCTCTGCTTCTGGTGTGTTTCAGTAGAAGCTCTTCTGCTGAGAGCAGCTCCTTCTGGAGGAAAAAGGGCATGTTGGGGCAGCTCAGGATTGTCCAGGTCTGCTGTGCTGCCCCAGCATACTGCTGTCTTTGGGGAACGAGGCTCCGTAAGGTGGCTGGGGCTGGATCTCCCCTGTGCTCGCCTTTCAAAGTGATGGGCAGCTCTGCTGCAATCTGGAGGTCATGTAAGGGGCCATGCTGGCTGGTTTTTCTCTGCACCTGGGAAGGTCAAAGGTGCCTCCTGAAGGGCTGCCTGAATTTATGTTCAGGGTTGAAACAGCCACTTTGGGAAATGACTTCAGTGTTCCTATTTGGCCATTGAATTTCATATGGAGGGTTCACAGTGTCCCTAAGAGGAATAGTGGCCAGGATTTCTTGCAGGGCCTGAAAAGCTTGGAGCGTCTGTGACCCTGGACAGCTCCTCAAGCTGGCCCTAGCCTCAGGCCCATGGCCCTTGGGGAGCCCCTCCTGGCTTCACCCAGTGCATGCCAAGGCCCGCTCTGAGACCCCTAGGTTATCTTTGACTGGCAATTATTCAGGCTAGTGAGGCGGCCACAACATCCACCCCTTTCTCCCCCCGCAGTTTGACTCAGCAGCCTGGAATGTTCCTTCTCCAGCTCTCCTCCAAGGAACCATCACTCCTCCTTCCTCCCAGGAGACATCCTGGGTTCACAGGGATGGGGCATCTTTCATCCAAAGAAAGCTCCTCGTTGGGAGGTCCCCATCTGGCCCCAGAGGGTTTCCTGGTACAGCAAGGCTGTTGCTGCTCTGTTTTTCTCCCGGAAACAGGGGCTGCTTTGGGGTTTTTCCAGCCAAGCCAGGAGCTGCAAGCATTGCCCTCTGCCCTGTTTCTATAGGCCATTCCACCCATCCATCAGTTTTGGAAGCTCCTAAGCCCCTGAGAGAGCCCCTTCATGAGAGATTTGGCGGTGGAAGTCCAAATAGCTCTCTGGGCTGCTCCCAGCCTTTATTGCCTGGTCCCCTGATGGCAATTGGGGCTCGGCCCTGCCTGGAATTTGGACTTGTTCCAGGCATTTTCCATGCTGTGCAACAGAGGGGCCTGCTGGATGCCCTGGGTGAGGCGTGCTCTTTCTCTCTGCGTGTGACATCAGACACACCCTTTGGTGTTTGTGCGCACATGTCTGCAGAACAGAGTTGAATCTCATGAAAACCCTTTTTGACTCTCACAGCAGCCCCTGGGAATCATAGCTGTGTGAGGATGCTGGGAATGTTTTTACTCAATCTCCAGCCTCTCTGCAGAACTGGGTATCCCCAGAAGGAAAGTTTTGAGAGGCTTCAAAGAGATCCAAATCTGTACTTCTGAAAAAGAGAGGAAAAACCTCTGTATAGCTTGGAAAACCTTCATGCTGCACTTGACAAAGTGTTTCTGGATGTTTGGACTGAGAGGTTCAAGGGACCTTTTTTATTGCATTGGTCCCTTGGGCTCCTTCACTCAACCCAGCACCCCTGCCCGGATACCGTTTCGGACCTGTGTCTTCTGCACCCATTTCTCAGCATGTCATGGGAGGGTTTGTAGTGAGAAATGGAGGCTTCTCCACTGCACAGAGGGTGCCTCTATGCAGCTTGAGTGTAATGTGTCGGCAGCTGCTTTTTGGGGACTCCATCCTTCTAAAGCTGCCCAGGAAAGAAAGTTTTCTGGCCTCCCAACTGGGTGGCTTAACCTTCTGGGGCTGCAGCACCTCCTGCAAGCTCCACATTTATCTGGGGCGACTGATCCATCTCAGCACCTTCGCAGCCTGGCAGGTGGGTGTTGGTGGCATTAGCCCTCCCAGGACACCCTCCCTGCCACTCTGCTTTCTAGCTACAGACTTGAGCCAAGAGCAGTTGCTGCCTCCAGGTCTCTAATCTCTCTCCACCACCCCCACCACACACACACACTTTCATTGAATGTTTGGCATCTCCCAGACTAAAAATACAACTCCAGAGGCAGCTCTTGAAGAGGGGTCCCCCTTGTGCCCCGTCACGTGGCCGCACAAAATGTCAGAGGCAGCTGACCCCCTCTGTCTTGGTGCGTTCCCAATTTAAGAGCCTGCCCTTTCCCACCTGCTGCTTTCACCATCCTCGGGAGATGCCTCCCTATTCTTTTTTGAGCCTGGATCGTGCAGGGGCAAAAAATAGACCGGAGGATTTTCACATCTGCCTTCCTTGTCAACCTTCAGGCCCCTCCTGCCAGCCCTGAGGTCTCTGCATGGTGTCTGGAGACACGAGGGGCCAAACTCCAGGAGAAATGGGTGGTGTGTGTGTGGGTGGGTGGGGGAAGACCACCTCTGTTTGGTCTGATGTAGGGCTCAGCCACAGTTAGAGAGGCAAGGGACCCCATTCTGGAGTGGGGGGGGGTCTTTGGCCCCCAGCTTTGTTTGTGATGTGTCACCTGCACCTCTCAGGCGCTGCTTGCTCACCTGCTGAGCTGCTGACATTGTGCACCTGGATGACCATTCTCTGGCGCAGCAACCTCCCCCTTGACAAACCCATCAGGACCCTTTTTCATGGGTTTCTTATAGTGCCTTTTGTTTTCAGATGGCCTGAATCTCATCACTTACTGGATATGAATGCCGTCTGCAGCAAAGGGCACTTGGGCATATTTTTCAGCACTTGGAAAGATACATGAGTGGGACTTGATGCTTCCCCCATTGCCTGCTGCATATAACTTAAAAGCAACAAACCGTGGAAAACAAACATGTTCACACTTGGGACTGTGCGCACATGCAGACATGCACACACACACACACACACACACACACACACACACACACCCTAGCTTGGCTTCCAGGGCACATAGAAGGAAGTCCTTCTTCAAGCAGGGCGTAGTTAAAATTATGGAACTTGCTCCTGCAGGAGGCAATGATGGCCACCAACTTGCAAGGCTTTAAAAGAGGATTCGGCTGATTCATGGAGGAGAAGGCCATCCATGGCTACTAGCCACAATGGCTACTCTCCCTTCACAGTTAGAATAAAAATTTTTTTTCTTCCAGTAGCACCTTAAAGACCAACTCAGTTAGTTCTTGGTATGAGCTTTCGTGTGCATGCACACTTCTTCAGATACCAAGAAGTGGTATCTGAAGAAGTGTGCATGCACACGAAAGCTCATACCAAGAACTAACTTAGTTGGTCTTTAAGGTGCTACTGGAAGAAAAAAAAAATTTATTTTGACTATGGGTATCTGAAGAAGTGTGCATGCACACGAAAGCTCATACCAAGAACTAACTTAGTTGGTCTTTAAGGTGCTACTGGAAGAAAAATTTTTTTTATTTTGACTATGGCAGACCAACACGGCTACCTATCTACTTCACAGTTAGAGGCAGCCATGCTTCCAAATACCATTTGCTGGAAACCAAAGGAGCCCTGTGAGTTCTTGTGCTTACATCCTGCTTGAGGACTTTCCATAAGGGCATCTAGTTGGCTACTGTGAGAGGAGGATGCTGGACTAGATGGGCCATTGGTCTGATCCAGCAGCAGACTCTTCTTACGTTTAGGTGAGAAGGCATTCAGAACGTGCATTTGGAGAGGGTGGGCCATGTTCCTTGTCCCTCCTTGTCTCCCTCCCCCCAAAACAATGGGCTTTGCCTTGTTTGTGTGCCAAAGGGGAAATCCAGGCCCCAGGGAGTCCTCCTGCCCAGCTGCATGGAGAGGAGAGCTTCTGCTTCTTCTGCTTCTGCTTTGGGCTGCTGCCTGCCGCCTCCCGCCTGCTGTGTGTGTGTGTATGTGTGTGTGTCTCACTAGCACCACCCAAACCTCCTGCAGCAATGCTCTTAAGCAATCCTAGCGGAGAGCAGGACCTGGCAGCTGGAGGATGCTTACCTCACCCGACAAAAATGCTCTGTTACTCAGAAAATGAAAACTGTCTGAACTTTCTGGGCTGGGAGGAATTGCTGGTGGTATCTGTTTGAACCGCACCACGGCAGAGGTTACAGAGCCTCCGCAAAGGGGTAATTTCGTAGCTTCTCGAGCGCCGTGGAGACTGTGAGCCAGCGACTCCTTGGCTGGGTGTCCGAAGGGACCTCGGCTCATGCTTCAGCCTTCTGCTCGGAGAGGTGCTAGAGGAAACCCAGAAAATGACTCACCAACTGTCAGGAGTCTGTGCTTGACTCGGGTTGCCTCCCAAATACGGGAGCTCCTTTCCAGTTGGAGAGAAGTTGCTTCTGATAGCTGCGTGGGCCAGAGGAACAGCGAAGGTCAAGGCCTTCCAGTGGAAAGCAGACACCGCTATTATGAGCTTGACTGCCATTTGGATGTTGCCTGTGTCTGGGGTGTCATTGAGTGCTCTTGAGAAAAGGAGGGTTGGGTTGCCCAGGGGAAATACCATCCCCACTGGCAATGGGCCCCAACAGGGAATGCCTCCTTCCACATTGCCCTTGTGACAAGGGCATGTCGAGGGGCTTGTGTGTGCTGTGAAAAGGGCTGGTGCCAGTGCTGTGTCCTCTTAACACCTGGTGCAAAAAGTAGGGCATCCGCTAGGGAGGAAGCAAGGAAGCCCTCTTTGAAGCCAGCGGGCGACATGTCCTTTTCAGTTATTTTCATTTTTACAGGGCCTTCTGATTTGCCTAACCTTGGCAGGCCAGAAAAAGTGCTTGTGTGCGCAGCGAATGGAAATTGTGACCAAACAGCTTAGCATGTAGGAAGACAAACGTCTTCCTTCCAGTGTTGCAAGCTGTGCCTGTGTGGGTGGGTTGGAGATGCCACTGCTCTGAGTGTGTGTTTCCTCTCAGTTGAGCAAACAGTCGCTGGCTTGTCTCTCTGCAGGTGGGTGAGGCAAAGCGACTCACCTCCAGCCTCCTCGACCCACCTGGCCTGTGAGGCCCCTGTTCAGAATGTAGGCCCTTTGGTTCATGGCACTGCAGGGTGGGGGGCCCCTTATAGGCTCTTGGATCATGCCCACCACACCCCTGTAGCTCTTCCTGTGGGTGTGTGGTGGAATTTTTACCTTACCTGCCTGTTGCTAGCAATTGTTTCCATCAGCCCTTTCACAGTATCTGCCTCCATCAATTGCACACCCTACCCAAAATGTCACACATGGAGCTTGGGTGGAAGATTCTATGTTGCATGTGTCAGCCTTCCTTTTCCACCAAGATTAACCTGCCTGTAAGCAAACGTTCCCTTTTCCAGTGGAAGAAGGCCTCCATGAGGTAGTGATGGCCGCCTGCTGCTGACCTGGATGGCTTTAAAAGAGAATTGGACAAGTTCATGGAGGGTGATCAGGCTCACGATGGCTAGGGTCAGGGCCTTCCCGCCATCGCCACCACCAGAGAAGTGAGGAGAAGTGGTGGCGGCTTTCTGTAAGATCTTACAGAGATCATGTGGAATCTCACCAGAAGCTGCCACTACACGATCCCAGTAAGCAGGGCTTTGGTGGAAGGGTTGCACCTTCTTGTTTCCCCTCATGTGGGAAGATGGAACAGGTTGCTCCAGGCCATGGTCTTACCTGCCCTGCCAGAGGTAGGAGGCCTTTGAGTACCATGGGCCGCTTGGACTAGCAGGTGGGGATAGCCCTGCCATTGACCTGCTTGGTGGCTTTCCAGAAGAGAGGCATCTGTCTGGCCCCTGTGAGAACAGAGTGCTGGACTAGACAGGCCCCCTTTGGCCTGATCCAGCAGCCAGGCTCTTTATGTGTTCAGTGGTCCTCAGTTCAAGAAACCCTTGCCCATTTTAGGGGCACAAGATCCCATCCGGCTCTGTAACTTGGCAGAAATCCTCACAGGGTTTTGAAAAAGCCAGGGAGGAAGCCGGGCCTGTTTGACTAATGCAGACGAGAAACCCCAAAGGGGGCCAAGCTGATAAGGTGGATGCTTTGGGGTGTCAGGTGTGCAAAAGTAGCTTTTCCCCTCTCGTGCCTCGGCTGGGGAAGGCAAACTCTGGATCATCTTTTTAAGGCAGTGAGGGCCAGCCACTGGGTGGCTTGTCTTTTCTGGAAGCCTTCCTCACGGAGGGATCTTGTCTTTTCTAGGCTATTTCCACCAGTTTCTGGACTTTCTGATCTCTCCTCCTAAGAAAGCAGAGGGAATTCCCTCAGCCTTGACCTTTCAGGCCGAGAAAAGCCAGACTTTTGCTCTCTGCAGTCTTGTCCAGTTGGTTTTGTGGGCAAGAGCCTGCTGTTTTCCACAGGCAGCAAATGGATGGACTCAAGGCGGCCAGGTGTCCCATAGCACCTCCAGACATCTCCCAAGAGGATGGAATGTTTTGCTTCAAATTGGCATCTCGGAGCAAGCAACGGTTTGTTGTGGCACCAAAAAGTCGAAGTGCCTGTTGTTGAAAGAACACTCTGCTCCCAGCTCCAAGATCCCTTAATACCACCTGGTGCCCTGGCCAGCAGAGCCTGGAGCTGTGAGCCGCTTTCCTTCTGCAGGCTGCTCAGAGGAAGGAGTTGGCAAGGAAGGAGCCCTGGTCCCCATGGGGAGATTTTGCAATGGCAGAGACGGATTTGCAGTTAGCTCCGGCTTGTGCTGGGACTGTAATTGATACCAGATGTGTGTGCGCGCGCCCACTCTCACCAGGTCTGGAAAATCTCAGCTGTGCAGATGGAAATTCAATCCACCTCTGCTCTGATGGGGGAAGAGGAAAAGGTGCTCCGTGTTCCCCTCCTGCCTGCAGCATCACCCGCCCCCCAAGTCACACTCTTAGAGACCCCTATCCCATCCCCAAAGGGCTGCCATTTGCATTCCTGCCCACGGCAGATGGCCTGGATTCCTATGCCTGCATGAGGGATGGTAAACTGAGTGACTTCCTGCTCATTAGGGTCTGGTGCTATTCCAGATTTTGAAGGGCTTGCCTGGGGGGGTGGGGGCAGGGGGAGGACTATGGTTGTCTAATAGCCTGGAAAACGGATCAGGATTGGTCTCGGCTGCACACTCTCTCCCCCTCCCTGCCATGGCTTCCCTTGAACTCTCACTGCTGCGATATCGGGCGCAAGAGGACAAATGTGGGAAAGCTGGCTGTGCTGCAGCCCAAGAGCTGCCACTGTGCCTTCACTTTTGGATACCTGATTTATGTCCCTCCCGCTGGAAATAACTCCCTCCTAAGCTGCAGCTCTCCAAACAAAGAGCCACAGCGAGAGGGACTGTTTTGACCAAATTTGGAGAAAACTTTCCTTGAGTCGTTGAGCAATATCAGCCTGTTGCCTCTGCTGGCCCCCCTCTTCTGCCACCAGGGAAACTCTGCTGCTCCTACAGCAGCAGCAGGACGCCGCCCTGTCCTGGGGGAGATCCTCAAAGATGGAAGCTCAGCGAGGGACAGTTGTGGCACTCAATTCCCCTTTGGGTGCTTAGTAAACGCAGCAGAGCCCTTGCCAGAGAGACCTGCCTACTGGGGGAGCACCCAACCGCTGGTGTCTCCCCCTTTGTGCAAGGCTGAGACAGGGTGGCTCTGTTTCCCTGGGAGGGCTCTGTTGCTTTGTGGGCAGCGGGCTTCAGGACCCTGAGAAGCCCCCGTTTCTGTGTTGTGCCTTCTGTAAAATGGCTTGCAGCCTGTCCTGTTCTTTCCCCTTGTCCTGAAAGGCCACTTCCCACAATGCCTCTTGCTTCTTGGGTGGCCAAACGCAAGTCCTGCAGGAATTCTGAACCCTGGAGCTCAGCTGACCTTCAGGGGTTTCTGAAGCAAAGTTGTCCAGCTGATACAAGCTGGAGTGTGGGCCTTGGTTGCGCAGATCGCCTTGGGGTAGCACTGGCAACCCTCTTAGGTGAGCAAGAGGAGACAGATGGGGCTCTTCTAAAATCAGAAAGGAAGGTAGATCGGTGGTGTTGCCTGGGCTGGGCTTGATGTTGCCTTGGCAGTTACAGAGAGAGAGTTTCAGCTGGCAAAGGGACTGGCCTCCTCTGGCACAGAATTGCTCCTCCTGTATCCTGTATCCAGGAAGTCAATTCTCTTCCTCCTCCCCATTCTTTGAAAATTATGGCTGGCTTTGGGGCAAGGCCCCAGGGAAAGAAGCTTCCTAAAGCAGCATGTCAGAATTTGTGCTCTTTGGCTTTTATGTATGGCCAGGAGTGCATTTGTTTGAAAAAGAAAAGTTACTGTTTTTCATTTTTCATTTTCAGACAGATACCGTAAAGACAGAAAGATAACCAATAACAGAAAAGCATACAAATCTCCCTGCAAAGGGGGTGGGGGTGGGGCTTGGATAAAGAGATATAAATGCATAGGTCTGATAATTTCTCTAAAGGAAAGTTAGTGCAAAATCATATGCTATAAAAAAGCTATTTTGCATTAATTAATACATCTAATAAAAACACTTTAGTAAGCTTGTCTGATTTTGAGAGGCCTTTTAGTACCCTGAGCTTTTGCATTAATTAATTTCTCGATCATTGCTGCTAGAGGCCCTTA
Source organism: Podarcis liolepis (assembly GCF_965112155.1). Taxonomy (NCBI): domain Eukaryota; kingdom Metazoa; phylum Chordata; class Lepidosauria; order Squamata; family Lacertidae; genus Podarcis; species Podarcis liolepis. The sequence goes on along the minus strand of NC_139561.1, from coordinate 58,218,036 downwards.
ATTACAATACCAATAATACTCCAGCGATGATAATACACCCCTTTTGGTCTTCCCTGAGCTTTGCCAGAGCCAGGCGGCTGCCATCAGAAGACAGTTCATGAAAGCTTTGCTCAGATTTTGGTTTGTGAAGAGGTTCACGTGAGTCAATGGCAGGGTCCTGTTTGTGGGGAGGTGTGTAATTTTTCTCCAAAAACCAGGTTCCAAAACGGCCGAGGCTGCGGGCAGAACCACCACCTAAAGCAGTAATTGCCAGGTTCTGTGCAGTCCTTCCGACATAAAGACGTTAGGGCAAATTTGAGACAACCTCCCAGGAGTCATGTCCCATCTATGCACACAAGCTTCAGCGTGGCTTCTCTGACCTGGGTTGATACATGCCAGGTATTATTGCAGGAAGGGAATAGTCACCCAGCTTGCCGTGATCAAAGCCTTGCATTGTTCTCTTGCCCTGTTCTGGGCTGTTTCCACTCTAAGAAGGGAAGCATTTTACTTCTAAGGATATGTGCAGAATCTCTGGCTGGAACCTGCTTTTCCCACCACTGGTCTAGCCATGTCATGAAGAGCTTCACCTGGTGAATTTCTGCATGTCAGGCGGCCGTTAAGAGGCGCAGCTAATAGAACCATTTTTTTTTGTAAACAGCTTTGAGGTTTTTCTACAATCAAGTGGCAGAAGCGGTCTTGAGAAATTTGAGAGCCCAAAGTTCTTCATTGCAAGCAGTATATAATTTTTTTACAAAACAAATAGAATAAAACTGAAAGGAGAAGTTGAGGATCCAAGATTGCAGTCTACTTTTACTGGAGAGCAAATCCTGCTGCATTCATGAGCGTGCAGCATTGGATTGGGCCAGATGTGGTCAAGTAACCCTTTTCCCGAAGATAATACTTGCTGGCTTCTCTACAAGAATGATAGACTGTCACTACGTAGAATCATCTGTTGCGAGTACTAACACAATCATGCGTATTTTACTCAAAAAGTAAACACCACTTACTCTCACATAGGATTGCACCACCAACCATTGTGTGCCCTGCCCTCTACCCCGTCCCACACCCCGAAGGGAGCTCAGGCAGGGACTCCCATTTCAAAGCAGCATTGCAGGGGGGCGGTGAGATTTGCCTCCTCCTCCTCCTCCTCCTCCCCTTTGTCTTTGGTTTGTTTCGAAAGGATTGAAATGTTGGAATTTCCTGGAGGCCAGGACTATGGCTCACCCTCCTCTGGTTCCAGGCCAGCTAGTCCAGGCACGCGGCAGGAGCTCCAGTCTGGAGAGCAGCAGATGCCTGCCTTCCAAAGGTTCCTTGACCTCTTTGCTAGCACAGGGAACAAGCAGGAAGGGGCTGCAGGTTGCAGGGCTGGGGGAATGCAGTGATTCCTCGGAAGGGGACTTTGCTCCTCTTCGCCAGGAGGGTTAGCAGAGCCCCCCCCCCCACTGCAAAAAGCTGGAGAGGCAACCTCGGTCCTCCTAAGCGCCTGATCTGCAGTGTATCAACCCAGGGCTCCTGTAACGTTTGCTGCTTCCAGAAAGGGGCAGCTATAAGCGGGCCCTAAATTACAGATTTTGGGGTGTGTGTGTGTGTGAGAGAGAGAGAGAGAGAGAGAGAGAGAGGGAGAGAGAGAGAGAGAGAGGTGACTGGATCTGTGAAGCCAGAGTGGGACTTGGCACTCTCCTTTTCTACAGGGTTGAGTGGCTTCCCCATCCCTCCCCACCAGCTGAACACATGCTCAGGAACAGCCTTGGCTCAGCTTTCTGTCACTGCCAACTGGGACTTAACCCTTGTCAGGGTTAGGAGCTGCTGAGGGAGGTGTGTGGAGCTGCACTGGAAATTTGGGTGCATGCAATTCAGTACTTTTGGAATTGTCCTTTCTACCAGCACCCCAAAGCAACAAGGGTTTGGAAGAAACGAGTTGAGTCTCTCTCAGTCTTGCCTGCAAGCGTTTGGGTGACCTTGCTAGTCTGCCAGCCAGCAAGGCAGCAGTCCTCTCCTACCCCCCCCTCTTTTCTGCCTGGGCAAGGAGGCTAACAGCCGCTCTCTTCCCTCTTCCCCCAGGACCCTTGTGCAGAGTCCCAGCCCGCAGCAGGATGACTGAAGGCTTTGACTGCGCCAGCTGCAAGGAGTCCCTCTACGGGCGCAAATACATCCAGGTGGACGAGGGGCCCTTCTGCATCCCCTGCTATGATACCCACTTTGCCAACACCTGTGACGAGTGCAAGGAGCCCATCGGGCACGACTGCAGGGTAAGGGGGCAAGGCAGGGGGAGGCCTCTGCTCAACTGACCCTGGGGGGCGGTGGCTGCTCCTTGTCTTGCTAGTGCCTTTGGCCCAGGCATGAGCTGGGATCCTCCAAGCACAGGGGATTTTTGCAGCGCCCCTCCTGCATGTCAGGCACCTTTAGAAGTAACAACCAGTCCCATTGATGAAGCTGATCTTCCTCCCCTTTCCAAGCATGTGCTAAATGGATCCAGCAGGCAGCACCCCTAAGGGGAATGGGGGGGTGTCCCCTCTTGGTAGGCCCTTCTGGCAACTAAAGCAAGTTCTCTAGCTCATGAGTAAGGGGGGGAGGTGTCTGTGCAGCCTCCTGAAAGGGACCAGCTGTGATACAAGGAAAGGACAGGCTAGGAAAGGAGGACCTTTTGCTCAGTGGATAATGAGATGACCTTCCTTCCCCCCACCCCCGCTTGCTAGCCAGCAAGGTGAGCTGAACAAGACCTCTGTGGGGAAGGGAAATGGCTCTCTTTGACTGCCAGGCAGCATGGGAAAGGGGGGGTCACTGCCTCTGCCCTGCTTAGGGCTTCCCATTGGGGCATCTTGAGAAGAGGCTGCTGGGGCAGGTAGACCCACTTTGGCCTGACTGCACCCCCAAAATGGGAGGAAATGGGCCCACGCTTAGGGCTGCTTCTGTATTTGCTCACCGGTGACCTTTGGGGAATCATAGAATCATAGAATTGGGAGGGACCCCAGGGCCCATCTAGTCCAGCCCCCTGTGATGCAGCAGCGCTTTGCTTCTTGGCCCCCTAGAGCCTCTTCCACAGAAAGATAGGTAAGAGAGGGCTCCGAATTCCTCCTCCTCAAAGGTGTGCGTTTGCCTCTTCCCTCCACCCCATGAGTATAGCATAAGGGCATTGTTTTCTCAGACAAGGCCCCTCCCGCTGCCTCTCACTGCGATTGCCCCCTGACCTCTCCTCTCCTCCGTTCCAACTCCAGGAGCTCTACTACGAGGACCGGCATTACCACGAGGGCTGCTTCCGCTGCTTCCGGTGCGACCGCTCCCTAGCCGACGAGCCCTTCACCTGCCAGGGCCAGGAGCTGCTCTGCAACGACTGCTATTGCCGGGAGTTCTCCTCCCAGTGTGTGGCCTGCCAGCAGGTGGTCATGCCAGGTGGGCTGCTTTGCCCCTTCCCCCCATGGCCATGAGGGAGGGGGGCAAGGGGAGCCACCTCTGTAGCCAGGGTCACCACGGCTGGCATGGGTTCCCTAGAATCATAGTGCTGTTGATTTGGGGGTACCCCAGAGGTCATCCATTCCAACCCCCTGCAATGCCCCACCACAGGCTCCCGGAAGCTGGAGTACAACGGCCAGACGTGGCACGAGCACTGCTTTCTCTGCAGCGGCTGCCAGCAGCCCATCGGGGCTCGCTCCTTCATCCCTGAGCAGAAGGACTACTACTGCGTCCCGTGCTACGAGAGCAAGTTCGCCCCCCGCTGCACCCACTGCAAGAAGGTGGGGCCCCGCCTGCTTTTTTAACTGGTGTGCGGGGGGAGGGGGACAGCTGGGCAGGGGGCATCTCAGACCCTGCAGGCTTGGGTTGGGTGGGTGGACAGGGGGCTCTGTGCATATTACTCCTGTTCTTTCGCCTGTGCAGTCAGAGGCAGCAATGCTTCTGGATATCAGTAGCTGGAAGAGAGAGTGCTGCTCTCAGGCTCGAATTCTGCTTGCCGGTTTCCCATTGGAGCAGGGGCAGATCTACTATGAAACTAATTAAGCTGAAGCTTCACGGCCCCTAATCCCAGAGGGACCCCAGAAGCAATTTAGTCCACATTGCTTAACAATTTTGGATCTAGTAGACCCGACTGGAGTAGCACAATGCAAATTGGGGTGAGCTCCCGTTGCTTGGTCCCTGCTCCTGCCAACATAGCAGTTCGAAAGAACATCAAAGTGCAAGTAGATAAATAGGTACTGCTCAGGTGGGAAGGTAGACGGCGTTTCCGTGTGCTGCTCTGGTTCGCCAGGAGCAGCTTAGTCATGCTGGCCACATGACCTGGAAGCAGTCTGCGGACAAAAGCCGGCTCCCTCAGCCAAGAAAGCGAGATGAGTGCCACAACCCCAGAATCAGACATGACAGGACCTATTGGTCAGGGGTCCCTTTACCTTTACCTATATTTCAACAATCCCAAAGTTTGACAATCAGCAGCACAGACATTGTAAAGGTGTTGGGACAACCCTATTGAAGAAGCTAACAGTTGTGACCCAAACTTCATTACTGGTTGCATAGGAGCCCCCATGACAGTTCCAGCTTCAAAATGTAGTTGTTTTCCTGCCATTGCACTGGAGGCATCCGACTGGCCAGTGTGAGGGCAAGATGCTGGACTGGAGGGGCAACCCTTGGCCCCGATCCAGCACCCAGACTCTTCTTCTGTTCTCCTGCTCAGTCGCTGACCAAGGGAGGCGTGACCTACCGGGACGAGCCCTGGCACAAGGAGTGCTTCGTCTGCACGAGCTGCCAGACCCCCCTGGCCGGGCAGCAGTTCACCTCTCAGGAAGACCAGCCCTACTGTGTCAAGTGCTTTGGGAGCCTCTACGCCAAGAAGTGCAGTGCCTGCACCAAGCCCATCACAGGTGAGATTGGGAGGTGGGTGGAGACACGGAGGCCTTTTGCGGTCCCTGAGGATAGGGGCCAGGGAGGGGTGCCCTGTTGCAAGTCCCAGCCGTGCCCACATCCCACTCTCCATCCTCCTCTCTTTCTCCCCCCAGGCTTTGGAGGGGGCAAATATGTCTCCTTTGAGGACCGCCACTGGCACCACAACTGCTTCAGCTGCTCCCGCTGTGCCGCCTCCCTCGTGGGCAAGGGCTTCATCCCGGAGAACGAGGAGATCCTCTGCCGCGACTGCGCTAGCGACCTCTGAGGCCGGGCCTGGTGCCGGTTGTCCTCCAGGCTTCCTGCATCCTGAAGCAGCAGCAACAGTGGGGCAGAGAGGATTCTCCCTCCCTGCTTCCCTTTCCCTGCCTCTCGGGGACTGGATCCACACGCCCCCATAACTTTGTCCCCAGAGGTTGTGCTGCGAAGTGGGAGACCGCTCCCTCCCTCTGTCCCCTGTTTCCTGCTATTGCAGCCCAGCAAAGCCTGTCTATGCAAGGTCATCCCAGCATGGGCTGCAGGGGGGATGTATGTCTGAACTGGTTGCAGCCTCTCCAACCTCCCACAAACCCCTGCCCTGAGCCTCCAGTTTCTGGGCCTAGCAGCTCCAAGCTCTCCCCCCCTGCCAAGAGTCCCCCCTTCTCCCTGCTTTTGAAGTGAGGGAGGTGGAAGCAGAGGCTGGAGGGAGGGCACCGCCCCATCCACCTCTTACGAGCCTCTGAGGGAGGGTGCTGCTCCTCCCTGCCCCCCAGGGGTCCTGCCCCCCCCATCTTTCTCCTCCCCCCAAGTGTTGTCTGCAGTGGTAGGCAGGGAGGGTGAGTGGACCCAGGAGCAAACTTGTCAAAACAGGCAAGGCTTCAGCAGTGGGTCTCCCTTGCAGGGTGGGTGCTGAGGGTGCTCACGACCCTTTGGGTGGGCCTTGGCACTCTCTCCACCCACAGTGACTTTGTGGCCTGCTCAGCGCCAGCTGCTCTGCCTAGCAGGATCTCCAGAACGATACCAAAGTGACCCCCCATCTTCTCCAGCTGCAGGAAGCCACTTCCGGCCCCTATTCTCTATATCCTAAACTTTCTTCCTGGCTCCTTCTCTCTCCCCTCTTCCAGGGAATATTTTGCCCCCATCCTGTTCATGTACTGTGTAGCCAGTTCCTTGGATATTTTGCAGTGGGGGAGTCAGTGTGTGTGTGTGTGTGTTTTTTTCTCTCTCTGCCTGTCGGAGGTGGTGGTGTGGGGGACTCCTCCTAGCCTTGCCCATATCTGGCCAGTGTCCGCCCCCCGCCCCCGCTTTCTGGCTTTATATAATAAACCATGTTACTGGACCATGGATGTCGTTCTTAGCAACTTGTGGGAGGGAGGGGGGGAAATATTGCATTTGTCCCATCAGGAATTTGCACTTGATTTTCTCAATGATTTTCTCACATTGGGGGGGAGGGGAGGCGGCAGGGCAATCGGTGCCTGTCTCTCCTCCCCCCACCTCACCTCCCATTTGTGGCTTTCAGAGCAGGCTGAGAAGATGCAAAACTTTGCCCTGTGGCTGCTTGGAAGGAAAACTGGATAATTCCACCCCTTCTGTGTTTGTCAGAAGGACGGTCACACACACATTTTGAGATCCAAATCTGTCTGCATACAGCCTTCTTTGCAGCAGGGTGGGGGCTCCTTGGACTCTTGTAAACAGAAGACAAAATATTCTTGAAATTGCAACCCTGTCCCGCTCCCTGGACTTGCTGGGACATGGACCCAGGGCAGCTGATCTCTGGGCTGATGCAGTGGAACTGCTCCCGCTCTTGCAAACTTGGGCAATGAACTGTTGTGCATCTCTGGAACAGCCTTTTTTCTTCTGAAAGCAGCTTCCCCCATCGAGCCCTGAGCGCAGGGAGGGGGGGTGCTCAGCCCTCCCCCACAGATCCAGCTACCAGGCTTTTGTTACCTCTGGGCCCCTGGGATCCCCCTCGGCCTGGCGTTCCTCTCCAAAAAAGGAAATGGCCCAGCTGCCTGTGGCCGGCAACATCTGGATCCCATCCCAACATGAATGGGTCACGACTTGCTTTGCCTGCCTGATTTATTTGTGGGGAGGGAGTGGGAGGGTGGTGAGGTAATGGGGCAAGGCTGGAAGGCGACGGTGGGGGTGGAAATGGCCTTGGATGCAGGAGGCTCCTCTGGCTGGGGAACCACAGGGAGGGAAACTGCTGGGCTGGGTGACATGGGAGGGGGGGCGCGTGTTGTGGCTCAGGCAGGGAAGGAGGGTTTGCAAGGAGGTCTGTGAGGCCTGAGACCTTTGCTTTGCTCTTAGATGTGCCTCCCCCCACCCCACCCATTCATTTTTAGGAGTTGCAGCGCACTCCTCAATGCTGACTTCGACATTTCCTTCCCTGGAACCCCAGTGTGGGCCACTGAAGGGTTTAAGTTGCAAAGCAAAAGTGCATGCTCAGCAGTTCTTAAAGCCTTGGAAAAAGTGCCTTGCTGGATCAGGCAAAGGCCTGTGCTGCCAAGCAGAAGCTGCCCCCTGTGGGCCATGCTGGGCTTGCTTCACTGGGCTGGTTAGTTCTAGATGCCCACCACCTGTTCTGTCCAGGGAAGTCTCTCCAGGAGAGATGAGCTGGTCACTTGCTGGCTTATTTGGACCTGTTTTCATCTGTGCGTGCTGGGACGGGGGGCGGGTAGCCACTCCTCCTTGGGCCCCTTCCTTTTGCCAGCTTCACAGTCTTGGAGTGAGAAAATGCTTTTGAACAGTGGGAGGGGGAGAATCTTACACATACCCATGTGCCTTTATCAGCCATGCAATTGCCTGCTCCCTCCCTCCCTCGGCACCTGGCCCTGTTTATCTAAGTCTGCATGCCTTTCCTTTCCAAAAATGCCCCTTTAGTGCTGTCCAGGGCAGAGACTCAAATCAGTTTCCACTGGCACTCTCCCATCTCACAACAGGAAGAGCAGTTTTCCTATGCTCCTGCCTCTGGTTCAGCCACTTGCACCCTGGGCAGGACTATGGCTTGAGGTCCTCCGTCCCCACCAGCAGCAGCCTGGTCTTCCCTGGGACAGTATCTAGTTTCAGAGGGAGGTGGGCTAGGACTCTCCCCAAGGGCTGCTTGCAAAACCCACCCCACTGCCTTCTCCACGAGGGGAAAACTGTCATACTTCCAAGGAGCTCAACTGGGCCCTGGGACTTATAATTTCTGCAGTGTTGGGAAAAGAGCTTCCTGGATCAGGCCAGAGGGGGCCCATCTGGTCCAGCATTCTCACCATGGCTAACCATGTTCCTCTATTGGAAGTCCACAAGCAGGACTTGAGTGCAAATAGCAACTGCCTCCACCCAGGGGTGCCAGCCATGGTCCCGAGTGCCTCTGCAATTGCCTCCCACTGTGAGGAGGCTACTTTGATGTTGGGAAGGGGAAACATGGACAGCTTAAGGGTTGTGCCCCACAGGTGGCTCTGCTGAGACAGGAAGCATGGCAAGATTGTAGAGAGATGTGCAAATCAAGGTGTGCTGAGTTATGGAGACACACATCACATTCTGCCTGTGCTGGGAACCCCCAGCAAGAGGAACGAGGGCTTTGCTTCTTCCCAAAAGGGGCTCGGTTAGCCTGCCCAACCTGAAGGTGAGTGCTGGCCTAAGGTATGTGGCCTAGGCACTGATAAGCTCATGGGTCGACCTGACCCAAGGCTGTGAGTTGAATTCTCTAACCCCTGACATGCCACCTGGTGGACTCAGCCATCCCCTCCCAACCACAACACGGCCTCAGCTCAAAGCCTCCAGGGGAAGGCTCTCTAGAACAGAGCCGGCCTCCCATCACCTTGCTCAATGAGCTACAGGCAAGCGCTTGGGATATGGGCACGCAGGTGGTCAGCAACAGCAAGTCTGCACAAAGGAAGAGCCAGGGAAGGTGGAGCCTAAGTGGCAACTGTGGGGCTGTTGCGGAGACCACAGTGGTTTGGTTCACTAGTTCCAAGAGCAAAGATCCCCAGGCCCATGTTATTATTAATTTTATTTAGAGCATTTGGAAAGAAGGGCTCAGGGCAGCCTAGGTACAATCAAGACAAGACAGTCCCTACTCACAGGCTGACAATCTAAAGAAAACTCAAAACATGACACACAAGGGAAAAGAGACAGGCAGGGAAGAGGAAAACCAAATTCCAAATTCAGGCACCAGTTTCTGAACAGTTCCTATATTGGCCAGCTGGCTCAGTTCAGGGGCAGGAGGTGCCTGGTGGAGCTGGGCAAAGCTGATGAAATGAGCCTTCTGCTTCCCATCTCTGCCACTGATGCAATGGCTGTCCCCAGGATGACATGGAAGGGAAAAGAGACCTGATGGGACTGGCCTGTCCCAGCATAACTGATAATGGAGTGAGCTCTGCTTCCCAGCTCTCCCACTGCTGGAATGGCTGCCCATGGTAAACTAGCAGCTAGCCTTGCCTTTCCCATAGACAGAGCCTCCCCGTCACACACATGTCCCACAGCAGCAGTACAGGCCTCTCTGCTGTCCCAGCACAAGTCGGGGTGGCAGCGGTGGAGGGCATTTCCTAAACAGTGGACTCTATTCCCTGTCCCTACATCCCTGGTCCTCTTCTAGGCAGCTTCCTCATCCAGCCAGTGCCAGAAGCAGCTGTTTCAGGTCAACGGGAGAAGGGATAGATGGGTGAGGAGGGGGGGTCCCCAGCTGCAGTGAGTTCTTCCTCGGCTGAGGGGACGTTCTGCTCCATTGTGGGGCTGCCTCTCCACTGCCATCTTTCTCGCCACCGCCACCCAGAAACGGAGAGCTGATCTACACCTCAAAAGCAAAGTGAAGGTGGCAGAATTCTGGACTGTATCACTGAGAGGCAGTGACCGGCCCAAGGTGAGCTTCATGGCCAAGTAGTGGCCTGACACACTAGCTGCTGTACTACACTGGCTTTCTACAAAGTGCAACTGCTGCTAAAGGTCTTCTTTTTCTTCCCTGCACCACTTTTCTACACTGCACTGCTGTAAGACGCTTCCCTTACGGCAGGGAGCAGCCTAACCCTACCCTAACCCCACATCCAAGGGAAGTATTCAGCACAAACATGGAGTTAAGCTTTCTATTTGCAAAGGCCTAGAATCACTCTGGGAATCACAACCTGGATGTAGGGAGCAGGGAAAAGAGTAAGCATGGCCTTAGCAATAGAATATAATGGTAGAGCTGGAAGGGACTCCAGGGTCATCTAGTCCAACCCCCTGCAATGCAGGAAGCACTGCTCAATAATCCCTGGCAGATGGCCATCCAACCATCCAATCTCTGCTTAAAAACCTCCAGGGAAGGCACTTTGGTCCTCCCAGGCCGAGGTACAAGTACTCAGGGGACACCCATCCCCTCTCCTCCCTCTGCCCATTACAAACCTCTCCTGTACCCTCAGGTCTCTGCTAGGCGCTCCAGGCACTGACCGCTGCTTGCTACTGTGTGCCTGTCTCCTAGAGCGCTTCTCTCCTGAGCCCCTGCATCTACGTTCGGAACATTTAGGTTAAAATCTTGCATTTGAGGGTATTTCAGTAATGCGAATACAACACAACAGAATGTAATTATTATAAAAATTTCTTTTATAGCCGAAATATAAAATAAAGAATAAGAAACTAGGGCAGGGGAGCAACACCCTTCAAATATGCTTTGTTGCACCACAAATGAGAAGAGAATGAGGAACTGGGGGTGGGGGCTCCTCTTACACCCTCCTCCCTCACATCTGAACTCAGTGGCAGCAGGACTTGTGCCACATTTAAACCTCACAGGATCCCCCAGGAGGGCACTGGATGGGTCGGGAGTCAGGACTCACTAATGGGTTCTGATCCAAGGTGGTTTGCGAGAAGAGCACTCCATCATGCAAATATATGATAAAAGAGTAAGAAATGGGTCCCCAAATGCCTGCTTGGGTTTGCACTGTAGGGGGTTGGACTGGACCAGATGACCTATTTAGGGACCCTATATGATCCCTACAGGCATAGCTGTCAACGTTTCCCTTTTTTAAAGGGAATTTCCCTTATTCCGAATAGGATTCCTCGCAAGAAAAGGGAAAAGTTGACAGCTATGCCTCAATGATTCTATTAAAAAGTGGGTCATGGGTCTTGTAAGGTTGGAGATTCCTGATCCAGGGTATGGGGTGAATGGGAGGAGGCAGCTGTATTTCCTCGCCGGGGATCAGGGCGAGCTCGAGTAAGGAATTCCGGCGAAGCCTCCTGAGCTCGCCCCGCGGCTGACGCTTCTCCCTCGTTCCATCCCAACGGGAGGCGTCGCTTCTCCTTCTATCCGTGCACGCGCTCTCCTCTACACGTTCCTAGTTCTTCGGCTCTCCGCCGAGCGGAAGTGGGCCAGGTGGAGACCGGAAGTCGACGGCGCGGAAGTGCCTGGCTCTCGAAAGCATGTCGGCTGCGTTCAAGAAGGCGGGCAAGTCCCGCCAGCGGGAGCACCGCGAGCGGAGCCAGGTGGGTGGACCAGGCAGAGGCACCGCGGGGAGCGGGACGGGCGGACGGTCTCTGGTGGCGGCTTCTCCCTCCCTCCCCTCCCCGCCCGCCTCTGGTGTCGCTTCCAGGTTTGGGCTCTGGCTGAAGCAGAGGGGCCAGTGACCCCCGCAGGGGCCTCGCCTGGCTTAGAGGCCGCTGCCCTGCGCCCTGGCTGGGTGGGGAAGAGGTTAGAGGTCGTGGCCAGGGCTGCCCCTCTAGAGCCGAGGCGTCTCTGGAGCTCCTCTCTCCGCCTTTGGGGGGGGTGTCGCTTCCGACGCCTCCCTGTTGTAAGAGGAGCTGCATTAGGAAAGTACCCGAAGGTTTCCTCCCTCTTCCCCTACGGAAAGGCCCCTTTGCCCTCTGGGTCGTTGCGGACGGTCCAGTTGTTCAGTAGAAATGCCCGGTTGGAAGGGACCCCACCCCAAGGCTTCATCTACTCCAACCCCCTGCAATGCAGGGATCACAGCAAAAGCCTCGCTGAGAGATGGCCTTCCGTCCTCTGCTTAAAAACCTCCAGTGGAGGAGAGTTCGCCACCTTCCGAGGTAGCTGGGTGTCAGACAATCGGGCCCAGTTCGCTCAGTATGGTCTGCACTGACTGGCAGTAGTGGCCAGTCTCCAGGGTCCTTTCCCAGACCTAACTGGAGATGCTAGCAAGGATTGGACCTGGGGCCTGCTGCATGGAAAACAGGCACCCTGCTGCTGAGCTAACAGGCCTTTCCCCTGGTATTAATAAATGTGCTATAAAACAAGCTTAAACTTCAGTAGTCTGTTTGTTTGTTTGTTTGTTTGTTTGTTTGTTTGTTTTAAATAAGGCACCTTGCACAGATATGTTTATTGAGCACTTGTCCCCATGTGTGTTGTTTTTCTCTCTCCCTGCTCCCCATCCCCCAGCCAGCTTCCCGAAAGAATCTTGGAATCCTTGAAAAGAAGAAGGACTACAAGCTCCGTGCCAAGTGAGTAATGTCCCTCACTCTCACAATATGCCTCCTGCAGCTGCTCACTAGGACCTGCCAGTATCTTGCACTGCAGCAATGTGATTATCATCATCATCGTCATCATTAATGTAGTTATATCTCACCTTTTCCTCCAAGGAGCTCCAAGTGGTGTACATGGTTCTTCTCACTCTTCATTTAATACCCACCCCTCCTCATTTTATCCCCACAACAATCCTGTGAGGTAGATTAGGCTTAGAGGCAGTGACTGGCCCAAGGTCACCCAGTGAGTGTCATGGCCAAGTGGGGATTCAACCCCTGGTCTCCGAGGTCCCTAGTCCAGCACTCTAGCCACTGCACCACACTAATGTGGCTGTGTCAAGTTTATCTGACCCTTAAATGTGCTGACCCCAAAATGGTGTGCAGGAGCTCTCTGCTATTGCACTTCCCTGCTCAACAGTTGATGAACAGGAAGGCTTTTCTTGCAGCAGGCAAGGAAATGGGGTCTCCGCCATGGGTGTAGGCAGGTTTTTTTGTTGGGTAGGCTTTTGTTGGGGGAGCAGAACCTCAGTTAAGTATTTTTATTGATTATTATTGATCAATTCAATAAATTTTATTGGGCCCAATTCTTGTGAGCAGCTAGAATTGGGCCCAAGAATGAATTGGCAACCAATGTAGTTGTTTTAAAATATGGGTTGTGTGCCATCTAAATGGAGCTCCAGGCTTCAGTGTGACTGCTGCATCTTGAACGAATTGAGGTTTGAGTTGTCTTCATGAGCAGCACCATGTGGAGTGTGTTACAGTAAACTAATCTGGAACATTTGGAGGGTAAAACATTCCCCTAATCATCTGTAGTACTTTGTGTGTTCATGGCAGAGGCTTGCATTAATTCCTGGTGAAATAGAAAAGCCCTGCCACTGGATCAAACCAAAGGCCTCTTTAGTTCAGCATCCTAGTCTCATAGTGGAAAAACAAATCCCTGTGGGAAGCCTCCAAGCAGGAAGTGAGTGCAACTGCACTTTCCTTATTTGTGATGCCTGGCAGCTGATATTCAGAAGCGTAAAGGAAGGAGCAACTCTTCCCTGTCCCCCTTTTCTAGCTCACTCGTAACCTCTCTGTGGAGGAAAGTCTTTGTGTGAAAAGGCTGTGCTAATGTGGATGTTTTGTTGCCTTTCAGTGACTACCATAAGAAGCGGAATGCGCTCCAGGCGCTTCGCAGGAAGGCCGAGGAGAAGAACCCGGATGAATTCTATTACAAAATGACCCGTGTGCAGCTCCAGGTGAGAGTCTGCCTTGGGAAACAGCCCTGCATAAGGGGAGGGGGGCATGGCTTCCTGCTTTTTTGTCCGAGAAGCAGAGAGCGGATCAAATAGTCTTATTAGCCTGAGTAGAGAATAGGATGGGACTATTTTTGAAGTGTGCCTGTGTCTGTTCTGAATAGCTTTAAAAGAGATTAGACAAATGCATAGAGGATTATGCTCTATTTTACCTCCACTGTCAGAAACAGTCTGATTCTGAATACCAGTTACTGCAGACTAAAAGTGGGGAGAGTGTTGTTGCTTTCAAGTCCTCCTTATTGGCTTGCTGTTGGGCATTTAGTTGGCCACTGTAAGAAGAGAATTAGATAGGTCTTTGGACTCATCCAGATGGATAGGCTCTTCTTATGTGGGGCTGCATTGGGGGAGAGACAGTTGCAGTGTAGATTCTACTGTTGACCTTCATGGCTTGACTGACTGGGTGGTGGTAGGGATAAATGCCCTTGTTTGCATCTGTATATTTGTCCGCTTCATCTTTCCTACATCTTGTGGAGCACAAGAAACCCCATCCTTGCTATTTTTGTCTTTGGAGTATACCTGTTTAATTTTCCTGTTCTGTTTGCTTGTTTGTTTGCCAAAGGGAAAAGGGGGTTTACTGGCTTGTTCTACAGTGCCTAACCAGTCAGATCTGTTGCAGAGACTGTTGTCATTTTACGTTTCTGTTGCCCCAGCCCAATCTAAGATCTTATGGCACCACTGACTGTGTCTGACCAGAAAGTATGTATGTTTTCTTACTGGCAGGATGGAGTTCACATAATTAAAAAGCAGGAAGAAGAAACCACGCTGGAGCAGCGGAAGCTGATGAAGACACAGGACCTGAAATACATTGAGATGAAGCGGGTAGCTGAAGTCAAGGTTAGAGCACATTCCCTTCACCCTCTGGGATTCCCACTGGACTTAAAGGGAATTTACTTCCTGGCACTTATTGAAGGGTTAACAGTCACCCCTGTAAATGCTGCTCCCTGGTCTACTACGTGTGGAGTTGGGAAGGAGTAGTGGTTGTGTTTGGCTGTCCTATATGTGGCTTGGCTTGCTTGCAAGAGCCATGCGTCAAGCTTTCCAAGGTGCTTCTGTTTTGTGTGAGGTACCCTGGTCTGGTTTTTGTGGATGAATGATCATGGAGAGCTGCCTGGCAGCTGGATGGTCATGCCTTGTGCTGGGAGGCTGCCCTAGACAGATGGCCTCAGGGGACCCTCCTTTCTATCAGGCCAGCCTATTGGTCCCACTGGTTCTCTGTTGCTTACTCTGGCTGGTGGTAACTCATCCCAGGCAGAGGAAGGCCTCTGCTTGTCAGGCAGAGGTGTTGGGGACTGTGCTTTTCACAGTCTGCGTGCAAAGCCTGTGCTCTCAAAGATGAAGACTTGAGTCACTTTTCTCCCTCAGAAAATTGAAAGGCTGAAGTCGGAGCTCCACCTGCTGGAAGCTGAGGGCAAGCAGCCGAACAAACACACATTCTTTTTTGACACAAAGAAGGAAGGTAAGGGGGGGCATGTATGGTGGATGTGGGGGGCACTTGGCTGCTCTCCCCCCACCTTCCTCTTTCTTGTTTACTTTTCCTTCAGAAGAACCTTCCTTCTCATCTTTCTCCTTTGACTCTAATGCACTTGTGCTGAAGAATGTTGTGGGATGGAAGTTGGAAGAGGGAAAGGGAGGGAGCTGCCAGAGGCATAAGAGCCTGCTGGATCATGCCAAAGGGGGCCCATCTAGTCCAGCATTTTGCTCTCACAATGGCCAACAATATGCCCATTAGGGGAAACCTGCGAGTGCAGGATTTGAGCACAAGAGGCCTCCCTCCTCCTGTGCCCTCCAGCACCTGGTATTCAGAAGTCCCCAGGCTGCTTCCTGTTCTGCATGACCCTTCCTTAGGGCTCTTGAGTGTCGGATGAGTGGTGTTTCTTGGCTGACTTTGCCAACCCCAGGGTCTCCTCTTTTTTCCAGTGCAACGATTTGACATTGCCACCCATCTGAACACTGCACCGGAGCTGGTGGGCAGAGTGTACAACCGGCCGACCCTTGAAACTCTGCGGAAGGAAGCTGTTCGGGGGGCCACCACCCAGGCCCAGTTGAAGGTCTGTGCAGCTGCTGCTTATCAGCTCCCCAGAGGCTTCTGCTTGGGAGCTAAACTGAGAGTGTCGAAGTGGGAGGACCCACGTTCTCGTCCTGAGCCATGGTTGCATACTTCGGCTTGTAGCCAGCTGAGTTCTGCTCGTGTGGACCCACTTAAATGAATGGATCTCAGCTATTAATTTCAAGGGGTTTACTCTGGGTACTTTGCTAAATATCGCCCCAAGTGCCACGAGGACTAGCGGAGAGGTGCTGGAGTTCTCTCAGCTCCCTGCAGATACAGGGGTGACGTGTTAATCTAGGTAGGCGGATAAGAAGGAAAATATTTCTCAGCCCGGGATTGTCGGCTGCTGATTTTATTTATAGCCCTCAGGATTGCATGATTTGGGAAATGGGCCAGAGGGAGCCAGACGTCTGCTCAGTGTGTTTGAGAGTGGGGGAAGGGGATTTCCCCCTTTCTTCCTCCCCTTTCAGTTTGAGTGGCTCCAGCCTATCAGGAAGCTCTGCAGAAGGTCACATGACTCCTGCCTGGGATACGGAGGAGGAGGAAGCCTAGAGCAGCAGAAACATTGAGCAATACCCGGCAGCCTGAGAGGAATGCAGAGGCCATCCAGAACTGCTGAGGCAGAGACAGCTGTGGCGGGAGATGGGAGATAAGGTCCCCACCCTCCTGTTGGCATATTGCTGAAGTCACTGTGCTAGTTCAGACTGGTGGGCTCTCTCCTCTTCCAGGAGAACTGAGTCACCTTCTGAAGGTGCGACAAGTCTGGATCCGTCGTCCTCAATGGTGCTAATTAGCTCACACCTGCCGTGAGATGGCCTTGCTCGGGAAAGCTGGGTCTGGCAGCCTGGGGCCTGGGTGCCGTGGGGATCGGCAACATGCTCCCTGGAAATGGCATTGAGCCAGGCCCACAGGAGAGGCCCAAGCTCCCTCTGTACCTGCTCTGGTGAAATGTGAGACCTCCAGTGTTCCCAGAGCAGCCTGCCTGCTTTTGTCAACCCACCCCATCCCACTGGCTCAGTATATGTTTATGTCCTTCCATGGCCTGTTGCTGTGAATCGTTAGGAAGGGTTGGGTTGAAAGGAAGATGCTCCTTTGGGAAAGTCCCTTTGAGAGTCCAGGGGAGAAGTTTGACTGCAGGGTGTCTGTGGCTTCTCTTGAGAATCTGGCTGAAGGAGGCTACTTATTATCCTGCTTCTCCACATGTTTAATGTTTAGCTATGAGATGGGCTCTGGTGAACGTGCCCTTCCTCAGTTACAACTCACAGCAGCCAGCATGACTTCTTGTCAAGGATGATGATGGGAATTGTAGTCCAACAACATCTGGATATTATTGGAATAGGGAAGGTTTGCCTTCAGGGTTGAAAGTGGGGCATGCTGGGAACTTTCACTTAACCCACCGAGAAAGAATTGGAGGAAGCCTTGGGCACGGTGTCTTCTCCTTAAGATCGGTTGGAGACACCTGGCGTTTCAGGGAGGACTTGTTTCTGTCCATTGCCAAAAGCAATAAATCTCTCTCTCTCTCTCTCTCTCTCTCTCTCTCTCTCTCTCTCTCTATTTTTGTCTTAAGAAATTAGCCCGCCAGAGGAAGAGTCAGTACAGCCTCCTGAAGCAGCGCATTGAGAGGGAGCGGAAGATGTTTGTCATCGCTCAGAAGCTCCAGACCCGGAAGGACCTTTTGGTGAGGGAGCAGACTGTGTCTCTGCCTTCCACCTACCATTGCTTCCCTTTGCTCTTGGCTGAGGTGGCAGTATCTTGCTAATTCCTTACAGTGGCTTCTCCTGCTTCTTTTCCAGGGAAGATGGGGGGGGTCAATGTGTGTCTCCAGAGAGGATCAGTCAGCCCTTCCTGCTTCCCAAGGGTTATGTGGGCAGTTCAACAACCAGTTTGAGAGACTGAGAGATCTAAGATGGGTTGCTTGACTCCTTGCTGCTTCCCAGCCTCCTACCCTATGCCTCGCTTTTCTCTCTTGAGCCTTATGAGAAGGGTATGTTGCTTTAAGAAGCCCCACTTTCTTCTTCCCCAATTTCAGGACAAAGCCCACAAAGTGAAGCTGAAGAAAGAGACCGTCAACCAGCCAGCTATTTACAAATTCCAGTTCAGGCGGAAGCGCTGACTGCCGTGTGCTGTGGTGGGTATGATGAAGGACATCTTATTCCACGATAACTTAGAGGAAGTCCCCCCCCCCCCCCCCGGCAAGTGGCCTTTCTTGGTGGAGCCGTCTCATTGCACAAATTCATTTTCTCGTTTTCAGAATAAATGTTGTCTTGTATACCTTCTTTTCAAACAAATCCAGTGGGTGCAATTCTGATTTCTATTGCTTGTGTGAAGGGGCTCATTGAACATGCAGAGATGGGGCCCTAAGGTGGCCTTGTCAACCCATCAGAACTGGCAAGAAAATGTCTCTTCCTCTCCAGATTTTGAACTTCTGCACTGGAACACCTGGGTATGTGATGCAAGTGGGTGAATAATAATAAATTCAAACCAAAATGAGCAGTGAGACTTGCATAAAGAAGGTACTTCTTTTCTTCACTCCATGTATTAAGTTATTTGGCAGTTGAGATTACAAGAATATTGACTTTCCCTGTCTGGGACAGGGCCTACTTTGGTTTCCTCTTGTGTAGGCAGAGAGCTAAGGGGAAGGATTGGCTGGGAGTCATGGCAGCCCCAGATTCCCCCACTCGGTGAGCTGTGCTGATTGACTAGCCTGCCGTAGGCTGCTTTGCTTCTGAAGGATTCTGAAGGGGTTTGGCTGAGCCCCACCTGGGATGTGGAGAGGGTAAAATTCTGCCCACCTTCTGCTCTCCGCAGGTACAATATATTGTGCCACTCTGATAGGGCAGCAGGGAGAGCCTTCCAGAGGAGCAGCCAGCTGGCATTGCCCATCTGAGCTTCTTGGACTTTGCGTAGCAGTGGAGGCTTAGTGCGGAATGCCCAGCAGGTGGCAGTGCTGCTCTGTGGCTGCAGAGGACTGTGCTGGTTGGGGGAAACCCAGCCAGAACAGAAAGGGAGCTGCTGGAGTGCTCCTAACCACTCAGCCAGAGGTTGCTTGCCTTGACTCCCGTCTGAGATACCAAAGAACTGAGCCAATGTTGTTTGATGAAGTTGATGCTGATGCTGCTTTCAGCATGCAGACCCCTGTGGTGTGGCTTAGGTCTTTGTCTCCAGCAAGATCAATTGGGGTTTCTGTTTACTTTTGTTCTTAATGTGTGTGGCTGAACTGCATTCTTGAGGTGGACTTTTGCAAATGGGTTTCTGCAGCCAGGAGAGGGAAGCCCAGCTGGGACACCCTCACCACAGGCTGCAGGCTCTCACCTCGATGAGTGCCCCTCTGGTTCCCCCCCCCCATGTTCTCCAACCATATGAGGAGGCAAGAGAGTGAGGGGCCTCCTGTATTCTTTCAAGATGGGCCACTGCTGGTTTCCTCTGGGCTCCTGATGGTTGTATGTTAGGCAGTAGGCTTTGGTGATCCAGGCTGATGATCCCGCAGAGCCCTGTTTACTTGGTATGATGCACACCATCAGAATTTCCTGCATTCTTCCACATATAAGGCAGAAGTGGAAAGGAAGGATCTGAAATGCATTTTGGGGCAGACATCCCAGCAGACTCTGTCCTGGAAGTGTGCCTGCCCACTTGTGGCAGGTGTTCAATCCCACCTACAGCAAGAACGCTGTAGCTCAGCAACCCAGGATTAGGTGCAGGGAGGTTTGCTTCCTAGACAAGGCATGCAAAATCTTTGCTAAGGTTGGCCCCTCCTTTCCTCTTTCGGCCCTCAATCTTGCAGAGAGTCACCCTGCTCATCTCACACCTGGGGCAGTATTGTTTCCTGCAACCTCATCCAATCCCTACAGGGTTTTGTGAGGGTGAAAGGCTGCAGAGGAGCATGAGAAGAGCCTGGAGGCTGGATCTAACCAAAGGCTGCCCGTCTAGTCTTGCACTCTTATTTCACAAGGCCCAAATGAGCCCACAAGCAGGAGCTGAGTGCAAGAGCACTTCCCTTCCCCTTCTGATCCCCCCAATAATTGGCATTCAGAAACATGCTCCCATCTCTGAGCCTGGAGATGATGCAGCCAGTGTGAGCAGTAGCATTTGGTAACGTCCTCCTCCCTGAGTAGGCATTGCAAGAGCCATTTGTAGGAAGGTGATTCTCATGCCTCTGTCTCTAGCAGGTCAACATGGAGCTTCCTGAGCCAAGGGGTTGCAGGAGGCTTGTTGCCAGGTTCTCCTTACCTCGTCAAAAGAGGTGCTCAGCCCCCCCCAACCCAGTTTCTTTGGGGTCATCTTGGCCAGCTCTGGCATCATTCATGCTTGAAATGTGGAAAAGGCTTCCATAAGGTCCTCCAGGCCCTTCCCGCTGCAGATAGAAGCCCGGAAAAGTGCCTAGTTTGGCAACCAGGGCCGCTGTACAGATCTCTCTTCTCTTCCAGTGTCCCTGGGACAATGCTCAGCCCCACTGACTGCTGAGGCACCCATACAGCTCTTTTGCTGCAGGACTTTCCTGTATTTCTCAACCCTGGTGAAGTCTGGAGTGGGAAGCATGGGGTGGGGTCTCTGAGCCCCCAGCGCCTGCCTGGAGGGATCTGTGGGGGAGAGAAGCAGCTGGGGATAATTATAGTAACAGGAACTGAACAGGCAGGTTTCTGGGAGCTGGAAGCTCCTTCCTCCCTCCTCCCCGTCTCCCTGCTGGGTGATGGTGCATCTGGGCTCCAGGTGACTCAGTGTGTGGCAAAGGGTGGTGGAGGCCTCTTGGGAAATAACCTACTTGCTTGTGCCACAGCTGGGCAGAGAGCCAGCTGCCCGCTTGCTGCCCTGAGCCCGGGCTGCTTGGGGGCCACTTGCCTGGGCTTCTGGGTGGCTGATCGGGGGAAGCCAAGAGTGTTTGCCTATCCCTGCTCTCTGAACTTGGCCTCCCTCAGAGGTGTGTGAGGATAGGTGTGTTTGTGGAGAAGAGAGCCCTGCAGGCTTCTTTTTAAATCTCTTTGCAAGCCTGCAGATTGATCAAGAGTTTGTTCCAGAGCAGCAACAGCAGCATTCTCTCTGTCAGATAGGAGGCAACTGAGCACCTTGGCTGCAATCCCACTGGGCTCATTCAGGCTGAAGCTTTCCTCCCTGCCTGCACCCTGCATAGCGTAGGGAGCTGTCCTAGACCACCATGCCAGCCCATCTCACTCAGCCTTGCTTTCACTGGGGCTGGCTGCGAATCTCCATGGTTTCAGGCAGTGTCTTGCTGAAAGCAAGGGGAGAGGTCAGGGTTTGAACTTGGGACTTTTTGCATGTAGTTTGATATATTCCAGAGTGGCTTCTGACAAAGAGCAACCCAATTGCACTTTCGTATCCATTGCCACTGCTAGGAGCAGCTAGCCTACATCTTGGGCACAGCTGTCAACATGAGGCCTCCCATGGCTTGAACATGGGCTGTCACTCCGTCACAGGAAGTCATAGCATTGGCATGGTTGGAGCTCCACGCTGGGTCCTTGGCGAGGGGCCTTTGGTGCCTTGTTGTGCTTGAGGAGTCCTCAGAGAAGGAGGAGGTTCAAGGTAGCCTCTGCTTCTTTCCCAGGCGGGTCAGGGCAGTTAATAACAGCTGCCACAGTGTGCCAGGAACATATTGACAAGGCTTCTCTTGAACCACTGCTGCAGCCCCTTCCAGCCCCAGCTGCTTTGAAAGCCAGTCCCTGGCATGGAGTAGGAGGAGAACATAAGAGCCTGCTGAATCAGGCCAGTGGCCCATCTAGGCCAGCATCCTGTTCTCACGGTTCTTAACCAGATGCCCTAAAGGGAAACCAGCAAACAGGACTCTGAGCACAAGGGCAGTTTCTCCCCTCTTGAGGTTTCCAGCAGCTGGTATTCAGAAGCATTTCTGCCTCTCCTAACTGTGGAGGCAGAGCATAGCCATTGCAGCTAGTAGTCATTGATAACCTCCTCCATGAATTTGTCTATAATCTTTTAAAGCCATTCAGGTTGGTGGCGATCACTGCCTCCTGTGGGAGCGAGTTCCATAGTTTAACTTGTGTGCTGCGAGAAGAAGGACGGGTCAGCCAAATCCAGCCTGGGGGCTTCTGTGGAGTTTCAGGGCAGAATGAATGAGCAGCCCAAAGAAGTGGCATGGGGTCCCCTCTGGGGAAATAATTTTGCTGGTGGAGAGGACGAAGCAGTCAAACCAGTCACACAAACACACACCTGCACTTGAAAGCCCCATGGATGGGCTGCCCTGGACACCCTGCCAGGAGCCCCCCTCCAGCCCCCAGTCAGCCCTCTCCACAGCTCTTCTGGGAGGGGCGAGCAGTTTCCTCATGCATTGTCATGAGCTGGGGGCAGGGGGACAGGCAGGCTTTCTTCTTAGTCAGAGCTGGAGCCGAGGTCTGTTTTGGCTGCTCATCAGCATCAGGGAACTGTGTCCCTGCGAGGTTTGATACAATTTAATTAACCTAATTAAAAGCTCTGATTGCAGAGATGATTGGGGTAGAGCCAGCAGCAACTGCATATTTATAATGAGCTGGAAGGTGTGGGACCTCCGCCAAGCGATATGCATCTCTAATGAGCTGCTGCTGGTGCGATCTGAGCGCGCCTTTGGAACGTGAACATTTATTTTTGGCAACGGCGGGCAGTTTATCGCCAAGACACGGAGGGAGGGAGCCTCCTTCCTTCCCAGCTCCAGGCGTGGCTCTCCCACTCCCAGCCCCCTTGACAGACACAGACGCAGCCTTGCCAAGGTGCAAAGGCAAGCAGGCAAGCAAGCAAACAAACACCCACCCTGCGTGCAAACCTGAGCCCAGAGAGAGAATCAGAGAGATGCACCCAGGCTCCTTCCCTCTCAGTCATTCATAAAACCCAGCACACACTCCATGCTCCTGGCCTCATGCAGCCCACCCTCTGAGCCCTGCTGGTACATGCAATGTCTACACCCATCCACCCCAGCTGCCCAAATATCTCCCTCCTGTCTAAGTAGTCCCTCCATGCCCTTTTGGGGGAGCTCCCACAAGGCCTGGCTCTTTCTCCAGCCTCTGACTGAAAGAGACTCCCAGTCCACCAAGACCAGGATATTCTTAGGAGAGCCACTGTGGTGTAGTGCTTAGAGTGTTAGACTAGGATCTGGGAGACCAGGGTTCAAATCCCCACCGGAGTCGTGAAACTCACTTGGATGACCTTGGCAGCCAGTCAGTGCCTCTCAGCCTAACCTACCTCACAGGGTTGTTGTAGTAATTAGGTGAGAAGGAGGACCAAAGGGAATCTTGCCTGCCCCACTACCTGAGTGAGTTTTAACCTCCATGAATAGCAGGAGCACCTTCCCACCAGTTTGGACCCAGAGCAGTGGCTGATCCATGCCAGGCTGTTGCAGGGAGGCAGAGGAGAAGATGGTCAGTGAAGGAAACCTACACCCCCCTCCTTCCAAACTGCATTGGTTCCTCTGCACAGCAAGGAAGCTTCCTCAGAGACCCCACTGTGAGATCTAGTTCATCTGCAGTGGCACAGGACAGGCCTGGCCTGGTCACAGGGGAGCGGGACAGAAGATAAAATGAGGCAGAGGTGTGTAAAGGTGTGGGAGTCAAGCCGGGAGGTGGGGAGCTGTTTTGATGTTGACCACTATTTGTTGGCAGCTCCACTTCCAGGGATTCATCCTTCTGCAAGCACAGCACCATCTCCAGGCACAGCCTCCAGGGATTTTCTTTCCCTTTCTTTTGGTCCAAATGGGCCCTATGGTGGCTTGCAGTCTTTATAAATGTATCAGCAAAAAATAAAATGCAGAACTTGTTACACATTTTTTTAAATGTTAAATTGGAGCTAACTAAAATAAATGCAGTGGAGGGGAGGAAAACACTCAAGGCTTGGTGAAATAAACATGTTTTTACAGTTTGCCCAAAGGGTCTTAAATGAATGGGCTCCTTTGGTTTCCTGGGTACTGCAACTGCAAAGACGACTCTCGCCTCCTGTATCCCAGCTGAGTGCACCTCTAATGGAAACGTGACCTGGAGCAAGGCAAACACAGTGTGATATCAGCAGGTTCATGTTATATCAGTAAGTTCTTGTAATATGGCCCTTCACAAATCCCGGCCTCAAACTGTTAGGGCGTTGAATCGGGCCCAGAAATGAAATGACAGTCTTTGCAGATTGTACAACTCTGGAAACAGCCTGGGTGAAGTTCTGGCAACTGCCTCTTGATTTCCAGACCTGTTTCAAAGGGAGCCCCACAAAGAGCATCTTTCAGGCATTAATCTTGATAGGATGGTAGCATGCATGACAGTGGCCACCTCTTTTTCCAGGGAAAGGTGGAATTGATGCACTTTGGAAATTGGGCAAAACCACTTGGAGCCACAGCTGCCCCCTGAACATCCAAGAGTGCTCCTAAACTGTGGACCTCAACCTTCCAGGGTATGGAATCTCATTTAGGACAGGGAGGTAAATGAAGGTGCCAGACGGACCTCTCTGGGGAGAGTATTCCATAGACGGGAAACTGTAACTCAAAAGGCCTACCTATGCCCTACTTCCAAGGAGCTTGTAGCACCAATGCCCATAGGGTAGCAATCCTCCCCCCACCTCCTGAATAAGGCCCCTTGCATCAGAAATAACTCTGCACCATCATTTCTCTGGGGGATTGGGGGTTTCCATTGTAAAAGGCCTGGTGGGATAGCAGTGGTGACTGAGCTACCAACTTCAGAAGAAGAAGAAGAAGAAGTCATCACCCAGCCCACCACCTCATGTAAAGAGTATGAATTAGAGCCCCTTGTCCGTCTGCCTGTGAAAGACAGAATACGGTTTTACTGGCCATACAGGGAAATCAGAAGGTTGCCTTGGCTCAAAGAGGACCACCACCACCAGCAGCTGGTCACCAGCTTCAGCTGGCTATCCCACCACAGCAGAACAGAGAGACAGGAGTCCACACAGCTGCACATGGTGGGTGGGTGGCTGGCAGGGGTTCAGTGCATTGAAGAAGCCCAGATTGAGCCCTGCTTGTGTTTATGCCCCCAAGTCTTTCCTAATCGCTCAACTCCTTGGGTGGAGTCCCAAGGAATGTGTTGGGGGTGGGTGGGAGGCATGTGCATGTCCTCAAGTGACCGGCCCCCTCCTCTAAGGTGGCTCTAGCCTCCCACTGCTTGGGGGTGGGAAACACTGTGGTTCCAGGAGTCACATTTTTGGAGTGGTGTCTCTGCTGCCCGAGCAAATAAATGTCCCAGCAGGCGGACAATTGTGTGCTTATGAGGGGCTCTGCCAGAGGCTCAAGTGCCCTTTGTAGGGGACTTGTCAGCAGTGTGTGCTTTTGCTGAGTGTATGCTGAGACCCCTCCTCTCCTCCCCCCAGAAGAAAAGGCTTTGCTGAATGCCCACACTGGGGACTTTGTTCCCCGGGGGCTTGAGGGCTCTGTGGCCTGTGCCAGCCTTGCGAAATGGGCCTTGCAGACCTGCGTGGTGAGAGATAATGTTTCCTTCTTATCTACTGCTGCCCACCTACATGAGGGCCAGGGGGTTGACCTTCCAAAACAAGCCTTGATTCTTCCGAGGATTGTTGGCACCCTCCCAGGCCCGCTCTGCTCACAGGGTGGCCCTTGTGCTCGCTGCATGGAAGGACCCCGATCCGTGGCTCAGCCCACGCAGGCTGAGGCTGCACAAAGGGAGCTCAGGCAGCCGCTCGGCCCCTCCCCGGGCATCTTCTGGGCAAGAATGTTCCCTTCGCTGCATATAATAATATAAATGCACACAAAGGGAGGTGGCTGCCTGCGTCAGGCCTTTTGCTTGCTCTCTTGGGAGCATAGTCTCGGCCCCCAAAGGTGAAAACTCTCATCACAGCTGCCCATGAATCTTGGGCTGGCTCCATTCAGTTCCTATGCAAACTTGATTTTAAAGGGGCCCAATTACCACAAACTCGGGGTACAATCCCATAGAGCAGGTATATCCAGCCTTTTCAGATTCAGGACCCACTTTTAACCCAACCATGCATTTGGGGGACTCGTTTCTTAATCTTTTATTTTGTTGCAACTGCTCTTGGATCAGGCTGCAACCCACCACTCCAAGGCTAAGGAGGAATCACATAGGTTCAGTGGTAGAGCATTTGCCTTGCATACAGAAGGTCCCAGGTTCAATCCCCAGTATCACCAGGTAGGCTTGGGAGAGACTTTCACCTGAAATCACTGAGAGCCACTCAATGTAGACAATACTGAGCAAGATGGATAAGGCAGCTTCCGATGTTCCTATGAGTGGATGAGCTGCTGGGCTGGTGGAGCTCCCCTGGGATGGCTGGCAGAAGGTCCATGAGGGCAGAAGCTCCTGCAGCAGAGCAGGCAACAGTAGGGGAGGGCTGTGGGCCTGGCACTGTTTGGGCCATTTGGGGCTGAAGTAAGAGAAGTCAATGGGAAAGGGAAGATCAAAATAAAAAGTCCACCCTCCCACCCCCGGAAATGACAGAGGGCAGGATGCAGCGCAGCTCAGCAGCCAGGCACAGCAGCACCCCTCAAGCAGTCAATAAGCCCCCCTGCACAAAGTGTCCAGATCAAAGGATGCAGCTCTCCTCTGAAAAGGAAACACCTGCTTCCCAAAAGAGGCTTCTGAGCATGTGCCAAGTACCCTTTCAAAAGGGCTTCAAGGTGTGCCAGAACCCCATCACTCCCATCTCTTGGAAAAGTCACATCCCCACCCCTTTTTCTGCCTAGGTCAGGGGCAGAGTGTTCCGCTTTGGGATCATGGAGGGCCTTGTTAACAGAGTTGCCTGGCCTAGATCCCATCAGGGTGACAGGTGTGGGAATGTTGAGGATAGTAGGAGAGGATATCTTGATTAAATATTATCTTTCCTCACTCTCGCTAGTGAGCTGGTAGCAGAGCACATTCCCCTGTATATCGCAAGAAGCTAGTTGGTAGATTTGTTAGAATCTCTTGAGTTAAGCAATCCAGTCTGGCTTGTCCAGATTGGATTTGTTCCTGGTAAATTCCCCTTTGATTCCCTCTTAAAAAGAATAAAGACACAGCAGTGTTCTCTTAAAAGTAATAAGAAGTTTACTTAACATTCAGTTCACAGTGTGATCCTGAAGGCAGGCTTTAGCTTGCAGTTACAGAAGAGAGTGTGGGTTCATCCCATATGGGGACTAAGCCCATGTGCTGCTGGCTGAGAGCCAGCAGACAGCAAAATAACAACAAGATGGAACAAGGTGAAACAGCGAAAGGAGAAGGGAAGATGGCTGCGTGACCAGCCCTTTTATGGGGTCTCCCAGGGTCATGCCCATCTACCTGGTCACATGCAGGGGGAGGATGCTCCAGACAGGTGTGACAGGAAGTCCTCCTGGCTGGAGTAACATCCCCCTGTGTGTCCACTCTGCACTCTGGGCAAACAGCAAATGGTGTATTTGACTGCTACAGTGATGTCACATCCCACAACAGGTGGTAGGAGCATGAAGGACCAGGCAAGAGGGGTCCCTTCAGTCCAGGCCATCACAGGGTTCATGGCTGCCAAAAGGTTCTCTGGCATTTTGGAACTCCCTGTCTATTGATATCAGGCGGGTGCCTTCACTGTACTCTTTTTGACACCTGCTAAAAGGATCCTTGCTTAGACAAGCCTACTCACAGATTCAGAAAGTGGATGCGAGTTTTAATCTCTTTTTACTCTATTGTTATTTTAACTTTTTGAAAGTCTTAAATTGTTATTAATTTTCCCCCCAAAATTTTTAAATTGGTTTTCACAACATTATAAACAAACAAACACATAAGACAAACAAACATAAATCATAACCTTATTGAAAATTACACTTATTAACATTGTTAAGTGACTTCCTCGCTTCCCCTTGGTTGAATTTCATTGCATATCCTTTTAACGGTTTTCCAAATAAATTGTTATTAATTCTTCTTAGTGGTGATTGTGTAATTTTATCCTTTTTGTAAACCGCTTTGAGATTGTTTGTTTCCCCCCCAATCAAGTGGCGTATAGATTTTATGAAATAAATAAATAGTAGTTAAAGTGGGCTGCTGGAATGTGCCCACTGCCCTTGGCACAGGGACAGCTGTGTTTGCCAGATGCAGACAGGCAAATGCCACCCATCTGGCTAGCCCTGTGCGTGGGATCGCTTTGGGAGCCTCTCTCCTTTCTGGAACAGTCAGGGGGGCATCGCCTGCCTGCTGCACATCTGGGTGAAGTGCAGCGCCCTGCCCAGCCCCAGCTGAATGCACTCCGTGTTCCAGCAGCATTCCAGGACGGGAGAGCTGAACTCTGGCCAGGAGGCCTCGGGTGGACGGAAGCAGCAACCATCCGATCTATGCAGCTGCTTGCCAACTGTCGTCAGAAGGAAGGGATGCCCTGAGCCAGTGACGCGCGCTGGGCTGGCGTGGGGCTGAGGCCCTCCTGCACAGCACTGGCCAGGCTGCCAAGAAGGGGGAGAGGAGCTGCTGTGCGGCCACCGGATCCTGAACCTTCCTCCAGGGTCAGGCTTTAGTCAGGAGAATCGGAAACAGAGCCTACTGCTGGGTTGTTCCTGACCTCTCTGCCTATTTTAGCTGGCACAGAGCTGCCCGGCTGATTTGGGAATGGAATGGAATGTCTTTGCTAATAGGATCTGGGCATTCTGAACACCATTTTTCAGAATGAACTGAGAATCACAGAATTGTAGGGTTGGAAAGGACCTCAAGGGTCTTCTGGTCTAACTCCCTGCGATGCAAGCATCACAGATGACTATCCAATCTCTGCTTAAGGAAGGAGAGTCCACCACCTTCCAACTTACACACTTAGGGCCAGGCTTGTGCAAAGGTAGGGGGCAGGCGCGGGGGGGCAGCCAAGTACACTTGCCCCAATCCTTAGAGGGCTAAGCTGGCCAGTGTGGGGCGGGGAGCTGTCAGGGACCAGCTACTTTTTGATTTGAGTTTATAACTTTATTCTAACAAAACTCCCACCTGGGTCTTAGACAAGCACCGCATGGGCCTTCTTAGAGCACCTCTGTGGAAATGGGTGCATGTTTTGTTGTCTAGAACAGCTCACCTTGAGGTAAATAGTACAGAACTTGTCCATATCATCTAAGAACAATCTGATCCATACACCAAGTTCAGGAGAATGGAGCGAAGCATCCTTAAAACCAGTTGTGGAGAAAAGGGGTGGCGGGGGCCACAGGCAGCACTGGCACCCTCCAGTGGATGGGCCCAGTGCTGCCTGAAAATGCAGCATGGGATGTGTGTGGCGTGCGGCCTGCAGCGCGCTCCAGCTGCCCCTTCCTTCCAGGCTGCAGCCACATTGGTGGAGAAAGGGGGGTGCGGTGGGTGCAGTCTGCCCCGGGTGTCATCCCTGGGGAGGTGACATCGCCATCCCACCCTCTGGGACACTAGCCCCGGCCCACAGGTGGCTAGCCCTACCCCTGGGGGCACAGCATGTGCGTCGCTCCAGGTGCCGGAACAGTTAGCTCCATTTCAGCCGCCCTCCAGCTGAGCGGGAGGCGGACGGCCCCTGCCCCGGCTCTCCCCGGCGGGTGAGTGACTTGCCCCATCCCCATGGATGGCTAGCCCTGCTTCCTGTTCTAGCTATGCCGCTGCATAGAACCTGTGCCCCGCTGCATCAATCGCATAAGCTAATACCCAGAGTTGCTCTGGCCTTTGCCTGATCTCTCTCTCTCTCTCTCTCTCTCTCTCTCTCTCTCTCTCTCTCTGTGTGTGTGTGTGTGTGTGTGAGAGAGAGAGAGAGAGAGAGAGAGAGAGAGAGAGAGAGAGAGAATCTTTGTGGTGTTCCTCTGACTCTGTACTCTCCAGTTCTTTAAGGTGTTAGCCAGAACTGGGCAGAGCACGCTGGCCATGACCTACCACTAGGGCAAACACAGGCACTACCCCCTGCTTGCAATGCTGGAATTATTGGTGCAGCCCCAAATGACAGGTGATGCTTTTGCAAGATCCTTGTTGTCATGCTTCTTTACTTCGGTTGGGCCAGAGATCCCAGCAGCATCTCTGTCATTTTGGCCGAGAAGTGTTCCCTTTACTTTTATCTTTCTTGAACTTGTTCCTTATAGCAGGGGATTTTCAACTGAGGGTCATTCCAGATGGGGGCTTAGTGCTATCAATGGGTCTTCCAGACATTGCAGGTGGCTCACCTACCATTTTGTTTTGCCATAAGATTTCCCCCAGAAAGGATAAATCCAGATTAAAATGTGCGTGCGCGTGTGTACGTGCAAGATGGCATTTTGATGCAATGATGCCATGTGAACCCTGTGAAAAACTCGCACAGATGAGAAGCAACTCCCACCCCCACAATAAACACTCACCTGGAAGCAGCCTGAGGGCATTTTGAATCGTAAGTCCCATCCTCTGATCCCCTCATCTCACCCCCTCCCCATGAGTCTTATGCTCATTGCTGTGAGCAGCTCTTGTGGTTGCTGGGTGGAGAATAGAGGCAAACTTCCACTTTCCCCCTTCTTGCATCAGCAACAAATGTGAAGGGCACGTTCCATCTGCCTCTTCACCCAGTACACTGGTGGAGACATCTCACACGCGGCAGAACCCAAGAGAAAATCCTGCTGCTCTGGAATGGGGTAATGTTGGTGACACCTCGGCATGCAAATCCCCTCCTTAAGGCTGCCTTGTTGCGTGCTTCTGAGAGCCCCTTGCCTTTAGTCCAGTTTGTGAGCCACACAACCTGAGTCACTTGCCTCCGCCCTAGCTGGCTACCACCCCACCAGTTTCTTCTCACTGTCCATCTGAAACACACTGCCCCTTGGTGGCTGATGGACCCAGCAGTTTCTGGTTTGCAGCTTACAGAAGGGAGACCCAGACACTGCAAGGCCTGGCCTGGTGAGAGATCTGGGGCCCACTTTGGCCTCCGTAGCTGGAGCTCCACCACTCCTTCTGTGACAGACAGGCAGGTCACTTGACAGGCCGCTCTGGGGTGCCCTGTGACCCCTGGTTATTTATGTGGCCTTGTGAAATTGATGTGCCTAGAGCCCTGGGACAGATAAGTGGAGGCTCCGTCATTAGTTTAAGCAGAGGTGAAAGGTGGTCAATAAAGAGGATTTCATGTCGCATTGATCATCCCTTGGCATTTCTTCCTGGCTCCCACCTCCCAGCCTCCAGGAAGAGCAATTAAAGGCAGAGCCAAAACTCCACTGGGCAGCGCAGCAGAATTTCCAAGGGTGGCCCAGGGAGCAAGGTCCCTGCCCCTTGAGCCTGGCTTTGACTGCCAACGCAGGCAGGGCTCAAGGGCTGCCCTTGCCACAACCAGCCACTCAAAGGCATGGAAACAGTTGACTCCGAGATCTGAGAGCTTTGCAGTTTGTTTCTTCAACACCTTCATCAAACAATGCAGAGGCCACCTCCCTCCTTTCCTTCTCAGGACTCCAAAATGGTAGGAGAATTTCCCTGCCCATCAACAAAGCAGAAAGCCAAGTCTATGGTGAAGCATTGGTTCATTGGGCAGTGGTTCAATTTTGAATTGTTTCAATTTTACTAGTTTAGTTTTAATAATGCTTTGCAGACCTGTTTTTATGTTCCAGTTGCTATTTTCCATCCCATTGTGTGTGTTTGCTGTTAACAGAACACCAGCGTGGTGAAATGGTTTTACTGGTGCCTGGGAAACCAGGGTTCAAATCTCCATTCAGGCATGAAGCTTGCTGGGTGTGACCTTAGGCCTGTCACTGTCTATTAGCTTCACAGGGTTGTTGTGAAAATGAAAAGGGGAGAGAGACCTGTGTATGCCACCTTGAGCTCCTTGGAGGAAAAAGGTGGGGTATAATAAATGCAGCAAGCAAGCAAGCAAGCAAGCAAGCAAGCAAGCAAGCAAGCAAATAAATAAATAAATAAATAAATAAATAAATAAATAAATGTTAAGCACCATTTAGTAGAAAGGAAGGACAAACATTCAACCAACAGCCAAAGCCCTTATTCAGAGGTCCTTGGTGTTTTTCTGCCATTTCTGCCATCCTTCCAGTTCTCTTGCATAAGATCATATTTGCTTCATATGAGACCTAGATTCATAAAATTGGAAGGGACCCTGAAGATCATCTTATCCAACCTAAATATGCAGTTCTACCATATGGGGATCGAACCTGCAACCTTGGCATTATCAGTACCATGCTCTAACCAACTGTGCATAAAAAGTCATTCACTGAGGATCCTGAACGCTTGCTAGGAGAACCCCACCCCATCCACCAGTAGTGATGTGTTTTATGCAAGCCCAAAGGCAACAAGGTTGGGGTGCAGTTGGGACTTCTCTCCCTTAGATCTTATCCATGCTTCAGAGGCTGCTGAGTGGCTCCTTACTTTGCCGGCTTTGTGGAGCAATTGACCAGGCCATTTTTCATTTTTTTTCAGTCCCCCACCCTCCTTATGACTTCCTTAAGTCTGCTGCTCCCTTTGACTTCCTCCATCTTTTGCCCATGGATTCTGTTAGACCTTCTGGATGAGATGGGCAAGAGTGAGATCTGCCATAACCCCTCACCTGGCCTCCATCCCTCTTGCCTTTGGCACAAACAGGGCCCATTGTTCTCACCCTTAGGATGTTGACAGCCAAGAACTTCTAGTGTGAAGGGAAAGAGTTATAGCTGCTTGCCATTCCAGGCCTGTTTTTAATCTTCCTCCAGCAATATTTGTATTCTGCAGCAGACTGAGCCGATGGATTGAGAGTCGGGCAGAAAAGCTCGCAGAGCTGGCAATTTGCAGCTCTTCCCCCCCTAGAGCGGAGCAAACTCTGGCGTGGAAAAGTCAAAGGAAAATTAAAACAAAATTGCCATCAGCTGCCAGATTGCTCCATGTTCCTGCCCGGGAGGTGGTGGAAGGATGAGCCTGGCTGTAGGGTCAGACCAAAGGGCTTGCTGCTAGGCCAGCATCTTTCTTCAGTGTCATCGGCCATTAGTATCATGGGCCCAGCGCTCTGGAATACTCTGCCAATAGAGGTTCAGCAGTCGCCTTCTGTGCCAACTTTTAAATGAAAACTTTTCTATTCCACCAGGCATTTCGGAATGCACTCCTCCACGATGGTTAATTCTTGGCTGTTTTTAACTTTATAGTTTTATGTTTTTATTGCTGTAAATTGCTTTGATTTTTTATTTTTATAAAATGATACTGCAGTGTACATTTTCAATTAAATAAGTGATAAATAAATCCTGTTTCCACAGTGGCTAACCAGATGCCCCTCGGAAGCTGACAGGCAGTCCGTGGGGAAAAGGGCTCTTGCTCCCCATTGATCCACTGCAACTGGCCTTGAGAGGCATGGCTCTCTGCTCTTAGAGGCTGGAGGCAGACACCATGGCTTGGATTTGCCTGATCCTCCTTTATGCCAAAGCCCCACAATGTGGCCAACGCCACACTGTGTGGGAGCAACTCCCACAGCCTAATTGGGTGCTGTGTGAAGAAGCGTCCGTCACCTCCCCCCCCACTGAGTTTCTGTGCTATTATGAGAATGTTGGGGGCGAGAAAACTTCTACCTTTCCACTTCCTCTGTGCCATGCACAACTTTACACCCCTCTATCATCTGGGTGCACCCCATTTCATATTACTTTTTACAAACTAAGAGGTTCCAAACTTCACTTTGCGTGTTTTTATATAGGAAGGCAGGATTTTTTTAAAAAAACAACAACCCACAACATTTGTTAAAAACAAAATAGGTACGAACAAGAAACATTTCTGCGTGAAGGTTCTCCCTAGAAACCTATTCGCAAAGACGATGCATTCTGTTTGACTTTGTTTATACTGGAGGAAATGGGGTGATAAACTTGCATGGAGGACGCTCTGCCTGCCACCCTGGCCTGCCCCAGCACAGCAAAGGAGAAGAAAACAGCCCTTTCCCCAGGGACCCTTTGGGGCATCTTTCAGTGACAGACATTTGAAAACCTTCAGGGTGAAAAACAGAACAGAATGAAGATGTTGTGAGGAATTTGGGCTTTAATCAAAGCTTGCCACCGTTGTCCAGTTCTTGTCCTTCAGCTCAGGCTTATAGAGTGCTTTGTGGGGTTGACTCCTCCCAAGTCGAGGAGAAAGGGCTGTAGCAGCCGAAGAGTTTGCACCAAACCCCCTCCATCAGAGACTTGCCACAGGACAGGAGGTGGGAGAGAGGCATTCGTAGTCTTTCTCCAAATGCATGGCCAGAATTGAGGACCTGAAATACCTGCCCCAAGGAACTAGAGAGCTGCAAGTGGGCTCTGTGCAGCTTCACAAATCATTTAGAAACAGACTTAAACACATGTCCAAATAATTTAGAAGTACATGTAAATTTAAATATATCCCCTTTCTGACCATTTTAAAATTAAAAACCTGGATTACAAGATTACAATTAAAATCCTTAAGAATAACAAGGAACTGTTTATGTTGTATCCATAAGAGCTCCTTAAATTTTAAACTCCATTTTAACAAATGAAATTAAAAGAGAGAAAAAAATGATTGTAATTCAAATAATGACACCTTTTTTCAAGTGTGGTGCATTTCCCCCCCAGTTCTGTCAAGAATCCTTCAAAATGCTTAAGTTTTCTTTTGTGCGCAGTTTATAGCAACATTCATGGCAGTCCAGGCAAAGGCAAAGTTAGGCAAAGAATTTCTGATACTGACAACTCAGTTTAAGATCGAAGCACCGTGAGAATTGTCTCCCTGCCTTCCAGCAGATGTCCTTTAAGTTATTACCTGGAAAAAAAACATTTTGCTTTTGACTTCTCCGAATTCTAGTTTTTGCAAAAAGGCTTCCTGGTATTTAATTTATTTTAATCTTGTGTATCCAGTTATTTTATTTTATTTTTGTTCAAATGAACTATTATAAAATTATGCACACGTACATTTTAATTGAATTGAAATGTCCTAAGTGCAATTCACAATATCCTCATGAATAAATAAAACACATTTTCTAGCTCATTTCATGAAAACACGGAGAATAATACTCCAATAATGGTTATGTTTAAAAGGTTACAGTTGTTTAAAACAAGCGAGAGATGCATCATTCCATGTAAAGGGCTACTGCTGGGAAAAGGGAAATTGAAAAACAACATTTTAACCATTGCGGCCTGAAGAGCACAATTTAATATAAAAATAAAAAGCTCCTCATTAGAAGGAAATCCTATGTCTGCTCATTTAAACCTTTGTACTTGTGAACAGCATTCCACTACCCACAGAATGAGAAAGGGCCGCAGTCTGTTAGGAAGCAAATGGGAGCTGAATGCTGGAGCTAAGCCTTTGGGCATTTCTGCACCGGTGACCAGAAATGTGACCCAGGAAAGCCCTTTTTTTGTTCCACTTAAAGCCCAGAGCGAGGAGCAGCATCAGCCGCCGCCCCAGAGCCTGCCCTGCTGTTGGGGAAGCACCTTCAGCAACCACAGACAATGATCCTGGGCTTTATGGGAAGCCACATTGGTTTAGGGCAACCCGGGAAAAGGGGACGTGATACCGAGTGGCATGAATTATGCAGGAGGCCTGATTTAACACGCGCATTATTCCTCCCCGCAAGCCGAGCCCGGCGCACTTTAATGCTGCCTTTGCAGCCTCCCAATTCCCCAGCCCTTCCTGTGATTACTCACAGCAACAAAGCCCGCTCTTATTAGATCTAATTGAAACTTTTGCAGATAGAGCTGATGTGAGTCACCGAGGAAAACACCTGATTAAGCTGCAGGCACCGTCTATTTATATTTGTGCAGTGGTGGCAGAAGCAGCAGCGCGCCATTGGCGGAGCTGTGAGAGGACGGGACACGGTGCCAAGGCGGAGGCCAAGCTCCCTGCCCCTTCTTGGAGCCCCAATAAATCGGTGGTGCGCGCCCCATCTGCTCCAACCCCTTTGCTGCTCTCTGGGGTGATCCTGCGGGAGAGAGGAGGGACCCCCTCCTCCCTCGGGTTGTCACGACTGGGCCGCGTCTGGTGGCATCCACAAAGCCCAGTTTGGCTCACAGGGACACGTTTTGGCGCAGTGGGGCGTGGTGGGGGTAGGAGAAGGGGGCTTAGTACTGCCTTTTGGTTGAGCGCCCCCTCCCTTCCCCCTCTGCCCTCTCCTCTCACAATGTAAAGATTTTGGAGCACATCTGAAATGAAAATGGCTCATGACAATGGGGGGGGGGGGGAGCTTGCTTAACAGCAGCCGGGCAAGAGCAAATGTCAGGAAGTCAGTGGCCTGAACTACCCTGGATCTTCCCCACGCTCAGAAACAGCTGCCTAAGAAAAAGCCACGTCGCCGCCTCCCCTCCCGCGGCATCTTATGTGTCCAGAATTCCATATCATTCCGAAACCTGCTTTCCGTCTTATCAACATTCGTGAGCTGATGGAACTTACCTACTCATTTATATTCTGCTTCCAGCAGAAGCACCCCCGCCCCCCCGCAACGCCCCACAAATTGCCAGAGTGACCTAGTATTCTGCTGCGCTTCCTTTGCCAGGCGGTAGGGGGCACTCTATCTTCACAGAAACGCCCCCCGTGACCCTGGGGGACAATGCACTTTCGCACACTCGAGGGGCCCTTTGGACAAGTCCATGAGACCCACCACAGCTGAGGTAGCTGCCGGCTCCATAAGTCATTCAGCTCACAGGGCCACCAGGCACACAACTGGCCGACAAGGCCAAGAGGATCTCCTGCGCATCTTCTCTGGAAAGGTGGAAATAAGGAAGCAGCCGGTTCTTTGCGCGACTCGGGGGGGGGCAGCAGATGGGCGGGGACAGGGCTCAGTTCCATGATGGGCCAGAACGCGGAGGAGGGGGTGGGGAGGATGGGGACAGGAAAGACCCTTTCCATTGGAAAAAAAGAAAAGCGGGGTGTTGGGACTGTTGGGGAGACAAAGGGAGCCGCCCTCTGCTCTCGCATGGCCCCCATTTGCGTCAGAAGAAGCCTTCGGGATACAGAAGAGAGGGGGACCCCGATAATGAAGGGGCTGGAGCGGTCAGCTCTCCTCCCCAACAAAGGAGGATCCTGGGGAGGGAAACGGGGAAGGCGTTTGGGGCTTGGTCGCCAGCTTCGGAAGGTTCGCCAAAGGGTTGGTTCACCACCCCGGCCCCCCTCCACATCTCCAGAGGCTGCTCCCACGTTCCCAAAGGGAAGAGGAGGCCGCTGCCTGGAAGCGAAGACTCCCGGCCTTCTTCACCTCTGGCCCGCCCCAAGAAAACCCGCTCGCCTAAGCAGAGCGACCAAGACGTCCCTTCCTCTGACTTCTTAGCGGAGAAAAGCTGAACGGAGTCCCCTTAGTCCCCCACCTCTTGCAAAGGGCTTCTTTTTTGACGCAAGGAAAGGGACCTCGTCTTTTTCTCGGGGAGGGGAGAAAGCAACCGGCGTGGTAGGGCTCAGCACCTTCCACTCCCCGCCACTAGCAAGCCCCATCCGGGCAGAGACAACTCTAGAAAGTGGCTCTGCCGAAGAGCCGCATCGGGGGGCGCTGCTGGTTCCCCCAAAAGAGGGTCCCTTCAGCGCAGCTTTCCGGCAGCTTAGAGAAAAACCCAAGCAAACAAAAAAAAAAGACACCCCTCCGAGCAGCAGCAACCCTGGTCGAGTCGTGCCTTTCGCACGAAATGCCATTTCAGGGCTAAACAAAAGTTGTCTTAAAACGACCTTTGACAGCACAGAAAAGAGAGGAAAAGGGCTCCCTGGGTGGCCTCGAAAGACTGAAAGGCGGCGGGGCGGGGGGGGGGGTGCAGGCTGAAGGACGGAGAAAGCAGCAGGGCCTGAGGCTGGCTTGAGGTGGGCGAGGGAGGGGCTTCCTGCCCCTTACCGGCTTCTCTTGGGCTATTTCACAGCCGACTTTGCGGACTGCGGGTCCTCTGGTTTCCCCCTCGGATTCTGCATTTTCAATATGTGAATAGCGGGGAGGAGGAGGAAGGCCATGCGACTGACTAACTCCAAAAAGACTTACCATCTTCCCCAAATGATGCTCCTTAAACTCTTCCCCACTTGGGCTATCAGATTCCACCGCAAACTCTCCCTGACCTGGAGATACAGCAGCGAAACAAACACTTTGAATGAGTCTCCTTGACTTTTCTGGGGGGTTTCTTTTCTTTCTTTTAAGTTGCATTTTCATTTCCGCCTGGGCATTTGCAATATCAAAAGGAAGACAAAAGCAATCCAGAGAGGGAAGCAGATTTCCAAATGCATGTTCTCTCCTCTACTCTGAAATGTGTTCATTTGCATCAAGCGCGGGCAGGCGGATTATGCCAGAAAGTGACCCCGGCAGCGGCGTCACCAGGAGACAATGGCGAATTTTGGAGCTGCGTGTGGCGCAGCAGAATTCAGGGGAACCAGCAGACAGATGGCCTAGGCTGGGGAGTAGGGGGTCTGTCTGCCTCCCTCCCCGCCCTCTGGGTCGCCCTTTCATTTCAGTGAGGCTCAGGCAAGGAGAACTTTCTCTTGGATCGGCCTCGGAACACTGGGGGCTCCTCGTTTTACAAGCGCCACCTTGCAGAGATGAGCGGATAAGGTGGCATAGAAGCGCATTCAGACGGCTGCGCTCCTACTTACGCTTCTCTGTGCCCATGCCTCACTGAGCTCACGCAGGCATCTATAGCATTGTCCTAAATAAAATGAGCTAACCGCCAGTTTGAAACCACCCAGTATCAATTAGTTCACTGTATAATCTAAGAACTTTTTTCAAAGGCTGTTGTCTTAAAAGTGTTTGCTAGATTGTTTTTACTTGGTGAATTATTGCCCTGCGGGGATTCCAAATTGGTCCAGGCTCCTACATAACAAAAGATGCGGCCAGTGGGGGCAGGATTTCTCGCCCCCCGCGGCAGCCGCTGAAAAGGGAGAGTTCAAAACCCTCCAGAAAGAAAGAACTTTTCCGCAAGGACCACAAAGCTGGGCCGAGAGGTCCCAACAGGAAAACAAAACAAAACAAAAAATGTCGCCTCGCATTCCACTGACTTTTTCGCAACCTGGTTGGCAAGCCCGAACTGAACTAGCCTTCCCCTGCCGGCTTCGTCCCGACAACCTCCTAATCTACTGGGAAGGGCTCTCTGCACCCGGGAGGAGCGCCTCGCTGCCACCCAGAAGCGCTTCGAGGACGGAGAAGGGGCCTCCGTGGGGAAGCGGAGACCAGGCAGGCAGGTGAGCGGCCCTGACCCGGCCAGCGAGCGCCTCTGCCCGCCCGAGCGGGACCGGCTAGAGAAGCCCGGCAGCCCGTGGCTGCCTCCCAGGGAAGTTGAGGAGCCCTCGGGAGCATTCAAAGAGCAGCGGGCCCTTTCTTCAGGAACCCTGGTGGACAGGAGAATACCGTTTTCTGGGGAAACCGAGAGAGCCAAACGCACGGCGCGACTGGGGTCGCCGACGCTTCCTGTAGGCCTGAGGGGGCCGGCGCT
Organism: Podarcis liolepis; assembly: GCF_965112155.1. Lineage (NCBI taxonomy): Eukaryota > Metazoa > Chordata > Lepidosauria > Squamata > Lacertidae > Podarcis > Podarcis liolepis. The sequence goes on along the minus strand of NC_139561.1, from coordinate 58,179,257 downwards.
GGGTCTCAGCGGGGGCACGGGGAAATTTCTCCACCGTTGGAGGGAGTTTTAAGGCAGTGGGGCGGGAGGCGGAGGAAAGAAAACCTCTGGGGCTGCGGGAAGCGATAGCTGTCTCCGGGGCCCCAGCGCCTTAATCCTGCCCGAGTCCAGAGTCTCCGCCGCCGCCTTGGAAGCTGCCTCGCGCCCTGTCCTGTCCTGCCCTGTCCTACCTTCCTCCTCCTCTTTCCGGCGCTGATGGGGACAAAAAAGAAAAAGACACGAGGCGGGTTCCTGGATAAATGTTTTATGCGAGTAATAAAATATTGGCTGTAACATAAATAAAAACGGAGCAGGATGATACAGAGGCAGACCCGGCCCAACAGACGGGCCCCGGCTCCGGGGCGGACCTGGCGTGCGAGCAAAGGGAAGTCACAGAGTGCCAGGGCGGGAGTCGGGTGCTGGCAGTTCGGACCCAGTCCCTCAACTTCCGCGCCTGCCGTATTCAAGGGGGCGAGCGCCGAGCCCCTTGTGGGTCGCTTTGGGGAGCCCAGGCGGCCTCTCCCAGACACCGCCCGGCTGGCAATAGAGGTTGCGCCCCCCTGCCCCCGCCCCCCGCAAGAGGAAACCGCATCCAGCTCAAACCTTGGGCCTCTCGCGTCTCTCCCGCCGGCCATAAGGCTGCTGCTGTTGCTGCTGCTGCTGCTCCAGGTTCGGTCGGTGGAGTTTCAAATAAATACAGAGACTTTAAATTAGAAAGAGAGTCGGTCGCCAGCAGGCGTAGGAATAAATTAACGCGCCTCTGCGCGCTCTGCTGCTGCTTGCCCGGTCCGGCGTCGTCGTCGTCGGGCGGGGCGGCTCGGCCATCTGTCTGTCCTAGGGCCGCGCCGGGGGCTCTCTCGGCCGGCCCCCGAGGGCGCAGTCCGTTGGCCCTGCGGGCAGGTCCCGCAGCCAGTCCCAGGCAGGCCAGTCCAGTCCTCGGGAGCCGTCCCCGCCCGGGCCGAGTCATTGCCCGGGGCTCTGGAGCGTGTGCGGGTGCTGATGGTGGTGCTGGAGCGTCGGCGAGGCGTCGGCGCCCTGCGCGTAAAGGTCCTGGTCCATGGCGGGCGCGTGCGGTGCGGCGACGGGCGTCATGCGCTTCTCCTTCTGCCGCCGGTTGCAGAACCAGACGCGTACCACCTCCTTCTCCAGCTGGAGCGTGTCGGCCAGCGAGGTGATCTCGTGAGCCGAGGGCTTGGGGCATTTGAGGAAGTGGCTCTCGAGCGCGCCCTTGACGCCCACCTCGATGGAGGTGCGCTTCTTGCGCTTGCGGCCCTGCGCCGCGATCTTGTCCAGGCTGGCCGGGCTGCCCGTGCTGGAGTCGGTCTCCTCCAGCCACTTGTTGAGCAGCGGCTTCAGCTTGCACATGTTCTTGAAGCTCAGCTGCAGCGCCTCGAAGCGGCAGATGGTCGTCTGCGAGAAGACGTTGCCGTACAGGGTGCCCAGCGCCAGCCCCACGTCGGCCTGCGTGAAGCCCAGCTTGATGCGCCGCTGCTTAAACTGTTTGGCGAACTGCTCCAGGTCGTCCGAGCTGGGCGCCTCCTCGTCCGACGCCGCCGACCCCGGCTCGTGGCCCCCCGCGTGGCCCAGGTGCGGCGGGGAGCCCTCCAGGTGCGCCGCCTCCGCCTCCTCGTGCTGGTGCGGATGGTGCTGGTGGTGACCGCCGTGGGGCGCGTGGCCATGGGGCAGGTGCAAGGCCGGTGCCTGCGGGCCCAGCATCCCGTTCAGCCCCGGGTAGGCCGCCTGAGAGTAGAGCAGCGCCTGGTGCCCACCGGCGGCCGTCGGGGACATGGCCGAGGGGCAGCCGCCCAGGTGATGCGCTGGAGCCCCCTGCCCCCAGTGCGCTCCTCCGCCGCCTCCTCCGCCGCCCGCTTGCTGGTGCACCAGGTGTGAGCGCGAGTGGAAGCCGTCGAGGTCTCCTCGCGGGCCCGCGCCGCCCCCTTTGGCGTGCTCCAGGTGGGTCCCCCCGCCGCCGCCCCAGTCTCCAGTGGCGCCTGGCAGCCACTGATGGTGCGGGAGGCTGCCGATGGGGTGCCCCGGCGTGGCGGCCAGGCCCTGTAGGTACTCGTGGTGCATCATCTTCTGCACCTCGCGGTACGTGGGGCCCTGGTGAAGGCGCTCGGCGTCCGGCGTGGGCACAGCCAGGAGGGGGCTGCCGCGCGGCAGGTACTGCGCCGTGGTGGTGGCCATGGCGGCAGCTGCTTCCGCGTGGGGTCGGGTCGTCGGCTGGCCCGCGCAGCGCGCCTCTCACTGGGGCCCCCTCGGCGGGGGGACGCGCTTTAGAGTCCCGGCTCGGCCCCACGCGCGGCCACTCCCCCACGCGCGCCCCATTGGCTCCGCCACCCGCGACTGGCAGCCCGCACCGCACCTCCATAGGGCGCCCCCGGCGAAGGGAGACGCCCCCGCCCCGTCTGCCGGCGCCGGCCGTGATTGGAGCGGGAAGGCGCGCCGGGCGCGCCGCTCGGCCACTCAGCGCGTGGGGGGAGCGGCGCGGCCGCGGAGGCGGCAGCACCTGCTGGACGGGACGGGACGCGACGCGAGAGCCAGCCAGCCAGTCAGCGCGGGGTCGCCGGCGCCCTAGCAATCGCGCCGCGTCTGCGGAGCCTCCCGGTCCCGGAGCTCGGGCGCCGGTTCCCCCTGCTCCGCCGCTGCCCCGGTGAGTCTGCCGGCTGGGGTTGGCACTAGGGTCTTTTTGGGGGGCGGGGGGAAGACGCACTCCAGTCCCTCCAGATGGGTCCTATCTCAGACTCGGGTCGGGGGGTTTCCTCGCGTCGTTGCCCAGCTTCTCTCTCCTTTTCGGGCCTGAGGGTCTCGCGTGGGGAAAGGGGGAGAGAGAATTTCGGGGGTGAGGAAGAGATCGCCCCGCTTTTGTGCCTTCCCCTTAACAACTGTAAGGCCCACGATTTGGCAAAACTGCCGGGCGGAGCGGGGTGTACCTTCCTCTCCAATTTGGAGGGAACGTGCCTGCGAGAGGCTGAGAGGGCGCCTCTGCTCCGGAGCGAGGCCGAAGGGGAGCAAGCCGGCCCTTCTCCTCGCCCAACGCTCTCGATGTCCTTCTCTCAGGCATGTTTGGTTCTCCGGGAATTGTCTCCGCAGTGGGAGCTGGATGGACCCAGAGGGAGGGCCCTGAGGCCACAGCGCTGGGTGAGTGCCTAGGTTCGCCCCCTTGCCCACATCCCTGATGCTGATGTCTGTTTCCACAGCTCTGCCGCGCACGGCTTCCTCTGAGAAGCAGAAGGAGTTTGAGCTTCCCAGAGCGGGTTTGGCCGTTACTCTCAAGCTTGCTGACAGAAGCTTAAATCCCAGGAACTAGCAACCAATGGATTCAAATGACAAGAAAGGAGATTCCGACTTAACATTAGGAAGAACTTTCTGACGGCAAGAGATGCTCGGCAGAGGAACGGGCTCCTTCGGAAGGTGGTGGACTCTCTTTCATTGGAGGTTTGTAAGCAGAGGTCGGGTGGCCATCTCTCATAGAACCATTAGTTGCGATTCCTGCATTGCGGTGGGTTGGACTAGATGACCCTTGCGGTCCCTTCTAACTCTACAATTCTCTCTCCTGTCACTTGTTTCTAGAAAGGGATGCCATAGTTGTCTGATGGTTCTGGGTTGGAGAAGATGGGATAAGGGGCTCGTGTGTTGCTGAGGTTCCCTTCCTCCCCCAACTCCCCTTGCAGAACGGGGGACGCCGTGGGGATGAGACGATTCTCCCAGCTGCTTTTATGAGGGTGTGCTGGGCTTCTGAGCCACTCCAGGTGCGCGCTCCGCATGCTGAGCGGGGCAGAGACTCACCTTGGACCACGTTTATGGAGCTCAGCCATTCCTTCGCATCACTGCCACGCAGGAAGCTGGAAGGGGCACAAAGGTTTCAGGTTTTATTCGACCCTCGCGTGAAGGCTTCTCTTTCCAGTGCCCATCTGCCAGATCCGGGTTCAGCACTCCGGGCTCCTCCGGGCGTTTTCCATTGGGAACTTTGTTTAGGAGTTGGCCCTGGGAGAGGGGAGAGGGGCGCTCCTGCCTGCAGGGCACACATTGGGTCTTCCCAGCACGGAACGGGCAGCGCCGGGAGAACTGAGTTCCAGCATCAAGGTGGCCCCCATCTAAAAACCGGGCAGTGTTGTGTAGTGGGTAGTGTCGTACTAGGACCTGGAAGAAACCGGGGTTAAAATTCCTACTGGGCTATGAGGCTCACTGGGTGTTTTTGGCGGACCAGTCGCCACCTCTCAGCCTAACCTACCTCATAGGGTTGTTGTTTTGGGGGATAAATGAGAAGGGGGGGGGGAAAATGTGTTTGCCACCTTGAACTCCTTGGAGAGAAAAAATGTGGGATGTAAATGCAATAAATAAAAAATAAATAAAAAATAAAAGGTTTTTTTCCCCTTTCCCTGGCCACCCTTTCCTCAAGCAGTGTAGAGCAGTGCGCAGTCATCCCCCTCCCCCTGCAACTTTCACACTCTCCCCAGACGGCAGCAGCAGGACACAGGCGGAAATGCTTGTTGGGCAAAACTAGGCCAAGCGGTTGGAGAGGTGGGGGCGGGTGGGGGCTCCCATCATCTCAGAAGCCTAGTCACCCTCCTCCAGAGTTGGGGTCTAACTAGTTTTTGTTTCTTGCTCAAAAGGAGGATGGAATGAAATGCCCCTCCCCGCGCCTTATCTTTGGCCCTTGCGCCCCCCCCCCCAGCCTACAGCCATGTCAGGATGTGTTTATTGACCTTATGCAAATGGTGTTTGTGCTGCTTTTCAGCGGGAACGGGTGCGATGGAACCACCCTATGACCTGAGGAGCCACCGAGGCCAGTGACTCACAGGCTGTCCATCCTCACGGGCACAGGATGGCACGTGAGCCACTGGTGAGTTAATGAGCGGTTGTATGAATGAGACCTTCATTCTCTGGGTCACCAGCTGGCTTCCTGCCAGCTTCGGAATGAAAAGAGCCCCCCTCCCGCGTTAATAAAGAGCAATATATATGCATTGGTGAATAAACTGTTTTCCTTCGAGAAGCTGAAGTCGTTGCATGTGCTCCTCCTTTTCCCTTTTCATCCTCCCAGCAGCCCTGCGGGGTAGGTTAAGCTGAAAGCTAGTGGCTGGCCAAAATACTTCACGGCTGCTGGGCTGGGGGGTACCACTCGCCCGCTCCCCCACTTCCATTGCCTCCCAGTCCCAGACTTTACAAGCCTGCAGACTGCCCACGCACGGCTAGGGCAAAGATTCTGTGCTGGGATTCCTGCATAGCAGGGGGCTGGACAAGACGGCCCTTTGAGTTCCTTCCAACTTTCTCTTTCTGTAGCTGTTTCCACGCCCGTGAAGAGGCAGAGGACGATTGCTTGAGAGACCCCCGCGGCAATCGGGGGGCAGAAATCACAGGGGTGGTGCTCAGCTCCTCTCCAACGCGGCTTCCAGGGGACAAGGAGGGCAGCTGAGCTCGACCCCGCCATGTTGGTCAGTTGGGGGCGGGACGGGACGGGGGCTTTAGCAGGCCTGCCTGCTCCGGCGGCTTCTAGGGCTTCAGCGCCACTCCTGCCGCCGCACTAGCCTGAGAATCTCCCCGGAGCGTCTTTCGCGCCGAGTCGCCTGGAAGGAGCGCCCGCGGGCGTCCCTTTCCGCCGCTCCGGAGCGTTTCTGGCAGCGCCGGCTCCGGTTCGACGGCAGATCTGCAGCCCTAAGGAAGAAGGCGAGGCGAACGAGAGGAGTGGACTCGAGCCATGAAGCTCACTCCCTCTCGGTCTTAGCCTACCTCGCAGGTTTCTTCTGCGGATAAAATGTGGCCTGCGGAGGGGACGAGACAGCCAAGCGGCTTCTTCGCGCCAGCCTTCGCCTCTGGGCAAGGGCGCGAGGGGAGCGTTTGTCTCGCTCTGCAGAAGCGAATTCTTGCGGAGGTTAAAAGCAGGAGCACAAGCGCCAGTCAGCCCGCCTTCGGGGACGCAACTCCAGGCGGGCCGCGCTCGGCAGCTGCGGACAGGGCCTGGGGTGGCTCTCGGTTGTGCAGTGGTTGGCTAGTGGGCACTCTACACATGCTCAGAGGCTCTTTTGATCCCTACTGGGACGTGAGTACCGAAGAAGCGGCTTCTGTGTGTGTGGCGTGGGGGCTCAGGAATATAGCCTCTAAAGTGGAAGGAGGGAAAAGTCACGAGCAACCCGAAAGGTTGGGGTGGGGGGCGAGATCTGTCATTGCTTCCCGCAGGAGAGGCGAGAAGCAGGTTAGGCTGAAAGGCAGCATTCCTCAACAGCAAAACGAGAGAGCGAGGCGAGCCTGGAGTGGAGGTTTGCGCCGCAGCCTTGTGAGCTGTCTTCAGTTCTGGGCACTCAGGCGAAGCTCCTGCGCTCGAGATGCTTTGACGCAAAGCATTTGTCTTTTGCACTTGGTTTAGGCCGATGAACAGATCTTGGGGTGCTTGCGGGAAACAAAGCAAAGATCCCACAAGCCAGGAATGGACTTTTGGATTTATTTATTTTCAAGGAACCGCCTGGGACATCCCTGTAAACTCCTTCCTGAGATGGTCCTGGGATGGGTCTGGCAGTGCCCTTTTGTGTCCTTCCAGAAGTTGGTGCTGAGGACCCGCTGCTCTGGCTTTGGCTGCTCTTGTCCCCAGGTGTTTTTGTTTTGGTTTGGTTTTTTTACAAAAATATCTCCATGTGAACCCACTGCGCTGGGGAGGTCCTCTGGAGAACTGGGCTGAGCAATATCTGGCGCTCTCTCGCTCTGTGTGTGTGCCCTTGCTTTTAAAAATGGTTCCGTTTCTGGGGCATTTTTTAGTATAGCTTTCAGAACTGGTGATTTTGCTGCTGCTAGCTTTGCATTGTTGTTTCCCCCTGAGCTGCCTAATCTGCCTGCAAAGAAAGATGGGGTATAAATGTTATTTTACGTAAAAAGTGCTGGGAGAGAGGAGAGGGGAAAGAGATGCAAAATGGTGGAGAATCTTTGAGGAAATGGGAGAATGGCAGACTTTTTAAAAGGACTACATAAGCACACAAGGGCTCCCCTTTTATTAAACCCTTTAAAAACAGTTCAGAACCTGCATAGATCACCTGTGTATCTGAAGAAGTGTGCATGCACACGAAAGCTCATACCAAGAACTAACTTAGTTGGTCTTTAAGGTGCTACTGGAAGGAATTTTTTTATTTTGCATAGATCACCTGGAGGGTGAGAAGGGTGAAGAGTGGTGTCTCATCATCCATGATGGGCTATCAGTTGCCAAGGTCTGTCACACAAAGGTGTCCTCCCTCAGCAAAGGAGCCCTGAGCATGAGGTGTAAAATGCAAGGGAAAGAGGGGTATTGTTCTTGTTTGTTACTGTGTTGTGCATTTTAGTGTTTCTATATTGTAAACCACCCTGTGATCTTCAGGTGAAGAGCAGTATTTATATATTTTTTAAAAGTCTAGGCCACCTCTGATGAAGTCTGGTTGCCTTATGCGGCTTGCTCCAAATCCTTCAGGCACATTTCATTGGCTTAAAAGATCTAAGTTGGGGGCTGTTGCTTGCTCGGAAGTAAAGGACTCGCTCATGCTTGCTTAAAATTGCACTTCTGAACATGGGGAATTGGTTTGTCCATACATGCCACTGTGGAATTGGTGCTTTTCTTGACCATCTTACCAGTCGGATTCATGCAAGGGTGTGTGTGAGTGTGTGCCACAGTAACAATTCACACAATCCTCTCTCTTTTATTCCTCCTAGGAAGTACAACACAGATTTGTTGGGGGAACGGCAACAACTTCTTTGTCTTGCTCCTCACAGGGCCGTTGTGTGGAAACTGAGTCAGGAGCATGATGAGCTGGGGGCTCAGATGAACATCTCAGATCAACCATGAACTCCTTCTGTGGCTTTGTGGGTAGTTTTCCCTTTGTACAGGTATGTATACAAGAAGCAAAGCAGGCACCAAGCTGAGAGAACATTTGACCAAGCCAGGCTCATGGAGCTAGGATATCAGACCTTCCTGTCTCAGAGTCTGCAGCTCTGCTGTTGTTTTAATTATTTTACTGTATATAAGGACACCCAACTGTTGGATGGATTTAGATGAGTAGGAGAGGATATTTTATTAGTAATTATACTTCCTCTTTCTCGCTTATGTGAGAATACAAATATCTATTTCAGCAGAGTTAAAAATCAGCATCCATGCGCAGCTTACCTCTGGATGCTATTAGGACAAGGTTGCATAACCTTCTGGAACAACTGTGATATCCAAGGATGCTTTAGGCAGACTTAGATTATCTCCTCCCTGTTTTACGTTTAACAAAAATGTCACTTTCAGAAAGTTTAGTAAACAAAGTTTACTCACATCAAAGGTCTTGTCAAGATCCAACAGATGAAAACCAGGCAAGAAACAATCCTTAAAATGTTACAGATATCCACGGTCCAGTTCAAAATGGAGATTGCTGTCTGGAGGAAAACAAAGAGAAGTCTTCCCCCATTGCAGGTAGGAAAAGAGTGAGTGCAGGAAGGAAGATATAGGGATTAATGCATTTTCTTTTTCCCGCCACCAGGTTTGCGGGTGTGACATCACAGAGTCCCCTCTATGCGTGGTCCCCTCCATGGTGCCATTGCCTCTGTTAGTGACTGTCTAGCCATCATGTGTTTGTGATTTTGGCTGCACACCCTCCCACACCAATACCATTGTTCTCTGGGAAGCTCCCACCCAAAATGATAAAACACAATTTAAAAAAATATATATATTAAGATAACCCTGCAGCCTATTTTTCAGTTCTGTTTGAGTGACCCATACCTTTCAGGCTGTGGTCCCACATGGGGGACCCTTAAGTACTGCAGGCCCACATGGCTAGGATCATTGGGCACAATATATGCGGCTGAGAGGGAATAGAAACAGGGGATCCATCCTTGGGGGGGACCACCTTCACTCTCTGCTATGCTCCAGCCACTGCATGGTTAAAAATGTTGATCTGTAGAGCAAGACTTGCAGGTTCCTCCAATCCCCTCATTTATTGATTTACTTACTGCATTTATATCCCACCTCCCCCTCAGCGCACTTGGCTCTGCCCCATCTCATTTAATTCCCACAACAACCCTGTGGCGTTGGTTAGGCTGAGAGGCAGTAACTGGCCCAAAGTCACTCAGTGTTAAGGATTTGCTTCCTAAATGTCCAGCGTTGTTATGTGTTTGGCTGTCAGATCCCTGGGAAATGGGTCTTTGCGGGCAAGAGGTGTCCCACTTGCCTCTACTTTTTAACCCTCTGCTTGTCAATGTGCAAATAAAACACTTGCCTGAAAATTTTCTATTCTGCCAGGCCTATGCAGGCAATTCGGAACACATCCTTTCGCAATGGTTAACTGTTCTTAACTCTTTCAACCTTTTTATGGTTTTAAACGTATGGTTTTTATGGTTTATGGCTGTAAACTGCTTTGAGATAGATAGATAGATAGATAGATAGATAGATAGATGATAGATCAGGGGTCAGCAACGTTTTTGGGACATGGGCCGGTTCACGATCCTGCAGACACCACGGTGGGCCAGTGTGTGTGTTTGTGCGTGCACACAAACACCATTTCCACTCCTTCCGGTGTGGAGGAGGCGTTCGCAGATTCCCATTGGCTGCAGGAGCTTGTTGCAGCCAATGGGAAGTTGGCCAGAATTGCAGAAGGCGGTCCCTGCTCTGCTCCGTGGCAGTTTAGCACGGCACATGGCAGCCAACTGAGCGGGCAGCAGGGGTTCATGGGCCGGTTAAACGACCCCCATGGGCTGCTTCTGGCCCATGGGCCTTAGGTTGCCTATGCCTGTGATAGATGGATAGATATGACATAGCAGCATATCATTTTTTAAAAAATAAATAAATAAAATGGTAGAAAGAGACAATTAAGTCACCAGGTGCCTTTGCATCCTCTTCATACAGTAGACCTTCAGGTTATGTTACTCTCGAGTAACGTAAACTTTGGGTTGTGAAAGCGGCAAACCCGGAAGTATTTTTCCAGGTTTCACCACTCGCGTGTGCGCAGAAGCGGTGCCTCAGTATACAGATTTTTTGGGGTGCGGACGGACCCCCGGAATGAATTAAATTTGTATCCAGAGGGTCCACTGTATTTGGAGAGCGCCTAACTGGATTCCACATGGAATATGCACTTCGAAGGAATACGTGAAGGGAAACAAGAGGAGATTTCCCACTACAGATATGTGAATCTCAGTGTACACAGTGAAAAACAGTCACCCTTAGACACACACACACACACACATCCCACCCCCCACCTCATTTTGTGACGTGGCGGTTAATCAGTTATGGGATGGAAAAGTTGCGTCTGAGGCATCTGTCAGTGGCTTCTCGGAGGGTGTTGCCAGCGCTGTTTCCACGCCAGGATCCCAGCAGTTTCCCTCTGCTTCGTTCTGCCTCTGAGATGTGCGTGTTGCAAGGGCCTCCTTGGCAGAGGCCCAGGACTTCTCAAACCCGTCTTGCTGGAGCCGAGATCTGCTCCGCAACTCGTCTTTCTCATCCTGTGTTTCGCCAACAAACTCCCACTGCTGTCAAAGAGGCCCCGAGGAGGAACTGGCTTCTCTTCCAGCCTGAACTCGCCCGTGGTGCTGGTGGTGGAAGAGATGGTGCTGGTGATGATGCGCTACTTGGCTGCTCTTGCTGCAGCTCTTGAGCTTTTCATCCTCCTGGTGGCGGTGGCTGCCTGAGAGCCGTTTCCAGAGCTCAGTGGGAAGAGAGGAGTGGTGGCTTGGGAAAGTGGCGAGAGGTCTACAGGTATGGGTGGCTACGCTCTGCCCCTACAGTTGGTAGTAGCAATGCTTTGGAATGCCGGCTTCTGGAAACCACAGGAGGGGAGAGTGTTGCTCTTGTGCCTGAATCCTGCTTGCGGGTTTCCTTTTTGGGGGCATCTGGTTGGCCACTGTGAGAACAGAATGCTGGACTAGATGGGCCATTAGCCTGATCCAGCAGGATCTTCTTGTGTTCTTATGATGGGAAGATGGGCCACTGCCCCCACCTCTCCTTGCCTCTGGTCACTGGGAAGACACAAGGCCACTGAGCGATGTCAACATGACACTGCTGTTCCCCTCCTGCTCCTCTCCCATGTCTCCTGGATTCTGAGGAGAGGCCATCATGGGCTAGTAGTTATTAGGAAAGCTGTAGGAGTGGTGGTATTCTTCTAGGCCAGAGGTGGAGAATCTGAGGTCCTCCAGACATTACAAGACTGTAATCCCTGAGGAATGCTGGCTGGGGCAACCTCATGGAAAAACAATCACAGTGGGAGCCCTGATACCCTGGTAGTTAACGCAGGAAAAGCTCATAGTTCTTCCTGTCCTCAAGGGATGGAGAGATGGCATGACTTTGCCTTCATGCTTCATAGAATCATAGAACCTGCGGAGTTTGAGGGGACACTAAGGGTCATGTCGTCCACCCCCTACCATACAGGAATTACAAGTATGATTCTGTGAGAAGTACATAGGGCTGAACCATTGCTCCCTGCAGGCTGGTTCTGCAAGTATCTGGTGGAGGGTTTGAGGTCCTGGCAAAAGTTGGCTCAAGTGGCCCGGTCCATTGTGCAGGGGCAGCGGTGGCGGCACTTCTTAAACAAGCTGCCTTCAGTTATTTCTCTGCTCCAGGACCCCTTCTCTGGAAATGCTGATGGAGCTCCCAGGCCCCACCCATCCTGCATTGCTTAACTGAGGTGCTCCCTTCTGCCTTAGTCTCTCCCCTAAAACTGCTGGCAGAGCAACCATCTCTATGAGGCAACATGCACAATTAATCTGATCTAGGGAGTGGGGGGAATCCTGGCTCTAGGGAGGATGAAAGCCCAAGGCTGTTGCGGTTCATTCTTTCACCTGGGAAGCATTGGGGTGGGATCTGAGCAGCACGGAGAGGCTCCCTGTCTCGCTTACGATGTTATCATACCCACATCTACTTGCACTTGTGAAAGTCTGCCATCCTGCTTCACTTGCAACAGAAGCAACACCCCAGAGTTTCCTGCTAAATTCTTGCGACTTTTCAAACCGGAAGTGAAAAGTTTTTCCTTTTTTTAAAGAAGCTTTATTGTGTTGTTTTGAACTAAAAAAAAATAAAAATGTTTTAAATACGTTTTTATTTCAATTGATTTTTTAAAAAAATCACAGACATGTTTGCCACCCTGGGCTCCTTTGGGCACAAGGTGGGATATAAATTTAATAAAAAGAAATAAAAAGAAATAAATAAATGTTCTGGTGTATTTTGTCCCACTTTTGTGGGGTACCGTACAAAAGGGCCTCTCTAGATGGCAATTGTGTGGGAACATTGTGGGGAAGCATTGCAGAACAACTAAGAAAGCAGAATGAGGTGTGGGTGGCCCAGTAATGCACCATTATTGACTCATAGAATCATAGAGAATTGTAGAGTTGGAAGGGACTCCAGGGTCATCTAGTCCAACCCCCAGAAATGCAGGAATCACCACTAAAGCATCCATGACAGACAGCCATCCAGTTCTGTTTAAAAACCTCTAATAAAAGAGAGTTAATCATTTTCCAAGGGAGTCCGTTCCACTGTCAAACAACTCTTACCAAACTTCTTTTGGAAGTTTAGCCAGAATCTCATTTTTGTAACTTTAATCCATTGGTTTAGGTCCTACCCTCCATAACATGGGGGGGGGGGGGAAGCTTGCTCCATCTTCCATGTGACAGCCCTTTAGATATCTGAAGACGACTATCATTGCTCCAGCTCCCCCAGCCATTCCTCATAAGGCTTGGTTTGTAGAAGAAGAGTTTGGATTTGATATCCCACTTTATCACGCGGCTAACAATCTCCTTTCCCTTCCTCCCCCACAACAAACACTCTGTGAGGTGAGTGGGGCTGAGAGACTTCAAAGAAGTATGACTAGCCCAAGGTCATCCAGCAGCTGCATGTGGAGGAGCGGGGACGCGAACCTGGTTCACCAGATTACAAGTCTACCGCTCTTAAGTCCTACACCACACTGGCTCTCTCACACTGGTGACCCTTGATCACCTTGGTTGCCCTCCCCTGCACATGTTCCAGCTTCATGATGTCAGGGGAGCTGTCACCCTTGAAGCAGGACATGGGTATAACATCCTGAAAGCCCTCACCCTCCAACCTCTGTGCCTCTCTTGGCTTTTCCAGGTCAGCCACCTCCAGGGAACAGACCCACCAGTAAGAGCAGTTCGACAGTGGAAGGGATTCCCTTGGAAAGGAGGTGGACTTTCCTTCATTTGAGGTTCCTAAGCAGAGGTTGGAATGGCCATCCGTCAGGGATTCTTCAGTTGTGATTCCTGCACTGAGGATTTGGACTAGATGATGCTCTTGGGAATCCCTTGCAACTCTACGCCTGAGCACCAGCAGGTCACTGCCCTGAGTGCCCCATCCAGCAGGCAGACAGTCACATCAGTGACATTCCATGCAAAGCCCTAGACAGCCCCGCTGGCTTCTCTTGGCACATTATTTTTTAAAAGCAATTTCTCGGAGCTTGCAGGTGCCCCTTTTCTGCCTGCACTCCATGCGGTGATTCCGCGGCGGAGGGTGCCAGAGCACCCAGCCAGCAAGTGGCAGCCTCATGTATTATTAATGACAGCCAATCCCATGCCTGGCGTCACACTGATAACCCACCGGGGGTGAGGAGCGAATCCAGGTGGCAGAAGGTGCCAGAGAGCGGTTTACACAGGTGGGTGCTGATGTTCCCCCAGCAGAAGGTCCCTGTTGCTTCTGGGGGTGGGGGCCGCACACTCTCTCTAGAGGGCTCCAGAGGCAATTGGATTCACTGGAGGGAGGCTGGCTCCGGGAAGATAATTTTGGTTCCCTGTTCAATCAACTCCCAGCAGCAGCTATTTGGACAAGGCTGAACCATACACAGCCAAGTCCTCAGTTCTGAGCTGGCAGCCCCAATAAGGCCTCCTGCCTCCTGCTTCTTCCAGTCACTAGGCTGTGTACCTCTGGCAGGGGCTGCCCCATCTTCTGATGCTCATACACACTTTTAATGAGGCTTTGGAGTCTGGAGGGGAAGGTGGGGAAGGGGTGGGGGGGCACCATCCTTGTCTCTTGTCAGTGATGAGGCAAAATAGGCCATTAGGCTTGAGTTGCATACAGCAAAGGCATGTGGGTGGTGGCAAAATTCTGCCTGTCCTCATACGGAAGTTGGACTTGACTTGGTAGGCACAAGATACCCCTTCCCCTCCTCCTTCCTTCTCACAGATGTGATTCTTAGCATTCATTGGTGTAATAATTTGTTAAGCAGCAGCAAGAATGACGCACATCTGTCATTTAATCCAATACCCATTTACTTTAGAGTAAGCCCCAAACAACTGAATAGAACAACTGATTATATTATATATATATAATCTTTGTTAATTTGTTTATTTTAAAAATAATAATACAAAACATAAAATGTATTTTTTAAAAAGTGAAGAAAGTCAGAAAGGAAAAAAGGGTATAGTATCTCCCTATAACAATTGTTAACAGTTAACAATTACACTTTTAAGCCTACTGTATTTTGTATAAATGAGTTCCAAATTTCATTATATATATGCATGCTAGTATAACGAGACATTTACAGAATTGTGCTGCTAACGTACCATTCCTTTACTGAAAAGATTTTATTCCCTTCCCAATACTTGACATAATTTCAGATGCAAATTGTAACAAGCTTTACACTTTTGGAAGTGCTCAAGAAATGGGAAATATCCCTAATCCTAAATTTCCAGAGGGACAATTGTTGCCACAAACATCAGTGTCGTAATAAATGCATTAGTCGTTCAGGCGACACAAAATTCTTTGTTGTCTTTGGTAAGCATAATATCCGGCTGAGAGCATCTGTTCTCCTCCTTGAGATGTCGCTGGGCAGAGGGACAACCCCTCTACTTCCCCTCCTCTTAGAATATCTTCGGGATAAAAGTTGTGTGCCTTGAGTTCTAGAACTGCCTGAATTGTGCAGAAGTCCCACTGAATGCAGCCGAGACCCAAATGGGGGCTGGGTGGGACTGGGGTGCTGTATGTGTGCCTTTGATTGATCTCTGGAAAAAAACCCACCCTCTCCTCAGAGCCGCCAGCACGCAACCCCTTTGAACCTCCTCAGCTCATCACAAACACTCGACAGACTTGGAGTTTGCCAGTCCCTCTGCTATCAATTATTTGCCCTTTTTCTGTTTACCTCCAGGCAGCAAGTAATTATTTTTAAATATTAATTTAGTTGTGTCATGTACAGTTTGCGGCTCAGCCCTGAGATCTGAGATGCAGAAAAGCAAGCTGTGTCTCAGATTGCATCGCGCTGGTGGTGACACACTCCGAGCATCGCCAGCTATGCAAAGCCTGCAGTTGACGGTGAAGAGGGGGGAGAGACAGGGTGGGAGTCGGTACCCTGGATGCTTGCAGGGACCAGAGACTTGTGGAGGCAAAGATGCTGTTCTGGAGCAGAGAGGAGGCTGAAACCAGAAACTTCCCTCCAGCCTGAAGACCTGCCACCTCTCACCGTGGAAAGCTCTCTGTGCTGCAGAAGGGTGAGGCTGGTTGTCATGGTCTTGCCAGGAAGCAGCTTATGAAGAGAACGAAACAATAAAGTTATCAGTAAAAACATCTAAAAACAACTATTGAAAACATTTTTTTTAAAAAGCAATAGACTAAAAACAGATTAGTACATGCGTCAACATTCTATATGTTCTATACGTCTGGAAAGGTGGCCTAAATAAAAGTGTTTTTAGTAAGTTCCGAAAAGAGTACAATGAAGGCGCCTGCCTGATGTCAATAGGCAGGGAGTTCCAAAGTGTAAGGCACTGCCACACTAAATGATTGATTTCTTACAAATGTGGAATGGAGATTATGTGGCACTTGTTATAGTGCCGGTTTCTGTCGATCAAAGTGGTTGAGTGGGCTGTGGGCATGTTTAGGGTAAAGTGATCTCACAGGTAAACTGGGGGCAGGGAGAGTTTTCCAATCCTTAAAGCAGGTGTGTGGAACCTTTGGCCATCCAGAAATGGCTGAATTACAACTCCCATCTGGCCCAAGAAGCAGGGGCAGGGGGGATGGAAGTTATAGCTCCACAACTGCCCTAAAATGTGAAACCCAGGGGAGACAGACCACTGTTTGTAACTGAAAAGATTTTGTTCATGAGACAATGGGAAACAAATAAAGATCAAACTATATTTACTGGTGAAAGCAGTGTTACTTACTTATCATATGAGTGTTCTCATTTCAAAAGTAAAAATGCCTTCAGAATTGGACAGATGCCCTTGGCACTTTCTTTCAAATATTATTTTGGTTTAATACGTATTAAAAAGAAACCAGTTGTTCATCCAGAGAGGGGGCACCTGCAAATCTGGGGATCAGGACAGCCTTCTACTGGGGGGGGGGGCAAGCAAAGAGGAGTCACCGGTTCTCAACAAGTTGGAAAAGGCTCTTTTTAGTCTCCAATTTATGTCCTTATTATAGGGATTAATTCTCTGCCCTCCAATCAAATTCCTGTGGTGTTTTATTGAGCCCAGGACTGCAGATGGATTTATCTCTGCACTCCAAATTACGAGACAAGACTTTTGTGCATTTCTGGCATGCCACTGTTATGGATATCCTCTACCAGTTTGAAGTGGCTTAAAGAAAGAGTGGTTGGTGAGTTCCAGATTTGAGTCCCCAGATTTTCTGGGATCTGCAGTAAACTCCACAGATTGGGTAGAGAAACAAGGGTGTGCTCTGGGCTTTGAGCAAACCCAGTGTTTGTTTGCGGGCCTGACCACGTTCCTCCCAAGGGGAAGGCAATGATTCCTTGCCCCTTTCACCTTAAAGGATGCTGCCTTAAAATTTCTGCATAATAAACTTACAAACATTTTCAGGTTCTGGAGCAGAATCCTGGGACACCAGCAGGAGAAGAGGATGAACACAGTTCCTTGCCCCACCCCTGGAAGTGCCCAGGCCACTATGGGATGGCTGGATTGTTGCCTCTTCCGAGTTGTCTCCATGGGATCTGGCCATGGTGCTGAAATCCAACCCAGCATAATTGATCCTTTGGGCTGCTGGTTGCTGGTGGCTTATTCACCTCAGGGGTCTACATGTTCTCCATAGGCATGTGGAAGGCAACATTGGTTGGGTGGCTCAGAAGCTGGCCAATTTCTCTGGAAAGAAAAGGCAATCCATGGGGAGATGACCTCTCCTTGGTGTTGTCTTGAAGATCTTTCTAGTCCCATTGGGTTGGTGGTGGTGGCGGAATCCAGGAAATGGTGACATGACAAAATGGCTGATCAAACTGCAATGGTGCATCTGTCAACATTGATTCCAAGCCTGAAGCTAGAGATGAGTGATGGGAACATCCAGCTTTTTAGAGCCAGGATGCTTTTGATGCCTCCTCCCTGAACCAAGTAAGATTTAGCTGGAGGGAAGTTAGCAATCAGTTAATTGACATTGAATTAACCATGAAATGCAGCATTAACTACTTTGCTTCTGAAGTACAATCTAACAATACTTTAACAAGGCTTTTAATTATTGATTATTGCTTATAACACTCAGGAGACTGCTCCTTATTTTTCAAGACTCTTGTCCTTCAGACACAACCGTGCCCTTCCCCTCGAGTTCCCCCGTTCCTATTTTGTAGAACCTTGGTTGTGCGAAAGCAGCTTCTCCAAGGTGCCTCAATGGCCAAGGTGGAACTGGAACCTAGAGCCAGGCATAGATTAAGGGACTGAAAGAGGTGTCGGGGGGGGGGTGCACGGTCTGAGGCAAATAGGACAGATGGGAAAAAGTACTACATGCTGATATTGCAGAAACAAATGGATAATAATATCATCAAACAAATTTTTAGAGCCAGGATGCTTTTGATGCCTCCTCCCTGAACCAAGTAAGATTTAGCTGGAGGGAAGTTAGCAATCAGTTAATTGACATTGAATTAACCATGAAATGCAGCATTAACTACTTTGCTTCTGAAGTACAATCTAACAATACTTTAACAAGGCTTTTAATTATTGATTATTGCTTATAACACTCAGGAGACTGCTCCTTATTTTTCAAGACTCTTGTCCTTCAGACACAACCGTGCCCTTCCCCTCGAGTTCCCCCGTTCCTATTTTGTAGAACCTTGGTTGTGCGAAAGCAGCTTCTCCAAGGTGCCTCAATGGCCAAGGTGGAACTGGAACCTAGAGCCAGGCATAGATTAAGGGACTGAAAGAGGTGTCGGGGGGGGGGTGCACGGTCTGAGGCAAATAGGACAGATGGGAAAAAGTACTACATGCTGATATTGCAGAAACAAATGGATAATAATATCATCAAACAAATTTTTAGAGCCAGGATGCTTTTGATGCCTCCTCCCTGAACCAAGTAAGATTTAGCTGGAGGGAAGTTAGCAATCAGTTAATTGACATTGAATTAACCATGAAATGCAGCATTAACTACTTTGCTTCTGAAGTACAATCTAACAATACTTTAACAAGGCTTTTAATTATTGATTATTGCTTATAACACTCAGGAGACTGCTCCTTATTTTTCAAGACTCTTGTCCTTCAGACACAACCGTGCCCTTCCCCTCGAGTTCCCCCGTTCCTATTTTGTAGAACCTTGGTTGTGCGAAAGCAGCTTCTCCAAGGTGCCTCAATGGCCAAGGTGGAACTGGAACCTAGAGCCAGGCATAGATTAAGGGACTGAAAGAGGTGTCGGGGGGGGGGTGCACGGTCTGAGGCAAATAGGACAGATGGGAAAAAGTACTACATGCTGATATTGCAGAAACAAATGGATAATAATATCATCAAACAAATGATCCGCAATCAGCCAATACATTCAAGTCACAGATCCTTGCAGGAGAATTCTAGATGGTGGCATCACTATCTCTGGGATGAGGCTGCAGCTGGAGAAGCCCCAGGAGGCCCTGCTCCTTTCCCCCAGGCACAGGAGGTTTCCAGGGGCTGGTTTTGCCCAAAATTTGCCCCTAACCTCAGAAGGAGCAAAGCACTAAACCTTTGGAAGAACTTTCTGATGTTAAGAACCATTCAGCAGTGGAACGGACTCCCTCAGAGGGTAGGGGAGGTTTTTAAGCAGAGGTTGGATGATGACCTGTCAGGGATTCTTTAGCTGTGATTCCTGCATTGCAGGAGATTGGACTACGTAACCCTTGAGGATCCCTTCCAAGCCTACAACTCTATTATTCTTTGATGTTCAGCTGGGAGAGAGGGCACTCATTTCCAAGCTGCAGATGGCAGTTTTGCAGCCTTTCTTCAGCTGCCTCCTGATTTTGCCACCCTCTATCATGCTGATGTGCATGAGGATGACTGATAGCCCTCCGTCAACCAGGAGTTCTCATGCCTTCTGGCTTAGGGAGGCCACCCTTCGGGGCTGAGCTGGGAAGCAGTTAGCCTAGATGACATCAATCCAGCCCCACCCATGACTTACAGGACCACCTTTTGATCCAGTTAGACCACCTTAACAACTCTTGCTGCTGCTTCTGTTCCAGCTGCAGGCCAAGGTCTCCTTCCCTGTCCCCCAAATGCCCTTTTGGGAGATTCACTTGGCAGCCACTTGGAGAACACACAGGCAGTGCTCTTCCAAACAGCCAGCGGTGCCTTTGAAGGAGTGAGAAAGAGAGAGAGAAGAGAGGGAGAGCTGGGTCACACCCAGCTCAGTCCTTCCTGCAGGCAGGTGCACAGATCCCATTCAGGTGCCCTCTGGGGAGATTCCAGGTGGCCTCCATCTCCTGCCACCCCTTTCCCATATTACTTTGGCTTGCTAGCTCTGCCATGGCATGTTGGCAGCTGGAACAATTGGCTCTGGCTCCTTCATACAGCTCTGTGCGAAGCGCATGGGGTTGTCAGAGGAGCAGATCCAATGCCAGGGAGCAAAAGGCTCTTGCCTCCCCTCCTCTGGGGTATGTGGCCTCCAACAGGCTCACCGAGGCAAAGGCTGGCATGGTTTGCTTCCTTTGATGCCACTACAAGGTATCCTGAAACTGGGAGCCTCAGTTCTTGGGGTCAGGAGATGATCTGCAAGGGGGAGGTGCTCTCTAAGTGGCACAGAAAGTCCCTAGTTTTATTAGTCCCTTCCAAGTTAATAGCACTAGAACTCATGGCTATTCAGTGAGGTAGAACATTGGAAGATTCAGGAGAGATAAAAGAAACTACTTAATCTGTAGATAATCTGCCTGCTATAGGAGGCAGTGATGGTCACCAACCAGGATGGTTTTAAAAGAATAATAGACAAATTCTTGGAGAAGAGGGCTATTGATAGCTACTTAGTCCTGGTGCAAACCTACATGCAGGACCCAAGCACAAGCACTGCTGCCTCCACCCTTGTGAGTTTGAAAGTGGACCTTAGAATCTTGCCTGTTTCATTCTGTGTTCTACCAAAAGCTTTGTATGTTGGGTTAAATAGCTTAGGACAGCTGCTGTTTTCAGTTTTCAGTGGGTTTTTGTTTTTGTTTTTTGAGCTGGGTTGCTTTATTTGCATTTTTAAAATTGCTTTGTGGCTTTCATCTTTTTTGTAAGCTGCCTTGGGAGTGCTTTGCCCTGAAATGTGGCACATATTTCAGAATGGATAAGCCACAGCAAGGCGATCCAGGGGCATCCAGCTGCCCCCACCTGCCATGGCAGCCCTCCTGCCCTTCACCTCCTGGAGTCTCTTGGGGCAGACACTGCCTGCTGGGAGAGGCTCCCTTGTTGATGTTCCATGCAGCCCAGGGTGCTCCAGCCCACCCCTGCATGATCTCGACAGGCCCGGGCTGGATGCGGAATGCGCTTGGAGGGCGGGTGCTGCTTCCAGAGCGCCTTTCCCCTCCTGGCAATGGATGAGGATACAAGCTCTGCCCTGCTGAATTCCATGTGTTCCCAGCCCCCACTTCACACCCCACACACCTCTGCAGTGATTGATGCCTTGCCATTACCCCAGAGCAACCCCCACGCCCTTCTCTCCCCTGACCCAGTGACCTGGCCCAGTTGTGGAACCTTGAGCCAATCAAGGAGTGGTGGTGGGGAAACCCATAAAGAACCAGAACTCTTTAGAGCTGGAAGGTCCCCTGACACCTGTCTCTTTCCACCCTCTGTCCAGGGCAAGGATATTCCTGTCTCCAGGGCAGCCCCCACCCCCAGGCAGCCAGGTGGGACGTGGGCCACCCTTCTGGCATATTCCCTGGGTCAGATATATCCAGACTCTGTGGCCTCTATCCCTCCTACAAGAGCTAGGAAGGACCACAGAGAATTTGAAGGCCACCCAGAAGAGAACTTTGCTTTGTCAATGACCCCAATCTCTCTCTATATGTTCATCCCCATCTGTCCCCAGGAAGGCTAGTGGCCCATATATTAAACCCAATTTGGAACAGAGAGTCCAATTAGCCAGCCTCCCTTCCCAGTTGTCCTCTCTTCTTCCACCACCCACTTCTTCCCCAACCTTTGGAGAGGATCAACACTACCTGTGTATCCTGCCCCTCCCCAACCAAAAGGCACCCATTCATAGCCTGTTGCAGTCTAAGGCTCTCCTGCTCTCCTGCTGCTGCCAGAAACCACAGAGGACAGGTCACAGCAACAGCTCAAGAACTCCCCTCCCGCTCCCTGAGGCGTTTGGGGGGGGGCTCCTAAAGTTCAGCCCTGCTTGCATTAGCCTTTCCATTTGGAGGCTTAATGAACTGCCCTGGCGGGGCCGCTCCACGAGGATGCTAATTGGAGGTGGCAAAGCCCACTTACCTGGGTTGCTGCCGTGGCATCCAACTGCCGCCCATCCATATTTAATGCCCCGGCGGTTGTTTTGGTTCAAGAGTCACGTCTGATGGAGGAGATAAAGAGCTGCCTTTATTAATGAACCAAAGCCCATCCGTGGCCCACCACAGCAGAGGAGGCGGGGGGAGGCAGAGGGGGGGCATCCCCCTCCTCCTCCTTCTTAGGGACTTCTTGTCACCCAGGTCAGCATCATTGGAAAGGAGGGGTAGGGGGGAAGCCCATTTTTCAACATAAAGATGCACTTGTGTTTTAAATTATTTATCATTTACATTATTTTGTTACATGGGAGCGGGGAGGTGGACCCTGGCATTAATCTTGCAATGTGGCTGTGGTTAAATGTGCGGCGGCGGAGGGAAGAGATGTAGCCTCCCTTGACTCTGGATCAGAAAGAGGCTGTCTGAGGGAGGGAGGGAGGTGGGGGGGATTCCATTTCATTGGTTGATTGATGTGGCAGAGCAGAGGGGAGGAGGAGGAAGAGGAGGAGGAGGGTCCTCTTTGAATCTCCCCCCCCATTTGCTCGCCTCTGTGTGACTTAGGCTAGGGCAGGGTAGGCATAAGAAGATAAGAATCAGGCTAATGTCCACCTAGCCCAGGGGTCAGCAACCTTTTCAGCCGTGGGCCAGTCCATCGTCCCTCAGACCATGTGGTGGGCCAGACTATATTTTTTTTGGGGGGGGGAATGAATGAATTCCTATGCCCCACAAATAACCCAGAGATGCGTAAAAGCACACATTCTACTCATGTAAAAACACCAGGCAGACCCCATAAATAACCCAGAGATGCATTTTAAATAAAAGGACATATTCTACTCATGTAAAAACACACTGATTCCTGGACCATCCATGGTTTATTGAGAAGACGATTGGGTCGCATCCGGCCCATGGGCCTTAGGTTGCCTACCCCTGACCTAGTCCAACATCCTGTTCTCAGAGTGGCCAACCAGATGCCTTTTTAAAAACCACCCAGGTTGGAAGCCATCCTTGCCTCCTGTGGGAGTGAGTTATCTAGTTTAATTACGTGCTGCTTAAGCTTAGTTTGGGGACACGGGTGGCGCTGTGGTCTGAACCACTGAGCCTCTTGGGCTTGCCAATCAGATGGTCAGCGGTTCGAATCCCCATGACGGGGTGAGCTCCCGTTGCTCAGTCCCAGCTCCTGCCAACCTAGCAGTTTGAAAGCACGCCAAAAAGTGCAAGTAGATAAATAGGTACTGTTCTGGCGGGAAGGTAAATGGCGTTTCCGTGCGCTGCTCTGGTTTCGGTGTTCCATTGTGCCAGAAATGGCTTAGTCATGCTGGCCACATGACCTGGAAAAACTGTCTGTGGACAAACGCTGGCTCCCTCGGCCTGTAAAGCAAGATGAGCGCCGCAACCCCAGAGTCATTTGCGACTGGACTTAATTGTCAGGCGTGCTTTACCTTTACCTTTTCAAGCTTAGTTTAAATAAGCATTGTCCATAGGAGACAGCTTAAAGTTTTAACATTGCCAGGATTGGGCACAAGTTTGAACCTCCTCCGCCTACCCCACCCCCACCAAAGGAGCCAAGGCTCCTACTCTTTCTAACTTGGCTCTTATTTAGAGTGAGGTGTTTTTAAAAAGAACATTTTCCTAATGGAGATCCAAAAGCAAAGGCATATAATTGCCCCCCCCAAGTCAGTTTGAAAGGGGCTGCTGCTGGGTAAAGGGTGACCTGTGACCTGCTGCCTCCCTAAGGCCCCATTTGAATAATGTAGGACACGTTCTGAGTGGTTCACGACAACCCTGCAATTTAGTTCATTGCTGCACTCCTATTGCTTGCCAAGCGGCAGCAAGATTCCAGGGGGTTTCTGGCACTCAACCGGATTGGGGTTCCATTGGGGAAATCAAGGCTCAGCAAAGACTAGTTTATTCTACACATATTTACACCTGGAAGCCTTCAATGGAGGTGGCTTAAGAACACTGCACCACCTCTTGTTGCCCTCCTAATAGCTTCAGCAAGTTTGGGTCCAAAGGAGTGGCCAGTCATGGCCCCTGGTCTCTCAGGGAAGCCTCCTCCAGTCAGCGCCACATGGAGTTCTCCCCACTTCCTTCTTCTTCCCCCAAACCCCTGCTCCAAGCAATTCCTGCCCATTTGTCTGCTTGCCCCCCACAGCCTCTTTTTTTAAAGGACACCTTTCTTTACTCTTGCTCCATCACCATAAAGGTAAAGGTAAAGGGACCTATGACCATTAGGTCCAGTCGTGACCGACTCTGGGGTTGCGGCGCTCATCTCGCTTTATTGGCCGAGGGAGCCGGCGTACAGCTTCTGGGTCATGTGGCCAGCATGACTAAGCCACTTCTGGCGAACCAGAGCAGCGCATGGAAGCGCCGTTTACCTTCCCACCGGAGCGGTACCTATTTATCTACTTGCACTTTGACGTGCTTTCAAACTGCTAGGTTGGCAGGAGCAGGGACTGAGCAACGGGAGCTCACTCTGTGGTGGGGATTCACACCGCCAACCTTCTGATCAGCAAGTCCTAGGCTCTGTGGTTTAATCCACAGTGCCACCCGCATCCCAGCTCCATCACCATGCCTCCTCCCAATTCTGCTATTTACCCAGAGCTCAGGCAGAGGGTCAGTGACAGGATAGCCATTGTCCGGTAATTGCACCTTGAATGCCCTTCTCCCCAGGAGATTTCCTGGTTTGGCCTGCATTTTAAATCTAAGGTCTGGCACCCAGAAATTGTAAGGGGATCCTTGCTCGCTGCAAACCCATAACAGTATAAATGTTGATAGTGAAATACACTTTCAGGAAAGGCAAGACACCATTTGCTTAGGGACTAGTAACCTGTGGGATTCTTAGACCCAGTGCTGTTTCCACTCTCAGGCCTTGATCCATTGCTGGAGGAGCCTCAACATGCCCTGCCTGGTTTGGGCAGCTGCTTCCCAGGGCTGACTCTGTTTTTCGGGCCCTCCCCCACCTCAGCAGCTCTGAAAGCTTTCTGGCCCAAAAAGCTCAGGAGAGGGGTGGGATTTGCGGGGGGGGGGGGACACTGGAACCATCCCGATTTCATGCCTCAAAACAGGCACATCCCACAGTCAATGAATTTCAAAGACACGCCAAAGCCGTCCAAATTGCTGCCGCTATCCATGGATCTGGAGAAGCTTTTATAAATGGCTGCATTACGACGTACAAAGCCAATATTTCCATAATGTCTGTCTAATGTACAAGAGCGTTTTACATAGAGCAGAGCCTGTTTCATCTCAAAATGCTTTTTAATTAACTCAATTCATTAATACCGCTTGTCATGGCTAAACTCCTGAGACTTAGCAAAAACTTTACTTTCGCAGTTGTCAACACATTTCATTCAAACAGATGCTTCCGAATCCTTTCAGAGCAGGCTGTGGTTCCTCATATGCAGAGAGTGCACTACTTAGCTGTATTAAATCGGGAAGCCTGATCAGACTCCTTGCAAGGCTCTGGCAAGGCTGCCTCTGGGGGGCTGGACGGGGTGGGGGGAGGAGAGCAACCTCCAGCCCCCTCCGCAGGCACCTCCCCGCCCTCCCATCATCCCCAGTCAGGAGGTTCTTTCTCTCCCCAGCAGCCACAGTGACACTGGGAGGCCAGCTGCACAAGAGGCAGAGGCAGGAATCAGGCTCCTTCCCTCATTCTGGTGTGGGTTTCCCTTCATCATGCCTGCTCCTCCTGAGGTGGAAGGGGGGCTTCCACAAGGATGGGCCTGGGGGGGGTTCCCCAATGCCAAGGAAAGGCTGCAGCATCTGGGACTTGTTAGTTTAGAGAAAAGGCAAGTAGGAGGTGTCATAACAGAAGTTAATAAAATTCTGCATGGCCTGGAGAAAGTGGATAGAGAAAAGGTTTTCTCCCCCTCTTATAATACTTGAACTCATGGACCTCCAATGGCGCTGAATGTTGGGAGATTCAGGACAGATAAAAGAAAGTCCCTCCTTCAGGTGCGTAGTTACAAATGATGGCACTTGCTCCCACAGGAGGCAGTGACGGCCTCCAACCTGGATGGCTTTAAAAGAGGACAGGACAATTTCATGGAGGAGGAGAGGGCTATGATGGCCACAATGGCTACGCTCTGCCTCCATGATTAGGGACAGGAATCCTTGGAATAGCCATTGCTGGAAACCACAGGAGGGGAGAGAGCTCTTATGCTCAGGTCCTGCATGGGGGTCTCCCCTTGGGGCATCTGGTTGGCCACTGTGAGAGCAGGATGCTGGGCTAGATGGCTTCCCTATGGCCTTTTATAGCGGGGGTCTTCTTATGTTCTTACAAATGATGTTCCCATAGCACAGCTGGCTCACTCCAAGGGCCACCCACCCCTTCAGAGGAGGTATCCTAACTGCTTGGACATGTGCAAAGTCTGGGCGTGCCCCACATTGCATTTAACTTCTTGAGACTTGGCTCAGGAACTGCTCCACAATTTCATTTTTTAGGGGAAACTCTTCACAAGCTTTTGGGGTTGCTGTCTCCTAGCTGGATGCTTTGGTGTGACCAGCAACACTTCCTGCCTCAAAGGCCCCAGTCCTCATGAGGAACTCGTCCTTCCTGCCATCATTTTTATCAGGCTGCACTGCATGATCTCTTTCTCTCTGCGGGACCTGCTGTAGCAGCATCCTGATGCCACTAGGAACCTTCAGGTCTACAGAATATGTCAGAAGAGCATAGCTAGGGAGCTCTTAGGAAAAAACGATGAATGCCTATCCCAAATGGGTGGGTGTGCTTGTGCATGTGTACAGAAGGCTGCGCATGTCTGGCTTTATCAAACCTTGGGCCAGTCACTGCCTCTCAGCCTAACCTACCTCAAAGGCTTGTTGTGTGGATTGAATGAGGAACAGGGGAGAACCATGTCTGCCGCCTTGAACTCCTTAGATAAAAAGGTGAGATATAAATGCAACAAGGAAATAAACAAGCAAAACAAAAGAGGAAGTGGCGGCTTCCTGGTGTGATTCAGCCAGCAAGTTCCCCTCGAAAGCAGCCTGGAGTTTTGAGTCTTGGCTTTTCACAAGCTGCCACCGTCAGGGCTGTGAGAAAAGGGGAAAGGGAGGGTCTGGGTGTTGCATCGCCACCTGCCCCTGGCCTCTCCTGACTGTCATGCATTTGGGCACAGACACGGAGGACCCAGAGAATGCAGCTGCTGGTGCTGGTGGCAGAACAAAAGGCCCAGCCCTGCAGAAAAGGAGGGGAGGCCCCCAGAGGCCCCTCGTTTCCAGGCTGCCCCCTGAGATGCTGACAGGCTAGGCAGGAAAGAAAGCCATCAATCCTGCATCTTTTGTCCTCCACAGCCAACCGTGGAGCTGACTTGAAGAATCCGCAGCCACATCACAGCACCAACCGCAGCACAGCTTAGACGCAGAAGAAACGGAGGAGGGCATCTCTCTTCCTCCATTTCTTTAGGCCAATTTCTCCAGAAACGACTCCAGTTCAAAACTGACCATCCTGCAGATCCTGGTTTAAACCTCACCGAAATGAATCATCCATGTTTACTGAGAAGGGTATATTCCACCAGGACACGATTCAGAGAATTACTCTGTGGAAAGCTGGATACGAATTATCGAAAGAATATTGTGTGTGTGTGTGTACAAACTACACTTCCCGGGTCTCTTTGGAGGAAGCCATGACAGTTAAAGTGGTTTAAGAGTGCCTGTAGGCCATGTAAACAACATACCTTTAAAGCACACCATTTCTTTCAAACAATTCTGGGCACTGTAGTCTGCAAATGGCTGCTAGGAATTGTAACTGTGAGAATGGTCTTTAAAGGTGTACTGACGGTAGGGGTGTGAGCTCAGTTGCATGTCTAATTTTGCCATATAGTTAGAGGGAGGTGCAAGCTGGCATATCATACTGATCTATTTGTTTGTTTGATATACTGCATATATACCAAAATTACTTCTAAGTGGTTGTCCCAGCTTGTAGAATATATATATATATATATATATATATATATATATATATATGCGCATTTCTGCATAGGGGCTCTTCTGTACTTGGTGCAAACCAACTGATATAACTAAAGAAAGAAAGAAAAAAAAAGAAGAAGAAAGAAGAATATTCTCTGTGTGGAAAAAATAAAACCTGATCAGAAGGCAAAGCATGTCAAGCCCTCCTCCTAAATGTTCAGATGCTATGACCCCCACCTGGCCTTCAAGTCAGCAGCCTAGCAAGTTGCATCTACTGGTTTTCCCCTTTTCCTTCAAAAGGATTTTTTGATAAGCCAATGACTGAACATCTAAAGGGGGAAATATATCTCTTTTTAGGTCTGGATAATTGTCCCCAGAAAAGAAAACAACAAACCTTTAATTACAACTTGCATGAAGAAAGCTTGATTTGTGCTTTCTGCCGAAATGCTGAGGAGTCGGATGTAAAATATTTGTAATATTTAGGGAACCCAGAGTTTTACATAAAAGTAAACAGCATGGCCTGGAGGCACAATTTCCAGCAACACAATAAAATGTGCAGTGAATTTATGGCGGCCATCCATTAGCTCTTACCAAGGCAACGTCGCCCATATCTGTCGTCCATCATTATAATAGAGGGTTAATGCACTGAATTTACATAAAAAAGTCATATTGTCGGCATGAATTATTTACACTCTCAGCTGTTTTTACAGCTTGGTTTCAAGCTGGATTCTGGGAGAGATTCTGCCAGTAAATTACTCAGTGGAGACCTGGCAGGAGAGCAGCAAGCGGAGGAACGAAGGGAAGGGAAGAAGAGGGGAAGCAGGAGCAGGAGCCTGAGCCCCGGCAGCCATAAGAACATAAGAAGAGTCCTGCTGGATCAGACCAGTGGCCTATCTAGTCCAGAAATGTGCTCTCACAGTGGCTAATGAGATAACTCAATGGAAAACTTGCCAGTAGGACCCAAGCACAAGAGCAAGACTCCTCTCTTGCAGTTTCCAACAACTGGTATTCAGAAGCATTGCTGCCTCCAACTGTGGAGGCAGAGTGCAGCCATTGTGGCTAGTAGCCATCAATAGCCCTCTCCTCCTCCATGAATTTGTCTGATCCTCTTTTAAAGCTGTTTAGGTTTGTAGCCATTACTGCCTTCTGTGGGAGGGAGTTCCACAATTTAATTCCGCGTTCCACGAAGAAGTCCGTTCATTCCTCTGTCCTACGTTAGGCTTCATTGCATGCCACTGTTTTGCAGGTGGGATTCAAGCGCATTCTGGAACTTTCCACAGTTTAACTATCCTCTTCCATGGTGAGGTACCTTCTTAAGAGCCAGTGAGGCAAAGGACAGAGGCGAGAGGGAAAGCCAGAAAGGGAGGAGGGACCCCAGAATGGGAAAAGAGTCGGCCGCCTGGGAAGGGTTGGCCTGCCTTGTCTTGATCCCAGCTGGACTCTGCACAGGCCCCTCACAGGAGAGGGAGTTGGCCATTTCATTCCTTGGCACCATGTTGAGAGTAAGGGTGGACCATTTAGAACTCCAAAAGCTTCTAAATATAAGCTGTGCATGGGTGGTGAATTTATTCTGCTGAAATAGGTATTTGCATTCTTACATAAGGAAGAAGAGGACGGATAATTAATAAATAAAATACCCTCTCCTACTCATCTAAAACCTTCCAACACAGTACTCAATTCATTTTGCTTATCATAGGATTTTTTTTTATCCCACCTTTCCACTCTGTATTTAAGGCAGCTCACATCTGTTGAAAAACAGGACATACTATTTACTTTATTTCATAAAATTTATATGCCCTTTGATTGTAAAAACAACAACCTCAAAGCGGTTTACAAAAAAGATAAGACAATAGAATTATCAATAAGAAAAAAATAGCAGCAATAATCCAACAGTTTCCAAAAGTTAACATAACACTAAACTAAAACCAGATTAAAACTTGCATCAGCTTTCTACTTATCCGGGTTGTTGTCTTGAGAGACAATGGAAGTGTGCACCCTCAGAGGTGAAGTCAAACCATTGGAGAGTTACAGAGCCTGCTGTAACTGTAGAGGCCAATATAGGAGAGACATGTTTTATTGCAGCGGGGGCAGGTGAAGGTGTCTGGTTTTACTGCTACAGATGCACCATAGCATTTCTTCTCTCTGTGCTCCTCTCATTGGTCAATTTTCTTCTGGTCACTGCTGTGGATACACAACCTGGCCAGACTTGCCTAAACAAACATGTTCTTAACAGGCATGGAAAAGAGTACAGTGAAGGTGCCTGCCTGATATCAATAGGCAGGGAGTTCCAGAGTGTAAGGGCTGACACTGTTATGTCGGTATACAGTGGTCTGTGTTTGCCTGAGCTTGAAACTGGACTAAGGATTCTGAGCCCCTGTGTTCTGATTCAATACATGATATCCAATCACAGAACATTTCAGGATTTGGGCCTGTGCCATTGGCCCTTAAACTCTGAGTCATGATTTGCAGCTTGGAAGTTTAGACAGCCAATCATGTTGGGAGTGGGAGTGGCCCAGACCTGGGCCTTCAGAAATGTATATAAGCAGTTGCATTGCCCCTGTTGACCAGTTCTGTAGTTCAATAAAGGTTCTTGCTGTTATCACTACGTATTGCCTCGTGGGAACCCACTTACACTTCAGATACACTAAAAGATTGATTTCTTGTAGATGCAGAATTGGTATTATGTGGCACCTGTAACCAGGGCTGGCCCACCCATCAGGCAAGGTGAGAAGACCACCTTGGGCAGCAGGATCCACAGGGGCAGCAAATCCAGCCTCCAAGGAACACATCAGCCACTACCACTGTTGCAATGGCGGTGGCAGCTGTGGCGCATTCCTAGGAGGCCATTCCTACCACCTCCTTGGCAGCCCCCTGCCCCACCTAGCAATGCTGCTTCTACAGAGGCCTGTTGGCAGATAGGAGGCACTGCTGGCCTCCTCCCACCCTTGTTCCCAATGTAGATCTTTATTCCTCCTTTGTTCCTGATGTAGATCTTCCTTTATGCCTTATTCCCTGGTTGGGAGGGTGGGATCTCAGGTGCCAAAATTTCTTGGGCTGGCCTTGGCTATAACCATGCCAATTCCACAAATCAAAGCAGTCAAGTGTGCATATATGGGGTAAGATTGTATTGAAAACAGTCCCAATATCTGAACAATTAAAACACAGCAGCAGCAATAGGACCAGACTCTGAAAGTAAGTGTGTGTGTGTGTGTGTGTGTGTGTGTGTGTGTGTAAGGCCAAAGTTTGGCCAAACAAGCCTATGGTCAAGAATTCTTGGGTCATGGAGGAGCCCTGTGTCTTAGGCCCTGCAATGCATCTTCCTACCTCCTGTATCCCAACAGTGACAGATAGGATATGCTGTGAGGTGCGTGCTCTCTTCTCAAGCTGATCTTGATCAATGGGCAGGATCACCCGGGAAGAGACTCTCCTTTGACTCTTTTGGACCCAGGTCAGTTGAGCCAGTCCTTTTCCTTGCCCCCTGACCTAACCCAAGACAAATGTAGGCATTTAAGAGCCATGCAGCCAAGCACCCATTGCAAATGTTCATTCATTCCCTGCTCCTGAGTTCCGTTGAGCTGAGGGCTCAGGGCTTCCTTTGCAGCTCTTCCTTGCTCTGTGGACAGGGAATGTAGGAAAAACCTCAGAATCCACAGGGGAAAAGCACAGGGGAGTGAGGGCTGCAGCTATTACTCAACACAGGCCCAAATGCATTATAATGCGCTATTGGCTGCAAGACGGAAAATTATTCCCCTTTGAAATGGTATTCATACAGCTCCAGAGGCATACATTGTAAAATAATCATAATAAGTAACACAAGTTTCCCTGGAGGGTTATACCTTGGTGTGATTTAATCCTTAAATTTGTTTTGCTTTTATCCCCAGGAGGAAAGAGATTTCAGCTGCAAAGTATTCCTCCCAGAAATGTCAGGCAACATGGCACATTGGCTGCTTGCACCTGGGATCTACTTGCAAAGGTCTGGTCAGGTGGGAGGCACCAGAAAGTCACATCCCAAGGAAGACTGGCAGCCCAGTCAAGGGGCCTCAAGGCTGTGTAGCACACAAGCAGAGGGCTCACAACAGTGCCTCCCACAACCCCCTTTCCAGACAGAGAACATGAAGGATAAAGAAGCAAGGGCTGGGCCATTTGAAGGCAAAAAGGCTAGGGCCAAGGATCTGGCCAAGCATCCTGGGGTCACCCCTGATCCCTGCAGCATGGAGCAGAGATAGCCTGCAAACCTCATTATGTGAGGATTCAAGCTGTGGGCACTTTATATCCCAGCTCACAGACCCTCCAAGTGTCCCTATTTTCCAGGGATGTCCCTGATTTCAAGAAGGTTTCTGATCTGATCCTATAACGTCCCACTTTTCCTTAGGATGTCCCTATTTTGATTGGAGAAATGTTGGAGGGTATGAGCTCAATCACTAAGATCATCTGCAGGAGTGTTGCTGTATGTGGGGCTCTACGTGGGGCTACCTTTGAAGGTGACCCAGAAACTACAACTAATCCAGAATGCGGCAGCCAGACTGGTGACTGGGAGCGGCCGCCGAGACCATATAACACCGGTCTTGAAAGACCTACATTGGCTCTCAGTACGTTTCCAAGCACAATTCAAAGTGCTTGTGCTGACCTTTAAAGCCCTAAACGGCCTCGGCCCAGTATACCTGAAGGAGCGTCTCCACCCCCATCGTTCTACCTGGACACTGAGGTCCAGCACCGAGGGCCTTCTGGCGGTTCCCTCACTGCGAGAAGCCAAGTTACAGGGAGCCAGGCAGAGGGCCTTCTCGGTAGTGGCGCCCTCCCTGTGGAACACTCTCCCACCAGATGTCAAAGAGAACAACAACTACCAGACTTTTAGAAGACATCTGAAGGCAGCCCTGTTTAGGGAAGCTTTTAATGTTTGATGTATTACAGTATTTTAATATTTTTTTGGAAGCCGCCCAGAGTGGCTGGGGAAGCCCAGCCAGATGGGTGGGGTATAAATAAATTATTATTATTATTATTATTATTATTATTATTATTATTATTATTATTCTCCTCCAAGTTGGCGAGGCTCGTTTGACAACAAGAAGAAATTGAGCCTTTAGTGCCATTGGCCCGGTCCCACGCAGTGTTTCCCCCCCGGGGGTACTCAAGGGTACACAGTACCACATACCATCAAAATTTCTCCGATGACAATAAGGACATTCCATTCCATAATGATAATTCTACTATTTATACCTCACACATCCTACTGGGTTGCCCCAGCCACTCTGGGCAGCTGCCAACATAAATAAAAACATAATAAAACATTAAAAGAACCTTCCCTATACAGGTTTGCCTTCAGACGGCTTGGGGGTTGGATAACTCCATACCCTCCAACATTTTTCCAATGAAAAGAGGAACCTCCTAAGGAAAAGTGGGACATTCCGGGATCAAATCAGAAACCGGAATGGCTTCTCGAAATCAGGGATGTCCCTGGAAAATAGGAACACTTGGAGGGTCTGGTACCAGCATTACAGCGAGGGAAAACCAAGCATGAAATGTACACCAAATGAAGCCCTTCCCCAGTGTGCACCACCTGTAAATGCCCCTTTTTCCAGACTCAGGGCGGCTTACACAAATTAAAACCACACAGATAAAATAGAAAAAGCTAAAAACATATAAATGGTAAGTTAAAAAGTAATTAAACCCTAGTAGAATTAAAACAACATTAAAAACCCCCAAATCTATTAAAACACAGATAGTTCAAAACAGCACAGCACACTTAAAAACCATTTGAAAACAATCAATTCCCAATGGCCTGTTGGAATAAAACAGTCTTCACCTGCCAGTCGAAGGACAACAAGGAGGGAACCAGTCTAACTTTGGTAGGAAGGGAGCTCTAAAATCTGGGAGCAGCTACTGAGAAGGCCCTGTTGAAAAACGAAGGGAATATCTGACTTTCTCAAACTGAAGAGAAACCAAAGAGCAGCAAAGGAGATTGATAGCACAAAAGGGACTGTTACAACATCTTGCCTTCACCCAATTGCGCATGTGGTGGGGAGAAGGAGATGGAGGCTGCCTGCCTGAACATCTCCTTCTCCCCACTTCTGTTTGCCACCCGACTCCCATCACTTCCCTCATTGCAAGGGGAAATTGTGTGTGTGTGTGGGGGGGGGGGGGATAATTGCACAAGAGCACTAATCAACTTCAGTTGCACCACCTGATGTGATCGAATCCCACCCAAGAAGAAAGACAGTCTGGAAGTGCCCTGAGGCAGGTGTTAGGGGGCAGCAGCGGGTGAGGTTTTTGAGTGGAACTAAAAGAAGGAATGTCCGACCAACAACAAGGGCAATGCCAGCTTAATCAGGAGCAAGGCCAATTGGAAAAGGGCTTCCGGTAGCCTCACCCTCACCCTAACTCTGGGCCAAGGCGAGTTTAAGCATGGTTCAAGTTATTCTCACCTTGCCTTCAGCAGGTGAGGCAGCTGCCGAGAAGTCAGCCAGGGGAGCATGACATGCAGGGAGGCCCAGCCTGCCCCATCATGCCAGCCAGCTGCTAGTGGGGTTTTGTAGAAGGTGAAATGATTCGCACCCAATCTCCAGGCTGTTCCTCCACACAGAAGGAAGAGAAGGAGGAGGTTCTCCATCCAGCAGCCCCTGGTGCCAGGTGCTGGCAGCTGTCTGGCCCAAGGCCAGTGGCCTAGTCCCTGAGGAAGACTCTGTGCAGAGGCCACTCCCTGGTACCTGAGAGCCAGTGTGGTGTAGTGGTTAAGAGCAGTGGACTCATAATCTGGTGAACCGGGTTCGCGTCTCTGCTCCTCCACATGCAGCTGCTGGGTGACCTTGGGCTAGTCACACTTCTTGAAGTCTCTCAGCCCCACTCACCTCACAGAGTGTTTGTTGTGGGGGAGGAAGGGAAAGGAGAATGTTAGCCGCTTTGAGACTCCTTCGGGTAGTGATAAAGCGGGATATCAAATCCAAACTCATCCTCTTCTTCTTCTTCTTCCTCCTCCTCCTCCAGAGATGATGTAAAATCCAGTTGCTTCTTGCATTTCAAAGCATCTGTGTCTTCTGCAGCTCATCCCCAGACGCAAATATCTCAGCAGGTATTGCAGAACAGAATATCGGCTCACGATCAGGAGAAGAGGATTTATTGCCTGCTAAAGTCCATTTTGACCAGAAGCTGGAGGCTTCATCAGCAATCTACGTTCAAGGTCTTCTTATACCTTAATAAGCAGACATGGTTTCGCCCAAAGGATCTTGGGAACTGTAGTTTGCTATGGGGGCTAAGAGACCCCTGTTCCCCTCACAGAGCTACAAAGCAACCCCTCTTTCCAGGGAACTCTGGGAAGGAATCAGGGCCTCCTACCAACTCTCAGCACTGTCAGCTACAAGCAGCATCAGAGCTGTGTTGCCATCAGCAGCCTGAAGGTGTTGCCATGCCCTAGAGCAGGTGTGTATGTGTGGAACTTTTGGCCCTCCAGCTGAACTACAACTCCCATCAGCCACAACAAGCAAGAGACGATGGGAGCTGTCATTCAGTGACACCCAGAAGACAAAGGTTCCTCATACCAGCTTTAGAGCATGGCCCACAGGGAATGGCGTTGTTTCATGGTGACAAGAATGATTACATATTGAAAAGAGCTCTCTGGCTCCACGGCCTGCTCCTCTGCCTTGCCTTGAAATGGCCAGAAAATGATAAGCTGTTTCAGACAGAAGGAGCAGGACCCCCACTGCTAGCACCCCACCCAACACAAATAGCTCATGCAAGAAGAAACCACCTGGGCCTTGGTCAGGTTTTGGACTAATGACCCCAGCCAGTTTCTCAGTTTCCTCATATGTTCAGTGAGACGGAGGAGCAGGAGAGTTAATTAGGGCCAGGTGACACATTTATTTATTTATAAAAATAATTTCTATACCCCTATATTAGAAAACAAATATCCAAGTGGTTTACAGCAATAAAACTGTACAATAAAATCATTAAAATGTGAAAACAGTTTATTACACCTAAAGAAGTTTTAAAAAGGTATCAGTTGTGTTGGCTAGATTTGGAAGAGTAGGAGAGGATATTTTATTTATTAATTATCCTTCCTCTTCTTGCTTGTGTAAGAATGCAGATAACTATTTCAGCAGAGAAAAGTCACCACCCATGTGCAGTTTATCTCTGGAAGATTTTAGAGACAAGGCTATGTAACCTTCTAGAACAATTACGATATCCAGGCAGATTTGGACCATCTCACTTCTATGTTTCCCTCTTACCAAATAAATGTCTCTCAGACTGTTTAAGTAAACAAACAAACAAAATATTTATAAGGTTTACTCACATCAAAAGATTTGCCAGGATTCAACAGATACAGTGATGAAAATCAGGCAGATAATAACCCTTAAAAGTTACAAAAGTCCACAGTCCAGTTCAAAATGGTGTGTGCTCTCTGGCAATCTACTCCATTGTGGGTATGAAGAAGAGTGTGTAGCGACAGGAAGAAGATCCCGCCACAAATGTTTAGAGGATATGACATCATAGAGTCCCCTGTTTGTGACTCTAGCAATCACGCACCTGTGATTTGGCTGCAGATCCTTCCACCATTGCAGAAGGCCGTGTTCTTTATTGCCAACCTAGACCTGGTGGAATAGAAAAGTTTTCAGCAGGTGTTTGCACAGAAGGTGCACACTGAATCTCCAGTGGCAGAGAGTTGCACAGAACTGGGCCAATGGCACTAAAGGCTTGGTTTGTTGCCAAATCAGCCTCAACCAACTCAGGGAACAGCCAGCGATGCTCCTGCAGGGGATCTCAGTGACTGAACTGAGATACAAGGCGATTCCTGAGGTTCCCTGGACCTAAGTTGTTAAGGGTTTTGTAAATTAGTACAAGGACTTTGAACCTGGCTCAGTGGTAAGTGGGCAACAAGTGCAGCCAGGGATGCTTAGATTTTGATGCAGCCACATCATGCCTGTGTTGCCACCTTCCTCTGCAGACACAGAGACCCAACTGGGCCACCCAGAGGTTCTTCCAGGGACCCAACCTCTTTGCATTTCGGAGTCCTGAGCAGCAGCTGTTGCAGCAGCAGCCACCAATGCCTCATTTCTCACCACAGAAGTCCTTATTACTTGCATCTCTTCATGGAACACAAATTAGGGGCACGGGCAGAAAGGGAGATGCAGCCCGGCTGCCTGGCTTAATCAGCGCCGGCATCTCCAACTCCTTCCCGCTACCCTGGCAAGGCGGCCGAGGGAGGCAGCAGCTGCCAGGAGGAATCTGCTCAAGATCAGAGGCAAAGCTTTGTATTAAACTGTATTTCTTCCAGTCAGATGCTCCCTGCGCATAACTCAGCTTGGCACATAACTCAGCGTGCTCCGTGTCAAATTCCTGTATTCGTCCCAGGATCCCAACCAACACTGTCAGCTACCATTCGTGAAAACGCAAGCAGACAATAAGGGATGCTAAAAAGGAATTTGAGGAGCATATTGATAGAAACATAAAGACCACCACCAAAGTTCTTTAAATGCATTAGGAGCAGGAGATCATCTAGGGAGGTGGTCAAGCCCTTGGATGACAAAGGAGTCAAAGGTATGCTAAAGGAGGATATGGAGATTAAAGAGAAGCTGAATGAATTATTTGTCCCTGTCTTCACAGTGGAAGAGGTAAAGCAGAACCCTGTTTTTGAACGGACTTTTGCAGAAAGGGAGTTTGAGGAACTGAGGCAGATAGTGGTGACAAGAAAAGACGTTCTAAGCCTTACTGATGGATTAAAAACTGAAAAAAATCACTGGGTCCTGATGACATCATTCTTAGAGAACTCAAATGTGAAATTGCTGGTCTGCTAACAGAAAATATGTAACTTGTCTCTAAGATCAGCCTCCATACTGAGGACTTGAAAATGGCCAGTGAAATATGCATTTTATAAAATGGTTACAGGAGGGATCTGTGCATTTATAGGTCAGTTAGCTTAATGGCTGTCCAAGGAAAGCCTGTGGGAAGCATTGCCACTGAATCTTCTAGATGTCTTTGAGAGTGTCAACAGACATATAGATGGGTAGAGATCCAGTTGACATTGTGTACTTGGACCTTCAAAGGGCTTTTGATAGAGTACCTCACCAAAGACCCCTGAGTAAGTGTAGCAGCCATGGAATAAAATGAGAGGCCCTCAGGAAAAGGAAGCAGAGAGCAGAGGATCAGTTCTCCCCAAACAGGGAAATAGGAAGTAGACATCCAATTCCTTTTGGACATCTAGGTGGCTGCTGTGAAAACAAGATGGTGGACTGGAACATATTCAGAGAGGGTGACCAAGATGATCAAGGGTCTGGAAACCAAGCCGTATGAGGAATGGTTGAGGGAGTTGGGGATTTTGCCTGGAGAAGACTAAGAATGGATATGATAGCCATCATTAAATATCTAAAGGGCTGTCCCATGGAAGATGAAGCAAGCTTGTTTTCTGCTGCTCCAGCGGGTAGTACCTGAATCAATGGATTCATATACAATAAAGGTGATTCCAATTGAATATTAGGAAGAACTTTTTGATGGTAAGAGCTGTTTGACAGTGAAACGGACTCGGTGGACTCTCTTTCTTGGGAGGTTTTCGAACAGAATATGGACGGCCATCAGTCAGATATTCTTTAGCTGTGATTCCTGCATTGCAGGGGGCTGGAGTAGATGACCCTTGGGATATCGTCCAACTCTACAATTCTACAAATCTATCACACACACATGCAAACTCTTATTAAAATATCTACTTGCTGTGTTAGGAGGTGGTCTGAGGACTGCTTCAAAAGACTTGTTCTCCTTCTCCTTCTCCTGCCCTGTGGGGGCAGCCGTCATTTTGTCTGGTCCAAGTCCTTGGGACAGACATACCCAGGGGCATTTGCAGCCCCATTTTGGACACGTATAGGGGAGGGAGGGGGCTGTGGAGACTACTACTCTCCACTTGCTTGGAGCAGCTCTTTCTTGAAAAACAAGAAGGGTTATTTGTTGAAGGCAGCCCTCAGACCACCTCCTAACACTGTACATTTCCAGAGAAGTGTGAAATCTGAAAGGGAACTACATACTAATATGCACATCACTCCAGGAGGTACAGATTAGACCGGCGAGATTCAGAACATGCACACATTGAATTCCTGGAGCATCCCTAGTTTATGAAGAATAACTCACGCCAGATGAACTTCATCACCCTTTTTGTTTTTACTTGGCTGGATTCTTTTTCCTTCCTGTCAAATCTGCAGATGACACGAAGCTGGGAGGGATAGCTCAGGCCACGGAAGGCAGAATCAAGATTCAAAACGATATTGACAGGCTGGAATATTGTAGCAAAAACCAACCAGATGAAATTCAGCAGAGATAAATCCTGTAAAGTCCTGCGTTTAGGTGCCAAGAATCAAAGGCACAAGTATAGGATGAGGAAGGAGCAGCAGCAGCAGGAGGAGCACACGTGAAAAGGTAATCTGAGTGCTTTTGGGGACCACAAGCTGAAAATGAGCCAACACTACAATGTGATACAGCTGTAAAGGAGGAGGGAAAAAAGGCTAATGCCATCTTGGGTTATGTGAACAGAAACAACAGGAGGAAATCAATGTTGTTTTCTTCTGATCAGTCTCAGCACAAGCATTTACTCTTGCTAGATGGGATGATCTGCCTGATTCCTCAGCCGGAGTAGGCTCAGGACAGGTGAGACTCACATGCCTCGCCAACCCCAGAAACTATAACAGAAAAGCTGTCCTGGCCAGGCCTGAATCCAATCATGGCTTTCTTCCTTTGGTAATTTAATTAGGGGATGCAACTCTTTAAATGTATAATAGATTTGCTGAATCATGAACTCTGTACATGTACAGAGGCTATACCGCTGAGTGAGTTTACCCTCCCCCCCCACAGTTTATGCTTCATGAAGAAGTACCTTCTTTTCTCTGTCCTGACTCTTCCAACATTTTATTTCATTGGATGGTCACAAGTTCCAATGTTATGGGCGTGGGGGACTTTTTCTGTCCACTTTCTCCCTGCCATGTATAATTTTATAAACTTCTATCATGCTGCCTATTACTCACTTTTTCTCTAAACGAGAAAGTCTCAGATGCTGGAACCTTCCTTCTTAAGGGAGTCATTCCATCCCCTTGATCATTCCGCTTGACCTTTTCTGCCCCTTTCCCCTCTACAATTCTATGGCTCTATGGTTCCATAGGAGCAATGGCAGGAGCACTCCTGGTTCAGTATGTTCCACCATGGCTATGGAAGCAGCTTTGCATGTGAGGGAGGAAGGATATTTGTTTTGTCCCTGGACTGGCACAGATGCCCAAGCTGCTTGCAGTGGCATCAACCATCCAAACCTGGGGGCGTCCATCTACTCCTCATTGGACCATATTGGCAAAGGTGTCAAGCAGGGCGTGGGGGGGGGGAGAGTCGTGAAGCTAACTCTGGCTTCCCTTCTTGCTTCACTAATGAATATTCATGACTGAGGCAATCTGTACTAGCCAGACTCTCTCCTCGCCCTTCCCTCTCACCCTCCCCCTGACGTGAAGTATTAGTTCTGTGTGATGCTATATTTAATGTAGA
Source organism: Podarcis liolepis (assembly GCF_965112155.1). Classification (NCBI taxonomy): domain Eukaryota; kingdom Metazoa; phylum Chordata; class Lepidosauria; order Squamata; family Lacertidae; genus Podarcis; species Podarcis liolepis. The sequence goes on along the minus strand of NC_139561.1, from coordinate 58,139,280 downwards.
TCTGTTTTAGCAAATTGACTTTAAATGTGTATTGCGAGTGAGAGAGAGAGAGAGAAAGCTCAAGGAGAGAGGCAGAAGGCTGTGTAAGGTAGCACATGCAAAAGCCATGTGGGGTGGGGGTGGGGGCAGGAAAAACAGCTCCCCCTTCTCAATAGTGTCCCTGTTATCTCGCAGCAGGGCGGGTGGAGAAGGCAACTCAGAACAGGAAAGTATTGCACATGGCACCCCTTTGCAAGGGAGACCAGCTCAGCCAGGAAAGAAGCATTCTCACAAAAACACCTGCCCCCCACCCCAGTTTACAATGGCAGAAAGACCCCTTTGAAAATCAAACAAACAGCTCACATTCGAAATCCCTTAGGAGTCTAAATTCTAACTTCAAACGTGTCGAAATCTCTTTGTCTCTCAAGGAAGGTTTGTTCTGCTGTCTGAAGAAGTAGTGGGTTCAATTCCAGGGCGAAGTAAATTCTGCAAGGGGTTTGCTGCAGTGGGTCATCACACACAATCATACAATGGTACAGTTGGAAGGGATCATGAGGACATCTAGTCCAACCCGGGCTAAACATACCCAACTCCCTCAACCATTCCTCATAAGGCTTGGTTTCCAGTCCTATGCTCATCTTCCTCTGCACATTTTCCAGCTTGTTGACATCCTTCTTAAACTGTGGTGGCCAGAACTGGACAAGGGCGTCAGGTGGGGTCTGCCCAAGGGGAAAATAGAGTGGAACTGTTTATTCTCCTCCATGAACTTGTCCAATCCTCTTTTAAAGTCATCCGGTCTGATGATCAGCACTGCCTCCTGCGGGACAGTGTTCCAGAGTTTAACTGTGCACTGCTAGTGGATCCCCTCCCATTCCCTCTCTGGTGAATGGCTGGCAGAGCCTATCAAAGGCTGTGCTTCTGATCTGTGTCCACCCAGGTTCCTTTCACCAGTCCACCAAGGGAGAAGTTCAGGTAACTGAGCCATTGGCATGAGATGGAGACCTGAGGAAATGGCTCTAGGCCTGCTGAATGGTGCCATGTCCCGAGTGACACCCCCTGAGTGACACCCCCTCCGTTGCTGCCTGGGGCTGGGCCAGGCGGCCACCCAGACTTTGGTGGGGCAGCCTGCTGCATTCCCCGCTGGCAGGCTGGCTGCCTCCACCAGTTTGCCAGGCAGGCGCTGCCAGACACCCACTCTGCTCCTTCCCTTCTCCTGCTGCTCTATGACAAGCTGCTCAAAGCCCCATGGAGAGGAAACACTCCTCATTTACAAATATGCAAATGGTTTTTTTTCTCTTTTCTGTTATGCAAATGGAAGAAATCATAGGCTGCTAATTAGGGTCAAAGGAATGGTGCATGCAAATTAGAGAAAATGATCTCTCCCCCCCATTCTTGGAGGACTGCTGGCCTCTTGGGTCTCCCTTCTACAGTGCAGTTCTAGCTGTTTCCTAGGAGGGCATACCTGTCTGTGGGCCTCCCTGATGTCTGGATCCAAGGGGCCAGGACCTTTCTAACCCTGGTTCACAAAGGGACCAATCAGCAGCCCACAAGCAGGGGAAGCCCCTCCCTCTCCCGCTTGCTGCTCCCCAGCAAACAGCTTCTTGCGAGGAGGGGTGTTTCTCATCAGTGCCCCCTGCCTCAGGTGCACGTTTTGCCAATAAAAGGCAGCCGAACCTCCCCCCACCACGAAGTTCAGAGCAACCAGAGAGCAAATGGAGCTCTTTTTTTTGCCAGAGGTTCCCCGCATACTTTCCAATCAATATATCTGTCACAAAGAGGGCAGCCCTCAATATGTGGAATTTGACGATTCTGCAAAAATATATATGATCCAATTAAATCACAGTATTAAAAAGATGCTTTCTATTCCACAGGTATTGAGCCTTTTTTGACTGTACAACAAAGCATGACTGTTTGTAACATCTCCACAAGACATGCTCTCTTGTAGAACCAGGAACCAGGTGGTATTTTCCATTTCATGAGCTGAGCTGTCTCCTCAAGGAGGTTTCCTCTAGGAAACCTCAAGACGTGACAAAGAGTGGTATTGGGATTTTCCTTTTGTGCTTCTGTTTTGATGCCTGTGTTTTCCCTTATGTTAATCTACTGCCTACCTGGGAGGGGTCAGTGGAGGTGATGCTTTTCCCCCTGGAGGAATGGGGCCAACATGGAGGAACTGCCAGTCTGTGGGTCCAGTTGGGCTTGCTAGGCCTTCCCCCTTTGGCCAGCCACACACAATCCAGGGGCTCTTGTGATTCTTGAAGTGCAGGGGTGGACTAGATGACCCCTGGGGGTGCCTTCCGACTCTACAATTCTATTATCCCTGCTCTCGTCCTCCCTTTGCAGACCCCCCTTCTCCCCAGCCGTCCGTGCCCCCCGCAGTCAACATCTTGCTGCTTTAGAAGAAACATAGCATGCCACTGAATTCGCTCTTGCCAATTCCAAAAAATAAACAGATGACAGGCTTTTTGTATAAATAAATATTCCTTTACGATAAGCACAGTGTTAGAAGTAAGGGGGCAATAAACTTCCAGGAGCCCCTTCTCCTGCTGGCATCTGCTCTGAGAGACAGACAATGGCTTCAATACAAAGGAAGGTTTTGGCAATTTTAGTTGGTGGGGCAGCTTAATTTACGATGGCACAAGTGTCCCCTTATAATAAATTGATTCAAAATGTCAACATAGCAGGAATATTTGAGGTCAGCAGCACCCACTGGGGTCCTCCAGGCACCCTTTTATATTGTATTTCTAGGCACAGGTCCACACTTTAAAGCTCCATGTTCCAGTGCTTTTGTTTTGTTTTTGTTTTTTTGCCCCAGTGCTTTCCCACGAAAACCTGCTCTTTACCACTGAATCGGAGCAAAAAAGCAAGCCAAGGAAAACCAGAATTTCCATTTGTTCTGATTCAGTGTTAAAGAGTGGGTTTTCCTGGAGAAAGTGGTGGGGCAAACAACAACAACAACAGGCTTGAAAGAGTGAACCTGTGCCTGGAAAGCACAGAGCAAATTTTAAGTGTGGATGAACCCACTCTTAGCTCTGCCAATATTTTCAAATGAAAACTGCCCAGGCTCTCTTACATTAGTTAAGTTGCAGCTGGGGAAACCCCTCTCCCAAGTTATGGGCTCTTCTCAAATGAAATCTGACCTCTCTCAAATTCCCAGGCTGTGCAAGAGAGGGAGGGGACAAATAAACAGAGAAGGGGCTCCCCCGGGTGCCTGTCCCCCTCCCCACTTTTTTGACCTTGTCTGCTAAAAGGTTCTGTGAGAGGCAGGCACCTGGATCGCCTTCCCTAGAGAAGCCAGAATGACTCCCTCTTTGTTATCCTTCTGCCCACAGGTGAGGACTGCTTTATTCTGAACTGATTTGGGAACTGATTTTCTTTTCTTTTAAGGAAAGAGCATTTAATAGTTCTGTGTTGTTTTTATTATCTGTTTTCTAATATACTAGGTTTTTTATTGTTTTGATTTTACTAGAGTTTAATTCCTTTTTAATGCTGATCTTTTCTATGTTTTTAGCTTTTTTTGTATTTTATTTATGTTGTTTTTAATTTGCGCAAGCCACCTCTAGTCTCTGGGGCTCTCCTTTTCCTTTCTCATCCTGCCCATGAAAGACGGAAAGAGGAAGATCTCTGCTCCGAGGTGACACAGAGGGCAACCCAAACATCAGGGAAGCCAGCTTCCTCCTCGCCCAATTGCATGGCTGCCCTGTAAGCCACTCCTGGCTTCTCCATTTCTGAGAGGAGAAGGGATATGTGTTGCTGTGTGACCACCATTACAGAGTCTCCTCCGCCTCCTCCTCCTCCCTGGAGACAAGGAGCAAGAAGGCCCGAGTAGGTTCTGGTTCTTTCCCCAACAGGCTGCCCTTTGACCTCTTGCCATTGAGGAGGGATCTCCCCTTTGTGGCAGTGCAACAGCTGGTTCATTTCACATGCTAGGCGAGGGGAGGAGGCGTTGGGATGGCAAGCAGCTTGGAGGTGGACCGATTCCATAAAGTCTGCCCCCCTCGGGAGGAAGGACGATGATCAGCCTTTCATGAGCAAATCATGACATTAAGGATTCCAGGCACAACCCCTGTCCTGCCTATGGAGTGGTGAGAGGTCTGTGTGTGTGTATTTGTGTGCTTACAGATGGGCAAAGAGCAGCAGGGCTTGAAGAGGGGGTCTCTCTGGGTCTCTCTTGTCTGGTTACCTCCAATGAATCATGGAATTGTATAGCTGAAAGGGACCACGAGGGCCATCGAGTCCAACACTCTGCAACACAGGAATAACAGCTAAAGAATCCCTGATGGATAGCCACCAAAACTTCTGTTTAAAGACCTCCAGGGAAGGTTAGTCCACCATCTTCCAAGGAGGTTCTATCAACATTTGAGGTCTTGTTTCAAGACTTTGGAGCTGTGGGGCTCTAGCACATTTTTTGTTTGGAATCTGTAACTCAAAGGGCTAACTTGGAGGTGGCTTCTTCTCCCTGCAGTGGATGAGAATTTGTCAGGGCTGGTAGTTCCACAGGTGTAGGTGGGCACTACCCAACAAGGTGTCCAAACCAAGAAGACAGTGCTACTAGAAGGCTACTGGATCCACAGGACACCTGTCCTGAGAGCTGTAGTACCCCCTCCAGCCACCTGCTGTGGTGGTGCTGCAGAGCCCCAGAGATCAGGCCTGAAAGGGACCCCAGGCTCTTCTTCCTCTTCAGTGAATTTTTCTGAGTGGCTGTCTTCCCACCCCAAGGTTTAGCTAGTCCCTGGTTGAAGGGTTAAGAAGTGGATGCTGAGAAAGAAGGCCTTTGGGTGGGGGGGGGGAGGCCCCCAAATTTTGGAAGGGGGGGCTCCAGGCAAAGACCTTTTAATTTTTATCCCAGGCTTTTAAAAAGTGGTTTTAAAAAGTATTCAACGGTCTGAATTAATTCACAATAATTGCATCTTAATCTTTGCATCTGTGATTTGAATGTGTGTGTTAGCTCTAGTTGATGTTTTATGACTCTCTGTGCTATATTATTAGACTGTGGCTTAAGTTGGATGAACTCTGCCCTGAGATGGCTGTTCGTAGGATTGTTATGCTGTTTATTGAAGCTCAATGGATTTGTGATTATAATTTGTTTTTTCAACTTTTAATCGCCCAGATAACTTTCTTGATGGGACATCTGACAAGTGCAAATATGTAAAGAAATATATGTCTCACCTATCTCCCAAGGAGTTGGGGGCAGCCTGCCTGGCTCATCTTCTTCCCTGTTTTCTCTTCACAGGTGAGGCAGGTGAATCTGAGAGAGAGAAGAAAGAAAGAAAGAAAGAAAGAAAGAAAGAAAGAAAGAAAGAAAGAAAGAAAGAAAGAAAGGCAGGCAGAGACAGAGATAGAGAGAAGCCCTCAAAAGGGACAAACATGCCTAATTTTTTTATAAAATTCTGTCCATTAAAAAAACCACACAAATGGTAAGAGCACTCAGCACTAAATCTCCTGGACCTCTATGCCTGCAACTTGACAGAGGTTAACCAGTATGATGGGGCTACCTTGTAAATGCCAATTTTATTCACATGTGCTAAAATGCAGAGCCGGGGGGGGGGGAGTTAATAGATTTTTAAAAATTCCCAATAGCTAATGTGGGTGGGTACAGTGGCGTAGCGTGGGGGGTGCAGGGGGGGCCGGCTGCACCGGGCCCAACATCTGGGGGTTAGGGTTAGGGGGCGCAAATCCACGGGTTAGGGGGCGCAAATCCATGGGTTAGGGGGCGCAAATTACTTGCCTTGCCCCGGGTGCTGACAACCCACGCTACGCCACTGGGTGGGTGGATATAACAAAGCGAACTCAGATGCATCTCCTCCCATCAAGCAGCCTATGAATTGCCTTGGAGTGAGATGGGCTGTTTTCTGAAGCACTGAATTGGAGTCTGGATATAAAAGATGAAGAGGGATTTGTGTTGTGTACATTGAGGCAAAGGCCAGCTGTGTCCCTGAGCTCTGCCCTTTCTGGTAGCAGAGAGAACTTTGCAGCTGGAAAGGCCAGCTAAGATTAGCAGCACTGCCTGGGTGAAGAGACTTTGGTTCTACCCCTACGTCTTTTTCAAAGGATGAGACTAGGCGGTTGTTGTGGCCTGCCCTCTTTCCCCCCAAAATGGTTGTATGCTGGTTTAGATCCCGACTCTCAGCAAGCCTGACCCAAGTGTATGTTAGGTAAGCTGCTTTGTTAAATAACATTATCTGATTTCTAGTGGTGCGTCTGATGGAAAACAACATGGTAATTTTGGGATGCTGCTGATTAGATGAAAATGATATTGCATCAAAGTTGCTGCTGATTTATTATGGAAAAACGGCAAGCGGAGCGCAATTCTCCACTAGGATGCTTAATTAAAACTCCCTCCATAAAAAAACCCTGTATCCTCCAAGGCCCTGTATCTTTGCCGGGTGTGAAAAGAACAAAGGGTGATGGGTATCTTCTTTGTCAAAGTGCCACACGACATATTTATTGCAGCCCATTCTGAACCCCTCAGTGCAAAAGCAGCTGCCCCATCACACACCCTCAGGGCTGTCCAGAATGGACCAAGAGGACCTGGCAGCTGTGCTGAGGGCATTTAGAGGGGGATGATGATGGGCTGCATGCCTTTATTGGTTCAAATGAGGAGATCCGGGAGGAGACTTGTCTGGGAAGAATAGGAAGCTGATGGGGCCCAGCATTTTTGTCAAGGGTTGTTGAACCATCACCTTGGGGTGTGTCACTCTCATCACCCGCTCCCAAAGAAGCTGAGTCTCTTAGCAATAATTCATCTGAAACAGAAAAACAGGAGAATTTGAAATGTCCCTGTGTGGCGAAGAAGGGGGTTCTGAGAATCTGCAAGAAAGGCTCCTTAAAAGCTACCCTGGGTGAGCAGAGAAGTTGCCTCCAGCTTGCAGAACTTACTGAGATGATGGCAAGACTGGTGATTTGGCACAGTGGCATAGTTGGCTGTCCGCTTGAATATTACCATTGAACACAACCTCCTATTTTTATACAAAAAGTGTGTGTGTGTGTATGCTTATAGTGTGCGCTACTCAAATACAATAGCTTGCTTGGACTGTGCTGCAGCTGCAACCCTGCCCTCCTTGGTGAGTACTTTGGAGAAGGCTTGCGTCTTCTGTATCTGGGATACCCCCTGTAGCTCCTGAGGGCATTCCCTGGATGGAATGCAACAGAGACCACTATCTCTACCACTCTGAAATTTGGCAGGCTTCATCCCCTATAATTGTTTGTGATTTGCATCCAACTCAGCCAGAAAATGAAAAAGTTTTGGATTTCCCCTTTGTTTTTAAAAATAAAACTTCACAAGGCACTCCACATGAAAATCTCTAGATCTATCTCCTTTCAGCCTTAATCCACCCCAAAGGGGCTGAGATGCCTGCTGATATCATCCACTTCTGTGAAAAAGAGGAAAAACCACGTTATAGCTGTTTTTTATTTCCTCATTGTAGTGAATGGGAGGTCGAGAGATTCATTTTTAACAGATCTAATTCAGTCCTGAATAACGAGTCAAATTGGAATGACACAGAGCAGTCATGAAACAGACTGGGCTGCTTTCCAAAGGTACAGGTACAAGTTGGATCTTGTGGCTGATGCACACACCTCTGCTGTGCACCTTGGGATGCATATCTTAGCTACCATCTGCAAGCTGATAACTAGTTCTCAGTCAGTCTCCAACACTATATTCTCAAACAGCACAATCCCGTACACATTTATGTAGAAATCCATCCTATGTGGCCAACTCACAGGGAAAGCCTAATTAAGATAATAACGGTTGCAATCCTTTGGTCCCTGGGAGGATGTCCCAGTGGCCATATCGCATACTGGATCTCCCTCTCCAGTGTTGGAGAGAGAGATAGAGAGAGCACTCTGGTGTTGCTACACATTTGAATCAAGTTAGGCACGGCTTGGACAAGGTATATATGTACGAGGTATGCTCTTCCTTTAATGCTTCTAGTCAGGCTTCTAAGTACAAATGCTGTTATCTCTCCATTATAAATTGCCTTTACATTATTGCAATGTCGTCCTCAAATGCTGTATCATTAATGCAATGTCGTCCACACTTTAATGCCCTCAGTGTAATATGAATCAGTTATGAGTAGGTCTAGTTACAGGTAGGTAGCATGTTGGTCTGCCGTAGTTGAAACAAAATAAAAAAATTCCTTCCAGTAGCACCTTGGAGACCAACTAAGTTTGTTATTGGTATCAGCTTTCGTGTGCATGGTATCTGAAGAAGTATGCATGCACATGAAAGCTCATACCAATAACAAACTTAGTTGGTCTCTAAGGTGCTCCTGGAAGGAATTTTTTTTAGTTATGAATAGGGTGAGTGAAGTCTGTATACTGAGCTCAGAGAAGGACAACTCTGCTGAAAGAAGCCACAGACTGTGTTCATCTCATCACAAAATTTGGAATTCCATCAATGCAAAACTGGGCAAAGATGCAGGTCAAAGTCTCAGACACCTAATCTCCTCAAAACCATAAGGAACAGCACTCAGCCTTGCAGTTCCTTGAAACTGGCATTCAGAAGCACCACTGCCTTGTTCTACATATTGCTGTCCCCAAACATGAGGCAGGAACCATTGGGAGAGGGTCCTGGGGCTGTCCTTGCACAGAGGTTGGCTGCTGGGTGAGTGTGGTGGGTGGGCAGCTCTATTGGGAGAGCAGGAGGGGGCAGGCATGCTGAGGCTCACAGACACCCAAGAGGTCTGGAGGTGCCACCTGGTCAGGGAAAGTGAGCCTGGCTGGATTAAGATTCAGGACAGACAAAAGAAAGTCCTTCTTCATGTGGTGCATAGTTAAACTAGGGAACTCACACCCACAGGAGGCAGTGATGGCCAACAACAAAAGAGGATTGGGCAGATTCATGGAGGAGAGGGCTCTCAATCGTTACTAGCTGTGATGGCTGTGCTCTGCCTCCACAGTCAGAGGCAGCAGTTCCTCTGAACACCAGTTGCTGGAAACCACAGGAGGGGAGAGGGCTCTTGTGCTCAGGTCCTGCTTGGAGGTTTCCCATCATGGGCATGTGGTAGACCACTGTGAGAAGAGGGTGCTGGACTAGATGGACCTCCTTTGGCCTGATCCAGCAGGCTCTTCTGATGGACTTGAGTTAAGGCTACCCTCACTTTGTTCCAGAAAACTCGCCTACTTGCTGGATTGCTTTGCTTCAGGCAGGAGAAGGAACTTCACAACTTACTGTGGGATTCAGATCTGGGGAGGGGGGGGGAAATGATATTTCCTTTATTTTGCATGCCATATTTTCTATCTTTTGTTTTTCACTGTGTGCGGAGAGAACAGTTGAAAGGGCAAGCAGGCTACCATATTTGAGGCTCCCCATGAAATTTATTTTCTGTTGTTGTTGGATTAATCCAAATTTGCTTTCAGCTTTTTTGCTTCTGCCTCAAAAGATAGGTGGCCATCGAGGGAGGTTTGTGTGCCCAAAGCCCAGTCGTCGCCCCCCCCCCCCGCAGTAGCTTGTGCTCCCCCCTCCCCCCAGTTCCAATGACGCGGTGATCAAAGCATCAACATTCACACAACGCAACCCGGCTCCCTTTTTTAGACCAAACGAAAATACACACACCAGACACTTCGCTCGAGTGTGACTGCATGTTCTTATCACTTTGCTTAACAGGAAAGCTCTTGCAAGGGGAGGGGGGTATGAAGAACAGCTGAGGCGGCAGCAGGGCCCTTCAGAGCCATGGGGAGGGGGAGCAGAGGCCCTGCTGGGGCTTCCCTGCAGGGGGGGCATATGCAGGAGCTGTGCCTTAGGGGAGATGAGAAGGCTTGTGCCCCCTCTAAGCCTCAGGGACTCTCCAGGGTAGTTCAGGCCGGACAGACCCAGGTAGAAACTGCTTCATCCCTAAACCCAGCAGGAGGTGCAGAGAGGTGAGAGCCTGGCAGGTGCTTGGGGAGCTCCTGGGGAACCCTGTTTTTCTTACTGACCAAATGCAGTAGAACCTCGGTTTTCAGACGTAATCCGTTCTGGAAGAAAGTTCGACTTCTGAAACGTTCAAAAACCGAGGAGCAAAGGGTTGTCAGCAAATTCAACTGAGAAAATTGAAAAACACACAGTGGAAGCCGTTTGACTTCCAAGGTGCATTTGAAAATGGAAGCATTTACTTCTGGGTTTTTGGCGTTTGGGTTCCGAAATGTTCTTCAATAGAGACGTTCGAGAACTCAGGTTCCACTGTATTCCTGTTTGTGAGTAAGAAGGAAATAAAATTGGAACAGAGGAGCAGCACAATGGATGGGATATTGTGCGTTTCCAGAGATGCCTCCTTAAAATAGTTCAGAGTGAGGTGTGGTTGAGGACCCAGAATCCTGGCCAAAACTTGTGGTGGTACCAATCTGCACGGCAACAAGTGGAAGAAAACACAATGCACCTGTCCCTTGAAGAAAATGACAAGTCTGTGGTGAGGATTACCAAGGTAATGTGTTTGAATAAGTTCTACAGAGATGGAACTTCTTGCTTGTTTTAGCTGAAATAACTCATGACATCCAGTTCTGGCACTTTCTGAGCAACTGCCAAGACCAGAGAGTGATCAAACAGGACCGCAAAATGTTGGGGAAAGGGTTTGGGTGATCATATTGATCCCATGAAATGGGAATGAATATGGAACAAGGTGACTATGAAATCAGCCTCAGCACAGATTCAGAACCAACTCTGAAAATAATATTTAGGTGGTGCTACACACCAGGGATTTTATTAACCCCAGTCTGTCCTCAAAATGCTGGTTCTTGAAAAAACATAAAGCCACGCCTTTCCGCTTATGGTGGGAGTGTCACCCAGGCAGCTTTTGGGGAAATCAATTTAATTACAACACAATAATTGATACCAATTTCTTCATTAGCTTTACTGGGGCTGTGGGCTGAGCCAAGTGATGATGGCTTGTATAAAGTATTGATTCTATATTTACTGATAGCTGCCAGGAAGGTTATCACAAGAAAATGGAAATATTTAGAGGGATTTATGATATCATACAATATAATAAAAAGGATTTATGATATCACAAAATCTGGCCCATGGCTATTTCGGAAAAGTTAACTCAAAATTTAAGGTATGCTAGAGGACCAAAAAAGAAAAAAAAGAAAAAAAGATTCATTTTCAACCACATGACATCAATTTATTTTCTAATTGAATGATGATTAAAATGTTCAAATGCCTCCTGTGAAATATGGTGAGATTTGGAATTCTACCCCCCTCCAAAACACCAATAATAATGATTACATTTCCCAAGGATTGTGTATTTAACAACCAAATGACTCAGTTCAATTCAATTGTATTGTACTTTTTTCTAGTACTGTATGCTATTGAATAATATGTTCTTGCAAATATAAATAAACAAGAATAACAAGAATAAAAATAAACAAGTAATAGTACCACTCTATACTGCCTTGATCAGGTCCCATCTGGAGTTCTGTGTCCAGTTCTGGGCACCACAGTTTCAGAAGGGTATAGACAAGCTTGAACGTGTGAAGAGAAGGGCGACCAAGATGATCAAGGGTCTGGAAAGCAAACCTTTTGAGGAACGGCTAAGGAAGTTGGGGATGTCATAGGACAGCTGTCTTAAAATATTTGAAGGGCTGTCCCATGGAAGGCGGAGCAAGCTTGTGTTCTGCTGCTCCAGAGGGTAGGATCCGAACCAATGGACTCAAATGACAAGAGAGAAGATTCCAACTAAATAAACATTAGGAAGAACTTTCTGATTATAAGAGCTGTTCAACCTTGGAATGGACAAGCTGGGAAAGTGGTGGACTCTTATTCATTGGAGGTTTTTTTAAACAGAGGTTGGGTGGCCACCAATCAGCGATTCTTTACCTGTGATCCCTGAATTGCAAGGGGTTGGACTAGATGACCCTTGCAGTCCCTTTCCAACTCTATAAGGAACAAACAGGAACAAACAGGACCAGGCTGTTGAAGATGCCTTTCAAGTCCAGGAGCCAAGGCCAAGTGGCTGAGGGTGAACAGGAACAAAAGCCTTGCAAGCTTCCGATCAAATGTGTGAAGCACAGAGGGTGGGCCTGGCCCCTGGAAGCAAGAACCCTGCTTTCACCCGGCTCCAAGAAACAGTCTTGGACTTCGAAAGGGCCTTCCCAGCCCCACTGTGCTCCTGTGCGCGGCTCCAAGGGGGCCTTGTTCCCCAGGCGCTTGCATTTTCAAGCAGTGTAAAAATCTCTCTGCTGTGATTGCAGAGACAGGTTGGATCTTTCTCTCTCATCACTGCGAAGGGCTCCCTGCTGGGTGCAATCAGGAGCATCAGCCGGCAGCACCAGTCAGTCTGCAAGTCCTGGGATTCAGGAGGAGCCACTTGCCTCGCTGAGACTAAATTCAGACACAAGTTTGTTATCAACTGCAGGCGGTATCACAAACACGCCCCATTTCAAAGCCTTTGTAAAGCATTGCTGAGGTTCTCATCTTGCTAACATAGCAGGGATTTTGCAGAGCCCTAGCAGAGAGGCATTAAAGTTTAAGCATCTAAAATGAGGTCCAGAGCTGGCCAATTCTCCGCTGGCATTATTATGAATGTGACAGTTTCCAGGGGCTTGTCTTTCTTGGAGCTTTTTCTCTCTGTGATTCCATTCCCACATTTGAAGAACACCTGCCTTCTTCAAATGGGTAGATGGTGGGCATAAGTTTTGAAAAAAAATGTGCTTAGGCCTTAATGTGTGCACAGACAATGATGATGTGTCCTCCACACTTTGATGTGATGTGCCAACGTCATCTCAGGGAAAAGTTGTGTAAGATTCCCCTGCATGCTTCAGAAGGAATCACAATTTCTCATGATGCTTCACTGAAACTTGGCCAGCTCTGATAAGGGTGTGTGTGTAGCAAAGTACAGCAAAATCCATATTTTCACTTTGTATTCTTACAGATCTGGGGTAACAGAGTTTGGGGGTACAAGGGCACCCATAATAACTTCTAGAGCTTGGGAACGCTAGAAATCAATACAGTGGTACCTTGGTTTAAGAACAGCCCTGTTTGCGAACTATTCGGTCTAAGAACTCTGCAAAACTGGAAGTAGTGTCCCGGTTTGTGAACTTTACCTCGGTCTAAGAATGGAAGCCAAATGGTGGAAGGGCACCAGCGGTGGGAGGCCTCATTAGAGAAAGCACACCTCGGTTTAAGAATGGTTTTGGTTTAAGAACAGACTTCCAGAATGGATTAAGTACGTAAACTGAGGTACCACTGTAGATGGTATAATTTAGATAAAATTTGGGGTATTGAAGGGAAGTTGGCAGAGGTTAAATTTAAAATGCAGACTAAACCAGAAAATCCCCTGGGGAGAAGGTCCATCAAGGTATAATTACTGGACAATGGCCGGTCATTGACCCTCTGCCTGAATTCTGGGTAAATATGGTGGTACCTTGGTTTTCGAGTGTCTCGGAAGCTGAATGTTTTGGAACCCAAACACTGAAAACCTGGAAGTAATTGCTTCCGTTTTTGAACGTGCCTTGAAAGTCGAACGGCTTCCGCTGCATGTTTTTCTTTTTTCTCCATTAACTTTGCCAACTGCCCTTTGCGCCTCAGTTTTTGAATGCTTCGGAAGTCAAAAGGTCTTCCAGAACGGATTACATTCGACAACTGAGGTACCACTGTAGCAGGTTACTGGAAGTGTGATGTCACACAGGAAAAAGGTGTTCTTTTGAAATTTAGAGGTTGGAGAAGAAGGGGGAAGACTGGGTAAGCAGCCGTGAAGGCCAGAATCTTCTTGGTGAGCAAGGAGGCTGGGAGAGAGGCATGGAGATATCTGGAAATCCAGTGCTGGGCTGCTGTGAAAGATGGGCTCCTCCAAAGATGTGAATGCTGTGAAATCTCTCCCCATTGAAAGCTCCCAGGCTAAATATGTGTAAATAAATCATATTTCAAAGACACAGCAGACTCCACTGTGCCTCATTTCCCCCCAAAGGAACACAAACCCTGGTTGAGTGCCAGGACCCCTTGTAATCTCATGCACTGCTCAAAAGAAATTGGAGTGGCCAGTAACAATTTGTTAAAGGCTAGTGTTCATGCAGTGCATAGTTAAACTACGGAACTCTGTCCCACAGGAGGCAGTGATGGCCATCAATCTAGATGGCCTTAGAAGAGGGTTCAACAAATTCATGGAGGAGGAAAGAGCTGTCAGTGGCTGCTAGCCATGATGGCCATACTCTGCCTCCATGGCCAGAGGCACCAGTGCTTCTGAATGCCAGTTGCTGGAAACCACAGAAGGGGAGAGTTGCTCTGGTTCTCGAATCCTGCTTGTGGGTTTCCCACAGACATCTGGTTGGGCACTGTGAGGACAGGATGCTGGACCAGATGGGTCATTGGCTTGATCCAGCAGAAAGGCCGATTGAACACAAAGGGACTTAAATATGAGCAGACATGCACCAGATTGTGCTAGAAGTACTGAGATGGTTTAGAAAGATTCATGTGGATTCCTGCATCTAGGAAGGGAGCCCCCCCCAGTGCTGCTCTCTCACACCCACGTGGTGAAATTGCACCCTGCAAACAGTTAAAGAGCCCTCCTACCCAAGCTAATTAAGACCCCTCCTACGTTAAGATAGCAAAACAGTTGGCGAGCTGAAAATGCAAAGATATTTTAAATGGTCTGTTCTATTTTTGGAGGGGGAGATGGGATTGCATTTCACTCCTCTTTTGCTAACCAGCAGCAAATTGAGGCCCCATCACCCCTTTGGTTACTGTACCTCAGTATTAAGCTATGCAAGGTAGTCTACTTATTGACGTGTAGCTTCTGCAAGAGGCTAAACGGAAGCTGTAAAAACCAAGCAAGCCCAAGAAGCCATCATCTGAGCAGAAGCCCCAGCAAAAGGTGGTCTCTTCAAATGGGCTCAGCTGGAGTTCCCTCTCCTCCTGTAATTCATATGCTCTTCAGGCCTGCAGTCTTGAAACTATAAAAATCTTATTTCTATAAGGGCTTTATTGTTGCCCAGATAGTCAATAGTGTCATTTCTATTCAGATCGTTTGGTGGGGAAGTTGGAGGAAATGAGCCAGACAGGGGAGGGCTATAAATAAGGCTCACTTGTGTGGCTGCTGGCCCAACGGCTGGCTTTTGAAAGTGGCGGGAGGAGCAGAGATGTCACTTTGAGAAGCGCTCAGCTCGCTGTGATTTGGGCCATGGCTGGTCTGTCCCCCGTGAATGCGGGGTGCATTTGCTTAGAGTTCAGGCCACAGCAAAACCGGAACTCGTGCTTTGGAAAGTGGAGGCAGGCTGGGAGAGAAAGAATCAGACATTTCAATCATACACAGAAAGCAGCACTCCAGATAGGGAGACAAATCACCCAAGATGCTTGACCCAGAGCTGGAAGGTGTGAAGAGGAGGGCAACCACAATGACCAAGGGTCAGGAAACCAAGCCTTATGAAGCGGAGTGGTTGAGAAAGTTGGGTCTGTTTAGCCTGGAGAAGAGAAGACTGAGAAGGGTATGACAGTCACCTTTAAAGATCTGAAGGGCTGTCTCATGGAGGATGGAGCAAGCTTGTTCTCTGCTCCTCCAGAGGAGAGGATCCCAGCCAATGGATTCAAATGACAAGAAAGGAAATTCTGACGAACTTTTGGGTGGTAAGAGCTGTTCAAAAGTGGAACAGATTCCCTTGGAAGGTGGTGGACTCTGCTTCCTTGGAGGTTTTAAAGCAGAGGTTGGATGGCCATCTGTCAGGGTTGGTTTTTTTAGTCGTGATTCCTTCATTGCCGGGGGTTAGACTAAATGACAGTCCCTTCAGTCCCTTGCAACTCTACAATTCCATGATTCCTTGATTGTCTGGCATGACCCACTGCAGCAAACTCCTTGCAAAACATTGCCACTGAACCCACCAGTTCTTCAACCAACAGAACATACCTTCATAGGTGGGCCATTGGCTTGATCCAGGAAGCTCTTCTTATGTTCTTATCTGGATGGAGCTCCACTTGTTCACCTTTATTCCTCCTCCAAATCACTTCTAGTCACTTGTTCAAGAGTTCCACAGCCCTGGAATGAGTGGCTGGAGAAAGAACTGTGCCTGCCATCCACATATGGATGACCACGAGTCCTCTGAAAAATGTTTCCTAGCAGCCTCATGCAGTTTTTGAATAGCTGAGTGGATAAGAAGGAACCTTGAAACACCTTGTGGGCCAAAGGCCACAGGCTGGCACAGAAGGCCACACTCAGACCCTTCTGCCACCAGCAGCCCCTTCTGGGAGATCAACAGCTAAGGAATGCTGGAGGCAATGCAATACTATGCCTGCCCCCCACCCAAAGCCCAATTCAGCCAGTTGGGCCTGAAGGATACCATGACTGATGGTATCCAAAGCCTCTAAGAACCAGTAAGGAAGCCCCATCTCCCCTCCCCAGCCATTCTTTGACCTAAATTATTTATGATATTCTTGTAAAGAAGCTGGTAAAATGCGGTCTTGACTATGCTACCACTCAGTGGATTTGTAACTGGCTGACTGACCGAACCCAAAGGGTGCTCATCAATGGTTCCTCTTCATCCAGGAGAAGAGTGACTAGTGGGGTGCCACAGGGTTCTGTCTTGGGCCCGGTCTTATTCAACATCTTTATCAACAACTTGGATGATGGACTCAAGGGCATCCTGATCAAATTTGCAGATGACACCAAACTGGGAGGGGTGGCTAACACCCCAGAGGACAGGATCACACTTCAAAACGACCTTGACAGATTAGAGAACTGGGCCAAAACAAACAAGATGAACTTTAACAGGGAGAAATGTAAAGTATTGCACTTGGGCAAAAAAAATGAGAGGCACAAATACAAGATGGGTGACACCTGGCTTGAGAGCAGTACATGTGAAAAGGATCTAGGAGTCTTGGTTGACCACAAACTTGACATGAGCCAACAGTGTGACGCGGCAGCTAAAAAAGCCAATGCAATTCTGGGCTGCATCAATAGGAGTATAGCATCTAGATCAAGGGAAGTAATAGTGCCACTGTATTTTGCTCTGGTCAGACCTCACCTGGAGTACTGTGTCCAGTTCTGGGCACCACAGTTCAAGAAGGACACTGACAAACTGGAACGTGTCCAGAGGAGGAACGTGTCCAAAATGGTCAAAGGCCTGGAAACGATGCCTTATGAGGAACGGCTAAGGGAGCTGGGCATGTTTAGCCTGGAGAAGAGGAGGTTAAGGGGTGATATGATAGCCATGTTCAAATATATAAAAGGATGTCATATAGAGGAGGGAGAAAGGTTGTTTTCTGCTGCTCCAGAGAAGCGGACACGGAGCAATGGATCCAAACTACAAGAAAGAAGATTCCACCTAAACATTAGGAAGAACTTCCTGACAGTAAGAGCTGTTTGACAGTGGAATTTGCTGCCAAGGAGTGTGGTGGAGTCTCCTATTTTGGAGGTCTTTAAGCAGAGGCTTGACAACCATATGTCAGGAGTGCTCTGATGGTGTTTCCTGCTTGGCAGGGGGTTGGACTCGATGGCCCTTGTGGTCTCTTCCAACTCTATGATTCTAAATGACTGCCAGACAGCCAAGGCTGTTCCTATCCCAAACCCAGGCCTGAGGTCAGGATGAAATGGACCCAAATTACCACCATCTAGTGCTCCCTGAAAAGGTGTATTTATACTAGTCCAGTAATACTGGATTTCTCAGCCAGCTTAGTTACAGGCTGCATTTCCACAGAAGTCTAAACTCAGCCATACAATAATTACAATGCATAATTGAAATCCTAACATGGCTACAGCACTAACGTTCAACAATTAACAATACGTTTAAAACATAAGAAATGAAATTAAGGGTGAATAAAGCTTCCCCAAAGGCCAGTTAAGACCCCAATGTAATCCTCAAGCTAATGGCATTTGTAACTAGCAACCCCCTTCTCAGGTTCTTATTGGAACCTGCTTTGGAGGAACCATTTGCATGGGGGGGGGGGGGGAATATGTACACAAATAAATAAATTAATGAGTGAGGTGCCTCTCTGGGGCAATGACCCCCTCCCCCAAGAAAACCCACATTGGTGTGAGGAGAGCTCACCTGCCGGAAGGCGTCTGTTGGGCCTGGTTATTTGGGCAATGCCAAATCTCTGAGGGCCCCAGAAATGCCCAACTGTGGTTTCATCCCAAACTTGTGCTTTCATTTTCCTTCTGAAGCAGGAGACAGTTGTGCAATACAGTGAATAATTACAAAGGCCTCTAATTGCTTAACTGGGGTGTTAATTGTCTGCACAGCAACCCTCCATCTCACAAGCTCTTCCCTGCTCAGCACCTGAGGACTTGCAGTGAGTGGGCCACCCTTCCCCACTCCTGCAGGTGAAACGGAAAGGCAGAGAGGGGATTTTGGACATCCAACATGTACATACCCTTCAGCCTTCCTCAGATGAAAATTGGGGCATTTCTCACCCCCTCACAACTGACCCTCCTCGACCTCTCATTTTTGTCCCCCACAGGAGAGCATTTCCTATCTGAAGAAGGGAGAGTGCCATCACCACTTCACCAATGGGACCCAGCACACCCACCCTCCACTGTCCTGAGAAAACCCGTGAATCCTGATCTTATTTTATTTTATTATTTGGTAGAGTTACAAAAGGAAAAACACACACCAATAAACAAATTTTAGAAAGGGGCAAGATTAGACCCGGATACACAAAGGACTTAAAAATAAATAAATCAAGACTCCTTGCGCTCTGATCCACTTCCTCTTTCTTCCCACCCAGGGCAGCCCTGCTCTCTGCCTGCACCTCAGAGGATACTGGGCCTTGGTGGCAGCAACAACCTCTCCTCCTCCTCACCTGCTCTCCAGCACCACTTAAGTGTCCTTGTCAGCCTCCCAAAATAATGAACTAGGTTGCAAGACATACAGTGGTACCACAGGTTAAGAACTTAATTCGTTCCTGAGGTCTGTTCTTAACCTGAAACTGTTCTTAACCTGAGGTACCACTTTAGCTAATGGGGCCTCCTGCTGCCACCAGTGCACGATTTCTGTTCTCATCCTGAGGTAAAGTTCTTAACCTGAGGTACTACTTCTGGGTTAGTGGAGTCTGTAACCCAAAGTGTTGGTAACCCAAGGTGTTTGTAACTCGAGGTACCACTGTACTACTACTGTAAGTGATGGTGTCCTCCAAGCTACTGGATGGGCCTTTCCTCAACCCCATCACCTAACTGCTAGGTAGGAGAACAATAGTCAGTGTGGTGTGTCTGAACTGGGAGCAAGCTGGAAGTTGGAGGCACAGAGCCATGCTTGATCTGTGCTGGATCCAAAGCTGTGATCTGCTGGGGTGTCAATGCTGTGAGCCCCTCCATCTTATGCTCAGGTTGTGTATATTTTTGCATATATCCTAAAGACACCGCAGTCTCCACTGACTTTCATTCCAAGGAAACCAAACCAGGGTAGGTGTGTGGAACCCCTGAAGTCTCACACAGCTGGAGAGTGGGGTAGAATGTAACAATATCTACCCCAGAATGGGTCCATGGAACCCTTCATCTTTCTTTCTTTTTTTAATAGCAGTAGGGGGCAATTTCTTCCTTATTGATTGCTTTTTGTAATCAAGTCTAACAAATGGAACTTCTCTTCAGTGATTTTTCCAGCTAACCTGATAGAAAGCTAACCTTGTTATATTTATTGACAGAACATTGAAATAAATATTATAGGTCTAGAGGGAATGTTTCATCTCATTGATTTTTTTTTTAAAGAAACAAATGGAGCGCCTTCCTCTTGGCATTTTATGCTAAGAATCATCTGAAAAACTGCTCAGCTTGATCAAATGTAAGACCCCAAACATCTCCTGCCAACTCCCCAAGGTGTGGGGAGCCTTTTCATTCATCTGGCAGTGACCAACCAATCCACCCCCAACTTCAGTAGTTTCTAGGATTCTTTCCTTTTATCTTTCCAGGACACTGAAAGGAGAGGGGTCTTGGCTTCTTTGACCATGGTGGGCAGGGAAGAATGGGGGCTGAAGCCTTTGCTGGCTACATGTGAGAGGTTTCCACCTTCCAGGTGGAGGAGCAGGAGAGCATTTTGCCAATCTTTCTGGTGTTCCTGGCTCCACAATATCCTCTGAGACTTTCCTGCTAGGGAGGGCAAATGAACCTTTTGCATGTGGTAGAGTTTTGAGGAATGTCGTGGAAAGATCTCGGGAAGAATGCAGGCCGAGAGCCTCATCTAGGTAAATGGCTAGTAGGTGGGCGATGCACAAGCTCAGTTCCCTGATTCAGCAACACCAACAAAAGGCATCTCTGCTTCCCTCTCGTCAGAAACTCATTGTCTCGGGGCACAGAGAAGCGCCGGGTGATTTTCCCAGCCTGGATGTCCACCTTGCTTTCGCAACACAAGGACAAGCTGGAGATACTTCTCCTCCTCCTCCTTGGTTGAGGGTGACTTTCCCCTGCTTGCTGTCTCTGGCTGCTGCCTGGCCTAATTGGCAGGGCATCACCCGGCTAATCAGCCCTTGACGAGAGGGTGCCTGGTGCTTGAACGCTGTGCTGCTGCAGTGCCCTGAAGATGGGAACTTGCTGGATAGAGGGGCTGACAAGCTACAACAAAAACAGAGGGGGGAGGGGAGAGAGGAGGAGGAGGAGGAGAGAAATCCATTTTTAAAGATAACCTGGAGGCAAATATAATATTTATACTTGCAGCTCCCTCATAAACCCCCAAACATGTCTAATGAGGTGCAATTGCAAAATGGCTGAGTCCTGTGCGGTGGCCTCCTAGGCAGTCAACACGGATCTTGAATTTTCAACTATCCAAGTGCTGCAGGCTAAACTCCTCGGATGCGCCTGGGAAGCGTGGCAGGCGGCCCTCCCTCCCAGTGGGATTCAGCCACAGAAATGCCAGTCCAGGGGAAATGAGGAGGAGGTTGACACAAAGAATTGCTTGGGCAATTAGTGGGCTCATGGCCTCCTTGCTCCTCGGTGTATCATGTGGGTCACAAGAACATGAGAAGAAGAGCACAGCTGCTGGGTCAGGCCAATGGCCCATCTAGTCCAGCACGTTGTCCTCACAGGGGCCAACCAGATGCCCGTGGGAAACCCTCAAGTAGGGCCATAACAGAAAAGCAACAGCCTCTTCCTGTGGTTTCCAGCAACTGATCTTCAGAATCATGACTGCCTCTAACAGCGGTGGCAGAGCATAGCCATCATGGCTAGTAGCCATTGATAGCTTTATTCTCCTCTACGAATCTTTCCAATCCTCCTTTAAAGCCACCCAGGTTTCAAAGGACAGTGGAAAGTTGCCTGCAACCTGCTGACAGAGCTGTGTGAGAGATGCACAATTCCCCACTGAAATCTGATCCTCACCGCAGGGGTGGAGACGTGGAATGAAAGTGCCAATCAAGTTCCAGGGACGGTTCTCAGGGCCTTGATCAGAGAGCCTTTATTGTTGCCAGTCACTGGAAAGCTTCACCTCTATTTGGAATGCAAAGATCAAAATAGAAAGTGGCTGTAGACCCCCCTCCCCCAGCTGCAATCTGGGTATATAGCCAGTATATGACATTCCAAAGTTGTAATGCCATTTACACCCACTATTCATTTCAAATAGTATTCATATGACACCTTTCGTAAAACAAGATGGCAGTCTGCAAAGGAAATTGAACAATATTAAATAATTAAAAGTTGAATCCCCCTCCCCATGCACATGGAAATGCTAATATGGACCCTTTCTTAGAGGAGGGAGGGAGGGGGCATTCAGATGAGCCAGGGCTGACCTCTCCAGATATCGGATCCAGCAGGCAGAGTCCTTTTGCTAGTCTGAAACGGATTCTCCTCCCCACTCCCCAGCCCACCAGGGGTGGAAACGCCCAAGTCCCAGAACCACCTTTGCCTCCAGCCACTGCAGGTGGTACGGGTGGGAGAGGCGTTGGTGCTGCCCCACCGGCTCACTGCAGCAAATATTAATAAAGCTGTGCTATGAATAATTAACTGTCATTTAAATATTCATATGTTGTTGGGGCAAGGCCTTTTTACCAGGCATTTGAGGATATATTAGTGAAACATGATGTATTTCACCAAGGTTGATGTTATCCTAAAAGAGCTCCCCTCCTGTACGGAGCAGTGAGAAGGGAGAGGGAATGGCCAGTTGACAGGTTGCAAATATATAACTCTAATATCCTCCTGCAATTTCATAAACGGCTGCTGCATATGAGCAAACCTAGAACAATATTGGAAGCATTAATTTCATTCGGCTAATGCTTATTTATATTTCATACATTGAAGCTTTTCTTAAAAGGAGCCCCTTTGGAAGGCACAGAGGGGGGGGAGGGTGGCTGGGCAGCCCAAGGGCCTGTGCTCCTCCTCCCCGCCTTGAAGACACTGGATGCTGCAGGGCTTTGCACCCACAGAATCATAGAACTGTAGAGTTGGAAGGGACCACAAAGGTCATGAAACACTCCATGTCAGAGAGTTAGCAGCATTCTACAAGGGATCCTCTACAACCACCAGCAAATTGCAGGCCACTTCTGTAGTCCACATGCAGGCCCTGGGATTTCCACAGGTGATTTTCTTTTAATTTAATTTATTTAGATGCTGTTTTCCCACAGGAAACCATGTCCCGAGGGGCTCCCCATAAACACCCGGTAATTATAAGAACACAGCAGCCTCGCATTTGGCACAGCTCAGGAATTCTAAGGACACCCCCCCCCCCATTTTAATTTTAATTTTTTAAAATCAGGGGTTAAAATCAGGGGTTTTTGAAAAGTTCATCCCTCCGTCGCAATTCAAAATGGAATCCAGCTGTATGGAAAGACAGGCAAAAACCTGCTCCTTCATCTCAGGAACCACCATGCAAAATCTGGTTACGATAGCATGTGAGGTGTCCAAATGGTCAGAAAAGCTTTCCAAAATGTAGATGCAATGTATTTTTTTCTTATTGTTATTTTTAAGCAATCAACTTTATTTAATCAAGAAAAAACCAGCAATTCCAGGAGTCGAATATCAAAGTATTTTTCGCATTGTATGTTCAGGAAAAGGGTCCATCAAGATAAACCAAATTTCCTTCATTGGTGCAGGTTGAGAATTTGTACCTAAAGTGTAAGAAATGAAGTCCCACCATATAACAACAACAACAACAACAACAACAACAACAACAACAAAAAAAATTTCCAGGTCTCCTAGTTCACCTTTAAATGGTGGGTCGTGTTCTTCAAAATTGCCAGTGTCCACACAAACACCACATTTCTCAACATTCCCCTTCACTTTGGGGTTGTCTTTGGAGTTTTGGCCTGAGCACTCTCAGCATATTGTGAGTTTAGTAGTATTTGTATGTTGCAAATGTCATGGAATGTCTGTTTTCATCATGTTTTAAAACTGCATTATGGCTTATTTGTTGGTGCATATTTTTGTAAACCACTTTGTGAAGTCTTCTGTTCGAAAAGCAGCCTATTAAAAAAACAAAAGCAAAAAGATGTATAAATTATATTCAAATAGGTGATAACCATTGCTAGACATACTCGTTGTGGACTCATTGAAATGAACGTGCCCACATCTTAAAGGCGACAGTCTTCCTGATAGCAAACAGGTGTAGTTGTGGCAGCAGATTACTTTGGAATAAATGTTCCTGGAGAGCAGGGAGCACATTTCTGAGTTCAGGTGTTGTGCGCATTTGCAATGCTTCGCTACTCTCCCTCCTAAAATACTAATGATTTAAGGAATTTCAAAATTCAGCACACATAGTGAAATCTGCCCTAAGCAAATTGCAGGATCCGGGTCCCAAGCAAGTCGGACCGTTCTGTTGTCCCAGCCAATTAAGAATAATTGGCAGACAAGTGCCGAGTGCGGATTTCGTGCATGGATGCAGCTGGGATAAGCACTTTCCCTGTTAAACAGCCAGCTAGCCAAGAGGTACAAGATCTGGGGTGCTTAAAGGGCCGCCAGTGGGTCCTCCCTCTCACCTGACTGCATCAGAATTATGGAAATCAAAATCTGAAGGAGAACCACATCAGGTAAATGCAAACTCTAAAGATGTGCTGATGAGAGGGGAAACCAAACACCCTTGGTAGCTCTCATGGGGGGTGGGCTCAGTCAGGACAGAAGGGCTCACTCAGCTGCCTGCATCCCCTTGCCAGAAAGCCCGTCCATCTGTCCACTCACCCACCCTTCCTGTTTGTGGAAAGGAACTGGACTGAGCCTCACCAGGAGCAGAATGCTGGGCTGTGACTGAGTCTTACATTTCCCCGCTTCTGCAGGCAGCCTCAGATCCAAACTTGGTACTTTAAAACATGCAAAACTCACCAATGAGCCAGCTGCCGTCTATGTACAAGCACCAGCGGGATGTGAAATTGCTGCATCACTGTGGACTCTAAATGACAATAAACCTTCCACCTCTTATAAATTAAGCAGGCTTTCAAAAAAATGATATTTGCCGCTGCAACTTTTTATGGCTGTTTGGTAACTTTAATCATTTTGCAAAATGCAATTCCTAGCCATAAATCCTCAGCCAAGTACAGATTTAAGGAGATCTAGAGGACTGCAGTGGGCTGAGAGGTAGGTTTTAATCTGACAAGGCCAAAAAGTCGATTAGATTTATACCAATGCAGCAGCTATGCTGTAATTGCAATAGGGCAGGCTGAACCAAAATTTGGGACATCAGGAAGGGAAATTGCAAGCTGGAGAAGGGGGCAGGGGAGCATTACTTAACCTGATCTAGGCAATTTGTGGGGAGCAGCCGCCATCAAAAGACCCAGGACTTACTTGAAACACAGGGTCTTTCATGCTTAGGAGACTGGTAGCCAGAAACAAGGGTGGTCCAACTCGTTTCGGCGCCCGAGGCGAAATGGGAAGGTGACCCCCCTGCCCTCCACCCCCACATGGAAGTATTGCTTATCAGGGCCACACAGGGATCATGAGATCTCAAGAAGCTTTTTCTTATCCTTTCTTCTCCAGTGGTGGCAGCAGGGGCAGGCGGGTTGCCTACAGGGGCACTGTCCCATGGGATTCTGTCGCCCGAGGCAGCTGCCTCAGTCTGCCTCATGGGCAGGCCGGCCCTGACAGGCAAAACTGCAGTCTGAACTTTTGTGCATGAGGCTAAATCTCGAGCCATTTGCACCCACTGCCCAGGGCTGCATGAACCATTGGTCACCTTCTGCTTAAGCCCCCTGTTGGAGGGCCTGCATTTTCCCAGCTCAGCCACAAAGGGGGGACATTGGGCCAGTCAGTCTCTCTTAGGGCCCCTCCAGACAACCTGTTAAGTGATCCGTCATCCTGATTTACTGGCAGCAGGCTGACAAAGAGGTGAGGTTATAGCTATTTGCCTTGATAGGTTTGTGGGAGAAGGGGGAGCCTTTGTTCTGCACCCATCCCCAGCTTGCTTGCAAGGAGTTTAAACATCATGCCATTAATCACCAGTTCATCCCACACAACTGAATGCCTTTCCCCATTGCTTTCCAAGCAGCAGAAAGCCTGATTCTTTCTCATAGAGTCATAGTTGGAAGGAACCCCAAGGGTCATGTAGCCCAACCCTTTGCAATGCAGGAATCTCAGCTCAAGAATCTCTGGCAGATGGCCACCCAACCTCTGCTTCAAAACCTCCAATGAAGGAAAGTCCATCCTCTTCTGAGGTTGTCTGTTCCGCTGTCAAACAGCTCTTATTTTCAATGTGGATTTGTTGTGCTGGTGCAATTGAATCGCTCCCACATAATAATTACACCCAGAGGGGGCAGGAGATGCTTAGCCCCGATTTAGCACCACTGGGCTGTCATTGTGAAAATAGGGGTGAGGAAGGGAAAGCCGTGTGTGTGTGTGTGTGTGTGTGTGTGTGTGTGTGTGTGTGTGTTTGTATACGTGTGCACATGTCACCTTGAAACCCTTGGAGGAATGTAATGTCAGGCCATTTATGGAGAAAAGAGAGAGGGGCACAATAAGGCATTTTAAAGGCAACTGGGTGGCTTGTGAGGCCAAACTGAGAGCCAGCATGGTGCAATGTCAGACCAGGACCTGGCAGAGACCAGGGTTCAAATCCACACTTGGCCAGTATGCTCACTGGGTGACCTTGGGCCTGTCATTGCCTCTCAGCCTAACCTACCTCATAGGGTCCTTGTGGGGATTAAATGAGTAGGGGGAGAACCATGTACACCACCTTGAGGTCCTTGGAGAAAACAAGGTGGGGTAGAAATGCAATAAATAAAACAACCAACTGGATAGACCAGGTGGTCAGAGCATGGTGCTGCTAACACCAAGGCTGCAGGTTTGATTCTCTTATGGGACAGCTTATATTCCTGCATTGCAGGGGTTGGACTAGATGATCCTCAGTATTTTCTATTTCCACATGGGTTTGTGTGTGTGTTTTATTTTTAAAAGTCCTTATGAAAATTCATCAGCATTTTAGTGTGAACTTCTCCTAAGATTCACAATTTTGTATGCCATTGTGCCTAGTATACACATGTCTTACAAAGTGATTTCCCCTCATACAATGTATTTTTGGAAGTTATTTTCATGCATCTGTGCCTTTTTAACACACGTTTTATCCTACTACATACCTTTCCAAAAACATCCCCTGGCTGGAGAAACTACATTTGCAAAATTCAGAGAAGAGAGAATTTCAAAGAACAGCTGTGTTGCTGTCCACATATTTACTGAGAAGGTGGGAATTAGGTGTCGGAACTCTACTCCACCGGGGTCGAGTCTTTGGAATCTCCTCCGACGGTGATTAACGACCTAAGCCTTTGATGAGGCTCCAGGCACGTTCCCATTACGCAGAGTATCCAAACAGTAGCAGAAGAGCGAGAAATACATTGCTACGTTTTATTTCTAACTACGCAGGACAGAAAAGAATATGCATCTGCTCTCTGTGAAAGACAGAGAACCAACTGGAACAAAAAAACCAGGAAACCAGTAACATCAACATCCGCCTGCCGTTTCCCGTGAGACTTCCAACAGTCTGGAATGTAAACAGAATCTTGTGATTCCAAGCACTGCACAGTGGCATAACAGAAACCTAACATTAGGGCAGTTCACACAAAGTGGATCAAATTTCTCTCCCCTCCCCATCTTTGGTCCTGCCACCTCCAGACATGATTCTCCAAAATATTTCTCTGCCTCTGTTAGTCCTACAGGACCTTTCCCTGAGTGAGTATGTCCAGGGATGGCAGTAATGCGGTTCCCTGGAATTCTGTTCCCAGGTTTGGGGCACTTCACAAATACATGGGGGGGAGGGAATCAATGTTGCCCCATGGCAGAAGCCCCATGGGATGCAGAATGGCATTAAGCCCCAGGGGAGCCATTTCCTTGCAACTGCAGCTACCCTGCCTTTCTGCCTTTCCCATTCTTCACCTTGGCAGCATTTGCATTCAAAAAGAGTTTGGCCCTGTGAGGGCCTGTCTGCAGGGTGAGTGATGCAAGCATCGGTTTTCTTCCTCCTCCCCACAGAATATAAATATAAGATAATTAACACAGAGAATGCTTAAGTGTCTAATCAATAGGAATACAAGGCATTTCCATATGTCAGGGCCTGCTGGAAAGAGGCAGCCACAGGCAGTCCCTGGGAAAGGAGATTGCACTGCCAGGCCGTTTGGAAGGGATCGAAGGCTGCCATCTCAGTCACCGCCCCTCCCCCCCCCGAAAATAGACGCAGAGCTTTTGCAAAGCCGAGAATTCAGGCTCTGTTTAATCACCCCTCCCCCAGTCAGCAGGAGCTGCCCTCTGGAAATTGCCACCCAGGGGTTCCTGACTGACTGGCTTTTGGGAGGGGAGTGCTGGAGGCAGGCAGAGGCACCCAGCAGCATCACCAAAGGCAGAAGGAGTGGCACCCCAGGAACTGACCATGGTATAAGAAGATAAGAGGAACAGAAGAAGACCCCACCTGGTCTAGCATCTTGTTCTCACACTGGCCAACCAGATGTCTGCAGAAAACCCACAATCAGGACCTGAGCACAAGAGCACTCTCCTTTCCCGTGGTTCCCAGCACCTGGTATTCAAAAGCATTGCTGCCACCGACTGTAGGGGCAACGCATAGCCCTCTTGGCTAGTAGCCATCGATAGCCCTCTCATCCTCCATGAATTTGTCTAATCGTCACGTAAAACTGTCTAGGTTGGTGGCCATCGCTGCCTCCTGTGGGAGTGAGTTCCATAGTTTAACTCTGTGCTGTGTGACAAATCCTTCTTTTTATCTGTCCTGAATCTTCCAGCATACAGCTTCATTGGATGCCCATGAGTGCTAGTCTTATGAGAGGAGGGGAGAGACACGGCTTCCCCGAGCTGGTGTTCCCCATCAAGGACGCCAGAGCCCTCCTCCCAGCTGAAAAGCACTCCTTCTTCAAGCAGGAGTCGAAGAAGTCGGGGGATTCTCCCATCTGCATCTTTTCTTTCCTTTGAAATCCAGCAAGTCCTCTTGGAGTGACACCAGCTGTTGTGGCAATTCCACAAGGCATCTGCTCATGATCTGACAGGTTCTCTGCTCAAGTGGTTTATTATGTAAATGTTGCTCACCA
This sequence comes from Podarcis liolepis, assembly GCF_965112155.1. NCBI lineage: Eukaryota > Metazoa > Chordata > Lepidosauria > Squamata > Lacertidae > Podarcis > Podarcis liolepis. The sequence continues at coordinate 58,110,977 of NC_139561.1, read as the reverse complement.
TAAAAATCAATGCTGTGGGTTTTTGTTTTTTTTCCGTTTTGCTAAGTGGCCAATATTTATTTGGCTCAAGTGTTGTTTAATTTGATGCATTTATTAGGGGACAGTCAAATGCCCGAGCTGGTCCTTAAGCGGCTTCGTACTGTTCCCTCCATGCCTTGAAGCCTCCTGCGCTTTTGTCCCCGTGCATAACTCAAGGACGGGAGTAATTGATATGAAACTTTTAGAAATTAATTTTGCTGCATCTACCCTTAAGAGGGAGTGAGAGACTGTGGGATCATTTATAACATCACAGTTATTGGCCCTGACAAAACAATACCTTAAAAACGCAGCAAAGTAAATTATGGCGCACGCAAATGGCTCGGGCCAGCCATGGCCCTGAATTGGACGATGGCCAGGCAAGCGAAAACAAAGTAAATATGCTTTTGATATTAATAACACAGACAATATTGATCCACCAGCCAGTGTCACTTGTCTGCTCCGCGAGGAGATTGCTTCAGGCATTTTGCCCCCCACCCTTGGGGAGCCTCCCTCCTTGCAGGCCATTTAATTCCGCCAGTCTCTAATTGTATCAGACAAACCCAAGTCAAAGGAAGGGACCCTTGCTTGCCAAGGTGGGCTGTTAGTCAGAAAGTTGTCAGAAACAAAGATAACTCAATTCCTGGGTCTCGGACGCCGTTGTCTTTCTAAATGTTTATCAGATCAACATCTCCTTTGGCTCGGAGCCTGCTGTGACTGGGGGGATGTGAACTCCAATTACAGTGCCATAATTTTTAAAAGGACCGGAGCAAATGCTTTTTGTATAATAAAGTAATAACTCCAAGAGTCCTGATCTTCCTCACTGAAGGTGGGCAATGGAAGGAAACAGAAGGGGGGTATCTTGGGTTTGGTCCGTCAACCAGCAACAAATCCACCCAACAGTTAACTTTTCCAGTCCACGTTTTACCAGCTTCTCCACAGGAATATCATGATGGGGGAGTTTGTAAAAAACCTTACTGAAATCAAGATACACTAGGTCCACAGCTTTATCCTGATCCACCAAGCTTGTAACTCTATCCCAAAAAAAGAAAAGAAAAGAAAAGAAAAATGAGATTCGCCTGGCATGACATGTTTTTGAGAAACCCATACTGGGTCTTAGTAATCACAACATCCTTTTCTAAGTGCTCACAGACTGGCTGTTCTATAACCTTTCCTGGTATTGATATAGCAGACACCCACAGTAAGGCCACTGTTGTTTCCCTATCCTCCAATTTGTACATATATCTGCCTTCCATTCTTCAGCTCATAGATCTCTTCACAAGTGTACACATAATAATTTACACATAATGCTCCCCCTACTCATTTTCTATTTAGTCTATTCCTTTTGAACAGGTTGTAACCCTTAATTTCTATATTCCAGTCATGAGACTCATCCCACCAGGTTTCAGTAATACTTAGAATCATAGAATCATAGAGTTGGAAGAGACCACAAGGGCCATCGAGTCCAACCCCCTGCCAAGCAGGAAACACCATCAGAGCACTCCTGACATATGGTTGTCAAGCCTCTGCTTAAAGACCTCCAAAGTAGGAGACTCCACCACACTCCTTGGAAGCAAATTCCACTGTTGAACAGCTCTTACTGTCAGGAAGTTCTTCCTAATGTTTAGGTGGAATCTTCTTTCTTGTAGTTTGGATCCATTGCTCCGTGTCCGCTTCTCTGGAGCAGCAGAAAACAACCTTTCTCCCTCCTCTATGTGACATCCTTTTATATATTTGAACATGGCTATCATATCACCCCTTAACCTCCTCTTCTCCAGGCTAAACATGCCCAGCTCCCTTAGCCGTTCCTCATAAGGTATCGTTTCCAGGCCTTTGACCATTTTGGTTGCCCTCCTCTGGACACGTTCCAGTTTGTCAGTGTCCTTCTTGAATTGTGGTGCCCAGAACTGGACACAGTACTCCAGGTGTGGTCTGACCAGAGCAGAATACAGTGGCACTATTACTTCCCTTGATCTAGATGCTATACTCCTATTGATGCAGCCCAGAATTGCATTGGCTTTTTTAGCTGCCGCGTCACACTGTTGGCTCATGTCAAGTTTGTGGTCAACCAAGACTCCTAGATCCTTTTCACATGTACTGCTCTCAAGCCAGGTGTCACCCATCTTGTATTTGTGCCTCTGATTTTTTTTGCCCAAGTGCAATACTTTACATTTCTCCCTGTTAAAGTTCATCTTGTTTGTTTTGGCCCAGTTCTCTAATCTGTCAAGGTCGTTTTGAAGTGTGATCCTGTCCTCTGGGGTGTTAGCCACCCCTCCCAGTTTGGTGTCATCTGCAAATTTGATCAGGATGCCCTTGAGTCCATCATCCAAGTCGTTGATAAAGATGTTGAATAAGACCGGGCCCAAGACAGAACCCTGTGGCACCCCACTAGTCACTCTTCTCCAGGATGAAGAGGAACCATTGATGAGCACCCTTTGGGTTCGGTCAGTCAGCCAGTTACAAATCCACTGAGTGGTAGCATAGTCAAGACCGCATTTTACCAGCTTCTTTACAAGAATATCATGGGGCACCTTGTCAAATGCCTTGCTGAAATCAAGGTAGGCTACATCCACTGCGTTCCCTTCATCTACCAGGCTTGTAATTCTGTCAAAAAACGAGATCAGGTTAGTCTGACATGACTTATTTTTCAGAAATCCATGCTGACTATTGGTGATCACAGCATTCCTTTCTAGGTGCTCACAGACTGTTTGCTTAATGATCTGCTCCAGAATCTTCCCTGCTATTGATGTCAGACTGACTGGGCGGTAATTATTTGGGTCCTCTCTTTTCCCGTTTTTGAAAATAGGGACAACATTTGCCCTCCTCCAGTCTGCCGGGACTTCGCCTGTTCTCCAGGAATTCTCAAAGATGACTGCCAGTGGTTCTGAGATCACATCTGCCAGTTCTTTTAATACTCTTGGATGCAGTTCATCTGGCCCTGGAGACTTGAATACATCTAAACTAGCCAAATATTCTTGTACTATCTCCTTAGTTATTCTGGGCTGTGTTTCCTTTGCTGAATCATTTGCTCCAAATTCTTCAGGTCGGGCATTGTTTTCTTTATCGGAGAAGACTGAGGCAAAGAAGGAATTGAGGAGTTCAGCCCTTTCTGTGTCCCCTGTTTGCATTTCACCATCTTCTCCTCTGAGTGACCCAACTGTTTCTTTGTTCTTCCTTTTGCTACGAACATACCCATAAAAGCCTTTTTTGTTGCTTTTAACCTCTCTAGCAAGCCTGAGTTCATTCTGTGCTTTAGCTTTTCTGACTTTGTGTCTACACGTGCTGGCTATTTGTTTGAATTCCTCTTTGGTGGTTTCCCCCCTTTTCCATTTTTTGTACACATCCTTTTTTAATCTTAATTCAGTTAAAAGTTCTTTAGATAGCCACCCTGGCTTCTTTAGGCACCTTCCATGTTTCCGTCTCATTGGTATTGCCTGACGTTGTGCTTTTACTATCTCCCTCTTAACAAACTCCCAGCCATCATGAACTCCATTTCCTTTTAGTATTGCTGTCCATGGGATCTCACCTAGCACTTCCCTAAGTTTTATGAAGTCGGCTTTCTTAAAGTCAAGAAATTGAGTCCTAGTATGCTTGGCTGCTCCTTTCCGCTGTATAGTAAACTTCAGAAGAGCATGATCACTCGAGCCTAATGATCCTTCCACATCTACCCCACTAACCAGGTCATCAACATTGGTTAGGACCAGATCTAAAATGGCTGTTCCTCTTGTTGCTTCTCCCACTTTCTGGACAATGAAGTTGTCTGCAAGGCCAGTGAGGAATCTGTTTGACCTTATGCCCTTGGCTGAGTTTGACGTCCAACAAATATCCGGGTAATTGAAGTCCCCCATTACTACTATCTCCCTTCCTTTTGCATGCTTGGCCATCTGTTCCAGGAAGGCATCATCTATGTCCTCCGTTTGGCTTGGGGATCTATAGTAAACTCCCACAATGAGGTCTCTGTTATTCTTCTCTCCCTTAATTTTGACCCAAATGCTCTCACTTTGGCTTTGAGGTTCTAAATCTTGGATCTCTTCACAGGTATACACATCCCTGACATATAACGCCACTCCTCCTCCTTTCTTGTCTGGTCTGTTTCTCTGAAATAGATTGTATCCCCCCATTATTACATTCCAATCGTGGGACTTATCCCACCAGGTTTCAGTGATGCCTATTATGTCATATTTAGTTTGCTGTACCAAGAGCTCAAGCTCATCTTGTTTATTTCCCATGCTTTGCGCATTAGTGTACAGACATTGAAGTCCATTAATCATTTCCCCGTGTCTCTTATTTAAGGATTTTTTCCTCCCACCACTAGGTCCGCGTGCTGTTTGCTCCATTTGGTCTATGACATTTGGATGATCATCTTCATTAATTGATAGACTCCTACCTTCAGGAGCACTGTCTCCCTCCCCCACATTAGTCAGTTTAAAGCCCTCCTGATGAGGTTTCTGAGATTTTTGGCAAAAACATTTCTCCCAACCGTTGTGAGGTGCAGCCCATCACTTGCCAGAAGTCCATCTTCAAGAAACTGCAGTCCGTGATCTAAGAATCCAAACCGTTCCTGTTTACACCATTTGCAAAGCCAGCTGTTCACTTCCACTATTTCCCCCTCTCTCCCTGGGCCACGTCGTTCAACTGGGAGGACAGACGAGATGACAATTTGTGCATTTAGTTGCTTCAATTTCCTGCCGAGAGCCTCGTAGTCTCTTTTGATCTTCTGGAGGCTATTGCTTGCAGTGTCATTGGTTCCCACATGAACCAAGAGGAAGGGGTATTTGTCAGTGGGTTTTATGATTCCTTGCAGTCGTTCAGTTACATCTTGGATCTTAGCCCCGGGGAGACAGCACACTTCCTGAGACATCTTGTCAGGCCCACAGATCACTGCTTCTGTTCTCCTCAGTAGGGAATCCCCTACCACCACTACACGCCTCCTCTTGGGTTTGGTCGGGGTTCTTCCGTGAGCTGTCCGTTCCAAGGTCGCCTGCACATTCCCTGAGGACTGACTTTGCTGCTCGTCTTCATATACCTGATCGACTGTAATGAGGGAGAGATCCTCAAATGGAGTCTGCTCTTCGTCTTCCATGCTAGGGGAGAGGACCTCAAAGCGATTGTGTATTTCTAAACAATCAGAGTGAACCCTGGGCCTCCTACTTCTTTGAGTCACGTTTCTCCATATATCTGGCTCCTGTGTTGGTGAACTATCCTCCTTCTCAGGGGAGTCCCCTGTCTCCTCCTTGGTGGGGACGGTGTGCTCTGTTGCTTCCAAGAAGAGCTCCAGCTCTCTAATTCTTTGGAGCGTAGCTACACGTTCCTCCAGTTGCTGGACTTTGTCTTTTAAAAGGGCAATCAACACGCAATTGCTGCAGGTAAAGCTGCCTGCAACCTTTGGCAAGATGGCAAACATTGCGCAGGAATCGCAGGCGACTGCAGCTGTTCCCTCCCCTTCCATCTTGAGATCGTGTCGTTGGGGGTGGCTACAGAGGTCCTCCATCATAAAAAGCTTGAAGACAGGACAAATAACTTCCCCCACAAAAAAACCCTAGGTCTCCCTCAACAAACGTTTGAGACTAGCTCCCCTAAATCTAAAAGATGGGTATAACTGCGCGCGCCGCTGCCCTGCAAACTCTGATAAGCTCCTCCCACAGCTAATCCCCTGCCTCAACAGAAACCCTGCCCCCTCTGACCTTTACACAGGGAAAACAGCTAATCAGCCACAAAGAAACACTCACACACAAGAAAACCCTTTTTGCTCCTTCTTCAACTGCTGCCCTGCAAACTCTGAACTCTTATTAGGTCGTGTTTGCCCTCCTATATTAAGAGCTCAAATTTGTCTTGCTTGTCTTCCATACTCTGTGTATTAGTATAGAGACAACTGAACCCATGAGTTGTTCCCTCTAGCTCCGTCCTCCTTGTAGTTTCCTGTTCTTTAGCAAGTTTCTGGAGCACCATATCAGTTTCCTGTACATCAGTGAAGCTATTGTTCCAAGTACCAGGTATTCCTCTGTTATCTGTAATATTGTCTCCCTCACCCTCAGGATTTAGCTTAAAGCTCTTCTGATCAGGTTCACAAGACTCTTAGCAAACACATTTTTGCCAACTACAGTGAGGTGTGACCCATCGCTTGCCAGAAATCCTTCCTCGAGGAATACGGTAGCACCATAGATTTGTAGGATGGCATTAGGATATTACCTTCCTGTGGTTTCATTGCTCAACTCAGGAGCAAACCATTTCCTTGCTGAATTTTACATGATCCTTGACACAATTCTGTCGTTGTTGTATTTCCTAGAAATGGCCCTGAAGCAAGCCTCCGTAGTCTGAGATGGAACTTCAGGTCTCCTTGTCTTTATGCCAATATCTTTTATGTATAAATAGGTGCCTTTGCTTCATTTCTCTATAGTTTGTTCTTAGGGAAAAAAGTATTTCCCTAGACTCAGCCCTCAGCTGCACACTCCATGCACAACTGCCTGGCTTTGCCTACGGAAGCACACTTTAAACAACACTCAAATACATTTTTTCAGGCTTATTTTCAGCTTTCACTATTGTGAAGAAGATGGTCAGGCATTTCAGTAAAGGCTCTTGTGATCTCCTCCATTGCAGTTTTTTTCAAAGAATACTTTCCTTCCAGAGTTCAGTAGTGCACCAACTTTTCTGCTATGAAAAGACATTTAAAGGACTGGATGCACTTTGGTTTTGATGTAGTTCCATTTCTTAAAAACAAAGTTTGCAGAAGGCTGGATTTCAATTATCCAAGTGATTAAAAGACAAAGGACAATCCAATCCAACCCTTTCCTGCATTTTAGACCCCCAGTCTGCTCTGGGTCTGAATGTACACTTTAGCAACCCCTGGGGTAGGTGATAAAAGACCACAGACTCAAGACTGTAATTGAAATGAATCAATCAGTTTATTGATACACAGTGCTTCATTCAGAGATTAATTTACCCTCTCCCCACAATCAGCAACGGCCCTCTTTACTTGCACTTGTTCTAACTTTTGGATTAAAAAGAACAAAGAGTTAACTTGCTTTGGGCATTAAATATTTACATATAAATGTTACGAAGGTGTGTGTAAATTATAAATAATGTAAGGCGGGACTTTGTGGTTAGAGCTAAGAGACCCAAATTGTATCATCATAATACATTATTCACAAATGATGCATCTCTTCTCCTCCATTAGCGCGACTAGAAAAAGCCCTTGAGTGCTTAACTTGGATTTGGAGGTGGGTAATAAATGCGAGATAAACAAATAGCAGTGGGGGAGGAAGCTGTAGTTAAACAAGCGCAAATTGGTGCGACTCCGACTAATTTTGCCAAACCACACCTTGCCCAGGAAACGCACAGCGAGGGCTCTGCAGGCAAGAGACATGGCAATAAATCCAAATTACCTGAATTAATTTAACCCAGAAGAAGCACCCATCAAAAGTGTCGGTCTCACAATGAGAGGTGGTTAGATTAAAATCACATCAGGACATCTCTGGATGTCCATGCGGTGTTAGTGACAGAGCAGATGCCTTTGGGATTCCAGGTGATGCCTCTTCACAGCCACTCAGTAGTGATGATTATTGCTCAGGTACTTAAGATGTTTTGTGTGTGCGTATGTGCATCTGGGCCTTGCACAGATCCTTCTTTGGGGCCAGCAGTCCCAAGACCAGCTGTTGATTTCCACAACTCTTTCTTGGACTGGAAGTGCAGGCATAGAATAAATATATTTTTCTACAGGATTTAAATTGTGTGCTCAAAGGAGGAATCGTGCCTGTGGCAGGAGAAAGAAGGGGCTGATGTGCATGTAGGGAGAGGAACAGCACCAACAAATTAAATGTATCTTATGCACCTAGTTGCTGGGTATGTGAGTGGGGCAGAGATCTTGCATTTGTTGCTTGTGTGGTGGGTGGGTGGGGGATACGGCTTGCAAATCTTACTGCCGTGGTTCATTTGCCCAAGGTGTGGGTCCAGCTGTTGTTCTGGCTGGAGTGCCCCAAAGGAGACCTCCAAGAGTCAAGGAGAGCTGTGAAAATGCCACTGGAGGCAGCAGCTAAGAGTTTGCCCAGTTCCAACATTAAAAGTCACAAGGCTAAGTATGTAGCTGTTTTGACTGGAGTGGCTGTGCGGGCATGAACCATAGCAGGAGAAGGACTTGAATATCCAGCTGGACTAGCAAAGAACATGGGACAGACAAGAACACGATGATACGTTCTTGCAATATCCCTCCCACAAAGCACGTTTGAAGAGCCCTGGTAGCTACACTGGGTTTATGTATTTTTATTGTAAACCACTTTGAGATCTTTTATGAAAGGTAAATAAATATTTTCTATATATGAATATATATACATGATTTCCTTAAGAAGCCCACTTTGTACCTGGGAAATTGTTAACAGCTCTCTCCTAGCTGCAAATATATCCCCTTTGGCGGCAAGGTACTGGCTTTGCAAGTTCAGGCATGGCTAGGTGAATCATTTCCAACAAGGTTCTCTGTTAGGGTTTGGCACTGAAGCCATCTTGGTTGCCCTGAGGGATGATCAGAGAAGAGATGGGGAGTGTGATCCTGTTGGTTCTCATGGACCTGCCAATGGCTTTTGAAACCATTGACTGTGGCCTGCTGCTGGACTGACTCCATGGGCTGGAAGTTCAGGAGGTCACGCAGTGCCCTCTTTGCTACTGGCAGGATAGATTTCAGAAGGTAGCACTGACAGCTCCTGCTTGGCTCCACAGCAATTGTGCTGTGGAGCTTCATAAGGTTTTGTCTTGTCCCCTCAGTGTTCTTTAATGGTGTTAGAGATTTGGGGTAAACCCTAGAAATTAAGAAATGCCAGGGTTTGGATTAATTGGGGAATGAATTAAGACATAAACTGCAGGGCTGTGCCAGACTTGGAATTCCTGGGCTGGGTTATGCAAACCAGCCTGGCCAAGCTAAGGGAACAATAGAGAGCCATGGAGGGCCCAATGAAGGTAGTTGCCAATGCAAGAGAACTACCCTGAGATGTGAACAGGAACAAGGGTTTGAAAGGTTGCCAGGGTAACTGCTCTGGGGGAGAGCAAGGTGCTTCTGGGAAGAAGAAAGAGGAAGAAGGGGGAGATCCATCTTGGTGAGGTAGAAGGAAGGACTGCCTGCACTGCTTTGGGCCACACTGTAAGATCTGGACTCCCTCCATGCAGATGGAAGGTGCAAATAGGCAAATAAACCCTATTCCTTAAACCTTAAAGCACAACAGCCTCTGCTGTGTCTTCTGTGTCTTCTGTGTCTTCTAAAGGTACACAGACCCCGTGTGGGTGCCTCAGATCCCATGCACTCTTGCCATGGCCACTGGTGGAGGAACGGGGGGAGCAGGGGAGTGCACTGCTCCCGGGACCATCGAGGAGGGGGGTACCATTGCGGCTGTCCTCCTGGACACGTACCGTGCACCTCCCCCACTGCGCTGGGCAGCATGCCCCCAGGGCACACACCACACCCCCGAGACGTGCTCCAGCCACACCCCCGCTTGCTCTCTGCTCCTGGTGCTGGAGCACGCAGCTTCGCCACTGGTCATGGCTTGGCAGAGAGAGGGACAGGCGCTGGGCTTTTGTAACAATAACTTTATGACACTGCCAGGGGAAGCCATTAGAGGGTTTAAAGTGAGGTTAGTTTATTTATTGAGTTTCAATCCCTCCTTTTCCTCCACAGGGTTTAAGGTGGCATATATGTTTCTCCCACTCCTCATTAAATCCCCACAATGAGTCTGTGAGGTATGTTAGGCTGAGAGGCAGTAACTGGCCCCCAAGGTCACTCAGTGAGCTTATGGTTGAGTGGGGTTTTGAATCCTGGTCTCCCAGGTCTTAGTTGCCTGTTCAGTAATCACCAGTTCAATTGGTAAATGCCAAGAGGTGTGGCCATACACTCAAGCAGGAGCTTAGCTCTGGTCCCACTGGGGAGCACCAGGGTGGTGTGGGGCAGGGCAGGAAAGCCACATACCTTTCAATGTATATAAAAGAGGGCAGAGTTTTGTGTTGGCTTCTTTCCCCTCAGAATATGGAAGAGGGGGTGAATGAGGAGGAAGCCACTGGAGAAAAGGGATTAAAATCGCCCAGCAGCTTCCTCTGCCATATCACACTTTGCCAGGGGACATAGAGTGGTTTCAGAACAGATCAGGATATCATTTAACTCAATGATTACAAATCTATGAACAGCAGCAGCAGCAGCAGCAGGAGGAGGAGGAGGAGGAGGAGGAAGATGGTGTCAGGAATTCCCTCTTTCAACCATCCAGTGAGAGATAAGCATCAGCGTTTGATTAACTGGCGCTTGAGGGGTGATTTATCAGCTTTCAAGCAATTTACAGGTGTGCAAAATGGCTGCGTTTGATGAGGCTCACCTGGTCCCTGGAGTGGTTCTGCCAGGTGTGTCTCCCTCTGCCTTGAGCCAGGCAGATTCCTGCTCAGACTGGATTGAGTTCTCCATTCATTCCCCTTCTCTCCTGCCCCACCAGCAAAATAAATTAGCTAATGAAACACCTTTCCCCCTTTTAGTTTGTACTTCTATCCCACCCACCCCATCCCCATTGTGGCCATCATGGAACAGCAGCTGTGCTGACATGAACACAATCTTAGACCCATTTCACTTTTTGTGTTTATTTAGATGACTTATATGCTGACACCCCCGCTTTCAAGGCAGCTTCATATAAATAGCAGAAGCTTCCAAATAATTTACAGAGCACAGGGCTGGCCCTTCTTTCAAGAGAGCTTTGGTTGCTGACGCCCCACCACCATTATGCCTCCAACTGCTTCTGGACCCCCACCCTCTTCTTCACCCCTCCCCCCTTGCTCTTCTGTTCTAGCACCTCTGTGGTGGTGGACTCTTCTTCACTGAAGGTTTGTAAACAGAGTTTGGATGGCCACCTGTTGGGGATTGTTTAGATGTGATTCCTCCATCGCAGGGGGTGGAGTAGATGACCCTTTTAGCTCCACCCAAATTTTAGGGGTCTCTACTTCTTAGTCATTCTCAGCCTGGTTAACATAAGTGTTGATCTGGTAGATCAAATCCACATGACTTTATGGGAAGTGGCTGCCATTCTTTCCTTCCATTTATTTATTTCCTGTTCTTTTAATGCACTTGGTGGATTTGTAAGTTTCAGCAACATGCCATGCTGTTGCCCCTAACACCACATGGAAAAATGCAGAGAGTTCTGCCTTGTAGCCCAGAAACTTAGACTGGCCTCTACCCCAGCAGAAATTCCAAATTTGTAAGTGAAATAAGTTTTGGGAGAAATCAGTTTTAAGAAATGAGCCATTCATCCAATGAGATATGGCAATGAGAAAGCAGGGTGGGGGGAAGAGTTCAGATCAAGAACTGCACAGCTGCAGATCATCAGCATAAAGATGGCATTGAAAATGAAATGAATGAATAATGGGGCAAAAGTGAGGGGATAGGAAGAGCAATCCTTTTTCAGAAACTCCTACAGAAAATGGGAAAGTTGAAGAAATGGGACCATTGAAAGAGACTTCAGGGTAATGAGAAAGTTATAATGGAAACCATGATGAAACCTTATGCAGAAAACCACGATAATGAAGAGAAGAAAGGCGAAGGGAGTGGACAGCTGTGTCAAAGGCCAAAGAAACATCCAGAAGGATGGAAAACAAACCCTTCAGTTTTGCTGCAAGAAGCTAATTGGAAGGGCGAGTTGGAGCATGTCTCAGACGAATGGAAAGAGAGCAAAACCTCTACAACTCAGGTTCAAGAAGGGAATTGGTAGAAACAAAAGGAAAAATAAAGAGACAGAAAATATTCTAGAGACCTCTGAAAATGATATGTAAAAATGGAGGATCAGAGCAGTTTTTTTAAAAAATATGAGGGCAGACTTCACAGTGCAAAAGAACCAGGAGACAAAGTAAATAAAGAATAAAGAAGGAAATATTTATTGGGTAATGAATTCCAAAGGAGGAGGAACTGGATTGAGAAGACAGACAGTAACATAAGAAGAGAAGGAGAGAGGACAGACCTTCTAGAGTCATCCTAGAACAACAAGGGAAGAAGCTGCTCTCCCTGGCCTAGCTTCAAACAGGGAACCTGGCACAGATTCAGAAGGAGGCAGCCTGAGCTGTGGCACAGGAGACTCAGGAACTTTGGGGTCTTGTCTCCCAGAGCCCCTTAAGTGTGACCTTCAACTGTCCCCTGAAGAGCTGGAAATCTGCTGAGGAGCCCCTTCCCTGTCCCCTAGGACCTCTTGATCTCCACTCGGTTGGGAGCTGTCCAAGGTACTGCCACTCCAGGCATAAGAAGAGCCCTGCTGCCTCAGGCTACAGGGGGTCCATCTAGTCAAGCATCCTGTTCTCACAGTGACTGTCCAGATGCCTATGGGAAGGCTGCAAGCAGGACTCAAGCACAAGAGCACTTTCCCCACTTGTGATTCCCAGCAACTGGGACAGCGAAGATAGAACATTGCCATTGTGGCTAGTAGCCATTGATAGCCTCCATCAACTAGTCTAATCCTCTTTTAAAGCTATCTAAGTTGGTGGCCGTCACAACTTTATTGTAAGAACAAATTCCAAAGTTTAACTAAGCACTGTGTGAAAAAGTGCTTTATTTTATCTGTCCTGAATCTTCCAAAATGCAGCTCCACTGGATGAGTGTTATGAAAGACGGAGAAAAAATACTTCTCTTTCTACTTTATCCCTGCCATGCATCATTTTATTCACCTCCATCATATCTCCTTTTCCTTACCTTTTCTCTAAACCAAAAAGCCCTGAATATTGCTTTCTCTGGCCCAGGTGTGGGGACCCTTTGGTCTTGCAGATGCTTCTGAGCTACAACTCGCAACGACCCCAGCCAATGCGGTCAATGGCCAGGGATGATGGGAGCCATCGTTTAGCAACATCTGGAGGACCAGAGGTTCCGTACACATGGTCTAGCCCCTTGATGATTTGGATTCCCCTTTTATGAACTCTTTTTGAGGCGAGGCAACTAGAATTGCCCGCAGTATTACAAATGTGTCATCAATTTATATAATGGCATTGTGATACTGGTCATTTTATTCCAATTCCTTTCCTAAGTATCCCTACTGCCCTGATTCCCTCTAAGTCAGGGGTCAGCAAACTTTTTCAGCAGGGGGCTGGTCTACTGTCCCTCAGACCTTGTGGGGGGCCAGACTATATTTTGAAGAGGGGGAATGAACAAATTCCTATGCCCCACAAATAACCCAAGATGCATTTTAAATAAAAGGACACATTCTACTCATGTAAAAACACACTGATTCCTAGACCATCTGCGGGCCGGATTTAGAAGGCTATTGGGCTGGATCTGGCCCCCGGGCCTTAGTTTGCCTACCCATGCTCTAAGTACTCTGATTTAGACTAGGAGTGGGGGTACTTGAGAAAGAGGGCTCTGAAGGAGAGAGAGCAGGAATGAGACAACAGAGGAGAGACCTCTTGTTGACTACCCTCCCACCTTATGGAATCATAGAATTGTGGAGTTGGAAGGGGCCCAAAACCCCCTGCAATGCAGTAACCACAGCTAAAGAATCACTGGCAGGTGGCCATCCAACCTGTGCTTAAAAACCTCCAGTGAAGGAGACTCCACAACCTTCCAATGTACAGTGGTACCTCAGGTTACATATGCTTCAGGTTACAGCCTCCGCTAACCCAGAAATATTACATCAGGTTAAGAACTTTGCTTCAGGATGAGAACAGAAATCATGCTCCGGCAGCGCAGCAGCAGCCCCCATTAGCTAAAGTGGTGCTTCAGGTTAAGAACAGTTTCAGGTTAAGTACAGACCTCCAGAACGAATTAAGTTCTTAACCCGAGGTACCACTGTAGTTTATTCCCCTTAATACTTATTCCTCGTAGGTATCGCTGCAAATACTAAGGGTAAGTAAATCCCATATTTCCCAATCAAGAGATATATCTGTCATCAATCTATGTCAATTCACTTTAATCATTTGAGAAATGTTTCTAGGAACCAAAATGCCTAAACATTTTATAACCTCTGGGCACCAACAAAATTGGCCACTTTCCAGTCCTGAGGCACAGAGGCTGATCTTAAGGGAAAGTTGCATATTTTTGTAAGAAGATCAGCAATTTCACATTTGAGTTCTTTCCAAATTATCAAGTGGACCTAGTGATTTGTCAGTTTTTCTTTTGTCAATAAGACCTGGAACTTCCTCTCTCATCACCATGATTTGCCTCTGTTCCTCAGACTCTTCCTGTGAAAATGAGTTCATCCACAAGGATCTGTGCTATGTCTCCCACTATAAAGGCTTATGCATAGAATTCATTCAGCTTCTCTGCAGTCTTGTAGCTTTTCTTAGCAATCTTTGACTTCCTTGTTCAAAGTGCCACCCATCTCTCTGGCCAGCCAGTCTCCTGCTACAAATTAAGATAAAGAAAACTTTGTTGATCATCTTTGTTTTTAGCAATGTGCTCCTTAAATTCTTTTTTAGCATCCCTTATTGTCTGCTTGCATTTCTTTTGCCAAAGTTTGCCACTTTGGCATCCATTTTAGACTTCTTTCTGTATCTTCACAACAGCCATGTGAGGTAGGAACAATGCCGAGTTTAAAATATTGAACTGCTTTGGGATGGTTTTGCTGACATTGATCCATATGGGCAAACTGGATTGTATTTGTCTTTTGCCTTAAAGATCAGGAGCGACAGGAGCTATCCAAACATGGAGAGAGAGCAAGGAGGCACTCAGTGGTCTAGCTTTGAGGGTGTCTTTTAGAGTGTCTCATCACCTCACAATGACTGATGCTCATTCTCACTTTTTAAAATTTAAAAAGATATGATCATGACCAATGTTACTTTTGTTTTCTTTTCCCCTGTAACCTTTTTGTTTCTGTTTTTGCATGGTTTAATATTGGCATTGGGGTAGAGCAGGGCTCTAGTGCATTTAATGACTGTGTGAAAGGCAGAAATCCAACAGGACAAGCATTTTCTAGTATGTAAACACCATTAAGGGGAAAACATCATCTGTTGACATTCTGTCCGTTATTCCTTGTGTGTGGCCCCTGATTTATGAAGAAAGGGCATAAATTTGCCTATGACAACGTAGATGCAAATTTGTACCTTCTTTTGCCAATGCAGCAAAAAAAAAAAAAAAAAAAAAGAAGGCACAAACCCTGTAATGCAAGTCATTGGGTGCTGGTAATTGTAGCTCTGTGTGGCTTTAAAGGTGGACTAAATCTGAATTCTCCTCATCCCAAGCGCCAGCCTAGGGGATGTGGGTGACCCCCTTCCTTTGTTCAACCTGCATAACTTTAGGGTAAAAGAGTAGCCATGTTAGGGACTCTCCCTGCCCCCCACCCCTCCGCAGACTGGAATTGACATGCAGCAAGGTTCGTGCTTAGTCTAAACCCCCATCTCGGCCTCTGAAAGGACACATTATACAAATCTTCCCGCGGTCTTGAAATCCCCTAAAACGTGATTGTGTCAGACATTCTTCTGTGCCAAGGCATCTTTTCCTCCCTCCCTTATTCAGAATTCCAGTATCAGAGAGTATAACCTTGGAAAAGTATTCACTGGGGAGCACACACAGAGTCAATAATTCATGCTGCTTCTGTTGGGCGGCGGCGGGGGGGGGCGCAGGGGGCGTTTGGCTGGCCTCCGATATGATATACAGAATAATGCATTAATGACTGCCCCTCCACCACGTTGTAGAGAGATTTTTACACCTTCCTTCTGCCCCCTCCCCATTAAAAACCTCAAAGTTATTAAAAGGCAACTCTGACCACATGTGCAGAAATCTGCATGGGATTGTTTTGAATTGTTTCCTTGTTGGTGTGGGAGAGAGCAGCCTCCTCCCTCCCTAAGCTGGTCCGGAACTGGAGGAAAGTCAGACCCACAAGCCTCTAATTTTCTTAATATTAATCCAACAATCGATATGCTTTGGGCCCATTGGAGTTTTGATGGACAGAAATAAATAAAGCGTTTCCGCCTAACTAAGCTCAGTAGGTATGATGTTTTCCTGATGTCATATATCTGCCTTAAAGACGACCACTTCTTCATTAAAGACCCCAAATAAGAACAACCTCTAATACGGTTTGGGGCCCACGGCTTTCCCACCTGCAGTTTAAATGCAAAAGATTTAATGATTTAGAAACCAGAAGAATAACTAAAGAGCCCAACAGTCATTATCTCAAATAATGAGACTTTTTAATGCAAAATCAATGTTTGTTATAATGAAAATAGATTCAGCAGTTCCTGCAGGCCCAGATGTACAAATCTTCCTGGCTGGGGAATAAAATGTGGCTCCATATTTCCACCACCCTGCTGGAGATTTTTTATCCAGGAGTAAAAATAAAATGTCAGACGTTATTTACTGCTATCAACTGTTTGTTCTCAGTCAGAAGTTTTAGCTGAGACAGGATTCATACGGAAAACAATCCTGAGTGAATAGTTAAGGGTGGAAATGGGGACAGAACCGCCCCCACCCCACAATGACCCCTCTTCCCATAAATCCCCGTTTTAGCTGCACAATGAGTGTTGGCAGTGGATGTGCAGAAGCTTTAAGAAGGCAGCATCCTGTGGAGGGGAAACCTGCAACAGTGAAAATGGTGACATACCTTTACATTTATATCTGTTGAAATCCATTCTGTTTGTTTGTTTCTCTCTATTGGGATAAGGTAAAAGTACCCCTGCCCGTCAGGGCCAGTCGTGACCGACTCTAGGGTTGCATGCTCATCTCGCTCAAGAGGCCGGGAGCCGGCGCTGTCCGGAGACACTTCCGGGTCACGTGGCCAGCGTGACGAAGCTGCATCTGGCGAGCCAGCACCAGCGCAGCACACGGAAACGCCGTTTACCTTCCCACTAGAAAGTGGTCCCTATTTATCTACTTGCACTTAGGGGTGCTTTCGAACTGCTAGGTGGGCAGGAGCTGGGACCGAACGATGGGAGCTCACCCAGTCGCGGGGATTCGAACCACCGACCTTTCAATCAGCAAGTCCTAGGCTCTGTGGTTTAACCCACAGCGCCACCCGCGTCCCTCAGTTGACTCAATTACCTATTGAGACCCTTTAGTATGCAAAGCATGCAGCATGTCACCAGTCAATCTTAGGTACAGAGTAGACTTTACCTGTTGCAACCACACACTGAAAGAGATGCTTGTGGGGAAGAAAATAATAAAATTATTTATGGTAGGGAATTCATAACTTGTATAGAAAATGTTCCTAGTTCTAGCCTAATTTGCTAATCTAGAAAAGAACAAGGTGGCTATGCTGGCTCCTTTGTTCTGTAAGTGAATAGTTAAGGGCAACTTGCTTTCCCTTTTTTTTTTTAAGGAGGATAAGAACACGTGCACACACAAACACATGAAGAGATATGCCAAGTTCGTTTACTGAATGCTCCTAAGATTGACTGAGCGAGGGATCCAGCAGGTCCTGTCCCTCAGCTCTCTGCTCTGATCCTGGAGAACCTGGGCTGAATCTGCACATATATAAACAACACTGTGACAATGCTTTTTAAAGAAACGTTTTAAAATATATATGGAATTTCACATTGGCTTAACTGTGCCATCTAGTGTAACATTTGTATAATGCACTTAAAACTCACTTAAAATGTTCTATTTGCAGCAATATAGCTGAGTCCCTGGATGCAACATGGATGTTCAGCAAATCCTTGCCTTGCGGTGCCTTGCCAACATCATCTGGCCAAAAATATCCAGCTCTTTGCACTAACTTCCCTCATGGTTCATTTTCTAGACTATTGTGTGAAGGGCAGGCAGGAGGGAGTATGTTTTAAGCAGCTCTATATACTGCAAACCCTCCCCCCCTTTACAGGTGTATTCGCAAGCTCCGCAATGCACTGGGCCAATCAGCCGTGCCCTCAAGTGCCCAGTCCTGTCTGGGACAGAGCGCAGAGGAGGATTGCTTTGGACTGCTCATGCAATCAGGGTGTTTCAGATGGCAAAATGTGGTCATTTTTGACAAGTCTGTGGCAAGCTTAATTCCAGGCCCAAGCGGCTGCTGCAATATTCGAAGACACAGTGAGATAATTTCACATGTAAAAGTGCGGGGAGGACGTCATGTAAATTAGTCACAAAAATCTAAAGATACTTTGTTCCCTTTTCCTTCTGGGAGAAAAATCAGGTTCTATTAAGACTGAAATAACCATTGCAGAAAAAGCCCACAGACCATTCACACAGAATATCTATTTTAAACTCAGTCCAAAACTTTTCTGGAGGGAAAAATACCCTGAGACTGAGATGCAGCAAGAAGCACAATTTGCATTTCAACGCAAATCATTCCAAAGGTGCAGACAGGAATGCAACTGAGGGCTTTGCCATGCATGGCACTCTGCGGAGGGGGCTGTAGGCCCAGAAATTGCATATTCATATCCCTGAAGAGACTGGGGGCTAGTCAGTCCTGCCTCTTCTCAAGAGTCCTTTGTGTGAATATTATTTGGCGGCAGCTGGGACTGGTGTTCCCTTCTCCCCTCCCCACAAGACTGCTACAGTCTCCATGAGGTGTGATCACCATATGATAGAAGGATGAATTGCTTCTTCACACAGCGCTCAGATGTACTGTGGTATTTGTCACCAGCATAGATGGCTTTAAGAGGGGTTGAAATAAAAAATTCCTTCCAGTAGCACCTTAAAGACCAACTAAGTTAGTTCTTGGTATGAGCTTTCGTGTGCATGCACACTTCTTCAGATACACTTCTTCAGATACACAGTGTATCTGAAGAAGTGTGCATGCACACGAAAGCTCATACCAAGAACTAACTTAGTTGGTCTTTAAGGTGCTACTGGAAGGAATTTTTTATTTTGACTATGGCAGACCAACACGGCTACCTATCTACTATTAAGAGGGGTTGAGGCAGATTTGTGGAGGCCGGGGCTATGAATGGATCCTAGATGCAGTCATGATGGTTGTTTACCACCTTCTTCACCAGAAGTTGTGTGAAAGGGTCCTCGCCTTCAAGAACCCCCCTTGGGGACTTTCCATGGGCAGATGGAGGGGGCTCAGCAAGAAGAAGAGAAGAAGAAGAAGAGTTTGGATTTGGTATCCCGCTTTATCACTACACGAAGGAGTCTCAAAGCGGCTAACATTCTCCTTTCCCTTCCTCCCCTACAACAAACACTCTGTGAGGTGAGTGGGGCTGAGAGACTTCAAGAAGTGTGACTAGCCCAAGGTCACTGAGCAGCTGCATGTGGAGGAGCGGAGACGCGAACCCGGTTCCCCAGATTACGAGTCTACCGCTCTTAACCACTACACCACACTGGCCTTTGGTCACTTCTTATGTTCTTAAGCCCCCATAGACTGCTGTGTATCCTCCTACATCTGCTCCAGATGTGCAGGGATCTCTTAGGTTGTTCCATGGCCAAGCAGCAGAGCTCTGCTGAAGGCACACCCAGCCTGTTGTGAGAGGTGTGCACAGGAAGCAAGAGAGGACGGCATAAAGGGAACCTGCTGGATCAGACCCAAAGAAGCCCAGCTAATTCAGCATCCAGTTCTCACAATGTCCAACCAAATGGCCCAATGAGACACCAACAAAACCCTTCACTGGAAGTCCTAAAGCAGAGGTTGCGTGGCCACCTGTCATGGATGCTTTAGTTGAGATTTCTGCATTGCAGGGGGTTGGACTAGATGAACCTCGGGGTCCCTTCCAACTGTACACTTCTATGATTCTATAATTTTATGAGTGAAGAGCCTTGGGCAAAGGTGGTAGCCTCTGCTTAAGATGTTAAGTCCTTCCCTAACCCACTTGGCCCAGCTCTGTCTTCCCAGTTGTGGTTGGTTTATGTCCCAGGCAGAAACACACACAGCTCCTCACCTGGATCTCAGGTAACAGCCAGCTTCACCTGACATCTTCTAAGTTATCCTTGTGATGCCCAATTTTCTTAGGTTTTTCTTCTGTTGCCACTATTTCTATCCACCTTAAAAGGCAGCAATACTTCCAAAGTAGATAGAAATAGTGGCAACAGAAGAAAAACATAAGAAAATTAGTCATCACGAGGATAACTTTGAAGATGTCAGGTGAAGAATAATTGAACTCAATAGTATTTAGTGCTCCAGAAAACAATTGCGGCCAGGCAGCCCCTCCCCCCCATCTGATTCATGTCTAGTTCATGTTTAACAAAACAAGGCTAAGGGTCATGCAGTCTGGAGTCCCATAAATAACCCGCTAATGGGATTTCCAAACAAGCTGTCCCCCAAAATGGTTTTCCGTCTCACAGAGAGAATATTAAAATGCAAATGGATGCGGGCCATGTCCTCATAAACAACCATGTTCATTTAACCCCTGACCTCGCCATTTAGCTGCCCATCCTGGCAATTTGTATGGTGTTGGCTATTGCATGTCACTCCAAAGTGTGAGCTGGGAAGAGCAATGTGCCCAGGGAAGCCGTTACCAGCCGCACAGCTCCGTTTATCATGCTGGGGGGAAGGGGAACTAGCCCTTCCGGAGGCAGGCAGCTGTCCTTTGAAAGCTGCTCTCCCCAGCATCCCTCTTCCATTATCCCTACTTAACTGATGACATTTTTCAGCTGAGCGGAAAGCAAACTCAAGCAAGAGCCAAGGCAAGTGTATCTGGAGAAACTTATTTACTCCTCGCCTCAATTTTGCCTCTGCCTGCTGGCAACACAGCTGAGCTCCCCTGAGTGATGTTACCCTGCTCTCTCAAGTGCCCGTACTTCTTGCAAGCTCCAGCTGGTGGGAATTGGCTGGGTCATTCCATGGGGTGGCTAACACCTCGCTACAGGAGGGGTGGGGCAATCCACAATATAGGTGCACCCCCTTCTTTAGATGACCTCCCTGCAACCAGGAGATTGCAACAACTCCTGCCCGGTTGCAAACATCAGTATCGGTATCAAGCTTTACTTCAGTTACAGACCAGCATAAGATAAAACATACAGATAAACTAAACACATAAGACTTAAAGCAGGAAAGGAATAAAAACTAGTAATTGTAAGGTGATTATATCATACATACTTAAAAAGATAGAAACAGGGACAAACATTTAAAAGCAGCTATAAGGGAGGGAGCGTGAAGGAGCACAGGTCTTGCATTTTGGGCCTTGTTTGTGGCACAAACCAACCTTCGACAAATATCCATCATGGCGGTGCAGAATCTAGCAACTGAGTATGTAACGTCTGGGTTTTCACCTTGAAGTAGCAGGGAGGTATAGAGTTGTTCTGTGCTACCTGGGAATTTATGCAGTATAGGCAAGATGAACCTGGCTCTTATATCTGTATAGTATCAGCAGTGAAAAGAGACATGTCCTGTTGTTTCCAGTTGCCCAGAGCGACACAGGCATTTCTTCTCCTTTTATGATGTCTTCCTAAAGTGGCCTTCCTGGATGGCTGAAGGGAGGGACTGGCAGTGGGCCAGAGTAAAAGCCCTTCACTGTTTTGGAATTTCAAGATTGGTTATATATGGCATCTTTTGGTCTTTTGGTTTCATTGATTAAAAATTTCAGGGACCTGGCTAGATCTGCTTGGGGTTCGATATCTTCCATGCTCAGTTTGATGGATTTTTTTTGGCTTGTTCATCCCCATTGAGTAGGAACTGCGGGGTGAAGCCTAGAGGTGTTGTTATGTTTATCACTGCACGTTTCCATGTTGTTTGGAAACCATCCTTAATAGTTAAGGGAGCAAGGCCATTCAGGAGGAAGGGTAGTCTCAGCCAGTAATTTAGTGTGGCGAGCCATACTCTAACTTTGATTCTTACAAATCCAGTTTCGAGACGTATGGTAGCATTGGAGATGTGTTTAGGCACCTGTAGGGCTGACCTTAAGAATTTAGATTGTACCAGTTCTAATGGTGTAAAATTGGCAAGGGGACTTAATTGGGCACCATATACAAGCTGCACAATGGATTTGAGGGCTGCAGATGTATATTGTCTGCCTTTAGCTCTGAGGTACCTGAGTATTGCATTTACGCTTCTCTGGGCATTTCCTGCAACATAATCCCCGTGGGCTTTTCTTCTTCCCAAGGAATGAGGGATTAAACCCAAATATTTAAAGAAGGTGACCTGCTCAATCTTATGGCCATCAATGTACCATGAGCAAGGTTTGGGCCTTTTGGCAAAGACCACGATTTTGGTTTTCTGATAATTTAGTTCTAGTTTGCTCTCCTTGCAAG
Source organism: Podarcis liolepis (assembly GCF_965112155.1). Lineage (NCBI taxonomy): Eukaryota > Metazoa > Chordata > Lepidosauria > Squamata > Lacertidae > Podarcis > Podarcis liolepis. Next base: position 58,088,926 of record NC_139561.1, on the reverse strand, counting down.
GTGCTCGAGAGGATGGTGGCTTTGAAACTTCAAGGGTGCTTGAAGGACTCTCATGATCTCGATTCATTTCAGTCCAGCTTCAGGCCAGGTTTTAGCACAGTCGAGCAGCCACAAGCACCCCATGACATATCCTAGGGCTCCTTGCAGATGGTGAGCAGTTAAATCCTTCCAGGTCATCAATGAAGGCAGACTACACATAACACTTCTTTTCCCCGGCATGCACACAGGGCTACCCAGAGAAGCCAGGAGATGCACTGTGATCAGAACAACCTGCTGTTCTCTGCAGCTCAAACAGGAAGTCCCAGACATGGGGAGAATCCTCAGTTTGACATCCAACTTTGGGAACAAGGCCAGGATGGAGCTCTGAGAGAGCCTCCAATTCATACCACATCATGGCGGCCAAGCATTCCTGGCACTCTTTTCCTGGCATTGTGTGTCTTCATTTCTTTCTTTTGCAGCTCCTCACATCCATCTTTTGCTATACACCTCTTTAGCTTCTCTTGTTTGCTAACCCTTGCTTCCTTCCTTCATCCTTTCTTCATTCCTTCATCCACAAAAGCCCTGCTGTTAGTTTTAGATCATTCATCAGTCACATGAGTGGCTGTCCCCTCAGACTTTTGACATTGTACAGTCGCCATACTAACACTGCTTTATTTCATCAGCCTGAGTCATCTCTTGCCGCATGTCCTGCTTATGTCCATGTTAACAACCCTTTCCACTACATCCCTAACTTTTGATCTTTGTTGTATCCAATTTTTAGTTTTTCTATCTTTTAATGATATTCCTAGCACTGCACATTCCATGGCGTGTTGTATTGTTCTTAAGCTTTTCATATTTCTCTGTATCATGGTCCAGTTCTTCGCTCCATAAAACACCACAGGCAATATACACATATTGAATACTTTAGCTTTCAAATCTAAGCATCATGGCTAGGCCAGTATAAACACTAGACTGGCACAACTGAGATATCATACCGGTCCAACATATCTTAAGGACTGGTCTGTATAGCAATACTCCTGGTGCAAAAAATATATTAAAGTGGCCTAGACATGTCCATTTAGTCGGCTCCACGATACTAAGCTTCAGAATACTGTGGCTTCTGCAAATGTCACCTACAGAGTGAATAACTTAAAACTTGGCAGACATTATGTACCTGATGAGGACTGTGAATGTGCCAAATTTCCACAGCTACAGCCAGCTAACAAGTGCAAAAATAAGCACATTTTTGCTGAGCACATTTACCGAGTTTGGTTCAATATTTATATCATATCATACCCTTCTTTCCAATTTCAGTGAAAACTATTGATGTGCTTTATTCAGTCTTGTCAAGGATGGGACTCTTTCATTGATTTGGTGATATTCTGGGCAGCAGGCCAAAAGTTACTAAGCTTCTTCCTGCCCAATTAAAGCCTATGGTAGTAACTACTGGCATAATAATACGGCGCGCACACACTCCAGTTTTGAAGTGAGAATTCTGCCAGTATGCCAGTGTTTGGAGATGGAGTCACCTAGTGGATGCTATATGCAGTGATAATTCCTTTAGTTATGGGATATGACAGTGCTGTGCCGTGGTCACCCATCTTTTTGATCCAGTGGGCACATTTGGAAGCCCAAGAGTCTGAATTAGTATGTAGTACCTCCATCATGAGGCAGGATGTCTCTCAATTCCAGTTGCTGGGACTCACAAGTGGGTAGTGTGCTCATGTTGGCTTTCCCGTAGTGGGAAAACAGAATGGTGAGCTAGATGGGTTTTTAGTCTGATCCAGACTCTTCTAATGTCTTTATGCCATAGTTAACACCCACACCCACACACCTTGGGGTATGTGACATGTGTCTCTCCTGGGAGTGACGTGATGGCTTGGGTGCCCACAGGCTCCATGCTGCCCCAAATAGTCCGCCCGCCACCTCCCCCTTAGCTGCAGGGCAGCTGAGTGGGAGGAGGCAGGCAGACTCCTCAGAGGCCCCACAGAGTGTCCTGCCCCGGCTGGCCCTGTTCCCACAGCCAGCTGGCCCCACCCCTGGGTGCACACCGCCCCAGGCACCCAATCGGCTTGCTCCATTGCTGGGAATAGGTTTCTTCATTATTCATATTCCAGTGCCTTTCATTTCATGTATTTCTTTTATTTCAGGCCTTTGCTTCTCCCCGCTCCAAAAGGTGTTCATTAGGACTTACACAGAATATCAAGTTAAACATCTGAGCTCAAAAACATTACCTCACGTATCTTTTTTGTTCCGTGTGTGTGTGTGTGTGAATTTGAAGCCAAGATGTGATGTAATGGAAGAGGGTGATGAACCCTTCCACTTATTTGTTTTATTAAAACCTTGAACTTGGCCTGGTAACAAATCAACAGCTGGTGCAATAATATGCTGCTTGGATGCATGGTGCACTAACTGCAGTTTCTGGAATATGACCACAAGCATCGCAGCAACACAGTCTTGAAGACACCAAGCCCTGGACTGCTGTGGTCAAGCTCCTCCAGCCCAGGAACAGTTGCAGCTGCCACATTAGACAAAGCTGGTAAAATATGTTCCCAGCCATCAAGGCCACCTGAGCCTCCAGTGACAAACCTGCATCCAGGATCATCCCCAGACTGCTCACCTGCTCCTGCAGAGGGAGTGTAACCTACCTGGGGTAGGGTATTTGAAGATGGCTATTTTGCCACCTCTCAGTCTTCTCTTCTCCAAGTGAAACATGCCCAACTCTGTCAAGCATTCCTCGCAAGGCTTGGTTTCCAGACCCTTGGTAATCTGGTCGCCTTCCTCTGCACACATTCCAGCTTGTCAATATCCTTCTGAAATTGTGGTGCCCACAAGCCCAGCAAGATACACCTTAGCACCATCCTGTGACAAAACCACATGCAGTGCAGGAGTTTAGAGGCAAAGATGGTCAACTAGGGCCAAAATGTGGTAAGCACATCTTTCGCCCTTCCTCCAAAAGCAGCTCAGTGACAATACAATTTAAACATCTACAGACAATTCCAATACAGGTACAAGCTGGGAATGATTTCTAGCAAAAGGGTTGTTGGAAGGTCTTCAGTAGTAGTAGTGCTGACACCTTTATCATATTTAAAGAAGGGGGATTCTAAAGGGCAGCTCCCACAACACTAAAGCCAGTTTCTTACATTGTGATGAATGGAAAACCTCATAAGATGGTATCTGCAGGGCACCCTCACCTTCAGAGCACAGTGATCAACTGGGAATATAAGCAGTGAGATTATCTTTAAGGTACCTTGGTCTCCAGCTGTATAGGGCTTTATATCTCCAAACCAGCCCCTTAATCTTCATCTCTGTTCATTTGATTGTTGACACTCTCAAAGAATTCCATAGGAAGTTAGTGAGATAGGACTTAACCTTGCAGAAGCCATGCTGATTCGGCTCCACCAAAACTTGTTCTTCTAGTTTATTAAATCTTTTCCGCTTATTTCACTGCTTGCAAATGCTAATGGGTCAGTGGTATATAGAGACTGTTCTTAAGGGAAAGTCACACATTTTTAAAAACAAATTCACATTTGAGTTATTTAAGATTATTGGGTGGATGTTACCCAGACCCAGCAATTTGTCTGTATTTATTTTGTTTATTAGGCCTGCAACTTTCTCTCTTGCTCCCACTATTTGTCTCCCAAGCATTTTGACTTTGCCTTTCAACTTTATCTCATTTATGGCCTCATTTTTTGGGGTGGTGTTGGAATTCCCTCTTTCGAAATCAAATGTGACTCTTCCTGCTCTATAATTCTGCCTCATGACAATTTTTCAGTACATTTGGGAGAATGGAAACGAGTTAATCCATGGTGTCTCTCTCTCTCTCTCTCTCTCTCTCTCTCTCTCACACACACACACACACACACACACCCCACAACCTGCTGCTTTTGAAAAGTCTTGTCATTCCCACTTTTGACCCCAAAGGGAGTCACTGCCTTTCCTGGCTACCTGGAAAGCCAAGGAGCCATGGACATATTGTTGGCTTCGGGTGACATTCCTGCCATTTGCGGGGGGTGCCAGCATCAAACGAACATTTTTTTTTTGGTCACCGCAGAACAGAGATGGAAACTTGGTCCGAACTCCTGAAAGCAGAGGCATTAAGGTTGCCATTGGGTGAATCCAGTGCATTTGTCGCTGCTAATTATTATGGACAAGCTGCTTTATTGAACCACATCCTCTTATCGACATTAGGATGCATGAGCTGAAGCTGTTGTTTTAAACGCACTCATTAACCACACAAATCTGCCCTGTTGACAGAGCGCTTTTGAATTAAGCCCCAGACTGTAGTCATTGGACAAGGAGCAATTTATAATGCCATTAGCAACACTTGCGAAGGTTACAGGCATCAAAAATTGTTCAGCCATAATTATTCTTAATGGATACAAGGAAGAAACTGACGCAGGACAGCTTTTTCATTAGCTTTCAATCAAGGCTGATGGCTCCGAGAAATGTACAGTAAGTGCGTTTTGGGGAGAAATAATGATGTTGCAACACCTTTCACTGGAAAATGCTCTCAGTACAGAACTTAACTTTTAATAACCTTAATTTAATATAATTTGTGTTTTTTTTAAAAAAATAACCCTTTAATTTTGCTTTGGAGATCTTTCAGCAAATTGTTTGGCCTGCAGATTAACTCTTGGAATGCCACTAAAGAAAACTGGCACCCCTGGCCAGATGTCTCCTCAGCCCAACAAAGCTGGGTGCTCTGAGGAGCCTTCTTCTTAACAGCCCCAGCTCCTATCCAAGTACTGGGCTTCCTCCCATCTGTTCCCAGGTCTCATGCAATAGGAAACTCCTTCCCTGACAAACTGGATGGTGTGCAGAGGAGTGTGACCAAGATGCTCACAGGTCTGGAAAGCAAGCTTTAGGAGGAATGGTTGAGATAATATCAGCCCCTCTGCCTTGCTCTGGTGGATAGCGGCTGTAATAAATTTGTGGCAAAATAAACAAGTTCTCCTCAGCTCCACCTCCATAAGGAGGTGCTACTGCCAGAAACTGTCTGGCCTGAGTCAAAGACCTCCCCCCAATCTGCATGATACTGTCCCCCTCTCATGGCGAACCCCTCAGACTCCCAGCTAGCTTGTCACTTAGGCAGCAAGTTGTTCCTAGGCTCTGGAGTGACTCCACTAACCCACCTAAGCTGGTTGTTGAGTCTCCCTGGCAAGCTGTTTCCCCTGTTCAAAGGCATTGCTGTACCTCATTGCCACTGATATATTTATCCTTGTGGGCACTTTTCAATAGCCTACACATTTGCATTCCCATTATTCGGCTTGATAGCTGTATTGCAAAATTCAGGCAAGTGCAAATTTCAAGGGGTGCTTTCTGTTCAGGAATTGTTTTGTAAGGTGTGAATTAAATGTGAACCTTTGGGAGAGCATTTGCAACCCAGAAAAAACTGCAGTGGGTTCCACACCCAGCCAAGCACACTCTGCAGCCTGTTCTATTGACACCACAGGGGAGACTTCTGCAAGCACACACACACCCCTTGGGCACCAGGTTGGCACCAAATCCTCAGATTTGTCTTTAAAAGCAAAGGATAATGGAGTCCACTAAAAAAGATTTTTAAAAATCCTGTTGGGGGTCTTAACAAGTTTTGTTTTGTGCTTGTGCACTGAATTTACACAGGCTTTCTTTTCCCCCTTTCACGTCAATACACCTGTGTAAATTAGGATTGTTTTGAACCTCCTGACAAGTCATTAATGGAATTGTGTTGGAGGATGTTGTGGAAATGAGGCCCCTAGAGTGAGAGGGTGGGGAAAGGGGGGAATGGAAGGTTCAGCTCTCATGTCTGTACATTTTAAATTCAGGAGTCAAAACTCCTATGCTTCTTGTTCATTTCTGACTTAGGATGGGCTGTGTGGCTGAAGGTGCGCTAGTTTGTTCCATGTTTGCACCAATAAGGGTCCAATAACCTGCATGGTGTGCTTGGACAACATGTAAACATCATTATACATTGTTGGTTTGTGTAAGTGACAAGTGAGTTAATAGCAAGCGCTGTGATATTGTATATTAGCCTTATTGCTAGATGCAGGAGCAATGAAAAGTGGAGCATAGCATGGCTGCAGTTCTGTTTACCCTCACATGAAAGCCAGCTCCACCGAACACAGTGAGACTTACTTCTGAGTAAAAATGCATAAGGTTTTTTGTTAGCAATTGCAGCTAAGTCACACCATCAGTATACTTAATTATTACATATCATGACAAAATACATCACTTTCAACAGAGAAGGCAGCAAATATCACCTTCAGGAATGAAGTTGTCACAATGAGCCCATTCCAATGCTTATTTACTTGGAGGCAAGTAAGCCCTGCTGAATGCAGTTGGATTTACTCCCAAGAAAGCATCTACTGGATGGCAGTCTTGGGATTCCCCACTTTTCCTTTTTTTAAATATAAATATTTATTAGGATTTTACAAATTATAACAAACATAACAATACACACACAAACAAAGATAACATAAAAAAGAACAAGTATAATTTCAATACCTTATTTTCTTAAAACTTATTTCACCAACCTCCTCATACCTCCCATTTCAAAAATTCAATTCAGCAAATCCTCACCCTTGATTTTATCTAATTATCATCCTTACTTTCCTTTCACTTAAATCTTTACAGCTGTACTCCATTTAGTTTTAAAAGCCACATTATTCTAAAATTCATAAATTTTACAATATTTCTTAAGGTAGTTCTTAAATTTCTTCCAATCTTCTTCCGCCGTCTCTTTTCCCCGGTCTCGGATTCTGCCAGTCATTTCTGCTAGTCCCATATAGTCTATCACCTTCATCTGCCATTCTTCCAAGGTGGGTAGATCCTGTGTCTTCCAATACTTTGCGATGAGTATTCTTGCCGCTGTTGTAGCATACATAAAAAAAGTTCTGTCTTTCTTTCGCACCGACTAGCCGACAATGCCCAGGAGAAAGGCCTCTGGTTGTTTAGGGAAGGTATATTTAAATACCTTTTTCATTTCATTATATATCATTTCCCAGAAAGCCTTACTCCTTGGGCACGTCCACCAAAGGTGAAAAAAAGTACCTTCAGTTTCTTTGCATTTCCAACATTTGTTATCAGACAAGTGGTAAATTTTTGCAAGCTTGACTGGGGTCATGTACCACCTATAAATCATTTTTATAATATTTTCCTTTAAGGCATTACATGCCGTAAATTTCATACCGGTGTTCCACAACTGTTCCCAGTCAGCAAACATAATGTTATGACCAATATCTTGTGCCCACTTTATCATGGCTGATTTCACTGTTTCATCTTGTGTATTCCATTTCAACAGCAAGTTATACATTCTTGACAAATTCTTAGTATTGGGTTCTAACAGTTCCGATTCTAATTTTGATTTTTCCACCTGGAAGCCAATTTTCCTGTCCAACTTGAAAACCTCCATTATTTGATAATAGTGGAACCAATCTCGCACTTTGTCCTTTAACTTTTCAAAACTCTGCAATTTCATTTTATCCCCCTCTTGCTCCAAAATTTCCCAATATTTCGGCCATTTGGCCTCCATATTGAGTTTTCTCACAGCTTTAGCTTCCATTGGCGACAACCACCTTGGGGTTTTATTTTCCAACAAGTCTTTATATCTAATCCAGACATTATACAGTGCTTTCCTGACAATATTATTTTTAAAAGCTTTATGGGCCTTAACCTTGTCCAGGGGTCTGCAACCTTTAAGACAAAAAGAGCCACTTGGACCCGTTTCCGAAGGGAAAAAAAACTGGGAGCCGCAAAACTCGTCATTATAAAAATAACTTTTTTGTTGTTGTTTTTTAAATAAATTTTTATTCAAATTTTAACAAACCAACAGAATACAATAACAAACAAAGAAAAAGAGAAAGAAAAAAGAAAAACAAACAAACAAACAAACATAAAACACGTATAAATTCAATTTTTACTTCCTTATAACTTACTTTCCCGACTTCCTCATACCTTCCCTTTCTGTATTTTAATTCCTGATTAGATTATCAACAAATCCTTCCCTTACTTTTGACTTAGTTTTAATATTATTTAATTTCTTTACATTGTCCCTAACCGCTATTAACCCCTTATTTTATAATCCACGTCATTCTAACTTTCATTAATTTTACAGTATTTCTTTAAGTACTCTTTAAATTTTTTCCAATCTTCTTGCGCCGTGTCTCTTCCCTGGTCAAAAATAACTTTTTTGTCACTTTTTTTTTATTCCTTTTTTTGACCCCTCAGAATTACTCCTCCTCATAGAAATAAAGGTTAAATTAACAAGTTACCTTTGTGTGTGTGTGTGTGTGTGTGTTCTTCACTCCCCTTCAAAACAGTGACCAGCATACATGCCCCCTTTCAATGCAGTGACCAGCGTATATGCCCCTTACAATGTAGCGGGTGGGCGGGAAGGTGACGTCGGGACGGTGCGTGACTAACGCACGCACCGCCCCCATGCAACGTCACAGCCAGTACAGCGCCCGCCACAGTGGGGAGTGTTGGGGTGCACAATGCGCCTCCTCCCCTCGCTAGTATTCGCCCCAGAGCCGCAGCAAAGGTGTAAAAGAGCCACATGCGGCTCCGGAGCCACGGGTTGCAGACCCCTGACCTTGTCATACCATAAATATGCATGCCACCCAAAAACATTGTTAAAGCCTTCCAAATCCAAAATGTCTGTGTTCTCAAGAAGCAGCCAGTCTTTCAACCAGCAGAAAGCTGCTGATTCATAGTAAAGTTTAAAGTCTGGCAGGGCAAATCCCCCTCTTTCTTTTGCATCAGTTAGAATCTTAAATTTTATTCTGGGTTTCTTGCCCTGCCAGACAAATTTCGAAATATCTTTCTGCCACTTCTTGAAACAATCCATCTTGTCCACAAGGGATTCCCCACTTTTCCTACTGGTTCTGTCACCAGCTTCAGCTTGATACGAAGAAATGAAGCTAGGCATCAGTATTAAGGAAAGCAGCTTTGAGCCTGAGCTTCTGTACACCTGCTTAGAAAGAGACTTATTCCTTGAAGTGGACTTTTCAATGGGGATGGATTGGATTTCCCTCTTTTTCTGGAGAGTCCTGAGGTTGGGGTGGGCCACAGCAGAACAGCCAACAGCATGCGTCTAGAATTATAATCTAGTACGGGAGGAAAATAGAGAGGAACAGGTGCCGTAAGATGCTGCCAACCTCACAGTTTGGGTACAAGGCGGTGATAGCTGCCTCCACTCTCTGCACCATCTAAGAGATTGCCAAGATTTTGGACTTAATTTTGCAAAAGGTTTTGCAGTCCTAAAACAGGGTCTCCTTTCCCCCTGCTACTTCCTGGGTGGTCACAGAAACATATAGATATTATCTCATAATTAACTGTATTTAAGGTTCAGTGAGTGTAGAGCTGCATTTTGTTTATTGAACTGATTTATTGTTTATTGAACTGATATTGTTTCTTTTTCTTTCTTTATTTTATTTAAAAAACTGAAATACAACAGAACAGTAGAACATGCGCTCCAATGCATTTGGGTCATAAGAAATGTAGTTGGTGTGTGTCCTGGACAGAGTTTTGAACCTGGGAGACTAGAGTTCACACACACACACACACACACACACACACACACACACACACAATTCACAAAGAATAACATAAAAGGAGCTTGGAGGCAAGAGGGGGGAAATACATGCAAGGTCTGGAAATGATGGTCCAGTGACTGAGCACTTCAACCCACAGCCAAGACTGCAAATTTCCTTGACATCCAGGCTCAATCCCTAAAGGGAAATATTTAGTGTAATTACGCCACTGGTCTTCTTAATACTTATCACTGAGGGTAGAAATTTATTTATTCTCTGCTCAAAAAATGAATAGGAAGAATCTCTCTTTCTTTCTCTTTCCTTCCCTCTCTCTGCCACCTTGACAAATGCTTAGAAGGAGTCCTGCAGCATTAACCCAAGTCAGGAGCATCAAGATTTCACCATGAAAAAGCAGCAGATTTAAGCAAAATGTTGCCGGCAACTCAGGAATTACCTCTGCAACTCATTGTTTCTTCCAGCCCATTAACACGTCAGATCCTGGTGGCGCTTTGACATCTAAACATGCCTTGGAGGGCTGCAACTCAATTTAAGACTCTCTTCCTTTGAATAGGCCAACCTGCAGATATTCACCAAACCGGAGTGGAAGTCTCAGGACACCCTTTGATCATGCTGTTTCTTAAATTAAAAACAAAATTGTAAGTGTTAAACATCTTTAACAAGTCATTAAACCACAGCCGTAATCTGGGAAGACTCCCTTAATGATTCACAGCATATGTCGGGAAGGCCCTTATCCGCTCACTGCTCCTGGCTGCCAAGAGAAGTTATGGGATGGAATAGCACCACAGTGTTCAAAAGGGATGCATCATTCTTAATGAGAGGATAATTTGACACTACTCTTCAAAGGACCCTGGAGAAGTTGTCTTCATTAAGCTTGACTCCAAGAAGTTGTGGCAGCCCAAGCACCTCCCCCCTTGTTGGAAGATTCAAGACACATAAAAAGAAGCCTTCCTTCACCCAGCGCCATCATTAAACTATGGAACTCCCTCCCTCAGGAGGCAGCGATGGCCACCAACTTGGATGGCTTTAAAAGAGGATAGGACAAATTCATGGAGGAGAGGGTTGCCATGACAGCTATGGTCTGCCTCCACAGTTGGAAGCAGCAATGCTTCTGAATACCAGTTGCTGGAAACCTCAGGAGGGGAGAGGGCTCTTGTGCTCAGGTCCTGACTGAGTGTTTCCCACAGGCATCTCAGTTGGCCACCATGAGAACAGGATGCTGGACGAGATGGGTCATGGGTCTGGTCCAGCAGGGTCTTTAGTTTTTATGCAGCTGATAGCAGGAGAAAGAATAGGGAGGAGCCAGGAGAAGGGTGGTCAATGGGCAGGACTCTTCTCAGCCACCAGAAGAAGTTTCCAGAAGCTGAGAGTGGATGGCTTCTTATTCCATCTGTTGAACTCCACACTGGAAAGAGTCTGAGCAAGAAGAACGCCACGGTTTTCAGAGAAGCTTCAGAGGCCCACTTATCCACTCACCTTTAAGAGCAGTCAGAAGTGTAGCTGGGGGGCTCCCTTGCACCTTTGGCAAGGAGCTGTATTGCCCACCCCCACCCCCACTCCCTTGTGCCCTTGGCAAGGAGCTAATAGCACTGCTGGCTAACTGGGATGGGGTCCTGCTAAGCTGCTGCGATGGAGCCAGAGTGGAGAGGCATGATTTTTGTGCCCCCTGCTGGGCGTGCTCCCTTGGCGAGGGCCAACCTAACCAAATCCTAAGTATGCCCCTGAGAGCAGTTAGGCTGGCAGCAACTAGAGACTGGTTCATCTCAGTGGTGATTCCCAACCAATGGCCTTCCCTTTCAAGAAATATATGGCAGGTTTCTTTAGTTCAGATTTTTAAGGAAGTTTCAAAAACTCATTTGCTTCCCTTGAGACATTTTATTATTTAGGTTGTTGCTTTTGGGGTTATTGTATTTTGTATTACTGGACATATTTAATCTGGCTGCTTTTTATTGCAGGGATGGCTGTTTATTGAGCTCCTTTATGATTTGTTTATGGGGAGATTAGATGAAGTTGCATCAAGCAACCAGCACTCCACAATTTCCAGTGTATCTGTTTTAGATTCTTTTGGAGGATGTCCAACATAATGCCTGAGTGTGGACACAGCCCTGAGCATCACTCTCTCCCAGAGCTTAGCAGTTTGGGGGCTTAAGCACTCACAAGGGCAGGGAAAGCGAGGAGGAGAAAACAGTCTTTGTTCGGGCAGACACCACAAGCCCATGTTACTATGACAGCAGCAACAACCATTTCCTCTCCTCTGAGCCAGTGGTTCAGTTGTGCCTGGATTGGAGCCCCTGGGATTCCTCCTCCTGCCTTTGGGTTTGCATGTGGAAGTTCAGATATCAGTTGTGATGCAATAATAGGCCCATCGAAAGAAAACCATGACATGGAAGAGTCAAAATCCATTCCCAAACAGCTGCTTGCATAGAAAGATCCACAGAAGAAGGAAGTTCTTGATTTAGTTTAGTTTCCTCCCTCCTCTTCCCACCACACCTCTGCAGTGTATGAAATTTCTGAATGAAAGAAGGTTTGGGACACTGAGAAGGGGGCCTGGGGCCCTCCTGCAAAGGTATTTGTGGCCAGCTGGTGAGAGGAGGAGAGCTCTGGAGAAGGGCTGTCTGCCAGTTGGTTCTTGCTCAGAGCCTGTTTAGCTTTATTTATTTCCCATGTTTTTCTCCAAGGAGCTCAAAATGGCACAACATGGTTCTCCCCATCTTAACTTATTCCCCACAACAACCCTGTGAGGTGGGTTAGCCCAAGAACCCGGTGAGTTTCATGGCTGAGTAGGGATTTGAACCCTGGTCTCCCAGTTTCTAGTCTGACAGTCTAACCATTACAGCATACTGACTCTCCTTAGTGTTAGGGTTGAACTTCTAGGGCAGTTCAATATTTTTTTTTTAAGTGTTTTACTTCCAAACTGCAGCAGTCAAGAACAAATCCCAGTTAAGGGCGGCAGGAGAAATTGAAGCCAGAGGACATCAGAAGCATTGCAGACTCTTAATATTACTTGTGGGGACTGATGCTTTGAAAACCACTCCTTTTTTAAAAAAAAAAAGTAGGTTGTATTTCTGTCTTACTTTCGTACTCTGTTGGTTTTGTGTGAACTGCCTTGTGTGCTTCTGTAGGCACGTTAATTATTATTCTAGATATGTGGTGATGAGAACAGTTTTATATGTATTGAATCGTTGCGATAACTGCATTGAACCAAGGAAAGGCCATATGCAAATGAAAAGCAAGGAAGGTTTGAGATGAAGAAACTCAGTCCTTGGGTGCAAAACTGTCCTTGGCGATGGCTCGCCTTTGCAAGAGGTTTTGTTCTCTGTGTTCTGATCTTATGAGGCAGGAACTGAGGATGCGTGTGGAAGAGAATTCCCAGCAGCAGCTCCTGGATGTGATTGGTGCAGAAGCTGCCAGCTGATGAATCAGGTCCCTCCTTGAATGGTTGATCACCCAGATACAGCTGAAAGGGAGTATCTGGAGCATCTGGAGCATCATCCAACAGCATCTTTGACTTGCCAGAGGCCTCCACTTTGAAACATGAGAGGCAGCAATACTAGTGAGCATGTGCAGAGTGCTCTGCTTAATTAGTGGCTTCTTGACAGCCTTGAGACTTGAATCTGGCACTCTGTTCTCCACTAGTTCCTACTCTTCTCCTTTCTTTCTTTTTCTTCAGCATCTCCAGTGTGCATAATTACCCTCTCATACCCTGTGGGCCAACCCTTGTAATGCAAAGTGTGATGTTTGCAAAACAGTTTTAGATACAGTTAAGGCAAACTTGTAAAGGGCCTTCTCAATGAGCCAGTTCTGCATTTATTAGATAAATAGATAAAAGATTGGGCAGCAGCCTCAAGAAGAACCGTGGTATTGTTTCATTGATTCAGACAATTTGTTGTTGTTGTTTAGTCGTTTAGTCGTGTCCTACTCTTCGTGACCCCATGGACCAGAGCACACCAGGCACTCCTGTCTAGACAATTTATATAACGCTTATATTTAAAGAAACCTCTAAGCAGCCTACAGCACAGATTAAGACATTTTACGTTGGGGGGGGGAATGCAAAAAGTACCCCAGAGAATTTCCACACCCTGCAAGGAACAATTAACAATGGGGGGGGGGGGAAGCTTTCTCCTCTTTAGAGTTGAAATGAACATGACACAGAAAACACAAGGAAAACCTCACAGAAAATGGTGAAACAGAATATCCTCTAAACATCAGGAAATAGAATGTTATAAGTGAAAACCAACCAAAAAGTATCAGTTCATGTTTTTAAATAATATGATAACTAATTAGGCAAAAAAAGAGTCCACTTTCTCTTCCCACCCACCCAATGAAACCAACCAACTCAATTAGATCCCCAGCCGCCTATTCAAAAATAAACACAAATTTAACTACAACTAGAAACACATCCCATTCAGTTCATCTCCAGCACACCCTTAAATGATCAACAAGGAAGCATAATAGAATAGCAGGGTTGGAAGGGACCCTGAGGGTTATCTGGTCCAACCCTCTGCAGTGCAGGAATCTCAACTAAAGCACCTGGTGCAGATGACCATCCAACTGCTGCTTAAAAACCTCCAGTGAAGCAGGTGTTTCATCAATGAAACACACATAAACACCCTCAACTGGTCCACTCATTTCTCACACACCTGCCAACCACATTCTCCACGCTCTACAACCACTCCCATAATTCAACAGTCCATCCCATCTTGTGGAATGACCACACATTCAATCTAATACATCTATGGCTTAGAGATGTGAGTTATTTACACTAGAGATTGATTTATCTATTTGATAATTAGTAACCTTCAATACTTACAAAAAACCTTTTAGCAATCAGTTGGCATTTAATTAACACACAATAACTGTCTTATTAAATCTGCGATAAATGCCTGTTGGAGTTAATTAAAGCTCAGACCTTGGGGTGGGTGAACCCACCTCCCACCAGGTGATTCTTGGGGGAGAGTTCTTGGTAGGAACTCTCAGCACAGGAGCTATCAATATCTCCTGCTCAAGCCTGCATTGTGAATGGACAAGAGGTTGCTCTGGTGCATGGCCACTCTGCTGCACGGAATATCCTAAGCTCTGGAACTGAAGATTCAGAACAGGCACAATTAAATTTTGGAATTTGCTATCACTAGATGAAGCTAGCTTGGCTAGCTTTAAAAGAGAATTGGGTCCATTCATGGAAAATGAATCTGCCAAAGTCATGATGATGTCTACATGCAATCTCCAGGTTCAGAGACTGCAGGCCTTTAAATTCCAGCCATTGGGGAGCAACAAGAAGACTTGGTCATGGCTTGGTCAAGTGGGTGGTACCCAGGGGCTGCTATCAAAGTGATTGGCTGGCTCCCCTATCACTCTATTTCGCCATCACCCCCCCCATCCTAATCCCACTAGGATTGCACACACCCATGTTTCCACAGCCAAAATAGCAGCGCCAAAGATGGCCATTTGCACCAGGGGAATGAAAGTGTGTATATGTGGTAGGTGGAGGCAGGGAGAAGGGTTTCTGCTTTAGGAAAAGGAAAAGATGCCTGGAGATTCAACCACAGATCGACGTTCAATGCTCCTTGGCCCTTGCCCACTGATCTGCTGCCAGCCCATAGATAGCTGGAACATGAACCTTGTTGTGGTGTATTAGCAACTTTGAATGCAGCCAAGCTCTGAGCCATTGATGAAATTGCACTTCAGTTCACAGCATCCTCAAGGGGACAGGTGGGGCTGCAGAGGCCATCAAGCCCAGCCTCCTGCTCAAAGCAGGGACCCCAGAGACTCAGCCACAGAGGTACCAGCCCAGCTTCTGCTCAACGGCCTCCACCAGCCCTTGAAGTCTTTGGCTCCTGCTCAGAAAGGCATCTCATGATGCTCAGCCAAAGCCTATCATCCTGTCACTTAAGACGATGACATCCAGCCCTGCCCTCTTCTGTGTGGAGACAGCACTTCAGAGCGTCATCAAGGCTCCCTGTGCCCGCCTCCCCCCCCCCCCCCCGGTTACCCAGTGATGGCTATACAATAGCCAGGACACGAGGATTGCTATCTAAGTACAATGTTGCCCATTGAAGGAAATAAACGCAGGGTATTAAATGTTAAAAACTGTGTTAAATTAGATAAGAAAATCCCATGTAGACTTTGCTAATGATTCATAATCAGCTAATAAGCTCATCTCTAGGAGAATAATGATCCACAGACCTGTGAGCTCATTTATCACGATGTTTTACAACACTGGCAAAGAAACTAATTAAATCCCAGCATCGTTACATAGAATTCCTTTTAATAGAGATACAATGATGCACTGGAGGCTACAGATTACGCGGCTGCAAATTGTACCCAGAGACTTCGGACAGCAGGTTTTAATTAACATGTTGGTGCGATGCCACTCGGTGGAAGGAGTAACTAACCAGGAAGCAGCTGCACTTGGAAAATTAGGCAGCTGGGGGGGGGGGGAGGAGTGGTTGTGGGAAGAAGGAGGATGGAGAAGAAGGAGGGACTGTGCTGGAATCTGCCACCCTGCCAGGGCTGGGGAAGGACTGTGGGTCTAGAGACTCTAGAGAGCAATTGCTGCCAGTCAGTGTAGACAATACTGAACTATATGGACCCAATGGTCTCACCCAGTGTAAGGCAGCTTCCTATGCACCAGGAGGGGATCTGAGGCTGTTGCCCAGGTAAATGAGGCAGCAGGAAGCCTCCCAGGCCCTCTTAGTGCTTTTCCTTTTCACAGAGCTTGTTTTGGTCCAGCTGACAAAGAGGGAGAGGAAGGCCATCCAGCAATGGACTTCCTTCATCCAAGAGTTGTTTTCCTATCTGAAAATGGGCCTTTTCTCATAAGAACATAAGAAGAGCCTGCTGGATCAGGTCAGTGGCCCACCTAGTCCAGGATCCTGTTCTCACAGTGGCCACCCAGATGCCCTAAAGGGAAGCCAGTAAGCAGGGTTCAAGCACAACAGTCCTCTCCCCTTTTGTGGCTTCCAGCAACTGGCATTCAGAAGCATTGCTGCCTCCAGCTGTGGAGGCACACCATCGTCATTGCAGCTAGTAGCTATCAATAGACCTCTCCTGCATGAATTTGTCTAATCCTCTTTTACAGCCATCTTAGTTGGAGACCATTACTGCCTCCTGCGGGAGTGAGTTCCACAGTTTGTGCTGCATTGAAGAAGTCCTTTCTTTCATCCGTCCTGAATATTCCAGCATTCAGCTTCAATGGATGCCCATGAGGATCTGAGTGTGTGCTTGAATGTCCTGTTGCAATTCCTGGTAAGGATGCCTCCAGTCAGACAAGATGGGTTGCAAAGGGGGAAATTCTTCCTGCCTTTCTGGCAAAGTTCATGGGGTCAAGGAGAGGCCAGGGAAAGCAGACAGAGGTCAGCCTCAGGCTTCCTGGCACTGGGTGCTTGAAGGACCACTGGCCTTCAGACCCTGCTTTGCACCTTTCTCTTTTTTTATTTTTTTATAAAATATTTATTAAAGGTTTTAAACAATATAACACCATACACATACACAACCCAAAAACAATCAGAAACACCAACACCCCCCCAAAAAAGATACACACAAAGCAAAAGAAAAAAAAATCATATAAAAGACATACAGCGTAGTTAGGTTTCATAAACCAAATTTCCATAACCCTCTTTTCAGACTCCCTCACATCTCCCTTTCCTGTGTTCCCATTTACAAAATCATGTTCAGCAATACTTCACCTTCTCTCAAATCTTGTTTTAAATTTGTACCTTTCAGCTATTATGTCTCCAATTTTACCCTTTGTTATCAAATATTTAAATATTTAAGCTTGACATAATATTATTCAAATTTCACCTTTGTTCTTATAGTTCGGTTGTTTCCATACCTCTTTTCGCAAAGTTACTAATGCCAAGTTATCTTTATATCCTGCATCATTCTAACATTCATACAATTTACAGTACTTTTGCAGGTAGTCCTTAAATTTCTTCCAGTCCTCTTCCACTGTCTCTTCTCCCAGGTCTCGGATTCTGCCAGTCATTTCCGCCAATTCCATGTAGTCTATCAGTTGCATCTGCCATTCTTCCAGAGTGGGCAAATCTTCTGTCTTCCAATATTTTGCGATAAGTATTCTTGCAGCTGTTGTCGCATGCATAAAGAAAGTTCTGTCCTTCTTTAACACCCTCTGGCCGACAATGCCCAAAAGGAAGGCCTCTGGTTTCTTGAGGAAGGTATATTTAAATACCTTTTTTAGTTCATTATAGATCATTTCCCAGAAGGCCTTAACCTTTGGGCATGCCCACCAAAGGTGAAAGAATGTTCCTTCAGTTTCCCTACATTTCCAACACTTATTGTGTGGCAGGTGATATATCTTTGCAAGCTTGACTGGGGTCATGTACCACCTGTAAATCATTTTCATAATATTTTCTTTCAGGGCATTACATGCCGTGAATTTCACACTGGTGGTCCATAACTGTTCCCAGTCAGCGAACATAATGTTATAGCCAATATCCTGCGCCCATTTTATCATAGCTGATTTAACCGTTTCATCCTGAGTATTCCATTTCAACAGCAAATTATACATTCTTGAAAGTACCTTAGTTTTTGGTTCTAACAGTTCTGTTTCCAGTTTCGATTTTTCCACCTGGAAGCCTATTTTTTTATCCTTATTAAAAACCTCCCTGATCTGACCATAGTGTAGCCAATCCCGCACTTTATCCTTCAGTTTCTCAAAACTCTGCAATCTCCATGTATCTCCATCTTTTTCTACTATCTCCCAATATTTTGGCCAGTTGGCCTCCATATTGAGTCTTTTCTGAGCCTTAGCTTCCATTGGTGACAACCACCTTGGGGTCTTACTTTCTAATAAATCTTTATATCTTGTCCAGACATTAAACACTGCCTTCCTGACAATATGGTTCTTGAAAGCTTTGTGAGCTTTAACCTTGTCGTACCACAAATATGCATGCCACCCAAATACATTGTCGAACCCTTCCAAATCCAAAATATCAGTGTTCTCTAGAAGTAGCCAATCTTTCAACCAGCAGAAAGCTGCTGATTCATAATACAGTTTCATGTCTGGCAGGGCAAACCCCCCTCTTTCTTTAGCATCAGTTAGTATTTTAAATTTTATTCTGGGCTTTTTGCCCTGCCAGACAAATTTAGGAATGTCTTTCTGCCACCTCTTGAAGCATTCCATCTTGTCCACAATCTGCAAGGTCTGAAACAAAAACAACATTTTTGGCAATACATTCATCTTTATAGCAGCAATTCGACCCAACAAGGAAAGCTTCAGTTTTGACCAAATGCTTTGCACCTTTCTCAAGGCAGAGGACAAGCCAGCAGGGTGGGGTGAGGGGCTGCTGCCCTGGCTTTCCCCAGCATCCTCCAAGGTCAAAAAGGAAAGACAAGCTCCCCCATTCCCCCATCCCCTGACTTCCATCCAGTTGTACTCTGATTCTCAGGCTAGCATACTGAGCAAACCCCTCCCCAGCTTCATTTGATGTTGCCTCAGTTGTCTGGCCTCATTCAGCTGGAAAAGTCCAGATAGAGCTCTCTATGTCCTCCTCTTCCTTGGGAGGATTGGGCAAAATCTAACCTCATGGTGTGTTTACATGGCCAAAGCTGGAACACCTGCCAAGACAGGGGAGGGGGTCAAGGAGAAGGATCCTGTATCCCAGAAAGCTATGGGTGTAGTTACATTTGCTTTTTGCCCCATGCTTCCTAGGCACAGGTCCGCACTTTAATGCTTCGTGTCCAAGCGCTTTTTTTTTTTTTACCCTGTAGCCTTCCCCAGGAAAACCCAATCTTTAATGCTAAATCAGAAAATCAAAAGTCCTTTTTCCTTCTTCTCTTTTTCTCTTTCTTTTCTCCTATTTTTTTGTTTTCCTTTGGTGCTTTTGTTTCTCTTTCTCTCTGTTTTTCTTCTTATTTAGATTATATTCTTTTATCTTATTGTATTATGGAAAAACTTTGAGTATATGTATATACTTAAGTATATATACAGTGGTACCTCTGGTTGCGAACAGGATCTGTTCCGGAGGCCCGTTCGCAACATGAGCAGTACGCAACCCGCATCTGCACGGGTCGCAATTTGCCGCTTCTGTGCATTCGTGTGACATCATTTTGAGCATCTGCGTGAGCAGGAAACCTGGAAGTAACCCTTTCCGGTACTTCCAGGTCACCGCGGGATGCAACCTGAAAACGCTCAACCTGAAGCAAACGGAACATGAGGTATGACTGTATATGTATATGTGTATATATATGTATATATAAACAGCAATACAATTTTTCTGCGTATTGCTGTTTGCTCCAATTCCAAGCTAAAGAGTGGGTTTTTGCGGGGAAATCACTGAGGCGGGGGGCGAGGAGTGCTCAGACAGGGAGCTTTAACACAGAGACCTGGGTCTAAACAAGCAGCCCAAAAGGAAGTGTGGATGAGCCCATAGATACAAGGTGGGTGTGAAGGGTAAAGTGGCCTTTAATTTCTCAGAGCCCCCACTGGCTGAAGATGGGATTTCTCCCAGGTGAGAAGGGTGAGGCAGGGAGCCAGCCTTGGGCCCTGGGGCGGCATGAGGGCTCCTCCTTCCCCCCACGTGGACCCATCTTGGCTTGCAGCCAGGCAATTCAAGTCTCCTCCGATGATGCCAATTAGCATCCTCAAGGGCCCAAGCCTGGTGCTCAGACACAATCGCAGGGTGTGCAGCAGCAAGGCTGGAAGCGTCCATTAGCCATTACAGCTCTCATTAGTCCTTGAAAAACAACTCATTAGTGTCCTTAGAACTGACAGGTAAATACAACTAATGGGGCAAATCTATCAATAAATTCATTGTGTGGAGAAACCTGGCTTTCTGTCATTGCACAGCCGCTGTGTGCCAATGTTTCCTCTTCCTCCTCCTCCTTCGGAAGGTTAAGTGCTGCTCCTTTAGCAAAACTCTGGCTAAGCGGCCCAGCACTTAAACTGAAGAGAGAGAGAGAGAGCAGGGAAGGAGGGTGATGAGGATGACACCAAAGGACTTCGTTTCTGCGGTGGAGGAGGGCAGGTTCACAGGGAGTTAAGGTTGCTCTTGACTGTCACAGCTGCAGAGGCAAAATGAAACTCTAGACAGTATTGATTTGCTTTAATTTAATTGCTTATAACAGTGCCTAAGGAGCAGGATGAGCAGGATGGAGAAATGCTGGCCAAGCCTGGCAGCAGGACCGAGAACACCAGGGCCTCCTGATCCTCCTTAGCTGCGATTTCTGCACTGTAGAGGGTTGGACTAGATGACCCTTGGGAGTCCCTTCTGATTCTAACATTCTAAGACCCTCCTTCCTGTTTCTGGACTGGCAGAACTACAGCCATTTTTAAATGCCTGGCAACTCCCAGGCATACATTTGGTCACCTTCAGGCACTGCTCTCCATCAGGGAAAACTTTTACTTGCTTCATCTCAAATTTGAAGCAAGGAACCTTGATATTAAAAGGCAACAAGGAGAGAATAGTTTGTTAATTAAAAGGTGGATTGGGAATAGATTTACTGCTGCTGCTACTGCCACCCTTCCCAGCCTAGAAGGAGCAGACTCTTCCCAGGCCAATTAGTACCACAAGGAAATAGATGTGAAGAAGTATTTCACTGTTAGAGAGAGAGAGAGCGCGCACGCAGTCTTTACCAAAAATGAAAATTCTCTTGGAGCACTTCTTTTCTGACCAAATGTTGAGAGATGCCACTGGTGCTTGAAGCTGAAAGCAGTAATTTCCTAAGGCGGGTCAGTGGATTTCCTTTCTTCAAAGCAGGAATGCTGGTGTCTACAAATAAAAAAGGCAGGTACCTATCTTGCAATTGTCACCAGCTGCATTTGGAATCATATCAGCAGAGTAAATATTTAGGTTTGAAAAATGCAAAGTATTTAAAATATTAGCCATGGTTGACATCACTGGAACCCTCCACTCCACAACACATATAAGCTCCTAGGCTAGAGAGGCCATCAGTAAGGGGGTGGGGCTGGGGCTATAACTTCGGTTGCCTCCTGGGGAAGCTCACTATCCTGTCCACAGAAGGTTGGAGAGTAACATACATCATAATTTGCAACTGTTCACTCTCCTTTTTAATAAACATAACGAAACAGGCCTACCAGGCATTTCAGGTTCTCCATATTCCAATACGATTCTGATTTATGCCCCACCATAATGATTCACATAAGAACGGGGGGATGCAGGTGGCCAATTGAAAGGTTGGCAGTTCAAATCCCCAGTTGCTCTGTCCCAGCTTCTGCCAACCTAGCAGTTCGAAAGCACCCCAGTGCAAGTAGATAAATAGGTACTGCTGTGGCAGGAAGGTAAACAGCATTCCGTGCGCTCTGGCTTCCGTCATGGTGTTCCATTGCTCCAGAAATGGTATAGTCATGCTGGCCATGTGACCCGAAAAGCTGTCTGTGGACAAATGCCGGCTCCCTCAGCCTGAAAGTGAGATAAGTGATGCACCCCAGAGTCACCTTTGACTGGACCTAACCTTCCAGGGGTCCTTTACCTTTACCTGTTACATAGGAACATAAGAAGAGCCTGCTGGTTCAGGCTAGTAGCCCATCTAGTCCATCATTCTGCTCTCACAGTGGCCAATCAGTGTGCGAAACAAGCAAGCAGGATTCGAGCACAAGAGCACTCTCCTCTCCAGTGGTTCTCAACAACTGGTACTCTCTTGCAGACGTCAGGCTAAGTGGCAGGTAGATAAAAATTAATGTATTGTTACAAGTTTGTGGGGCTCAGTCTGGATTATACCTTCCAAATTTTGGGATCCTGCATCTGTGGAGGTAGCAGGCATGAAAGCAAGCTTGCCAAACCAGTCCCTTTCTCTGAGGAAATGGTTTTGGCTGACTAGTTAAGCACCACGATTAGCATAACCAAAGGAGTTGAGAGCCAGTATGGTGTAGTGGTTAAGAGCGGTAGTCACGTAATCTGGGGAACCGGGTTCGTGTCTCCGCTCCTCCACATGCAGCTGCTGGGTGACCTTGGGCCAGTCACACTTCTCTGAAGTCTCTCAGCCCCACTCACCTCACAGAGTGTTTGTTGTGGGGGAGGAAGGGAAAGGAGAATGTTAGCCGCTTTGAGACTCCTTAAAGGGAGTGAAAGGCGGGATATCAAATCCAAACTCTTCTTCTTCTTCTTCTTCTTCTCTGTGCCACAGAACAAATGGGTGGGCCCCTGCCCTCCCCCAATCTAGCTAGAAGAACAATAGCCTGAGGTTTGGGGTGTGAGCTGAGCTGAAAACAGGGTAGAAGCTGGAGACATGGAGACCAGCTTGCTCCATGCTAGATCCAGAGCTGTGACTAAAGGAGAAGCAAAATCTCCATTAATGCTGTGTTAATGCTGTGAGCCCCTCCATCTTATGCTCAGGTTGTATATATGTGTAAATAAAACTATATATCCCAAAGACACCATAGTCTCCACTAACCTTCATTCCAAGGAAACTGAGCCTGGGTAAATGCTGGAACTCCCAGAATCTCTTATTGCTTGGAGATTGGGGTGGCGTGTAACAGTATCCCTCTCGAAGAGAGAGGAAAGAGAGGCGAAGGAAGGAAGGAAGGAAGGAAGGAAGGAAGGAAGGAAGGAAGGAAGTTTTGCCTTTTCTGCAGCATCTCATCCTCTCCTGCCTAGTCTTTGTGGGACATCCCTCCTCGTCCCTTCTTCCCAGTAAGCCAGGGTTTCTACACCCATCTCATTGATGCTCCGGCTTTGCTTCCTAATCCACCATGTGTGATCCCCACCCCGTCCATTTCTCCCAGGAGGAGATGACATTGAAGCTGGAGGAGGGAGACCCAGCCAGGACTACAGCCAGGCAAGGAGGCAAACACCTTTCAGCCAAAACTGGGAGGGGGCCTGGGCTGAGATTCTGAGGAGGAGAGATGGATTCTAGAGGAAGAGAATTGCTTGAGTGACTCTCCAGAGGATTTTCCTGATGCAAAGCTAACAAGACATAGCGATAATTTCATTGGAACTGGCCTCATTCCAAGTTGAGTTTTAAATATGGCTTATAAAACAAACACCATCCCCCACAAGCATTAAAGGAGAGGAAAATAACAGAATGGGGGCTGCAGAAATGGGCTCTATTGTGGGACCAAAACTGTCAATCATGCACGTTGACAGGCATCTCAGATTGACAGACAGGCTCTCTCTCTTGACTTCAGTTATCTAGGGGGAATGGAGAAAGTGTCTGCAAGAACATGTTAAATTGCCAAAGTCATTACCAGTCACCAATTACCAAAGAAAAGATAACAAGGTGTATTTTAGAAAAATCGATGCAACAACATGCATTTCAATAAAGCAAGTTTTCAGAACTTTACAAAACAAAATGAACTATTTAGGGAATACAGCATGTTTTTCAATGAATATGAAGGACACCTCCCCACTAGCAAGCTGTACCAATTCATAGCTCTCCTGTTTAGATGTTAGTTGCCACTGCTGCCCACCAGGGTCAGTCTCACAAGAGCTCTTGGCTTTGTTCTGCTTTTTCTTAAAACAACTTAGAAACAACAGGGAGAGGTTTGCATCCCAACTTTCTAACCAGGGACTCAGTGCCACAAAGCTATTTCCTTCCCTAATAAGTGCCACTTTGAGGTGAAACCGTCTTGGGAGAAAGCAAAGGAGGAGGGCCAGAAATTCTGGGACATTGCAGGAGCATTAAACAAGGGCATGTATTTAAATAATTTTCTGTTGTTGGCCTCGGCACTAGAGAAATTTCTTTTCTTTTCTTTTTAAATTGAAGCTTACCCTGAGTAAGATGTTGCACTTCTTTCTTTCCTTTCAGTTGAAAACCCAAGTGATCTGGAAGGACAAGTGTGATGCAGCAGACCCCTGCAATGAGGGAATCACACCCAGCCCCCAAAGAAGGAGAGTCCACGACCTTCCAAGGGAGTCCATTCCACTACTGAATAGCTCTTACCACCAGAAAGTTCTTCCTGATGTTTAGTCGGAATTTCCTTTCTTGTAATTTGAGCCCTTTGGTTCAGATTCTACCTCTTGGAGAAGTGGAAAACAAGCTCACTCCATCTTCCATGTGAGAGGCCTCCGAGCCCTTTAGGTATTTGAAGAGAGTTATCATACCTCCTCTCAGTCTCCTCTTTTCCCGGCTAAACATACCCAACTCCCTCAGCCATTCCTCACAAGGCTTGTTTTGCAGACCTTTGATCATCTTGGTCACCCTGCTCTGTGTACGTTCCAGCTTGTCCATTTACTTCTTAAACTGTGATGCCTAGAACTGGACACAGGATTCCAGGTGTGGTCTGACCAAGGCAGAATGGAGCAGGACTATTACTTCCCTTGATCAGGACCAGGCATAGGCAAACTCAGCCCTCCAGATGTTTTGGGACTACAACTCCCATCATCCCTAGCTAACAGGACCAGTGGTCAGGGATGATAGGAATTGTAGTCTCAAAACATCTGGAGGGCTGAGTTTGCCTATGCCTGATCAGGACCTTACACTTCTCTTTATGCAACATAGAATTGCATTAGCTCAAGGAGGGTGAAGCATCCTGGCCAGGAAGGGGTGTGCCTTGGAACAATGGGGGCGTGGTCTGCTGGTTGGAGGCCCACACATCCCGCTGTTGGTCCTGAGTTTTTCCCACCCTTAGATATAGGATCATTTATTAATATTCATTTTATTTGAAAGCATTTATTAACCAATTAATATTTTTAAAACCTTTAAGCGGTGTACAATGTAAAAACAAATGGTACTATTGAAACAAAAATACAACAAAAAGAAGTTCTATAAAAGCAAATAAAAGGGGAAATTCCAATGAATAAAAAGAGGGTCCAAACACATGGGTCAAGGAAAATCTGGGCAAAAAGGGCAGCCTTCACTAAGCACATAGTAGCTGAGGGTAGCTGCTTAATGGATGGCAGGGAAGCAGAGCGAAGGGAAGCCACAGTGGTGGTGCTATAAGGTGAGTTTTTCTGGCGGGTCAAAGCAATCTTGCTGGTCCACCCAGGGCCAAGTGTTCTGTTAGTTCATCAAGTCCTGAGGTGTTCATTGCTTTATATGTGAACAAGACCTTGACCATGGCTCAGTCTCGAATGTTCACCCAGTCCATAACCCTCGGCACAGGTGTAATAGGTGAGCACCCAGGTGTCGACCAAAGTGTTCTGCACCAGCTGCAGCTTCTAGGCCAGTCCCAAGACAAGCCCCACACAGAGCACATCACAGCAGCCCAACCAAGACATGGCTCACAGTGGCCAAGCTATCCCTGTCCAGCAAAGGGCACAGCTGGCAAAACCAACCAAAGCTGGTAACAGGTGCTTCTTTGAAGCCACAGGAGCCTCCAGTGACAAAGGCGGATCCTGGAGCATCCTCAAATTACGTCCCTGTTCCTCTAGAGGGAAGGCAACCCAATCTAGAACCGGTGAACTCCCCAACCCCTGGACCAGGGGACAGCTCAATCACATCATCACAGAAACTCCAGGACATTTTGAGGCTGTGGTGAACCTTGGAGAAGCTCTGCCCACAGCCAGACCCCCTCCCCTGCTGGCATCTTCCATTTGCCTTCCTTCTGGTCACTAAAAACTGATGTTATCACATCAAACTGTTTTCCAGACAATTATGAAACATAACAGGTTTGTTGCGGGGGGTGGGAGTGGGGGAAACCTACAGAGCAGCTCAAAGCTAATTAATTTCTATTACTAGTGAATGAAGAACCACTTAACATGTCTTTTCTTATTTAAATTACCATTGATGACACCTGCTTTTTTATTCTTGGGAAATCCTGCTACAATACCGCTAAATTATGTAAGCGTTGAATTTATGAAGAGGAGGCAATTAGCATTACAAAAACATTTCGGGCTACAATTTATTATGGGAAGAAAAGAGTTATGATGCTCCGTTAAATGGTCCAGAGATGAATTACATATTTAGTTAAGCCTTGTTGGGGTTGTGAAAACTTGCAGAGCTAAATGGTGTCATTACACTCTGTAATTATTTGGTTGCCTTTGGTGGGTGGGCACTGCAGCCTCGTGCGAATCTCCAGGGATGAGTCAGGTCTGTAGGTTGGCATGGACTGATTCCCGCTCACACTGTTTGGCAATGGTGAGAACAGAGTGCTGGGCTCAGTGGGTCTTTGCTCTGATGCAGCAGCAAGGCTCACCGCCGCCCGCCCCCCCTCTGTGTCTGTGTGCTCAGAGGTTTCTTTTCCAGTTCTTTGCAAGGACAATCTCCTTCCCCACCAGCAACTAAAGCTCTGTGTGGGGAGAGAAAACAACGGAGGAAACTTTATTTGCAATCAGCAATATCTGTCAGCTTTCCCCAAAGGACATTTTAGGGAGAGATTGAAGCTGACAGTTCTTGTCTCTCCAGAACTGTCTTGTGTTTGGGACAAAAAAGTGCATGCAAGGAAGGAAGTTTTCCCTCTTGGAGGCTCTGGGAAGAGGCCGTTAATGTGGATACAATGAGTCAAGGATTCTTCAGTTGTGGGTTGGACTAGAACACTCTCTGGGGTCCCTTTCAACTCAATAATTCTATGATTTGATGAGTCTGAAACGAGAGAGGTGGGGCGGGGAGGGGAGGAGGAGAATCTTCAAGCAAATTGCAGCACAATCCTGTGTGTCACTCCGAAGGAAGTCCCATTGAGTTCAAAGGGGCTTACTCACAGGTAAGTGGGCACAGGGTTGTAGGCTTAATGGTATTAGTAAATTCAATCTTATCAAAGACTTCTGATGCTGAGAGGTCAAGGGACTTTCCCCTTAATTTTAATAAGTTTTGCAGATGCAACAAACAAAACATCAAACTAGAATACATAATAAAAACGGTCATGAAGGCAAGAGGAGTAAAAATGCAAGATATAAATAAATAAAATAAAATAAAGCTTTAAAAAAATGAATAGCATAAAATATATTCCATGGTGAGACACAAGGTTCATATTTATACAAAACATATCACATACTCATAAATGTTGCCAAATAAAATCATATTTAGCAGGAATGTGCCAACCATGAGATTGTTTGGTCATATAAATCACAAACAGCCCACACACATATGCAAAGTCGGAGAGATTTTTATTCTTAAAGTGAGGTCCAAATTCATTCATTTTTTGGTGGTGCCATCCACATCACTAGCAATGGTCTCAATGACAAATTGTAGGCTTGGGGAGAGGGGACTGATCCAGACCGGGAGCTTGGCAGATGAACTGAGACTCCTGTAGTCCCAGTCAGGATCAGCTCCCCCATGCCTGCTATTACTCAGGAAAGAAGCTCTCGCTTAAGCCCTGGCTCACCAAGGTTGAGACTTGGAGTAAGGAACCTCGGAGAAGGAGGTAGATCAGTTCTTGGGAATTGCTGGCTTCTTGTGTGCTGTTGGGGCATCAATAACACCTTTGTTATTTCAGCTACATTGGTTGCTGGTGCATTTCCGGGCCCAGCTTAAAGCTGCAAAGGGATTCGCCTCAAGCCACTTGTTGGCTTGCTTGCCCCTGAACCATCCTGGCTGCATAGGAAGGTCTGCTTTGGAAACCCACAGGTGTGCCCATTCCTGAGGTCAGTCAAGTAGGTGGCCATAAGGGAGAAGGCCTCCTCTGTGGTGGCCCCCTGGTGCCTCTGAAACTCCCTTCCATCACTCCACAGCAGGGTTTCCAGAAGGCCTCCCTACTCCAACTGGTCTTTGAGGCAGGGCTAACCCACACATGAGGCAAGGTGGGGCAGCCAGCTCAGGTGGCAAGGTCCAATGGGGCAGCCAATCCCAATGTCAACAACCCTGGGAGGCTGAGCGGACTGACACAAGATCATACCCAGTGAGCTTCATGGTCAAATGGGGATTGGAAGCCTGGTCTCCAGGGTCCTAGTCCGACACTCTAACCACTATACCACATTGGCTGTCATGGTGGTGACTGTCCTGCTCTGGATCCTTGAAGAGAGGTGCTTTGCCTCCCAGGTGAAGCAGGCCTTGGACTCCAGCTTTGTCTTCTCTTCAAGCAAGCAAGCCTAGCAAGCAAGCAAGCAAGCAAGCAAGCAAACAAACAAACAAACAAACAAACAAACAAACAAGAAGACTCAGGAGGAGTTCTTTGGGACAGAGGACTGCCAATGTAAAAATTCATGCACAGGAGCCTGGGCAGAGGCCCAGCCTGGCAAAGCCCCACTCCCTGGCACTGTCCATGCATGCCACCCCTGGCCCCTGACCCCTCCGCCCAGTGGCAGTGGAAGGGTTAAGCAGCAAAGGGAGAGACGTCCCTGTCCTTGCCGAAGTGACTGGCTGGGATTAAACTGACAGCCCACCTTAGTGATGGTGGAATAATTGGTTGTTCAGCTCCGTCCTTGTCACTGCGCTGACAGTTGTGCAGATGTCCTGCTTGGCTCTCCAAAGGTTACCCTCAGCCAGAGCGGGCGCTCATTAATCATCGTGGTCTGACAGGGCTCCCAGCAGCACCGCCTGCCAGCCTGTCCACCTCAGTCCCTCGCACCCCCATCCCCAGACCAGCAACAGAGGGGGGTGAGAGAGGCAATTGGGGGCCGGGCCAAAGAGCTCCCTGGCCCCAGAGGGCAGCCAGAGAGCATGCAGGGAAACACCTCTGGTGGGGAGGTCCTGCAATGAAATTGTAACACAACTCAAACTGTTGTCACTGATGAAACATTTGTTGTGGAAATGTAGCTTTTGAAAACTGCCTGATCCCCCCCTCCCCAAACAGTAGTGAATGGTTTTAAAATCGCCACACTCCACACAGGCAGGCAGGACACGCATTCCTGAAGTCAGAGTCAGGCTTATCCAGCCCAGTATTATCTATTTCCACCCATCCCAGTCTAGCTGCCCAAGATTCTTCTGCTGGCACTACTGGCTGGGAAATGAGCTTGAGGGTCTTCTGTGCCCAAAGAGGACATGTATTTCTGCCACTGAGCTGCAGCCCCTCTCTCATAACACCAAAAGAACAGCTGCCCTGGCAACGGGAAGCAACCTAGGCCTTGGACAAGCTCAAGAAGCAGAGATCTGGTGATGATGTGGTCGTTCTGCCTGGACACTGAGGTCCAGCTCCGAGGGCCTTCTGGTGGTTCCCTCATTGTGAGAAGCAAAGCTACAGGGAACCAGGCAGAGGGCCTTCTCGGTAGTGGCGCCCGCCCTGTGGAACGCCCTCCCATAAGATGTCAAAGAGATAAACAACTACCTGACATTTAGAAGACATCTGAAGGCAGCTCTGTTCAGGGAAGTTTTTAATGTGTGACATTTTAATGTATTTTTAATCTTTGTTGGAAGCTGCCCAGAGTGGCTGGGGAAACCCAGCCGGATGGGAGGGGTACAAATAATAATAACAACTTCTTCTTCTTCTTCTTCTTCTTCTTCTTCTTCTTCTTCTTCTTCTTCTTCTTCTTCTTCTTCATCTCTGAGGTGTGTGGTCCACATTTTGTGATTTTTGTAGGACTGAGGAGGCCTTGCTGAACAAGAGAGTCGCCCAGCAAGCAGAACACCCAGAGACAAACCATTTTTGTGTTCCTAATAAGAGCCATTCAACAGTGGAACAGACAACCTTGGAAGGTTGTTGACCCTTCTTCACTGGAGGTTTTTAATCAAAGTGTGGATGGCCATCTGTTGGGCTTTAATTAATTAATTTGTATACCACCCTGTGGTGAAATACGATATTGGGGCCCCGCTAATTGATTTATTGGTCCTCAATTAGCTATTTATGGCAGCCCGGTCCGGCGCGCTTCCGCTGCGCCACTCAGCTCCGTCGTCCGGTAGCTCCAGTCACACCTTAGCAGAGATAAACACAGCGGTGATAAACTGACACGTCCTTTTCCTAGCTTCCAGACAAACACACACAGAGTCCAGGTTTGTCCTTTTCAGCTCTTTATTCCGACATTCCCCCAGGGATTTCCTGGGCTCCTCTCCGCCATTACAGGCTACGTCTTTCTCCCTCAACGACCAGAGGGGAACAGACAGAAACTCTTCCCAAACTCCTCCCAGCTTGCTAGGCTGACGTCAGAATGCTGAGGCACCATGGGAACAACTTAACCAGTTAAGTTCCAACTCCCACACCCCCTCTTGCATCACATTCTGACAAGACCCTCTGAGTTCAACACCTTCCCCTTTGCCTTGTGCCCCTTCCCGGCATCTTTCCCAGGCACCTGTTGAACCCCTTCAACACTCCCAGAATCACACTGTGCGACACTTTTCCACGCACCTGTGACCTGATACCCTACTGACCCATTAGGGCCAGCAGTTGTGTCTTCTCCGTCAGACTCTTCCCCCTCTGACTTGACAACCCTTCTGTGAGCTTTCTCCATTACCGGAGATGAAGCCTCACACCTGGACACTCCTTTCACAACCCTTGGAGATGCCCAAACCTGCCCTGACCCCTGACCCTGGACTTGGTCCCCATCACCGGGTTCTGAACCCTGATTCTGGACCTGATCCCCATCACCGGGTTCAGCCACAGCCTGGTTGTTTTCCCAGACTGGCTGCCATGGAAACCCGACTGGTTCCCATGAGAATTCAGCAGTTTGACCTTGGCAACATCCTGTCTTGCCTCTCTGCTCCGGTGGGGGCAATCTCGCCGCAGATGTCCCGGTGCTTTACACACGTAGCAAAGACGAACTCCAGTGGAAAAACACTGCTCCGGGGCTCCTCCCAGCTGGCCTCCTTCTCCTTCTTCCGGAAAAGCACTCCTTGCCAGCTCCGCCCCCTCTGAACCTCCACTTCATTCCAGCACGTACAGTGGAAAACTTTAAACGTGCCTTTGGAAACCTTCCGCCCCCCCGACCTGCTCAGCAGCACTCCTTGTGGCTAAAGCATCAGGGACAGGGGCTCCAGCCATCTTTAGGCTTAGTATTCCTTCTCCAGGGCTCTGGCCTCCTTCTGAAGCTTCACAGCAAATGCAGCACATTTCCAAGTGCCAATAGTCCCTTTGCGCCCCCTCTGGGGCCCACAGCCTTTCCCAGCTGTGCACCGGCTCTCACGTAGGTGATCAGCGCCATCTTGTCTTTCTGTTCTGAAGCAGCCATCTCCCGGCCCTTGCTTTCCGCCTCCAGCCTCACAAACACCCTGGAGCGCTGAACGGCCTCTGGCTTCCTGGCACCCAGAACAGTAGACTTCAGATCAGCAGCCAGGTTGCCCAACTTCTTAAAGTGAGCCTCCCACAGTCCTCCAAGACCTGGCAGCCTGCCATCCTCTTCCGTTCTCCCAAGGGGCCCCAAGCTGTACTCACAAGATCACCAGCTCATCCAGCACCCGTCCGGAGAAACGATTCCCTGCTGTTCTCAGCTCCTTGGCTCCACAGCAGTCAGCAACACAGGCAACTCTCTGCGTTTTTTTAGCCAGCCGCTTTTTTTAGCTCCGCAGCTCTCCTTGCCTCTTAACACCAGGCAAAAAACAACCACCATCTCCTGCCGAACTTCAAACGCATTCCGGCAGCCTCTTGTGACAGTTTTACAAGCGGTGATTTAGGTTACCCATAACCTGTGGTGAAATACGATATTGGGGCCCCGCTAATTGATTTATTGGTCCTCAATTAGCTATTTATGGCAGCCCGGTCCGGCGCGCTTCCGCTGCGCCACTCAGCTCCGTCGTCCGGTAGCTCCAGTCACACCTTAGCAGAGATAAACACAGCGGTGATAAACTGACATGTCCTTTTCCTAGCTTCCAGACAAACACACACAGAGTCCAGGTTTGTCCTTTTCAGCTCTTTATTCCGACATTCCCCCAGGGATTTCCTGGGCTCCTCTCCGCCATTACAGGCTACGTCTTTCTCCCTCAACGACCAGAGGGGAACAGACAGAAACTCTTCCCAAACTCCTCCCAGCTTGCTAGGCTGACGTCAGAATGCTGAGGCACCATGGGAACAACTTAACCAGTTAAGTTCCAACTCCCACACACCCTTCATCCAAAGATCCCAGGATGGTTCACAACAGAAAAATACAAAATGAGAACACAAAATATGTAATTAAACGAAAATAACCAATAACTCCTCTCCCACCAAAACATTTAAAAAGCCATAGAATGTTAATCAGCCAAAGGCCTCATTGAAGAGAAATATTTTCACCTGGCACCTAAAGATAGGTAATGAAGACGCCAGGAGAGCCTCCCTGAAGCTGTGATTCCTGCATTGCAGGGGGGTTGGACTAGATGACCCTTGGGATCCCTTCCAACGCTACAGTTCTATGATTCTAGCAGATGTCAAAAACACAAGCGGAAGTTAATGAAACAGCTCCCTGCACTTGTTGCCTCTTCGGAGCATTCAGAACACAGAGCAGTGTTTACCCACACCACCACCAACTAACTGGCAGCTTGCAAAAAAGAAAGATTAAAAGCCCACAATTTTCCACCATAGCCTGGGCAGGCCTTTATCTCCTTCTCAACTCTTGTCTCAGACTGTCAAGTTGAACTTGTCTTTCCTTCGCTAGAGCCTATTCCACATGTTCTGTGCTGGGGAAATCAGTGTCGGGCCTGATGGGGTTTCATTCCTCTGCATGTGGGGCAGGGTTTAATTGGGGACAAGCACCTTTGCCCAGGCTTTGCCGGAAAGAAGGGCATTGCGTTACCTGTCTTTCAGAGTTTGGAAACAGCAGAGCAAGTGACATGATCAGAAAACGCTCCTTCTAGGAGAAACTGGGACCTTGAAAAAGAAACGTGTAGGGCAAGGAGTAGTCACAACAACCAGGGAAGCTGACTGGCTGGTATCTGTGGGGTGGGTGGTAGTTCTGTCCTCCTGCTGCACAGGTAGGACACTGAGGCCAACAGCATCTATAGGAAGAACTTTCTGACAGTAATAGCCATTCAACAATAGAACAGACAACCTCAGAAGGTGGTGGGCTCTCAATTGCTGAAGGTTTTAAAGCAGAAGTTGGATGGCCACCTGGCCAGGATTCTTTAGCTATGATTCCTGGATTGCAGGGGTTGGACTAGATGGTCCTTTGGGTCTCTGGCAACTCTACAATTACGTGAGTCTATGATTCTAAGATGCAGTTCCGGTCAGGCTGGAGTTGAGCTCTCCCCCAGACAATAGGTTAGAGGTCACACATTCCAGGCCTATACTATCACCACCCTGTCCCCAAAGGAGTGCCAATCTATCTCATGCCTCCATAGCACTCTGATAGCTTGCACCCCTGTGTACAGTGATGTTTGCAGCAGAGAATAAGCCTTTGCTTTCTTCTTTGTGGCAGCCATTCAGGTATCTGATGATGACAAGATGGGTTATCATGTGTACCTCCCAACACCCCATTCCCAGCCTTCTCTTCTCCAGGCTAAACCTGCCCACTTCCCTCAGCCTTTCCTCAGAGGTCCTGCTTTCCACCTCCCTGAGCATCTTGGATGCCTTCCTCTGAAACCCAGTAAGTCCTCCTTCTGGTCCTCACCCCACTGTTGCTTTCTCCAATAGTTTTATCTAGCCAATTCCACATCTTACTTGGTGTTTCTCCAAGCTTACAGAAATCAATTCCAACGAACTTGTTTGACTAGGCTCACCTTTGGCTTTACAGAAGATCGGGACTTACAGAATCGCATGGTCACTTTCCCTCAAATTTCCTGCTATTTCAATTTCATTGACAAACTCTTCTCTTTTGTTTACAATCAAGTCAGGAGTAGTCGATATTGTCAAGAGCCCCCTTCCTCCATCTTCTGAAGGAGGAGAAAGTTATCTGCACGGCATGCCAGAAATTTGTTAGGAGATTTCATGCTTGGTGGAGTTTGCCTCCCAGCAGATAGAAGGATAGCAGAGGGTCCCCATTACTATTAACTCTTGCTTCCCTGGAACATCCATGCTTTGTTCCAGTGAAGCATTCCACCCATGATCTTATCCTTGGCTCAGGAGCCTCAGATCATAGCCTTGCTTTTACATTTCTTTCTGCGTTGCCTGGTTCCTCTCTAGAGAATCCTGCTTGCTTCACTCTCTTGAATTTCTGTGTATTTCTTTTACATATCTCGCTGCTCCCCGCTTCCTTCCTGTGCTATTATTTATTATCATCATTATTTATTCAATTTCTTACTGACCCTTCACCCTAAGGAGCCAGGGCAGGTTGCAGGAATTTAAAAATACAATATTCGAACCAGTCAAAAACAAATTGCATTCAAAAGGAATAGGGTCAGTCCTAAAAATTTATTTCTCAGGTGTTGAAGGCCAGAGTAAGGAAGGTTCATCCTCAGCTGATGACAGAGGCTGGATAAGGAGGGTGCCAGGCACATCTCTATGGGGAGAGAATTCCAAAACTTAGGGCAGGAGCAGACTTGGGCACCCTGAGCTAGCCCAAAAATTGTAGTGCCCCCACAAGGCCTCGTTCAGTGAAAGGCTTGAAGAAAGGAGGCCCGAAGGCTTCA
This sequence comes from Podarcis liolepis, assembly GCF_965112155.1. NCBI lineage: Eukaryota > Metazoa > Chordata > Lepidosauria > Squamata > Lacertidae > Podarcis > Podarcis liolepis. The sequence continues at coordinate 58,054,220 of NC_139561.1, read as the reverse complement.
GCAGGGTCCAAGCCCTTGGATATTCAGCTCTTGTCTTTCTCCTAAAAATATAGTGTGGAGCTCACTAAGTGAGCATTAGAAATTAGGCAGAGAATTGTAGAATTGTGGAGTTGGAAGGGACCAAGAAGGCCATCTAGCCCAACCCCCAGCAATTCTGGAATCACAACTAAAGAATCCCTGATGGGTGGCCACCCAGCCTCTGCCTAAAAACCTCTAATGAAGGGGAGTCCACACAGGGGTGGAGGAAGGGGTGTGTGGTGGGGGCGGGCCACCCCAGGTGTCACCACTGAGGGGGGTGACAAAATGCCAGGCGGCACTCACTGTGGGGCCTGCAGCGTGCCCGAGCCATCCTGGGAGTGACATGGTGGCTTGGACACCCACAGGCTCTGCGCTGCCCCAAACGGTCTGCCCACTGCCTCACCCCCAGCTGTAGGGCGGCTGAGTGGAAGAAGGCAGGAAGACTCCTCAGAGGCCCCACGGAGCCTCCTGCCCCGGCTCGCCCCACAGGTGGCTGGCCCCACCCTCAGGCACAGGGCACACGCCCCGCCCCAGGTGCCCATTCGGCTTGCTCCGCTGCTGAGTCCACCACCTTTCAGAGGAGTACATTCCACTGTCTTACAGAGGAACAGAATCAGATCACAGTGACTTCCTACCCACTAGATCCAGCTCCTCCCTCCTCCTCCCATACAGTAAGTCCCAGTGGGCAAAGTTGGATGAAATCCCCTCCTCCTTCTTTGCCTGACCAGGGTGCGCAACAGCTCAGAATGCTCATCAAGCATCAAATCCTGGATTTCAGAGGCCTTATCATTTATTGACCAGGCGATCAGCAGCATCTCAGCTGCTGCCACCAGAACACCAGGAATATGTGGGAAACCAGGAGGAGGAGGATAATCTCTGCAACCTCCTCCCGTCTCCAGCCCCACACCTCCCCCTGCTGGACAGATGCAGCCTAGAGAGCAGGACCCACCACAGGTTACAGGTTTGGCCTCTCCATCAAACCTGCCTTGCCTCCATCACCAAGAAGACTCACGGCAAACCACAACAAAAACTCAGGAGGGACAACAGGAAACTGAGGCCGAGCGGATGCAGGAATGTCTCTATCCTAGCCCTCCTTTGCAGAAGTAGGCCCCTCTGAGCTTCATGTGCCTTTCAAAGGCTGCAGCCTCAGGCTGCTGCTGTTAAAAGTTTAAATTTGACTGCCACTCTAGAAAGTAGAAAAAGGACCAAGCCAGTGCTCAATATTTTCCTTCACTTTTGCATCTTCCAGGCATTTCCTGTCACATTTTTTGTGTGTGGATGGACAACCAGGCACACAACCTTTTTCTAACCAGCACCCCAAATCCCCCTGTTTTAATGAGGTTTGTGTTTCATCATTGGCAAGGAATGAAACAAGTGAAATGACGACAGGCCACAAGGTGAACTACCTTAATTTATACATAGTTTATTAGGTGAACTTCCTTAGAAGCTAACATCTCCCCCTCGACCACCTCAGCCAAAGGAGCTGCGAATACTCGTGTTGGACTTTGCTTTGTTTTAGTCTGAAATGTCAGCATCGATACCCTCTCCTGGCCATGGAGTAATGCCATTTTTTCCTGCTAATTTTTAAAAATACATTTCCCTTCCCTTCCATCTTCTACCTTTTGCCCTTTGAAGGCAAATAATGCAATCTTTACCTCAAATTAAGCCCTTCGAGCCTTATGGGAATTTCTTCAGAGTAGAATTGTAAAGAATTTCGCTGCATGCCTCTTCCAGAGCCCTGCCTCCCTCTCCACAAGGCAGCAGACATCTCTCCTCCCATTGAAATGGGAACGATGCCTCCACTCAGCGGGGGGGGGGGGGGGGCTTTGGCCCTGTGACTGCCACCCGTCTGTGGCCCTAGATAGATGATCCTTGGGGAATGCAGCTCCCAACAGGACAGCAGTTCCCTCGCGCCTGTCCTAAGGGCTCTGGAAGTCCTCACTGACTAAACATTGTCACTCGAGGGTCACAGAATATGGTCAATGGGAACTAATGCTCTCCAGCAACATGCCTTTGTCTGCTCTGTAAGGTCCTGTCATTTCCCCAGAGTCAACATGGGGGCATTGTTTGAGGCAGAACATTATTCTGATCCCACAAGCCCCAGGGCCAAAGTCCTGGCTCCTCCTGGGACACTGCAGCCCAATGAAATACCTGCCTCCCTCCCTCTTGCTTGAACAGAATCTTGAACATAGGATGCTGTTTTATACTGAATCTGACCACTGGTCCATCTGGCTCAATATTGTCTACACCAACTGGCAGCAACTGTCCTGTGTTTCAGGCCCTACTTGGAGATGCTAGAGGGGATTGAACCTGAGACCTTTTGCAAACCAAGCAGGTGCTCTACCTCTGAGCTATATATTCCCCTAAGTGCCAGGCAAAGAGACCTGCAGAGCCCCTTCCAGCCACCAAACTTGAGGTTCTCCACCCATTAGGCCTGTGGGACAGAGTCACTCTATGAAATTCCTGACTTCTAGAGGAACCTGGGCTGGGATGAGCCTGGTGGCGGGACTCCTCCGACACTCTCTGGGGTTCCTTCCCTCCCTCCCGCCTCCCTCCTGTTCGTGTGAGCAGTTGAATTGGCTGGAGTTGCCGGTAATTGCTGTTGACATCTTTTGGCCCCTTGCCTCACAGCCAGGGACAAGCCTCTCATTCATGAAGAATTGCTGCTCATTAGGCAGGCCCTAGACTACAAACCTGCTTAATTAACTTGTGGAAAGTGGCTTCACTTCGCTGGGAAATTTGCACACAAAGGCCTGGTGTCTGGCCCTCCCCATTGTGTCTCCCTCCAAAACAGTTTCCCAACAAAACAAAGCTGCATCTCCTACCCTCCCTGCCTGCCCCCCAACACACATACGGAGGGAGAGTGCTGAAAGCCAAGGGTGACCCTCATTAAAAGCCCCGCTGGCCGTGGGGATGTTTTCCCAGTGATTCACTCCCCGGCCCTCTCCTCGCTTGCAATCAAGGGGGTGTGAGTGGGGCGGAAATACTCAGCGGAGGCTGGTTGCTGGGGCAGCACAAAAGGAAAGTGCGTAAACAGGTACAGGAGAGAAAAGCCTCTTGGAGCCATTATATAAACATTTCCATCGCTGTTTGCAAAGCTGAGGAGGCTGCCGGTTTTGTCCCATTATGTTCACACAAACTTGGCTGCTTCCCTCTGCCAAGGGATCCTGCGGTGGTGGCTGAACACCAGGACTGACGGCCTGGACTAGGCAGAGAGAAAAGGATTCACTTTGGCAGCTGTGAGCTGCATCCCTGGCTGTGCCAAAGAATCACCGAATTGTAGAGTTGTAAGGGACCCTGAGATTCACCAAGTCCAACAGCCTGCAATGCAGGAATTTCAACACACAGTCCCCCATTCACTCTGAAACCATACTAGACCTTGCTTAGCTTTTCAAATGTGCCAGCGGTTTTCAGACTGCAACACTAGGACTAGCTGGAACGCATGGGCTCTCTTTCTCCCCATCTCTCCTGACTTTCAGCAAGGCATCCTGGCTTCATTTGGAGGTCTAGCAGCCCTTAGAATCATAGAATGATAGAGTTGAGAAGTGAGCAAAGGGTCGTCTAAACCAACCCCCTGCAATGAAGGAATCCCAGCCAAAGAATTCCTGACAGGTGGCCATCCCCTGTTGCTTAAAAAAAAAAACCACGAAGGAGAGCCCACCATTTCCCAAGGGGGTCCATTACACTGTTGAACAGCAATTACTATCAGAAAGTTCTTCCTGATGTTTAACTGGAATCTCCTTTCTTGTAACCTGAAGTGATTGGTTTGGGTCTGCCCCTCCAGAGCAGGAGAAAACAAGTTTGCTCCATCTTCCATTTGACAGCCCTTTAGATATTTGAAGAGTCATACTATTACTTCTCTTTATTGGGACACTATACTTCTGTTGATGCAGCCAGGAATAGCATCAGCTTCTTTTGCTGCTGCATCACGCTATTGACTCATGTGAAGCTTGTGGTCCACCAAGACCCCTTGATTCTTTCACATGTACTACCGGCAATCCATAGTATATTTGTGCAGCTGGTTCTTCCTGCCTAAGTGTAGAACTTTCCATTTGTCCCTATTGAAATTCATTTTGTTGGTCTTGGCCCAGTTCTCCAATCTGTTGAGGTCATATTGGATCCTGATTCTGTCTTCTGTGGCATTAGCTACTCTGCTCAGTTTGATGTCATCTGGTTGACCTTGAGCCAGCCACTGCCTCTCAGCCTAACCTACCTCACAGGGTTGCTGTGAGGAGGAAATGGGGTGCAGAAGAGCCACATAAGCCACCTTGAGCTCCTTGGAGGAAACACAAACACAGGCGAGAGCTGTGAGAAGTCAGATTTCTCAGATGTAAGAGGAGGAAGACTATCTTATGAAGGAAGCAAAACTGGTCACTGTTTTGCCAGAGGAAGATGAAACAGTGATTTTGCAGCACCTCCCAGTGTCCGTGAAGACCACATTGCTGCTCTTCCAACCACTGTCAGTGTGAACCTTGGAGCTTGTGCAGGCAAAATACTTTCAAAGACAGGACACACAAAGCCTCCTGCCTTCTGGTTTGGCACAGTGTAGGCAGGAGCCTGTCTACTCCTGCCACCGGGCCAGCCTGAGACATTTTGGCCCCTGAGGAGAAGCACAAAATGGCAGCTCCCTCACCAGGGCAGAAGGGGGGGGGGAGTGAAGATCCACATGGGAAAGAAGGGGGGGATAAAAGTCTACATCAGAAACAGGGGTGAGAATCAAATCAGTCTTACCTAATGAGTGAAGCTGGAATCAAAGGTTGTCACAGGGGAGAATCATGCCAGGCAGGTGCAGACCCCAGGAGACCCCAGAGGGCTGTCCTGCCATTTCCTGCCTAGGGGTGGAAAGAGACCAGCTGTGCCTCCTATTCACCAAGAGGCTGTGGCAGAGGCGGCATTGTAAAGGTAAAGGACCCCTGGATGGTTAAGTCCAGCCAAAGGCGACTATGGGGTTGTGGTGCTCATCTTGCTTTCAGGCCGAGGGAGCCAGCGTTCATCCACAGACAGCTTTCTGGGTCATGTGGACAGCAGGACTAAACCGCTTCTGGTGCAATGGAACACTGTGACAGAAGCCAGAGTGCATTTACCTTCCTGCCGCAGCAGTACCTATTTTCTACTTGCACTAGCGTGCTTTCGAACTGCTAGGTTGGCAGGAGCTGGGACAGAGCAACGGGAGCTCACCCCATTGCGGGGATTTGAACCACCAACCTTCTGATCGGCAAGCCCAAGAGGCTCAGTGGTTTAGACCACAGGCATTGTGGGAGCTACCAAGGAGGAGGAAGACCCAGCCCTCAAGGAGTGTGCCACAGCTGACACTGCTACCACAACAGTGGCAGCAGGCAATGCATTCCTTGGAGGGCAGAACTGCTGTCCCTATAGAAACTACTACCCAAAGTGGCTGCATCACCTTTCCTCCTGGGTAGGCCAGCCCAGCCCACCACTTGAAATTTGTGGACACCAACCTGCTCCAGGTGTGCATGTCATTGGGTGATGATCACAGGCAGTTCTCAGGTTATGCCTGTAGCATCCCTGACAGGGAAACAGACATTCTCCCTCCCTCCCCCTCTCTCTTAACCCCACCACCCAGGCCCATTAAGCTATTCAGCTTTTTTTAAAAAGGGGACTCTCGTGGGTAACCCTTTAGAGAGAAAACAAAGCATCTCAAGTCAGCATTTCCCCCACCCACCTGCACCAGGGCCTCAGCACTTCAAAAACCTCTTCTTCTTTTTCTTTGAGGAAAACAGGCTCTTGCTGTTGCTTTGTTGCAATGATGCTCGACTACAGCAAGCCTAAGCCACACCCCCTATGACAACTGTACCATAAACACAGGAGTGTTTCAGCAGTAAGGCCAGGATCACCACCACCACCATCATCCTAAGGAGGGACTCAGTCCCATTGCTCTGATAAAGCCTCATCCCACCCCCACTCCTCACTCATTTCATAACTGCTACTCAGGGGACACCTGGATGGCTGGAGATCACCTGGCAGCAGATGCCACATTGGATGGGTTGGAACCCAAAGAGCACTTGGAAACATGGACTAGAGGGCCCTCGTGAGAGATGTGACTAGGGCAGGGCACCTTTCCGGGCAGAGGAGGAAGGCATTCGCCTCAGGAATCTGGCATTTTGTCTTATTGTCATAACTTTGGTCAATTGTGAAGTCCTCCTTCTTCCCATTGAGGCATCTAGTTGGTCCGTGTGAGAATAGGATACTAGACTTGATGGGCTCCCTTTGGCCTCGCCCAGCAGACACTTCTGATGTTCATATGTTTCACAGGGATGCCCGCAGCTAGTCTGGACAAAAAAGGTGAAGGGATGGTGGCAGAGGAAAAAGGTCCTAGAAGGACAACAGGAATGGCCTTTGATGCCATCTTGGCTGTGAGTCCTGGAAGACCTGTTCCCTGCTTTGCAGGCCTTTTCCTACCTGACCTGGGAGGACAGAGCACCAACTGACTCCAGCTACAAAAACTGAGGCTGCTGAACCGATTCTTTGGCTGGGCATTGTTTGAGGAAGAGGGATTGCTGTTGTTGCTGTTAGTTTTTTGTATCTTTATCTTGAATGTTATGATTTATGTGGAAATCATTTGATTTGGTTGTATGTTTTTGAAGTTTTGTTTCTTGTTCATGACTACCTTCGTTATGTTTGTAGGGATGTGATTTTTTTTTAGTATGTTGCAAGCCGCCTTGACTATGGCTTTAACTTTGGATAGGTGACATACAAATAAAATGATGGATTGTTTGAGAAGCTGCCTGCCAACAACCGCCAGGAATCCTACACAGATACAAAAACTGGAAATAAAACTATACGTAGCCACCAAGAAATAAGGCAATGGATAACAAAACAAATGGATCTGATACCTATTCTGAAGCAATTATTACATCAAGACAGGAAGAGACAGCAAAAGAGGAATCTTCTTTCAGCTGGGACTGATGGGCGCTAGCATAGATGTGAGGCTTTCATCAAGAATTAACCTGAGCAGTGAACTGGCAGGTGGATCAATGGGGCCTATCCAGTTAAAGGGACCCTGTTCTCTTGTGGCAAGTGGGCAGGGGGCACTGCACTCCCCTCTAGGCCACCTTGTGAGGGTCACATGCCAGCAGTGCAAGGGGACAGGAGCGGAAATGGGTGGAGCAGCAAATGTGAATTGACTCCACCGAGGTAAGCAAGAAGTACTATCCCAATTAAAAGACATGCTCTAGCCAGGCAAAAGCAGCAAAGGAGGGTGCAGAGCAGGGCCTGTGGGGTGCATGGGTTGGAGATAGGAGGGTAAGACCTGGGAAAGTATTAAGGACCAGAAAGAAATGCCTGGAGGGCCACAATTGCCCCCCCCACCTGATGTTCTCCATTTCTACCCTAGCCTGACAAGCATAAAAAAAAAAGAATATCCGATGTATGTGAAAACACAAACACTTATATATTTTAATTTCCTTATACTGTATACACACACAGCTGCCTTACCTGCTGAGGTCTTTGAGGGCAGTCCTCTCCTGCTTTGTGTCCAGCCACCATCAAAGGCCTAGTTGAGGAGCCTCTTCATGGTTGGTGGCTGGCCTCCTCCAGGAGCTTTCTTGGGCTCCTTCCTACTTGATTTTCTGGCATTTGGCAAAGACCATCTCATCCAGGCATCCCCAAACTTGGCCCTCCAGATGTTTTGGGACTACAATTTCCATCATCCCTGACCACTGGTCCTGTTAGCTAGGGATGATGGGAGTTGTAGTCCCAAAACATCTGGAGGGCCAAGTTTAGGGATGCCTGATCTCGCCTAATGGTCCCCTCCCCCCCCGCCGCCGCCACCACCACCTTGGATGCTCTTTGATGTTGCTTCTGCTCTTAGCTTGGGTTTTCTCATTTATCTTACCATTTTTATTATGTAATTCCCATTTAAATTGTTTCATTATTTTAAATGCATGCATATTTTAACACTGTGTTTCAATTATTTTGTTCTAAGCTGATTTGAGGGCCTTTTTTCTGGAGTGGGAAAAGTTATTTATTCACGTATCCAGTGCTATTTTTCCAGAAAAAGAGGTGCCGGAACTTGCCATAAATGTCCCCCTGATTCTCTTTTAATGGCAATGGCGGCCACCTGAGAGGTGCTGGAACTGAGTTCCAGTGAGTCCCTGCAGGGAAAAAAGCACTGCACGTATCAAGATTCTTGGAGTCATTGACTGCAATAATTCAGGAGGACCAGACAACCTGACCAGAAATGAGCTCCACCTTCAGGAATCCCAACTTGTTACCATATACAATTAAGGCAGAATTTGCAGGTCAGCATCAAAAGCATCCAATTAGTGCCTTAAACTTTCCCCCAGTGCAAATGCGAAGGATTCTTGTCCCTCGCCTTAGAACTGAGCAGTCCAGCACAGAAGCTTTGATGTTGATGTCACCCTTGATGTCTAGGGCTCTCCTGCTTGGAACTGGGGTCTTTCTGGCTTCCCGGTGATTCTTGAGCCTCTCAGGCAGAAGAGCCCTTTGTGGCTTGGATTTTGCAATTTGGTTGTTGCAACCACCAGTCATACCCACTGCTTGGCAGTCATAGGCCTGCTCCAGCCCTTCTCAATGTCGGCCCTGCCTGATTAATAACAGCGGCAGCCATGGCATGCATGAGGTTGCTGTTTGACACATCAATCAGGGTCACTACAATGCAAACAAGCAGTTTGGAACACCTTGCTTATGCTCGTAATTGTCCCAGGGATGTTGCAAAATTGGATTTAGAGTCCCTGCCAGTCTTTCACATGAGGCAAGATCCTCCACAAGATTGCTCTGAGCTTAGCCTCAAGCTGCCTTGGTGGTGACCATAAGCAGCTTGGCTATGAGGAATAAATCGTCTCCTCCCCAGGTACATTGTACAGCAGCAGCTGTCTCCCTAAGGAGAGCTGGGCCTTGTCAGGGTCTGGGTGAGAGGTTCTGCCTGGGAGCCAGGAAGAAGCAAAGGAAGGAAGCGTACATAATAAGGGGAAATAAAAAAAGGAAAACCTCCAAAATCCATTCCATTGACATAAGAACACATAGACATCCAATGAAACTGAAAATTCAAGACAGATAAAAGAACGCCTTGGTATTCAGACGTTTCGGCTCCCAAATGCCGCAAACCTGGAAGTGACTGTTCCAGTTTGCGAACGTTCTTTGGAACCCAAACATCCGACAGGGCTTCCATGGCTTCCGATTGGCTGCAGGAGCTTCCTGCAGCCAATCACAAGCCACGCTTTGGTTTCAGAATGTTTTGGAAGTCAAAGGGACTTCTGGAACGGATTCTGTTCGACTCCCGAGGTACCACTGTACTTCTTAACACAGCACATAGTTAAACTATGGAACTCACTTCCGCAGGAGGAAGTGATGGTCACCAACCTGGATGGCTTTAAAAGAAGATTGGACAAATCCATAGAACAGAATATCAGTGACTACTAGCTGCGATGGGGTCAGAGGCAGCAATGCTTCTGAATACTAGGTGCTGGAAACTGCAGGAGGGGAGAGAGCTTTTGTGTTCGAAACCTGCTTGTGGCTGGGCACTATGAGAAGAGGATGCTGGGCTGTATGGGCCATTGGCCTGGTGCAGCAGGCTCTTCTTAGGTTCTTCAGGGTGACTGAAACCAGTGGGAATTGCATGTAAAAGTGTTTCTTTGGAGTGTTTGGCTTGTGACTCACAGGTCATCCACCAAGCTTCTTCACACAGCACCACGTTGCTTGACTGCAGTTGTATTTGTAGGAAACAGCTTCCAGCAGTATACTCCTGCTGCCACTGGTCTGCCTGGCTGAGTATTGTACACGGACTGGAAGCCCCTCTGGCCAGGAGTCTTTCCAGGAGATGCTGGCAGGGATTGGACCAGGACTTCCATCAGACACAGCTGAACCACTGAACTACAGTGGTTGAGCAGGGGGGTGGGTAGTCCCACAGGGTAGCCTTGCCCAGTGGAGAAAGCTGCTTTCTGGTGTGTGACAGAGGCCTGTGTAGCCCCCATCGCCAGTGCCTTGGAAGATGCCTGATTGCCTCCTCTTCCTCCTCTCTGAGACATCTTCTTGCAGGACCACCCCCTAACCAGGATGTGATGCTCTTCTTCCTTTGCAAAACTCCCAGGAACTGGACCTCAATCCCTCCTCAAAAAGGCATTGACAGGTGATGGTGGTGGAGGAGGACCACTTCCAGCAGATGCTCTTGCCTTCAGAGGACACAACAACACAAAACATCCCTCCTCCCCTTATGACACTACAGGAAGAGATATTGACAAGGGCCCTTAACAATATGGTAATTTATTTTAAACAGATACAGTCCTGAAAGTGACCCACTTAAAAATATTAAAGACACATGGTGTTTGTTTTTTCCTGTCCATAAAGCAGGCACTGGCTTATGAATATGCAAATGGGTTGGGTGCAATTAGCATGATTGGCTCCACTGCAATACCGGCTTATATGTTTAGATGCAGGAACTAATGAGGTCATGTTAATAGGCTTGTGAATGAAGCTTCAGCTGTCAGGACAACTGATGACAATGTCGGCAGTAACCCCCTGTTTATGTAAAAGGGGAGAAAAATGTGCAAATGCCAAAAAAGAGAGAATCTCTTGATTGGGCTGGAAATCAAGATGTGTGAAATCTAGCAGGGAGAAACATGGCCACTCAGGGAATTGGCATTGTGGCATTTAATTATCTGGAAGTTTTCAACAAGTGTTTCCAGACCTCCCTGGAAATGCTTCCCCTCTCTCTGTTATCTCCACTCCTTGTCATAGTTAAGACTGCAAGCTCCTTGCGGCAGGGACCTTTTTTGTCCAGGGACCAGCAGCACCTCTGGAAACTCTGGCCCCCGCTCCAGTCCATGAGGCTATGGCCAGCTCTGCTTGTGCAATTGAGCCCAGTTTGCAGTGACAAAACTCCATAAGCCCTTGATTTTTTTCACAGAAATGCACACCGGGACTTTCTGACTGCAAAGGTGAGCCTGGAGATAGCAGTGCAATTTGGGAATGCACCTTCTCTTGTCCTCCTCCTTTTTTATTAATTATTTTTATACTTTTTAGAATTGTAGAGTTGGAAGGGACTCTGAGGGTCATCTAGTCTAACCCTTGCAGTGCAGGAATCACAGCTAAAGAATCCTTGACAGATGACCATCCAACCTCTGTTTAAAAACCTCCAAGGAAGGAGGGAGCCTCTTCTCCTGTCAAATAGCTCTTACCATCAGAAAATCCTTCTTAGGTTTAGTCAGAATCTCCTTTCTTGTCATTTGAATCCATTCAATCAGAATAGAAAAGTGGAAGTTAACAAAACCCAACACAAATAAAATACATAGGAGAAATAATAAAAGAGATGTGAAAAGGAAGGGAGAAGAATTTACATGACGGTATTTTAGAGGATAAAGAAGTATAGGAAGGGGAAAAGCAGTATATGGAGAGATGTTATCTGTGACTTTTTTTGTTCCAAAATTGAATAAACAAGGCCTAACTTTCAATAAATTATCTTGCTGCATCATTCTTGATGTTTCCCTCTGGCTGGTTAGCTTTGTCACTGAGGCTGCTTCCCAGATTTTTCTCAACCAGTCTGTTGAAATGGGTGGGAGAGATTTTATTTTTCCCATTGTTGGGCACTGCACTGTTTTGCCACTAATTTAATAGACTTGTTGCCAACTGATGAGTCTCCTTCATTGGACATTATTAAACAGAATTTGGATAACTACCTGCCACAGACACTTTAGCTATAGTTTCTGCATTGTAGGGGGTTGGACTAGATGGCCCTTGGAGCCCCTTCCAATTCTACAATTCTAGGGTTGTTACTTCTGATTGTAAATATGAAGGAGCCATTGCCCTCCTCTTGAATTTGACTCCCTATTGGGCGGCTATTGGACGTGTCATAGGTAGCTGTGGCAAGGGTTGGTGTTGATTGGCTCTTGCTGCATCAAATGGGCGGGCAATTTGCAGCTCCTGCTGTTGACGCAATCCCCCCTAAAAAAACAACTCAACAACTCTGGGCAATCCTCCCCCCCCCCCCAAAAAAGCTACACAACTCTGAGCAATTTTCCCCCTATTTTCTTAATTTGGAGTCCCTAAAAATAGGGGGCATCTTACACCTGGGGGCATGTTATACATGGAAAAAATATGGTAATTATAGTATTTATGATCTTCACAAGATTTTACCCAGAGTAGGGTGACCACAACATAACTGAAGGAGTCACTGTGTGGTGACCTCTGAGCCCCAAAGCCACCTGTCCACCCTAGCATACAATTCTGCAGCTTTCCTGGGCAATAAAAGGGAATCTCGCTTCTCTCCTGACTAACACAAGAAAAGCCCTTCCCCTCCCCTCCCCTCAGGCCTTCCACTTTTGTGGTGGGAGAAGAGTGACACCCAGTGACGGCATGACATGAAGAGAGCCGATAGAGAAGTTTTCCTCCTTCTCTTGGAACACTAGAACCCGTGGACAAACAGCAAAGCTGAACGTTGGCAACTGATTCAGGATAGATAAGAGGCTTTCTCCATTCAGCACATAGTTAGCCTTTGGAACTCACTCCCACAGGAGGCAGTGATTGCCACCATCTTGGGGGGATTAAAGGAGGATTGCAGAAATTCATGGAGGAGGAGAGGGCTATTGATGGCTGCTATGGACGCGGGTGGTCCTGTGGGTTAAACCACAGAGCCTAGGACTTGCCGATCAGAAGGTCGGCGGTTTGAATCCCCTCGATGGGGTGAGCTCCCGTTGCTCGGTCCCAGCTCCTGCCAACCTAGCAGTTTGAAAGCGCGTCAAAGTGCAAGTAGATAAATAGGCACCACTCTGGTGGGAAGGTAAACGGCGTTTCCGTGCGCTGCTCTGGTTCTCCAGAAGCGGCTTAGTCATGCTGGCCAAATGTACGCCGGCTCCCTCGGCCAATAAAGCGAGATGAGCGCCGCAACCCCAGAGTCGGTCACGACTGGACCTAATGGTCAGGGGTCCCTTTACCTTTTTAGCCACGACGACTGTGCTCTGCCTCCACAATTGAAGGAAGCAGTGCTTCTGAATTGCTGGAATCCACAAGAGAAGAGAGGGCTGCTCTTGTGCTCAGATCCTGCTCACTGGTCTCACACAGGTATCTGCTCTGGAACTGCGAGAACAGGATGCTGAGATGCTGAGAGAACAGGATGCTGCGAGAGCCAGTGTGGTGTAGTGGTTAAGAGCGGTAGTCACGTAATCTGGGAAACCGGGTTTGCGTCTCCGCTCCTCCACATGCAGCTGCTGGGTGACCTTGGGCCAGTCACACTTCTTTGAAGTCTCTCAGCCTCACTCACCTCACAGAGTGTTTGTTGTGGGGGAGGAAGGGAAAGGAGAATGTTAGCCGCTTTGAGACTCCTGAAGGGGAGTGAAAGGCGGGATATCAAATCCAAACTCTTCTTCTTCTTCTTCTGGACTGGACAGGCCATTGGCCTGATCTAGCAGGCTCTTCTTACTCTCTCATGCTACATTAAGGTTACCAGATTTTTTTTTCAATGAATCCGGGGACACTTTTCAACTTCAATGGATTTTGTATGGGGACTGATTTGTATATCTAGGGACTGTCCCTGGGAAATGGGGACGTCTGCTAACCTTATGCTACATGCCTGTGCAATAGGGAAGCCAGAATTCCTGTCCATCCCCTCCCACCTCCCTGAACAAGCCCAAATCCTTTGGGTTTGCTTTTCGCCAGCAAAACCTGCGCTATTCTTGTGCTGCAGCCAGACCAGTGGGGCAGCAAAGCCCCCAGATCTTTGCTTCCCTTCCAGGAGTGCCAAATCCCTGACCTCGGGCTGCCTGCCTCTCCTTCAGTCCCTCCCAGCCTTGTGCTGACTGGGCTGTCACAGCCCAAGCAGTAAATAATCCGCCCACCCAGCACATTGATTAAACATCCTAGGAACACTTAATACACTTTGCATAAATCATGCAAATGAGGTGAGATAAACTAAAGATTCTCTCCATGCAGCCAAGACAAATGGAGACAGTTTGTAGCCAGAGAAGGGGATGCCAAGCAGTTCCGCCATGAGCTCTGGGGTGGTGGCATGGGGGCAACAGCTCCCTCTGCTGGTAGCCCACCCTGGGGGCTTTGCAAGAGAGCCCTCACCACAGCCTGGGGCTGCCTGGGGCAATGACTACTGCCAAGACTGTAGAGCAATGGTTCTCATCGTTTTTTTGGCGGCCTTCCCCCTTGTTTCCATAAATTCATCCCCAGTGCCCTCCCTATTAAAAGCATTATTCAGAATAGCGGTTTGCAAGAGCCACTAAGGAAGAGAATAATACAATGCAGAGCAGTGACATTTAATTGCACATTTATTCAAAACCCAATTAATACTATTTGGTTTAATACATTTCACAACCCTGATTAACATGATCCAGAGATACCAGCTTTTCAAATTCTGATAGTCATTTATCCCTCTAGCAATCTGCCCCCCCCAGGTAATCCTGTCGCAGCCCAGGGGGTGCTACTGCCCATTTTGGAGGGCACTGCTGCAGAGGCTTGGCAGTGCCACTGCCTCCTCCCTCCACCCCACACACTCTGGTGCCATTGGAAATATGCCCAGTGCACTGAAAAACATTTCTGAGCAGCCAATGGATTAGGCTGGAAATGCACCAGAGAGGGAACCCCTGTCTTTTTGTTCCAAATTATTAAGGGTCAGCATTCAAACCAGTAGTTAAATGGGGGGGGGGTATTAAATCCACATACCGACTTGAATCTTGCAATCATCATCTTGCAAAAGGTCTGGAGGGTGGCAACAGGCCTTTTTTGTGGTGGCTCCTCCGTTTGTGGAATGTTCTCCCCAGAGCAGCTCACCTGGTGCCTTCCTTACATATCTTTAAGTGCCAAGCAGATATTTCTCTTCAACCAGGCCTTTGGCATATTAAACAACATGTGACCTTTTAAATATGTTGGGGTTTTGGTTTTTTGGGGGGTTGTTTTGTTATTATGAATTCTGTCTTTTCATTTCGTATTTTATGTTGCAACCCACCCTGTGATATTCAGATGAAGGGTGGTACAGAAATCTAATTAATAAAAATAAGCCCCACCTCCCAAACCCCATCATAAAATACTAGCTAGGTGGGTTGTGACAAAAGTTAAGGCACTGGTGCCCCTCCTGCACCCATCCTGAAATTCAGGCGTGACTGAAATGGGCAATGCAGTGATTTGGCCAAGAGAGAGCTCTTGTGGCTTATTTTTTTGCAGTAGGGGCACTGGGGGGAGCCATCTCTGCCCAGCCAGAGGACAGCTGACAGATAGGGCTCCAGTGGCCCCAGGCTAAGGGCTGGCAGAGATCATTGTTGTCATTGTCGTTGTTGTCATCATCATCATCATTTTTTATTTGTATGCCGCCTTTCCACAGTTAAAAAAACAATGCTCAAGGTGGCTTACAGCATAACAAGATTTAAATAATTACAAAAGGTCATAAACAATAAATAGGTAAAGGTAAAGGTACCCCTGCCCATACGGGCCAGTCGTGACCGACTCTAGGGTTGCGCGCTCATCTCGCTCAAGAGGCCGGGAGCCGGCGCCATCCGAAGACACTTCCGGGTCACGTGGCCAGCGTGACAAAGCTGCAGCTGGCGAGCCAGCACCAGCGCCGCACACAGAAACGCTGTTTACCTTACCGCTATAAAGCAGTACCTATTTATCTACTTGCACTTAGGGGTGCTTTCGAACTGCTAGGTGGGCAGGAGCTGGGACCGAAAGACAGGAGCTCACCCCGCCGTGGGGATTTGAACCGCCGACCTTACGATCAGCAAGTCCTAGGCACTGAGGTTTTACCCACAGCGCCACCCGCGTCCCGTAAACAATAAATAAACCACATCAAAAAAATATACAACCAAATGGGAAACAATTTCCACATAAATCAAAATCTAAAACTAAGAATACAGCATTAACATCACAGTTTAAAATGACATAGGTAAAAAATAATAGCAATTTAAACAAAAAGAAAATCAAAAACGGAGCCCTCTCTGACCAGAAGCAGCAGTGGCAGCAGTCTTTTATAGAGCCCATCAGGCCCCGCCCTAGGCCAGGTGGTGAGTGGCAGGACTGGGGCCCTCAGGCGCTGAGCAGGGGAGTCCTCCTAGGTGGTAGCCCAGGACTGAGCCTGGCCAGCTTCTGCTGCTGCTTAAGGGGTGGGGGTATCTTTGCACAATGTGCCCCCCTCAAACTTCTCCCTTTGCCCACATTATCTGCTGCCAATGGTTCCTCCTGCATGGATGACTCAAGTGCCTTTGACTATGCAGAGGGCTGTGGAATAAACACCTCATTCGTCCTGGCTCGCTTATAGATGTGTCTATTCAGAAGTAAGTCCCATTGAGCTCAACCAGGCTGACTCTCAAGAAGATATGTACAGCAGGGATGGAGAACCGAACACCTAGGAGAACGATGTGGCCCTCCAAGCCCCTCTTACCAGGCCCTTAGGATTTTTCCCCAGGCCACACACCCACCCCCCACTGGTCCTGCTTCACATTCTCCTTCAGGACTTTCACCCGGCTGGAACACCTCCTTCCACTCAGCTGGATTTGAAATGGTTGTGCGTGTGTGAAATAGCTTTGTTTTTATATATTACGTCATTTTAATCGAGTCTCTTGGTAACGTTTTATTGTTCAATTGCTTCAAAATATATTTTTTTAAGCAATTCATAAAGGGAGTAAAACAAATAAACAAATATGTTTATTTTGGCTTGCCTGGATGGAGGAAAAAGAGGAGTGTGGGGGTGTATGTGCAACAGCCACACTGCTTTTATAGAGGCGCAATTTACATGGGCTGCCCTGCCCACTTCTTCCTCTGTCCCTGCCCACCAATGGCAATGTAGTGCTTGGAAAGTTGCCGAGGAGGAAATGTGGCCCTCAGGCTGAAAAACAATTGCCACATAAAATGGGAAATTTCAGGACAGGTGCATGTTTGTCAAAGGTGTTAGCTCAAGGGGAGAGGAGGAGGAGGAGGAGGAGGAAGATGCTGGCCAACTGGGAGCCATTTTACTCCATTTCCTGTTGTGTTCCAAGCACTGGGTGGTGGATCCCCAGGCCGGCTTGGCCTGCTCTTTGCTTCATCTTGAGACGTTTCTGTCATTCTCTGGAAGTCAAAGACTGATCATCACACAGGCCTGCCTGACTCTTAAAAACAGGAAAATGACAGGGACCAGGACTGGTGCCCATTGCAAGAACCATCAAAGCAAACCAGGATAAAGCCCAAATGCAGCTTCACCATTTCCCAGCCACATATTCTAACATGGGAGTAGCATATTTTCAGGGATGTACCGTATTTTTCCGTCTATAAGACGCCCCCATGTATTGTAGGAAACTGGCCCCCTCGGGAAAGGCTGGCTCCTCTTCCCAGGCACTTTGGGCCTGTTGCCGGTGACCTACCCTGGCTGGCATCCGGACAGACCAGGGAGGTCTTGGATAAGCGACACCTCCCTCCTGAAAGGTGCACACTCCCTTCTCCCTTGCATAGCAGCAGGAGAAAGAAAACAGTCTGGAAAAGTAGTCTATTTCATCCTACTTTTATTTCTGAACTATACACTGTACAAAAGCATAACTCATATCATAACATGTATAAGATGCCCCCCTATTTTTGAGGACTCAGATTTAAGAAAATGGGGGGAAATATCTGCACGGGAAATATCCGTGTATAAGATGCCCCCTACTTTTTGACATTATTTTTTAAGGAAAAAAACCTCATCTTATACATGGAAAAATACGGTAATTTGTTTCAAAACAGATATTGCAAATGTAGAGCTTCCTATGAATAGGTTTATAAAGACTGGGACCAGCTGCTACTACAGTGGTTAAGTGTCACCTCCTCATTCAGATCTTAAAGGCAGAGAACGCTAGAAAAGTAGGGTGGGAAGGGGGGAGACACTGCTTGGGAAAGCCTCAGTTGGCTGGAAGAGTCTGCAGCCCCCTCTGCAAAGAACTTTGGGGTCTGTGGCACTTGGACCTTGCAACAGTCATAGGCGCCGACTCCATGGGGCTTGAGGGGGCCCGAGCCCCCTCAAAAATTCGTTTGGGGGGGCTCAGCCCCCCCAATAATCTCGGGCGGCGGTGGGCGCGTCCGCGGCTTTTATAGGGCGCCCGATGCGCACCAGCTCGATAACGGGCACCGGCGCGGCGGGGGGCGCCGGGCCGGGGGAGGGGGGCGGCCGGCCTGTCTCCTTGGCAACCCCATTGAGCAGCGCCGGCTCCCCCGGGAGGGCCATCCCCCCGCGCCGCCGATCGCCAACACCGCCGACGCTGTGGCTGCCCGAGCCCGAGCCTGAGCCTGAGCCCGAGCCAAGGCCCGAGCCCGAGCCCGAGCCCGAGCCCAAGCCCGTCAGTCAGTCAGTCAGTCAGTCACTCAGGAAGGAAGGAAGGAAGGAAGGAGAAATGGGGAGGGAGACGAGGGAGGAAAATTGCGTGCAGGGTGAAGAAAGGAGAAGGGCGAACAAGACGAACTTCCAACCCAAAAAAGGGCTGGAAGACTGGGAGGATGCAGGATCGGGAAAGAAAGCGACGCCTTCCCCGCCCGCGACGTCGCCCGCTTGTCATTGGCAGCGCAGCGGGCGCCCAGAGGGGCTGGGCCGCTCCGCAGCCGCGGAGGACAGCTGCGCGGCTAGCAAGGTGCGCCGCGTAGAGCGCGGCCCTTGTGTGGCCCGGTGGCCAGGCAAGCTCGGGCGGGGACCCCCATGCAAATCTAAGACGGGAGAAGAGGGCAGAGCAAAGGGGGTCCCTTCCCCAACCTCCGGCTCTGAGACTTCCCTGCGCCCCAGAAAAGCGAAAGGATTTTCTCTTTTTTTTAATAGATATTTTATTAAAAATACAAAGTTAGAAACATACACTGAAGAAAAAAGTAAAAGAACAAGAAAAAGAAAAAAAGAAAAAGAAGAAAAGAAAACCAACCATTCAACACATTTTTTATATAACTAACTGGACTTCCTCGCATCTCCCTTACCCTGCATTCTTTATAATAAAGATATCAGCAAATTATTACCTTGTTTCGTACCTTATTTTGTACTTTTCAAATACTATACCTCTAAATTTAACATACTTTTCATCAGTTACTTATATCTTAAATTAAACATAGTATTACCTTAGATTTTGACCTTTTCTTACTTAAAATATAATTTCCTGTTTCCCAAATCTAATTGCTGAAGCTATAGTTTCCGAATCGTGTAAATTTTTAACATTCATACAACTTATATTGTTTTTGTAAATAGTCCTTAAATTTTTTCCAGTCCTCTTCCGTTGTTTCTTCTCCCAAATCTCGGATTCTGCCAGTCATTTCAGCCAGTTCCATGTAGTCCATCAATTGCGTCTGCCACTCTTCCAGTGTGGGCAAATCTTGTGTCTTCCAATATTTTGCGATAAGTATTCTTGCTGCTGTAGTTGCATACATAAAGAAAGTTCTATCCTTCTTTAACACTTTCTGGCCAACAATGCCGAAGAGGAAGGCCTCTGGTTTCTTGGGAAAGGTATACTTAAATACCTTTTTTAACTCATTATAGATCATTTCCCAGAAGGCCTTCACTTTTGGACAAGTCCACCAGAGGTGAAAGAATGTCCCTTCAGCCTCCTTACATTTCCAACATTTATTATCAGACAGGTGATATATTTTTGCAAGCTTGACTGGGGTCATGTACCACCTATAAATCATTTTCATAATATTTTCCTTCAAGGCATTACATGCCGTGAATTTCATTCCGGTGGTCCATAACCTTTCCCAGTCCTCAAACATGATGTTATACCCAATATCCTGAGCCCATTTTATCATGGCTGATTTGACTGTCTCATCCTGAGTGATTTTCTCTTCAACCTGCCCTCCATCCTCTTGCGGAAAACTCTTTGCCTGCCTTGCCTGTATCTCGTTTTTGCTTTTTAATTCCACACACGCACCCTTCGGACTTCATGGCAATCGGGCGTGCGGGTGCGTTTCCTAAGAGAGTGAGGACCCCCGCCTCCTCCCCACCTGCTCCCTCGCCAGCCAGCCAGCCGTGCGCCCTAGCCAGAGACCCCCGGCCGTCCCCGTCGCGCAATCGGCTGGATCTCCCTTCAGCAGGCCGTGCTCACAACTCGGCCCAGGGACCCCCAGCAGCGGATCTCCGGCTCAGCTGAAGAATCCGGCAACAAGCCCCCTCCTCCCCAATCGCTCCGCCGAAATACGCTCCAAACCCCCCCAGATAGGCCGCCGGCCGCCAAGTCTCGTGGCGCCCTGAGCGAGGGTCTCTCCCCAACACCGCCACCTCGAGCGAACCAGCGGCAGGACCCCGGTATGGGCCCCCCCAATATTTTTTATAAGTCGGCGCCCCTGGCAACAGTTCTTCAAATTCAGCTGTTAGTTAACTGCTAAGGGCGAAAACTCCTTTTCTCTCTTGACTCCAGTGGCTCTGCCTGCCCAGAAGTTGAACCTCATCCTTTTCTTTTTTCCAAAACAATTTTTATTAAAGATTTTCTTGGGTTATGAAAGTATGTGCACTGTCTCTGTTTTCAGGTCATGGAGTCTTTTCTACTGATCAGTTACATGAAATGTGAAACATTACTGAACCTTGTTCTTTCAAGTCAGCCCTGCCCCCTCTACCTCTTCAAGTGCCTCATTCAAGTGCTGAATGAGGCAAGTCTGCCTGATGCCTCAGTGATGCTGAGATTCTCGCTGGCCTCTCGCCATCACTGTTCAGCTACCCTCCTTATCCTGAGAGGGAGGGAAGGAGGGAATAAGAAAGGAAGGCCCCCAATATGTTTAGTTATTTGTTTTAAGCATTAGCCATGTACAACAGGGATACAGGAGCGATACAGCATGAAATCAGTTAAAATTTACCATAAAATTAGAAAATGCTATACTTAAAATGCCTGCTGAAATAATACGAATATGAATAATCCCTCTTCGCCAAGCATTGGAAGTGCAACAGTTGAGGGACCTGACAGTGCCACAGAATTGGACTCACAACAACACAAGCTTCCTGGGGCCACAAGCTGTGTGCCAAATTATGGTGGACCACTAACCATTTTTTTCAAATGTATTAATAAGTCAACCAGATACGGGTTGTCGTCAAACAGAAACCTGTGAGCATCAGTTACATTGTAAGAACTATACAGTGGTACCTTGGTAGTCGAACAGCTTGGCTCCCAAACAAATCGGCTCCAGAATGCCACAAACTTGGAAGTGAGTGTTCCAGTTTGCAAATGTTTTTCGGTGACTTCTGCAGCTTCCGATTGAGTGCAGGAAGCTCCTGCAGCCAATCAGAAGCCGCACCTTGGTTTTTGAACTGTTTCAGGAGTCAAACGGACTCCCAGAACAGATTAAATGTGAGAACCAAGGTACCGCAGTACACAAAAATAAACACTTGACCTATACGATAAATAAAACATCTGAGATCTTGAGGGAGGCTGTATCTAAGCTGTGTGGCCTTCGCTCCAAATTTAGCTTTTTGAAACATTACAGACCTGCCCACACTGGACCACAGATATTTAAGAAGAGCTCTGTAGCTGGATCAGGCCAAAGGGGCCCATTGATTCCAGAAATCTGTTCTCACGGTGGCCAACCTGATGCCTGTGGGAAACCCACAAGCAAGACCTGGGCCCATGAGCAGCACCCTCCCCACTTGTGATTCTAAGCAACTGGCACTCAAGAGGAACACTGCAATGAGGACCCGCACATGGCTTCTGTCCTGCAAGTGGAGAATCACCGTACATGTTCCCTACAGACCCTGGAAAGCCCCACCCCTGCTGGCTTCCTCACTGTGTAACTGCATGAGGACAACCTCTTCTCTGCTCCTGCCACTCGTGCGTCGCAGGGGGCTGAGAATGATCCTTGCAGGAAATTATTATGTGGGCCAATTCTCTCCAAATGCAACCTGCAAAAGGAAACACCCTGTCCTGCGTTGTGACCGGTTCCTTTGCTCTTGCTCCCCGTCCCCCTGCACCCAGAGTCCTCAGATCCTCCTCCTCCTTCTTCCAGGGAGCTGCGCCTGCTACTCATTCCTCTCTGACAGGGGTTTTTCTCCCAATATGTGACTGTGGCCGTCTCCTCTTCCTCCCCTTCTCCCCGCGTCTTGCATTGGCTCCCTGCGTTGGCTTTGTTTTCTCTGCCTGCTCTGGAGCTGAGGGGCCTCCAGGCACAACTGAAGAATAAATAACTCGACGTTGCATTATTCATTAGCCAGGCAGGCTCATCCAGGGCCCACAAGGCAGCCGAGCCTCTCCCTGGCAGCAGCGCAAGGCACGCGGGGGGGGGGGCGCTAATGCAACCTGGCAACAGAGTTCACACAACTACCAAGGGGAGCCTTTCTCTCTCTCTCTCTCCAAGTGCATTTACATTTTCGAACATAACCGTGGGCTCAGCCACAGCCGTGCCCCCCACCCGACAAAGAGTCGGAGATTATCCTCCACACCGCAACAGCCCTTCTTCTTACGCATAAGCGCGTTTGCACACTCGCCTCCCGGCCACATTCATCCGAAGGATCATCCGCACTGACTGGCAGCAGATTCTCTCTGGGGTTTCAGCCTTTCCCTGCCTGGAGACGTTGCCAGGGATATCGCACCTCGGAGGGGCCTTCTGCACTCAAAGCAGATGTCCCACCACAGAGCTACCAGTGCCGAATTACCAGATAAGCAGAGTAGGCACTGGCCTATGGGCCCCACGCCTTTTTGGGGCCCCACAGCAAGAGATCAAAATTGGTTTATTGAAATTGTTGGCTGGTAAAATAAAAAAGGATTAAGAGATAATTTGAGAGGGGGGCCTCCGAGATTTTGACTGCCACGAGGCCTCCACAGGATTTAATCCGGCACCAATTAGTCTTTTCCCACGTGCATGAGTGGGGTTTTATTCCTGTCATGTTTATCCCCTGTAAGGATATAAAGTATCTTTGGAGACTGTGTAAATGTGGCAGAATTATTGCCACCTCCCATGGCCTGATGGCTCAACGAGGCTGTGAGTGGGAGCTTATTTTTAACCTCCCCCCCCCCCTGCAACTCCAATGGAAAGGAATTTATTGGGTCAGCGCTGAGGCTGGTTTAACTCTGGGCCCATGGGAAATATGGCCATCCCAACATCCCCATTCCTGGAGGGTGGCAATCTATGGAACCCTATGACCCCTTAGCCACCCCCTCCTGGGATTCATCTCTAATTTAAATTGATGCAAATTTATGTGTCAAGCCTAACAAGGGCTCCGCCCCTCACCCGCCTCCCTCAAGATTCAGCCGCTGCCCCCAAGAGCGAGGAAGGTGGGGCGGGGACCGAGAGGGGCCATTTCTCGCCACCTTATGGAAAATTTACCACGCAGTGATAGGAATTCGAAGCTCATTGGCCTTGCAAATCTTGGATCAGTCTAGCTTCAGCTATTGTCCTGAGCATTAAACGCAGGAGAGAAGGAAACTGAATGAGATGCACATTTTCATCAATAAAATAACGAGCAGCCACGAGTTGAGGACCACCCTGTTTTGTTTTTATCCATCGTGGCGCTGCATTTATAGAATCACACTGAGTTGCAGGTGACCCCTCTAGGGTCATCTAGACCAACCCCGAGCAATGCAGGAATCTCCGCGCGCGAGCAGCTCAGGGTCTCACGGGCTAGATGGAACTCATCCATCACAAGCACGGCCGAAGCCACACACTCACACCTCTCGGAAGGGGATGCTGCTGGGAGAGCTTCGCATCGCCGCGCCTCGACGTGCAAGAACCGGCACTCAGAAGACCCCTCGCAAGCAAAGGGGCACGGAAACGGGGAGAGGCCAGGATGGGGGTGGGCACCCGAGGCCCCCTCCAGGGACAAGTCCTTGCCTTCCCGCAACCCCCGGCCATATCTTTATGCAGTCCGGGAGTGCCCACGCCCCCTTGAGCGTGGGGGGGGCAGCCTTTCAAGCCCCCCCGCCGCCGCCCGCATCAAGGCAGACTCCCTTTCCAGCCACAATCTGACTTTATGCATTTAAGATACATCGCCGCCAAGAGTCCTGGGAACTGTAGTTTGTTAAGGGCTCTGTTTGTTCCGAAACTGCGGTTCCCAGGATTTATTGGGAGAAAGAAGGTACTATAAATGGGAGACGGGGCGGGAGCAGCGGCAGCGAGGGGCCGTCGGGGGTCCTTCGGCCGGCGAGCCGAGCGAGCGAGCAGGCGTGGGCTGCTGCGGCTCCACCTCCTCCGCCTCTTGCAGCAGCAGCAGCGGCGGCGGCAGGGGATTCGGCAGCCGTGCCGCCTCGAGGCTTGCAGAGGCGGCGGCGGCAGGCCGTGAACTCAACTCAGCAGTCTGCTCGGGGCCTGGGAAAGGGTGCGCGGAGCTGAGCCGAGCGGGGGCGGAGGGCCGGCGGGCTGCGCCAGGCCGCCTTTCCCGCGCAGGCAGCACAATCCGCGGGCGCCGCTGACGGCGGGCCCGAAACTGCTGTGTCTGCGCGAGGAAAAGGGAGGGAGGCTGGGCCAGGAGGCAGCGGAGGGACTGTCGCTGTCCCCGGGCCAGGCTTGGAGGCAGGACACCGTTATCGCGGCTACCGATAGCTCTTTCCTCCATCAATTTGTCAATTCTCCTCTAAAGCCATCCCAGTTGGGGTCCTGCGGGAGTGAGTTCCATAGGTTAACTACGTGCTATGTGGGAAAAAAGACTTTCTTTTATCTGCCCTGAATCTTCCAACATTCAGCTTCAGTGGATGTTCATGAGTTCTAGTGTTAGGAGTGGGAGGGAAAAACATCTCTGTATACACTTTCTTCTTGCCATGCGCCATTTTCTACACTTCTATAATGTCACCTCTTACCAGTGGCGTAGCGTGGGGGGTGCAGGGGGGGCCGGCCGCACCGGGCACAACATCTGGGGGTTAGGGTTAGGGGGCGCAAATCCACGGGTTAGGGGGCGCAAATCCACGGGTTAGGGGGAGCAAATCCACGGGTTAGGGGGCGCAAATTACTTGCCTTGTCCCGGGTGCTGACAACCCACGCTACGCCACTGCCTCTTACTCACCTTTTGTCAAAAGTAAAAAGTCCCAAATGCTGCAATTTATTTATTTTTTTGTAGGGACATTATTTCATCCCCTTGATCATTTGGGTTGCCTTTTTCAGAACCTTTGACAATACTGTATCCTTTTTGATATGAGGCGACCAGAACAGTATTCCAAATGTGTTCGCACCATAGGTTTGTAGAATGGCATTATGATATTGGCACTATTCCATTCCTAATGGTCTCTAGCGCAGAATGTGACTTTTTCACGACTGCCACACACTGGGTTAACAGCTTTATTGAGCAGTCTGCTGTGACCCCGAGGTCTCACTCCTGGTCAATCACTGCCCATTCAGACCCTATGAGCATATATGTGAAATTTAGATTCTTTCACCCCAACATGCATCACTTCAATTTGTCGTTTACAGCCCATGCACTCAGTTCAGAGGAGACATTTTCAAACACTCTGCAATTTCTTTGTTTTAACAACCCTGAACAACTTAGTATCATCAGCAAGCCTGGCCACCTCACTGCTCACTCCTAACTCTAGATGAACAAGTTAAAAAGCACACATAGGCGCCGACTCCATGGGGCCTGAGGGGGCCCGAGCCCCCTCAAAAATTCGTTTGGGGGGGCTCCGCCCCCCCCAATAATCTCGGGCGCCCCTCCAGCAGAGCGCCACCTCCCCCAGCCCAAAATGCACAGGGGCGGGCTGCATGCCTCCTGCCCTCCCTCCCGAGCAAAAGCTCCACCCAATTTCCTTCGGAGCTGATTAATAGGCGCAGCACGCTCTCCCCTATTCGCTCACGAGGAGGCGGTGCCACTTTATCTGCATATTCATGAGCTTATTTATTATTCATGAGCTTTCGCGGGCTCCCCCAATATTTTTTATAAGTCGGCGCCCCTGAAAGCACAGATCCCAATCCATGGGGGACTCCACTTTCTACTTCACTTGAAGAACTGTTTATTCCTACTCTTTGCTTTCTGCAACTAAACCAATTCCTGATCCACAACAGCCCGTTTCCTTTTATTCTTTGACTGCTAAACTTACTCAGGAGCCTTTGGTGAGGTTATTTGTCAAAAGCTTTTTGAAAGTCCAAGTACACGATGTCGATCAGATCACCTCGGTCTATATGCTTGTTGACACTCTCAAAGAATTCTAAAAGGTTTGTGAGTCAGAACTTTCCCTTACAGTAGCCATGCTGGCTCTGCTTCATTATAATCTACTATTATAAAACACACAAAACCACCCCAAATGGAACTCCACAGTATAAATTAGGCGAAAGAGCTGGACCCTCCCCCCCTCCAATAACTGTCAAAGGCCAGGATAAAGAGAGTTAGTTGACTGGCTCTAAAACAGGGGTAGGCAACCTAAGGCCCATGGGCCATAAGTGGCCCACAAGGGTCATTTAACCAGCCCACGAGCTGCCCCCAAACCGAGCTGCCCACTTGGCAAGTCCCTGCGCGCTGCGCTAAACCCTGCGCACAGCGCGGGGACTCACTTCTGTGGTGCCAGAAATTGCGTCTGCGCATGTTCAGATGCTGAAAATCGTGTCTGCACAGATGTCAGAAATCATGTCTGCGCAGACGCAGATGCCAGAAATTGTAGCTGCGCACTCTCATGTGCGCGCGCGATTCAGCCCACGGAGGGATCTCCGCTGGAGTGAACTGGCCCAGGCGAGGTAAACATGCCGACCCCTGCTCTAAAAGAACCCGCTTCTTCAACTAGCATGGGCCCTCCAAATGTCCCTTAACTCCCCCACCTAGACTGGCCAGTGGTGAAAGATGATAGGAGATGTCATTCAGCAACATCAGGAGAGACCAGAAAGGTTCTGTAGCCCAGTCCTGGATCACCAACAACCTTGCAAAATACTCAGTGAGGAATAATGAAATCCATTTATACAAGATAGAAGGAAGAAAAGAAACTGGAGGGAAGGGGGTGGGAATCTTGTGGCCCACTAGATGTTGTGGGTCTCTTCAACTCCCATGAGCCCCACCTTGCCTGGTTCTGGGGTGAGACATGACTCCCTCATCCCTCCTTCCTTTTTGGTGACTCCCTCCACTCCCTCCAGCCAAAAAAGCCCATTTCTGGAATGTTGGGGGGCTCTCAAGGAGTGTTTGTAGGAATCTCTGGAAATTGGGCAGAGTCCAAGACACTTCTGTGTGTGGCAGGTGCTCAGAAAGATTATAGCATTTCCTTCCAGCCAGGAAAATGCATACTTGGCCCTCAGGATTAATCATAAAACCAAACCTTGGCTCCAGAGAGACAATATGAGAAGGAAGGGAGGCCTAGCCTGACTCTGAAGACCAGGAAAGGAAACTTGCCAGCCTTGTCATAAAGAGCCCAGGGGGCATTTTCCTCTCAACATCTCTGAGGTAGACTGGAATTAGGCTTGGTGACTGGCCCAAGGTCCACCTAGTGAGTCGCCTGACACCCTTCACACCCCACTGGCTCCCTTTAAGCTTCCTTTAGAGACTGTGAGAAACACACCTGATGCAACTGAAGTTAATATTACTTTGCAACTAATAATCTCACGAAGAAGTCTTGGGTGGAAAGTGCTGTGCACACATGAAACTCTTTACAAATATTAATTAAAAGCTTGACAACATCCGCATAGTTGGATGTTCCTTTCCTCTTCTCACAGATCTGGAGCTTGAGTTACCCGGTGATTTAGGACTGCTAACGCAGGAGTCTTCCAGTCCGCCTTTCCTGTCTGGTGGGGAGATGAGTCAAGTGCTCTCCTTACGAAGGAGAAGGAGAACGATGAGGCCTGTCTCCTACACATGGAGCCACAGCTCAGGGTGGGGTGGGGGAGGTGAAGGCAGCCCAGAGTTCAAAGGAGCAAAGGCTTTCTTGCTGTCATTAAGGTATTACCAAACACTTAAAAAAAACCCCCAAGTATAATTGGCAGCCTGACTTTCTATTAACATATACCCAGAAAAGTTTACAAATGTTCAACATCTAGTACAGGCATAGGCAAACTCGGCCCTCCAGATGTTTGGGGACTACAACTCCCATCATCCCTGACCACTGGTCCTCTTAACTAGGGATGGTGGGAGTTGTAGTCCCAAAACATCTGGGGGGCCGAGTTTGCCTCTGCCTGATCTAGTATAAAGTAACAGACCAAGAGTCATTGCTGGTGAGTTGAACTGCTACACCTGTGCCATGTTTGTCTTCCTGCCTGAGAAGGTGCAAAACTACACCTGCAGCAGGTGCAAGCTGGTTGCCTTTCTGTAAAAGAAGATGCATCAACCTGAGGCCTGCCTATCCACGCTTCGAGCTACTGGGCAAGATGAGGAATTTCTCACTAGAGCGGAGTGGGCTGAACTGGAACAGTGACACAGGCAAGAGTGCCCCTAGGGAGGAGGCAGATCACCCATTGCAGGAGACAAACCCCTGGATGAACATGGCTCACAGAAGCAGGACTGTCATGAGCCATTCTGTGTCACTGGAGCTGCAAAGTCAATGCCATGCTCTCACCTCTGACGCCAATTCTGGGCCAGAGGAGCAGGAACAGCTGCAGGCTTCAGAACACACTGAGGTACTCGAGGAAGGTACAAAGTACAGAATTATTTCTTCCACTCCCCAGAGCCGGAAGAGACATGTAGTGGCAGTAAGTAACTCCCTACTGAGGGGAACAGGCAGCAGTGTGCAGAAGTAACACAATGTCCTGGGTGGTGTGCTCTTCTTCCAGGTGCAAAGATTCACAATGTGACAGAGAAGTTGCCAAGTCTTATAAAGCCCACTCACCTTGCCAACAAAGGTCCGTATAGTTAAAGCTATGGTTTTCCCAGTAGTGATGTATGGAAGTGAGAGCTGGACCATAAAGAAGGCTGATCGCCAAAGAATTGATGCTTTTGAATTATGGTGCTGGATGAGACACTTGAGAGTCCCATGGACTGCATGAAGATCAAACCTATCCATTCTGAAGGAAATCAGCCCTGAGCGCTCATTGGAAGGACAGATCGTGAAGCTGAGGCTCCAATACTTTGGCCACCTCATGAGAAGAGAAGACTCCCTGGAAAAGACCCTGATGTTGGGAAAGATGGAGGGCACAAGCAGAAGGGGACGACAGAGGACGAGATGGTTGGACAATGTTCTCAAAGCTACCAGCATAAGTTTGACCAAACTGCGGGAGGCAGTGGAAGACAGGAGTGCCTGGTGTGCTCTGGTCCATGGGGTCACGAAGAGTCGGACACGACTAAACGACTAAACAACAACAACATAAAGCCCACTAGCCACAACCCCTTCCTTCTCATTTATGTGGGTGCAAACCATACTGCCAGACACATGGAAGGTGGAGCAAGTTAGTTTTCTCCTGCTCTGGAGGGTAGGGCCCAAACCAATGGCTTCAAGTTACAAGAAAGGAGATTCCAACTAAACATCAGGAAGAACTTTCTGACAGTAAGAGCTGTTTGACAGTGGAGCAGAAGGTGGTGGACTCTCCTCCATTGGAGGTGTTAAAGCAGAGGTTGGATAGTCATCTGTCATGGATGCTTTAGCTGAGATTCCTGCATGGCAGGAGGTTGGACTAGATGACATTCAGGGTTCCAACTATACAATTCTATGACTCTATGAAAAGCAGCAATGGATTAAAGTAACATTAAAATGAAATTCAAAGAAGTTGGATCTTGAAAATGCCTTTGGGAATAAAACTGTTTCCAAGGCCTGTTTGAAGGCTAGCAACAAAGGGATGGAAAATGAAGAAGGCATTTCACATTCTGGGCACCACAGCCAAAAAGCTATTAATTAATTATTTATTGCATTTATATCCCACCTTCCTTCCTCCAGAAAGCTCAAGGTAGTGTCCATGGGTCTCCTTGCTCCTCATTTAATCCCCACAACCCTGTGTAGTAGGTTAGGCAGGGAGGCAGGGACTGCCCCCAAGGTCACACAATGAGGTTCCTGGTTGTGTGTGTGGCAGATTTGAACCCTGCTCTCCCAGGTCTTAGTCTGACACTCAAACCACCTCACCACACTGCCTCTGTACACCAATATCCCCAGACAGTTGCATAATAGGACCATAATGAAGAACAATGGCCATGCACCATTTGTAGCATAGCTTCCCTTCTTTCTTTCTTTCTTTCTTTCTTTCTTTCTTTCTTTCTTTCTTTCTTTCTTTCTTTCTTTCGCACACTCCACATGCCTGGTGCTTTAAGGAGTACTAGAGGGAAGGCCCCTGTCCAAAATCCAAAATATGACTGGGGAAACACTGGAGGGAGGGGTAAAATTGTGTGTGTTGGGGAGGGTCAATAGGGAACCTCTACTTGTGTGTAGAGGTCAAGCAAGTTGAAACGGGATCAGGTCCCAGCATTTAGCACACAAGTTTAGCTCCCTGCCCCTTTGCCTTTCTGTTCAGGATAGTGCCTGCTATGAGGAGACATAGGCGAAAAGCAAAACAATCCTTAAACCATCACAGGTCTGAATGCCACAAAAGAAGTACCCCCTCTGCGGCAGATATTATCCTGGACACAGCGGCAGCAAAGGTGGGATCCAGAGGCATAACATGACTTTGGGGGTCAGCCTAAATTCAGGATCCCTTTCAACATGTTCACCCCCTGTGCACCAGTATCACACTTCAGTTCCAGGTGCTCAGGTCTTCCTTGCAGCCTCTGTGACTCTCCTCTTTTCAAGCATGTTGCAATCTCCAGTAATAAAAGGAGTAGAAGTCTGGTTCCATTCTAGGAATCTTTTTGCTGACTTCTGGGAAAATAAGGTTTCGTAAGAAGCGGTGCAGCTTCCTCAGTAAGGATCAGAAGAGAGCTTGCTTGCACAAAGGTCATAGGCATAGAGTCTGGTTCCTTAGGAAGACAGCCAGAAGCTCCTGTAGGGTCAGAAAGGATGTTTCTTAACGCCTGCTAAACTGTTGCAAAGCCGTGAAGAAGCTTCTCCTTCCAGCTATATGTTAAGCATTAAGGTGGGGGGGAGTAGACTGTACCAAATGCAGGTGTCAGGTAGCCGCAGGGAGAGCCTCTGAGACCAAGAAAAAGCAGTTGTCCCCCCCACTCCCACCCCCACATCCCAAAGGCAGTGTAGAATCTAGCAATTATTGGAATCTCTCTCTAGCAGAACACCTGTGAAGCAAAGCCACCTCGGAAGCAAAGATGAGGATGTAGCCTGGGTACCGGTAATCTTGACCTGAGCAAAGCATCAATGGAAGCCAAACTAGTGCTGGCAGAAAAGCATGTACCGTAATCCCCCCCCAAAAAAGAGCTAAGGCACATTATAGTTGGTAGAAGATCATCTTACATTGGTTTTTAGGATCTCTCTCCTGCATGATGTAATTTAGTATTCTCCAAAACACACAAACCTTGTAGGTGACTGTTGTCTAGAATACAAACCTTAGAGGCACAGAATTAGGACCCGGAGAGCCAGAAAGCCCCTGAGTCCCTTAGAACTCTTCCTCAGGCTGGATGTTAAGCAAAACAATCTCTTCCTCCACGCATCTAACTTGGATGCTCAGATTTTATTCTCTCTTTTTTAGGGTTATGCTTAACCTGTAGAGTTCCAGAGGTGTGTTTATAGCTCAGTTGGCCTTCATAAAAGTATCCTTGTCAACCGGTCTTCTGAATTACTTCTTGTGGTGTTAAGGTTATCAAAATGGAGGGTCGCCAACAGTGCCATTAAGAAAAGCACATCCGCCCACCCCAAGGAGTTGCTGGTGAATGAATGAAAGGAGAAGCAGGTGGAACTACCTTTGTTCACTTCTGCCCAGGGCCAGATCTGGTGTTACTGCAGTAGTGAGCCTTTTGAGAGGAGTTTGCAGTCAGACAAGGAAGAGGGAAATCCTTCTGTGGGCAAAGGTTAGTGCGGGAAGACAGCAGGATTTGAGACAGATTTGGATTTGAAGGGTTGGTGCAAGCACAGTGGTTGAGAGCCTGGCTGTGAGCAAGTAATAAGCTCACTGGGTTGCCTAAATGAGCCCCTCTCTTCAGCTTGCTAATAGGAAGAAATTGCTCTGGGATCACAGGCTTCCTTCTCCTCCCTGTTTCTGCCCCATTCTTCCTGATTGGTGGACTATCCATGGTTTACCATGACATCTGAAGAAAAGGCTCCTCTGAAACAGAACTAGAAACCACAGTTTGAAGTGTATTTCCAAGTCTTTGTAGGAAAACTGGCTTGCATTAGTCATTGTTTACTCCCAACTCATGATAAACTATGGTTACCATCAACCACAATTATACAAGGGGCCAAGTGCTATAGGGATGGAGTACAGGCGCCTGAAGGATCTTCTCAAGATGGTTTGGCCTTGATAACTTCTGAATTGAGCCACTGCCTCAACCCTTGAGGTGTTGGTTCTTTCATTTATGCATCACTTCCCATGAGGCATCCAATAATAGTTTACAAAGTAATATATTATGGGGCAAATATTACCAGCTTGCCTTACTGCAGTGAGGAGGACCCTGTGGCCTGCCCCGATATGGCTGGACTACAATTCTCATAATCATCATAATTGACCACAGGCCATGCTGCATGGAGCTGGAGTCAACACAAGAAGAGCCAATGACCCATCTAGTCCTCTTCTCACAGTGGCGAACCAGATGCAACTTTGGGAAAACCCTCAAGCAGGCACAAGAGCACTCTCCCCTCCTCTGGTTTCTAGCAACTGGTATTCGGAAACATTGCTGCCTCCATCAATGGAGGCAAAGCATAGCTATTGTGGTTAGTAGCCTTTGACAGACTTAATAGAGTTAAGCGCCCCAACCATTTCCACAGGATCATAGAACATTCCCCCCATTACAGGAGTACTGTAAGGAAGATGAAGGCCCAATCAATGTTACCAATGCAAGATGGAGATGCAGAGGAAGGGCTGTAGTTCACTGGTAGCACATCTGCCTTGCATGTAGAAGGTCCCAAGTTCAACCCCCAATGGAATCTCCAGGTAAGGCTGAAGAGGGATTCTCTGCCTGAAATGCTGTAGAGCTGCTGCTACAATACTGAGCTAGATGAACCCAATGGTCTGACTCAGTATAAGGCAGCTTCCTATGTTCCTATGCAGGGGAAGAAAATCCCCAAGCTTTGTGTATGGCTACACATACGAAATCTACCTGCATGGTTGCCCAGAGCTTTTGTCCACCCCACAGGGTCTACCAGGGTTCTCTTGAAGCAGGCTGGGCATTTTAAGAGCTTGGCTATAAACCCTGCTATTCCAACTGCTGCCTGCATAACACTCGTCCTCAGAGTGGAAGGAATTGCTTATTTTGGGAGCCCGTCTCCTTTTCCTTTGGGTGGGCCCTGGCAGAATACAGACCCTTCCCAGAGATAGGAAATGTTCCCTCCCTTTTAGGGCTTCATTAGATGGAGCCCAGGAGCCACTTGTGAGACATCCAAGGCCACCATCACTCACCATCTGTTCACACAGCAATCCAAGGTCAAGGCTAATTGCTGGCAAATTAAATCCTACGGAAGAGAAATGCTGCGTTAGATGTTGCCTGCTTGTACTTCATTCATAGATTGCAGAGGTGGCAGGAACGTCTGCCTAATGAGATGTAAAAATAATGCATTGTGAACACAACAGGAAGGAATGGTCTGTGGGGCCCATCCTGAGTTGCCGCCTCTGCACCTGGAACAGGATCCTGCTCACCTACGAAGGCCCCACAGCGCCACCATCATCTTGGACTCCTTCCTCTGCTGACTATGCTGTGCTTCACAGAGATTCTCAGAGGTCACTTCCAGAAACGTGGGCTGCTTTCTTGAAACTCATTTAGGTCAAGAGCTTCTCTGTATCCCAAACATGGAGAGGACTTTGAGTTTCTGATCACCCAAAAATCTGCCTAAGATTTTAGAAATCATTACATTGCATCAGGGTGGGGAAGTCTTTTCAGCCCAGAAGGCAATCTTCTGGGAGCCCCTTGCTAGTGGCTGGTGGGTTCAGCAGCAAACATGGGAGGCACTAAGCCCAAAGCAAGAGATAGAACTCTTGACTTTGTAGGCTATAGTCCACCTGGCATCTAGGCAAGCATGAAGCATTACTGGGTCTGTGGCTCTTGCGGAACCCTCTCCACCACCACCTGTGGCAAACTTACTTAGAGCCCCCTTTTGCCTTTAAAATGTTTCCAGCTTGGATGAGCTGAAGGAAACCAAAAGCACTGGAATGCACAACATGTGAAGACTGACTAAGGCCACATCATATCATGGTGTGTTGGAAGCTATTGGTGCAACAGTATTACCCCTAACCAACAACCTTCCATTTTGCCTGTCATGGAGCACTAGGTGGGGAGTGCCTGGTGCTGCCTGGGAATTCAGAGAAACAAAAAAAAAATATGTGGTTTTTAAATGGATAGCATAATTTGTGAGGTTTGACCTGTCATGCCAAAAAACAAGCTAAATCACATTTTGGTCTACCATCTTGATGCAAAATGGTGGCCAGCAGTGCTTTTTGATTGTTTTCTGGTACTCACCATGAAGTCATTACAGTAAGTGCCACACTTTTAATATTTGGGGAGGAAAGGTGCTGGTACTGTGCACCCTTGAATAACCCCAGAAAAAAGCACTGGTGGCTAGCATCACAACATAAACGAAGACCACAGCCCTCACCCCAGGAATCTCTGTGCCAAGTTTGGCAGTGATATCTCAAGAGGCAGCCAAACCCATGGAGAACACATGGACAGACAGATGAAACATTTTCTAAACTCCTAGGGGAGTTGTTGTTTTTTTTAAAAAAAGTTGCTCAGGCAGAGAAATGCCCACCTGCTCAGAACATTAAAAGGGAGTGGGCTGGGGGGGGGTTCCTGATGGGAGGGGAAAAGCCACACCCAGGATATTTCCCATCAAACGCTGCCCACTGGTGTGGGTGGTAAGTGGCATACATCAGGCACTGGGGGAGATGTGAATAATTTTTTATCTCAGATGTACTGCTTTCTTAAGCCATCGTTCTATAGATGCCATTGAGGCACTTTGTTTTTCATTGATCATACTGTTGTTTTCCCTTCTGGGCTGTTCCATGGTTTGGTTTTGCTATAAACTGAGATGGAAAACAAACAAATATGGTCACGAGAGTAAGTGACTTCCTCAGCGAATCTTAGGGTAGCTATCCTTGAAAAAGCCCTTCCAAGCAGCAAGGTGAGCTCCCAAATTTCCCAGGATATTTTAAAAGTCAAGCCACCTGTTGGTTGAGCAAGGGCTCATCCTCACTTCCACAGCTTGTGGTGTACCTCCCCGCAACATGCTATTTTTAATGGGCTTCTAATTTCACCTGGTCAGTTCTTTTACAGGCGGGGAGGGGTGTTTCTGCTCATAGCATGTGTGGAAATACATTCCCTAAATGCTGATGGGAATTGAGAGGCAATGTGAGTTTTGTCATGAAAAAAAAAAAAAAGAGAGAGAGAGGCAATGTGAGTTTTGGGACGCCCTTCTTGCCAGAACAGGGCAGGAAGTGCTTGTTTCTTGTCATGAGGAGGGAAGCCCTGCCTGAACTTGTTTCGCTGCTATTTAAAGCCTGGCACCAGAGTAAGCAATTCCAGGCCTTGCAGCACTTATCTTTTACAGCTTCTCAATAAAGAGGGAACAAAGTGCAGAAGCAGACCTGCCGTGCCTCCTATCCAGCTGGCAGGTGTGGTGTCCCCTCCGAGCAACCCTTTCTCCTGGCTGCAGGGAGTTCCTGACAGCTTCCTCACTGTAGGAGAGCAACAGCAGAGCAGGCATCCCCGAATGCCATAAAAAGGAGAAGAAACTTTGCTGCCAGAGAAGCAACGCCAGCAGGCTTGTTTCTGCTTTGCCTTGAAGAGGAAAGACCTTTCGGAGCCTGACTCTGCTTCTGCTGTGCTGTTGTCTGTTACAAATCACTCTTGCACCTTCGTAGACATGATAGAACTACATCCTCATTAATCACACTAATTTATCCAGCTACAAACAGCCTTTCAACAGTTGGAAGAAATATGATGAGGTAGAAACGTATCGTCTTGCATTCTTCCTCAAAAGCAACGTTGGCGGAGCTGAAACCCAATCAGTGCATCAGTTCTGGGACAAAATAAAAAAAATTCCTTCCAGTAGCACCTTAAAGACCAACTAAGTTAGTTCTTGGTATGAGCTTTCGTGTGCATGCACACTTCTTCAGATACACTGAAACAGAAGTTGCCAGATCCTTCTATATAGTGAGAAGGTGGGGAGGGGTGTTACTCAGAAGGGTGGTGGGAATGGGAGATAGGCAGATAGCTGGGAGAGCCTGTTGACGACTCTTAACGACTGTAATAGGTCTTACAGGAAAAGGCAAGGGGTGAGGAGGTGAGAAATGGTTTAGTCATGTATAGTGAGATAAGAATCCAATGTCTTTGTTAAGCCCAGGTTTTTCCATGGTTTTAAGTTTGGTAATGAGTTGTAATTCAGCAGCTTCTCTTTCCAGTCTGTTTCTGAAATTCCTTTGTAGTAAAACAGCTAGTAAAATAGTATCCAAAGAATCCAAAGACATTGGATTCTTATCTCACTATACATGACTAAACCATTTCTCACCTCCTCACCCCTTGCCTTTTCCTGTAAGACCTATTACAGTCGTTAAGAGTCTAAGAGTCGTCAACAGGCTCTCCCAGCTATCTGCCTATCTCCCATTCCCACCACCCTTCTGAGTAACACCCCTCCCCACCTTCTCACTATATAGAAGGATCTGGCAACTTCTGTTTCAGTGTATCTGAAGAAGTGTGCATGCACACGAAAGCTCATACCAAGAACTAACTTAGTTGGTCTTTAAGGTGCTACTGGAAGGAATTTTTTTTATTTTGACTATGGCAGACCAACACGGCTACCTATCAGTTCTGGGAGCAAGTCATAGATTGAACAGGCCAATTGACAGGGATTAATCTCAGCATGGATCCTGTGACCATTTTAGTCCACTCTCTTTGAGCTTGTTTAAGACTTTGTCCTTTTCAGGATAGATAAAAGAAAGTCCTGCACATGGTGCATAGTTAAACTATGGAACTCACTCCCACAGGAGACAGTGGTCACCAGCTTGAAGGGCTTTAAAAGAGGATCAGACAAATTTGTGGAAGTGAAGGCTATCAATGGCTACAAGCTATGATGACTATGTTGTACCTCAATAGCTGAGGGCACCAATGCTTCTGAATACCACTTGCTGGGAACTGCAGAAGAGGAGAATGGTGTTGTGCTTGGGACCTGCTTGATGGTTTCCAACAGACATTTGGTTGGCCCTTGTAAGAGTAACATGCTTCCTTTGCCTGATCGAGCACGGCTTTCACATTCTTACTTTTAATTTATTACTGACTTCTAAGATAGAAATTCTGACTATATACTGGAAGACCCTAGTCCAGCCTCCTGTTTTCACAGCGGCCAACCAGCAGTCCTACTCAGTGGGAATCCCACAATCAGGACACAGCCACAAAACACTCCCATGCCTGTGTTATCAACAGATACGTGGGCAATCTTTATCAGGTGCTGGAGTTAACACTGCAACATCATTTCTTTGAACTAAACGTTGCTCTTGTGGTGATTATGCAGGGTTTAAGGCTGCAAGTCAGGTCCCTGTCCCATGAGTTCTGTGCCCCTTTGCCTGGCAGTTTCTATCTATGGGCCTGAAATGGAATAGCCCTCCTTCAGATTTCTGCCTGCTAGTCTCACTTGTCCCTTGGCATTATGTAGAAAGGGAGGGAGGGTTGATTTCTCACTCTGACCAATTCAGGACAGAAGTCAGACCCAGAGTACCTCTCCAGTGTCCCCTCACCCAATTGTCATTAGCTGCAGAGGAAGGAAAAGCCAGTGCCAGCCAGCCCCCCCCCCTTTCCCCAGTGGCTCATTTCAGCTTCCAGACGGGGGTGGTTAAGACATGGAAGTAGTATGAGGAGAAACATTAACCCAGCAGTGCCATAACCAGTGGCAGTGCAAGCTGATTGGGCAACTGGGGTGGTGCGCGTGACCTGTGCCCAGGGGTTGGGCCAGCCACACACAGGGGTGGGATGCCCCATGGGGCCTCCAAGGAGTCTGCCTGCCTCCTCCCACTCAGCCACCCTACTGCTGAGGGGGAGGTGGCAGGCAGACCACTTGGGGCAGTGGAGCCTGTGGGCGTCCAAGCCACCGCATCACTCCCAGGAGAGACGCGTGGCTCGGGTGCGCTGCAGGCCCTGCAGTGAGTGGCGCCTGGCATTTTGTAACCCCCCTCAGTGGTGACACCCGGGGCAGCCTACCCCACCGCACCCCCCCTTCCTCCACCCCTGGCCATAACCCTCCCTCCCCTAACTCCTTCTCGTTCTGGGATGGTCACTCCTCTGCCTGTCACCAGTAAAGGAAGGTACAGTGACCCTCCCTCGCTCCTGCCTCTGGCATAATGCATGCACTGTGCCTAGTTTAATTGCATGATTGCAGTTAATTGCTCCTCGCTTTCCTGCTGAAGCCGTGGAACTCCTTGAGCCCCGTCATCCTCCGAGACGGGATGCCGCTTCCGTGAGCCACTTTGCTCCCTGCTGATCTCTCTCTGGGATCTTGCAGAGTCGGGCAACCTCACCGTGCCCAGGCCATGCCTGTTCCCACAAAATAGACCCATCTGCAACAAGCAGGCATAATGAGGTGCCTGGCAGGAAGGCTTTCTTTCACCTGGTACTTTGGCTTCGCAAAGTGCTTCCCACACTTTCTGTGTGTGTTTTGTGCAATCACCTGTTCCCATTGCATATAGACAGGAGTGTGATGCCATTCACTATCAGGGAGAAAGCAAACTCCAATGATGAAGTTGTCCTTGACCTCGAAGGTGTTTGCGCTAGGTGCAAATTGCATGGGTATGTCCATGGAGTCAGGCCTGGGTAAAACAGAGCATTGCAAGCAGGAGAAGCCAAATCTCAGCCGCTGAGTCATTCCTGACAGTTCCTCATCCCACGCTGCATTATCCAAACTCACTGGTAATGGAATTGTCCTGAAATCAGGTTTTTTTTGGGGGGGGTGGAGGACTGACAGCTGCTTATATTTGTGTGTGTGTATTAATTATGGAGTCTAATGAGTTCTCTTGTTACACCAAAGCAGCTCAGCACCTCTCGATTTTTCACAGATATCCTCATGAATATTTCTCACTACATACTGGATGTCATTATTCCATTAGAATCAATTAGCCCAAATGTTGTTATGACATATATATATATATATATATATATATATATATATATATATATATATATATATATATGCACACTCTCTCTGAAATGTATGTTCTCTCTCTTTCAAGACGCTCATCAGCAAAATCATGAAAACCAAACACAGATCTGCAGGCAAAGGTGGCAGGGGGTTTTTCTGTAAGAGAAGAGACTGAAACACACACTTTTCTCAAGGAACTAGAAAACCTTAGCTTGAAAGCACGCTAAGGGAGGGGGGACTATTCCAACAACCCCCTCCCTTCTTTGCTCCCTTGCACTTTCAGGAAATCCTGTATTGATTTCCTTTGCCAGAACCCAGCAATGTAATCCGAAGTGGTGGAGCCACAGAGCCAGCCTGAGCCAAAGGGATGCTGGCATCGAGGCCTCCTGGCTCACTAATCCCTTCATTTGTTTTATCATTTCATTGTCTCCTGAGGTGCTTTACAAGCTGCAGACAACCTATTAACATAAAAAGTCTCAGCGATAAACCTGTTAATATAATACTGAGTTTCAAACTCTGCTTGCCAGCTAAAAACC
Organism: Podarcis liolepis; assembly: GCF_965112155.1. Taxonomy (NCBI): domain Eukaryota; kingdom Metazoa; phylum Chordata; class Lepidosauria; order Squamata; family Lacertidae; genus Podarcis; species Podarcis liolepis. The sequence goes on along the minus strand of NC_139561.1, from coordinate 58,014,766 downwards.
GAGTTATTTAAAATAGTGTTTTTGGGGGTGGGGGCCAGGCCGGGGCTGTAAAGTCATGTTTCAAGAGCAATGTCAGGCCACCCTCCAGACTGGCTTTTGTTGTTGCTGCTGTGGGTGGGTGTGTATTGTAGAAAAAAGGTGCTGGTACTTGCTCTGAAGTTGTTCCAGTAAATGCCACACTTTTAAGCACTGCTTTTCTTCTAGAAAAAAGTGCCAGTACTGCATACACTTGAGTACCCCCAGACAAAAAGCACTGATTGTACAACGCATCACTGGCAGAATAAGATTGCATTAGTGCTAAAGCAATATTAGAGCCTTCACACATCATTCCCCTTTATGGTCTGTGATGCTTCCCAAATGTGACTGCATCACAGCTGCCTGGACGATGGGGGCTCTCTTGTACTATAGTGGGGCAACCTCTCCCTCCCCTCCCCTCCCCTCCCCACCACCCCACCAACACCATCCTGGAGCATTGGTAGCATGAAAAATCACAGGATTTTAGCAGGAAATTACAGGATGTGCAGCTCTTGCAAACAAAATGGGATGGACAACACACACCCACCGACATTTGTGGGTGCAAATGGTACTGCAAGCAGAGTCACACAATCTCATGTCATGAGCACAAATTGTTATCAATCCTCAATAAAAAAGGAGGCTTGGGGGGCAGTATATCACCTCCTTAAATGAATCAAAACAGGTGCGGTATTTCCTGGGAACATCCCTTCATCACCATTGCCAGGCCCTGAATTTCAGGCATTGGTCCTCAAGTGGGGGAATTACACGGGGTGCAAGGGAATCATCACCACGATTCTCTTCTCTTCTCTTCTCTTCTCTTCTCTTCTCTTCTCTTCTCTTCTCTTCTCTTCTCTCTCTCTGGATGGGTGTGTATGGGTGGGTGGGTGGGTGGGTTTAAAAAAAGGGAGAGAGACTGGGAGAAAGGGACTGGAGCATTTCCACACACACACACACCAGAAAAAAGAAGGTTGTGTTGCAATAATGCCCAACAGGTTTCCCTGCCTTGAGAGCAGTCAGATATGCCAGAAACCCAGAACCAGATATAGGCCTCCATGGCTGGAGAAGATACACCAGGGTGACTCTAGGCTGCATCAACAGAAGTCTAGCGTACAGAACAATGGAGGTCATAGTACCACTCCAGTGGCCAGACCCCACTTGGAGTTCTGTGTCCATTTCTGCGCACCACAGTTTAAGAAGGGTATTGATAAGCTGGAAGGTATGCAGAGGAGGGTGATCAGAATGATAAAGGTTCTGGAAACCAAGCCTTATGAAGAACAGTTGATGCATTGGGGTATGTTTAGCCTGAGAGGTAGCATAACAGCCACCTTCAGATCTCTGAAGGGCTGTCACATGGAAGGTGGAGCAAACTTGTTTCTTGCTGTCCAGAGGGTAGGACACGAACCAATGGATTTCAAATTATAGGATTCTAATGTAAACATTAGGAAGAACGTTCTGATGGTAAGAGCTGTTTGACAGTGGAACATGCCATTTTTACACAGAGCTGTGGCCTCTCTCTGGATGATGTGTTCCCTCTTTGCTTGCAACACGTAAGTGACCACCTGACTCCCACGAGTAGCCTTGGCCTCAGAAGGTGCCTGCAAGCATGATGGCCCAATGGCATGCAGAGCGCTAGCCCAAGCCTCGATGCCTGCTGATTTCCTGCACTTACTGAAAAAGGAGCAGGAGGCAGGCTTCGTAGCACGGCAAGATCGATTTCATTGGTGAGAGTTATTTTTAAAAGCGGAGCAGCTGGAACCCTGTCACTGCTCAGCAAATAAAACAAAACAGCACCCGTTTGGCTCATGTGATGCCAATAAAATCACTGTGTGCTCATAACAAGTGGGGCTGAAAATGTGTCACTTATATCCCCCCCCCCAACATACTGTGGAAATGATCGCGCACACCCCTCCCCTCACACAATGGTGCAGCTATAGACCAGGGATAGAAGTTGTTCGCTTTCCAGCTGAGCCAATTAACAAACTTCCCCAAACCATCCAGGGCCCAATAAGGCAGGAATGAAGAACCCGGCACAGCCAGACTCACTGCCTACTCCCTACCCCCACCTGCCAACCACCCCTACCCTGCCCTGGCAAAGGGAGAAGTGTTGGGACTCTTGCACTGGAGAGAAAAGGTGGCTTCAAGAAGCAGCACCTGATTCTTTGCCCTTCAACCCTGTGCCCACATGAGCTGTGACCTGGGGGATGTTAGGAGTGATCCTGCCTGTCCATCACTACACAACTTCCAGGCTGGGAGATGCTGCTTGAGCCTTCTCCCCTGAGAGCCAGTGTGGTGTAGTGGTTAAGAGCGGTGGACCCGTAATCTGGTGAACCGTGTTCGGTTCCCTGCTCCTCCACATCCAGCTGCTGGGTGACCTTGGGCTAGTCACACTTCTCTGAAGTCTCTCAGCCCCACTCACCTCACAGAGTGTTTGTTGTGGGGGAGGAAGGGAAAGGAGAATGTTAGCTGCTTTGAGACTCCTTCAGGTAGTGATAAAGCAGGATATCGAATCCAAACTCTTCTTCTTCTCTTCTTTGCCTGGAGCTGCATCTGATCCTGAGCACTTGCCTGTCAGGAGTTCAGCCTACACTCAAGTAGGACCCTGGTAGAGACACATGCCTGACTGGCATGTTCTCTCCCTCCTGGTCAGTCATTCAGGAGCTTCAAAAGCTTTCTTCATCCCAAACATCACAGCGACCGATGCCAACAGACATCGGCACACTTAGGGATCCACAGCTTGCGCAGTTGTGTAACAGAACCCCAGCAACTCAGCATTTTGGCTAATCTACTTTATTTATATATAAACACAAATGGAGCACTGCAACATGGCTCCCTCTCTCTCTAGCATCAGACAGCAAAGAGAAAAAGAACAAAGGACAATAGTCCCACTTCACGGAACACAGTAACACAAACGTCCTGCCTCCGTCACTTCCCACTCTGTGGAATCAAAACACATACTGTCATGTGAAAGACAAAAATCCCATGACTGCAATCATGGATCAGGAATTCTAACATTGCCGTCTGGCATAGCCCTCTGCCATGTGCTTCCAGGATGCATTATCAGAAGCATCTAGGGGGGTTGCCCCCATGCTAGAGAGACTGGTTTTTCAGAATTCTCTGAAAGCAGAATTGAAACAGTGCCCCCCCCCCCCCCGCTTAAGAGAGCCACATTGCCCACCCATCTCTTTTCTCGTGGCCAAGATGCTCTACTCAGCAAAGATCCTGTTTAGTGTTAATGTCATAGGAGCCAACTCCAGGGGGCCATGGGTGCTTAGACACCCACAACAATATAATTGTGGGGGCTGGGAACCCACAAAATCAATGAAAAAAGCTGGCAGATGGCAGCAGTGCTGCCTCCAAGAGAGAAGCAGTTCAACTCCACCCTCCGCAGCCAGCCAGCGAGGCACCCTTTTCCGGGTGGGGTAGGGCTCAGACGCGGAGGCAGTCTCTCTGGCTGCAGATAGGAGGAGGAAGAAGAGTCACCGCCTCTGACCGCCACCATGTGGACGTGTGACGTGACATGCACCCGCCAGCCCGCAATGCAGGCGCATGCGTGTGATGTCACAAGTCTGCCTTGCAGTGGCGGGCACCCACAATCCTCAGGGCATGGTTAATGTCACATGTGCAGGCTCCATTTATCAGGGTTGAAAAGTCAGGGTGGCTGAGTGCCCTTGATCAGCTGTTCTCAATTGCATCAGATCTATTTTTCTTGCTGCAGCAGGGTCAGTTCCTTCTCAAGTAGGTTTTACTTTCCCCCTCCCAAGGCGAACAGAAATGGACAATGGGGCAGTTAAAAGAGGCTGCCATGGCCCCCAATATTCCAGGGCCCCTAGAGGAAGACTCAGGTGAAAATGAGGTCCTACAGGCTGTTCTACGCAGCAGGGGACTTTTGGGAAGACCCATTGGCATTAATCGGCCTAAGTTAGTCATGTTCATTCATTTCAATGAGTCTACTCTGAGTAGGACTAACATTGGCTACACCTCTGCACCACCATCCTGGGACTCAGAGTCCCCAGCAATGCCTCCGCCTCTCCAGTTTCACTGAAGTCAAGGAAGGATCTGATAATTAGCACAGCCAGCTGCTCTGTGGAGGGTCATCCGGGTGAACAGCAGGCAAGCCTAGTCCACCTTGATAGGACCTCAGGTGGCTTCAGCTCTTGGCCGAGGCAACATCAAACCCTGAAGCTATGCATCTCAACCCTCTCAGCTAAGAGCAGCAGGAAGGAATACAATGTGTCAGCCATCAAGCAGGAAGCTTCTCATTAAAGTCTCCAGGGCTCGGCCCATCAGCCCTGAATAGGCTATTGCTACAATTGCATTGGATTGCCAAACAATTACTACACTAATCTGATATAAGGGGGGCAGACGGAGAGGGAAGGGAGAGAAAACAATGACAACAGAGGAGGACCACATAAAAATTACTGGGATGTCTGTGCCCGAGAATAACATATCTAGAATCTTTGTTAAAAGTTAATTGAGATAGGATGACAATTTGTTAGGAAAGAGATGGAAACAGTCAGGCAAGAAAAGGAGAATTAATGTTGCTCCAGCTGAGGCTGCCTGTTGTCAAGGGAGACTGCTCTGCCCCACAGATGGGGCACTGAGTTCAGAAAAAGACAGGGCTGTCTCAAGTCCCTCCATCTTGGGGAGCACCTGGGGGCAGCTGGCAAGAAGCAACAGGGTAAAGGAAGCCACCAGGGGGTTTACACTGGGCATAGAGGGTGTGCCAAGGGCCACACTGCCAGTTGCCTCTGCAGCGTGAGTCTCAGGAGGCCACCCTGGTTTTGTACGAGACTCATTTCCCATCAGCATTTGAGCTTGCTGTGCCAATATTTGGCACTGTCTGCATGCCAGTCATGCTGGCCAGGCAACCTTCCCAAAAATAGAATGCCATCTCCTGTCCTGCTGCTGCCTCTGCCTCTCACAAGAGCACCTGCTGTGAGAGGTGATCAGCCCTGCCTGGAAATGCATTGCCAAGAGTAGCCTGTGGACTGTCTCTCCAGAGTGGTGCATGCTCTAGTTATCTCCCACTTGGACTACTGCAATGCGCTCTACATGGGGCTACCTTTGAAGGTGACCCCGAAACTGCAACTAATCCAGAATGCGGCAGCTAGACTAGTGACTGGGAGTGGCTGCTGAGACCATATAACACCGGTCCTGAAATATCTACATTGTGTTGCAGTATGTTTCTGAGCACAATTAAAAGTGTTGATGCTGGCCTTTAAAGCCCTAAACGGCTTCAGCCCATCTCCACCCCCATCGTTGTGCCCAGACACTGAGGTCCAGCACCAAGGGCCTTCTGGCGGATCCCTCCCTGCGAGAAGCGAGGTTACAGGGAACCAGGAAGAGGGCCTTCTCGGTAGTGCCGCCCACCCTGTGAAATGCCCTCCCATCAGATGTCAAGAAAATAAATAACTATCTGACTTTTAGAAGACATCTGAAGGCAGCCCTGTTTAGGGAAGTTTTTAATGTTTGGTGTTTTATCATGTTTTTAATATTCTGTTGGGAGCCACCCAGAGTGGCTGGGGAGGCCCGGCCAGATGGGCAGGGTATAAATAATAAATTATTGTTATTGTTACTGTTATTATGTGTATCTGAGGCTGCACTTCAAAGCAGAGGGGCAGAGGTGAAGCACCAGAGGTGCAGGGGGTGGGGAGGAAGGATCTAACTTAAACAGAAGAAATGATGGCAGGGAAGTGGGGAGCTGTGTGATTTAAGCAAGAGGAAGCTTGGCTAAACTGGCCCTGATCCAAGTGGGAACTCCAGCCAGGGACCCCTTAGTTCATTAATGCCAGGAGCAGCAGCAGAAGCCTCCTATGCAGCCTGCCTGAGCGGAGGGGAAAATCTCCTGGCAGGGCTCCCTCTCCTTTCAAGGGTGTCCTGGTGGTGTCTCAAAAGGAACAAAGTGACCTCGAGGGCTGCTGCAGAGTCTTGGAGGTCCTTTGTTTCCACGTCAGCTTTGTTGTATGTTAAACAGTGTCACCAGAGTCAGGTGGCATGACACCCGGCACAGACGGGATAATTTATGGGAGCTCAGATGTTCTGGGAAGGGGAGGCTGTGAAGAAGCCGGTCTCTCTCCTCCTTCGGTAAGAAATCAGCAGCAAACTCACCGGCTGGGGGTGGGGCAGACACCAGGAGACTGCAGAGAAAAGGGAGAGGAGATGGCCTTTGGAAAATGTCCACCTCTTCACAATTCAACAACAGCTTGCACTCACACCCCACAAATGGAAGACAGGGGGCTGGGATTGAAATTGGCAACAAGAGGCATTAGAAAAATCCTAAAGGATTTGGCCAAAACTGTTATGTGCACTGGATGAAAGCACTGAGAGCTCCTATGAATCTGGGGCATGGGATCCTTAGCCCCAGATTTCTTGGGTGAGCCCCCATGGCTCAGGGCCTCAAAGCAGGCAACTCCTTCCTTCTAGACCTTTCTTTTCAGCACTGCTCCTGTACAGCAAGCTCCTGTACCTGACCCTCGACCTTGGGGCACTGGTGGGTAGGTGTGAGGAAGCACCCCTTCATCTCCCAGAAGGTGCTTCAAGGTGCTCACCAGTTTTTCCTTCCACTCCTGTTTCACTACACCTGCACTCTATCTGCCCCATCACGGAGCAAAGCAATGCAGAACGCCATGTTGCAGATTTCCCAAGAAAATATCATAGGCTTCATCAGAAAGGTGCACATCATCACCCCAGTGTGTGCTATGTTGGAGGTTCCTCAAAAGCAGGGCTTCCCCCCCCCAAAAAAAACCACAGTCCCAGCACCTCTCATGCCATTGCCATTATAAAAGAACAAGGGAGGAGTTCGTGGTGAGTTCTGGCACCTCTTTTTCTAGAACAATAGCCCTGCTCAAAAGTACCCAATAGGGGCTCTACAGCCCTAGCAGGACCGGAGTCTTGGAACAAGGAGCACCTCTAATGTCCTGCTAGGGAGGGAGCAAATCAGTTAAATGTGGATGCCAGCCCCAGCATATTACAGACCCTCCAAGGGTCTCTATTTTTCAGGGACAGTCCCGGATTTGCAGAAGCCGTCCCGGTTTCTGGTTTGATGCCGGAATGTCCCGCTTTTCCTGAGGATGTCCCTATTTTCATCAGAGAGGTGTTGGAGGGAACCCTGAGCCTGCCCCCGCTCCAAGTGACACAGCTTTGCTTGCAACTGAAGCTCTATACTGATGCAGCAGCAGGGAGAGAGATGCCTCTTCTATTTCCCTACGCAAGGAAGAAGAGTATTTTCTTCAGGATGTGCCCTTCCGTAGCATTAAAACAAAGTTCACTTAAGCTGCCTCCACATGAGATCCTTAACAATTTGTATGTATGGTACTGTATTTAAAGCAGAAACCTTCCAAAAAGACTTTCCAGGCCCAATTGTGTTAGGAAAGGGAGAATAAATAAACCAGGTTTAAATGCTGTACGAGTTGCTTTTCATTTCCAAACCGTACAGCATCCCCCTTTGCCAAGGAGAACACCGGATATTGTAGGCAACAAAGCGGCCCTCATATTTCACCCTCCTCTTCATCATCCTCCAATTCTTTTGTGAAAGGGTCGCCCTTGTTGTGCTCCATTTTGGATTTTGTGTGGATGTTTCATTCGGAGCTGGGATTATCCTGCAAGGTTCCTTTAAGTCTTTGTTGTTTAAATGACAGTTACAAACCAAAGCTAATTTGAATAACTGAACCATAGGAAAAATACCCTCTAACCATGAAAAATGAATATTCAACATTCCCACCTTATCTTATTTTCTTTGTAGCACTGTTTTCTCCGCTGCATATTAAGTGGCCTCCGGAAGCTCTGGAAGAGAGGAATTGCCTGCTCTGGAACGGGAAGGTGCTGAGCGCAGAACAAAAATATTCCTCCATTGTGGCATGTCAGTGATTTGAGCAGGAGACAAAACGGGACCTTCCTTGCCATGCCTCCCTGGCCACAGAATCACAGAGCTGGGACGGCGGCAGTGTGTGTGTGAGGGGGGAGCCTGATGGGCCACTTGGTCCTGGAATGGTGGGGGCAGAGGAGGCTAATGCCCCCTCAGTATTAGCAAGGAGCTGATCCCCCTCCCAAACAAATAAAGATGGCTGAAAAGTCGACTACTGTAGTGAAGGCTAGGGCAGGAGGTTACAACAGTCCTCTGAAGCGGATAAGGTGGGTGAGTTTTATCAGCTGATGAGGTTCACAAAAACACATGCTCTATAATTTCTACATTGATTCATTCCTAGTTCTCAGACTTCCCCCCTTATTATAGTAGGTAATGTGTAATTTATTTCAACAATAATTAATGTGATATTTGCCCATTAACAAAGCAGATGTCAAAAAATGCACGTGAAGAGTTGGCAATATTAATCATATCCTGACTGCTTGGAGCACCCAGGCACACCCTTAAGAACATGTCCAGAGTCCCTAACCTAGCCCAAGCTCTCAATAATTCATCCCACACAAGGGCTAGGTCCCCAGCTACTGCTTGATAACCCTCCCTCCACAACACACAGCAAAAGAGATTCCCCTACCCAGGCAATTCCTCCCATTATTGATCTGCTCTTCACTTCACCAAGTTTCTCCTAATGTGCAAACACAATTTGCCTTTCTCTCCCGTCTTCTCTTCTATCATTGCCCCCTCCAGGCTGAACCCCTCTTCTGACCATCTCTACTGCCCTCCTCTGAACCTGCTCCCATTGATGTCCATCTGCCATAAATTAAAATCCACAGTCAATAAAACACATAATTAAAAAAGAGCAGAGAGAGAGAGACAAGCTTCAGCCTAAAACCAAAAGGTCTTCTTCACTCAGCACCAGAATAATGAAGGGGGCTGTCAGGAAGCCTCCTGGAGGAGGGATTCTACAGCTATGGGGCTGGAAAGGCCACACCTTACCTAGCAGAGATACCCAGAGAAGAGGTTCCTGTGCAGATCTCAAGGTCCAGGTTGGTGCACCTGAAGAGAGATCCCCAAGCTCTGAAGGGCTTTAACGGTCCATACAAGTTCTTTGACATGGTCCCATAAATGGACTTTGTGGTGGGGCATGTGTGTGTGTGAACATATGTCCTCTCACCCAAGGCTAGTAGTAGGTGGGTCAGCTTGCCTGAATGCTACAGAAGGCTGGTCCACTTTTGCCATTGTAAAAATCACAAGCATCATAGAGTCCACTCAGTATTGGAAAACTAGTGGAAATCCACCTCTCTTCAGTTCTGAGGGGGCAATGAACTATTTTTAGCAGCCCCCTAAAAGCCTCAAATATTGGAACTTCCCTAGAGGAAACCATGTAGTCAACCAGCCCACATCCTCTGACTCCTTACAAAGTGGAAGGAAGCCATTGAGAAGTTGGACGGAGTTTCTCTGACCAACTTCTTCCAGGAAGAAGAAATGATATGCATGCTGCCTGAAGAGGGAACAGTTCCACAAGGGCCAAAAGGAACATCAAGACAGATTCACACTCAGAAGGAGATGTGGGGGAAAGGGGGGGGTAGAAGGAGGAGATGCCATTTCCCTACAGAGAAAAGGACAAGGAGAACTGAAATGGCCAGAGCTAAAAAGTTGCAGCTTAAGGTCAGTCTGTAGCAAAAGAGGAGACAGGTGGAATGCTAACACAAGATGAAGAGGTGAGGCCACCTGCCCAGTTTGGGTTTCGAGGCAAAAGGTTGTTGCTTTGTTTGTTTTCCCCTCGAGAAACCTCCCGTAACATCCCTTGGTCCCTATTTTTAACCTGATGAAATGAAGGGGGAGCTCTTGCAGTGGAATGATCTGTTCTGATCACAGACTCCAGCTAGATCGTCTTCCTGCAGCGTCAGAGGCATTGTCTGAACCTCCTGCCTCACAACCGGGGTGGTCACTGGGTGCCGCCGAGTGTGAGCCACTCGACTGGAGACTTCAGGATGTGTCTGTCACAACTCATCTGTTTTGATGTCTGTTACAAAACCCTCCTGGGGTAAAATAATCCACAGATACAAGGCTGTTTCACCTCCATTGGAAGGATTTTAAAAATGAAATTGGACAAGTTTTTTTGAGGCAAAATCTTCCACAGCTCAAGCACTCCCTGGTTCCGCACATCGTCTCCCAGAGTCTCCGTGGCCAAAGGAGTCCCCTGGAAACCATTTCCTGTCATCTCTTCAGAACTGTCAGCTCACATTGGGGCCCTTGTGCAGCCCTCCTTGTCCTAGATTGAAAGAAGTGGAAACAAACAAACCACAAAGTCTACCTCTGCTGCATCCTGCACATCCCCACCTCCCCAGCTGGCTGACCAGCACTCAGGCACTGGGCTGACTTGGCTGCCCACATCGGGTTACCTTTGCTAGAAAAAGAGGCCCTGTGTAGCTTTCCTTGTAGAGTAGATCAAGGGTTTTTGGTGGTGGTGATCTTTCTCTTGGCTCAAGAACTTTCCTGCTTTGACCATTTTGGCCAGGAGGAAAGAGGGCTGTAATGGTTCTAGGGGTTGCTTGTGCGTAAATCGGCACCACCACTGGCTGGGTTACCTGGGTGAACTCTCACTGTCTCAATCGCTGGCAGAATCCGTCAGTGGGCGTTTCTTGAACTTCTTCCAGCATAAAAGTTCTTTGACGCCTAGTCGCCACCTACTCTCCCTGCGCGGAAGCCTTCTGCACAAGGAGGGTGTGGGCAGCGGAGGGCCAGTGCTCTCCCCACTGGTCTCCTGCGAAGAGTCATGGAGCCACCTTGCCGATTCCCCCATCTGCCCCCCTTCTCCACTGGTGCTACGCTGATTTCCTTCCCCAGAAGATGGGCTGCTTCTCTCCCTCCCGGGACGCTCTCCGGAATCCCTCTGGACCCCTCCCTCTCCCTCTGGCTCCAATGGCAGTTTCCTGACAAGGGCCATGGAGCGTGACCCTACTGATTTCCCCAGACCATGAAAGCCATCACTGTGGTCCCTCCTGAATGGTCTGTCTGGACTGGGAATATACAGCTCTTACCACCCAAAAGTTATTCCTGATGTATAGTCAGAATCTCATTTGAAGTCATTATTTGGGGCCCTACAATGTGACAGCCCTTTAGATAGTTGAAGATGGCTATCATATCTCCTCTCAGGCTCCTCTTTTCCAGGCTACATACCCAACTGCCTCAACCATTCCTCATAAGGCTTGCTTCCCAGACCCCTGGTCACCCTCCTCTGTGTACATTCCAACTTGTCAATATTCTTCATAAATTGTGGTGCCTATAACTGTACACAGTACTCCAGGTGTGGTCTGACAAAGGCAGAATAGAGCAGAACTATTACTTCCCTTGATCTGAACACTATACTTCTGTTGACGCGGTTCCACATTCTCTCCTACACACTTCAAGTATGATTGGCACGGAGGCACACCTGGTGCTCAGAACCAGGTGGATGTCTACCAGAGAGACAGCAGAAGTATTTCCTCAGCTCTCATCTGAAGTTCAGGGACCCCCGCACTGAAGGGTCATGAGCTGGTCGCTAACATCCCTTGACGCATGTTACAGATCTTGTTGCGTTAATGAAGCTGCTGCCCTTTGATCCGCTTACAATCTTGTGCCTTTATTCCTGATTAGAGAGGTGACTCCTTTCCTTATACAGACACCCACTGCTTAACCCTCAGTTTCAAAGGCAATATGAGAATAAACCCCCAGCAGTCGGATGCGTGCAACCCTCCTGCTCCATCCCTGCACGTTGCTCAAATCTTTCCCCCTCTGCTCCATGGCACACTCAGAAGTAAGATTTCATCTGAACCTTTTCCTTCCTGTGCCAGGAATTAGACTTTGTGGACTGTGCTTGCTGGAAACCACAGGAGGAGAGAAGTGCAGCTGATTCAGTAGGCTCACCTAGTATTTTTAAGGCCATGCTGTGCTCATTAGGATGCAGTGGAAGAGGAGACTCAAAGGGATGGCTGAACCTCCCTTGGTTAGTCAGCTGAGCCTAAAGTATGAAAGATTAGTATGGCCAGGAATCTCAAGTTACCTGGGCAAGCAGCACTTGACAGTCTTTATGGCTAAGGTGCCAGTATGAAAGCAGGTACATCTGGCCTGACTTTAGGCCTATTTTCAAACCATGATCTGATTGCAGCAGAGCCAAGGCAGGATGGGAGATGTCCCCCAAGTGGCTTGCTTTGTGGCCTGGGAGGAGCGATGTCGGGATGCATGGATTTCTGTTCCTTACTCTGTTCACTGCCCACAGAACTGTTTCTGTTGCACTACAGTTCGGCTTCTGACAAAATGACATTATTCTCTTTGCCATCTGCTATGGCACAATTTTATGTAACTAAGTTATCATTATGGTATTTCAAAGCAATGCAAAGGAAACAAAATGCAAATGGTGGGCAGCATAAGGCACTGATTACATTTTCTTTTTTAAAGAATTTTTATTAGTTTCATTAAACATTGCAAAGAACAAATATAACCACACACAATTGTTTTAAATTTAAAATTCAAATTTAAATTTAAAACATTTTTATTGAATTTTAATGTTACAGAAAGAAAAGGAAAGAAAGAAAAGGAAATACATAGATAGACAAAAATAAATTACTATTTACACAAACAAAAATCATTCCCACCCCCATGACTACCCATCACCACGCCCTACCGCTTCCCTCCACCACACCTCGACTACCATATATTTTGAGTTTGGTATAAAACATTGCAATCTATTAAGTTTTATATTTTGATCTCTTTATGACATGACTTATTAATGGTTTCTGTTCCACTTTGCTCCTTTCATCTAAGTATATCAGCATGTTTTTTTTGAACAGTGTTTATCCATATATTCTTCAAAACATTGCCATTCTTGTCTAAGTTTTTGATTTGACTGCATTCTTATATTTGCAGTTAGATTTGCCATTTCTATAAATTTGCTTAATTTGTAAAGCCAGTCATCTTTTGTAGGTATTGTCTCGCTCTTCCATTTGCTGGGGAACACACACAATTCTTTCAGTTACAAGCTGATACCAAGCAAAGCACAGTGCAGAAGCAAGGAAAGTGTCCACCAGTGAACTCTGCTCTCATGCCTTTGGAGATTCATCCTAATGCAAGAAGATTCATCCTAATGCCCCATGCATTACCGCACTTTCAATGAGCCCCACGTGGCCTCTCCACATAGGAACTTGAGAGACTGCTGGTTATCAAGGATGTTGTCCTTTATATAGAAGAGAAGAACAAAAACCAATCCCCAGACCTATCCCCGATGGCCCTCTTTCTCTGTGTAAAACAATCCAAGAGTCAAGAGTTACTTATTGATGACTGAAAACAACAGCAACTGTGATAACTGGTTGTATTCTCTCCATTCTGGACATGGGATGAATGAGTGACCATTGACAATTTCCACACATACCCAGTCCTGCCTTCATCAGAGTTTCCCAACATCCCTGCATGGAAGGGTCAAGGGTCAGTTATTCAGGCTGACTGCTCAGGCCATTCAGATGGGAATGGGGCATTAAACTCTTGTGGAAAGAAACTCAGCCAGGAGAACTTCCTTCCCCTCTGAGGTATTCTCCCTTCCTCTAGTCTCAAGCAGGCTCTGCTTTCCTTGAGCCTGATCAGAGCCCTCAGGATGGGCATCTGAGTCTGAATCCACAACACAAGAGTTTTGCTCGCCCTCATCTCTCCCCTGCCTTGCTACCCTGTGGGCTGCATGGTCAGGCTGGCAGAGCCCCAGAGGAGCAGAGGCAGCTCCTGCGATGGGGCCCAGCTGTTCTCCCAGCAGCCACTTCTGCCACAAATCTCCACCAGCCAAAGGATGGAAACTGCCAATTTCATTTCTGGGTTGCGGTGACCTTTGCTTGGCGGGGGGAAACACAGCTACACCTTCTAAAGAGAAAAGTGTTTGCATTTCAGCTGAAAGCCCACAATTAACCTGAATCCACAGTGGGATTGCTGGAAGCTTCTGTTGCCGTGCAGAAGTGATAATTACTCTTGACCCAAGTTGAGCTGAAGCTCCCTTCGAGGCTTCCTCTGCAGCCCTTCCTGGGCTCGCCTGTCTGATCCCTGCAGGGAGTCCCTGCTGCGCACTTTGCCTGCAAAAACCAAAGCATTTTGTAACTTGATGCTAAAGTTTCATTCTTTTTTTGTCTTTGTGGGGGGTGGGGGGAGAAAGGGCCTTATCTTCAAGAGTGTGGACTTCCCAGCACCTCTAGAAGACAAATGGGTGTCGTTCCCACGACAGAAAGTCCTGAGAGCTGGGGCTTTTGTGAATCTAGAATAATATAGAACTTTTAGGCTTCTTATTTTGACTTTCAAGGCTGTACAATGTAAAAAAAATATGAAGGCTTTTAACTGGGGGATCATACAGAGACAGCCCAAAAATGAAGTTTATAAGATGTTTAGATCTCCTTAACCTTTGTGGCTCACCCAGCTATGGAGATGCACCCAGATGGGCCAGCTTCATTTTGAGGATGCTTGAGGGTTGCCAAAGGTTGCCAAACTTGTGCCAAAGGCCCTTGGTGTGGTGACCGCAAGGCTCTTACGCAAAGGGTAAGGCTGACAACAGAGCATTGAAATGTCAGGTATGTCCCCCAAGGTTGCAGGAAATGAGCACCCGGGAAGAACTTGCTTGCTGTGCTGCACCAAAGCCATAACTTTCCTGTCAATGAAACTTTCCTGCCAAGCCTTCACTCGGGTGGAGGAAGGTAGCCTAAGCAATCCAGATGCAAATGTCCTCAAAGCTTCTTTGAAGAGCATCTCTCCAAGCATTCAACCCAGTGGGTAACCCTGCAGGTGAGAGCAAGGGGTATCTTCCCAAAACAAGCTGCAGTAAAACAAACAAACAAGTCAAACAAAAAGCCAACATATTCAGGTGCATGAAGTTGGCCTATATGCATGATTTACTCCTGCCAAGGCTGGCCCACCCATGAGGTGAGGCATCTGCCTCAGGTGGCAGGATCCACAGGGACAACAGATCCCAGTGCAGATCTTTATTCCCCCCGTGTTCCTGATGCAGATCTTCACTCACCCCTTCTTCCCCAACAAGGAGGGAGATGCCGTTTTGTGTTTCACCTCAGGCACCAAAGTGTATTGGGCCAGCCCTGACTCCTTGTGTGCCTGGAATGCGGCATCTCCCTCCTTGTTGCGGCAGCTAGACTGGTGACGGGGGCGGCCGCCGAGACCATATGACACCGGTCTTGAAAGACCTACATTGGCTCCCAGTACATTTCCGAGCACAATTCAAAGTGTTGGTGCTGACCTTTAAAGCCCTAAACGGCCTCGGTCCAGTATACCTGAAGGAGCGTCTCCACCCCCATCGTTCTGCCCAGACGCTGAGGTCCAGCGCCGAGGGCCTTCTGGCGGTTCCCTCATTGCGAGAAGCAAAGCTACAGGGAACCAGGCAGAGGGCCTTCTCGGTAGTGGCGCTCGCCCTGTGGAATGCCCTCCCACGAGATGTCAAAGCGATAAACAACTACCTGACATTCAGAAGACATCTTAAGGCAGCCCTGTTCAGGGAAGTTTTTAACGTGTGATATTTTAGTGTATTTTTGGTTTCTATGGAAGCTGCCCAGAGTGGCTGGGGAGGCCCAGCCAGATGGGCGGGGTATAAATAATAAATTATTATTATTATTATGGATTGAATGAAGTTAACGGCTAAGCCCACATGGAGACTGCTCCATGTGGATAAGGAGAACATAGAAGCACCCAGTGGGGACTAGCAGGGTATCTGGGGAATCTGCTTGGTGCCATCAGCTGAGCCCCAGAGGAGGCGAATGAGGGAAGGTGCCTCCTTGAGGAACCAGGGCTTTGCAGGCCCAACAGGGCCTCGCACTTCCTGCACTTGGCATCTTTCAACAAATGCCACACAGGGCAGAGGCTGCTTGGAATGTCACCGGTTTTATGAACCAACCCCCTGCCCTCGTGTGCCTGTGTCCCCATCATCTGAATGTGAAGGCCACAGTGTCACTCTTTGCAGCTGGAAGCATTTCCTCAGTGCTGCTGCTGCTGCTGTGATTCATGCTGAGTTTGATCTGAGGCCAGTTTGGCCAGAGGCCATTTGGAGTCAAGAAATGATGCTGTCATGTAACGCTGAGAATAATGAAGAGTGGCAGCTTGAATGATAGAAAATAGCCACTCAATTCGTTGGGCAGATCCTCCCCCTCCCCGCCCACATTCAACCCTCTATGTGTCTCTTTAATTCCCTGTTTTGAAGGATGCTTTTTTAAACCTTTTGCAACCAAATCCATGTTTGTCCAGTTTCTTGATTTGACTGTAAAGGGCAGTTTCAGTTCACTTCTGCTTGAGCTACACTAGGGCAGGGGTGGTATTCCAATGGGGCCCACACTGACCCACACTGGAAGTACAACTCCCAGTAAAACAATATTCCACCTACTTATCAGCACATGGAGAGCATGGAGATGCAGCCGGGCAAGGACAGTATTCCAAAAGCAGCTATACTGTAGGTTTGTATATCAGCAATATGATACTTTCAGCTTTATTTTCAATTCCTTTCCTAACAAACTGTAGTTTTTTAAGGGTGCTAGGAACTCTAGCTCTGTGAGAGGTGAACTTCAGTTCTCAGAATTCTTTGGGGGAAAGCAATGTGCTTTAAATGTACCACTTTTGTGTTGTAAACTATCCTGATTTTGAAAAAATAATAATAATGAAAGATGCAATAGAAGTCTTTCATTCAGAAATGCAGCGGCGTAGCGTGGGTTGTCAGCACCCGGGGCAAGGCAAGTAATTTGCGCCCCCTAACCCCTAACCTGCCGCCGCTGCCAGCTTCTTCTTGCTGCTGCCTGGTCTGGTCTGGTGTGACTCTCTCCCACGCTCAGCGCTGCGCTGGGCGGCCGCTGCACTGTCCCTCGCCCAGATAGTCCCTCGCTCTCTCTCCGCACCGCACGCCTGGCACCCACCCCCTCCACAGTGGGCGACGACCCAGCGGCTCGGATCGGATTCGCACAGCCAGCACTGCAGTGTGAGAGAGTGCGTGAGCCAGGTAGGGGCAGAGAGCTGCGAGTATGAGTGCGCCCCCCCAGATGTTGTGCCCGGTGCGGCCAGCCCCCCCTGCACCCCCCACGCTACGCCACTGCAGAAATGACTCCTTGCAGTGCTTCATTTGGACAAGTTTGGCGAGGAAAGCTCTCCTTCTTCCTCCTTTTCCCTTGCCACATTCAGGGGAGGATATAGGGTATCTCCACAAAGTGGAGTCGGTTCTCTTCCCTGTGAAGCAGAAGGAACACCTTGGCTTCATTTAATAAGCTTCGGATCTCTTTTATAAGAGAAAGGCAGAATGCGTATTAATAAATTAATACAAACAAATATGGTGTTTAGAGCTTGCATATTTGGGGGCAAGCAATTGCTAGAATGATTTTAGTTTGAGTTATTGGGGCGCTGGCTATTGTGGGGTGGGGTAGAGAAGGGGCTGCATTATGCAAGTCCCCATTTGTTAGCTCTACCAATTATTTTGCTAAGGAAGAGTCTAATCCTTGGGGAACACGACACAGAATCCCTCTCCGCAGGGCCCAAGTCTTTTTTGTGCAGCCACAGAGGTGTTGTTTCCTCCAAAATAAGAACATTTCTCAAACCCAGATTTTCCTCCACTGAAAACGAGGGGTGGTGAATCATACTTGGAGGCAGTCAATCTGCTAAAAATAAGCCGGAGTCCTACTTTTGAAAGTCAACTTTGCGACTTGCTGGTGTTGAGCTGCTTTTCCCTGGGCTTCTGGTGGCTATTCCACATGAGGAAGACTGCCAGGGGAACCAGCAGCAGACACTCGGATGGCTTCTTAGAGATTAATTAGACATTCCATTCCCCTCCTTGAATAAGTTTGAATATTCAATAAAGGGCCCTCTCTCCATCTGCAGAAGCCACCGGAGCAACTGCTGACTTCAGGGCAGAGACGAGAACTGAGGCGGGAGGCAGGCAGGAAGGCAGGAGTCACAGGCCAGGCAGGCTGGGAATGAAACCTCCACCTCCTTGCGCTTGTCCTGAGGAGGGCCAAGACACCTCCGTCCCTCAGACAGGTCCCACCTGCCCCTGGGACAGTCAGAGCAAATTCTACCTGACAGGTGCAAAAGGCCTTAATACCAGAGTCCTTGTGGTGGTGGGGGAGCTCAAAAGGGAGATGCCTGTCTGTGTGAATCTCCATAGCTACCACATAAGGAGGGAGAGAGGGAGGGAGGGAGGGAATGGGGTGTTGGATGGATGAAGGAGGAGGCTTGCAATGGAGCTGCTATCTATGAGGGCAGCTGCTTCACCCATACAGGGAAAGGGCCGTACAAGTTCAGTGGTATATCTTATTTGCATGCAGAAGAACATTAGAACATAAGACGACCCTGCTAGAACAGACCAATGGCCCTTCTAGTCTAGCATCCCATTCTCACAGTTGTTGACCAGGTGAGAAGGATCTGAGCACAAGAGCACTCTCTCCTCTTGTGGTTTCCAGCAACTGGTATTCAGAAGCATTGCCGCCTCTAAGTGTGGATATAAACAGGCACCCCCAAACTCAGCCCTCCAGATGTCTTGGGACTACAACTCCCATCATCCCTAGCTAACAGGACCAGTGGTCAGGGGTGATGGGAATTGTAGTCCCAAAACATCTGGAGGGCCGAGTTTGGGGATGCCTGATGTAGAACATAGCCATCATGGTCCGTAGCCATCACTAGCCCTCTTTGCCATGAATCTGCCTGATCCTCTTTTCAAGCCATTCAAGTTGGTAGCCGTCACTGCCTCCTGTGGGAGCAAGTGCCATCGTTTAACTACATAATGAAGTACCTCCTTTTAGCTATCATGAATGCCAGGTTCAGCCCCAGCGGCATTTCCAGGGAGAACTGGCAAAGACCAAAGAGCCACTGGCAGTCAGTGTAGACAATTCTGAGCTACATGGACAAATGTTCTCAGTATAAGGCCACTTCCTACATCCCTGGGAACCCTCATCAGAACAACAGCAAATAACCGCATGGCATCACTTGTCCTCCTGAGGATTTTGGGGAGGAAGCTGGAGGGATGGCTACTTGGAGCCTCTCTTCAGGGAGGAGAGACCAGCGTCCCTGAGACCTGATGTCATCTGTCTAGTAAACCTCCTTTGGCTCCAGCCCAAAGTACAATTAAGGACAAAGCTTCATTTTCTAAGAACAATACATGTGGTAACTAGCTAAATGTTAACTGTCTGTATTATCACCAACAAGCATTGCATTTATTCCTACAGAACTACCAATTTGTAAACAAAGACAGCAAGGCACTGTACACCAGGAAAAAGTTGCAAGAGAACCATCCATAAATACTGGTTGGTTAAAAGGAAATTCATGTTACAAAGGTCTGTGTAAATATCTTTTGTGATTGGTCACTGTTAATTATGTAACTATAAAGGTACTTTCTGCACTTCATTTCCTTCTGACCTTACTGTTCACAATCCCTACAACCCCCAACACACACAAAATCCATGTGTAATCCTTGTAATGTATTGTGCACCTAGTGAAGCCCATGAAAGCTTCTCGCACAAGAAATCTGTCGATCCTGATGGTGCCGTTGCAAGAGGATATTTCTCTGGAAAATACATTAATAACTGGGACACTGTAGACTTTCAAACAAATGTCAGTGGTCAAGGCCAGGCTAGAAGACCTTTCCGTTGACACAAGGAGACGATGGCTTGTTCTTTTACAGTGAACTCTGGCTAACAAATGGACTCTCTGGACTTGTATGGAGCCACCTTTATAAGGAACTCTCCTCCCTTGAAGGAGCTGTGAATGGATGAATTAATGGCTTTCACAACTGGACAATCAACAGTGTTTGAACTGTGTGGAGCATCTGCTCTGCTAACCTTGCGAAATAAGCAAACTAAGAGCAAATGGCCTCAGCCATAGCAGACTCTGACAGCAGGAGAACCACGATGAGCAGAATATGCATGACTGGTGGGTTCAAAGTGAATAAGGAAAAGGAACAGGAGTTTGGGGAATGAAGCAAAAGATGCAAGACACTTTTAAGGGGTGATATCTGGGAATTACAAGAGCAAACAAACAAATGACTTAGACCCAAACAATTATGAATCTCTTTATAGGTATTTTGATACTTTGATAAAATAATGGTGGGAATTATTTTGCTCCTTTTCAGGAAGAATTTCCATGATTAAAATGGTACTGTTGCCAAAACTAAACTCTCTTTTTCATACTCTACCAATTAAAATAAAAAAACAGTAAATTAAGAAGCAGAAGCAGCTCATGTTGAAACATATCCATAATAAGACCAAGCCAAAGGTTAAAGCAAAAGTCCTGCAGGATGGAGAAGGGAGGGAAGGCCTGGCAGGCCCCAAAGCAGAATCTGTAACACATCGCAAATGGCCTAAATGGGTTGGTGGTCCCTGCACGAGCTGGCTCCTGACTCTGCCTATAGTAGTTTGAGAGAGTCTTGGTAAGATCTCAGTTACATAAATTACTTTGCAGAAAAAGTATTGATAGGGTTTTGTTTTTTACTGACTTTGTGCTATCTAATCTCAAATTGGCTAAAGATATGGCATTGTTATGAACTATTACTAAGCCCAATATATTCTGCTTTACATCTGTACTGAAGCATTTAGATTCTGATCAAGCCTTTAGAATGTGGAGAAAGAATAAACTGCTCAGATATAAAAACTTTATTAAAAGAAATAATAGGATTGTGTATTCTGAAATTAGAAAATAGATGTACTCAGAAAATTCACCATGGTTTGAATATTTCCAGATAAGGGTATTAGTATATACATTTCTGAGAGTTAATCCTATGAGAGAATTAACAGAATTCAAGAGATAAAACCTAAGGTGTGTTTATTATCTGGAATTTATCATCTGCCTTTGAAATGTAATGCAATATTTCTGGGGGGCCCTGGGCACAGGCTATCTTTCAGGGGGGCCCTGGTCCCCTCCCTCTTCTCCTCCTCCAATCACATGCTGTCTCCTCCTTCTTGGCCTCATCAGATGATGCTCACTGTTTGTCTGGGGGCAAGGGAGGGGAAAGCATTCCCCTTTTTTGCTTTTTGCCTTTTGCATTTCTTTTCTGCCTTTCAGAGAGAGAGGGGGGGAGGGAGGGAGGCAGCCCATCACCCTATCAGGATTTCAATGAGATTTTCTTCAAAAATAATTACATTCTGAAGGTAAACTTACAGCAGCAGGTCTAGTGACCAAGAGCTCTTCTTTCTTCTTCTTCTTCTTCATCACTCATAGCCGAGTAAGATTGTCTTCCAGGAACACGGTTTTAACAGTGAGTCTGTAAGTGACTGTGGAGGCCAACTCTGGATCCACACGTCTTTCCACAGTGGGGACGTAGGTTTCCGGGCAGGAGTTGATCACATTGAGTGTGTGCCAAAAGTGCCTTTCTCTTAGCTCATTTCTCCTTTTCTCCCTGAGTTCATGCTTCTTCAAAGTCCATGACACCTTTGGTAAAGGCTGTTCTCCAGTTGGAGTGCTTGCAGGCCAGTGTTTCCCATTATCAGTACTTATTCTACTGTTTTTTAGATTTGCCTTGAGAGCATCTTTAAACCTCATTTGTTGACCACTGGTATTTCGCTTTCCATTCTTAAACTGGGAATACAGCAGTTGCTTTCTTCGATGATAATCAGGCATCCACACAACATGACCAGTCCAACAAAGTTGATGTTGAAGAATCATTGTTTTGACACTGGTAATCTTTGTTTCTTCCCATACACTGGCATTAGTTTGCCTGTCTTCCCAAGTGATGTGTAAATATTTTCAGAGACGCAGTTGATGGACTCTTTCGAGGAGTTGGAGATGACGTTTATAAGTGGTCCATGTTTCACGATCGTACAGTAAAGTTGGTAGTACAATAGCTTTGTAAACAAGCATTTTGGTTTCCTTGCAAATGTCCTTGTCCTCAAACACTCTGCATTTCAATCAGGAGAAAGCTGCACTCGCAGAGATCAGGCGGTGCTGGATTTTGGCATCAATGTCGGCCCCATGTGGAAAGATAACTGCCCAGGTAGGAAAAGTGATTGACACTTTCCAATGTTACACCATTAAGTTGTGGCACTGCAGAGGGGTTGTTTTGTGCTTGTGGGTGCAAAACTTGATATTGAGCAGCACTGGGTTCTTTATCTGAAACTGCAACAATTGCAGAGTCAAGGTCACTCAGAAGTCATGACTTTGCCCTCGAATCTTCAGGTCTATGAATGTGCCAGAGGCCGGTCCCCACAGGGGGGTTCATAACCTCCAAACTGTCTGAAATAACTCTGTTGTCTGGCTACTAGAGGATGCAATGCAAGCTGCAAAATGAGCCTTCTTCTCAGCTGCCACTGCCACATGGCCATGATGACATCACATGATTAACACCTCCTTTGAAGATGTGCATTCAGTGCCAATCAGCTGACTTTCAAAAAGGCAGGTTACAGGGAGCCGCTTTGAAGTCTCTGCAGAAGAGAAAATTCTACTAAAACCAGAGTGTTTTCTCCTCGGCAGAGATTACAGTTTGCATTCAAAGCACTTCCTTTTGTGCATCCTCAGAAAGTGAAGTGCTCAAAATGCTGGAGGGAGCATACATGGCATACAGTAACGTGCTGCAGAGCTAACCCCAGGGCTTTGGATGTGCAGGGCTCTCTTCAAGCACCAGCTATTAGCTGATCCTCAGTGCATGCAGAGAGCCATGGGCTGTGCTTTGATGCCCTGACACTCAGGTGACAGTCGGGGCTTCAAAGTGTCTTGCAAAGGGCCCCACAGGCTGTATTTTTGCCCTGACCACAACTTTACCTGCCACACAGGTGCACATGGCTTGGCCAAGATGGCCTGGTGAGCCTAGTTAGGCTGGGGGCCCAGAGGTTCCCCACTCCTGTTCTTGAAGATCCCTTGGGATCTTTAGGGTTCCGCACAGGTTCTGTTCTTTCTCCCATGATGCTTAACATTTATGTGAAGCCATTGGGAGATGTCACCCAGAGACATGGTCTGCAGTGTCACCAGTACATGGATGACACCCAGCTTTATCCCTCTTTTCTCCAGCTGTGGCTGTCCTGAACTAGTGCAGTGGAAGAAGGTGAGCAAACTGAGACTCAATTCAGACAAGATGGAGGTATTGTTGGGCTGGTGGTCCACCCCTCCAGATGGACAAGGTTAAGCCTGTTCAGGTGCACTCTGGTTGCCACTGCTTTCCAGGGAGGTTCACCTGTTGCCAATCTTGTGGTATTTGGGGCACCAAGAGACGAAGACTCCAGCTGGCTTCTTATACTTATCATGCTCAGACACAGATTCTACGATGTTCATCTTTATGCATCATCGTGCCTGATGGACTCCATTAGTGAACTTGTATTTATAGTTTGCAGGGAAGCTCACATATGAGGGCTCTTCAAAATATGACTTCATTATTCAGCTTGGCAACTTTATGATTCTGGGAAGCTAATTAAAAATTCACTGGTGATCACCTTAGAAATGTCACCTCCTTCTCTAAAAGAGTGAAGAAGATCCAGGTTAACTGCTTCACTTCAGGTCTAGGCATGCCAAGAGAGACAGGGTTCAACTACAAAGCCCTGGCAGAAAGTTGTAAAATTCCACTTTATGTTCCGACTAATGGAGGTTGAAATCAGAATGGGCATAAGCAGCCCCTTGGCAAGGGCTTTACATTGCTGAGAGGGGCCAACTTTAGCACTCTCTCTCGTATATTCACGTTTTGCTGGCCAAGCCAAACTATTTCGCTCCTCTCCTGTACCTGCCAAATCTCCTGTCCTCTCCCATTTGTTTTTGTTGTGCTTTTTTTAACGTATTGAATGAAATTCTAATCAAAATGCATTTTAAAATAAAATAAAATAGCACCAAACCTTTTCCCTGGGAGAATGCAGCTCTTCTGCCCCTGTTACGGTTAGCATAATAATTCTAAGATTGTGAATGTTGGGCAGTTGCATAAGTGTTACAGCACCAATTGGTGGTTGGTGGTGAATGACAAAGCTTCCTAGCATGCTTGCCTGCTGCTTGTTTGTTTGTTTGTTTGTTTGTTTGTTAAACTTTTCAAATATCTTTGAATGACAGATTCCACAATTAGCCGGGTTAGGCTTCAGGACACCGTAGAACTCATAGTTGTGTTGATTCTCAAGTACTGTTCCTCTTCTTTGGGATCTGAATGCACCATCACAATATCTATGAATATATACTAATCTGGAGGCCTACATGGTGTGTCTGGAGGCCCCCACAGCCCTTCCCCAGACTCCAGTTAGTCCTGCAGGATTTGAAGACCATGGCAATCTGGGAGGCTTCAAGTCACAAAGCAGGCTTCCGGTTGCTAAATCCTGTAAATTTATGCTTGTTTTGAAGATGAGCCTGTGGAGCTTCTGAATCCTAAGATAGGGAAGGGGCCAAGATTGGGTTTGTGAGCTGCGTCTGAGGCACACACAGGCTGCCGCTGCCAATGAC
The DNA here is from genome assembly GCF_965112155.1 of Podarcis liolepis. Taxonomy (NCBI): domain Eukaryota; kingdom Metazoa; phylum Chordata; class Lepidosauria; order Squamata; family Lacertidae; genus Podarcis; species Podarcis liolepis. The sequence goes on along the minus strand of NC_139561.1, from coordinate 57,990,513 downwards.
CATCTTCCCTGCATTATCTCCAAAGGCATCTGAGTGAAAGGGCAAACAGAAATCTGAAAGAGATGATTGCTTCCTCCAAGGGGGATAAGAGAACCCACTGAGACAGGAACATATATGAATTCTGATTTGCAATCATTTCCCCTAGTTATGAGGTCGCTGGACTTACTCCTGCTGTGCTCAATTTAGGGAGGGCTTTGGCTGTATCAGCCGAGGGACTATTACAATCACAGTGATTTGGTGATGCCGCAAGATAGCAATGCGGCAAGAGACTGGAAACCACAGGCATCTCAGCAACTCTGGAATTGCAGGGCTCCAGAGAGGATGGAGGACTCACGACAATGAAGGGCCTGGAAAGAAATCTCAGGTACCCCACTTCAGGACTCTGTGCATGTTTTCCTTTTGTGCTCTGGACTTGCTTCTCCATCCCAGGTTTGATGCTGGGCCAACAATGTGGTTGCTGGTGGGAAGTTTCTGATTGTGCATCTATCATTAAATTCCTTGCATCGAAGAAGGGTGTGTGCACATGCAAGCAGGTGTGTGCTGGAGGGCTTTCCCCTCACTCTCTTCTTTCATATTTAATTTCATATTTTTCACTGGAGGTTTGATGGCATCTAGAAGCCCAAATATTTTTGCCTTCCATCCCCACAGAGGACGATATGGTGGTGAGTGACCCAGAATTATAGAATTGTAGAGTCGGAAGGAATCCCAAGAGTCATTCTAGCACGGCTCTGAATGGCAGTGCCAATGTGTGCTCCTGGCTCTAGTGTAGGATTGGCTCCTCCTCAGAGACCAGCGGGGTCTCAGGAACATCCTCCAGCCCCAGACACTTCCAGCCAACAGCAGGGCATGGCTAACATGTATAATATGGGTCGGTGTTTGTCCCTCTTTCTTTACAACTTGATGGGTCAACCTCCTTTCAAATTACCATTGGCTACCAGGGAAGGGATGGGACACAGGTGGTGCTGTGGTCTAAACCACAGAGTCTAGGGCTTGCCGATCGGAAGGTCAGTGGTTCGAATCCCTGCGACAGGGTGAGCTCCCATTGTTCGGTCCCTGCTCCTGCCAACCTAGCAGTTCAAAAGCACGTCAAAGTGCAAGTAGATAAATAGGTGCCACTCCAGCGGGAAGGTAAATGGTGTTTCCATGCGCTGCTCTGGCTCGCCAGAACCGGTTTAGTCATGCTGGCCACATGACCCGGAAGCTGTCTGTGGACAAACGCTGGCTCCCTCGGCCAATAAAGCGAGATGAGTGCCGCAACCCTAGAGTCATTCGCAACTGGACTTAATTGTCAGGGGTCCCTTTACCTTTACCAGGGAAGGGAGGAATGCCACTGGGTGAGCAGGTCTGTGCCTGCTTGGAATCCCATTGCTCATTGCTGCTGCCCAGGCATCTTTATTCCATGAACACACAGGAGGAATAGGTCAAATGCCTGGCCGACGGTGTGAAGCCAGTGGTCTCCTGAGCTCCTGTCTCTGGTTGCTTTGCAAACAGCAACAATGAGACCTTTCCTTGATGCCTCTATTTCCTGGTCTTTCTTCCACTGGCGGTGAATAAAAATGGTTCCTTCGCCTCAGTGCCCTTTGGGCATAGGGAGTTCGAACCAGCAGCCTCCTAACCAGAGTGCCTGTTTTGACAGGTTCTCCTCCTCCATGGGAATGTCCCTCTGCCTGCTGCTGCTGCTGCCTCCTTGCCTGTGTCTTTTGCCTGTTGGGGGCCTGGCAGTCTGGCAGGTATGGGCTGGCCTCCTCTATATCTGCAATCGAGGTAGGTAGGGGTCATCCAGGGAGGAGGAGGAGGACAGCCACAATCTGTCCTGTCTCCCTTTTGCATTTGTTTATCTAGGGGCAGGGTTAAATATAATTTCTAAGCTGCTTTGAGAACTGCAGCTGAATGGAAATGTGAGATTTAACGTTGAAAATGCAAATATATGTACAGTGAAGGCCCCTTGGTTTCAAGTTTTTTTTCTTTCAAAATTTAAGACTCAAAATATGACCTCTAACAACATTCAAAACATTCAATGTAGATTTCCCCCCACACCTCCATGGTAATAAAAAAGTGAGTATTCCACGCAACACCTGTTTGTTTGTTGCATTTATATTCCATCTTTTCTCAAGGTGACGTGCATGATTTTCCCCCTCCTCATTTAACCCCCACAACAACCCTGTGAGGTAGGTTAGGCTGAGAGGCAATGAATGGCTGAGTGAGGATTTGAACTCTGGTCTCCCAGGTGTTAGTCTGACACTTTTCACCACTGCACCACACTAGGTCTCTCTCTGTCTGTCTGTCTCACTCAGGATCTATAGCCAACCTCAGAATTTTTTTGTGCAGGTGGCAGGTTGTGGGGACTCCACTTTCTAAGCATGCATGGAGTGGAACTTTATTTTCCAGCGCCTGCAACTGCCCCCCTCCCTCCTTCCCCTTCTCATGTGGGGTGTGGCCGCTTGCTGGAGGATTGGCAAGAGCCCATCCATCATCACCTGGATCCAAATGCTCCTTGTAAGGCTGTTTGCTTTTCCTTCCCTTGCAAAGCTCTTTGGTTTCATTATAGATAAGTATTTATTTTATTTGTGCTTGGGAAAAAGAAAGGAGCATCTGAAGCCATGCGTGAAAGAGGCCTGAGTTAGATGAAGCAGGGGCTAATGTGGTTTCTCCCCTTGGAAAACCAGCCTTTAGGGGGAAAACATTCCCATAATTTCATTTTGCCCAGGGAAGATCATCCCTGAAGTCAAAATGCAGCTGCTGCTATTTTTTCTCCCCCTGATGTTTTTGGCACCAGCCCGCTGAGTTTCACGGCATCCGCTGCTCCTGAGCCAGCGAGGCTCCACTTGGTAGAGTCGTAATATGCCTTAATATTTTCATTTTGATGTAATTTGCGGCCCCAGCTTTTTAAATATCCGCTCTGTAATAATGTTTAATTTCAGGGGTCACTCCGCCAAGGAGTATATTAAAGCTTATAAAACTCATTTCCAAAGCTCAAATATCAAGCTGTGATCAGGTTAGGAGGGCAGCATCTGTGAATATTTCATCTTTTATCATGCTGATAATAAGGAGATGACAGAAGCGCATTATTACAATGAGAGAGCTGCTCATTTCAGCCCAGGCTGCGGGAAGCTGGGGGGCTCCAGTGTGTGTTACTCAATAAAAGCAATTCTGATATGAAAAGCAAGTTTATGGAGCCACCACTGTGTCATATTTGATTGTAATGAATAATATATGGAGCTGGAGCAGCTGGTGGGGGCAAGGGGGGGCGAGGGGAGCAGGCTGAAGTTTTTAGTGGGCGAAATGCAATGAGGGACCCTCTCCTAGTGGGATCAGCATCTAGGCAGGGAAGCCGTTCGTCCTGCTAGCGATGGTCATGCAGATTCTAGCTGGCCAGGATCCCTTGGAAGCAAAGGCAGTGGATTCCCTTGTGTGTTGCAACAAGTCATGGTCCAAGCTGTGTCTGCCTGTGCTCAAAGACCTTTGCTCCCTCCTAAACTCAATGGGGTTGCTCTCTCCCTCTCTCCCTCCCACCTGGAGCAGGTATCCTTGGGGAGGACTATTTCTATGTGGGCTCTGAGACAAATGTCCTAAATGTCTGGACTCTGACCTGAGAGTTCTGCTTCCAGGGGCCAGGATTCCTTGGTGCTGGCCATTTGGGGTGGTATTTGAGATGCCACATGGCCAAACAACCTTTTGAGCCCCTCTGTGTGCAATGTCCACTCAGCCCCAAATATTGGCAGGAGTTCTGCATCTCCATCATGACGTCGATGGATCTTATCAGGGGATTTCACATGCCTTCCATGTAGAACCCGTAGTGCATGAAAGAGATGGCCAGCTGGAAGGATGAATCCAGCTCATACTCTAGAGATTCGGCTGGGACATGCTCCATCAGCATACATGTGCGCACACATCACACACAGGGATGCGGGTGGCGCTGTGGTCTAAACCACTAAGCCTCTTGGGTTTGCCGACCAGAAGGTCGGCAGTTCGAATCCCTGTGACAGGGTGATCTCCCGTTGCTCTGTCCCAGCTCCTGCCAACCTAGCAACTCGAAAGCACATCAGTGCAAGTAGATAAATAGGTACCACTGTGGCGGGAAGGTAAACGCCTTTTCTGTGTGCTCTGGTTTCCATCACGGTGTCCCGTTGTGCCAGAAGCAGTTTAGTCATGCTGGCTACATGACCTGGAAAGCTGTCTGTGGACAAACGCTTGCTTCCTCGGCCTGAAAGCAAGATGAGCACCACACCCCATAGTCGCCTTTGACTGGACTTAACCGTCCAGGGGTCCTTTACCTTTAACCTTTACACACACACACCCCACACACACCTGGGTTTGTCCATGCCATTCAAACTCACCTGATTAATTTCTCACTATAAATAAGGCTTTGGGCCTGCTCACGGAGAGAAGTTGTAGCTTGTTATCAGGGCTGGTGTCTTATCCATTCCCTTGAAATGTCAGGAAATGCTTTGCACAGGGAATCTGGAAAGTGGCAAAGAGTCTCTGAATGCTGCCTCTGATAAGGATGCTGAATACATCTCCCCCTTCATCTTCCTTTTGGCACCCATTAAGCTCTGTTATATTGGGACATGGTGAGATTTTCTACCCTAATGGGCCCCTTTGACCATTGGAAAGGAGAAGCTGGTAAGACGTCATCCACACCAGTTCCATTTATCACCTTCCAAAACCGCACAAAAGCTCCCTTGGAATGCCCTCCCCCTCCCACCCTGCCTCTGGTGGCCCCACACAGAACTGTCATCTCCATTAATGGACGCAAGTGTACTTTTTAACAAGTAAGTAACCTTTGGCAGTTGCTAAAAAGTGCTGTTTTGCCCATTAACAGAAATCATTATTAAGCCAGTAGCTTTTAAAGTCTTCCTCAAATTGAGGTGTTCCTTATAAATCAAAATGTTATGAACATAAATCAGCAAAAAGTGCTTATTCAGCAGTTCCATCACACTTATGAGCGGGTTTCGCTTCTTTAAAGGAAAAGAAATATTCCTGTTCGGTGCTTGTAATGATCTTGTTAATGGAATATTAACTACCTGTATGCTTTGAACAGGATGTAATGGAGAGAGGGGAGGCCTGATTCCTCCTCAAGCTGGGTGGTGCTCAGCAAAGGAGTTTTCCCCTAAAGCACTGACTTTCTCACTAATCCTTAAAAACAGCTTTGAAGGCCACAGGTTGGGGACATGAAAGAACAGCCCTTTCCTGCAGCCACCTCCCACCTCAATCTATCAACCTCTGATGGGTGATTGAGAAGGACTGGGTCCAGCATCACCTTCACTGTGCATGTGAACCAGTATCCATACTCAGCAGAGTTACATCTCAATGCAGCTCCTTCCTTGGAAGTGTCTTTTGGGTTGAAGGTACACACAGTTGGTAATAAACACTCATGGATGCCATAAAAATTCAGCCAAATGTAGAAGTTTACTTGACAGGCATAAAAGCATATCGGTAGCAAATATATACAGACATTCACCACTGTGGTGGTCAAGGCATGCTTAGAGTCCAACAAGAGTCCAAGACAATCTCTCTGCTTCTCTCATCACAAGAGACACACAAGTTTCACAGAAGTGTTATCAGTACTTCCTGTCACAATGCACATGTCCAAAAAACAGTTCCCACAGAAAATGCCCTTGCATAGATGAAACAATCTCAGCTTTCTGTTGCTGCTTGAAACTTCTCTGTTTCTGGAATAAATTATTCTCACACACTGAGAGAGAGAATATCCAATACAACTGGCAAAACAGAGGTTTCATTTAGAGAGGCTTTTCCTCCATCAGCTCCATGGGTTTGCCTGCTCCTCTTCTAAAGTCATCTCAGTATTAGTGGTCATCACAGTCACTGCCATTCCCTTAGGACAGTGATTTCTGTTACACATCATACAAATTATTTTCTCTCTCCTGAAGCTTGAGGGGTAGTCTCCTTACATATCAGGCATCATTTTATAAATCTTTGGCACACACACACACACACTCTTTATTCACTTTTTTCTCTAAACTAAACCAAAGGCTCTGAAGAATGTAGCCTTTCCTTGAATCAAAGGGCCTCCAAAACACAGCCATCCTTTGGGTTGCCATTTCCTGCCACTTTTCGGCTCTAGGACAGTCTTTTTAAGAGGAGGTGCCCAGAATGCAAAATGTGGCTGCGATAGAGATTAACATAAAGGGCATTACGGAACCAGCAATTTTATTCCTGCATCATCAAACTTAGCTTAGCATTTGTCCTTATTTTTAAAAACAGCTTTTATGTTTCAATTGAGCTGTTATTGCCCCCAGAATCTCTTCCTGATTAGCCACCACCAGTTCATACCTTGTCAATGTAGATAATAGAATCATAGAATTGTAGAGTTGGAAGGGACCTTAAGGGCCATCTAGTCTAACTCTCAGCAATGCAAGAATCCATCCCACATCCATCCCTGGGTGGGTTCAAATCACCAACCTGGTTAACAGCCAGGCACACTGGCCTATTGGGATTTGTAAAATGAGATATGTTAGGGATAATGTAAGTCAAACACTCAGCTAACCACTCAACTCACATTCTCCTTAACATAATATTTGTGTTTTTAGTGGGGTGGGGTTCATAAGAATGAAACTTGCAGAGCTCAAAGTCTGCACAACTGATCTTGCTCTAAAGGTAGTCAAGTTCTGGATCTGTATGAATATTGCACTGAAACAGACAACTTCAAGTCTGAAGCATTATCCTTATTTGTCATCACCATCCCTCTCTTCTCCATCTAATTCATGAATGTTCTAAAATATAATAATAGCATACAAAATAGTTATTATTTTATATTTATCCAGACAGGGAGTTCCAGAGTGTCTAGTGTGTTGGCTAATCAGTTAAATAAGGCAATGGGTAAATACATTTCAAGATATCAAACACAACTTCCTAGGGGACAATATATCTCAACAAACATAGGGACTGCTGCATCTGATTTATTTTACAAATCACACTAAAGAGCCAGCAAGATTTTATTTATAGTCACAGAAAAAGCATTTGACTGCATTGAACACAAATATTTATATAATGCTTTCGTGGGTGAGAGGGAATGAGTTTGGGGAATAATCTGTATTGTGAATAAATGTTCTGTACCGAAACCCTACAGTTCATAATCTAGGAATATGCATAACTCCAAATTTAGAAGACTAACACAATGTTGCTTGTTAAAATGAATGTACTGCCTAAAATTCCATTTCTGTTATTTAATATACCATTGGAGGTACCCATCTTAATTATGAAGACCTGGCAAAAATTAATAATTGGTTCTGCGTGGAGAGGAAATAGAGCACAAGGAATGCGAGCACATTGTCTAAAGAAGTAAATGAAGGAGGATTGACATTTCTCAATATATTGCCTTATTATAAAGCAGCAATGCTAAATCATAGAGAATGTGGTTTGATCACCCAGAAGATATAATAGAACAGATGACCATTTCAGGGTTTTTAAGACACACTTTGCAGCATATATTTAGAAAGCACAAGGGCTTTGTTCAGCCGGAACTCACTGGAACTCAGTTCCAGCACCTTGCAGATGGGTGCCATTGCCATTATACGAGAACAAGAGCCCACTCACATCACAAAGAACTCATAACCCACCTACTCTCAACAGCCAGAAACATCATAACCAGACACTGGAGAGACCAGTCAAGATTAAGTATGGACCAATGGTACCAAATAGTATGGGAAACAGCCTTACTAGAAAAATTAATCAATAAACTGAAACTGACACAGGAACAAATAGAAGAAGACGCCTTCACCCCAGTATGGCTCCCTTTTATCACATACACAGCCCAACAAGGCAACAACAAGAATCCACCAACAGCGTACAAATCAATATGGCTAACCTGATCCAAAACACCCACCCACCCCACTCACACATGAAAACAAAGTTCAACACAGCCAATCACAAACAAACAACCACACCCCAGGCCAACCCCAACTTCTCTCACCACCAAAGGAACACAAGCAAACAGCAAAGAGAACCCGCACAAGCGACACTGGCACAAAACCCCACACATACATTAAGTAAAATAGAAAATCGCCACCCTTTCCCCACCCCCACTCACCCCTCACCCCTCCACCTCTTTCCGCCTTCCTAATGTAACACTAATGCCTCAACAAATGAAACTGATCTGTAGAAAATGTAACTTGAAAAAAGAGACATTGTACATACTTTCCTAAACCAAGAAATCTTTAATAAAAACACATTTTAAAAAATAAGAGAACAAGAGAGGCATTCATGGTGAGTTCTGGCACTTCTTTTTCTAGAAAAATAGCACTGGAAAGTACCAATGTCAAGTGAAAGCAATTCTATGTTTAACATCAAGTCTGGCAAAAGCTACAATATAAATTATCACCAGAACTGTCCACTTATACGGCCATATATTACAACAGTGAAGCACAAAACACAGGACTTGGTAAAACTGAAATATCAAAAGGAGAACAACATGGTAGAAATGAGAAATCTGGTAAGCCAGGGATAGACTCTGATCTAGAGACCTCAAATCAGTTCATCCAAGGCTAGCCACCTCGTGATCAATATTTTCAGATGTAATATTTGGGGAACACAACACAGTAGTACCTCCGGTTGTGAAGGGGATCTGTTCCGGAGTCCCGTTCGCAACGTGAAAAGCCTGCTACCTGAAGCACCATATTTGCGTATGTGCGGTGTGATTTGGTGCTTGTACGCATGCGCGAGCGGCGAAACCCGGAAGTAACCCTTTCTGGTACTTCCAGGTCACCGTGGGACGCAACCTGAAAAACGTAACATGAAGCGGACGTAACATGAGGTATGACTGTAATTAGTAAAAAGGACCTGGGAGAGAACCCACTCATTCTGAGAGGTCATCATCACACCAGGAGCAGAGGCACTCTGGGGAAATTATATAAAATAATGGTGAGATTTGACTAGTTCTAATTCTTACCAGCACAGTATGTATGGTATTGTAAAAAATTACCAAAAAGAAGGGGTAGATAAGAATGTACTCCTTTGTGGGAAGGCAGGGTTTATTGCATTTCGGATCATTATATGATTTATGATCTGTTAGGTATAATCGACATCACTGTTTCCTAATCTGTGGGTCAAAATCCGCATGTGAGTTGTGAAGCCTGTGCACGGGGACATGGGCTTTATAACTCAACCCCAAATAATTATTGCTTTAAATCCTTAACAGGTATGATGATGTCTCTTACACTATGGAATATCTGTGTAACCCCTGGAACCTTAGAACACTAGGTAGCTTTGTTTGGCTTCTTTTCTTTCTGTGCAATCGAGACCACTATTGTGAAGAGACTATATAACGCCCAGTCCACATTTGTAGGAACCTGATCTTTTAGTGTGGCAGCAGCAGCAGCTATGCTTTCGAACTCCCTGCCTATTGATATCAGGCACGTGCCTTCCCTGTAACTCTTCTTGGCACCTGCTAAAGACTTTTTTGGTTAGGCAAGCCTACGTAGATGTTTTTAAAGTTAATGTGAGTTTTAATCTGTTTTTAGGCTATTGTTATTTTAACTTTTTGAAAGTCTTGCTGATGGTTGCTAATTTTTCTTATTGATAATGTCACACACACACACATCTTTAGGGGGGTTTGCAATCAAGCTGTGTATAAAAAAAGAAAAATAAATAAATTATTGCTTCCACTTGCTTGATTAGCTGTTTGAGAAACAAATACTTGAAACATATCTAAGGTGAAATGCTTTATGCGACAGAAACAGCTATGGATCCATCTCAATTAATCCCTCTAAGATGCTCCTGCAGGTGACCCTTTGTACCCACAGAGCATCCCACAATAAGCTTTTGTTCAGTTTCCAAGAGGAGCTTTCAGTCATCCAACCTTGTGACTGAATTGTTAGACTAGCAAAGGAATAATCGGACCAGGTGACGATGGCTTATTGAAAACCTGAAGCCAAGGACTAGGAGGTGAAAATCATAGCAGCCCTGTGAGATGACCTATGTTATGATGAATAAAAGATATACTCTCTTGCAACCTTGTCTGATAAGCACAAAGCATTAACTTTGGAAGCTGTAGAGAGCTTTGTTTTTCTTGTATTGATGTTGCTTTTGGTTCTGTGATTTTATGCTTCATCTTGTGTTTAACTTGGGTTTTGTTTTTTGCTATTTATTGTCGGTCACCCAGATGACTTTATGAGATAAGCGTACAGATGCTGTGAATAAATGAATACATACAGACACACGATTCTTTACGAATCCAGATTGCTGTCATTATTGACGGTTGAGATTCTATCCGGTGCCCAATTCAACACTGCATCAAGCCACCAGCTAGAATCTTCTACAGCTCTGTAACTTTCCAGAGTCAGGAACATGTTCTTAAAGAAGTCAGTCTGGCCATTATTTGGGGCATATATATTGATCCCAGAGAATTGGAACTGTGCCACATCCCTTTTAAGAAACAGATGTCTCCCGTGGGTATCACAGAGAGAATCAGTGCCTTGAATTATAGCCACAACCCTGCTGCTGGAGTCCTCAGCACCACCATATCCTCATCTCCAAACAACAGAGCTCTTGTTGGCTTATAAATCTCCCCCAGCATGGCTACTGCTGGAAAGTCCACCACTAACATTTGTGTAACTTTGCGCAAAAACCACTTTTTATGTCGGAGGTAAACTTTTGTGTGCAAGGAATGTATATGGGAATCCAGACTGATGAATGTAAAGGCTCAACTAAATGCAGATCGCCTTGATTTTCTGCTGAGAGCGGAAACTTAGACAAAAAGTATCAGAGGGGAGACTGAGGGTGGGTGGAGCGTTCAGTAACTGTAACTTTACTTTGCATCAAAATAAAAATAGAGCTCAATAATTATTCAATAAATATATTGAATTTATATCCTGCCTTTTCTCCTGAAGGAGCCCAGGGCAGCAAATTCATCCCGTTGTTGTTGTTGTTGTTGTTGTAGCATTCTAAACAATTAAAAGCTTAATTTCAACCAGTGATCTCAGGGTTGTTATTTAGGGCTTTATTTGGTAATACTAACACATTGAATTGGGCCCGCCAGCTCACGGACAGTCAGTGCAGTACTTCAGGACTGCTGGTGCTTGGTCCTATTGGATAACCTAGGAGCTGCATTCTGTATTAGCTGCAGCCTCTGGTCTTCAAGGTCAGCCCCCCACACAGCACATGACAGTAGTCCAAGCAGAGGCCAGGCTATCCCAAACCAGAAAGAGTCATAACTGGTGAACCAGCCTAAGGTGCACCTAAGCGCTCCTAGCCACAGAAGCCACTTGATGCTCCAACAACGCTCACTCAAAGGAGATTGTATGCACCATGGAAGCAGAGAGAAAACGGGGTGATGACGCCTGCTCTTTCTTTGTGTTACAGGTTTTTCCTGTGCCAGCTGTTACCTCTCTTTCTTCTTTTAGTCTCCCCCACACTACCCAGTTTGCCCATAGGCACAGATCGATTTACAGGGGGGGTTGTGGGTGTTTCCAGGCCTCAAAACAGACTGGAATGGAACTTGCCCAAACTGACAAATGTGGGGCTGAACAGTAACTCTCAGGAACCAAACTTGAGCATCCAAATTTAGTTTCTTCAGCAACAGCCTCACTGCTGCTTCTTTCAAGGGAGTGGAGATCATGTGGAGTAGAGGCATCAATTACATCTGGGACCCAAACATCTTGTTCAGTCCATGGGGATTTTATCAGCCAGGATGGGCAAGGAGCAAGTTGTGGTCCTCAAGCAGCTTGTCTGCGTCTTCAAGCTGAAAGGTACCCATAAAACATGATTAGATAGCGCATAGACATAGGCTCTGTCACAATGCCATCCAAGTAAGGATGGATATGTGAGTGGCTTTATCTGCAAATTTGTCACAGCGGGCCTTTGATGGTTCAAGCTCTTGCATTCCAGGACCAACACCAAGCAGCCATTTACCATCCCAAAGAGCCTGCAGCTGGAGTGCTCAGCACCACCGTATGCTCATCTCCAAACACTGAGCAGGCTGATGAAGATAGATCTCTTCATTGCTGTCACCAGTTGGATTTGTACAGCTGCTGTGCTTAAGTGTCCACAGTATCTTTGCAAAGGAGGAGGATGGGGGAGGGGAACAGAACAATTTGTCCGCAAACCTCCTGATCTCATTGGGCAGTCCTCTGAGACCTCGTGGAAGCTCCAGCAGTTCCAATGACCCTCAGGCATAAGTAATGTCAGCCCAGAGGACTATGTGCCTCTGCAGAATGCCTCCTCTGTCTCCTCGCCCCCGTCAACACCACTTCAAGGGGTCATGGTTTGCATACTAGGGGAGACAAATAAAGACAAGACAAACCATAGTTCTTGGTTAAGGATGCATTCATGGTTCCTCTGAGCCATCTCAAGCGCTGCGGCTTTCAGGTCCATTCATTCAGCCTGGCTAGATGGTGCAATCAAGAGCACCATTCTGAGCATCTTGAAGGCAACGGCCTGCCACCCCTCCAAGCCTGCCTTCTCCCTGAACTGGCTGCAATAAAACTCCCTCATAAAAGCTGCTGCTCGCTGGCTGAATATTGAAATAAATTTCAGCATCACTCTTGAAAGCGTATGCTTAGCTAACAGCTTCCTGTTAGCTGAGCAATTCACTATGTTAAAAACAAATTCTTTTAAATGCTAACAGCCATTGTTTTCTCCCGTGATAAGTTTTAAAAAAATGTCACAGGGGGTTAGATGATTGTAAAGATTTAATTGAGGCAAAAAAAGGGAACCAAATGGATTTAATTTAATATCTTGAAGAAAGGGAGCTGTTGTGCGTGTTTTCCTAATAGAGCTGAGATGGACCCTCTTACCCCTTGCGTGTAGCAAGATGTCCTGCAACAATAGAGCTGTGATTTGATGAAATTAAAATGCTATTATGCTGAAATTAGGGCTTCAATATTTTTAGCAGCTTTAATAGGCCTTGAATTTTACAGGACATCTGATAATAGACAATTAGACTTCATCTCACAGAAGCTCACTTGTTTTCTGGGAAACCTTTTTTCTTGCTTCCACAGAGGTTAGCACAAAGGCATCCTTAGCAGCAACAGCAGCCAGGCCTCCTCTAGGTACCTCATTCAGCTTGGGGGAAAGGCATTAGCATATAAATGTCCCTTCCTGGCTGCAGGAGTCAACAAATAGTGTGGCATCAAAAGGCACTTAGCAACTGAAGGTATGGGACTGGTGGGCAACCCTCAGGAGGAGGGCAAGTGGGAGGCCACGAAAGGCAAGCCGGAGCCCTGTTTTTCCCTCTTATTTGGCATGCAGTAGCCTCACTGCAGACCTCAGTGGGCATACTGAGCCCCAGCTGCAGGACTCAGGCCTGTGTTCTGCTTGCCCTGTTTTGCTGCCAGTCAGAGCCATGTTGTAGAGCTCATGTGACATGCACAGCAATTATATCCAGTTTATAGGTTATCAGTACTTCCCCCAGGGCCAGCCCAAGACACTCTGACACCTGAGGGGAACCCATAGCTGTCAACCGTCCCTTATTTGGCAGGAAAGTCCCTTATCCCAGCGCTGTCCCTTATTGATGATGTCCCTTAAATTTCCCGGGTTTCAAAGGAAGCAGCTCCTCTCCCTCCCTGCCAGCCAGGGAGGAGGGAGGCTCCAACTGTGCTGCTTGGCTGTGTTGCTCACCCAAATAAGGAGTCTAAGAACAACTGGGGGGTGGAGCTTGTATACTTTGTGCCAATCAAATCGGCCGCGTTGACTGGGGACTCGCCTTTGCTCAGCGCTTCCCAGCGGAGAGGTGACGGTGGTTTTCCTTGCTGCATCCCCTTTGCCGGGTTGCTGCACTGTGGGAACCACCGCTTGAGGCTTCGTTTGGCTGCTGGTTGACTAAAATGCCTTATTTTGGCTGCTGATCCCTTATTTTCGAGGCTGCTGGTCCCTTATTTTCAAATCTGTAAGTTGACAGCTATGGGCGAACCACATATTGGTGCTCTCCCCTCCAACCAAGGAAGAAGGAGTGAGTGAAGATAGACCATTGTAGATGGGGCACTGGGGATGTAGGCTGCCAAGGAGGTGGCAGATCTGACTTCCAGAGAGCACGCTGCAGCTGTTGCCAAGCCACATCTCCCTCAATCAGGGTTCAGATTTGTTCAGCACCCTAATGAGAAGGGAGACTCTCCCAGGCTTGAGATAGTGACTGAAACAAAGCCATCTAATCATTAATGTGTGCAGCATGATGGCATTATGAATGTGGACAGGAGGGGAGGATTAACAGAAAAGAGAACAAATTGTGAGTCATGAAAGCAGTTTAAAGCAACATGATGGAAATTGCTTAAGCTAATTCATGGTTTAATGATGTTATAAACTAATAAATAACATTGACAAAGCAATCAATCAGAGCCAATAATGTAATCTCCCACCTTCCTCCCGCCCACCTAGTTGTAAAATGCAAGTTCCCTAGCATAGTAGATCAATGAGGTTCATAGGCAAGGGCTTGTGGCCTACTCATCTGAGAAAAGCAAAAGGAGCACTCTTTTTTTCATAACATTCCCACCCCACAGCTCCCGCTTGTGAGATTGGAGCATGAGCAACAGGAAGCCGCCCCAACCACTAGGCCACCCCCGTATCTGAGCCGCATTCTGCCTTAGGGTGATGGTTCTGTATGCTGGCCTTAAGCTACACACTACATCCTCTGCTCTGCTGCAGCAACAGAGCAGACCATGACCTGGTGTTGAGAGGTGCCATTGTTGTGCCCCAGTGGGATCCTGCCAGTAGGCAAGTCCTCCTGTCAGTGCAGCTCCACCTCTCTCTGCTGGTGGAGTGGAACATGCGCTGCAGCTTCCTGAGGTCCCAGCCACTGAATCTTCATTATAGAATTGGGTCCTTAGATTCCAATTACTGTTGCCAGTTCACTGTGAATCCATCAGAGGACAAAATGCAAATCCCCAGGGGATAAAGGAAGAGGGATTTTCAGCCACAAATAACCTCTTAATTGTCCCGTTTGTCTTCATTACAAAGTGCAATATGTAATGATTCCTCTTCAGTGTGTAGATCTGTTTCACTGTAAGGCAGGGGTCAGAAACCTTTTTCAGCCATGGACCGGTCCACCGTCCCTCAGATCATGTGGTGGGCCATACTATTTGGGGGGGGGGTGAACGAATTCCTATGCCCCACAAATAACCCAGAGATGCGTTTTAAATAAAAGCACACATTCTACTCTTGTAAAAACATGCTGATTCCCAGACCGTCCGTGGGCTGGATTGAGAAGGCGATTGGGCTGCATCCGGCCCCCGGGTCTTAGGTTGCCTGCCTCTGCTGTAAGGAATAGCAGGTGACCAGATCCCAAGAAATAAACACCCATTTAACCACTGCAAGTTTTGTCTAATGTGTCTTGTGGGTTATTATTAACAGTCCCTCCAAGTGTCCCTATTTTCCAGGGACATCCCTGATTTAGAGAAGTCATCCCAGTTTCTCATTTGATTCTGGAATGTCCCACTTTTCCTTAGGATGTCCCTATTTGGCTCTGATGGTGTTTCCTGCTTGGCAGGGGGTTGGACTCAATGGCCCTTGTGGTCTCTTCCAACTCTATGATTCTATGATTCTATGATTTTCACTGGAGAAATGTTGGAGGGTATGGAATTATCTGCCATCTGAAGGCAATCCTGTATAGGGAAGTGGTTGTTTTTTAATGTTTAATGTTTTATTGTGTTTTTTTATATGTTGGAAGCTGCCCAGAGTGGTTGGGGGTAACCCAGGAAGATGTGTGGGGTAGAAATAGTAAAATTATCACTATGGAATGGGATGTCCCCATTTTCATCAGAGAAATGTTGCAGGGTATGATGTAATTTTTGTTTATCTGGAAAATCTCAGTAATAATAATAATAAACCATCACAATGTATTAAAAGGAAAAGGGTGATACATTTCCCAAGAAATGTAAATTTAGACTTTATCTATTTACCACTGGAAAAGTCTTCCCTAGAGTTTATTAATATTTGAAGAAGGATGTGGAGGGGAGGACTTGCATTAGATGCAGCCAATATTCCATGAGCTAACTAGGCATGTACTCACGTTATTACTGCTGTAGTGAGGAAATTCCAGGTACTGTAGGAGAAGATATCTTGCAGAAGTCACTGGGACTTCCTTTAAATGGAGAAGGCTCTGCCTTGCCAAAAAGTTTTTTTAAAAACAGACAGATTTTCCTATCTGGGCCCAGTTGCTTAATGACGTATAACTCTATGTCTGTATAACAGTTACACAAGTGCATACTTACTGATTAATAAGGTTCATGGAGGCTTCAAGCTACTTAGCATCAAATGATAAAGTCAGCTATGAAGCAATACAAGTGTTCAGATCACTGTATATCACGCATTTTGAGAACAAGTGAGGATTCTTTTATATTATTGTGAACCACAGTAATATTAAATTTTGACTTTTTGGGAAAATAATAAGTGATATGAAAGTGGTGCTAGTAAACAAAAGTGACAAAAAGAACAGAAGGGAATACTCAAAACGTTTAAAGCCAGTCACGTCATATGGTTTTGTACAGCAGATGGGAACAGCCCTACATAGTCCCTCAGATACAGAACATTCATGTTTGCAAACAGAAGAGCATCAAGTGGACTACAATAAGCAGCCTGAAAAGTCTAAGAACAACCAGTTTATATGTAGAACACAGCCTCCAAATAACTTCAAGGAGAACCGTTATCAGTAACGACCACTACAAGTACAGAAACTTTTGGGGAATGTGACGATGAAGTGACAGGGCCTACAGCCAAAGAATTACACAAGGTGCTGAAGGAACATGTCATGAGATAGTTACACCACAAGAAGCAGTTCAAGCTCATTACCATCTTAAAGAACTAGAAAACAAAGCAAATAATCTCAGTGAAAACCCTAGCATTACAGACACAAAAATACCAGCTGTTCATGCTACTAGTGCTTTCAGAGACAGTACTTACATTAATGACAGTAATGAATAATACCATTCTGGACTGAGAAAGGTCCATCAGAATGTCAGCACTGGGACCACTTTGAAGTGAACATACAAATACAAGCCCGGTTCTGCTTAAAGATTTTATTCTATTCCACCAAGGTAAACGGAGAAGCCTACCCTTGAGAATGGCTATTGTATTCTGCCACAAAAGGAAAAGTCTACTGTTTTGTGTGTTAACTACCAAACTACCTCAACCACAGCTTTAACGTCTACTGGATTTGATGCTTGGCATCACGTTTATCTTGTTGAAACCTATGGAAACTCTCAAAATATGAACTCTATGCTAACGTACTTCACTGGCAGAGGAACAGGGGGCGGGGGGGCGCATTGCCCCCGGCACCATCGGGGAGGGGGGTACCATCGTGGCTGCCCCCGGACACGTGCCACGCGCCCCTACTGCACTGGGTGCCATGCCCCTGTGGGCGGTGCGTCACACCCACACGGTGGCATGCCACACCCCAGGACGCGCACCAGCCGCCCCCTCGCCTGCTCTCCGCCCCCAGTGCCAGAGCATGCAGCTTCGCCACTGACATACTTAAAAAGAAAGTGTGGTCAAACGTTCACATCAAAACTTGAAGAGTAAATCAAAGCAGGATTACTGGGTGCAAATATTGACAACTCACTATTGTAGTTTGTATCAAATACTTGAGCTAATTATGAACAGCAAGCAAAATTTACTCTATTGGATGTGGAATACAAAACTGTCAAATGAAGGCAGAGAGTAACCACCACCACCCCCCAAAAAAGAGGACGGGACAGCCCCCAAAGCCTTAGACAACTTTCTCCAAGAGACAGGTAAATTCATTTATCACTGTCATGGATGCTCTTGAAGCCAACCTGTTGAGGCCACTGCGGTGACATTAGGTGGAGGTCTATGGTTCTGTTTTTCGCTTTTATCATTGCTATTCCATAATGCAGCCACTAAGTTTGGGGTTTGCAGTGTGGGGGGCAAGGGAGGGAGGGAGATTTGCTCACATTTTCCTGGATGGAGCAAAAGGACCTCAGATTGTATTTTTACCCCCCACTGAAAAATGAGATGAGAGGCAAAAGTTGAGAAGTACTCCCCCCAGCAGGATTTTCATTCCAAATTTCAGCAAATGGTGTGGTTTAAAAAACAAAAGAAAACCTACAACCTGGACATCTGCTTTGAGAAGTTGCTGTCACTTTCTTGTGCTCTCAAGGTCCCAGGAGCAGGAGCAGCAGAGATGCGGGAGAAAGGAATCCTCGTGCCCATAAGCCAGGCAGTCTCACCAAAGAAGACTTTCCACCTCCTCCCCGATAACTGCAGTAAATGTTCTGAACACACCTGCTAGTCACTGAACTGCATCACCCAGCAGGACACAAGAAGAACAGGGAGCTTAATCAAATCAACTATGGTAGAGCAACCTACAGGGGCCTGCTAGCCCCACCTCAAAGTGCTGCCTTGTGGGAAAATGCAAAAGAGAGAGAGAGAGCAATAAATGTGCATTTATTGCATGAAAATCACCAGCCACCCAGTCTAACCATGATGGCAAAACTTTAGCGATTCAAATATTCATGAGTGTTTCTTTGTGTCAGAATGTTTTGCCTGTTTTTGCTTTAGTTATTCAGAGGCCCATAAATAATGCATTTTCCATGTGTTGGCGTTCAAACACCTCCTCCTGAGCAGAGGGGCTTGTCTGAGCAAATGCTGCAGATTAATTTCTGGGGAGGAGAAGGGTGGTTTCCTCATGGGTCAGAGCAAGGGCACATTCCCTTCAGGAGCCCATTCCAGGACTACTAGAGAGGCCTCCTTGCTTGGTCAAGATCACGTGTGCACCCTTCACGTCTGGCTGTGGGCTTCTTTGCACTATCACACAGAATGGGGAGCTCACCCTGCAATTCAGTTTTGCAGGTCAAATGCAGGCCTTCCACTTCATCATTATCGAAGTCCCATTTATTGAACGCGTATAGGTGTAGGAAGTTCTGCATTGCCCCATCACAGTAAAGAGCAGCATCCCATAATACCATCCATTTATTTAAACACAGTTTATTTCAAATCATAGGTGCATATTTTATTCGGCTGTGGAATCTATCAACCTTTCCGCTCTTTAAATGAAATGAAATCGGGATAATGTTTTCATTTGATCAGAAAGAGGAAAACAAAAACCAATTGTTTTTCTCAACACATGATTCAAATGAACGTATTAAAAAATCACCCTTCTGGTGGGCTCCTTTTCTCCCTGTGAGATGAAAGGAACAAAGCCATGGTAATAGACAATAATGCTCCCACTGATGAATCACATCAAAGACACTTCTCCCATTGTTCGCTTCTCTTGTCCAGGGGAAATTGGCTCATTAAAAGTGTGTTGTTTACATTAGAATGGCCTGATGGATGGCAGAGGAGGACCTGCCATATTTCTCCCACCAGGAGTTTTGCTACTGCACCTCCAGAGCTTTGAAGGCTCAACGAGGCAATGGCCCAGCTCACTTTTTACTCTGCCTTCACTAATTAGCTCGTCAAATGAATAACCTCGAGAAGTTCAAGCATGAAACTGCAAAGCAGCAAGAGACGCAGAGTGACAGACCAGCTGCATTTGGCATCGAGGTCCTTCTCAGATACACCTGACTCTTTGGGGATGTTGAGATCCCCAAAATGACTGGAGATGGTTTCATCAAAACCTTTACCCCACTGAAGAACCAGGTTCACTTTCTGGGGCATTCCTGTGCCTGCCTCTGTGCCCAGCTTAGGCTGAATCACCAGCTGTACCTGACAAGCTGAGCAACTAGACAGGGTTGCTGTAGTGTGCCTTACATTTTAGGGGAAAGGCTATCACCTGTGAAGCCTTATGAGCCCTCTCTTGCAAGGCTTGCACTGGTTACTAGCCTGCTCCCAGGCACAGTTCAAAGTTTAATGCCCTGGATGGCTTGAGTCCAGGGTCTTTGAAGGCAGCATGTGGAGAAGCCCTTCTATGCATCCCATCCAGAGGGGATGGGACAACTGCAGGGGCGGGGCTCTCTCCTGGACCACACCAGGACTGGGGAACAGCTCACCCCAAGAGGGTCAGGCCAGGCCAGGGGGCTTCCTTTCTAACTGGCAGCTGGTGGGTACTTTTTCTTATTTCAACAGGTTTTCGATTTATCTTGATGAAGGCTGGTTTTACTAAATACGGTTTAATCTGCCATGTCTGTCTCTGCTGCTTTTATCGTTGCTGTATTTTACTGTTGTGATTTTAATTTCTGTAGGTCACCTTGAGCAATGCATGTACTTTGGAAAAGGAGGGTCTAAATCCTTAAAGTAAAGCTTGTGCTAAAAGCGCACTTGTTTTTGGTAAACAGAGCCTTGCTTTTGTCGCAGGTTTGCAGCCAGATTCAGAGGGAGACTCAGGGGCTGCCTTTGCCTTTGCTTGCCTGGGCAGTGATGTCCCCTTTTGGCTCCACCTTCAGCGTCTCCAAGATCCAGGACAATCCTTGTTCAACCTGGAAACCAAATTCTGCAATCCCTGTGTCACATATCTCACCACCACCACCTGGCTTGCTTTGCTCAGACAATGTATTGATGACATTTTCCATGTTCCTGGAAGCAGCCTTCAATTACAGAGGCAATCTGTAGCAGGAAAATGTGCCCCAGTGATGCTCCTGTCCTCAGCTTTTGCTTTGCATCAGAACCAAAGATGCTTGCTCAATGCTCATTGAGGCAACAGTTGCAAGGCCATGTAGCCAGAGGGTTGGTTGAGAAGGGGGAATTCTCTTGGTTACTACTCTGCTTTTGAATAAAGAGTAAACCTGTAGGCTGACCACTCCTCCTTCACACCCTCACCTGGCAGTATCCTTGAGCAGAGTGGGCCTTTCCACCAAGCAGCCATGCCTAGCCTGCCACGATTAATAAAGACTCCAGCTATGCTTTTTATTAGTATCTTGGACTTCCCTCCTCCCTGCTCTAGCCACAATGCAAAGGTCAAGGAGATTAAATGGCCTGTTTCAAAATGGTAATGGAACATTTCATGCAAATGTTGCAGCTAATTCAGATATTTAGCAATTTGAAAATTTCAGCTAATATGGGAAAACGGAGCAGAGTCTGTGTTGGAAGATTAAGGTCTTTGACCCTGTTTTGGATTCACTGATCAGCTGAAGTGAGATGATAATTTTGAAATGGTTTGGGACTCTGCTCCTTTATTTTTCCAACAAATTCTATTTATAATTAAAGAATGCCAGTTTTAAGTGAACTGCTGCACTTTGCTCTTAGTGTGTGTGTTGGGGGGGGGGGGAGGTTCCCAGGAGAGAAAGGTCTAGATTTTTATACATTTTCATGCATCTACATGAATGACTAAATATACCCTGGAAACTTTCAGAGAGCGTCACAATGCAACCCCCACACCACCCAAGGAATGTATGGGGCTTCTTCATAGAAAAATGCTTGCCACTACATATGCTAAATTCAGAAAAGAAACATGGTTAATGCTGCAGGGCACATGTGTCCTCACAGGACAGTAAGTCAGCCTAAATGTTTCATGCCTATATGTGAGCCTACATGTGTTGTGCCTGTCCATGAACAAGGCCGGATGTTGGAGGCTCTCCTTTCCACAGGGAAAGCAGCCGGTGCTGCTCATGTTCTTACTCTTGGAGTCTCCAGCATATCCCATCCCATGCAGGGAGGGGCGGGGAGAGACTGCAACCACATTCCCCTCTTTTTGCATATAAGTCATTACTTTCTGAAAAGGCCCTTTCTGTCTTCACCATAGGAAGATCGCAATCAAATTCCCATCTTCTGTCCTTGCTCATGGATCTTTCCGGGGGACAGTCATACTTTTTTCATTTTCAATCCTAAACTCTCCATGTATTCTCTTCCACAAGTATCATTGGGGTGGGGAGGGACACCCCCAATTCAGAGAAACCCGTTGTGTCACAAGAGGCTCCAGTCGCATGAGACATTGAATGGGTTCTATCTGGTTCATATTCAGGACCCTGGTCAGAGCACAGCTCTCACCTACCCCCCCCCCCCACCTGCCACACACACACACACACACACACCTCTGCCACAGTTACTCTGCACTGCCTTTCTTCATTTCCATATTAAGCAGACAGACAGACAGACATGTAAAACATAAGCCAGATGCAACTCCTTGATCCTGGGAAAGCATATCTGGGTATACGTTGGGATTTGAGATACACAAACCACTCTAATAATGTTGAGCAGAGTCAGTATAGTTGAAATCCTGCAAGCATAAATGGGGACCTGAGAGATTTATCCCACTTGCAAGCTGGCATTGTTGGCAAGCATTTTTGAAATAGTAATGTATTCAGGGTGGCAGCAGCGCCATTTAAAATCCCATCCTCCAAATCCCAAGGAACTCATTTTTGGAGGGAAATCCCCCCCCCCAAATTTATTCCGGTCTTCTTTGTACTTCCCTCCAGTCTTCTGTTCAATAACTCACGTGTTTGGTCCATTCTCAGTGTCTTAATCTGTTGGCAAATATGACGCTTTTACTTCCAGGGTCTTGTGGGCATCAAACACGAGAAAGACCAAGAGTGAACCATTGGAGGGTGGGAAGCTTCAAGGTCTCCAATGCCGTTCTCTGCCCCAACCTATATTTTGAGTCCCATTGATGATAAGAATCTCTCCCCCAGGGGCTCATCTAACTGAGCAGCCTGTTGTAAAAGGTGTTTGTTAAGACTCAGATTTTGCTCTAGGAGGGTGTGGTGAGAAACAGGAGGAAGCAAGGTGGAAGTTTGTGGAGCAGAAGAAGAAATGTCCTGCCTGGCACAAGAGCAGCTCAGAACTAAGTCAGGGGGCTCTTGGCAGCTTCCTGGACCTGTTGCAGCTAGCATGAGCCCAGTGTATCAGGGAAAGGATTAACTGTCCCCGAATGAGCAACTATCTGCAGAGGGGAAACCTGCCATCAATGGCAAGGAACAGCCCAGCAGGCAGCTCCATGGGAGGCCAGGTCTTTTTGGCAAGCGCTCCTTTTCTTGGCCTCTTGGCAGAACTGCAAGCAACAGATGACAATTCTAGACTGGGAAGCTTCGAATTTGAATTTCAGTTTGGAAATGCAAAGAACTACTGCCTGTGCATTAACTATGGAAATGGAGAGACCAACTTCAGCATCCCTTTCCAAAACAGCTTCTGATTGCAGCTGCATCTCTCTGGCAAGTGCCACACAGCTCCCAAGGCAGGGAGGCCAAAGAGCCAAGCAGCCGACCTGCAAATATGCATCAGGGCAGGTTGTGTGGGGTGTGCACAGTTCACATCCACCTCTTGACACTTGCCAGGAGCCTGACCTTCTCCTGGCTGTGGACAGAGCCAGCGCAGATAGAAGCAGCCTGCCCCATTCATGGGCTCTGCGAGGCTTCCCCTTCCAATCCTCTCGCTGTTCTTGCAGGGGCAGAAAGGCACATTCAGCTCCGCGGAACCTATAAAAACCTGTCACTTTGAATTGCCAGGATAAAGCCTAACGTGGCGAGATCTGTTCGGCTTTCTAATGCCTTAAGAATATTGTGTTCAGTGTATGGTTATCACACACTCATTTCTGCGAGGCACGCTGCCTCTTGTACATGTCAGCCAAGCCGACAGGAGCTCCACTCAAAGACAGCTGATGCGGTTCCTGCTGTGTGAGCAAACAGACACTCAACAAGACTTGACTTTCCCTGCTAACAGGAACAGACATGGGATCCTGTGTCTGTAGGAGGGGAGGGAGGGAGAGAGAGAGGGGTGGCCTCAGACTGAAAGGCCCCTCAGACTTCAAACTGCCAGGGAGGATGACTTTTGCTAGCCACCGACTTTCCATACATTCTTAAAAAAAGAGAAATGGAGGGGCAACTTTTTGGAACACCATCAAAAAGGCTCCTCTTTCCAGAAAGGGATTCCAAAGCCAGATGTTCTTCCTTTCTGTTTGCGGGGGGTGGGTGAGATGGATTTGCTGCCCAATGGACAGCCAAATTTAAACCAGGTGGGGAGAGCTGGGGAGAAGGGGAAATGGTGGCGAGGGGCATTGAAATCAGTAGAATGAGGGAAGGGGCAGAGGCGGATCTAGGGGTGTGGGGTTTTTTGTTTTTTTTTAATCATTTTTACAATACAAACAGCAACCACAAAAAACACATACAACAAAAACCACAATAACTGTAATAACACAATTTAACAATTCAGATTTGAGTACTGATATACCTATAACTACACCTTTTTGACAATATTTCCCCACCTCTCCTCCCCCTACTTCCCACCACTGTCCGCCTTATCGCTTAAGTATTCCTTCCAGATTTCTTCATATTTATCCATTTTTAATTTGTGTCGATACGCAATTTGTTCGTATGTAGCTAGTCTGTCCATATTGTCAATCCATGTGCTCAAGGAATCTTTTTGTGGCTCTTCCAATTCATCAAAACAAGGGTTTTTTTGCTTCTAATGTGGCACAGTACATCCATTTTTTTTACCCCCTTGAGGTGGATCTAGGGGTATGTGATGGGTTTGTCACACTGGGCACTGAGCCTTGGGGACACCACAACTACGATTTAGAAAGGAATGAGAGAGGCAGGGGCACTGAATTTGGGCATTGCACAGGGTGCCTCTGGGCAAGGATAAAGCAGGCGAGTGGAAGAGGAGAGGACCGCCAGTGCTGGCATGTGGGCCCCAATGGACTACTTCCCAAGGGAATGGCTCCTCCAACAAAAAAAGGTCCTCCCCTTTTCTGCCCTTTCCCTCTTGATGAGGCTGCAAGGGTATTTTATGCTGCAAGGAGAGCCAGGCTTGGCTACCTATGGAATTTGGCTCTGCCACATCAGATTTCTTCGTGGAACCTGGAAAGCCTCAGGGCCTGTATAACATCTCCTCAGTGGTGACTAATGGCAGTAAATAACCCCCATGTCCATAAATCCTTTTCCTTTGCAGGTTGTATCCACAGACGAACCTTTTTCAGCGAGGACTTTCATAAGAACACTGACCTGCTATCAGATTTTAGAGTTATTTAAAGCACTACCAAGAGAGAAAGGGAAACCTGGTAATTTTAAAAACCACTGCAGATCTTTTGCTGTGGTCAGTGATATCCATATCTCCAAAGCTTTCTTAAAATGTGTACATGCATCTAGCTTGTTCAAAACAGTAAATATCTCATTCACATTCCTCTTTGAATATTTTCAAGCATGGGTTTTCTAGCTAATTTTAAACATTACCAAATCACACACCCCAAGCCTTTTCCCTATATTGCAGAAGCAGTTTAGACAACATCCATGCATGTTCAACATTTGGTGCCCACCATCACCCTCAGAGGCCCAGTAGGGCTTTGCCTGCAGCCCAGTGCAAGGCAGAAGAGGAGGGCAGACTTTTCACAAATATTCTTTCCCTTCTTCACCTGGATCCTTGTAGCACCCAGATTCCAATCTTAAATCTATTCTGTAATTATTTCAGTATTTAAAGAACCAGTCTTTTCAAGAATTTAAGTTACCAATTCAATGAAATCTTGAAGTTACATTGTACTTTCCTCTCAAGTACTCAGAAAGGGCGATAAAAGTTTCAATGCCATCTGAAAATCTGCACTTGAATTTAATGTAATTAAAATACAGGTTTTTTTACAAAAAAAAACAGCAACTGAAAAGAAATCAGGAATGAGATAAGCGATATTATCTGTGACAGGAAGAATCTACGCAGTTCTGTACAAGAAAGTCCTGCGTATTTTTAAAGCATTCAGACACTGATGGGTTTTATTTTCATTTTTTATTTCTCTGCAGATTGACTGCCCGGCTTTCCTCTGGAATGACATTGGGGAAGGTAATGTATTTACATATCCTGGAGGAGCTTGTGCAGCCGATGCAAGGAAATCGCTCAGCAAGCTTCTCTTTCTTTCCTTTCCTGGGCATGCAGAAAAACTGACACTGGACTTCGAGCCAATGAAATCTTGCCTCCTTGTCACCATTAGAAGGCCGAGCGGCCCCAAGCAATCTCAGGAACAGGACCCGCTGCAAAGGTGCGGGGAAACCCTGGCCCCTCAGCCTTGCATCTGCCACAGTCAGTTCCAGTTTGGGAACCTACAACCTTCCCCAAAGCTCAGAATTCTTCAATGACCCACTCTATGCTCATCTGTAGTCTTGGCACAATTTGGTTAATGTGATGCAGCATTAAAGCATACCCTCCAACATTTTTCCAATGAAAATAGGGACATCCTATTCAATAATAATAACAATAACCAGGCAAAGGGCCTTCTTGGTAGCGGCACCTGCCTTGTGGAACGCCCTCCCACCAGATGTCAAGGCAATAAGCAACTATTCTTACTTTTAAAAGACATCTGAGGGTAGCACTGTATTGCTGTACTGTGTTTTTAATATTCGGTTGGGAGCCGCCCAGAGTGGGAAGGGTATAAATAATAATAATAATAATTATTATTATTATTATTATTATTATTATTATTATTATTATTATTTTAAAAAATTCCTTCCAGTGGCACCTTAGAGACCAGCTAAGTTTGTTATTGGTATGAGCTTTTGTGTGCATGCACACTTCTTCAGATGCATGCACACAAAAGCTCATACCAATAACAAACTTAGTTGGTCTCTAAGGTGCTACTGGAAGGAAATTTTTTATTTTGTTTCAACTACGGCAGACCAACACAGCTACCTACCTGTAACTATTATTATTATTACAGTAACAATAATAATAATACCCAGCCCATCTGGCTTGATTGACCCAGCCCCTCTGCGACGTCCAACATAATCAAACATTAAACTAAACTGCCTTCAGATGTCTTTTAAGGTTGTAAAGTTACTTAACTCCTTGGCTCGGGGGTCACGTAACTCCATACTCTCCAACATTTCTCCAATGAAAATAGAGATGTCCTAAGCGAAAGGAGGACATTCTGGGATCAAATCAGAAACTTGGACTATCCCTAGAAAATAGGGAAACTTGGAAGGTCTGTGTTTATCTGTAGTCTCAAGCACAATTTAGTTAATGTGACACAGCATTACAATTTGAATTAATGGAAGTACTGGTATTTCTTGGTAAGACCCAGCCTGGACCCCCTAATGATAGAAGAAGAAGAAGAAGAGTTTGGATTTGATATCCCGCCTTTCACTCCCCTTCAGGAGTCTCAAAGCGGCTAACATTCTCCTTTCCCTTCCTCCCCCACAACAAACACTCTGTGAGGTGAGTGGGGCTGAGAGACTTCACAGAAGTGTGACTGGCCCAAGGTCACCCAGCAGCTGCATGTGGAGGAGCGGAGACACGAACCCGGTTTCCCAGATTACGTGACTACCGCTCTTAACCACTACACCACACTGGCTCTCGCCAGTGATAGGAGGGACCAAAGCTGCAAGGACAGCTCAGTTTGGCAAAGCCAGTTTGGCTCTTATCTCAGGGATCCATTTGCATTTGAAGAAACTGGAGGGAAATACAGGAAAGCCTGGCTTAGAGAAATTGGGGGCAGGAGACCAAGGCTCTTCTTCACACACACCAACCCTCACTGAGAATCCATTTGGGACCAAAAATCATTCAGGGCTTAAAACGCCAAAGTGAGCCCCTTGAACTGGGTCAGGATGTGCAGCTATTCCAAAATAGACCGAGTGCTTTATTTTTTGCTTTTTAAAAATAGTCACTATATATAAAGAATACAGAAACAAAACAGAATAGCGTTTCATCTTGCAATTGACTAACAAACAGAAATGTGTTTAAGATCGCTTTCCTCTCCTTGGGTCAGTCCATGGGCTTCTGCTGGCTGCAGTGCTGCATCTTTCCTTACAGAAAACTGTGCGGATGATGCTATGCGTCAGCAACGGAGGCAAAGCTCCTCAGCCAGTGCTTAAGCCAGAGTGTGTGGCTGGCCAGGCTCAGTTGCACAAGTGGAAGGAGATGCTCTCCATCTTTCTCCTTCAGCCTCTGCTCGGGAGGCTGCTCTGTGAGTGCATGTCGTGCCAAGGGACTCGATCCGTAGGGTGCCCTTCAGGATGGCAGTTCACAGGGCCAGTTGCATTGGGTTCTCCCCCTCCTGAGAGAAGGACTAATTAGCCCAGTCCAGGTGGGCTGACATCTTCTGCCCTGTCTATGGCCAGAAAGTGGCGAGGCAGCCACCCCGTTAGGATATGAATGTGCCTAATTTAGCATGCGAAAAAGCCTGCAGTTAAAATACAGGCTACCCAGTAATATATTTAAACCCATTCCTGACATGATAAATGAAATGGAATAAATGTATACAGCCAGCCAGATTTCCATGAAACACCCGGAGACTTCAGTGCTTTTCCTGACAGTGAATGCGCTGTCAGCGGCCCGTCTCTCTCTGAGGCAGCTGTCAATCATGGGCCATCTTCCTCTCCCACAGGATTTCATTGTGCCCACAGACAGTCGTGGGAGAAATGCTTCCAGGCATCAGAGCAGCAGATGGAGTGTATCTGTCAATCATTGTCACTAATTATTAACTTCTGTCACTCAGAGCAAGGCAACATCTTTCTGCCTGATCCTCTGTGATTTGATCTGCTCCACCGCCTTTCAGGGAGGCAGCGCAACCTTTCATTCCATGTCACACGCTCAGCGCTTGGCAGGGTCAGCCCCTGAAACTCCATGCGCAGCAGACTGAAGTTTGCCTTCGCCACAGGATGTTGCAGGGAGGAGGCCGGCTTGAGAGGCGATGGAGGAGTAGGAGGCTCTGTCCTCTCCGGTGATCAAAAGCGGCGGTGGTCAGTCACTGCTGGGCTCCAGAAGCATTTGGCAAAAGAGAGGCATGGCAGGGGGGGGGCTGCCTGTTGGCAAAAGCGAGCAGAGATGCACTGACACACAGCCACCTCGACCATCTTGAGGAAGAAGTCCTGAGGTGAAATACAGAGATCGATCAATAGAAGGAGGACTAGGCACTTTCTAGTCAAAAAGCAACATCAGTCCATGGTCTGTAGCGGCTCCTGACCATCTTATGTGGCCCAAGGAAACAGACATGACAGCCACTCAGAGAGAAGAGCAAGGAACTCACTCGCAGGCCTGTTTCCGGGCAGCGACAGCATTTCTCACCCCTGTCACTGAGTTGCTGGGGGCAGCATCCATGGACGTCTCCACCTCCTCCTTCCATATCTGCCCAGTTCCTGTTTCCAAAACAGTTATGGTTTCTCCTCCTTCATCCAATTCAGCTCCATCCAATCACAAGCCGAAAGGAAACAGCATTTCCCTTGAAAGAGGGAGGTCCCCTGGCCCCAGAGAGGAGCTCCAGTGACAGAGGCCAGCTGGGAGGCACCAAGACCAAACATGGTACTTAAAGGTTTCCCCATCCCAGAATCCTTTGGGTGCACCAGAGCCCACACATTGGATGCTGCTTCTGAGGTCTTCACCAAACCAGCTTTACCTTTTTCCACTCAGCCAGATTTTCCATTGCCAGATTTGCAACATTAATGGTCACAAGTTGCTCAGCTGAGCATTCATTTTCTCAGTTGAAGTATATTTAAAAAATCCCAACAGAACAACTGTTCAAGAAGGCAGGCAGGGATAACCCTTATGTCTACTAAGAGTAGAAGCAGATGCATTATGTAAGATTAGTTTTGAGGATCTGATCAAAGAGTTTGCAGTTAGAAAAAGTAGGAGAATTTTCCCCCCAAATATAAATAAAGTATACAAAAATAAACATGATTGTCCATCTTACTGTAGGCTTTGTTTCATTTTGAAAACTAAAATTTTATTTTATGGTTTATTATTGTTTATATTTTGAATTAGATATATATGGGGGCACCAAAATCTTTTAAGTGCTTAGAGCCCCTAAGGGTGTTAATCCAGCCCTGGCCTGACCTCCAGTTCTGCTCCCACAGCTATGGTGGGGGAAAGGATAATGATTGATTCTGGAACCTATTCTAGCATGTGGCCACTCTATAACCCCATCACAACCACCACAGCACCCATATCAGAGAGCAGCAATGTTGGGGTGGGGAAAACAATGCAAGTAAATATGCCCTGCAGAAAGGAGATGTTTTGCAACCCCAACAGAGAAGTATTTCTGGGTATATTACATAACCCAGTGGTTGACTCTCCAAATGCGGGTACAGGGCAGCAGGTATCCCTAGTGTAGGAGAGGGGCTCAGCCCAGGGTCCTGGAAGAAGGAGAGTTCTAGCTCCATGGGGAGCTGGTGTTTTGTATGGAAAAATGTATTTTCATGGAAAAGACACTGGGATACTGGAGATCCATTGCCAGCCCATGTAGACAATGTTGAGCTAGATGAAGCAATGGTCTGACTCAGTGCAGCTTCCAAGGTTCCCAAGAGCACGGAGGTGGTGGCAAATTCTCATCCCCCTCTCCTGGTGGACACTTAAGATAGCTGTTGGCAAGCACACAGGCTTGGGTTCTCCATGCATAACTTGGCAGCTCCCCAAAAGGTGCGGAGGAAAGAAGGTTCTCTTGTGCAATGCCCTGCAGACTGTAGCTGAGGAGGCCGTCAGCAAGGCCAGGACTGACCAGGATGGATTCAACAGGTCCTGCCCTCTGCTTGGCTCCTGTTTCTGTGAAAGCAGCTTGATGGACGAGGATGTGGCAGAACCTGGCAGAAGGATGCAGGAAGTAGGAGGCCCCTGCCAATCACTCCTCTGCCTTATAGCTTGCGTAGATCAAGAAATCTGGCATGCGCCAAGTCCCTGGATTGCTTTCAAGCTCAAGGCCAAATTGGAAGTGGTTGTGGGGCTGCTCTCCCTACTACTTAGTCATTTGCCATTTGTCAATTTTTTATACGACAGTGCCTCAAAGTGACTTGCAATAGAAAAAGAGAAAGAACAAATTGCTGCTTCTGATCTGGAAAAGGTGGAGGGGGGCAGCTAAAGTTGCAGAACTTCTTTTGGGAAATCATGGGTAAAAACACCCTGCGAATAGGACATTGCTAGGAGGGCAAAATCTCAGATAATTGAGTACTTTCAATACTTTTCAATAATATTTGTAGATCTTGGGGGGCTGGCAACTGTCCACACTGCAGGGTCCATGGGCAGAGCTGCCAGGAGCTTACAGAGATTGTTGTTGTTGTTTAGTCATTTAGTCGTGTCCGACTGTTCGTGACCCAATGGACAAGAGCTAGGCACTCCTGTCTTCCACTGCCTCCTGCAGTTTGTCAAACTCATGTTAGTAGTTTGAGAACACTGTCCAACCATCTCATTAAGAAGTGGCTTTGCAGAGAGAGAGGGAGAGAGGGAGAGAGAGAGAGAGAGAGAGGTTCTGCCTACCTGATATCATCAATGTTGTTGCTGGCCAGAGAGCCCAAAGGAACATTTTGCCTTCTCCTAGAAGCCTGCTCAATGCACCACGGTGGAGTATGTAGGTTTGGGTGTGCAGGAAAGGCGATTTCATGATTGATGGTGGCCATGATCAGTGCAGGAGGCTGCATTAACACTTGTTGAAAGGGGCATTGCTTTCTTGTATAACCTTTGCTCCTTGAAGAATGTATAGCTGTGGTAACATTACCCCCAATGGTACAGCAATCCATGGCAACCGTCACCCATAGCAGACTTGCCTGGCCTTTAGTGAAAGAGAGAGAGGATGAGCAGATGAAGAAAAGGCAGCTGCCAACTTACAATGTCCTCCACACCTCATACCTTCAGCTTTCACACTTAAGCTCAAGAAGGAGTTGGAACTGCAAGGGAGATTTCTATGAGGGAGGAAAACCTGGGCAGTGCATGAGCAAGAAGAAGACAGCCTCTCTCCAGTGCTGCCTCTATTCAGCGCTTGACATCCTGCGTCATTCCAGCAAGATCCAGGCTGTTGTATTTTTAATAGCCTTTGGCAAATAGAATCCCTAGCCGTATATTTTTGCTGGAGAAACTTTTATAAAATATTGCAATCAATTCAATTGCATTAAGACACTTGAACCTCTGGGTTCAACACAGTGGAAAACGCAATACTTCTTCATTACATCAGCTGCCCGGACACATCAATGTCATCGGTGATGACTCCCAAAAAGACTGTGCGCATGCCGTACCCCCAGAACTCAGAGCGAAAGGGATTATCTGGCAGCGTGAAATGAAGCGTGATGGCTCACTGAAAAGTTTGAGCAGCGAGATTAAGGAAACTTGGCCAACGTGAAGGAATGGATTTCACCTTGCCAGATGTATCTCTCTGGGATTTCTTCATCAACTATACAAGGACCAATTTGGCGTTTTAGAATGCAGAGGAATTCTACAGCTCAGCCGTCTTCACATACGCAAAAAGAAAATTGAAGCTTAGGTTTCTAAGCATTTCTCTACTGCACTTGAGCACGGGTGCCTCCCACAATAAGCAGAGGATGGAACCAGTCTATTTAGAGAATCTGAAGGGACAACCACAACCAGGGTTTTTTTCAGCCAGAGCCCACACAGGAGCTCAGCTCTGGCACCTCTCAGGTGGGCACCATTGCCATTCTAAGAGAACAAGGGAGAAGTTCATGGTGAGCTTTGGCACCTCTTTTTCTAGAAAAATAGCACTGTTGTGTGAAGTGGTAAATTAGTCTACTAAACTAAACTTTGGCATCTACTGTTTCTGCCTGCAAATGAAAACACTTCTGTTTGCAAACGCTTGTGCCTCTCCCTCTCTTCATTTGCCAACAGGGCTGAAATGTGCCTTACAGCTGTTTATTTTGTTGTTATATGATCCTCACTTTAGATTCTCCTGAGTGCCTGGGGCCTCCAAAGGTACTTTCAAAATTCCATAAATAAGCTCTGCATGGAACAAGGTGGCCAAATCTGAAAAGGCAGCAATTCCTCACAAAGCCATTTTTGGCCACAGAGGGACCGCCAGGAGAAGCCATTCCCACTTGCTGTTTGCGACTCCCACTTCAACGCACCAGATAGGGGGTTCCAGTTGCAAAGGAGGAGCTTCTGTCTCAGTGGATGGGAGCTAGGCATGCCCTCAATCCCACCCTTGGAAGAGGGAAATGTCACTCAGAGAAATGAACCATGGATGTGGTACAGCCAGCCCCAAAGGCCTGATCCTCAACATTGTTCCATCATCCTGCCCAGGAGGAAGTGGAGGCCTGCTTCAGTCGCGCCACCTAGTCACTCCAGTGAGCTCTCAGCCTGCATGAGAGGTCCTAGTGCTATGCCCCTCCTGCCGTTTAATGCAAGGAGTGTTCCTTGTGAGTCACACAGCACTGCGATGGCAGAGGAGGAGGCCGTGCTGCTGCTCCTGCTCCTAGGAGCTGCTCACAGAGAGAGATGGCAGCCTCCCATGTGACCATTTGCTTTTCTGGAACACCACCCTCCCTCAGAACATCTGAAGTAGGGTATTTAGTCAAGCCACCAGGGCAGGTGCCCCACCACATCATCACCATCACCGTGGTTGCTCCCCCCATTGAGGCCCCATGGTGAAAAAAGAAAAGAATCCAGCCTTTAGCCTCCAGGCAAAAGGAAGGCATGGTGACACACAGATGTTCAAGGATTACGGCTGCGCTGAAAGGCAAGGATGTGCCAGGCATTTCTTCATGGCGCCTTTGGCGGATCAGCACAAGCCAGGCTACACTTTGCAAGCACTCTCTGGGGACAAGTCCCTAGTCCTCATGGGGAAACAGTTCCATTTCCAAATGCCAGCCTGCTATATTTTTATGCCACACTTCCTCTTGTGGCTGAGAACCAGCCTAGTACAGTGGGGGCTTGGGGGCTGTTTCTTTCAGCTGCTGTCTGTATTAAGGTTCCCAGTGATTAGCGCTTCATATCCCAGGGGCTTCTGACTACTGATTTAATGTGATGTGGTTTGGTTGTTCTTGGGTGCATTTCTTGCAAGTCCAAGAGCAGAAGAGCAGGTGAGGATGGTTATTATTGCAGTTTGGTCCTCAGTTCCAAAAGGGTTTTTTTGGAAGGGGAAAATGGGGGCAGATGGGGAAGATGCTAAGGGGCATGCAGAGAGAGAAAACGAGGGAAAGAGAAGCTTGAGAGAGACAAAGATTAAGAAGGAATCCTCCTGACTCAAGCGCTTCTCCCATTACCTGGTCTTGGCTTGATAAAATGTGGATGTGGTGCTCTGGGATTTTGAGCAATGCTCTCTGGCACACGGAGGATACTGACCCCTAGAGGGCCACCTGCACAAAACAAGCAGCTGACCCCCCAACAAATAAAACAATAGAAATACTTAACTGACCAATCATGCCGGTCCTGCCCCCCACCCCACCCCCACTAACAAAAATCCTGTTGGCAGTCATGGGTAAAGAGGATAAGTTGTTTTATGGATCAGTTACTGATTAAGAAACAGGAAACAAGAATAAATTGACAGTCCTCAAAGGATCGGTATTGGGACTCATGCTTTTTAAGTTGTATGTCAATGATCTAGAGCAGGGGGTGAGCAGTGAAGTGGTCAAGATTGCTGATGATACTGAATTGTTCAGGGTTGTTAAAATAAAACAATAATAATAATAGTGAGGAGCTCCAGAAGGACCTCTCCAAACTGAATTAATGGATGGTGAAATGGCAAATGCAATTCACTAAAGTGATTCTGCTCACCCAACAAAGGGAAATGGCCGGTCTGTGTCACTGACTATTTACCTGAAGGAACACCTGCTCCCATCCCAACCAACCTGCCTGTACAGTGAGGTGATCTCCAGAGGACCTCCCTCCAAGTGCTCCAGCCATCAGAGATCAGGAAGGCAGGCAGTGTTGGCCAAAGACTTCCCATTTGTGAAATTCCCTTCCTAAGGAGGCCCGTCTGGCACCAACACTGTATTTTCAGCATCAGGCAAAAGTGTTTGTCTCAGGCTTTTTAATGCAGCATGATGTAGCTTTTTTTAAAAAAAGAAAAATCAAAGCAAAATGTTATCAAGGTTCTTGGAAACTGTCCCAGAAGCATTGTTGAAGGGTGTTGTATTTATTATAACACTCAAATCCCATGTATTTATTATAAATGTGTGTGTTTTTTATGGAACTTGACTGTTACACACTGCTGCATACTGCAGTGATGTTTTGATAAGTTCTTTTTCCTGGCAAATAACCGACGAGTCCCTATCCCTGTCTATGCAATGCTAGGAATGCAGCAGTTGCCTTATACTGAATGAGACTAATTGGTACTGTCTGCATTGACTGGTGGCGGCTGCAGCGGCAGCTCCCCAAGGTTTCAGCCCTACCTAGAGGCACCTGAGCCCTTTTGCATGCAAAGCAGGTGCTCTGCCACTGAGCTGCAATGGTCCTTCCTGGAGCCAAGAAAATGCCAAGAGTTTTTGCCCTGCTGTCATTCTGCTACCATTTCACCTACTCTGGAGCTCCTTGAGGAGCTCAGGTTTCGCCTCTACTGAGGCCTGCTCACCTCCAACCCCAGATCACTTATGAGCAAATTAAGTCCTAAAACAAACTGCTGGGCTCTCTCGTGAGTCATGCCCATTTGCTCCGAGCTGCTGCTGCTGCTGCTTCCTAAGGACTGAGCCATGAGGTCAAGTGGCTGCCACACCACATCTTCTCTGTACACAGGAGGCCTCAAGGCAGCATCTGACTCCCCCCTTGGCTTAAAGAGGCAGCTCTTGCTTGGGGCTTTCTCTGTGGCGGCAGCCACTGCCAGTAAGAAACAAGGGAATCTCCCAGGATGTTAATGCGGCTGCGACTGGGCACTGGCCCCTGCTGATCCAGAAACAAAAGAGAGGAGACAAGGGTCCGTGGTCTTTCTAACTTAGGGGCTCATTTACTTTTAAAACGCCCTGTCACTTAAGGCAAAGTCCATCATATTCTCTCTCTCTCTGTGTGTGTTTCTGTAGCTTCCCTCATCAACCCTGCCGGGTCAGTCCTGGTTGTCTGAGGGTGGGACAGAGAATCATGCGCGCTGAGCCTGGAGGAAGGCACAGCCCACCCTCTGTGATCCAAGATGGTGGGAGGCAGGGGGGCACAGGGGGTGGGGGACAGGGAAATGCAAAGGTGATCTCGAGAGGAGTGCTAGAGGGAACAAATCATTACTTCTTTTCACACCTCTCCAGGAAAATAAATTACAGAGAGTCTTGTGAGTAGGGGTACCATTTTAACCACAAAAAGCAACCCAAAGGAAAAGCATTCAACCACCCCTCTCCCACTGCTGGAATCACCTTCACAGTCTCCCCCGCCCCTCACCCCCTATGTGTAATTTTAACCTCAGGAGTGTTAAGTGGTGTAGAGAGCCAGTGTGGGGTAGTGGTTAAGAATGGTAGTCTCGTAATCTGGTGAACCGGGTTCGCGTCTCCGCTCCTCCACATGCAGCTGCTGGGTGACTTTGGGCTAGTCATACTTCTTTAAAGTCTCTCAGCCCCACTCACCTCACAGAGTGTTTGTTGTGGGGGAGGAAGGGAAAGGAGAATGTTAGCTGCTTTGAGACTCCTTCGGGTAGTGATAAAACGGGGTATCAAATCCAAACTCTTCTTCTTCTTCTTAAGCAATGCTTTAAAAGAAGAAAGCCATTTCCCCCTGGTTTCTGTCCATGGCTGGTTTGGATTTCCAGCCCAAGACACAGAACACCCCTCAGGATCACAGCAAACATCAGTCTTCTTCCCAGGCCCCCCAGCTGCATTAAAAAGAGGCACCTGCTCCATGGTCCTGCAGGCAGGCAAAGTGCAGTATTGACTGTTTACAAACTCAAAAAGCACACACAGTCTTAAGTACAGTAATATTTGCAAAACGGCAAACAATTTAAAGTGTACACAAATCAGGCTGCCCAGATTCAGAGAACAGATGAAAAACCTATCAACGAGAAGGGCAAGTCCATGGTTCTTTGGCATTCTCCTTAGGCAAGTGGATCCACACACACACACACACCCCTTGTCCTCATTTGCTGTTCAGTGGCGCCATCATTTGGGTCCTCTGGACCATTTGCATGGGGTGGAGGCAGGGGTGTCAAGGGAAGGGAAGCAGCAGCAGCACAAGTGAGCAGAGACACCCAGCGAGCAAGAGGGATGAAGCTCCAGCATGTGGGTTAATGGAAATCTGACAGTCACCACACATTTCATTTAATTGGTTTTGCTGTTGAGGCAGTCCTCAGTTTCGCCGTCCTAAGGTAGAACCATGTAAAATCTCTATGGCGCAAGCAGGATCAGGCCCCTCCTAGCCTGATGCCCTACCTGAATCCCAGAACTGAGTGCAGGAAGCAGAGGGTGAGGCAGAAATCCAGT
The DNA here is from genome assembly GCF_965112155.1 of Podarcis liolepis. NCBI lineage: Eukaryota > Metazoa > Chordata > Lepidosauria > Squamata > Lacertidae > Podarcis > Podarcis liolepis. The sequence continues at coordinate 57,953,665 of NC_139561.1, read as the reverse complement.
TTGCTCTCGCTTGGCTTTATCTCTTAGCACACTTAAAATAACTTGGGAGTTAAAGCAGCAGCAGCAGTCAGCTTCAGAAGGTGCCCGGCCACTGATGGCATGTGCTCTACAGAGATGGTCCACCATAACTGTAATAAACCCTAAAGAAGCCCCTTCCAGCAGTCTGCATTTCTAAACATATTTAGCAATAATTCATTTGTTTGGCTTTTTAATGGAACCAATATTTCCTCTCCAAGATCAATACTGTCATAACTATATTGGAAAATTAAATTATAGCAACTTCATTTACATTTTTTAAAGCACCATGAAAATTATTCCGAGGCAGGACCTAATCAATGTTATGGACTTGAAATGTGCCACTCTGCATGAAGCTATAAAAAAAGATTAATGTACATTTTTACAAGAAATTAGTAGCTTAATGAAGTGGATAAAAACTCTGTCACAATTTTTATTGGATCTAAATTGCATTGTAGTGGAGGTACAGTAAGTGCCTAACACGTAATGACAGGATGACTCATGGCGAGAAATGGAAGGGTAATTTGCCCTCAACTGACACAAAACCAGGGCATTAACATCACAGCCGTTTTGAGCCAAGGGAAGTTGCCTGCTTTCATTGCACAGCAGGGGCAGAGCTTTAAACAAGAACTGTTAACTTGAGAATTATCGATCGCTCCTTCTGTGAAATGATGAAATTGGGGTGTTTAAAAAAAGTACATCTCAACTAACTGTTGGCACCACGACAGAAGCCAATGGGCAGAGACGACTCAGCATGCAGAGACATCCCAGAAAGCTACCATCCGGCTGGGCTTGGATTTGCAGCCAAACTGCAAGGCAACAAGGACTGAAGCAGACAGTCACACAATCCCACCTAAGTTTGGAAGAGCAGCATCCTAAGCAAGAGAAACCCTCAGCAGGAGGCAATCAAAGCAGGAGGTGTTTAAAAATAAACACACTCCCAAAAGCAATATTTTCAATAACTTGTGATCTTTACCCGACTCTGGGAAGACCCACACATTTCCAACATGGCAACGAGTCTTGCTGCTCAAATGCCTTCCAAGTAGAAGAGGCAAGCCAAGCACCAAGGTCAAGAATGCTCAGAGGGAGAGTTCTAGGCCTGAGCCATGAGCCCCGGCCAGAAGGAAGCAGGGAGCAGCTAGAGAATCACTCCAGTAACACACCAGGGCACCCACAGTCTGCCTCAATGATTAAGGGAGGTCAAGAAGCCCAAAGGGCTCCTGCAATAGATTCTCTTATGGGGGGACCCCAAGAGCTCCCAACACTTCAGTAGAGAGCAGAACACTGGAAAATTCAGGCCAAGTGCCAAACTGGTCCTGCTGCCTTGGCAGCCTTGGACTTTGCTACCTAAATAATCTCCCCATGAAGGGACCACGTAGCTTTGCAAAGCTGCCCTTTGTCTCAGCCACCAGCATTTATCTTACTTAGCCGACGCCAACAATGTGCGTAAAATGTGAAGCATTTGCCTGGGCCAAAGTGACCCTAGAAGATTTCTGCCGAGTGCAGCTAAAAGAAAGCCTTGTTGACATGTGGGCAACCCCTTGGGCAATTTCTGGGATGGTGGGAGGGTGAAAGCTCTGGACTCTCTCTGCCTGCAGAACCACCCTAGCCAGGCCTGAGCACTTTTGTTCTGAAGGAAAACCCCACCACTGCTTGTGCTTCCAGAAAGGTTGAAACCTAACACTTCACACCAACAAGACAAAAGAGCCACTCACATCTGTCACTTGGCTTTGTTACCCATTCCTGGCCTGTCGTGGAACCCTTTCCAGCTATCCCTCGGCCTTTTTATGCCACCGGAGCGAGTCAGGTCTCACGCAAATGGGAACCCGCCCCATGTGGGATGTTGCCAGGCCCACAGGAGTTCCAGGCACAAGACGAAAGGGGTCCCCCCGAACAGGTGCCGGCAAGCAGCCTCTGGTGTAACCCTCCAATCAAGGCTTTGATCATCAGCAGTTGAGCAAAGGACGACCAGGGTATCAGCCAGGAAAAGCTCCTTTCTGCCTTGGAATGAGCCTGTCGGCTCAAGACACATACACGGAGCAGCATTGCCACCTTGTGGGTGAATGGCAGAAACAAGATTTCTTCCTCGCCCTGGAGCCACCCAGATTTAGGTGGTTCCCAAAATATACCGGACTGAGATGGTCACATTTATTTACTGCATACAGAAGAATCATAGAATTGTAGAGTTGGAAGGGATAACAAGGGTCATCTAGCCCAACCCCCTGCAATGCAGGAATCTTTTGCCCAATGCGGGGCTTGAACCCACATTGAGAATTAAGAGTCTCATGCTCTGCTCACTTAGCTATAGCCAGAGCCAACCCATAGAAGATTTTCTTAGAGATGCTTACAAAAAGAAACAAAAAATACGATATAAAATAAAACCACCAATTAACACACAAAACAGTGTTTGAAAGGCCCAGGCAGAAGTTGTTTAAAAAGGCCTGGGTGACTAGAAAGGTCGCACTGGAAGTGTGGGGCCCAAGTGCTAGATCTAACCAACTGCCTGCAAAAGTTATTGGGAAAGGAGTTGATTATTGGGGCGAGCCCCAGAGCAACCTCTGGTTCAGAAACTTTGCCTTGTGCCAACCTCGCCAGACCACTCTGCAGCCCAGAGACCCAAGGGCGCTCTATCAAGATCAGTCCCAGCTGCTGCTGCTGCAAAGGCACCACTCTTGTCCAACTCTTTGCTGAAGTGGAATCCAGGCCATTGATTGATTGAGACTTGAGTGATTGAGAGTGGCATGTTTGTATGGGTGGTTTGTGTGAGACACACAGAGAGAGATCTGTCTCTGCATGTGAGAGAAATGTAGATGTATATGAGGGTGGGGGAGAAGAGATGCACTCGGGCAGAGACCCACACATCTGTGCTGTGTGTGAAAGAAAGAAAGAAAGAAAGAAAGAAAGAAAGAAAGAAAGAAAGAAAGAGAGAGAGAAAATGTGGTGTGAGAGAAGGCGAGATGTATGTGTGTAGCTGTGTATATGTGAAGGATATGGGGAGGGGGGAGATATGCATGAGTTTCTATGGAGTGTCTGAATATGGTGAGTGCAATTATCTATTTATTAAAATATTTGAATGCTATTATCATAAAAAATATATCAAAATGGTTTACAGCAATAAAAACTCATATAAACCATACCATAAGCTGAATGTAAGACAGCATTCTTACTATTTTTCTGTACAGTGGTGCCCCGCAAGACGAATGCCTCGCAAGACGGAAAACCCGCTAGACGAAAGGGTTTTCCGTTTTTGAGCTGCTTCGCAAGACGAATTTCCCTATGGGCTTGCTTCGCAAGCCGCAAACGTCTTGTGAGTGTTCTGATTTTTTTTCGCTCCCCCCCCTTTTTCTAAGCCGCTAATAGCCTTTTAGCCGCTAAGCCGCTAAGCCTTTAATAGCCACTAATCCGCTAAGCCGCTAATAGGGTTGCTTTGCAAGACGAAAATACCGCTAGACGAAGAGACTTGCGGAACGGATTATTTTCGTCTTGCGAGGCACCACTGTAGTGTGTATTTTATCTTATGGAACACTAAACTTTTACAGTGGTACCTCGGGTTAAGTGCTTAATTCATTCTGGAGGTTTGTTCTTAACCTGAAACTGTTCTTAACTGAAGCACTTTAGCTAATGGGGCCTCCTGCTGCCGCTGCGCCACCAGAGCACGATTTCTGTTCTCATCCTGAAGCAAATTTCTTAACCCGAGGTACTATATCTGGGTTAGCGGAGTCTATAACCTGAAGTGTATGTAACCTAAAGCGTCTGTAACCCGAGGTACTACTGTGTGCTTCTTTTCGAGCCCTGTGGCATTTCATGGGAGCATTAAGGTAAAATCCTCAGTTATTGAGTTTACAAACATAAAAATACAGTGGTACCTCAGGTTACATACACTTCAGGTTACATACGCTTCAGGTTACAGACTCCGCTAACCCAGAAATATTACCTCAGGCTAAGAACTTTGCTTCAGGATGAGAACAGAAGTCATGCAGCGGCAGCGCAGCAGCAGCAGGAAGCCCCATTAGCTAAAGTGGGGCTTCAGGTTAAGAAGAGTTTCAGGTTAAGAACAGACCTCCAGAACAAATTACCGTATTTTTCGCTCTATAACACGCACCCGACCATAACACGCACATAGTTTTGAGAGGAGGAAAACAAGAAAAAAAATATTCTAAATGAAACTGTGGATGTATGATTTTTGTGGTTGACGCTGCGGCCACAGACATGTGATCTGACGGTGAGTTTGGGGTAGCCCAATGCAAAGATCCTGAGTTTCCATGTGGATCCATGCTTTGTAACCATGTTTTTGCACCATTGTGGCCCCAGGCAACAGTGGGTGCGTGATTTTTTTGGTGCAGGCTGTAACCATGGATCCTCTGCTCACGACTGCAGCAGATCCCCCTGTCATCCGTAGGCATTCGCTCCATAACATGCACAGACATTTCCCCTTACTTTCTAGGAGGAAAAAAGTGAGTGTTATGGTGCAAAAAATACGGTAAGTTCTTAACCCGAGGTACCACTGTATTTATGAGGGCAGCCAATCTTACAAGTGCCAAGTCAGGGGGAGAGAGTACGTGCTTGCTGGGCTATGCCAGCTTCCCTCTAAGTTCTTCCTAATCTTGGAATGTCACAAACATGCCTCTTCCCACAACGACCTTGCAGCAAACCCTACACCCAGTTTCCTTGAATGGGGAAATCCATTTCCCAACACCCTTACCTTCCAGCCTTATATCACCCGAGTCTCTGGGACCCAAACGCACCCTGCACACACCTGTCCGACAGGTGGCCAAGTCTCTTTTTGCTAAGCTGCCTAAGTTCGCCCAAAGGTCAGCCTCTAAGGCCTGCAATAATGCAGTAACCTCCCTCAGAGAGGTTGCAGACTTTTGGCAGAATGCTTCCCATCCACCATCCCTGTCTCAAGAGAAAGGTGGTGGGCAAGAAGCATCCAATAACAAGTTTGTGCTCTTCCACAGGAAGTGGATTCTTCTGCTTGCCTAAATGATGTCCTTCCCTTACACTGTGTAGTGCAAGGAAGGTGTCAGGTGCTTGCAGGAGAGACAGGTGCTCTTCCCCTCCTGCAAGCATGGAAGCGGTAGGGGCCGCTTGAGTTGGAGGCCCACCTGCAGAACAGATGTGTCACATCAAGGTCCCTGCTTGGGGTAACTGGAAAGCTCACAAGCCAGGATGGATAACCATTTCCTGTTTAACTCAAGCACCTGGGACCTGAGGGCATATGCCCATCTTAGAACTGTAGAGTTGGAAGAGATCCCAAGGGTCATCTAGTCCAATCCCCTGCAATGCAGGAATCCCTGCTCAATAATCCCTGACGGATGGCCATCCAACCTCTGCTTAAAGCCCTCCAAGGAAGGAGAATCCACCACCTTCCAAGGGAGACAGTTCCACTGTCAAACAGCTCTTCACAATATGTCTATACTGCTCTTCATCCGAGGGCTATCACTACAGTATATGGCAGTTCCAGCAACATACCATGGCTATTAGCTATTTCAGTACAATGAATTCATCTAATTCCGCTTAGGTCAGTCCTCAAAGATCTAGTTTTTACTTTCTGTGTACCACAAGCTGCTTTGAGCACATTTTATTTTGTGGAAAGGTGCATACAAATTAGAGGCTAATCTAAAGTGATGTGATCCAGAGAATCTTTAGGAAAACAGAGCTTGCAGAAATGCTTAAGTGTTTTCTATTAAAAAAAAAAAATACTCGCTAGGCTTTAAACACGTCTGTATAAAATAGTGTGCTATGGAGATAAACCTATCATGTGAACCACACAATCAGCCATCTGTGCGGCAGGCTCAGGACAGAGCAGAGTCCTTTCTTCCTTGCCACCTAATTCACTTGTTGCCAGCTTACTGGGGTTTTTCTCAGGAAGGATCATGAAGGAGAGTGCTATTAATCCTACTGGCCAAAAGAGAAGCTTCATGCTTGCAAGTACCAAGCACAATGGAGGCAAAGCTCGGGGGACAGCTTACACTTCAATAGTAAAGCAGACAGACCTGGGTCTGACCAAGCAAAGACTATTATGCAGTTGCTCAAGGCCTCTAAATTCACTTTCTCCTGATCAGCACCACACCTCCTGCCTTTCTGCTGAGTTCTTTGAGAAAAGACTTCCAAGCTCTGAAAGCGCCAAAAACTGTTCAAAAACTCTCTATAGAGTTCAAATTTCAAAACAGTGTGGTTGAAGTGACACAGTATTGATGGGGAAACAAGCAATTGCCACCATTTTTTGGCCATGGAGCACACTTGCTAGTGTTGCAAAGCAGAAGGTATAGCTTCTGCAGGGCATCCGTCGGCAGCTACCACTACCCAATTAATTCATCAGGAATAGCGTACTGACCTACAATGCCTTGTCCATGCATGGGTACAAAAACCAACAATTCACACATGCACTTAACTGAGAAAAGAGCTGTCAAGATAAAATGCATTTTATTAATGCGGACTACTGAGAAGTGAATCCCACAAGAGCCACCCGCCTCCCGAACAGTGCAAGGACACAGTCGGCTGCCGGCAACACCAGCCACCCTGTTAAAACTTTGGCGCGTCCACATTGACATCTGAGGAGAGAAAAGGTTCCATGGCTTGGGAATATACAAGCGTTGTCTGATGTGCACGAGGCCACAAGGGAAAGTCCACACACGAGTTGGAAGGGAGCTTCCATCCAATGGAATATGTGCAGAATATGGAGTTCAGGGAGGCCTTTGTATCTTCCTGACCTTGAGGTAAAGGCACTTCCTTGCCTGGTGAGCAGCTACAGAGAATTCTAGCAACCAGAGTTCAGTTGCACACCATATTTTACAAAAACTAACCTGTTATGCAATTGAAGCATAGCTTCAAAAAATGGAAAACGCACTTAAATCCAAACACATCAGCCACAACTGGGCAGAATTTGAATCATTTACTACAAAAAGCATCTTCAAGGACAAGTACAGGAACTGCTGCAGCAAATTGTTAAGTGGCCTGCCAACAAGCTTGAGAATGCGAGACAAGCATATTCTAAACCAGTTTCGAGCGACGAAGTTAAGGTTGCCAATTCTTGTCTTTTATCCTGTTCTCCAATAAAAAGAGAGCTTTGCGCTCAGTGGGTCTGCAGAGGGAAATGGCACCACTTGGCATCACATTCATTTCACAGAAGATGGAATTTTTTTAAGGGGTTAACCGCAATATGATATGATAAAACTCAAAGGATGGAATGTTTGAAATTGCGCTAAACTAAACTACAAGCTGTCATGTTTGAGTTTACGAACGCCAATTTCTTTGAAACGCAAATGCACTAACACTACGCATGTTTAAAAAAACACAAGGAATGCCGAGTGTCAAAACAGCTCAGTTCCGGAATCATCCACGCCCTGTTTTGTATCAAGGGAGATGTCGAAGCGGGGGAGGAAGCAGCCCCACTTCCAGGCCATTTCAGTTGTGCCACGCCTGCCACGACTGCAGCTCCACAAGGCAAAGTCCCGTCTCTTCCAGAATGCGCACACAGGAATGTATGGAGCCAGTTCTCTGTGCTGTCCATCCCCAACACACGGACACGGAGCAGGGAACACTTGGCCACCCGCCTTGGGTCCCCTCCGCTAGACGACATTTCTAGGAGTGCCGTTATGAGTCACTGCTTTTAGACCAGGGATGCTTGCTTGATGGTTGCAGGATCGGTGGGAAGAAATGCCCACTTCAAAGACCTCGTGGATGGCCTTGCGGAAGCAGTGGAAATTGTAGTCTATTAAACCTGGGAGAGCAAGAGAAACAAACCACAGGTGACAATCGAGAAAAGGCAAAGCACAACCTCATCTGGGAGCCTGACTTACCGGAAGACCCTCAGCACCCTCTGCCATTCATTCTGGGTGTAAACCCCTTGACCCAGCTGTTCTGCGCAGCAGCAGACAGAAGCTCTACAGCTTCATCACAGTTACTGCCAAATGCATTCCAAAACACAGTTGACTAAACATGCCTATTCTTGTTTTAACATGCCTGACAGTATCCAGGCATGTTAGAAAGGGGCTCTGCTCTTCCAGCATCTCAGACTGCCTATCTAGTTGAGACACAAATAGCTACAACAACACAAAACACAACTCAACAACCCAAGAGGATGAGCAACTTTACATGCTCAGGCAGACACTCATGCTGCTTCAGGGTTTGGATCCAAGCAGCAAAGATTGCATGGCAAATAAAGATTCAGTTGGATGGAAGCCCACACCTGAGCTTCTTTAGTAAGAATAACTGGGACAGGATAAATGTAGAAACAGGCCCTTGATCTGCAACATGGTTTTAGAAGTGGGGAAGTCATCCAAAATGGATTTTGGAGTCAGCCAGCCTGGAAAAATTAATATAGGTTGAGTCTAGGGCAGAGTATGTGATTTCAGAGGCCCTGGAGCACTAGGCAGAGATGAGGAGGGCAGCACTAAGGAGGGCATCAAATAGCTATTTGATGCAAGGGACACAAAAAAACAACAGCCTCCAATCACGTTTTACATTGCACTGAAAACACATCATGCAGAAGGAACTTTTGCGGAATGCTACCATAAGGAAACTCTCAGCACCCTCCTAAGCTTGCTGCCCTTTGCTTGAATCTTTGCAGCCCTTCCCCCCTTCTTCCAGGCTGTCACAAGCCCAGGCACACACTGCTCAGCTTCCACTTGAGGACTGACACCATAAAACTTTTGCTTGTGTACCTTATGATAGATTGTTTAGTTGTTTGTTGATTCTGATTATATAATTTTGTATATTGTTTCCCTTTATTTTTATTTCCTTGTACCCCACTCTGAGGGATGCGGGTGGTGCAGTGGTCTAAACCACTGAGCCTAGGGCTTGCCGGTCAGAAGGACGGCGGTACAAATCCCCACGGCGGGGTGAGCTCCTGTTGCTCAGTCCCAGCTCCTGTCAACCTAGCAGTTCAAAAGCATGTCAAAGTGCAAGTAGATAAATAGGTACCACTCCGGCGGGAAGGTAAACAGCATTTCCATGTGCTGCTCTGATTCACCAAAAGCGGCTTAGTCATGCTGGCCACATGACCTGGAAGCTGTACGCCGGCTCCCTCGGCCAGTAAAGCAAGATGAGCGCTGCAACCCCAGAGTCATCCGCGACTGGACCTAACAGTCAGGGGTCCCTGTACCTTTTTTTACCCCACTCTAGGCTATAAATACTGTAAATAAACAAGGTTGCAGAAGACTAATGCGCAGATTTGAAAACTTGCCCCAAGGGGATTTTGGTGAGTGCAGCTCACAGAGGATCAACTCTTCACAAATTGCAATTACCAGATTTGTGTGACCCCACAGAAGCTGGAGCCCAGGCACTCAATCGAGGGACACACCAATCTTCTTCCTCACCTTTGCGTTCAAAGCTTTCTTCTCTAAGGATGCACACCAAGGCCAGAAACTTGGTCACTTCTTTTAAATACAGCACAGTTGTGTTGTTGAGCTTGATGATGGCCATGGACTCCTTGTCGTAGGCACTGCCGCTCCCATCCTCCTTGAGCCTAGGGTTGTTTGAGACAGAAGGGACTGTTCAGGGCACACAATTAGCTAAGGACTTTGAGGCAGCATTTTAACAGTAATTGAATACTGGACTGAGGCATTAAGCAGCAATGAGGATTGTGAGAATCTTGTGGACACCGTTTATCTTGAGTTCAGCAAAGCATTTAACAATGTACCATGATATTCTGATGAAGAAGCTAGCTAAATGCAGGACTGAAGATTCACAGCTGGTTGTAAAACTAGCCAAAAAGAAAATGCTCACCAACAGCTCCTCATCAAACTGGAGAGAAGTTTTGGAATGGGGTAGTGCAGGCCCCTACCTTGGTCTGGTCCTCTCCACTGAATTAGATGGAGGGTGAAAGGAATTCTGATCAGATTTGCAAAGACTGAGAGGACAGCTAACACCTCCAAAGGCCAGAAGAAAATTCAAAGCAACCTTGATAAAAGGGCCAAAACAAAATGAAGTTCAACGGGGGGTGGGGGGTGGAGTTCTATATTTAGGCAAATAAGATGCGTAAGTATAGGACTGGGGTGTGGGTGGGCGTGGGTGTGGAATATTAGATTTAGCAATAGTACGGAAAAGAGTTCGAGCTGACTGTAAGATGCATAATGTGAATGGGCAGCATACAAAAGGTTTTCCTCATTATTCAGTACAAATGAATATATTAAAATGTCTCAGTATCGTAAATAGAGAAAAATATTTACACATGAATCCATCCACACACCTTCCTACTTTACATCACTCACTCAAAACAGACACTGCAATTTCTAGTACCCCTCCTTACTAGCAACAAAATCATACAGAAAATGTGTTTGAGTTTCACATCCAATATTCCAAAAGCCAGGGCTTCCTCAATGCTAGGTTTTCATTTTCTCATGATATTTGACAACGGATTTCCCTCTAAGCTTCTTTTAAGATTCTCTGAAATGCCACAGAAGCACCACATGGTACTTACCCATATATACAAGAAACATCAATGACTACATCTATCATGTCGCAACAAAGCTCGTATGACTGCATATCAACAGGCGAACTATCCGTTGCAATATAGATCTTGCTGACGACATCGAAGAGAAAAGCTTTTTCAATACCAGAATTCTACAAGAAGAAAAAACAAGTTAAAATGGTTGTCTCACATACTGAACTATTTCTCAGCTTACTGGCAACTCTTGTTTTACTTTTTTACTGGAGGCAGGTGGTCAGACAGGAAGGGGCCTTTCATCGCCACTCTAAGAACGCAAGGAAGAAGAGCTCAGCTGCTGGATCAGGCCAAAATCTGGCCCAGCATCCTGTTCTCTCCACAGTGGTTAACTAGATGCCCCAATGGGAAGCCCAAAGGTAGGACCCGAGTGCAAGAGCAGCAATACTCTTCCCACTTGAGACTCTCAGCAACGGGCTTCCAGAGGCAAACTACCTCCAATGGCGGAGGCAAAGCACAGACATCCAGAAATTTGTCTGATCTCCTTTCAAAGACACCCAAGCAGCCACCACTATCTCCTGCAGGAAATGAAGATGGTTGCCTCACATTAGCCAAACCCACCTCAAGACACCACTGCCAGTGTTTCAAATAGCACACTGTGCCAGTTGCAAAACTGACAGCCATACCACCAGTTTGATTTTCAAACTGGTGGCAGTGATGGGGCATCTGTTGTCCATTTTGCAGTCTGAAATGAAGGCACCCGAAACAACTAAACACGCTCAGAAGGTAATAAATAACTGGCTATCTTTTTATAAAGCGACAAGCAAGGCTCTCTAGTAGTGGATTCTGCTTTGAGGAATGTCTTGTCCACATTTGCTGCCATCTCCGAAGATATCAGCCAACTATTTAGGAAAATATTGGCTGTGCCTTTTAGGAGGCCTACTAAATCCCAAGTCTATTATGCTGCACAAGCGCTTGCTTTATTTCACTGGTGTTTTATTATACACATTGCGGGGGGGGGGGTGTAAATAGGTTGGATAAAAACTTACCCTTTTACACAGCCCTCCAGATGTTTTGAGACTACAATTCCCATCATCCCTGACCACTGGTCCTGCTAGGTAGGGATCATGGGAGTTGTAGGCCAAAAACATCTGGAGGGCCGAGTCTGAGGAAGCCTGTACTAGACTCTTGTTTTAAAAAATATAAAGTGCAAAGGTGGAAGCTTAAATCTTAAGGGGACGTAAATCTTTTTCTTGCTGATTAAAATGTCTTGTTATAAATAAACGCAATTATTCTGTCTACAGAGGATATAAGCCTATAGAACCTCCAACCCACCTTCAAAATCTTCCCTTTGCAGAGAGCATCTCATTCTCTAAGATGCCATTGGACACCTGGCCACTGGCTAGAGCTGAAGAGAAAAGCTATTTGCTCACAAGAGCCCCGACTGAGCACAAGCTGCTATTTCAGATGCTGTAATGAAGAAGTCTAGCATAGATCATGGTTTGAGAGCTCCCCAACTGCTGGAGCCCGCAGAGAACTACACACGTTTTTGAAGCAAAAGCCTTACTTCCAAGTTCTAACCAAGTATGCCAGTTACTCATTATTTCTTAGCAATATGTCTTCCAAATGAGAGCTTCTAAGCAAGTTCATACACTTACCAACCCAACGAAGCATTACTGCAACATTTAAAAACAAGTCATTGCATTCATTGCCTAATCTTCACTAAACGTTCCCAGGGCAGGGTACAAAAATATGACAATTAAAGTGCATGTACAACACCTACTTACTGATATAAAGATATTTAGCAGGTTTTCCAAAGTTGGCAACTGTGGAATGAGCTTCTGTACCACCTTGCTGAAGGCTTCAAATATAGAATGATCATAGATGCTGGTCAAATAAAAACTACAAAGCAGAACACTGTTATTAGCTATCAGAACAGTTCCAGGTTTAATTTGCTGCTTTGGCATACTGAAAGCAAAACTGAAGCATCAAGGAGGCCCACACTGAACAGCTTCAAATACATTTAACATACTCTGGAAATTCTTGTTTTTCTCTTTGCTCCCCTCAGTGATGAGATCATTGCTTCCAAAGATACCTTTTAAGGTGAAGACTAATTTGCATCTCAAAGAAACCTTGAGGGGGGAGATAACAAAGAGCAAAAGCAGTTTAACTATTTTTGCAGCCTCTCCTTATTGCACACAATAAGGAGCAACCCTTTTTCTAAACATTTCTCTTGAAATACAGAATATAATCAAGGGGCCAGACATACCTCAGGGGGGAGGGGATGTTGCAGGGCCACTACTGGAAAGAGCCTTCCCCCATAGGGACCAGTAGGAGGGCCTCATCTGCAGATCTCATGGCATGGATAGATCTACACATGAGAGTGGGTGTTCTTGTGGATATTTGGGGCCCAAGCCATCAAGGGCATTAAACCTAAGTGTGAGCACCATATTTAGGCCCAGAACAACATCTGCAGACAATGTTAACTGTTGTAAAATGGGAATTAGATGTGCTTGACCCACTACCCTATCAGCACCCTAGCTAATACGTTTTGCACAAATTGTAATTTCCATAATGTCTGGTTAAATTGAATGTACACTTTTTAAGAAGACGCCAACAATAATCAACAGAGACTAATGATTTTTTAAACACAACTACTCACAAAACCTGCAAATGATTAGTACCATCCTGAACTACATATTCCTCCTTTTTGTATGGAAGAGAAAATACCTCTTCTAACATTATGCAAATGCCCCCCTTCCGAACTACCTCTTTATTCATGTGTAGATTAAGACTCATATTATTAGTCAAGTAACAGCTGACTAACAGACTCACTATTGGTCTTAGCCACTCATAGCCAGTATTTGCATGCAAGGGAAGTCCCTAACTCAACTGAGGATTTGAGACCCATAGGCTACCCTCACTTGGTTTAGCCAACCAGTTAAAAGTTGTTCCTGGGATGTGGCTGCTGTTGCATGCTGACAGCTTCTAGGGGTCACAGGTGAGAGCTGAGTGCAGGGTGAGGACCAAAGGTGGACAAACTACCCCAGAAGGAGCATGACATGCACCGCACCAGAGGTACTACCCCTCCCCTAACACCACATACACCCTGCATGTGCTGTAGAGGGAAGTGAGGGGCAGATGGGGCTCATCAACCTGGGAAGGTAGCCCATCTAGGAGAAGGGAAATTCTGATCTTAAACCTCCGCTGCCTTGAGGGAGAAGAAAAGTCTAAGGAATAAACCCTACATAAATCCAAAGTGGAGTTAGATGACACCTTGCAACTCTTGCACCCAAGTTGGTGCCAAACATCCTGTTCTGCTTTTCTCTGGACAACATCAGCAAGGTGGGGGGGAGGGTCGGGGTCCTGTCGTCTGTGCAGCCCACCACCTCCATACACACTGCCCAAGCTTGCACAGTGATTTGACTTCATCCCCGTAGGCACACTTCATTGTCTCGAGACAAGCGAATGCCAACAACAACTGATTATTCAGGTGATGGTCCCAGCATTCAACAAGCCCTCAAAAATGCAGCTTCTCCAGATTTGGTCTCAAATGGGAGAAAATTGTGTCCAAATGAAGTCCACTTACCTAAGGTGAAGTTTTTCTAGCCCAGCATCACCAAGATCATCATTGGCTCTCTGATGAATATCTCTTTGAGTTTCTATTTTATGATCATCTGACAAACCATCAACTTTATGAATAAAAACCTCAAAGTTCATTTCTGGATTAATTTTGTAAGCTTTTGAGACTGTAATGTGCAACCTGGTTAATGCTTCCATGTAGTCATCCTGTAAGCAAAATATAATATGCATTCTTCAGTCAGAATTAAAGGTACAGGCCATACATTACTAAGAAACGTAGTGATGTCTGCTTGTTGATATTTACAATTTACAATTACTATAATAGAAACAGACCTTGTGAGAATCCCAAGGATAATTCAGAATCAAAATAGTTCTATTCTTGACCAAATCTCATCCCAAAGCCTAAAAATACTGTTACAGAAACTGTTAAATTCAACCACAAACTGGTCTTTAAATGCTGGATTGTTTGCTTGAGCTGTGTTCTACCTTACTTAACACCGCCCAAATTACTCAGTAGTATTCCTATCTAATATGGTAATGCCCCTGCACCATGTCATTCCTGCCGTTACCAGTATTTTAAAGGTTGTAATCTACTCTGAGCTGTGACCTGTTTAAAAGATAACAACAGACAGACTACAGCTACTTCAACACTTGATATTTACGTTCAGGATCATTGTTTGCAACATCCCCAGTACATCCTCCCCACCACTCACAGAGCAACCAACTCTGCTCCCCAAAGTGAAGCTTCATAATGACCTGTGCATCAATAACATAGATGAGGGCTCCAGTTCCCCTGAAGATCATCTCATAATCGAACGTTGGATCAAAAAAATCCATTTGTCCAGGAAAATCCCATATTTGGAAGTTCACAAAGGAGCTATTTGAAATATCATCTTTATAGATTTTGTTGGTACTCTCCAAGAATAAGGTTTCATTAGGAGACATTTTGTGGAACACCACCTGTTTGCAATAGAGAGCATACAACCATTATTTACTGTTTTGCTGTTTTACATTTCTATCCTTCCTTCCACTAAGTAACTCAAGAATCCTTGTTCTCTCCTCCACCCATCCATTTTATCTCCAAAATAACAAGAGGCACAACTCCCCCCTTCTCAGTGAGGATCAGGACTCAGAACCTGAATATGCATCTTTCTCCCAAGTCTCTTGCCTGAACCGCCAACTATGATGCTGCCTTGAGGAGGAGCCAGTAAAGAAATGTCAGGCCTGTAGACATCTTGATGTGGAATGACAGGGTGAACGGTGGAGTATTAGGGTAAGAACTTGCCTTGTTCCACTTTGACACGAAGAAAAGAGATCTTGCTTATACCCCTGCAGGCTCCCCCCACCCCTTTAGTCCCCCTGCCCTCCCCAATCATGAGTGATTATTATTGTTAATAATAATAATAATAATAATAATAATAATAATAATAATACACCAAATTATACCTCACATTCTTCTAAAGATTTCAAGGTGGCGCATATGATTCCCCCTCCCCATTTTATCCCCACAACAACCCTGTGAAGTAGGTTGCGCTGAGTGACAATGACTGGCTCCCCAAGATCACTCAAGGAGTTTGAACCCTGGTTTCCTCTCAGGCCCTAGTCCGACCCTAAACTTCGATCTCCTCCCTCGTCGCTGTCCCGAAGCCCCCGGGGTGCTCCGGACACGACCCCACGCCAGGGAGGAGGGGGCGGGAGGCCCTGCGCACCTTCTGAATCGACGATTTCCCGCTGCGGCGCAGCCCCATAAGCAAGATCCGAGGCTGCTTGGAGGAGTCGCCGCCCGCTCCGCCGCCCGAGCCGAGCCCGCAGTTGCTGCCCCCGCCGCCTCCTACGCCGCCGCTCCCGCCAGGACCCCCGATGATTCCTCCGCCGCCGCCGCCGCTGCCGCCGCCCAGCTCGGCTCCGCCATCGATGTCCTCTTCGTCATCCTCCTCGTCGTCGTCGTCCTCCGCGCCGTAACCGAAGTCCTTCGGGAAGGAATCCGCCGCCGCCGCTGCTGCCGCCGCCCCGAGACTCCCGCCGGGCAGAGCCCCCGACGCTGGCTCCTCGACAGCACCAGGACCCGCCGCCGCCCCGAATTGCAGGGCCGCCATCACGAGCTGCCAAAGGCGCCCCCCACTCCGACAGCTCCTGAGCCCGCCCCCATCTCCCAACACCTCGCGCACCGATTGGCCCGCAGGAGCAAGAGGCATTCCCATTGGCCGAAAATGAGACGGCAGCGCGGCGCGTGACCGGAGGGGGGCGCGCGGGGACCGTGCTTTCAGCTACCTGTCCGGTAAGGAAGGGGCGCCCTTTGATGACGTCCGATGGCAGGCCTCGCCTCGTCCAATGGCGCGTCTTCTTCTTCTTCTAGTCCCACCCCCACCTGGGATCCGCCTTCCGGGCGACTTCCTGGTTTTGTCAAGGGAGCAGAAACAGTGGCGGCCTTGCATTCAGTGTTGTGTCACCTGCGGCGGCAGCAGCCAATTCATCGAACGTTTAGGATGTCCTTGTTTCGGCGTCGCGAACCGCCCTGGAATCGCGCGGAAGCTGCGCGGCGGGGGGCGGGGGGTTGGCCTCCACCCATTCGAAAGTTCTCCTGAGAAAGTGCGCTACGGCCATGGAAGCCAATAAACTGACACCCCCAAGCCCTCCCACTCCTTCCCCCTTTCCACGGACTCACTAAAACAGCATGACCGGGAATTTTCTATGGAGGAATAGCTGAAACTTCCAGCATCCCACTTGCGACCTTAATCTCATTGTCTCCTTGCACTGGGCTACAATTACTACATGTTGATTCTTTCACTGGCCAAAAAGAATTAAGATTACAGTTCTAAGCAGTCTTGAGAATTGCAGGAGGATCTTGGGTTGCTGCTCCTGTTCTAAGCTTCACCCTAGGAATATTAAGTGGCATTCAACTCCAAGTCATTGGAAGTTTTTTAACAGAGGTTGGATGACTATTTGTCATGGTTGTTTGTTGAGATTCCTGCATTGCAGGGAGTTGGACTAGATGATGCTTGGGATCTCTTCCAACCTGACAGTTCTATGACTCGCCACACCAATGTCTGTACCCTTATTTGTCTTTCATAAAAGCTTTCAACCCTCCAACAAAAAAAAATAGAAAGAATGCCCTGCTGTACAATGGATCCGCTTTTAAACAGTGCTTTTCTATTTAATGTTCTCTATTTTTTCAAGACAAGGTATTGAAAGATAATAGTCACCATGTTGACAAAAGCATATGAAGGAGACCTATTACTGCAAGAGTCAGGAACACTAGATTTGTGTGCTTCAGGGTCTTTTATTCAAGTAATACAAAAGGATCTTATTCCCCACGCTTCTCTTCTTGAGGTGGTTCATACTGAGCGAGCTGCAAAGAGAAAAACCCTGATTAAGTCTCAGATCATTTTTGTTGTGTCAAAAAAGTATGCTATGGGTTGACACTCTTGTTAGTGTGAATACATTAGCAGTGCATAATAGTCCTTTGGCTTGCTTGCCAAACAAGTTACTAAGCTACCTTTATAAAGAAATTGTGATTTTAAAAGTATAGATCTGATTGACTTTTGTATCAGTTGCTAGAATTTCAACAAGATGACAATAAAGATTACATTGTGAATAAGGGGACAATAAAGATGTACATTGGGAACAAGGGTGGAAGGAGACCAGCAGCACCTCTTATTTGCCAAGAAGCTGCTGCAGAGGTCTCACTGGGGAGGGCTGCCAAGAAGGTAGATCCTGCCTCCAAGGAGCATGGAGCAGCTGTTAATGCTCTCACAGTGATGGTGGTGGCAGCAGCAACAAACAATGCCTTCCCTGGAGGCTGGATCTGCCCCGTGGGTCCTGCTGCCTGAGGTGGTCACTTCACCTTGCCTCATGGGTGAGGTGGCCCTGGGTCAGCAGCAGGAAACTGCCTGGATGAGCTTTGCACTCCATAAACACTGAACGCTTTACCTTTGCTTTTAGTTTCTTATTTTCTTCCAACATGGCTTCATACTTCTCTTTCATCTCTGCCACTTCCAAGCGAAGGGCTTCCACTTCAGGATTTTCTGGAGCAGTAGCTCCTAAATGATGTTTCATAAAGCTTTTAACCAAAAGTTAAGTTATTTGCTTGCTTGGATGATACTTCACTGTGCAACTGATGAGCTGCAGGCTGTGCTACTCACCAAATTCTAAACTATGCCAGTTAACTCAGGTGCTGCCATCTGTCGGCACATCTACTTTTGTTTTTAGGATTACAGCCCACCAAAGTCAGGTTTACTCCTGAAAATAGTGAGTCATGCTGAGCTGAAAGGAGCCCTTTAGTGAGCCTCATAATTGGGCCACAGCACTTTATCCTATAGGAGAACCAGGGACTCAGGGCTAGCTCAGGGCTGTACTCAGCTACTGTGGGAATCAATTTCCCTAGCTCGGCAGGGCTCCCCTCCCCCTCCCCCATTATTCTCATCCCCATCAAGTAGGGTAGGCAAGTGAAGGATACTCCAAGGCACAGCTGGGCTTCTCCGGTTCTTCGTATAAGGCCACCAGGACTGCGGGAGGAGAAAAGAGAGAGAGGGAGGAAAGGAGAGAGGAGGCTGAGTGGCTCTCTCTGCCCCCTGGGAACATAGGCAACAGCTGCCTTATACTGAGCTAGACCACTCGTCCGTCTGGCACAGCATAGTCAGCACAGACTGGCAGTGGCAGCTCTCCAGCGTTTCAGGCAAGACTGGAGCTGGGACCTTCTGCATGCCAGGCAGGCGCTCTGCCTACTGAGCTCCGTCCCTGCCCTCCTCCTCCTCTTCGTCTTCCTCCTGCCCGGCTTACCTTTGGTGAGGCTGTCCATGACGCCGGACTTCTCCAGGTAGCGGCGGAACTGCTCCCTCTTGGAGTCGGCGGGCTGTAAGGGAGAGAATGAGGGAGTCAGGGGCTCGAGGGGGCTCCCGCGCTCCCTTGCCCGCCCCTCCTTCCATCTCTCTCTCCCTCCCTCCTTCCCCCTCCGCGGGCTCCCCACCTTGTAATTCGCCATGGGGTCCGCCGCCTGAGCCGGAAGTCAGACTGCGCCTGCGCTCCGCACCCTTTGTAGGCGACGCGGCGTCCGCGCGTCGCCATGGAGACCGGCGCTCCTCTTGCCGACGCCATCATAAACTTAGACGGGTAGACGTACACGCTCCACGTTCACTGTGGCTCCGCTGCACCCTTCTCGCACGTTGTCCTGGAGGCAGCGCCCGCCACGGGAGAAAAAGGGTGTGTGGAGGCGAAGGTCGAACGCGGCCTAGGAGATCCCCTCTCCCCGCAGAGGCAACAGGGGAGAAGAAAGAGCAAGAGGGCACTCTATTTTTTTCCTACCTCTATGGTTGTGCTGCCTCTCCCCGCAGATCCCGCCCTTCCCTGGAGGGGGAAGACAAAGGCCCCAAGGCAGCCCCGCCCTCCAGGAGCAGCGCTCAGACGCGGAGGTCCGTGGGCGCCCGCCTGTGGCTGCCCCCGCCGGCCGAGGCCTCCTTCCGGGGCGGGGGGAGGAGTCCTGGGCCGCCGCTCCTGCCGCTCCTCCTCGCCCTGCCGCTGCCGCCGCTGCCGCCCTTGCAGGGAGCCGAGCCTCCCGCCTGGCTCCCCTCGGCGGCGGCGCGAGTCCGGCCGTGGCCGGGCTGGAAGCTCCCTTCCTGGGGGCTCTGCTGTCCCCGCTCGCTGCCGGTGCTGGAGGGCGGGGAGCCGGCCGTGCTCGGCGCCGCCGTGGCCGAGGAGACGGCGCTGCCCGAGTCGCCGCCGCTGCAGGAGCCGCGCCGGGCACCGTTGGCGGGCGGCGGCGAGCGGGACGAGGAAGAGGAGCCGGCCGTCGCCTGGGCTGCGGCGCCGGGGCCGCTCTCCTTAGTGCTGGTGCTGCTGCTGCTGCTCCGCGTCGGGCTGCGAGGGTCGGGCGGCTGGTGGGCTTCGTCGGCGGCGGGTGGTGGGCCCTGGGCGAGGCGGTCGTCCGGGCGGGGTCCCCAGGGCGGGGGGTTTGGCTGCTGCTGGCCCAGCAGGGCGGAGCGCGGGCTGCCCCCGAGGGCCGAGGGCGAAGCGCCGCAGGAGCCCGCCCGGCAGCGCTTGCAGGCCAGGTGGGCGACTTCCAGGCCGTTGAGGGCGAGCGACACGACGGCGATGGCTTGCATGAAGAGCAGGAAGACGGTCTTCTCGGTGGGCCGGGAGACGAAGCAGTCGACCACGTTGGGGCACGGCGGCCGGCGGCACTGGTAGAGCGGCTCCAGCTGGAAGCCGTAGAGCAAGTACTGGCCCATCATGAATGCCACCTCCAGGGCAGAGCGCATCAGGATGTGGGCCAGGTAGGTGCACATCAGCGAGCCCCTCAAGGGCGCTTTGCTCAGGCGCTTCTGCTCCAGCTGCCGCAGCTCCTTCTCCAGTCTCCGCCGATCCTCCGCCTTCTCTGGGGCTGTTGCCTCCAGCTCAGCCCTCACCTGGGCCTTCTTCTTCTGCCGCTCCTTCTCCAGGGTCCTCAGCCTGTACAAGGCATGGCCCATGTAGACCAAGGAGGGCGAAGAGACAAAGATCACCTGCAGGACCCAGTACCTGATGAGGGAGATGGGAAAGGCCTGGTCATAGCAGACGTTCCTGCAGCCGGGCTGCTCCGTGTTGCAAATGAAGTCTGCTTGCTCGTCGTCCCACACATCTTCAGCTGCCACGCCAAGGACCAGCATCCGGAAGATGAAGAGGATGGTCAGCCAGATCTTGCCAATCGTGGTAGAGTGGATGTGGACTTCCTCCAGAATCCCGCCCAGGAAATTCCAATCTCCCATGGCTATGCTGCCATTCTGATTCTAGAAGCCAGAGCAGAAGAAGAAATGGAAAATGGTCGTGTTTGGTGGGCACATGTTGAAAATGACAAAGGCAAAGATGTCCCTTATCAACCAACTCCAGATGAACCTCTTCCGTCTACTCTGAATGCTTGATACTCCAGTCAGCTCTAAATAAATAGGGTCTATAAAAAGGATAAAAACATATACCCATCCATTTTCCTATACCATGCATATTTTTATACACCACTATCATGTCCCTTCTTACTTGCCTTTTCTTTAAAAATGAAAAAGGCCCAAATGTTGCAATGATCCCCTTGGTAATTTTGGTTGCCTCTTTCCAACTCAATAAAATCCATTTTGAGATGAGCAACCAGAATTGTACACAGTATTTCAAGTGTGTTTGCACCACAGATTTGCATTACAACATGATATGGATAATTTATTTTCAATTCTTTCCTAATGATTCCAAACATGGAATTTATATTTTTCGCTGCTGCTGCACACTGAATCAACATCTTTTTAATTGACTACGACTCCAGGGCTTTGTTCCTGGTTAGTCCCTGCCAGTTCAGAGCCCACAGGCATATGTTCAGTTAGGAATTTTTTGCCCTAGTGTGTATCACTTTACATTTGTTTACATTGAATTTCATTTGCCATTTTACTGCCCATTCACCCAGTTTGGAAAAATTCTTTTGGAGCTTTTTTACATCCATTACTGTTTCTAACCATTCTGAATAATTGGGTATCATCAACAAACTTTGCTACCTCACTGTTCATCTCTAACACCATGTGATTTAGGAACAAGTTAAAAAACTGTGGTCCCAATACTGATCTTTCGGGATGCTTTCTACATCCCTCCATTGGGAGCCTTAAAATTCCATTTTGAAAAGTAGAATACGTTGAGCCTCCAACTTTCTAACAAAGATTGAAAGATATCTCTACTTGTACAAAAACTACATGAGTCTCTACCAATATCTTCAGTCATTTGCAAGAGGTAGTTGCATATAATGCACTATACATTAATTTGCATCTTGACCACAATTCAGATTTTCAGATTTTGCAAGCTTTGCTCCCTGAAAGAAGCTGGTGGCTTCTTGTATTTTGTTTCACTATTTTAATAGTGCACATACCTTTTCAGCTGAAAACAAATTCTGAAAGCCCAGTGGATTCTTGCAACTAGTTCACCTTCTGTATATTCCATAGGCATTACAAAACTGTACAGGTTTGTTTTTTTCTTCTTGGGGAAAAATGGAATGCGAGGACATAAATCAATCAGCCCTTTGCAGCCGCAGTTGCTTTTCAAAATTTCATTAGAAGCAAAATGATAATCAAGCTGTAAAAGCAAAAACGCCAGAATTGAAGAGATCAACCCTTGTGCCTTTGTGCAGTTTATTTTTCTTCTTGGATTTTCTGGTCCATCACAATTGCCATAGGCAAAAGGAAATAATCATCCAGGCTATGTTCAAATAACTAGCCTCCACTTCCAGTTCTGGATAACAGGCTGGCAGGCTGCATCTCTTACCACCTTATTGGTACCAAGGTTGGTGTGAACCATGGCTCTTCTTTTTATTCCATATCCAGAAACAGATAGCAAGAAACCCATAATCCACATTAAGGCCATATATTAGGCCAACCAGCATGTCACAAAATTGTGTGCGATCCTATTGAGCTCTCCGGAACTCTTCATCACATGAGATGGTGAACAAAACAAGAGGCGGGAAACAGCTGGCAAGCACTGAAACCATGGGGTGGAGCCTGCATTTTGTCACAGGGTGGAAAGTGGGCAGGGGAAAGAGATGTTCGCATGAGGCTCTGCAGAGTTCATGTTGCCTTTGCTGCTGTGCCCTGCAGCAAAAGCTGTTGAATAATGATGGCTGGAATGGTATATAGAGAGGAAGATATTCTGGCAGGGCCAAGGAGACCAGTTTCAAATGTTATCTTCTCCAAATAACAAGGTGGGGGTGCATCTTGGACTCATCAAGGTTTTTTTAATCTTTAAATAGTTGAACTGCTTTTACTGATAATTTCATAGTTTTGTTGTAAACTGCTTTCAGGGGGTTTTTTGTTGGGTTTTTTTTGCAATCAAACAGTATATGAATTTTATGAAATAAATAAGTAGTGTGAGCATTTTCAGTTGAGCCCAAAAATGAACTGGCAGCCCTTTTGGACCAGTTTAAGTTTCCTAGCTGTCTTCAAGGGCAGCCATACATTACAGTAATCCAATCTGGAGGTAACCAGAGCATGTAGTATTGTGGCGAAGTCATCTCTGTCCGAAAGGAGCCATAGCTGGTGAACCAGCTGGAGATGGGAACCAGCACTCCTAGCCATTGAGATAGCCTGGACTTCAAGGGACAATGTAGAGTAATAGTGTTTCTATAGTGCTTTAAAGTGTCCACATGCTTCAAATCCTTCCAGTTCTCAGAAGATCTGAGCACAGGGGGGTGGGGAAAACTTTGTTCCAGGTCCAAAAGGCACTACGTACTGCTGTAAGCCTGCAGCTGTGTTACCCTGAGCCCCTAGAAAGGAAGGGAAATTATGCTGTCTCTGTTTCTTTCCAGGCAGGTTCCCACAAAGATCCCTGGGAATAAAATGCAGTCTCAAACACACACCCATGCCCTGCCAGCAGCCTCTGGGAACAGTTTGTGTTTGCTTCATCACAGCAGGCACAGCAAGGAGTAGCCTGCAAAGGCAGATCAGCTGCTGGCTGATTTGTCCTTGGCTGCCTCTATCAGGTACCCCGCTCACCTTCCACAAGAGAAAGGCCCATCACCTGAAAGGAACAACAAACCCTATTTGTTTTAATTGGAAGTGATTATTGAGTAATAGGGTAATTAATTGAAGTACCAATTGATGTTGTGAAATTGATGTTCAATTCACAGCAGAAAACTCTGGGACCAAAGGAGGGGGGGGTTATGTTGGGTCTCAGGTGGGCTAGCCTGCCTGGTTCTTATGCAAGGTTTGCCTTCAGTGAAATGGGTTCTTGCCAATAGTTTACTTTGTTTAGAGCAGGCATCGGCCCTCCAGCTGTTTTGGGACTACAATTCCCATCATCCCTGACCACTGGTCCTGTTAGCTAGGGATGATGGGAGTTGTAGCCACAAAACAGCTGGAGGTCGTGTTTAGGGGTGCCTGGTTTAGAGCATGCCAATAGACTTAAGGGCCTAGTCCCATGAGATGTCCTGGCCACAGAAAACCCAGTTGACACCCTGGCAGCCTCCTCAGAGGGTAGGCTCCTATACTGTACAGGGCTAGGCTAGCTTGGCAGACTTATCCCACCATTTATTGCTTGTTTCTTCACATGGCAGATAACTAAGGCAGTGTCTTTTCTTTCACCCTCTGGAGTCCTCTCCTTGGAGCCTGTGCATTGTTTTCTTTGAAACAGGAGGCAAGCAATATGCATCTATGCAGCTTCTAAATGGGCAGGGCCCAAAGTGCAAGGCTGTTGCTTTATGGAAGAGAACAATAACTAAACACATTGCCAATATTTAAATCAGTTTGTTAGCTTGTTTCTTTTCACTGGTATGGAACAGTCCTGGCTGATCGGAATTAGACAGGCACACAATAATGGCATACAAAAATAATTAGCTGGTTTCCAATTACTAGCAAGCCATGAGCACCTGTAATTCCTCCCGCCTTATTAATTTGCACAATTTAAGGAACATATTGCAGAGGACAAGCAAACAACCAGATGGAGAGAGCTCCCAGCAGCGGATCAATATCATGTTCTGGCACTGAGTAGCAATCAATCGGTCACGTCCGATTTCATAGTTAAATGAAACGAGGCCCCAGCGCAGTCAAATCCTCTGTGCCAGCCTCTCCTTCAGGCCTTTCAGCAACTGATTTCTCTCGTTTTTTAAATGCAACTCCAGTAACTGAAGTTGGTCCGTTGAATGACTCTCTTCCCCCACCCTATTCCTTGAAATACTTACTTCTATTATGTTTGCTGAATAATTCTACTGGATCTGGCCTCTCCTTGTCATTCCAGGAAACAAATGTTCCCTGTTTTAGTATCTGTGTTTGCAGAGAGTCAGGAATCACTTTTTGAGGTACAGTGAGGGACAGTCATAGCTCAGGGATATCCAGAGGACCCAAGTTCAATCCCCAATACCTCCAGCCTGAGATTAACCTTATTGGCCAAGAACACCTCAGGAGACAGAGCTGAATGCATTTTAAAAAGAACCTCAGGATAGTTGCTGCATAAAAATGGCTGGCTGGGATA
This sequence comes from Podarcis liolepis, assembly GCF_965112155.1. Classification (NCBI taxonomy): domain Eukaryota; kingdom Metazoa; phylum Chordata; class Lepidosauria; order Squamata; family Lacertidae; genus Podarcis; species Podarcis liolepis. The sequence goes on along the minus strand of NC_139561.1, from coordinate 57,928,722 downwards.
AAGGAGTTACTCCCAAAGTCCTCAAGTGCCTTCTGAATAGCCCTGCAGGAACCCTGTTTGCTTAGAGCCTGCTGCCCTTTCCCTCCTGACTCTATAAAAGGACATGAGTCATTTATCCTTGCTCTGGCCAGGACCCCCTGACAGACAACTTGTAATTATCATATCCATTCCCCACATGAAAAGGCAGTGCCACAACCGCTGAGGCTATTCCTGCAAACAACCAATCTTCCAGAGTGCATTTTGTAACACACCCAGTTTTCTTCCCAAATATGCACCAACTTATGCACAAGGAGTTAGCAAGATGTTCCAAAGTTTACCATTTTATGCCTGCAATTCACAAAGAAAGCCTGGTTAAAAGAGCCTAGCTTATTCATTAGTTGCAAGATCCAATGGCAAAAAGCTTTTCTTACCTAAAGTTGGCTTAACTTGCAGTGTTTTTATATTAAACTGGCTGTCTAAACATTGCAACGAACACACAATGTAAAAGCCAGTGGATTAATCTTGACATTGGTTCAGTTAACTCAAGACCCCATCTATTTGTCACCTCTAATCTCCTGCTACTTTGTGGGACAACAACTGAACCAGAACGAAGAACAGGACACCTCTCCTGTTGCTGGGAAGTTTTGACAAGTAATTACGGTAGAATAATTTGAAGGCTGGGACTTTCCTCATTCAACACCAGAGATTCTGTAACATTAACAGTTGTGAAGAAGGGGAATTTTGTTGTTCTCTAGTGGGAACCTTAATAACAGTGCAACCCCACCCACGACCCAACAGAGTTGTTTTAGGAGGATACTGCGGTCAATGGTATAGAAAACCACTGAAAGGCTGGGAAGAATCCACAGGGAAAAACTCGCCTACCCCTTTCTCAATAACCAATGAGAGCAACAGAAGCTGTTGCAGGCCTAAAGCCAAACTGAAATGGGTCTAAAAGAATCTGCTTCATCCCCACCCCACTGCCTTCCCTCAAAATTTTTATTTCTCTTGTAACTGTAGTCGGAACATGGCAGACTATCTGGACAGAATCAGGCAAAACTGATCTCTTTGATCTCAATGAGGAAAGACATGATCACATGCAGGAGCACTTGTGTGCAGAGATCAACAAGCTCATATATAAATGAAGTATCATATTGTGCATATGCTATGGCACAGCAAAATAATTCCAAACATAAGAAGTAATGAAAATGCTTGCAGTTTAATATTAAAATACAAAAAAAAAAAATATTTTCAGAGCACTGAAGTGCAACATTTAACTTTGGCAAGATAGTGATTAAAAAAACCCAACCAACAAAAAACACTGTTGCAATGAAATATCACCCATAGAAAAGAAAATCACTTCATATTGTCCTTTAAAGCTTTGCATAACCATTGTCAGGTGTTCTATTGGTTTGCTGGTGAAAAAAACACATTGAACAATACAGCAAACACTACAAATGCCAAGTAAGCAACTATGCAGACCCAGAATCGAGGATCTTTAATGAAATTCTTATCAAAACAACTGAATATGACATAGCCTATTGACATCCCAGCAAGACCTCCGGCAATGTGGGCCACAAAGGAAACCTTAAGAGGAAAAACAAACACAGAGAGACACTTAGCAGGTGTTCCACTTTAGGATGGAGGATCAAGCAGCGGTCAGGACACAGAGGCTGCGAGTATAGCGCAAGGGAAAGCCAGAGCAGAATTGGCAGCAAGTGTCCAGAAGGACTTCAGCGCAGTCTGTACTGTGGAAAGCGGGGGCTGCAAGCAGGAACAATGGCCCCAAGTCAAGGACTTTGCAAGAAGAGCTTCCAAGAGCTCTAACAACTCTGCCAACGTGCAGCAGCCAGGAAAAACAAGGGGTTAACCCAGCACATTATCCAGTGTAATAGGGCTCCCACCTTCTCTTCCCCCTTCCCCAAATCCATTCTGGAGGATTGGGAGAACCCCCAATGGGTGGACCATTCCACCTGGCAAGGAGAAATGCTTGCACTGATGCAGCAGGGGGGTATTGAATTCCAGGGAACCCACAAAAACGGGGAACCGGCTGGAGACTGCAAGGGTGGGGCAGGAGGACCCCACAACAAATGCTAGAGAGAGGCACCCACCTCAGAGTGAGCCACACATGCCCCACACCCACTCCCTAGTAGAAACTGCTTTTCGTTGTCTTGGTTGCTGCTGGAAGCCAGGTCTCCCTTCCTAGGCAGCTTGTCTGACTCCAGCTACAGAACCTTCCCCCCCAGTTGGGAACCCCCTTTCTGCTCTGCATGGACCAAGAGAACATGCTGATTTCCTTCCAATGCATTGCCAGGCTGACTCAAGACCAATAGTCCTTTCCTACAGAGCACGCAGGTGAGAGCATTCCCCATAGCATTCAGCCCTATCTTAATGTGGGAACCGTTCCTGGACTCTCTTTCCGCATGCAGCCACTTCTCTTCAGGCTTCCTCACCCACCCACTTTCCCCTGCAACCTGCAGCATGCAAAGTGCCCCTCAGCTTCCTTCCGGTGTTATTTGAAGCTCCAAGGCAGCCACTGAGCTGGACCCGCAGAACAGGCCTTTCTTCATTCTAACCCTGCGTAAGGTGCCAGAGAGGAAAAAGAGAGAGCAAGAAGGCCGCAGGTAAATCATACAGTCCCAAAGGCCAACAGCATGAAGAGTGGAAGGATTCAGCCCTTGAAGGAAGGAGGAGCATCTGGTGAAGGGAAATAAGAAAATGCCAAGTTAGTTACCCAAAGCAGAAAGCTGAGAGAGCCCGATGAAACTCTGCTGCAGGAAACGCGCTTACCTGAGGCGCAGAATTATCGGGAATAAATCTTCTGTACAAAGCAAATCCCACATCAGTTCCAACTAGGAAAACAGGACAAGTGGTCAGAAGGAAACTGGGCAAGGCCTCAAAACACTTCGGAGCAGCCTCCCTGCCTGGGAACCACTGACAGGACAGTGGAGCTCAAGGGCCACATTGACCACTGGGTCAAGTCCTTAAGGGCCAAAATGTAGAAGTGTGCATCACCATTTAATTTTTTTTTAATAAAAAGACATATTTTGGGAGTCTGGGAAGGTCACAACAACCTTTTGGCCTCAAAGAATCACAGCAGGGGCCCCATAGGAATGGTAAGTAAATGAGTATTTTTTTAAAAAAAACAAATTTGTGGGTGTAAAAAGCTCTAAACCTTTGGCATCACAGTATCACCTATGGAAGCAGACATTGAAAGTAAATCTAATACTTATTTTATAAAGAAGGTAAAAGGGACAAATTTGGGGTGCCACAAAAATACTTTGCTATCACGATCACAGCAGGGGTAGGGGTGGATGGGAGAAGATGGGGGGGGATAAATTTTTGATCATGGTATCACAAGTGAGGAAGCACATAAGAGCAATCTTTTTATATATAAATGACAAATTTTGGAAGACAATGGAAGACCATTGTAGATATAAGAAGAGTCTGAATTGTATGGCTCAGCTGTAATTGCTACGCCTTTAAATTATTTTTACAACCAAGTTAAGCAAGGGTCACCTTCTTTGAAAAGAAAACAGTCCACCAGACTTTGTTCTGCTTCCAAACTGTGGATTATAACGTAGAATTATTACTATTATTTTATGACTGTATTAAATTGTTTTCTGTTAGACACTCTGCTTTTTCGGGATAAAAGGCATGATATTAAACAAATAAGGAGCTATGTAAATAAACTGCCACATAAAAGAAGAACTGTAGGTATGCCCTAGTGAGCATGGGGCTGAAAAAAGAGGCTGGCTTAGTAAATGGGCTTACAGATTTACAGAGAGATTAGATCAGAATGGGACACATTAAAAAATACCTATGCTGAGTATGACGAGTAATCTGACAACTCCAAACAGCGGAATCATTTCTCGGAAGTTCTGTAAAGAACAAAAACATTAAGAAACCTTTGAACAACCCCATACCTCTTCAGGGTGCTGTTGGATGACCATCTGTCATGGCAGCTTTAGCTGAGATTCCTGCATTGCAGGGGGTTGGACGAGATGACCCCTGAGTCTCTTCCAACTCTTTGTTTCTATGATTCAGATGTTACCTCACCACCACCACCAACACACATATTTTATAAAGAGGAGAGAAGGTATGGGACTCCTGTATCTTTGAAACATTTGGGTGAGTCTGAGAGATGGGTTCTGGAGGTATCTTGCATTTTCATACAATCATATTATTGGAAGGGACTTTGAAGGTGATTTAGTCCAGTCCTCTGCTTAGGGCAGAGTCTGCAGTGGAGAGTCTGCAACTACAAATGGCCCATCACCTCCTGGGACAGCCTCTTCATCAGCTGACAACCTGTTGCCATTCAGGCATTTCTCCTGATTGCTCCCCTGCCATCTTTATCCCCCAAAGTTCTAGTCTCGTCCTCATGGAGCAAAAGAGAATGAGAGTCTGCTCCACCTTCTGCTTGATGGACCTTCAATTTTTTTGAGAGCTGCTCTCCTTAATCCTCCCTTTTCCAATCTAAACATGTCCAGCTCTTTCAACTGTTCCTCACAGGGCTTTGGTTTGTGGAACTAAGTGCCTAAAAGAATTGTTTCTCCATGGAGCAAAGCGAGTTAGGATTAAACTTCGCACCCGCAACAGGTATGGCCTACCTTTGAGTGGTTATATGTTTACTGATACCAACCCCAATTGCAAACAACTTCACTTGAATCCTGAGCAACCTCCTTACCACTAGAATATTCATGAAGTATCCTCCTATGAGAGCATAGACTCCTCCTGATGCTCCTACCAGGCCCTGGAGAGGATCACAGACTGAGCTTGCCAAGGAACCTGCAGCAGTGGTGGGGAGAAGAGGGTTGTGGCAGGTTAATTACTGTATTGGCCCGAATATAAAACGTACCTTTAAAATTTAAGGGGGGGGGGAGAGAGAGAGAGAAAGACAATACCCGAATATAAGCTGCTCCCTTAAAATTGGGCTATAGGCTGAAAATTGCTGCGGTTGGTAGAATTGTAACTCCAGACAATTTAAGCCTTTGATCTTGCAAGCCTGCAAAAGTTACTGTACAATCGCTAAAATCACAAATTGCTATTCAATTGCTACAATTCCGCAGGCACTCACACCTGTAAATGGCAAATGAACAGTCTCAAGCTCGCAAATTGGCAAGAAAACATTTTTTTGTTCTATTTTACCGTATGTCTGTTTCAGCAGCGATATCGTAAAAGCCAATTTTTGTAAGGTCGCGAATTTAAGCCGCACTTTAACTTTTCACTGTCGGAATTTGGGGGAAAAGTGAGGCTTATATTCAGACCAATACGGTAAAGCTTCCCATAGAAAGAGGCATGACTGTGCTGCCTGTTTTCCAATCTCTTCTCTTCCCACTCACCTGCAAGCACTCCTGCAATATAGACCAACCCAACTCTGTGTCCTTTGTGAACCAGTTCTAGGGGGATCCCCAAGAGAAGCTGCAGGAAGAGGTTTCCTAAGATATGTTCAATGCTGCAAAGGAAAAAAGCACAGGGAGAAGATGAATCAGCACTTATGTCTATCTTGATTAAGACAAAAACAAAATCTACATTCAAGTGCTGGAGGCTAAGTAACTACAGGTGCTGACACACACAGGCCGCTTACTACTCTCTTAGCCCTGGGCCATAAGGCAGTTTAGATGCAGATGAAACTGAGACAAGGTCTCCAGCAAAGGAAAGACTTTGAGGACCCTGCTGCCCTTCTTTGTGGGGCACTCAACAAGTCACCCACTCAGTCACTTGTGCCAAAGGGCCAACATGGCTGTGATTAAATGGGTGCTGCTCTAATGGCCAAGCCTCATGAAACTGAAAATCTTAAGCACATCATAGAAGGTGCACTGCTGTCTTGAGGCTTAGCCAGAGAAGCACCATCTTAGGAGAAAGGGGTGACCACCGAAGAATAATCCATAACTCATCCCAGCTTCATTGAGGGGGAGACACTCATATAGCTTAACAAGTCTGGGATGATTCAGGTAGGTAGCCGTGTTGGTCTGACACAGTCAAAATAAAAAAATAAAAGACCATCTTTTAGAGACCATCTAAGTTTGTTCTGGGTATAAGCTTTTGTGTACATGCACACTTCTTCAGATACACTTCTTCAGAACTATATTCATTCCAGAGGTCCGTTCTTAACCTGAAACTGTTCTTAACCTGAAGCACCACTTTAGCTAATGGAGCCTCCCGCTGCTGCCGTGCCACCGGAGCACAATTTCTGTTCTCATCCTGAAGCAAAGTTCTTAACCCGAGGTAATATTTCTGGGTTAGCGGAGTCTGTAACCTGAAGCGTATGTAACCTGAAGCGTCTGTAACCCGAGGTACCACTGTACCCAGAACAAACTTAGATGGTCTCTAAGGCGCTACTGGATATATTTTTATTATTATTTATTTATTAGGTCTGGGATGCACATTCCAAACCAAACTCTTTGAGATGGGAATCATTTCTTAACTCCAGCAGGTTAAAAGCCTGTTAGGTTCCGTTGCGCTTTCCAAAGTTAACCCAGGCATTGATCCCATAGACCAGGATTTTTGTTTTATTTTAAACAGGCCAAGTCTTCTTCCCACCAATCAATGCAATGGGTTGCTTACCCAGCATGCACCAGCATGTAAGACAAGAATCGCCAGGCTTCCTTCCTTTTGTCAGGCCTGTAAATGAAAGGACTGTTCTGGTTGCTTTCCCAGTCCAGGGTGAGCCACTGACTCTGGGGCTTCGAAACCGCGTAATAAATGAACACGGCCACCTAGAAAGAAACACAGACTGCAGTCGGACTCAGACTGGCTCAGGGAAACAACGAAAGGGCAGAGCAGCTATTGCTGCCACCTATCTCTCGCCCATATCTCAGAGTCGCCAGAACCTGGTGCATCCGAAAGTTTAGGAGCACAGGAAGTCTGCACCGAGGGCAAAGGGATAGAGGAGTCTTCCTTTATTTATTTTGCTTCTTTAATTATTTTTATTGATTTGTTACAAAAAGAAAAGAAAAGTGCAAACCTAACAAAAAGAAAGAAAACAAAGAATAAAAAATGTAACCCATGAAGCACCGAAGCCTGTAAGGACCAAAGTCCAATCATCCAGCTCAGCTCCAAAGGGATAATGAAGTGTTAACTCATGCAAATGTTCCCTTTGCAAATATGAAATGTTTATAAAAATAAAAGTATTCTTCACCTGTGAGTTTCATTATTATTTGGAATAAATGTTCTATGTTGTCTTAACGGAGCCAAACATTTGCATAGACTAGTGGCACTGCGTGACCACATGCCTCAATATTTGTTCTCCTTTATGGCAGGCTCAGCGGCAGCGCACTTGCTGCACATGCAGAGGGAACCTGGTTCAATCCCCAGAGAGGGATGGGGAAAAACTCCCCGTCTGAATCCCTGGAGAGCCACTGCTGCCAGTCAGTGCAGGCACTACTGAGCTAGATAGGACTATCATTGCTTGGTATAAGGCAACTGCTGCCAGTGTTCTCCTATGAAATCTCTGAGTATGTGTTTCAAAGGAGCCTTGCTAAGCAGCCTTAGACAATATAACTTTTCTATACACACAATACTTTCTGTGGACCAGAGAAACCCTGGCAGTCATGATTTCCGAGCTCCTTTCCGATGCAGACTGGAAAGAACCCTGCAATCCCTCAGCAGCAGTAGCTTTTCGGATGGGTATGTGTCTTTTCAGACCCTCATTGGACCATTTCTAGTTTAAATACGGTCACACAATTCATCCGAAGTCATGTAAACTAAGATCAGCAAAGCAAAATGTTTACTCCCCATTTAGAGGCAGTAGTATTTCTATTGTCAATCAACTGACACTTAACTTGAAATGAACTTCATATGCTCAGAAAAGAGCATGTAAATATGCACATAGGAAGAAAGTAAGAATCCCTGCACACAGAAAGGTAGCAGTCATTTTTATTGAGGAGGATGGACTGCTTTTCCCTGACACACTAGTTTTCCCAGCGCAAGGTTCCTGACAAGGCAGAGAATTCATTTCAGCCATCCCACCCTTGCATTCTGAAATCATATAATCCCATGAAGGCTGCACCATGGCATGGGCTTTTTTTGTAAATTGACAGCTAGGTGGAGCCCCAAGTAACTGAACAGGAACACTTTACTCATGAAGGCAAATGAGATCACAGATTCAAACTGTCACACGCACAGGGAAGAGGGCATCCTGGACTATTACACTGTCTGTCATCCTAAATTGTGAAAAATATGTTGGGATCTTAGGCGGGAGTCGGGTAGCAAGGAAGAGTTTTGAACATTTCCTGGGAGAGCTCCCTACCTCAGCCACGCTGATGCCCAGGATGAAGATGGGTGGCGGGATGCAGTTGGCTCTCTCCAGATAGGTGGCCCGGGAATCCTCCGGGAGCATCCACTTGGACACCGTGTTGTGGAGGCTATCGCAGCTCAGGCAGGCTCTCTCCAGATAGGTGGCCCGGGAATCCTCCTCGCCCTCCTGGGACCGGGCTGTCCGCTCCTCCTCGGCGCTCAACCTCTCCAGCTCCATCGCGCCCGCCGCAGCCTGCTCGTGCCGAACAAGGAAGAAGAAGAGGCGGGTATCGTCAGGGAAGCCCCGGCTCTCCGCCAGCAGCCTCGCCCTACGCGGCCCAACCCCAAGCCCGCCCCGTCCAAATCACGGATCGGCACTGGGCTCGCAGTGCGCTCACCAGAGCGCACGGTGACCAGAGCGCACGGGGCTGCGCGCCGCCGGGCAGCGCGAACGGCGAGCCGGGGTAGGGCGCGGGGACCCCGTCGGAAGCAGTAGCCACCGCCACCCGCTGAAGCCCGGGGCGTGGCTATCTGATCGCCCACCGCCGCTGCCGTCGCGAAGGAAGGGCGCGCGGCTGGCCGGATCCCCCAGAGGGCGCTCCGAGGCTGGACGGAAGGTGTCTCCGTAGGAGGCGGGCAGAGCAGCAGTCCACCACCGGCGGCCCCGACGAGCGCCCACCTGGAGTCGGGCGCGGCGCGGAAGCAGCACGAAGGGGCGGGCCGCGAAGGCAGAGAGGAGGCAGCCACGCTCGTTCGCCCTCGGAGCCGGAGCGGCGCGCAGGAGGAGTCGCGATCGGGGCCAGGCGGGGCGAAGACAGGCAGCCAGGCGAAGCGGGAGCGCCTGCGAGTCACTCCCTAGGGAAGTTAGACAGGTTTCCTCCTTGCAGTCCTTCCGCCCGCAGGTGAACTGGCAGCTTTGGGGAACTGACTGGTGGTGGTGCCCTGCTATTTTTGTTGTGGTTGGGCTTGTCCCCGCCCCTCCGCCCGTTTTCAGCACTTCTTGCTTTATCTGTAAGCTGCTTCGAGTCCCTGCTAGGGGGGAAAAGTGGGGCATAAATAAATATTACTATAGCACACTGGGGTGGGAGTCGTGAATCATGGCGCAAGGCAGGGACCCTCTGGGTATTTAGATAGAAGGAATGATTAAGGGCAACAGCAGCAACAACAAAAGTGCGTATCTCTGCCTTTATATTATCAACATGTGGAACTGCCACTGATCTTTATGGACCTATGGATTTTTACAGTGGGTTCCCTCCAAAGTGACTAAAATCACAGATCACATCCTTACAATGAATTGCAGCTCAGAAGCCATGGATCCTGCAATGTGTCGTGTCATGGACGCTCAGAAATTTTATACGGGATACTCCTGGAAGTCATCATGCGCACAAACTGAGCAATAAAACCCATTACATGGAGCTGCCATAGTGCAAAAATGTGAATCCAGATCATGGATCCTCTGGAATTTTTATAGGGAAATCCTACAGAACAACTGTCCACTTCTTAACACACCCAGATCAGAATATTGCAGCACAAAACCCCACCACAGATTTAGGGATTCACTGCCCTGCAAAACAAAAATCCAAGCCATAGATCCTTGTGAATTTATGTGATTTTTATATGTCCCCCCCCCACAAACCATGATGAAATTAGAGATTCTATCCACATACAGTACTAAACTCTGAAAAATCACAGCTGCTGTGAAGCAGAGAACTATGGGAGGTGTCTACTGTAGTAATAAGTAGCTTGTTTCAGTAATGGAAGGATTTATTCTGAGGCAACTGAACTTTCCCCCCTCTCCCCCGTAATCTGTTTGAGGGCTCCCTACCCTCTGGAACAGAACTAGGATAGGCATGCTGCAAAGGGGTGAGAAAGGAAAGGGGGAAATTCTATTGCTGAAGTGTAAATCCTTGCACTAATGGAACCGCTTTTGAGGTTTTTTCTACAAGCGGCATATAAATTTTATGAAATAAAAAAATTCACTCACTGAGTAACTCATTTGCAATTGAGTTAAAATTTCCGTTCCCTTCTCATTTACTCTGTATTCAATTCCATATTTTGGGCAGACAGTTAATGTAACAAAAAAAATCAAAAATAGTGTGTTTTAAACTCATTGGGTGTTACTCAGTGCAAATTAAAATATTTAGGCACATATATATTCAGAAATATGAACAGTTTATTTTGAAACAACAATAAACCTGTTTGGCAAAACAATAAATAGGTGGAAATGAGAGAATTATACTATATTGGACATTTTGGCTATTACTAAAACGATCATTCTCCCCAAATTAACAGATCCCCCTTACTGCTACATGCAAGAGGTAAAGCGTGTCAACTTACAGAATCACTTCTATGACAACAAAGGAGGGATTTTTACTTTGCTTCAGCATTCATCAAACAAAAGCAAGGATGCCCTCTAGTGAGCATTTACAACAGCACAACTCATCAGGTAGGTAGACCTCAGTAGCATCCTTAAAAGAACCAAGGGACCATTTGGGGCACACTTATGGACGTGACCTGCCCTTGCATAACTCAGAATATCAATAAGAGAATCAGAGAATCCTGGAGTTGAAAGCAACCAGCAGCCCTCCTGCCCCTCCACACTCCCAAATTCTTATCAGGATGGTCCCCCATCCCTGCAGAACTAATTTGAGGGTAAAGGGAGAGGAGGGGGAAGTTTCTCCTCTCCCTTGCCCTCCTGGTGCACAACCCTTGCCGGAGGGTTAGGGTTCTTTAAACCATACTGCAACCATTCTGAAGCCTGGGGGCTTCTCACCTGAGATTCCCAACCTTCACATTTCACTACACATTTTCATAGGGGTGTTTTAGTGTTTGGGAGGAAGGGCAGGATAAAGATGGCGCAAGCAATGGAAGTCTATTATGCACCTGCAGAGTCATTCCCACTTCGCAAATAGAAAGGGAATGGGGAAGAGAAGGGAGTGTAAATTCTTGTTAAGTTTTAACAAGAATGCTCATCATTTTCCCAGCTTCCTCTTGTTCTGCAACAGGGCTAGAACCGTGTTGTTTTTCTAAAACTTTTGCTCAAGCTACTCAATTCTTGAATTAGAAGTTACAGTTTTATGTTCTGAGCTTTGCTTTCCAGACCTCCCTGGTCATAAAAACTGCTGAAAGGGAAATTGTCAGAGCGACAATCTGCAACCTTCATTAATTTAATGTTGGCTGGAAAGAAATCAGCGCTTTGACATCTCCTTCCCAAGGCATCAGACAAGCTTTCACACATGGTTAAGCAAGGGGGAAAGGATTTTTTTTTTATTCCAAAAAGTAATAAATGCAAATGCTATCAAACAACAGTTGCGTAACCTGTACATCTGCTAGACAGGGGAAGTTTGCTTCAAAAGCCCAGCCAGGGCAAGAACAGAAGGCAACCTGTGCTGTTGGGAGGAAGAGAGCGGAGGAGGGCCTAGTTCTCTGTAGGGAAAATGGCAAGCATCAGCCTTCCCCCTCAGCTTGGTGCCCTCTAGCTGTTTTGGACTACAACTCCCATCATCTCTGACCATCAGTTATGCTGGCTGGGGCTGATGGAAGTTGCAGACCAAAGCAGCAGGAGACACATCAACAGACATCATCTTCCTCAGAGGCTGTCTCCATGCCAACAGTCTCCTGACTAACATTGCAAGAGTCTCAGGAACTGGTGCTACTCTGGGGGACGGAGAAGACTCAGTTTATGGTCAGCACGTCGCTCTGGATCTCGTGGCTCAGCTGGGTTTGGAGATCGCTCAGTTTCTTCTTCAAGCCAGACAACGCAGAGAGGACGATGGTCTCAGGACGCAGGGAGCCACAGGACTCTACGTTGTAGTAAAACCTGAGAGGATAAAGAGGCCAGAGAGGTCTTCAGAGAGAGATGCTCTTTGCTCGAACCCCAGCACACAGTAAGGGAAACTCAAGAGAACTATCTTCATGACACTGCTTATTAAAAGGATGCACTGCAACTCAGTTGTTTGTGAATGTCTAAAAGTGCTTCAGTTTTCCATGGAGGCTGATGACACTCACTCGCCAGGGAAGAAGAGGTGCTCTGGGTTATGCTGGGAATGTATACACAGACCACTAGTCCCAGCTCAGCGTTGTCCAAAATAGACTGGAAGCAGCTCTCCAGGATTTAAGATAAAGGACATTCCTGGTCCTATCTAGAGAAGAACCTGGGACCTATTGCATGCAAATTAGGTTCTCCTCCACTGAGCTATGGCTATAACACAATATTCAACATACAGATCATAGATATATGTAGAGAAAGTGGATAGAGAAAAGCTTTACTCCTTCTCTTGTAACAATAGAACTTAGGGACATCCAATGAAGCCGAATTTTTGGAAGATTCAGGATAAAAGAGAATACTTCTTCACACAGCACAAACTTAAACTGTGGAATTTGCTGTTACAAGATGTAGTGGGCAAAATAATGTCACACATACACACACATCCAGGTGCTGGTAAGATATCAAATGCCTCACCTCTCTGGCTTTCCATTGGGATCATATGGAGCCTGGGCTTCATCTTCATCAATTTCAGAGTATTCACTCTTTGGCCTACAATAGAGACATAACATTGCCAGAAATTTTGAATCCATAAGGAGAAAACAAACTACCCCTCAGCCCATAAATATTGGGAAAAATAGGGGAAAATGCAATACCAAATTTGTTCAGCACATTTTATTGATTTAACCTCTCTCACCTTGACTGCAAACAGAAATGACAGATCAGGGCAACCAGCAGGAGGGCAGACTCCCACCCCCATTTTGGGGCATCTTTGTGCGGATGTGTAAAAATTTAATCCACAGGGCTTGCCAATCTCTGTTCCTTCCACATAATGTTAGATGTAAAGTTCGCAATATACCCTAAACAGTTTGCTTTTATTTAAACTAGAGATACAATGGGGAGGAAGAGTTTGATTTGTGTTTTAAGAAGAACTTGTTACTCCCTACAACAGTTTGAGAACTGAATCACAAAAAATTGCACCTCTCCAAATTTTGTGATGCAGTTCTTGAACCAAAATCCATGTACAGTAATGCATTTATTAGCATAAAGTGTGCATAAAAATGCACATTAGTACAGTAGTCCCTAAACTTCCGCCACCCCCTCACAGACAACTTGAAAATGCTGAAGGTCTTGGCAGACCACTCAATGATCTTCCCGCCCGTTTTAGCAATTGTAATGTGCTGCGCCAGATAATGTATGATATTTCATTGTGTTTTTACAAACATGTTATGAACCACCTGAATGAGGTGGTCCCAGTTTGAGAAACTGGGACATTGCCTGGGAAAAGATGTGAATTAGGTGTTAAAATGCTGGGGAACATTCTTCAGAACTTTTTTTTTTAAATAAACAATGTAGAAATCTGGTCAACTGAATTTAAGAGTGAAAAAACAAGAAATAGAAGTTGACAACTTTGTGTCTTCCCCACTTGAAATGCCTCTGTATGGAAACCCACCATTCCTCTGGTTTAGGGTAGACAGTGTGTCGCAGGGCGTTATCTGGGTCGTACTCAAAAGCCACTCCTGCTGTGGGGTTCCACTTGGCGTGCTCCTTGCCAAACCCCTTCTTGGCATACGCTCGCAGCCTCAGCTCCTGGCCTTTCCGTAACTTGACAATTAGGATGTCTAGAAGAACACAGAGATACACTGGTGAAGAGGTGTAAAACAGCTGTGATGCTTTGTACCTTCAAAATCACCTCTCACCAGAAGCCCAAACGGGGGTGTAGTAACATGGGGCTGCTGGGGCAGGGATCTTGGCATCTAGTTCAAGGACACTCCCTCAATACCAACAGTTGTGCTGCTCACACAAAGGTGGGCGGGGACCTACATGGACCATCTCTCATCCCATGTTGAGTAACACATGTGTATTAATGCCTATAGAGCCCTTGGGCCTCAAAGGCTATGTGACTGGATACAATTCAGGAAGAATTAAACAAAGAAGTCTAGTTTGATCAGAGAATCCAGCTCTGTTCAGGCATGATTCCTGGATGGGGTATCCCATCTTCATGTTTCCCTACTCATATATGTGCATATGGATGCTGGGAATGGAGCTCCCCCTCCCTACACCTTACACAAGTTGATTCTCATGTAACAGACCTTCTCTTAAAATGAGTTTTCCATAATGTGCAGATGAGTATGTCTAAAGAAAACAAACACAACAGATGAAGATGTCTAAAGAAAACATGCACAATTGTACCTGCAACCCTTTGGGAGGCTAGGGGCTCAAACCTGCCATCTAAAGGCAACTCTCACCAGAAGCCAAAATATGGGTGCATTGTGGTGGACTTCTCATAGGTATCCATACATATTACACAACCTGGTACAGCATCAGTTGCATCAAAGGATGGCTCCATAGAGATACAATACAATCACATGGCTAACTCTGCCTGTAGATTGCCTTTGGCTTGGGTACCTACCATCCTGTTCAACGTAGTCATTAGGGTCATTATCTCTGCTCCTGGATGTCACCTGTGTGGAGCAAAGAGAGAAGAGGTCATGGGAAGACAGTTTGCATCTTCTGAATTTAAAAACTGAGTTCCTCGCTTAAACACAAGGCCTGCAGAGTTGGATCAGAATACCACTTGATCCCAATCTGCTTTTCTCCCACCCTGACTTAGGAGCATAGGAAGCTTCCTTATAATGAGGGAGAGTATTGGTCTAACTCAATATTGTCTACACTGACTGGCAGAAGCTCTCCAGGCTTTCAGACCTCTCCAGGGTTCTTTCCTAGCCCTACCTAGAGATACGCTGGGGGTTGAACCAGGGGCCTTCTGCAAGCAAAGCAGGTGCTCTACCACCAAGTTAGAGCCCTGGTGTATAAGACATCAGGTGTCATATACATGCAAGTCCTGCTGTCCACCTGCTCTGCAAAAACTCACTTATCTGCACATAAAGAATTATGCCCAAAGCTCATTAAAAACAGCAGATTCAGATATCTGAACACTGGGAGTTTGCTCGCTTCCTTATTTCCTTGCATATTTGTGCTTTGCTGGTGGGTGGCAGCCATTTTGGGGAAGAAACCATGCAGGGAGGGAGGGAAGGAGGAAGTAAGCAAGATCAAATGAATCAGAAAGCAGGAGACATTGGACAAATCAGTTTTTTTCCCTTTGTTGGCTGGCTACAACCATTTCAGGAAGTAACGATTGAAAAATGGAGAGAGATTGGAAAAAATCCAGATTAGAAATATTGACATAGGAAATAATGGAAATCATGGACTAGTTATGCAAATGGCCACCAAATGAATGGAAACAGCATGTACAGTATTTGGGGGTACCTTTGAGGCATTGTCCTCTCTTATTCCTGCACTGGAGCTTTCCTACATTACTTCACTTTTATTTGTACAAAAAAAGACAATTAAGAGACTTTGCAGAGATAGAGCAGGAACTCTGTACAGACCGGTATAACTCGGGGGTTGTTGGAGATGAGGTCACGTGATGTGACGTGGCGGGTCTGGTCTTCATTGCATCGGACATCGAGCGTGAACTCCACCGAGCACTCAGGACAAAATTCATCACAGGTGCAATCCTGAAGGGAGGGGAAGAAAAGCAGGACAGGATGGTCCAACTGTAACTCGAAACATCTCCCATCAGTGATGCTGCTGCTCTCCCACCCCAAGAACTAGAACACAGGACCCTGAAGTGGATCAGAGCCAACGGCCCATCTAGTCCAGCATCCTGTTCCTACTTGTGGCTGACCAGATGTTTATGGGAAGATGCAAGCTGCCCAAGAAGGCAACAGACCTCTCTTGTTCACGATTCCCAGAAAATGATCATTTAGCGAAATGGGAAGTGGGCAGAACCATGTGCACCAGTTTCCTTGGAGGAAAGTTGGGATATAAATGTACTACTAATAAGAAGAAAAATGGCGTGGAAATGAACTTGTCAGATATGTTAGCTTGACACAACATGGTCTAATTTTGCCACAAACTAAGCAACCAATGGCCGAGGTCATCTAATTTTGCTGCAAATTTTGCGCAAGCAAATCAGGATGACTGTTTGATATACTAGTTGTCTGCAAGTAAACAAGGAATTAGAAACAAGACACTCCTGGATCCTTTCTGGCTTCCTGAAGGATACTATGCCCTGGTGGCCAACAAAGGAAGAAAAGAGATGTGAAGGAAGTGGTCCACGAGAGGCCCCTTTGAAGTGGTGAGGGAGATCTTTGGCCCTCTGTCTCCAACTCCCTTTCCACAGTGATCCTCCAAGAAATCTAGTTTGCTGACTAGGGTCAAGACTCACCCGAGAATACTGCAGCTTATCAACAACATCATCACTGGTAAGTGGGATCAAACCTAAGAAGGAAATGAGTGAAAACAGCCATGTGAGGGTTGGAAGGCAGCCAGCCAGTCAGCATCAACAAACAGAGTTTCCTGTTCAAATTTCAGACACCAGAATAACTTTTGTGGCTCACAGTATCCCAGAGGTAAAAAAAGAAATAGCCCCAAAGACTGGAGTGGGTGGGAAACAAACCTCAACAAGGTACTGAAGAAACATCAGATGGAACTTAATAAAATAGTGAAATGTCCAATACATCTCATTATTTTATTAAACTTTGGGGCTTGTCTCTTTTTGGGGAAATATCACAGTATCCAAAGGGGGGGTTGGTGGGGAGAGGATAGAAGAGAAAAAACCCCCCACAAAGATGCAGGAGAAACTTAAGAGCCCATTTAGCTGTATGGAAAAACTGGCACACCAAACCAGCCCTTCCAAACCCTGCACTCATTCCTCATTTCTCTCATTTTTCACTCTTAATTGTATAATAACGACAGGCTGGTGGTATTCTAAAACTGGGAATCTGTTGGCTTATATGGATGAAAGATTTCTATGAAAATATGAGCTATTAACAGGGCTTGAGCTACAAGCAAATCTACAGAAATTACGTACAGCCTGATCAATATATGTCAGGTCTTACTCATATACCACCTGAAACCTTGGGGAAGGCAAGCTGCTCAACCCTTAATTTGATGACTAACGGCCACTCAAATCAGTATAGCAAGATATCGGAGATCCCTAAAGACTGCTTTTATGGAGATTTGATCAACAACTTTGGGAATGAGCACTTATGAAAAAGCTAATTCAAGTCATGCAAGAGAAAAAGGAAAACGATCTGATAACTTTTATGCAGTTTGGTTTAAATGTATTGTTTTTGCAACAATTAAAATGCACAGGGATTTATGGAGGGACACTTTTAATTCCTTTTGCTGAAGTATTGTTATGATTTCTAAATAACAAAACATCGTGCCTCTCTTCCTTGTTTCTTTATGTACCTTATTGTATCTCATTGATTATATGTGGAAAATAGTTTTTTTAAAAAGATGCAAGAGAAAGAGGCAATGGGATGATGAGAGTTCAGTTCAACATTTGGAGGGCATCACGTTGGTGAACTGTGCAACTGCTGTACAATGTTTAAAAAGTTTGGGTGCTTTATAAGTGATAAGTAAAAAACAACAGGCACATGAATCTCATGAAGTGGACTCTGGACCGCAAAAGCTTCTACCATAATACACTTGCTAGTCTTTAAGACACTACAAGACTTGCTGCACCACAGGCTAATGCTGCCCCTCTTTAAAGAGTAATGAGGGGTTGTATTTTTTGTTTTCCTTCATTCCATCTTCTACGTACTCACCCAGCCTGTGTGCAATGAACTCATCATGGAGTACAGAGGAGTTGGCGTCTATCTGGACCCAGTCTATGGCTGCAAACAAGACAGTAAGAACCCAAAATGAGAAAATACTTTTTCACCCATCAACGGTAAGAGAATGTGGACTCTGAGGCACATCTACACTTCAAACTAGGCTTCTCCCCTGGTGCTCTCCATATGTTTCAATTACAATTTCTGTCAGCTCCAGACAGTACAGCTACATGATGCTGGGGCTGATGGGAGTTGTGTGGTCTATGACAAACCTAAATTGGTTTGGTTGTAAAGAGTGGCCCCCAAGTTCCTTTGAGAACTGCAGACTGGGGGCGATGCTGAAAATTTTCTGCTAGAGACCTGGAATTTCCTTAGAGGACTACAGTTCTGGAGGGCCTTGAGAGAAGCCTTGGCAGTCCACTTTAGTATAGAGCTGAAAACTTCAACGCTATTAGAGAAGCATGCAAAAGCACAACTTTTTGTAAGTAATACATTCAAATCTAGGTTACTGACCAGGATGAATAATATTTTTTCTTCTTTCCTTGCAAGAGAGCTTGAAAATTGGGGTCTTGGTGGACCACTTAAATCCCCCCTTCAGAGCAGGCATAATCAAAAACAGTGCTGTGTTTTGAAGACCACTAAGAGGCCCCAGACCAAGCTCTGGAAAAGAACCCCTTTTAATTGTATTCTTTGGGGTGGGGGAGTTAATTAGCACACTTCACCAGTCCCATAATGTGAAAATCATGGTCCCTAAGCCAGGACTTTGCTAGCCTGTTTGATAAATCCAACCCTGGGAAAAACTGCCTCAATCTCCAGTGTCAGGGAAGGGGGAAATCAAGTGCAAGGAAGGCCCAGTCCAGATATCTCAACCTTTCTGAGGACTACCTGAGTGCAGCTTGTGGACCACAATATCTGAAATAGGACAGAAACACATTGTGTGTGTATGATGCATGTGCATGTGCACCAGCATCTTTGATCAGCCTAGCAATATAATTATCTTGCAAGAAGAGACAAAATATAAAATGGGGAAATACCTATGATGGGAACTTCAGCAATGAAGACTCTCCTGATGGAATTTGCTACTCTAGAATAGAAAAAACAACAGTTTTTATACAATCTGAATTGTATTTCTGAACCACGTGTGTGAAGTTATGAGCCCCCTTCTCAGCTCGTGCTTTGAGAACTATTTCTGAAGTGCCTTGGGTGCAATCTCCCTCTAAAACTCTGCTATGGATCAGAGCCCTGAGACAAGGCAGTCAGGGCAAAGGAACCACAACCAGGCCATGGAGGGGATCTTGCAAGAGACTCATATTTCAATGCAACAGAGAAGCAGAGGGTGGGGGCAGTTTGAAGAGAAAAACCACAAGTTGTGTTGAGGAAAAGTGGTCTTTTAAGAGTCAGTGGCACAGTGTAGACTTAATGGGAAATGACTGGGCCAATTTCAGAGGAAACCAATAGTCCTTTCCTGCTTGGTATTTTAGGGATGTGTGCATGTGTTTCTAAGTGTTATCTGCCCAAAGTGCTACCCTCCAGAGTCTTCCTCATCCAGGGCTTATGCATGCATATGATCACTAATGTGCCCAATAGTACAGACTTTGCTATGTTACACATAGCAGCTGCTGACAGATTCATTCTGAACTGATTTTAATATTCTATAGAACAATTACATAGAGAGAGTTATAGTTAGAGTTGTTAATAGTTCCTACAGATATTGTTAGCATCTCTTTAACCAGAAGAACAAGCACTTGCATTGCCAAGCATCCTGTTCTCAGTGGCCAACCAGATGCCCCAAACAGAAACCCACAAACAGGACCAGAACACAGCAGCCCTCTCCCCTCCTGTAGTTTCCAGCAACTGGTATTCAGAAGCATTGCTGCAGAGCATAGCCACTGCAGGTAGCAGCCATCAACAACCCTATCCTCTACAAATCTATCTTCTTTGAAAGTCATCCAAGTTGGTGGCCATTGCTGCCTCCTGTGGGAGTTTAACTATGCGCTTGCATGAAGGACTTTCCTTCATCCGTCCAACATTCAGCATCACTGAATGTCCACAAGTTCTAGTGTTATGTGGAGGAGGGATCTCCCTCTACGGCATATATAACTTTATAAACTTCCATCATGTCCTGGCCTTCCTCACCTTTTCTCTAACCTAAAAAGCCCCATAATGCTGTAACCTGTTGAATGTGGGATAACCTCAGGGCAGATAAATGACTTTTTCACACAGCACAGTTAAACAGTGGCATTCTCTCCCACAAGACATGGTGAGGGCCAGCAGTTTGGATGGCTTTAACATTCATGGGGTCTATGACCAGGGCCGGATTTAGGTTTGATGAGGCCCTAAGCTACTGAAGGTAACGGGGCCCTTTATATATCCAGCTGTCTTTTGTCAACAACAAATTGTCGCTGTTTTTTGTGTTGAATACATGCTATATGGTAATTTATGGACCTAATCTAATAGGTATCTAAAGCCATTTGCACAGATCAAAATATGTATTTTATCAAAGCTTTTATCAAAGTCCAGTTTTTCCCCCTTTAATTTTTTTGGGGGCCCCCAAGAGAGTGGGGCCCTAAGCTATAGCTTGTTTAGCTTTTACGTAAATCCGGCACTGTGAATCCACGGCTACTACCCCCAACATCCACGCGCTGCCCGTCCCCCCCCGCCCGCCCGCATGGGAGGCCAGAGCCCCCTGAATCCTGAACATCCCAAGGCGGAGAAGAGTGCTGTCTCTGGGCCTGCTCTCGGGCTTCCCAATGGGGGATGTGGCTGCTAGACCAGCTGCGCCCCACTGCGTTTTGAGCCCCCAAAGCTCTTCTCTCTTCGATGTGCATGCAGTGAGTTGAGAGCGGGGGGTTCAAGGCGCGCGGCGGATCGGTAGTAGCGCGGCCCGAGAGGAACCCGCCCGTGGGAGGCTTGCGGAGGCCCCGACCCCACGCCCGTAGCCCCCGCCTCTCCTCACGCCAGGTCGGTGTTCTCGATGATGAACTTGACGTTCTCGTCGCTGAGCTCCGTGATGCGCACCGTCGGCTGGTTGGCGTAAGGCATGGCGGGGCCGCCCGGCAGAAGCACCAGGACCTGGAGGAGGAGCGGGGACAATTCTTCCGCGCCTCCTGCCTGGGAGAGGCGCAGCCCAGCGCCGGCTCACGGTTCCTTGCTCGCCCCCCAGCGACCCGGAGGACCCGGCCTGGGCGGCTGCCTCGTGGTCGCTGCTCTCTGCTTCCCTCTGTGGCTCTGGTGGGCCTTGGTCTGAGCTTTGCTCTCCGCCGCAAGCCAGGGGATGTTTCCCTCGCCTGGATACGTGGAGTTGTGGTTGTTCCTGCTGCTTCTCCTCCTTCATCTGCACATGGGACACAAACTCTGTCAATAATCACGTTGGCTGCGTATTATAAGGACCTTTGAGTGCTTCAGTTGTTGTTGCCCTCATATTTATATCCCGCCTTTCCTCCCAGTGCGGCTTGCATTAAAAGCATCACACAATAAAACACAATTAGGGTAAGAAAGCATAGTGCACAACTTTGCTATAATTTTGTTTCCTCCAGATACATATAGTACCACAATGTGTAGAATGACCCTGAAGGACTCCTGAGAAAGGGGAGGGAACTGGAGGGGAATATATGCTCTGTGCAAATGACTGTGAACTCGTGCTTGTTTTGTGAATCTATCGCACTTGCTCCTTCTGCCACCCCGGATGGCAGAATAAAGCTTTTTCTCTGAAACTATTCCTTGAGTCAAAATAAAAAAATTCCTTCCAGTAGCACCTTAAAGACCAACTAAGTTAGTTCTTGGTATGAGCTTTCGTGTGCATGCACACTTCTTCAGATACACTGAAGTATCATACCAAGAACTAACTTAGTTGGTCTTTAAGGTGCTACTGGAAGGAATTTTTTTATTTTGACTATGGCAGACCAACACGGCTACCTATCTGTAACTATTCCTTGAGTGTCTGTTGACTCCCATTTCCCCGTCCCGGGCGCAAAGCTCTTCTCACCCAAGGCTAAAAAGGCTACAACCCAAGACCTTGTGACTGGTCTAAGCACTTGTTGCCTTTCATAGCTAGAAAGCTTCAAAGGGTATCTTGTGCATCGCTATTTATTCAACAAAGAATGGAGGTGGTTTTACCACGATGAAGTGGACTGTGGCCTTGAAACCATAATGAATTTGTTTCAGTGCAATCATATATTCTGAGTCTACAGTACTCAGAAGCCCCAGTAAGGTTACTTTACTTTGCCTGTATACAGGATACACTCCAAAGTTGGGCATCTTTTTTAGGACCAGCCTAATATAAAAATTGATAAAATATATGCGCTTAAGATTGCAGCCTTAATATTTGCCTTAATATTTGAGATACCACTGCAAGACTGAATGCAATAAATCCTTGCTCTATGCGGTGGGGTGCTGAGCCTTCTGATAAAAAACATTTCAATATATTTTACTGCTTTTTCTTTATCATTCTGGTTTATTTTGTACATTTTAATGCTAAGGGCATTCCTTGATTTGTTACTACTCTTTTTATATCACCTGTTTGAAAGGTAGCTTATCATAAATCTATAAAATAAAACATTTCCGTTTTAAGCTCGTATTTGATTGATGAATGCAGCAGGAGCATCTTTGTGGGGGAGGGAAAATAACTGCTCTCCTCCCCAAATCTCCGGGTTGTAGTAAGAGATACGAAGCTCTTGGGGCCTCCTGTCTCCATGGCAACCAAGCCCGGCTAGTAGTGATTGCAACCGGCGGGAGCGTGGCTGCCTCGCCTTCGCTCACATCCGGGTATTTTCGACAGCCGCTGACCCTCCCTCCACTTCCCGCGGTCGTGAAAGAGGCTGCTTTCCGGACCCACTCTAAGCAGTGGAACAAGTCTTACGCCCCCGAGCTATTTATTTAACAACAACAAAAAAATTTGTCCGCTGTTCTTAGTGCCTTCTTATATTTAGCGTGGAAATAAGGCGGCCGCGGTGGCTGCTGGGAGAAGCCGGGCTCTCCTCCAATCAGAGCTCGCGGCGCGGAGCAGAACAGCGTTGACGTGACGGGCTCGCGGCGGACCGAGGAAGCGGAGCGAGAACGGTAAGAAGCCCTTTGGCTGGGGGATGGCGGGGAGCGGACGCAGCTGAGGGGAGCTTTAAACCTTAGCCTCCCTCACGCGTGTCTCTGCCCGGCACGCGTTTACAGCCCCTTTTTTCCTTCCTCTGCCGTAGGCCCTAGTACCCGGATGTGCCGCCTTCCACCCTTCCCGCCCCGCTTTAAGGTGCCGAACACCATTAAAACCAGGGCAGAAGGGGCCGCTTGACCCAGCCTCCTGCTTCCAAACAGCGGTCGCTCACTAGATAGCGTGGGGCGAGGGTTTCCCCTTCCTGCTTATCCCCAACACCATGCAGAAACTGTGCGGAGCCAGACTGCCTCTGCACCTGGAGGCTCTATTTTGAAATCATTGGCTAACAGCAGCAGATGACCCTCTTCTTCCTGCTCTGTGGATTTGTCACTCAAACCACTTGGGCTGCAGACCTACACACCTTTAACTGGAAGTACGGCCCGTTGAGCTTACTTCTGAGTAGACATGCAAAGGACTGTGCAGTCACCGGTAATCGTCGCCTTGGATTTTTCTAAACCTCTCCTAAAGCTGCCAGTTCTGCCCCTAAAAGGTTCCGTGTTAAATCGACGGTTCTTCCAGATAAAGTAGGTGATGGAAGAGGCCTCGCCTGAGACCAGGATGAGCCACTACCAGCACGAAGCTAGATAAGCCCAATGGTCTTGAGTCTGTATGAGTGAGGTTTTGTATGTTCACATGGCTATAGTTAGATACAACAAATTCTTTAAAGCAGAAGTTGTGTGCTTTGTCTTGTCGCTCCTAAATCTACTGTGGATCAGTTGGTGATCCCCAAGTTCTAATATTAAGGGAAGGCAATATATTTATTTTCTGTCCATCCATATCACATCACCCATAGCGTTATCAACCTCTAGCATATTCTTCCAGAATTGCCTTCTTTTGCTCAAACACTTAAACAAAATAATAGAGGGGTTGTTCGCTTTCTTGAGGAAAGGTTTTTCTTTCTCTGCATCTGTCCAACTTTACTGTAGCCTTCTTCAGGTGTGTTAATAAAGTTAATGTTAATTAAGTGTGGTGGGGAGGAGCTCCAGGGACAGTCCTGTTAGCACTGCCTCCCACCACTATTGTGATTGCACTCTGCACAATTTGGAGAATGACAGCAGGCAGAGCTAGCAAACATGTCTCCATAGGGCCCCCCATATTTTTTGTTAGCATATGCAGAAACGTGTCATTGAGCTAGCCGTCTAGCATCCATAAGGACAGGAAACAGGGATGCGAACTTACAGACTTACCTCTTTATACGAACATCCAGACTTGCACTCTCAGAAACAAGGATATGAACATATATGAGGATGAGACTGAGGGAATGTGTTGCCTACAGCTGCTCAATGAATCTAGAAGAGTTTACAACTCAAGTCTCTTAGCTACTTTGTGACACTGCTGTTTATCATAATAAATTTGTTAGTCATTAAACTGCCATAAGACTCTTCTTTGTTTTAGCTCTCTGAGATAATACAATTTAGATCCTTGTCTCACTTTAGCAGGCTTCTGGTTGTTGCTGGGTAGTGTCAAAGCTCTGTGTACAATGGAGGAATAAAGCCCATCGAGCATAGTGGGACTTTTCTTCTGAGCAAAACTGCAGAAAGTGGTGGAAACTCAAAAGTGAGGGGACAGTTGAATGCCACACAGGAAAATCTCCACAGCTGGGATGCAGCTATAGAAAAGGCCCTCTTGCATGTGCCAACAAACATACCATCACCCTGCGTCATGATATAGAGAAGGGCCTCTCCATCTTGTGTATGGGAGAAGGAATTCCTTTAGGTTCCCTGGACTCCAAGCCATTTGGGGTTTATAAAGGTAATCTCCAGAACTTCAATTGCCCCTGGAAATGTATTGCTAACTAGAGCAGTTGTCCTTAAGTGACCACAATATTTCCCTGCATTCATGAACATCCCAAGCCACACTGTGGACCAGTTAAAGCTTCCAGAGGTTCTCTTCATAGGTAGCATCATGTATTACATTGCAGTAGTACAGACTTTATGTAACCAAGACGTGTTACTGTGGCTAGATACAGAAATGATCATAGTTGGTGCACCAGCCTAAACTGGGCAAACGTCCTCTACTACTTCCTTGGGATTCAGAAGGTGGTTGGGCCCAGAAGAAGTCCCAAACTATGCACCTTTATTTTTCAAGATGTCTGCTACTTTCTTTAGAAAAGGCTGAACACTGCACATCCTGCTTTTCACCAGGATTATGTAAAGCTACATTAACTCTTCATTACTAACTAGTTAACATAGCATGAAAACAGCACGGAAACTACCTTGCCAAAATGATTAGTCCTGTTCCTTTCTTGCGACGAATCTCAGAAAGGTCTTTGACACAGATGTGATGTTGCAGCTATGAAATCTTGCTCCAGTTAGTGGGCATAAAAAAATTATTTTGCAGTGTTGTGCTGGAGCACCCCAGAGGCATGCCTGTGTGTGTGTGTGTGATGTAGTGTTGAATCTTGCACTATTAATTGGAATGCTTTTAGCACTCTTTTTAGAGCTGGATGTGTCTGAACTCTCTTGGACTTAGGAGGAGGAATTTTAAATACACTACTAAAAGCAGACTATAGGATTGGTGTGAACTCAGCTATCGTAATATGGGAAGTTCTTGATGTTCAGCAACAGAGTTATTAACTGGAAATTGTGTACAAAGCAATGTGACTTGTTTTGTCCCTGTCTGCAGAGTGGGCTGTGCATTGAAATAGCACAATGTCATTTTCTTTACTACACAAGATTGTTTTACATTGCAAATGTGCATTGTCCATTGGTGTTGTATGTGTTTTATCAAGTGAACCTGCATTGCAGGGCTAGAGCTATCGTAATAGAATGGAGTCTCTGTATGAATCCTAAATTGTCTGGGCTTTGTGAAATGTTTCTTAGGACTTCTCCTGAATCTCTCATTATACATTCTCTTTTCTTTCTCAGTCATTTTAGAGTGGTTAATCTTGAAGACAGCCTATCAGCATGCACCTTCTCTAATTTTGTGCTCCAGTTTTATTTTCTTCAAGATGGACCTTACCTTTTAATATTCAATCCACCAGGAATGCCTCCTCAACATTGTTTAAATGAGTGGGACTTGGGGAATGGCACACAAATATATTGTCTTGTCTCTTGCTTGGGTCCGCAACACCTTTTGGTATGGCTGTGGCATGAACACTGAACAGGTAACACCCAGGCACAATTTCCACCTCACACTTTTACTCTACCTATGCAGGCAGAGTAACAGGAGACTATCTGGCATGTATGTGGAGTTGTGTGTGTGAGAGAGAGAACTAAATTTTGTTGCCTTTAGTTCTTAGTGGATGCAAAGGAAAGAAACTCTTTCCCTGCCTAGCGACCAAAAATCCTTTTTGTATTTGCTTGAGTAATGATTCCCCAACATAGTGATTGTCAGTTACTTTATTTAAAAAGGGTGGAGGAGGAGAGAGACTCTGTGTAAGCCTCTTCCAGGATAAGGAATCAAGCTGAAGAAGGATCAGCTGGAGACAACAACCTTGATTTGAAGTGGATGAGAATCAGGGAGAAGGAATAGAAGAGGGTCTAAAAAATGGTTTAGAGCATTAGAGACTAACCTTTCGGTCCAGTGTGCTGCAACTTATCAGAGGTATGAGAGAGGCCAACTGGAGTAGCAAGTGAAGCCCCGTCTGCAATGCAGGTATAGTTGTAGGCTGCATAGCTGAGAAGCAGACAGCAGTGTTGGAGAAGCAAGCACAGGCCTCATTCTCTGCCTTAGCCAGCCCTGGGGACCTCCTACTCTACTGCAGTCAAGCCAGAAATTTCTACTTTCAATCTGTCACTGAAAAAAGTGCTGTAGCAGCAGTGAGGAACCCAGGCCACACCTCTCACCAGTTTGAGTGTTTTTGCCGGACTTGAATGTGCCATTGAACTTGGATAATGCCTCTTGCATACTTTTGTGGAGGATACAGAGTGGGGTGTTAGTGTGTGTGCAGAAACTAGTGTACTGTACAAAGGTTTAATTTATGTTCAGTGCTGTGCCTACTTTTGCCTCTGGCCCTACTCCCCCCTGACATATGACCCCCAGAAGGGAATGTGGCCCTTAGGTTGAAAAAAGTTCCTATTCTGGAACAAGAGCCCTTTATAAATGGATACATAATCAACGTGAATGAGCTGTGCGCACACACATATGCACACACATTGTATATTGGCTAGAGTTGCATTGACCAGCTAGAGGAAAATGAATGGCCCAGCATTCCATTTAATTGACCCATCCAGCCATGTGCAGTTGCTGGAAAGCCCAACAGGGGAGAGCGGTGTTGCCCTCAGGCACTGTTTGATATTTCTGACCACCGTTAGAACAGGATGTTGGCCTAATCTGTAGGCCCTTATGTTTCACCATGTGATAAATCGTAGACTGGTTATTTTTCTGTTAGAAGTTGGCTATTTCTCTGTTCTGTTTTCCAAACATTATAGTTTCATTTTAATGGAGGTTGTTGTTTCAGAGCACAGATATTGGCTTAATGCAGCAGGAACTATTGACAGATCTTCAATTTTGATTTTGATGAGTTTTGCTCTACCTGGCTTTTGGACTACTATTTGATTCAGAGAACTTAGTTTACTACCTTCTGCCAGATCCACCTCTTTGGGGTCTCAGTTGTTGCTTTTTCCTCAGCCAGATGTGATGATTCTGGCATCATTCCGCTCATGACTGTGCTATTGCTTTCCATACTGAGAACCACATTAAGAGTCTGACTGCAGTCCCTTGAATGCAGTAAAATTCTATCCATGTAAAGGCTATAACTTCTGTGCACCAATGGTCTGGAAAATATTGAATCCTGTCATTTGGGAAGAAAGCCCCCTATTTCTTGGCTGGTCCAGGGCTAAATAGCCATTGAACAACAAGAGCACTTAAGTATCTTGCCCCCACCCCTGCCCCTTCTGCTGTCTTCATTCAAAATTCGCCATAATCAGACATAGCCTTCTATTGTTGGACCCTGCCTCCTGAATTCACTCCCCACAGATTGCAAAATCCAAGGGATATAAGGGAGGCTTCAGCTGAGGCAGCACTTTCCCATTTTGCTTCAATGAAACAGGATGTCTTTCCCCCAGTATTTAGCAATGTGTTTTTAAAATTATTTCCTAGCATCCATTACTGTCTGCTCGTACTTTTTTTGGGGGGGGGCAAAGTTTTAAGGTGCAGCTTGAATTCCAGCTTTTATGAATGAGACTAGTTTTCGCTGTTTTTAAGATGAACAGAGCTGAAACTTTCACATACAAAACTGCTTAACCATTTTAACCTAGGAAAACTGAGCTTTCTATTTGTTTTCAAACCCATCATTTTAAAATCAAATCTTACTCTCTCACTAGCTAGATTTATATTGTGTGGAACTATGTACAGTATATCGGAGTTTTCTTTTTACCCTTTCAAGCTTCCCTGCTAGGGTAGTGCTGAAAGCTAGGTTTCTATAGGCTTCCTACACCTGTAGTTTAGTTCCTGGCTCATAATTTGGTGCTGTGGAACAGAGATGTATAAAGAGGCTCCAGTTACGGGGATGTTTATTATATTGTTTTTAAGGCTTTTATTAAAACCTTCACTTTTAGAAAATGTAAAGAATGCCAAGGCTTCAATTCAAATGCAGTTTTATCTGGAGATTTGTGGGACAAGCTTTCCTTGGTACAAATACGTACCAACCTTTGTAGGTACGCTGCTGACATGTTGCACTAGAGTTCCCATCAGTCTTGGCCAACATAACTCTGCTGGCTAGGCCTGATGGGAGTTGTAGTCCAATGATCAGGACAGCATCAGTTTGGGGAAGGCTGGTCAAGGCTAACCCAGGTTCTGAATCACATTTTGTTATCCAGTGCTGTCAGCTAGCCTTACCAATGCTTTTTGCACAGTTCAGTTTAAAAGTACTATCTTTAAATAAAAGTACTATTTTATTTTAAAATAAACGTAACAGTACCTTTTTACATTTCTAATAATTTTCAGTGAGGTTGATTTCAGAGATGCCTGATCCTCACTCCAATTTTCTCCACCTACTGCCCTTCCCACCTCACTCTTTCTGTTTGGATAGAAGAAAGGCCAGATGTGGGTTAAATCTAGCAATATTCTCAGGATCATTCCAGCATTTTTACAGATTTGCATGTGTGTTTTATACTGATTTATGGTTGCTTCCCTGTGTGCCGTTCAAAAGCGAGAGCAGGGAAATGCATCATCGGAAGCAGCCCATGGAGTGTGCTTTGCTTTACATACTTATTGGCTTCATTGTCGTCGCAGAAGTTTGCTGGTGCTCTTGGTGTCGTCTTACTGACGATGTAGTTAATGAAAAAGAGAAGTGAACCGGATCAAAGTGGAGCGTGTGCTGTTCCTTCTGTCAGTACCAGACGCACTGCTGCACCTTCTGGAACCGGCAGTGGCAGCCTTAACTGGGTGGGAGGGCAACTGCTTCGGTCACTGTCTGCCAGCAGAGGCTTTTCTGTCAGCGGTGCACAGTCATTCTCTGCCAAAGGGGAAGCAGCTTGCAAGGAGATGCTGAGGCGACATCCTGTACTGCATTGCAGGGCATGAAATTGCCTTTTCTCTGTGACCTGGCTCTCTCCCTGGCTTCCATGGCCACCGCCTGTGCTATTTATTGGATTATTGAAGTCTGATGACCATTTACGTTAGCAAAGAGCCCAGGGCCTGGCAATAGGGGAGGTTCACATGGTCTCCATTGTCTGGAGCCAGCCTGATTATTTTCGTTTTTTGGCATTTGCATGAATTCTGGGATTAGCTTTTCTTCTTCAGGAGCAAAGTCTTGTCAGGATGGGTTGGCGATATCTTGGGAAAAGGTATATACGCTCTCTGCGCCTTGGGTTCCAGGGTGCACACTGCACACTTCCCTGTAGGGACAAACATATTCTAGACCAGGGGTCTGCAACCTTTAAGACAAAAAGAGCCACTTGGACCCGTTTCTGAAGAAAAAACAACAACTGGGAGCCGCAAAACCATTGCAACATTTAAAACATATATCTCTGGAGCCGCGATCTGACAGCGGGCGGGAAGGTGACGTCGGGGCGCTGCGTGACTAACGCACGCACTGCCCCCATGCGACGTCACAGCCAGTACAGTGCCCGCCACAGTGGGGAGTGTCAGGGTGCACAATGCACCTCCTCCCCTCACTAGTATCCGCCCCGGAGCCGCAGCAAAGGTGTAAAAGAGCCACATGCGGCTCCGGAGCCGCAGGTTGCAGACCCCTGTTCTAGACCCTTCTAGACCCCAGCCACTGAAGCCTGTTCTTACCTACATAGCTCTATCCTGGATTCTGCTTCTTGGTCACCCTTAAGTGTCATGGCATGAGGGGAAGTGGCTTTATTTGTATCAGGGGTGAGGGACCTTAGACCCAGAAGCCAAAGGCAGCCCTCCAGGCCTCTTTCACTGGGCACTGGGGCTTTGCTCAGGCCACACACCCCTCCCTAGGCTACAGTCCTCTGATCAGCCCTGTTCCATACACTCCTCAAATGCTTTTTTTTTTTTTAATTCTGGAAGTGTAATAATGACTTTTGATTGCCTGGATGGAGAAATGGATGTGTGCATAGAAACCTCTAACTGAACATAGCCTACTATGCAAAAGGTATAATCATATACGTTCCTGTGCCTACTTTCCTGTAGGGCCCTGCCCAGCACAGTCATGTGACACCCAGAAATTTGCCCATGAGGGAATTGCAGCCCTTGGGCTAAGAAAGATTTCCGCCCCATCTTATACTGATACCTATTATCAGTTTGTCTGAACCATCAAGTATTGCTTCTATTTCTACCCTAATAGTGAAATGTTGCCTTAAACAGAGTGGAGGATGGGCTGACTCAGATGCTTTGGGAATTCCACAAAAGGTTAGATCGGACAGATCAACAAACTTCACATAAGAAGAGAAATAAACTACCACAGGCAGATCAATGCAAACAGAAGTGAAAAGTAAGACTATGGAGTGGGATTGGCACAGTGAAAATCAAGCTTTATAAATTCTGGCTTTTAAAGCACTTAACAGATTGCAGCCTGTTTTGGCATAACTTATTCCTCCCTGAGAGTTCTTTGAAATGACTCCTACGCGGGAATACATGTGAAAAGTGTTAATGTCGGATGGGAGCCCCTTGTGGGTTTTCTGGAAGATAACTGTGATTAGGATATCAGATTCCTGCCAGCTGCTGCTGGTAAGTCTTTCCTCTGAAATCTGCAAGGGTTTCAGCTACAACACTGAGCTGGCTTCTATAGGAGGTCTGGAACTTCAGGAGCAGGGCCCAAAGCACAGCCCTTCTCTACAGCAATATTTTCTAGATTTCTAGCTTTTCCCTGGACCTTAAGCTTGAAATATATAGAAGAAAGTTCAAAGCACCCACTTGGGATAAAAGCTTAAATTGAATGAACAGATCCCACTTCTGTAATTTGTTTTAAGACTAGCTCATTTGAAAGACCACATGATATTTCTATTTATAGTTAGTTTTTATCTGAGTTTGTTTCCATTTTATTTGTTAAACTTGCTGTACACAGCTTAGAGACAATTGTCACTAAGCAGAATATAAATTGTCAACAAACAAATAAATTTCAGAGACATGAACTTGAGGAGCTTTCAAGGAAAGGGGAGTAGCACTGATGCTTCAGGGCCTTTTGGTCATAATAATACAAATAACTTATATAACACTTAATTCAAAATACTCTAACTTCATGTTTAGCTGACTCATCCTTATAACAGCCCTGTAAGATAGGCATGTATTAAGATAATAAAAATAATAATCAATATCCCCATAACATTGTCTGAGGCTTGTCTGAGGCCACTTTGTGAACCAGTGATCAGAGCTTAAATTTAGAAGCAGAGACTGCTTGGCTCACACCTCATAGTTATCTTTGTGGTCTGTGGCAGTCAGCCTGTGTCACTTTTATGGCAGTGGCCCTGGTGTCCATTGCTTCCAGGTCTTTCAGATGACATAGCTGTGCAACTAAGCCTTTGTGGTAGAGCAGTGTTGGTTCCTGGCTCTCCCTTTCTTGCTTTAGCACAAGCCTGGGGACCCAAATGAAGCCTTTATCTGGCCCTTTGAAAAGCCCACAAGCAATACAGGAGGGTTCTAGTGCTCTCCTGCTGTTGTTCCCATGCTACTCTTCTTCCAGGTCTGGAAGTAGGATACAGCCATCATGGCATTGATAGCCTTATCAGCCATCATTTTTTTCTAGTTCCTCTTAAAGTTACCTAAGATGATAAGTGAAGGCTTTAATAAGCTTACATTCAGATTTCATTTTTACATGGAAAAATCAAATCATGGCAGGATTGGTAAGAAAGACTTACCTATGCTACCCCTGTTCTGTACATTTCTTGTAGTATGGATGCTAAGCTATCCTTGCAGTTAACCCTTTGTTGGAGTTGAGTAACAATGCCTTTTGTGCGATGAGCTTACCATACCACCTCTCCAGTGATAGATAGAAATTTCTATAAGCCACCAGCCATTACAAGCCCATAAATCAAATTAAAAATTATACAATTTAAGCCTCTGAGACCATCACTGAGACCTTTCTTTTAATGACAGTCACTAGAAATTTTACAGTCTTTACGGTTACCTCTTTATGCTCAAGTGATGTGTAGGTGATAGACTGGCAAATATTTTGCTTTTATCCATAAAACTGACCACAGCAAGCTTCAGTCTATTATTTTTTTCACACGGGTTAATTGGAGGCTGACGTTGTTGTCAGTAGCCTTTTCAGGTTGCCATGATTGTACATTCCATTCTTTCTGAGGTGCCTTTTCATACCCATTTCCCTCAGGTCAGTCCACACAGTGAGCAGCCTCCCAAATGGATGGGGAAGGGTTTGGAGAGCTCCTGCAGCAGGCAGAGCAGCTTGCAGCAGAAACAGAGGGCATCGCTGAGCTTCCTCATGTCGAACGCAACCTCCAAGAGATCCAGCAAGCAGGAGAGCGCCTGCGCTCCCGGACACTGACCCGCACTTCCCAGGAGACGGCAGATGTCAAGGCGTAAGTTCCTGGTTTGCTTGAAGCTTTTGGTCGTGTTGGTAAGATGCTTATAGCAGCAGACCTAACTAGGGAGTAAACCCCAATGAACCCCTTGGGACTGAATTCTGAGCGATGTGCTTAGGGTTACACTGTAGGTCATTCTTTTTATATTCTCTGTGGAATGTGTTATGATGTATCTTTAAATTGCTTTTATGTAATTTTATTGTGGTCTGTCCTAGACACCTTTTGGGGAGGAAGGGTGGATTATTATCTGTACCTATTCCAACCTGGGTTCAGGAATGAATCTTCCTTGATTACCCTAGTGCAGTGTTTCCCAACCGGTGTTCCGCGGCACACTAGTGTGCCGTGAGACGTTGGCTGGTGTGCCGTGGGAGGGAGGCGGGCGAGTCGGGCGGTGAGAGGCAGCGGCGGCGAGGATCCGCGTCGAGCCGGGGGCGGCTCCGCGGTGGTGGTGCCGAGCGGCGGGGCAGCGCGTGCAAAAGGGAGGAGTGCGAGACAGCGGAGGAGGAGGAGGCCGGCATGTCCGGGCAGCAGCAGCAACAACAGCAGCAGCAACTCCCGGCGACGGCTCCTCAAGCCCCGCCGCCGCCCCCTCCTCCGCCCGCTATCGCCGCCACCACCACAACAGCCGCCACCGCCTCAGTTGCCGCCGTCCCTCAGTCCCTCGCTCTGCTGCCTCCTCCCACCCCCAAAGCTTGGAGGTTCCCCGGCAAGGGGGAGGGAAAAACCTTTCACTTTCGTGCGTCCCTCCCGGCGTGACGCTGCGCGCTGACGTCACGGGGCTGTAATGGTGGTGTGCCGCGAGATTTTTTTCATTAAACAGGTGTGCCGTTGCCCAAAAAAGGTTGGGAAACACTGCCCTAGTGGATGACCTCTATTGAGAGGGGAGATTGTGAACCTGTTTCTCTTAGTAAATCCTATTGACAGTGATATCCTCCTGGACTGTCTACAAGAGATGGGTATCAGGGGCACTGTTTCACAGTGGGTCCATTGTATCTCCAGGGGCAAAAAGTAGCACTGGATTATTGCTTATCAGCCCTTTGCTTTTGGTCTACTGGTGCTGCAGAGCACTATATTGTCTCTGGTGCCATTTAACACTTACATGAAGCTGTCGGGAGTGGTCATTAGTGTTGGGAGTCTGAGGTGAGATGCCCATGTAGTGGAAGTTGCCCCCAGTTCCAGTCACCACACAGAGGCAGCTTAAGGTCCAAACTAGCTTACTTCTGCAGAAGATAAAGCTTCAGTGATGCAGTTTTGGATGTTGATAAATACATACAGTGGTACCTCGCAAGACGAATGCCTCACAAGACGGAAAACTCGCAAAACGAAAGGGTTTTTGGTTTTTTGAGTTGCTTCGCAAGGCGATTTTCCCTATGGGCTTGCTTAGCAAGACGGAAACATCTTGCAAGTTTGTTTCCTTTTTCTTAAAACCGTTAATACAGTTGCGACTTGACTTCAAGGAGCAACTCATAGCACGTGGTGTGGTAGCCTTTTTTGAGGGTTTTGAAGACTTTAGTGATTTTTGAAGCTTTTTCAAAACTTTTCCGACACCGTGCTTCGCAAGATGAAAAAAACCGCAAGACGAAAAAACTCGCGGAACGAATTAATTTTGTCTTGCGAGGCACCACTGTACAGCTTGTAGGCTTTGTGGATACAGATACAAATACAAAGCTGCTCCAGAAATTCAATACATGGAGTGATTTGTGTCCTTGAAAGAAATGAATCTCTTCCCCACGTCCAGTTCCTCAAACGATCAGGAGTTTTTGAGCAAAGTCTCATCAGTACACCAATGATACCCAACTCTGTTTCTTTGTAACATCTGAACTGGGAGTGGCTGAAAAGGCCTTGAACCAGTGTCTAGATGCAGTGGTGGGCTGGGTGAAGACTAATAAACTGAGTCTGAACCCTGGGAAGATGGAGGCTCTGTGAGTGTGCCTGGAAGTCAGTAAGTTGCCTGTCCTGGATGGCGTTGCTACTCTCCCTAAAGGAGCAAGTGCATAATTTGGGGGTCCTTCTGGATCCCGCTCTGTCACTGTGAAAGTATTTGTAGTCTCACCCCCCTGCCTTTTCATGTCTCTTATAGATCAGTTCTCCTTGGGTCCAGAGGTCTTGACATCTCCCACATCTCCCAGCGGTTGGAGAGTCTTAGTGCTGTAACAACATTTGAGCCTCTAGAGCCTGTAAAGGACACAGATATACAGGTAAGGGTCTTTGTGTAATGATGTGTGAACAGTATCAGAATCAGCAGTGAACAGTAATGGGTTACTGCCAGCTTTTTGGGGAAGCAAGTGTTTGAGCTGTACTGATTGCAACACTTTTAAGTACTAGGATAGTTTCCCCACATTTTCCTATCAATAGAGATATGTTCTGTGAAGTTAATTGTGA
Source organism: Podarcis liolepis (assembly GCF_965112155.1). Lineage (NCBI taxonomy): Eukaryota > Metazoa > Chordata > Lepidosauria > Squamata > Lacertidae > Podarcis > Podarcis liolepis. Next base: position 57,893,472 of record NC_139561.1, on the reverse strand, counting down.
ATTTCCCAGAGTTCTTTTCTTACCTCCCCTCCTTCAGTGATGACAAATTCTACCTTCAATATCTACATGTTTCAAATATTCATGCTTTAAATATTAGGATCAAAAGTTTTAGTATGAGACAGACAGGTTGGAAAAATGATTCTGCACATAAACTTCCCTGAAGTTGGTATGATTTCATCAGCATGAACTATGCGCTGCATTCAAGACCCATCTTTGCAAAAAGCCACCAATCCCAGAAGGCAGAATTCTGTGTTTGCCTCCCTTGTTGCATCTGTTTTCTCTTTAGGGAAAGAGCTGTAGCTCATGCTTTGTGCACGTAAGGTCTCAGGTTCAGCCCCCAGATTCCCCAGGTAAGGCTGGGGAGCGGGGAGACTCTTATCTGAATCTCTGGTGAGCAGCTTCAAGTGATTGTAGATAATACTGATGCACAATCTATTTTCAGTACAGAATTTGGGTTTTCTTGTACTGAATTTGAAGTGTAAGTACAATCTGTCCTCTTTTCAACATTATTCCTTTCTTTACTGAATCAGCTGCCTCTTCATCTCCCCACCACACCACCCCATTGTGTTGTAGTGGGTGGCACTGGCAGATTCATTAGGATTCCAGACTTTCAAATAAAGGCAGACAGAACTTCAGCTACTACATCTTGTAAACTTCTGTTTTCCTTTCAATCAAGGCTTTAGCCGGAATGGATGTCTATAAAATTTGTGCTTTGAATGGCTCAGTAGTATTATTTGGCCCAAGGTCTTAGCCCATCAGCCTCCCTGCCCTCTTCTGTTAATCAATTGAGTGTCTTGCTGATCTGAACTTGTTTCTTAAACCATATTTTTTTTACTGCTGATTGGGGAGAGGCATGCCAAATTGCATCTTGGTTAATTATGTGAATTATTTAGCAGTAATAAACTTAGATGGCTGATACAAAAAGAGGGTAGTTTCGGAAATGGCTCCCATTAGAGTAATTGATGAGGAATCTTGTAGTAGATTCCTGTCACTTGAGAGTGGGGTGAGTTTTTTCTTGGGTGGATGAGTCTTTGTATTTTGGAGGGACTTCATTTTCATATCCATTTTGAAGGCAGACAGTGTAGCACTGAAGGTAGGCATGCCTTCATAGGTTACTCTTGAGCTCATGAGGTGCAGCATCCAGTGAACCACTGGGGTTCCTTTGGACCCTCCCAATATGGTTAAAAAACAAAACAGGAGAGTCCTTAAGGGAGAACACATGGCTTCCTTCCTGTTGCACTGCTCTGAGGAAAGGCAGGATTCAGGCTGTGCTAGAGGAACAGAAAGTTCTGGTGTTGCTTCAGCAACAAACAACCTGAGCCTGAGCCCTTATTACTAAAATGAGAATACTAAATCCATTTGAAGGCCCTAACCAATCAGATATTGAAGGTTATGTCATGATTTGTGTAGATCACGGAGGAGGAGCTGACCAAGAATTTAGTAGGTTTTGATCAAAATAGGATTTTCGTTCCATGACTGGAGTGGGGTCCCATCAATCAGGAAGGCACATCAGCTTGCTTAGTCTTGATCTGTAACTGCTTAAACTTTCCCCTTTGTTAGGGAATAAATTTCCTTACAAATAAAATTTTATTCTTTTGATCTATTTTTGTTGTTTTCTCGTCTTGTTGAAACCGCTGACCTACCCCAACAATCTTAAATCTGAGCAGTAGATAGAGTACCACTTGCAGTCAGATGTTGTAATTAAATTAGGACCAGGCTTTCAGAGAAATTCCATACCCCTAAATTTATTCTTCCACCATGACAGAAAATGGTTGGATGTTGGGTTTGTTGAAAGGCATGTCATCATAAGGTGAGGAAGAAGCCTAATTGCCTTTTCACATGATAAAGAGTGATTGACTCTTTCCACCAGTTGAGGACTTGGGAGAAAGCTGCAGCTGGTCCTACCTCCCAGTGAATGTAAGTCACAGTGATCTTGGGCTTACATCCTCCTCTGTCTTCCTCTGGTTGTGGGTACAGGAGGAGGTTAGAAGCTTTACTTTTCATTTTCGATTAACCACAGGTGGTTGTTATGGTTCAAACTGGATAGAATATGGTTAAACTTAGCTATGGTTTATTGAAACACATCAACTTCAAACCGTGCTTAATGAGATTTTCTCATTTCAGCAAATCATAGTGAAAATTAACCACAGTTTGGGCTTTCATATGACAGCAGTTAATTGAAAATGAAAGCAGAAGCATGTGGTTGTGCCAGAGAAAGAAGAGGGAATGCATAAGTCCAAGACTGGCTATGGCTTCACCTCATTACACTAAACCCTAGTTATAACATCATATTCTAACATAGCCTAAGGGGTGGGTGTGTGCAAACTCATGCCCGTTGCCTTCGCACATTATGCTTTAACTGTACTTTTAAAACATCTAAGATGCATATCTCAGAACTAGTGCGGGAAAACAGCCCAAAGTGCAGAACAAAGAGGTCCTGTTCTCAAGCAGCTGTTTTTTCTCATGCAATATTTCATTTGATTTTGTATTGACATCACTGCTACATTTCAGGTATTAGTCTGTGCTCAGTGCAATTCCCACTTAATCTGCCTGGAATTAAGGATGACACATCCCATAAATATGAAATGCATTTGTAATAATAGGCACAGTGATGTTTACTGGGGCTCCTTTAGTGTTACGGTGAATCCACAATCTCTTCAGCTTTTAAATCTTTGGCTTCAGAATTGCCAGTAAGATGACAGGCTTAATGGCATTATGCAAAATCTGTTACACTGAGCTGTACGCTTTGGGTTATTTCCCTGTGGTTAAATCTGCAAGGAATCCATTCTACTTTTTAGCTGTTCAAAAAGTACCTTTTTAAAAAATCATATCGAGTATAGGTAACTTACTTTACTTATGCAGTCACAGCTTTTCACAGGTGGGTGGGGAAGGAAGGAAGGAAGGAAGGAAGGAAGGAAGGAAGGAAGGAAGGAACCAACTCTTCATTTATTTGTTCCTCCTCCCCTCCCACACCTGTGCAAAAATGTGATTGTGAGTTTAGCTGACATTGGGAAGGAAGCACAAGGACTCTGGAACCCTTGTGCCTCCTTCCCAAAGCTTAGCAAGTACTTAGGCTTTGAGAATGGAATGTGACAGGATGGCTCTGGGGCATGGCCCTCATGCTGCCTTTCTGAAGCCAGGTTCGCAGCCCTTCACCTTGTGATAGGTGCTTGTGCCTGATATCCTCTTGCTGGTAACAATGGATGCTTTGCCACTGTCCGAAACAGTCTAGTGGTTCTACTTCTGAATGCCAGGTCAGTCCATAACAGATCCATGCTGATCCACAATTCTGTTGTGGGTGAGGAGGTTGGCTTAGTGTATTGCTGAGACCTGGGTGTGGGAGGTGGGTGGGCTAACTTTGACTCCACTCTGATTGCCCATGTATTCAAGCTTGCATCTGGTGTTGGGCCAAAGAGACTGGCTAGGGATTCTGTAGTTGTTACGCCCACCCTACTGCTAATCAGCCTCCCTGACTGTGCTGGCCAAGGTTGAATTGGGTGTGATGTTAGAGGAAACAAGAACTGTGTTTTAGGGTGACTTCAGCATCCATAGTGGGGATGCCTCAGATCTAGCTCAGGAGTTCATGGACTTCATGGCAACCATTGGGATGTTTCAAATGATCATCAGTCCAATGCACACAGCAGGACATACTCTTGGTTTAGTCTTTGCTCTATGTGGGGAGGGTGGTGGTCTGGAAATATAGGGGTTGAGGTTTGGACTTTCAGCAATAATTCTCCCTTGCAAGAATTGACAGTGCATCCTAAAAAATGTGGTCCACCCGAATATTGCTCTTTTGCTTAAAACACAGCAACATTGTTTGCTTAGTTTGTTTATTGACTTACTGAATCATTCAAGGGATAAATTAAAGTTTCACCTCTTGAATGTTCAGACAGATTCATTCAAAGGCAGATTTGTTCAGTTATGGTCCAAACTGGTATGTGTATTAATGCATTAGCCAGATCTTATTTACCGTATTTTTTGCACCATAACACTCACTTTTTTCCTCCTAAAAAGTAAGGGGAAATGTCTGTGTGTGTTATGGAGGGAATGCCTACGGGTGGCATGCCTACAGATTTTCCTCCTCTAAAAACTATGTGCGTGTTATGGTCGAGTATGTGTTATAGAGCGAAAAATACGGTAAATGCCACTCTTATTTGGTCCCAGGGTTAGCAGAAATGCCAGTTGATTGAGTTGGGGCATCAAAGAGTGCTGCTGTATTTACAGTAAAGAAATATTAAAGCAAAAGAAACTGCAGGAGTGTGTGTAAAACTACCTATTGTGTAAAGATAGCATGTACATTTCTTTTGCATTTGTTGCTGTGCTACTTTTGTCTCTGGCCCCACCCGCAACGGGCATGTGCCCCACTTAAGAAGAATACCAAGAAGGTAATGCTGCCCTTGGGCTGAAAAAGACTCCACAGCCCTGCATTAGAGTTACCAGTGGCCTAATAAAATCAGAAGAAAGTGGGCAGATGGCAGGTGTGTCCCATGCTGTCTCTTGTTGCCTCATATATCTGCAATCGTTATTGGCTGAGCAATGGGGTTGAGCTGAGCAAGAGTGAAAGTCTTCCTTCTTTGTGAAGACTCTGCCCACCCCAATACTGTTGAAATGCAGCCAGGCTTTAGTGGTCTCTGAAGTGCTGGATTGTGCCTGGATTCCATGCCTGTCCGAAATGTAGGCTCTAGTGCGCTAATGCACTTCGTGAATATTTCATTTGGTATTCTTGGTTCAGAACACAGCCTGTTGTTTCCGAAAGCTGTTGGAGAGATGTACTGGGTTTTGTTGTGCCGAAACCTCTGCAAAGAATAAGAGCTTTCCATCTGGAGGCAATCAGAATATGCTGGACAGTAGTTTACTTGCTTGCTTGCTTGCATGCTTGTGTTCTGCTCTATGTCACCAGAAACAAATGGATAAATCTTAAGGGCTGAAACCTCATACCTTCAATGCTGGCTGAAGAGTCTGCTCCAGAGTATCAGCGCCAGAAGGAATACTACATGAGTGCCGGTTGCTTTTGTTTCTAATTTATAAGTTCTAAGCTGAAGATGTTCAACATTCTGCAGCAACAGCTCTTTAGAGTCCATCATATGCTGTAAAATAATCATGAGATCACTACTTACTAGACCTCAGTGGGTTAAAGAATGCTCTGTCAGAGCAAATGCTATATCATTTCAGAAACAGATGAGACATCTCTTTTCCTAATTCCTTTTACGAAATGTTGCATGGCTGTATTCATTTTGACTAGGGTAGGATATGGTTTATGAAGTTGGCATGTTTTTGTAATTATTGTTTTTTTAAAAAAGGCGAATGCCCCTGACAGTTAAGTCCAGTCGCAGACGACTCTGGGGTTGTGCCGCTTATCTTGCTTTACAGGCCGAGGGAGCCGACATTTGTCCGCAGACAGTTTTTCTGGGCCATGTGGCCAGCATGACTAAGTCGCTTCTGGCGCAACAGAACACCAAAACCAGAGCAGCACACGGAAACACTGTTTACCTTCCCGCCAGAGCGGTACCTATTTATCTACTTGCACATTTTGGTGTGCTTTCGAACTGCTAGGTTGGCAGGAGCTGGGACAGAGCAACGGGAGCTCACCCCGTCACGGGGATCTGAACCACCAACCTTCTGATCAGCAAAGCCCAAGAGGCTCAGTGGTTTCTACCAGTGCACCACCCATGTCCCTTGTAAAATGTAGATAAATCTAAATACAAGTTTGGATATAACATGAAATGATGGTTAGTTTGTAACAGAAGCAAGAGCATCCAGTCTCCTCCTTTTGGTTAAGCTCCAAACTATGCCACTGTGCCCATTGTACACATAAATGAGTAATTACTCCCTGTTGCCCTACTTTACTTCCCTTGATCTGGACACTAGACTTCTGTTGATGCAACCTAGAGTAGCATTCACTTTTTTGCTGCTTCATCACACTATTGACTCATGTTGAGCTAGAGGGTCTACAAGGCCCCTAAATCATTTCTACTTGTACTACTGGCAAGCTAAATGTCCCCATTATATTTGTGCAGCTGGTTCTTCCAGCCTAAATGCAGAGCATTACATTTGTCCCTATTAAAATTCATTTTGTTAGTTTGGGCTCAGTTCTCCAATCTGTTAAGGTCATAGTGAAGCCCAATTCTGTATTATGCAGCATTAGCTACCCCTCCCAGTTTCATGTCACCTGCAAATTTGATGTGCATCCCCGCAATACCTTTATCCAAGTGGTTTATAAAGATGCTGAACAACAACAGGCCCAGGACAGAACCCTGTGGCACCCCCCTTATCACTTTTCCCCAGGATAACGAGGAACTGTTAGTGAACACTCTTTGGGTGTGAGACATGATGTTGCAACACAGTTGGGCTTACAGTTTGAGAGACACCATAACAGCTGGGGTGGCAAAATGTTTTTGTACTGCTCCCCTGGAAAAAAGAGAGGTTTTACTAAGAGTAGACCTGTTGAAATTACTAGCCATGGTTAAGTTAGGCCTCCTAATTTCAGTGGATCTATTCTGAGTAGAATGTAGCTGGCTACAACCCACAGCTCCATGTTTTATCTGCAGATTTCCATACTAGCTTAATTGGAAGAGGTGGTAGGGCTGATGAAAGTACCAGATGCTCTCAGGGCTGTGTTTGAACCTCAATCAGCCTTCACTAATAGTTGACAGGGGCTGATGAGAGTTGTAGTGCAACACATTTGGAGGGCAGCAGAATGGTAAAGGTTGAAGTAAATACCTAAGCAGTTTGTCTCTATCTTTTTTTGTCTATCTGCTGATCTGCCTTTTTTATTTACAGTTTAAGTGCTGCATTTTATAAAATTTTATACCTTAGGGTGACCACAGGATATAGGATAAAAAATTACTCTGCAGTACTAAAATACTGCATGGGCCAGGAAGGTAAATCTGTTTTGATAGCTGTGATAACAAATTGGGTTTCATTCCTACCTTAAGATTTCAGCTGTTGTGCTTACAGCTGAGGTTAGGCTTTTACTGGAGAGTGAGTTTCAAAGGGTGTATCACATATTTACGGTAATATTGAAGCATTGATTGTTGACTTATTTGTAGACATTAATACAGAACTATTTCCTTACTTGGTGCCTTGGAACGTCCATTAAGCTTTTGGCTTTGGGCCAGAATAGGTTGCAGTTCTGCAGTTTATAATGCACGTTGGCCATCTGTCCTTAGAGTACTAATGTGAGTTTAATTTTAAAAGCACATGAAGCCTGCAGTTTCTTTTGTTTTAATATTTATTATCTTGCCAATACTAGGAAGGATGGCTCTTTAATGCACATTACTCAGGTTTGTCTTATTTAAAAAAGCATAGCATAGAAAAGACATGAACGTCATTATGTTTTGTGTATTGTATTGTATTGTACTGTCATTTCAGTCTGGTAACATCACATCTTGGGATTACCTTTAGAAGTAGCACTGTTCATTTGGGTGCGGTAAATATGTAAACAAATAAATGATATATATATTTTTGTAAGAAGCCTGAATGCTTCAGCTTCTTGACTTGGTGGTGGTTTGGGTATTATTGGTGATGATATGATCGGAAACAGCACTTTGATTTCTTCTCTGAAATAAATATGGAAGTATTTTGCCTTATAGTGGTTAAAAAAAGTTCCCTTGCTTTCTGTGTGGAGCATCACTCTGGATTTTTGCAGATGTTTTCAGCCAGCAGGTTCAGATCAGAGTTCATCCATGGTGCCTAGTGACAACCCCATAGAACGCAATATAGGCAAGACTTGCTGGCTCAAGTGGGAGTGATCTTATGTGGGTAATGTTTAAGCTGTCCCTGATGAGGAGGTGCTGGTGATCTTGTGGGCAAAGTGAAATCCAGAACAACAATGTCTTGACCTATCTTCCGCACTACTCTTGAGTGACGTTGGCATATTTTCAGTATCAACAATATTGGGCTTTATGATTGGCAGTGGAGGCCCTGTTGGTGGTGACACCACTGTTGTGTGCTGCCTTGCCAGTACTGGGTAATTGAAAGACATTGTTTCTGGCATCTTTGACTTTATTAGTTAGTTTGGGGGCATTTGGCTTGTTTTAAAATGCTTGTATTGCTTTTATTGCCTTGTTGTCTGCTGTCCCAGGCTCTCTTGGGAGGAAGGGTGGATGAAAAGCAAATAATAAATAATAATAAGCAATGATAATAAAAATAAAAAATAGGTAATCTCTCACAATGTGTAAGATAGAATGCTCTCATTTTGTTGTATCAATATGTATAAGATATAGAATACTTTGTTACATTGGATAGTTTAAGGCTGATTTTGTATGAACATTAGAAAATTATATATATTGCAGTCAGTATTTACACTAACAAAAAAGGCATGTAAACACATGGTTTTTCAGCTACTAAGCAGGTGTGATTAATAAGGTCTGCATATTTGAATTGCTCTATTGATCGTATTGTATCATATTATGTGCCAACATACTTCAGCACAGCCAGAAAGAGGGCATTACCATATAGCATTTTAATTTATGCAGTGACAATGACTATTTATAGGCTTAAATAATTACAATGCCAATTTGGGTCACTCTGCTCTACTTCTTTAGTTACTTGCTGCTGCAAGAGATAATAAACTATCTGCAGGAGGGTGAATTAATAGGTGTCTCGGTAGACCTGAAAGGGCAAGAATTTGATTGCATTCTTTAAACCCTTTTTCTAATTAAAAACATTTTCTATTACAGAGGTGGGCATTCTGTCTTAACCCTTGGGCGTAACCCTCTCCCCCTCCCTTTTATTTGAATTGGTGCAGGCCATATCTGTTGTGAATCATAGGTTTCTAAGCAGGTAGTTTTCACATTTTCATCATGGATGTAGTGGTTAGCATGGGAAAAAATAAATGCCAACTATTAGTCATACAGTTTCAGGGCCAGGCTTGAGTGATGTATGGTTGTATCTAAAACTAGTTTTGGCATGACCGTTCTCCAGCTCAGGATCATTGTCAATGTTATTTCCTGGTTGTTCTGCTGCAATTAAAGCCAGGATCCCTGTGTTCATGCCACGTAGCATTTCATAGAGACAAAAGGATCAGAGCTGGGGTCAGGTAACAGGGAGGAGGAGAATATATCCCAGGGTGCACATGGCTTGTACCAGGCCCCAATCCACTGAAATGATTTAGGTTCTGGTGCCATGTGCCATCGTTACACTGGAGATCTTGATAGTCAAGTGGTGGAACCCAGACCTGGTGGGGCACCTAGGAGGTCACATGGATGATGCCTAGGTCCCCATCCTCCTCAATTGAAAAAGGAACAGTAGTCACTTAAGCAGTATATTTGTACAAGTACTTAGCACCTAAAGTGTTGCCTTTGCATCTGAGAACAAAAGGTGGTGTTAGATGTTGGTCTAAGCTCTGAGAGTGCTGAAACTCACTTCAGTTAATATCTTGGAAACTATAGATGCAAAATTTCCAGAAACGTTGAAGCCATGAGAAAAAAACAGCTGTTTTTTCCTGGGTGGGGAAAACTATTTTACACCATTTACAGCGATTTTACACCATTTCTCAATGTACTCACCAGGTGCATTCACATTCTGCTATAGACAGACAAATCTATTGATTTTGTTGTGTCTCGTTTTTTCATTTTACAGTCTTAAGTTCCATTCATCACCTTTCTGCATCACCTTGTAATTTAAAAAAAAATCATCTTGAAGTTTTGCAACAATGTAGTACACATTTCTCTTAATGTATGGATTTTAACAATTCCCCCCAATATGCACCTTTTTGCATGAACAGTGTTTGGTTGGAGAATTGTATTGTAAGATTCTTAGAAGGATGCATTTCAAAAGACAGCTGTGTTTTAGTTTATGTATTGTTTTGGGAAGTGTGAATTAAACCAAATTTATCCTCCAGGCCTACATTCTATAATGTAGGGTATAAATTTCAATAATTTGGAGCAGCCCTTTCTTGGGACCATTTGTGGGGTGAAATGGCCCTAAGAGAAAGAGAAATAGCTGGATTTAATTGCTTTCTGCATGGTTAGTGCAGAAGGATTACAATTACTGGTAGCTTGAAGCTTTATTTCCACTGAAGTGAATGCATTGTTGAACTGTATTGAGGAGATTTTTCTCAATCTCTAGTAGTGGATTAAGACCATTAATTACCAGGCTCTTGCTATGAGTCAGTAAAATGGAAAGGTGGGTGCCTGTCCGTTCCGTGGGGGGGGGGGTGTACACACCTACCCACACCCATAATGACTCCTGCTGCTTTCTTGCTGGCTCTACCTGGGAAGTAATTTGTGGTCAGCACCAAGGCAGTTCTTTCTAACCCCATTTGTCAGGCTCTCCTCCCTGCTTCCCTTTGTTAATCAGGCTGCCAGTAAGATGCGCTTGCAGCTGCCTATAATTATTAGATCTGGTAAAGCTGACTTTTAAAAGCAGAAGGGAGGCGGGGGAAGGATCTGAAAATCAGTTACAAACTTTAACCAGTCCTCCGAATGCAGCTGTTAAGATTTTGTTTTAAAGCCGACAAGATCAAATTAGCTGTCTAAAGGTCAGTGCAGTCATTTAAATTCATATTAAAGTGGAGTAATATTCATTTGTGCTGACTTGTCCTACAATTGGAGGGTGGTGGTATATCCGTTCTCTTTTTCTAGGAAGAGAACTCAAGAGACATTATTAAAGCAGACAGTTGATGTACCTTTTAAGGGGCTTTAACTAAGAACTGGGACCATGTGCAAGGCGCTTTGTTGCCCATGTGAAAGGGATAGCATAGCTAAACATTGGAGGCATGGGGAGGTTACCGTATTTTTCGCCCCATAGGACGCACCGGCCCATAGGACGCATCAAGTTTTTTGGGGGGGAAATAAAGAAAAAAAATATATTTCCCCCCCAGGCGCTTGTGGGGCAGGCAGCGGGGAGAAGCGCTCTTCTCCCCGCCGCCCGCCTTCAGATCAGGTCCAGGGACAGCGGGGAGACGAGCTGCGTCTCCACGCTGTCCCTGGAGCTTGTGGGGCAGGCAGCGGGGAGAAGCGCTCTTCTCCCCACCGCCCGCCTTGCGATCAGGTCTGGGGACAGCAGGGAGACGCAGCGTCTCCCTGCTGTCCCCGGAGTGGTGGGGCAGGCAGCGGGGAGAAGTGCTCTTCTCCCCCCCGCCCGCCTGGAGATCAGGTCCGGGGACAGCAGGGAGACGCAGCGCGTCTCCCTGCTGTCCCAGGAGTGGTGGGGCAGGCAGCGGGGAGAAGCTCTCTTCTCCCCGCTGCCCGCCTTGAGATCAGGTCCGGGGACAGCAGGGAGACGCGCTGCGTCTCCCAGCTGTCCCTGGAGCTTGTGGGGCAGGCAGCAGGGAGAAGCGCTCTTCTCCCCGCCGCCCGCCTTGAAATCAGGTCGGGGACAGCCTGGAGACGCGCTGCGTCTCCCTGCTGTCCCCGGAGTGGTGGGGCAGGCAGCGGGGAGAAGCGCTCTTCTCCCCGCCATCAGCCTCCAAACCACTTTGGGAGACAGCGGGATGGCGGCGTTCCGCCTCCCTCTGTCCCCCGACCTTGTGGGGCTGGCGCTGGGGCTCTCCTGAAGCCTGGAGAGCGAGAGGGGTCGGTGCGCACCAACCCCCCTCGCTCTCCAGGCTTCAGTGAAAGCCTGCATTCGCCCCATAGGACGCACCCACATTTCCCCTTCATTTTTGGAGTGGAAAAAGTGCGTCCTATAGGGCGAAAAATACGGTAGGTTGGTTTGGGGTTTATTATTTTCAACCCAATATATCTAAATGTTTGCTCAAAGCAGTGGTCGGGACCCTGTGGCTCTCTCAATATTGTTGGACTACAACTCCTATCAGCCTTAGCCAGGATGTCCAGTGGGCAGGGAAAAGGGGAGTTGTAATCTAAATATCTGGAGGGCCACAGATTTCCCACCTTAATTACAGGTGTTATAAATGGGTTCTTTTTGACATTATTAAAGACCCCAAGATTAGGCTAACAGAAGCAGTTGGTGGTGCTGCTTATATGCTTTGGTGATGGGCATCTTGGGAATTTCACATCTCTGGGGATTCTGTTCCTTGACAGGGTGTTGATAATAAAAATGCTGTTAACTCAAAAGTGGTATATGTGTGTGAATGAGAGGGAGAGGGGGAGCTAAAAAAGCATTGGCTTACCATGGCAAAAGCCTTGTATTCTGTTTAAACAGTCTGACTGAGAGCCATTTTAATGTAGCTTTCGTTTGACTTCTACAGGGCAGTGCCTTGTAACACGAGGGATTTCAGTTTGGCTTGCCTCTGCTCTTGCAGTTGTCTGGTGGAAAGATGTTGGCCAGGTCAGGGTTCTGAATTAAAAACCCAGAGTTGTGTGTTTGTCTTTGTACGTGACTTGCAGAAGCATTAATACGCAGTGCAAAGCATAAGACTTGCTGCTTGATCGTACGCACTCCTGTAGCTGTTGCAACACAAGCAGAGACTTCTACTGCAGCATCCTGTGCAAGGAAAGCTGAGCAGACTAGCACTATCCTACCTTGCTTCCTTCTGGAATCAGACGAGCACCACTTTCCCTGTTTCACTTTTTGCCGGTGTTGGGAGCTCTGAGCCTCTGTGGCACAAGGAAATTTCCCCTCCCTCAAATAAAAGAAGCAGCAACTTCTTCAGCTGGGAAAGGGGTAGGGGTGGATCTGCCTGCTTGCATGGGAGAAGGAGCCAGAGCCCTTGACTCCTGCTGTGCCTCATGTGCAACAGAGCCTGGGATCAAGCCCTTAGTCCTCCTTGGCCTTTTCAAAGCCATCATAGTTGCACTTTGTCAAGCCAGCCACCTTAACATTGAGCTGATGTTTTTAAAATGATTCTTGTTTTTCTTTGTGTGTGCAGAGGCTGAAAAGGTTTTGAATATTCACCGCACTGCTTTATTTGGGAAGAAAACCCCTCCCTATACAAACAGGCCAACAAATTCCTCTTAGACCAAACCTTCAACAACGCAGTCCTTTAGATAATGGACACTTGTTACTCTTTGTTTGATTACATCTCAATTATCACTTGATGGCAAGAGCACAATTAATACCCTAGGTTGTTTGTTAAAAAACTCCTAATTAAAACCGATTCCTGCTTTTTCCTTGTGTGTGTATAAAAGCCAGCATTCTGTCAGGCTGCTGAATCGTGAGCGAGCTCTCCATTCAGCCGGGCAAAAGACACCATTAATTGGTGAGTGGGATTTTCGTGGCAGAATCAGCACAGCCCGTCTGAGTGCCAATCTTTACTGCCACTTAAAGAAGGAAACTCCTCACCTTCCCTCCCAGACCGCTGCAGGAAGGGTATCACTCTCTGCTGTATAGGACATGTCTACACTGCAGTCCACTGCGCAGTGGTTTGCAGAACTGTCATCGCCTTTAGACCTGATCATTATCCCTTGTAACTTCTGCCAAATTCAAAGGGAAAATGCTCCATTCTGTTTATGCAGCAGTGGGCTAAGCTTTGCCAGCAAAGTCTGGCTTCAGGCATCAATGCTGGTGGCTGCTTGAGATTTTTTGGTTTGGTTTGGTTTTTCTGCTGCCTGCTAGATTAAGGATTGGGACAACCCTGCAAACCAAGTGCATAAAAATTTCTATCTCACAACATTATTTTTTTTTTTTGTTTTAGTCTGCTTGACCATACATCATTCATTCATTCATTCATTCATTCATTCATTTGAATGCACCACTCTGATTGTATTTACAGTTGCTTGTTCTGAGATGTGTTGTGTTTTACAGTAGCCGTGTTTGTACATAATAATGCTAATATATAAAAGCAACAGATAGGTAGCCGTGTTGGTCTGCCATAGTCAAAATAAAAAAATTCCTTCCAGTAGCACCTTAAAGACCAACTAAGTTAGTTCTTGGTATGAGCTTTCGTGTGCATGCACACTTCTTCAGATACACTGAAACAGAAGTTACCTCTAGTCATCACATACAGCTCCCAAGTTAAAACAGTACAACGCATCATCAGAGACCTACAACCTCTCCTGGACAATGAGAGCTCTCTTTCTCAAGCTCTGGGAGGAAGACCTTTCATTGCCTACAGACAGCCACCCAATCTTAAACAACTCCTAACCCACAATAATACTACAGCCAGACTTACAGTGGTACCCCGCAAGACGAACGCCTCGCAAGACGGAAAACCCGCTAGACGAAAGGGTTTTCCGTTTTGGAGGCGCTTCGCAAAACGAATTTCCCTATGGGCTTGCTTCGCAAGACGAAAGCCCATAGGGAAATCTCTGGGACAGCGGGGAAGCGCAGCGCATTTAGAAGCGCTCGGGGAAAGCAGCGCACTTCGCTTCTTTCCCTGGAGTGCTTTTAAATGCGGGCGGCTGGGAGGGAATCCCTTGGCCCCCCGCCGGACTTCCCGAAGCTCTTTTGAAGTCCAGCGGGGGGCCAAGGGATTCCCTCACCGCCGCCCGCATTTAGAAGCGCTCGGGGAAAGCTGCGAAGTGCGCTGCTTTCCCCGGAGTGCTTTTAAATGCGGGCGGCTGGGAGGGAATCCCTTGGCCCCCCGCCGGACTTCCCGAAGCTCTTTTGAAGTCCAGCGGGGGGCCAAGGGATTCCCTCACCGCCGCCCGCATTTAGAAGCGCTCGGGGAAAGCTGCGAAGTGCGCTGCTTTCCCCGGAGTGCTTTTAAATGCGGGCGGCTGGGAGGGAATCCCTTGGCCCCCCGCCGGACTTCCCGAAGCTCTTTTGAAGTCCAGCGGGGGGCCAAGGGATTCCCTCACCGCCGCCCGCATTTAGAAGCGCTCGGGGAAAGCAGCGCACTTCGCAGCTTTCCCCGGAGTGCTTTTAAATGCGGGCGGCTGGGAGGGAATCCCTTGGCCCCCCGCCGGACTTCCCGAAGCTCTTTTGAAGTCCAGCGGGGGGCCAAGGGATTCCCTCACCGCCGCCCGCATTTAGAAGCGCTCGGGGAAAGCTGCGAAGTGCGCTGCTTTCCCCGAGCGCTTCTAAATGCGGGCGGCGGTGAGGGAATCCCTTGGCCCCCCGCTGGACTTCCCGAAGCTCTTTTGAAGTCCAGCGGGGGGGCCAAGGGCCAAGCGAATGCCTGCAAGCCTCGCGCACCCGGCAGGAGGTCCCGCCGGGCGCGCGAGGCTCGGGGCGGCAGCCTGTCACCCGAAGCATGGGGGGCCCTTCGGAGAGCTCCCCTTGCTTCGGGCGAATGCCTGCAAGCCTCGCGCACCCGGCAGGAGGTCCCGCCGGGCGCGCGAGGCTCGGGGCGGCAGCCTGTCACCCGAAGCACGGGGAGCCCTTCGGAGAGCTCCCCCTGCTTCGGGCGAATGCCTGCAAGCCTCGCGCACCCGGCAGGAGGTCCCGCCGGGCGCGCGAGGCTCGGGGCGGCAGCCTGTCACCCGAAGCATGGGGAGCCCTTCGGAGAGCTCCCCTTGCTTCGGGCGAATGCCTGCAAGCCTCGCGCACCCGGCAGGAGGTCCCGCCGGGCGCGCGAGGCTCGGGGCGGCAGCCTGTCACCCGAAGCACGGGGAGCCCTTCGGAGAGCTCCCCTTGCTTCGGGCGAATGCCTGCAAGCCTCGCGCACCCGGCAGGAGGTCCCGCCGGGCGCGCGAGGCTCGGGGCGGCAGCCTGTCGCCCGAAGCACGGGAAGCCCTCCGGAGGGCTCCCCCTGCTTCGGGCGAGTGTCTGCAAGACTCGCGCACCCGGCAGGAGGTCCCGCCGGGCGCGCGAGGCTCGGGGCGGCAGCCTGTCACCCGAAGCACGGCCGCCCGGAGCTTGCGGGGCGGGAGGTGGGAAGAAGGGCCTCCCCTCCCACCGCCAGCCCTCAGAACAGCCTTCTGAAGGCTGGCAGTGTAAAGAAAAGCCCCTGTCCCCCCCCCAGCCTTCAGAAGAGGTCCGGGGACAGACTGTCCCCGGACCTGGTCTGAAGGTGGTTTCCCTAGGAACGCATTAATTGATTTTCAATGCATTCCTATGGGAAACCGTGCATCGCAAGACGAAAAAACCGCAAGACGAAGAGAATTGCGGAACGAATTAATTTCGTCTTGCGAGGCACCACTGTATATAAAAGCAAGTTTCGTAAGCCATATTGTAAATATGTTGCAAGCTAGTGTTCATAGCTCAAAAATTTTCACTTTGTAGCCCCATTTGCACAAGCAGGTAAAGAAGCGCGATGTCTGAATCTAGGTTGGGACACCATAAGAAGCTCTTCATTTTAATATTTTTTTATTATTCATTTCATTTCTCTACTACTTTATATTTTTAACCTACCCTAAAACATCAAATAAAAACAATCCAAAATAAAACACTGCAGAAGAAAGTCAAATATAAAGTATACATTCAAATCAATATTATATGAAAAATTTCAAAATACAGTGGTACCTTGGGTTAAGTACTTAATTCGTTCCAGAGTTCCGTACTTAACCTGAAACTGTTCTTAACCTGAAGCACCACTTTAGCTAATGGGGCCTCCTGCTGCCGCTGTGCTGCCGGAGCACAATTTCTGTTCTCATCCTGAAGCAAAGTTCTTAACCTGAAGCACTATTTCTGGGTTAGTGGAGTCTGTAACCTGAAGCGTATGTAACCCGAGGTACCACTGTAAAACATTGCAAAAGAAGTCCGTTCCAGAATGCACATTTAATGCAGCAAAGTTAACAAAAAAAAATCTTTATTTCAAAAGAAAACATTACTAAACCAAGTCAAATATAAAATGCACATTTAAAATATAATTAGCAAGAGAATAAAATATTAAGCATAGAACATACCTACTGCTGTTGCTGCCAGTGGTGATTCATGGCAGGTGGCAGCTGTGGAGGCTCAGTCACCTGAGTCTGCAAACATGGCCTTCAGCCCTTTTGTAGCTGGAGTCAGTCAGGGCCTCACCCAGGCTAGGACGGAAAAGGCCTGCAAGAAAGGGAGCAGGTCTTCCAGGACTCACAGCCAGGATATCATGGTTGGAATACCCACTTGTGTAGTGGGAATGTTTTCACAGCTTATTTTTACTGTTGTTAGCCGCTCTGAGCCCGGCTTTGTCTGGGGAGGGTGGGATATAAATAAATAAATAAATAAATTGTTGTTGTGAAATCAAGCTCTACGCCTTCAGTTATCTATATGAGGTTGTATAATTGTTATCTCTTAGATGGGAGGGCATTCCACAAGGTGGGCACCACTCCCGAGAAGGCCTTCTGCTTGGTTCCCCGTAACTTCTTCTCACACTCATAATGAGGGAACCGCCGGAAGGCCCTCAGAACTGAACCTTAGTGCCTGGGCTGAACGATGGGGGTGGAGATGCTCATTCAGATATACAGGGCTGAAGCTGTTTGGTGCTTTAAAGGTGAACACCAACACTTTGAATTGTACTCAGAAATGCACTGGGAACCAGTGTAGATCTTTTAGGACTGGTGTTATATGGTCTCTGGTGGCTGCTCCCAGTCATCAGTCTGGTGGTCACATTCTGGGTTGATTGTAGTTTCTGAGTCACCTTCAAAGGTAACCCCATGTAGAGTGTATTGACCTGTACCACCATGGACAGCTGTTAGAGTCCAGAAAAACCCCAAGACTGTGCACTTGGTTCTTTAGGGGTACAGTTACCCCATTCAGGACCAGGAAGTCCCCCAGACCTGCCTGACCCCTGTCCCTCAGAAACAGTACTTCTATCTTGTTGAGATTCAACCTCGAACCAACCTCCAACCACATCCAGACCCTCACACAGGATGTTCACTGTCTTCACTAGTTGTGATTTAAATGAAAGGTAGAGCTGGGTATCATCTGCATACTGGTGAACACTCAGCCCTGTCTCCCTGATGATCTCTCCCAGTGGTTTCATATAGAAATAACAGTTGGTCTGTCAAGAGGAAATTAGGAGGAAGTTCCTGGCCCTGATATATGAAATCTTTTAACTGGATTGGCCAGGGTTTGAACTTGGGACCTTCTGCATTCAAATCATGTGCTCTGCCTCTAATAGGCAGTGCTCATCCCATGGAGTTCATTTAATTTTAGTCTGTTTGCTTCTTCATAGGGGCCTCTTTTCCATCTCCACTTCCCATCTGCCCAGAGTACCCTGTGCACCTTACCTGTGAGCAACACTCATGGTCTCCTCTCCTTTTCTGTTCCTTGCCCCAGCAGTCTTGTGGGTGGCCTTGAGAAAAATCAGAATAAATTGTGCAGAAAATACAGATTTGCTTTGTTTGCATAGTGGATTTGGTTACAGAATTTGGTGTTGTGCTTATTGCATATAGAAACTAGATCACCCCTCTTTTGTTCAGGATATCTGCAGTCCTGCATATGAATTGCAAAAACATTTGCCGCTGTAGAAGACTTGTGTGCTAACTGAACCCCTTAGAATAAAAAAGATAAACACTTGAATTAGATCTTTTTGAAGGAGATGGTCTTCTTCCTGTCTCTGTTTCACCTGAAACCAGACAGCTTTTCCTGAAATGGCATCTAGTTGGATTCCCCTTTTGAGAATCTCTGTGTAAGAGATACCCAACTCTCACCCCTGAGACTGCTGGTACAAGGTTCCAGCTTCTGAGTACAGCATCTGTTTGATCTGAAACAAGGAGGGTTTGGCTTCTTGCAGTGATAAAGGAACTGCTCCCCTAGGATTGTTCCTTGTCGCAGCAAAGTGAGCCAGCACTCAGGTGTTGCTAATTTCAAAGGACAAAAGTGCAGCAATGAAGAGGCCACTTGGATGCTTGTGTAGCCTGAGAACCAGTCTCAGGCAGGCAGTCCCTACTTGGCCTTTGACATTGAAATGCCTGAATTACTAAGCACATATTGTAACTTTATGGCATCCAGGAAACATAACATTTATAATTCTGTATTTCACTTAACTTCACAAGGCTTTTTCTACTGTTTGCCATTCATGAAGCCTTGCCAGTTTTTGCAGCCCACCCCAATATCTCATAATTCAGTTCCAAAGTGGAAGCCAGACACTCAGTCTGAAAGTCAGATTTTAAATTGGTCTCTGGCTTATGTGATCTTTCCTCTCTCTCTCCTCTCTCTCTCTCTCTCTCTCTGAGCTTAGGTGATAGTATGTTATTCTATTTCTCCCCCTTTCCTTCAAATGCACACTCACTTCTACAAAACTGAAACTGAGAGGGAATCGGTCACTCAAAACCACAAGCCTGCAACCTAGCTGGAATTTGCACTTGGTTATCCAAGTTTGCCATTCTTTCTGCTGAACTATACTATAATTTATTCTTTTCTTACAAAGTAAGATTGTGGAAAAAGAACAAATCTTTAGGACTCTTAACACCTGCCCTCCAATGGAGATTGCTCCCTAGTGGCTTATTTCTCCCATCCACACTAACTTCATTTCATTAATAGGGCACAATTTGAGATGCTAGCTTTGACCCACAAAGCCCAAAATGGTTTTGGACCCTTCAAGGAGTGGCTTCCTGCCTATCTCCGACTTGATTTTCTTCATCTGATAGAGCCCTCATTAAATATGCAGTACAGTATGTTGGACAAATTCAAAACCACATAGAGATGTTTTCTGTGGGTGAATATATGTGAGAGCTACATTAGGAGTATATCTTTAAAATGTCTATGGTTTTGGGTATTGTTTTGTGATTTTTTTATGGTTTACTGTTGTATTTCATAAAGTATGTTCCCTAAACCCATGTGGATGGGGCAGATTTTAAATCCAGTAAACAAAGAAAATGTTTTATCAGGTATTGCCAGTTTGTAGTGCTTTGGCACAATTGATACACCATTGAATGCAATTTTAATGTACAGCTGTATTTTTTTATTTTTAAAAAACCCTTTAGCTCAGCTCATGAAGTTCACTAGCTGCATTGATAAAGAATATCATGTGCATTAATGGAGGGCTCTGGGCCATTAGCTGTGCTTTGTAAAATGCTTTATCGTGGCCTTGTACCCTGCGCATTTGCAATTGCGTCTGTTAATGCTCCTTATTTTTCTTTATGATGAGGGTTGGGTGAGGCAAGATGGAGAGGAGGAGGAAACACCCACTTCTCGATTCTTCTCTGGATTTCTGCACTGTAATGATGGCACCATCACCTGACTCTCAGGAAAGGCTGGCCTGCCTTGAATTGTGGGGTGACTGGCTCTTTCAGCATGCTTTAATCTTGGTTCTGTTGCATCCCCCACATTCCTGATTTTAATTGTGTAGCTGCTGCCGTATAGCATTTCCTATGCCGACGATGACCGACATATGTTAAACATACCACGCCCAGCCTTATCGCTTTCTGAAACATTTGTTTGGCTTTTGAAACCTTTTTCTGCATGGAATATTTTCTCCCTTTTGTAGCCAGCCACAATCACTAGTTTGAGGTTAAATACACGCTGCAGAATAATAATGTTATTATATCGCGTATGGATTTGTGCGTTACGTGTGACTGCAATGCATGTGAGTGTGTGAATTAGAAAATACATGCATAGGTACATCTCAGACAGTGTATATTATTTGGCTTCTTAGTGAACCCCAGCAGCACCCAGATCTAACCTCGTCAAGAATGCAAGCAACATATTTTAGTGAACAAAGGTGCCAATCAGTCCGCCAGCCATCAGTGTGTAAATAAGAATGCAGACATTGTTCCAGAGTCTTCTGTGAGTCTTAAGATGGCAGAATCACATTTCTATATAATAATGATGATCTGGCTGTCCTTTATTGCAGCCTCCTGTTTTGTGCAAATTCATGGCGGCTTGTGAAGAGAATAGCTTTACAAGCTGGTGTTGCAATGTGTAGCCACAGCCCTGCACCTCCAGTGCAGGAAATGCGTTTTCCACATTAACCAAACATGACAGCTGAAACGGTTATTAACCATGCAAGATGTCGGAAGTCATCAAAAATTCACATTGGAGTAATTGCAGTGGCTTGGGGGTGGGGGTGGGAAAAATAAACCCTTGTTAAATCTTTCTCTGCTTGCATCTCATCTTTTCCTTCCCTTCTCTCCTCCCCGCTCTTAAATCTTACATGGTACATTCCATTAACAATAAAGTATCCTTCTGTAACCTATAAACGCTCCCTTCAGTAACTGGTTTCACACCAGTGCTGCCTATCCTTGGTGAAGGACAGCCCTGAGCAAATGCCACCGCTGCTTTGCTGGCAGTGGTGTTCCACTGTGGGAACAGCTGCTTTCTCATTGTCTTGCTGGACTCTTCACTGTCTCAGCCATAGCAGAGCTTGCAGGGGGTTTCCCACCCTTGAGAAGAAAAACTGTGAGCTCTGATACAGGAAGATTTGAGGTGCCTGGAACCAAATGCCAGGCATTTAAAGTATTGCAACTCACCCCGACAAGGTTTGTAACTTCTCAGTTCTGTAGCCCACAAGATAGGAATGCATTTTACACGTTGTTTGTTTGTTTAAATGCATGTATATTTAAAACACAAAGAACTCAATCATGAACAGTTTAGCTCTTTCTTTTCTGCAGTAATGAAAGATACAAATGTGGATTGTTTTTAAATATGTAGAAATTGGGAGTTAATTTAGAAAAATAGCTGTGATAATTTAAAAATAAAATATTAGATTTTTGCTTCTGCTAATTCCCCTTCTCCCTTTGAAACAGTTGTAAGGGAGGGGCGTCTGTTGTCTGCTTTTAAAATATATCCATTTATTCACCTCCTTAGAATCCTTTGCTGCTTATTTTCTTAAAATGTAGGCAAAAGTCAGGAGTGCTACGTTTTTAAGGTGTAGCCTGCTGATTTCATTGAAGATATTACCATCCTTGGGTGGTAGATTTTTCAAAGAGAAATATCTGTAAATTGGATTTGTGATATAACTGTGGTGGAAATCTGTATATGTTCCAGTTTGTATAGACACTTGCTTTATATTCTTAGAAATTCAGTTGTGAAATATATAGATGAAGCCCTAATTTTAAGGGAGGGTGTCAATAAATAAAGAGTTATTATTTATTTCCTGGTTTTGAAGTATATTCTCTCCCCCACTGAAAGTGGTTTGAATTAAGTATAATTGATAGTCAGTCACTTTTTACCTTGTTAGGTTTTGGGCATGAGTCAGTACTGTACTCTGAACTTAGAATTTCCTAGCCATGTAAAACAACGAAGGAGAGAGAGAGAGAGCGCATATATTTCTGTGGAGTGGCTGATTTGGTTTTGTCTGTAACATAGTATTCTTCCTTCATTGTGGAAGCTAAGCTAAAGAAAGGTTTCTATTTTATACATCTCTTGATGTGGTACAGGCAGTTAAGGATTCATCCAACCAGTTTAGAGGTTGTACTTTAAAATCATTAAGGTGTAGACTGGACGGTTGGTTGCCTGGTCCCTTTTCCTTGTTCCATGAGAAATGCGACAACTAGCTTGGCACACAGATGTTGCTGTGTGGCAACATTCTTTGACCAAACAGTTGTGTGTTAAGCCTGGTTTAAAAGGGAGCATTGCTACAGAGACAGCCTGGCAATCCCATATATATATATATATATATATATATATATATATATATATATATATATGAACGAGAATGAGAGAGAGGAGAGACAATGAGATGTTCATGCAAAGATGGAGCTTGCCACTGTCCCTAAGTGGGAGATGCCTCAGTTATTCTTGCAGTTTTGCACTGTCTTATAGCAAATTATTTTCCTTTGTCTGAAGAGGGTGGGAACCAGAGTTCAAATATGAGCTCTGTAAATCAACGTATGGGGAGGTGGGAGGGGGAGACACCTAAATCCCCATCTAGAATCCCTAGGTCCAGCTTGCTTCTTTTAAAACCATGCTCTGGGTGTTTTTGGGTTGCAGTTGTCTTGTGTGTTTGTGATTAAAATGTTTAGCTTTCATGTCTTTTTAACATATCACATACATTCTATAGAAGAGAGTATGCATTTTATTTTTTATTTTAAAAAATGAGGGTGTGGATATGCATACTGTTGAATGAGGGAAAATGGAAACCTTTTGTCTTCTGTGTGTCTTTACCACATTGGTCTCATGGTCATAAGTGTGAAAAAGTTTAAAATGGGGAATTCATTGCAGAAGCAGTGTTTCTTCATCAAGCCTACAATAATTAATGGACATAAATCACTTATTATAGCAGGAATTGATAAAATACATGGTTATTATTAAATAAGTTTTGTAGATTGTGTTAAATAATGTTTCAAACATCAAATTTCTATACACATTTAATTTGTATAATGTGTTTAGGAACTATATCCATTTTTAATTATGTACCATTTTTATAAGGCCAAATGTTTTAACAGAAATGAACAAATTAATTCCAGCCGTATCACCACCTATTTAAAACTTTTTTTTTGCTCAAGAGTGATTCCTTCTCTCCCCCCCCCCCCGCTGTCAGAGGAGGAATAGTATTTGTTTCTCAGTCTAATCATCTATTTAACGAATGATTCATTAATTTCTAATGGTATTGTTGCAATTTGTCTTATTTGAATTTAAGATTCATAGGTGACTGTCTTGGTGCAGTGTATGAGCTAACTATTTAAAGTAGACGCCTGAAGTCTCAGATCTGTTGATTCTTCCAAATTGCCTCACCCCACCCCACCCTAATGTATTAATATCAAGTATGGTATTTTCATGCTTGCTGCCCCTTTGTTGTAATCTTATACGCATTGATCATACCAGTCTGGGAAAAATAGGTTGTAGCTTTGAAAGTTTGATTGTGACAAAGTTCTTCCAACCCTTCAAATGCTCAGAAAGAAAATTATTAAATGACATTTTCAAAAGTGTCGCAGTGAGTGAGCGTGTCCATCTCCTGGTTCTGCATTTTGCATCTCCATTTAACTTGGTTATCATATTTCAGTGCTTGCAATATACCGAGAAGGCTTTTTCGAAGCAGGCGTTGCCCAGCAAGTGGGCGTTGGTGTGTGCAGATGCTGAACACTTGGTAGATGGAAGGTGGGGTAGTGGGGAAGCTTATCTCTCTTGGCTTTTTTTACAGAAACTGCAAGATCTTTAGTGTTTCCAGGGAAAAGAATCATAAGCAGGTACATGGGATTGTCTCAGGGCAAGAAAAATGAAGTGGTTAAAATCAGTTGTATTTTAGGTCTGGGGAAGCTTTCAAGCTTAAAGAAACAAAGCTAAAATGAACCAAAGAGTGTGAAATGTGGGCAGCAAAGAAGCTTTAAAAAAAATGTGTTTGAGCACATGCACTACATTTTAATGTAGTTGTTATGAAGCGTATAGCTCCATTTGCAATAGTACAAGAATATATGTGTCGGTAAAAATTCAGCTATGAAAATGCTTCTGAAAAGCTGCAGATGAAGCATTTCTGACAGGGAGCCAGAGGGCTGACTGTTGAAAAAAAGGAGAGATATCATGTGAACAGGAGTAACATGGTGAAGACAGAGGAGTTGCCTTTTCAGCCTAAGAAACTCAGTAGGACAGAGGATCAGTGACAGTGTTAATTGCTGGGTGGTTTTCTTATATATTTTAGAGGGGCTATTGGTTTTGGTTTTGATTTTTGGATGGCATTCCAGGGAAGCTGTTCATTGATATAACTCATTTGAAGCCAATGATTCTACACCAATGGTGGGGTTTTTATCAGCTAATTTATGATGGCTTTTAAAGTGTTTCTAATATGATGAATGTTAAAATCAGACTTCTTTGCAATGGCAAAAGCGCAGTGTTGTGTCCAGGTAGACACTGGAGATAGATGGCGTATGTGTGTGTTACTTTTTCTTTTTTTTCAAAAAATAAACTTCTCCTTGGGTAACAAGTTTATGCATGGCTACTCAGAAGTAAGCCCTGTTGAGTACAGTTGGGGTTTACTCCCAGGTAAGCGAGTATAGGATTGTAGCCCAAGTCCCTATGGCTCATGGAGCTTCTCTTTGTCTTTATATTGGGAAACAGACTCCCCTACCTCTTGCATTCCCAAAGAAAGCCTCTTTCCGTTGATTTTTCATAATTTCCTAACCCTGCTTGAATGCATTGAATGCTGAGAGCTAAGGCGGGGTCCTGGAGTAGCAGAATTGTGCTTTTCTGCCCCTTGTACCTGAGGACAGTGCAATAGCAGAAACCACAGCTACATAAAAGAAGGAAGGGTGAAAAGACACATCTAGATTATTTTGAGGTTGTTTGAGAAAGAAAGCATTAATGTTGCTTCCTTGAAAAATAAAAGGCATACGTGTAACTTCAGTACTAAAATGGCAGCAAAAGCAATAAAATGGCGTCACGAGGAAAAATTAGTTAACTAGCCTGATTTCAGGGCGTTCCCCTTGCTCATTCTGAGGAAGATGATTCTTTTCAGTTCTGCTTGCTGCCAGTTATGACCATCATTTTTCAGTTTCCATTCTAGAACCAGAAATGACTCCTTTTCCCTTTTCTATACCTTTGCATCCAGTTTTGAGCAAGTGTATATGGGAGCCTCTTTAATGGAAAACTATATTTGAAATTATCTTTTTCTTATTACGGCATTTCTCTATTCTAAGAATAAACTATCATTTAAAAGGACTCTCTCTGTATGCCTCAGAAGATTAACCTTTCTTTCAAATAACCATGCTTTGCTCCTTAGAAGCATCATATGAGTTCCTGCAACTTAATGCGAGGGGACAGGACATCAGTGGAAATGGTCAATTTGTGGTTTAGAACAGGTGTTCTATCGGGGTGCCATACACAGTAGCATATATCCAGCTATAAGTATAATGGCGTGCCAATGCTCAAGATGGCTTGTCATAGCATTTGAAGCACTGGTCCCAGCATTTCACTAGGTATAGTTCAGCCAGCACATAGAATGTGGAGTTACAAGAGCTTGCAGAACTACTTACAGAACGGACTTTGTGAAGTCTGTATATTGCTGAGCCCAGAGGAAGGCTGAAAGCAGAATGTATACTTTTAATGTTAAAATTAGTTTAATTTTTCTGTCATCACCATTATTCGTTATAATAATCTCTGGCCCAAAAAACACAACAACTGTGACAGAATTACTGTCCGGAAATCTGTGACATAACTTGGTAGTAATGAAACCAAATAAGACAGGGTTTAATTTCTTTGTTTGATAGTAAACAAATATTCATTGACCCCAAATTTAGGTCCAGGCTATCAACTGGGACACAGACCTTCAAATGATGATAAGCTTCCAATATGTAGTAAGAGAGGTCTTTTCCTGTCCCTTCTGCAAATTCTCAGCTATGAACTAAATTATTTTGTCAAAAATAATGGTCATCAAGAACTGAGAAGAATATTGTTGGAGCCTTGGAGCAGTATGGACCCTCTGCTGATAGTGAAATATTAGGTGAAAGAAAAAACAAATGCACTAATTTTATTTTTATTTTTTTTCTACATATTTATGCAGCTCAAACTTTGAAGTAGTATTACATGGATTTATAATTACTCTCTTTAACAGATTATTAACTCAAAGTAGATTTACTGCCTGGTGGAGGTGGAATTGACTCCTAGAGACAGCTCAGAACTGAACCTTGCCATGCACTCATATGCCCCATTCATATTGCATGCATTTTTAAAGCTTAACAAATGTCTGGTGCCAAGTATGAAATGTCAGCGTTAATATACATTTCAACAGAAATAAATTACAAGCAGAATTAGATTAAATCATGATCGACTAATGGTACCCGTCCCAATGCTTGGAGTTAGAAATTTCAATTTAAAAAACAAACAAACTGATGAAGTTATTTCAGAATTTGAAGGTTAAAATGGCTGCCGGCACCATTGCTGCTGCTGTTGTCTGAAGCACCCTCATAAAAATGGAGGTCAATGACAGTAAGATTAGTTCCGCCTCCCTCTTCTTCTTCTTCTTCTTCTTCTTCTTCTTCTTCTTCTTCTTCTTCATGTTTGCATGCTTTCTGCATACTTACTGGCAAAATTGCCATTCCAAATGGCATTGTCTCATATACCAAACTTATTCAGGGTGGTTAGCTCAGTTTGCTTTGGATATCCAAACCCTCAGCTGGCACCCAAATATTAAATGCGGAGCCCTTGTCAGATTTCCAGTTGTAACTGAACTTCTCTTTTAAACATCCCCGTGTTGGGTCTGATCCATCCTTCATGGCCGCAGCTTTAATTTCATTGTGGGCTGTATGTATCTCAGTCTGAGCTTTCCTGAAATGAATGGAGATGACCCACCCAGCAGTCGTGTTTGATGGGTTGCGTCCATTGTCTGCAGCAATGCAGCTATTTGAAGCCTTGTGTGAGGACTGTGATTCCTTCTCTATGCAAATGTTGGAGTTTTACTGGGGTGTACAAAATTCAAAGACCTCCTCACCTGTCAGCCTTGTTCTAAACTTGGTTTAAAATTCCCTTTCTAATTTGCACATCATTTAGTTTCAAACAAAAGAAACGATCACACTTTTATATATAGTTGCTAAAACACATTTACGAAGCTTGATACCACATGTGGTATATCATTTTGTTGTCAAGTTAGAGAGAGCTGCTGCATTTGCTTTTTTACTTAAGGGTATTCTAGATGCTCACCAGTCTGCAGTGCAGTGCAATAAGTCATAGTGAGCTGGTTCAGGTGTAATGCCAAACCATGGTTTGGTGTGATAAGAGCAAGCCTTCAGGGAAGTTGAGGCCATGCTCCCTGCCTTTTCCTCCCACCCTCTATGCTGTAGTTCCTTCTCTACTTCACTAAGCCTTTATTCAGCACTATAAATACAGGCCATCATAAAACATCCATATATAAAATGTTTAAATATATACAAAAACAGTCATGTAAAATATGTAATAACGAGGGTTTTCGTTGGAGTTTCTTCCCGCTAAATAGTACCATTCACTACTCTTAAGAGATACTATTGACAAAAACTCAGCTACGCTTGCAGTTACTTCTGAGTCAGACAGATAGAATCTGATATTTTCATTGTGCAGTGATGTTAGACTACCCAAAAACGGGGATAGCACACATTTGTGTAACTGGTTGTAGAATGGACAGTATTAAATAATATGTTCTACAGTGTCTGGTACATTCAATGTCTATTTTTTATGGGGATGTTTAAATATCTGTCCTTGACAAAAGCTGAGGGGAAAACGTTCAGTCGGGCTAACATGAAGGCCCTGTGTTGGAATAGAATTATTAATTTTGAAATATAAGTGCCCCTGTTATCTGTTGTATTTAAACCATAGAACTTGGGGGACCAATTTTTTTTTTACAGCTGACTCAATGTTTTGTTTTTCAATGTCTCTTAATCTGGTTTGAATATTGTGATAAATATATTGCTCATAGTTCCCTCTCTCTACTCCTAGTTTGTGGCAAATGATAGTTCACCCTAACCCAACAAACCTAATATTTACATTTGCCCTGCAAACCAGGGTTGCAATCCATAACCAAATCACAATTTGCTAGTTTAGACCAAACAGCAAGTGGGTTCCCTCAAACTAGGAGATGGATTACTACATTGGGGTCGTGTTTCAGAAACCCAAGACTCCTTCACAGTTTATTGTAGTCTCAAATCATAATTTGGTGTTATATCTGAACAAGCTCAACATCTAACCCTTCACAGTTTTGTTACCTTAAGAAAACTCTGGAAGAAGGTCTTCGGTGATATGTACTTGGTAGGGCTGGTCCTAGTCGTTTTGCCCTGCATGATTCACAAATTGCAGCCTAGGATCCCTTGCAATGCTGCAAACAATCTTGGGCCTGCCTCTGAGTTGTCTTCTACGGTGGTGCCTCGCAAGACGAAAAGAATCCGTTCTGTGATTCTCTTCATCTAGCGGTTTTTTCGTCTTGCGAAGCAAGCCCATTGACGGATTAGCGGATTAGCGCTATTAGCGGCTTTTAGCGGCTTATCGGATCAGCTGATAAGCGGATTAGCGGCTTAGAAAAAGGGGGGGGGAACCTGCAGGAACTCGCAAGACATTTTCGTCTTGCGAAGCAAGCCCATAGGAGATTCGTTTTGCGAAGCACCTCCAAAACGGAAAACTCTTTCGTCTAGTGAGTTTTCCGTCTTGCGAGGCATTCGTCTTGCGGGGCACCACTGTACTTCTTTTAGTGGCCCTGAAAATAATGCCATACCAAACAACTGTGTTGTTGGTGCAGATGGGCTGTCTCTTGGTTTTTTGCTTGGTTTAACACCCTGTCCACAACTTCCTGCTCACCATCTTTTCTGCTCTATGATCAGCATGTTCTACTTTCCTTGTAAAGAATCCTCATACAGAATTGTCTCTTCCCACCATTGCCAAATTAACCTGAATGCTTTAAGAACCAGAATGATGTCAGAGTTTGTAATCCAATTATGATTTTGCATATGTAACGAGAACAGCCCTGAAGCTAAGTTGGCATACCCTGCAGGTGCCTTCTCTTCAATGTAAGTGTCTTGATTATTGATTCCAATTTTTTATTTGGAATATGGTTGCCTATCATATTGTATTGTTTACATTTCAAATGCTACAGCTCTGATACTAAATATTCCCCAGAAAGACATATTTCCCCCAATTTCTCCCTGGCATAGAAGAGACATCAATTTATCTACATTTTCAGTAATGTTCCATGAAGTTCTGATGGAGCCAAAAAAAGGAGAACAAAATTGGAGCTAAACAAAATTGGAGCTGTTTGTGCTCTGGCTCCTTGACCTTCACTAACAAGGACTGTCCCTGTTCATCATCTGCTGGCAGGAACTGTGCCGTCTAGCAGTAGCATCCTTATTTTGCAAGCATCGCCTAAGTGACTGGCATGGCCTGTTTGCAGGTAGTATATGTTAGATGGGCTCCTAAAGCATTTCCGATGGAAAAAACCAATCTTCCCTGCCTCTCACTCCTATGGTGGTACCCTGTCTTTATGTGTGCTCTTTTTAAAAGCAGCTTTTCAAACTACGTTTGTTCTTGTTCAAACACATGCATCTAAGTGTGCAAAAGTGACGTCAGAAGGAGTGAAAACCATAGTTTCATTAAAGGATCTCTCCTAGTCATTCCTGAAGATGACTAGGATTGAACCTGGGACCTTTTGTATGCAAAGCATGTGTTCTGCCCATGCATTCTGCCCCTTTCTCCTAATCTTAGCCACTGGAAGGAACCAGAAAGTGATAAACTGGGCATAATTAAAAACTGCAGCCAAGTAGTCACAAACTGTTTATGCCACAGCCAAGTGATCTATAATTGTCACCTTGGCTTTTCAGTAGTCCTGCTTGTTTACTTTGTATCAAAGTTGTATAAAGTATCTAACTACCTTTGTTTTAATTTATTAAATAGGAAGGACTGAACTCTGCCTGTTTCTTAACTGGTCTTGACCATTCTGATTTTGTTTTTAATCTTCTCTCTTGCATATTCCATGTAATAGTCTTAATTAATCAAACACACATTCTGTGTGATGTGCCAATTTCTTCCCGCTCCCACTTTAATACTTTATTTCAGGATCACTTCACGCAAATCATTTTCAGTTGGAATGTGACACCATTCAGATGTGAAGTGTTCATGCATGCACTTTTTGCAGCTTCTCTTTTTCAAAATCCAAGCAAATTGGAGCCTAATCTTTTCCCCAATTGTTATTTGCACCTAAATTGTGAGAATAACATGAAAAGGAGAAAATGGCCAAAGCTGATGTGGGATGTACTTGTGCAAGGAAGAGAGCATTTGCCCTTTAGCATGAGAGCTGTTGTAGGCATTCCTTGGGTCTTTTCTAGAATACATGAGCAACTGTGCAGGCTAGAAATTGGCTTTTGAAAATGCTGATCTACTTGGAAGTCTGTAATAGGTGTCAAATCAAAGACTACATTCAGTGCCACAGTCTACATGTGTGGAGTTAGAGAATACAAAAGGCTTTGAATTTAAGCAGTTGGAAATTCATGAAGCCGGTTGCTAAATGGTAGGGACAGTCATTTAAAACAGCAAGCTGTATAATGAATATTGGAGAGATTTAAGGGGGGAAGGTTGCATGTCTGAATGCTTTGCACTTGTTGGACTTTAGGGTGTGATCCTGGTTGGTGAGGGCCAGGCCACCCAGTGTCAAGGGTGGAAGATAGCTTTTAACCTAACTGCAGGTATCCCTAGGACAAATGCATCCTGGTTCACTCATAGAAACTGAATTACAACCCGACGCTTTCCAGAAGCTTCACATTCCTGGGGAAGATCAGTTGCAATGGGCAAGCTGTCTTTCAGGAGCACTCTGCCATTACTGTGCTGCTGATTTTTCTAATTGAGGAATCTCCAAGAAGCTGGAATTCTCTGGACAGAGGTTGAAACCCACTATGTTAATTTATGGGAGCATGGGGAATCTTTGGCCTTCCAAATGCTGTTGGACTCTTAACTCCCATAATCCCTAACTAACCATTGGCCCTGCTGGAAGTTCGATCCCAGTGTCTTCCTGAGAGCCACAGACCTGATGTATAAGCTACTTATTGAACTTCGTTAAGCTTGTTGGTAAATGTTTTAAAAAGCAAATTACATAAATCCAAATTTGAGGCTCCATTTAAATCTTCGTCATTTTTCCTATTGCAGTTTCTGTTATTTGGAATTGCTGTTTGCTTCCTTGACCCCCTCTTGTTCTGCCTTTTACCTATTCCTATGATGGTGCCTCATTTCCCCAAGTTGTCTGTTCATGTTTGATGGGAATGTGACTGGGTATAAAGCCAGGGTTTAAAAGGCAAAATAGATGGACACAGCAAATAAAAGAGTAGCTGTTTTTGCTGTTCTGGATTGATGGTTGGTCTGGCTGGCTGCCTGCTTGGGTATGTTCCCCTGTGAATAAATAAAGTGGAAAGCAGAGTGTGTTAAATCAATGACAGGTTGTTAAGCCTTGCCCAGAGAATTGGCTGAGGGCTTGGGCTATGCTAAACTCTTCCCAAATAATGTGATAGATAAATGATACAAACAAAAATAGAATAGCTTTGGAGTTCAGCTATTCTCATAGAAAGAAGATTCCACCTAAACATTAGGAAGAACTTCCTGACAGTAAGAGCTGTTCGACAGTGGAATTTGCTGCCAAGGAGTGTGGTGGAGTCTCCTTCTTTGGAGGTCTTCAAGCAGAGGCTTGACAACCATATGTCAGGAGTGCTCTGATGGTGTTTCCTGCTTGGCAGGGGGTTGGACTCGATGGCCCTTGTGGTCTATTCCAACTCTATGATTCTATGATTCTATGATTCATGCTTTAGCTGGATAAGTGAAAGGATAAGCAATTATTTCTGGCTTCTGCCGTTCAGTCAACTTGCCCTTTTTGGAGTTATTTGTATGTTTTCAGGGACTGGCCTGCAGCTTGTGGAACCAGACCATCACTTTTTAACTCTTCCTTGTGATCAGGCAAGCTTAATGTATCTTCACTGGCATCCAGAGCTTTCATTCTGGTTCTCACAAACCGGAAGAGAGGCAGCAGGTGCTGCAGTGCGGAGCCGAGAGAGAACAGAAGCAGGGCACTTTGTAAAGAGTTAATGCAGATATATATTGAAAGGGAAGTCTTCAACCTCTTTCATTTTAACATGGAGCTTCATGAGCATCTTCCTCTTTCCCCTCTCAAGTTGAATAATCTTGCTGTTGTAGCAATTTGCAGAGAATGTTGACCTATGCTTAAAACTAAACTTAAGCCAGCTGTGTATGTAAGGCAGCCTTCCATCACTCCTGGAGTGCATGCTGGCTGGGGCTGGTGGGAATTATAGACCAAAACCTCTGGAGGGCACCAGGTAAAGGTTGGTGTAGTACCAAATGTGTCTGAATTTAAATGTCAAGCCAATTTCTGAATCTGCACTTTTTCTTTCAACAGGGATTCCTAAAAAATGAAAAAGATAATGCTTTGCTGTCTGCCATTGAAGAGTCCAGGAAACGGGTAAGTTGGAGAAGGGCATATGAAAAAGTCCTAAAATTGAAACACCTCTTCAGTGGAGAGGCTGAATCTCAGAGAATTCTGCATTCTAATTGGCATTGCAACATGACAGATTTGTGGTTATACTCTTCTTCATAGCATGAGTAGCTAGTGTGGTTCCTCTACAAGTGCAAGAGCTCTCTCCCATGCCTAGTTTTAAAACCCTTTCAGAGTAATGACTTCACACCTTGGAATTGAATAAACTGTATAGACAAATACTTTTCTGTAATAAACCCAAAGTGAGTGGAGGAGTGGGATTGCTGCTCCTGAGTTGATTGGCTCTTGTGCCATATGGATAGGCTCTGTACAGAAGAGTCAGTGGAAGTTTGTGTCTGGCCCTAATGCCACAGTCTCCCAATCTCATCCATGGTATACAGTATTCCTTGTTTGGCTACATGAGTAGGGCTAAGATTACATGCATTCAGCTGAGAGTTATACATTAGTACTCTGTGAACATGAGTTAGGCGCTTGCTTATTTTACTGGTTTGCCTCTGAAATCCTCTGTAATAATAATACTGAGAAACCACAAAATGAAGATTTGAAATCACTGTGATTAAGTTCAAGTTTATGTGTAATGGCCTCTGATTATTATTTTTAATGCTATGTTTTTCTTGAAGATGTGAAAGCATTGGTTTTTCTCAATTTATTTCCGGGACCGGCCAACTGCATGCTTTTGTAATGTACAGTATCCACCCTACCCTAAGTCTGGTGCCATTGGCATCAATTTGGCACATAGGCAAACCAAAGCCTATATTAAGAAAACTTTGACTGGTACTAATACTAATCAAGCTTATTTGTCTAACTTCTCTCATTTGTGTGTAATTATTGCATGTGTCTACTTTAATACATTTCCCTACTGCTCTACATATTTTTTTGTTTTTTGTTATTTAATTCATTTGTTGACTACCTTCATCCATTTAGTATCACAGGACAGTTCATAATGCAATAATAAAACAATAAAAATGTTTTACATAAAAATGGTAACTACTAACCTAATGTTAACAACTCCCATATCAGTACAGTATGAGAAAAACAGTAACGATGGTTCAACCAAAACATCAGTATTACTGAAACATCTGGGTGGTTAGGTGAGACTGATTGATTCTTCTCCAAATTGGAGGAGGGAGCTGTTTCTGTAAATGGGGTGACACCACAGAAAAGTCCCTGTTTTGAATCACCTCATGATGGGTAAGACCACAAGAGCCTCCCCTCCTGTTTGTAAGGCCCAAACTGGCACATATAGAAAGAGGTGCTCTTTTTTCAAGTATGTGGGCACCAGTTTATTCAGGGCTTTAGAAATGAGCATCAGGATCTTGAATTGCGCCTGAAGAAGTGAGAAAATAGTGAGGATTGTAGAGCCCCACAAACTTCAGACATTTCAGCCAGCATTGTGTGCACACTCCCAAGCGTAACTTTTCAGTCCCAAGAACTGGAAGCTTTAAATAAAAAGAAAGCTGAGAATTCTCAGCTGCATTTTGCCTCCAACGCCACACTCTGAACTTTATCTACAAAATGTTGGCCGACATCCAGCACTGAGCATCATCCACTGAAAGGGCAGGGTGCAGGTGAAAGGAAAAGCTGTATGTTTCTGTTGTCGAAAAATGAAATGAAATCAGTTGCATAACTGACTTTGCCAGCATTAGTAGTAATTAGCCAAAATAGATCAGGCCCCAGCTAATGCTGGCATTTGGTCTTCTACCTGCTCAGCATGCTAAGCAGATCACAGTGCCAGGAATTTAGCAAGGCTCTCTTGGCCAACTGGGGGCTCCTGTTCTACCACTTGGAAATTGTAGCTTTCCTTGTAATTGTTTGTAACCATGAATAAATGATAAAGTATCGTCAGACCATAAGAGATTTATTAATCTATTTATTCCATTTATAACTCGCCCTTCAATCTGAAGGTTCCAAGGGAAGTATACAGCCAAAGTCAGTATGAATTAAAAAACAAATAAATAAAATATGGCATTACATAAAACCAATAAACATCATAAAACAGCCACAGAACAGCAGAACAAAACCACTTGAAGAAGTGGTTTTCAAATCTTCCCCAGATGCCTGTAGGAAAAGATGTGTCTTAAATATTAGTTGAGGTGGTGTCTTAAAATATTACTGGCTCCACTCTTATAGTTAAGCGCTATATTCAGGGCATTAATTTGACAGCAAAATAAACCCCTGTGTTGTCTTCCTGTAATTTCTGTTTTAAGACAAATCAGAAGTCAGCTGAACAGCAAAAAATGTGTTCTTTGACCTCCTGTTTTTGCATTTGTATGGGAGTAAAACACATACTCAAAACCCATTCTGCATTTTAATCTTTTTAGCAAAGCCTGATTCTCCATAGCTATCACCACCACTACAGATATGCAGTGCTCCAAACACCCCAAAACAAACCCAAACCATGGGGACAAGCTGACTTTTGTACTGGGATACGGACGCACACACATACACCTGTTTGTCCCAGCCAAGGTAGCTCATCTATCTTGCTCATCTTGGTGTAATGTCCCATTCTAGAGAGAATGTAAACCAATTCAGACAGTCTCCGGAGTAACAGGTGAATGGAAATATTATGTGTTTTTGAGAACACTTGTAGAGAAGAAGCACCAGGTGACCACACTTCTGCTGGGAAGCAAACTTCTTATCACTTAAGAAGAGTGATAACACTAGAGAGCCCATGTGGCATAAGGTCAGGTTGATATGCAACCCCCACACATAGACACACTCCTGGTGAGTGAGGCAAAATTAAACAAAGGCAATGCCACATAAATGCAGGTCTGACTGCCTTAGAATGGAGTTTTGCTCTTTTAAAATGGAGGGACAGTAATGTCCAGCTGACCAGCCCTTATAAATTTGTGGCCAGTATGAATCAGCCTTTTTACAAGCTACTATCCTATTATAGACATAAAGAATGCCCAACTTGGTTCCTGGGAAAACAGCTGCAGCCTGCAATGAAAGTGTAGCAATAATAAAATAGGGAGGAGGACATGGTGCTTCAGTTATATATGGGCATACAGACAAAACTTATTTGTCAAACATGGCTGCCTGTTTAGAAAGACATATTTAATGTTGTATTGCAGTTGACAGTGTCATAGTTTACTGTAACACAATGAACAAAAGCAATGCAAGCAATCAAAATATTTAGTTTCAAGACATCTGGTAAATCACTAACTGTTTGGAGCCTGCAAATAATTCAACGTGAACTGGTGTATGTGGTATATGTGGACACTGATTCACAACTAAAACTTCAAGTCATCAAGAATGTAGTTCTTAACAAGATGCTCAGGACACAGACATGGCTTAGATTATAACAAATAATTTTAATAAATCTATGGTAACTATTTTGAGAGTGCAAGACGATGACACAAAGTGATTCTGTAGCTTGTAGTGTCTGCAAGTCTTTGTGTCTGATTAAATTTGGATTCACTCGGAACGATCAAATATTCTTCACTTAAACCAAGAGTAGCCATATTGTTTTGCATTTGATTTATCCCAAAATGAAATATATTTAGAAACAACTTCATTTTTGATAGTACCAGAATGGAGAGAATGACAGAGTGATAGAATTTAATCTGGTTCTTCAAAACTTTGTTCTGATTCAGTGCATACCTTTAGAAAGAGTCTTCTTTCTGATCACACTCAGTCCTCAGAAGTCAACTTTTGTAAAGCTAAATGTTCACATAAAATGTTGATTGAAAGCTCCAAATTTCAGCACTATATATTTGTTCTAGTTCTTTCTGCTATAAATAACAAATTTTCTCAGTGCAGACATTTAAACCTTAATTTTCCCAAGAATATTTACTTGCCAATGCATCAGCTCCATTTCTGTTTCTTTGTCCCTGAAGCCTTTCAGTTCCCAGTTTAATGCTTCCCCACTTTTAGAACAAATATTTCAAATTAATTAGAAACTAGTTCTAGGAAGCTGAATAAAATAATAATTACATAATTCTGGTTGCAATGATTTAGAGATTGGGGATGAGTGAGTAGAGTATGTAGACCCTTGGTCGTAAGGCATCATTTTCACCAGGATTTGGGGGGGGGCGGCAGTTTTAGTAAAAAAATGTAGTAGTACTTGGTTCTTGACATGTATGTTACTTGTCCTGTTCTGGGTGGGTCTGATGCAGCTTCTGCCACCCTGGTGCCCTCTGGGCACAGTCATGAAGCTGGTGCTGATGGGATCTGGAAAGCACCAGGTTGCTGAAGGGTGGTCTCTTGGGTTGGTGTTTTCTGCACTAATCTTGCTTTTCCTAGACCTTTGCTATGGCTGAGGAGTATCACCGAGAATCAATGCTGGTCGAATGGGAACAGGTGAAACAAAGGATCCTTCACACACTGCTGGCTTCAGGAGAAGATGCCTTGGACTTCACTCAAGAGAATGAGGTATCTCTTGGGCTCTCTTGCTGCTGCATTATTTATTTATTTATTTATTTATTTATTTAGTCAGTCATTCATTCATTCTCCCTGGCTTTTGAGATTTCATTCTCTTTCTGTACACTCTCAAGCATATCTTCACAGTCATGATGTCAAGGAACTCGCTTTTAAAATGAAATCTAAGCTTGCTCACTACTACCTCCTGCGTCTCTCTCCCCCCCTCCCCCCTGGTGCTTTCACATAATCACAGTCTTCAGTGCCTGTAGTTTTTAAAAAATGTTTTTGATCCTCCTCGAACTCTCCACTTCCTAATTGCATCTAGAAGTGTTCTTCATTGTAGAAATGTGTGGAACCCTGAAGTTCATTTTCCAAATTGCTCATGTTAATTGCCTATGCTTCATATTGTGATCTGGAAATGATGCTGGGATCTCTTTTTCTTAAGCCTATGCTAATCACAGAAGATGTTTTACTGGAAGATGTTTTACTGACAACTTATTAAGCTCAGTGGGCTACCAAATTTTTCAGTTTGGGGGATGCAGACAAAATATGTTGGAAACTGGGTGATCACTCACTGTTCTTCAGTAGCAGAGCCTTGCAGACTTAGCAGGTTGTTCAGGAAGCATTCAACGGCTTCTGGGGGTTTATGTGAAATTGAGTTTACCTTTATTGGGAACATCTTTTGAACAGGTAACAGTGGGTACAAAGGATGACTAGCTTAGAGTTAAGTGGTAGACTGCCCTTATCACAAATGTTGAAATCTCAAAGGAAGAAAAAAATAATCCATCTAATACACTTCACAAATCAGTTAAAAGACAGGATGTGATTTATTGCTCTGTAATGCTCTTCTCTCTCCTGCAGAGCCTATATAATACTGGTGTGTCGCTGCGAGAGCATTTTAAACCCTTGATGCGATGTTTTGCCCCCAGCCTTGAAGTCAAAGGCCTGGGAGGTTTGCCAAGCATCTGCTGCGTTAAAAGCCAGTTGCTTAACTTTCCCAATTCATGCTGCACTTAAATCCTATTTCAGAAAAATTGTGAGCGAGCGAGAGGCAGACCCCCATCCTTAGAATATAATAGAGAGTTAATTGATACCTCTGGATATGCAGAATCAGCTGAAAGGCACAGACCCACACAGCAGGAAGCAGGTCAGCTGGGGAGCTATATTTCAAGCTTTGGGCTTGTGAAAAATACAGACATGTTGCTTCTGGAAAGAAGACCAATTAGTCAGTGATGTTTTACGGTTCAAAGAAAGCTGAACACACATTCTCTTTTAGTGGTTTCCACAGTTCCCTGAAGGGCATATGGTGTCTGGTCAAAGGAAACACAGTATGGATCATGTTTGGCTTAGCTGTGTATTCCAGGAGTGCTCAGGCCAAGGTTCCAGTTCAAATGGGATCTTCTGCTCTCCCTCATCCCCACACCCTTTGGCCATCTTGCTGTTTTTTCTGAATCTCCCCACCCCCATCTTTTTATTTTAAAGTGCAGCTGTCACACAACCTGCTTCTATGCCATCTAAAGTCCATGGCTGCTCTGTCAGAGTTCCGATATCCCCAGGTCTCTTTAAACTCCTGTATCTCTTCAGGTTTTCTGGATTCGAGATAGAGCCAAGATGGCAAGTGTACTGGCATCATTGCAGTCCCCCCCCCCCAATGTTGCAGCGGATGGCCAAGTCTTTTGGAGCTTTGCCAAAATGGCTGCCAAGGTTTTTGCTTTGGAATGCGTGTATGAATAATGCAGATTTTGGGTGCCTGCAGTTTGCAACAAATGAAGCTAAATGCAGAAGGGCTAGAGGCACAATTGAGAACAGTGGTAGCTCGGGTTAAGAACTTAATTCATTCCGGAGGTCCGTTCTTAACCTGAAACTGTTCTTAACCTGAGGTGCCACTTTAGCTTATGGGGCCTCCCGCCGTGCCGCCACACAATTTCTCTTCTCATCCTGAAGTAAACTTCTTAACCCGAGGTACTATTTCTGAGTTAGTGGAGTCTGTAACCTGAAGAATCTGTTACCTGAAGTGTCTGAAACCCAAGGTACCACTGTAGTAGCTCTCTGTGCTGTTGAGTTGTTTGTAAAGGTGGAGAAGTCCATTGGGAATTAGAAGTGCATGTTTTATTTTCCTGCATTGAAATCCAAAAAGTGGGCCTGCCCATGACACTTGACAATAAAGCCTGACTGTGCTTTCCAAGCATGTTGCACATTTCTTTGAGACTCATGCAAACAGAAGACAATTATTTTAAATGCTTTGATCACACCAAATGGCTAGTTGCAGATGTTGCCTGCTTTCATACTTATTGATTACACAAAATAAAAACAGGTTTTTTCACACACCAAGTTTTTTTTTCTTCTTTGGGTCATGCAAGGGTTGAAGTTGCATAGTCTTGAATGCTGAAATGAATGCCAGAGAAACCAGGGTCTTCTCATCAAAACAAAAATGTTCTCCTGACTGAGTTTGGTGATCCCAGCACTGCCAAACAGGCAAACTGAACCAGGGAAGTCATGCTGATAGGGATTTCTCTTAGCAACATAGCAGGAAGCTGCCTTTGTGGAGTTCAAAGAAACTTTGCTGAGTAGGAGGCAGCTATCCCTTAATTGATTTATTTTCCAACACCTCTAAGTATTACAAAACCTAAATCTGACTCTAACCTTGACATTATTCATTGTCATACTATCTCTCTTCGTGTATGTACCATTATTTCAAAGCAATAAAGACTGGCAGTTATGAATTTGAAAGCTCTCTTGTTAAGAGACAAGGGTGGGGGAAGAACATTGGGGGAGGGGGTTGGTAGTGGCATATGTCAAGATTTTGATATTGAAGGACATACGTCTTTCCAAGGGTTCTTTTCATGCCTACAGGCCACTTAGCCAGTTGGTGCTTATGGCACTGCAATAAAATACCTCACTGTGGCAGGGCGACCAGAATTGGGTCCTGTAAATGTGTCCCCAGGTTGCTTCTAAAGGGTTGTAGGGAGATAAAGAACAGGAAGAGTGAGATGGCTTCACAGCTGTGGGGAATTTGCTACAGCAAAAGCCTCTTGCCTAGCAGCTTCATGCTCTGGTGGGATTCTCGAAGTTTTGGTATTGGCACAAAAGTGCCACCCAATTGCTAAATGAATTTGTGTCATATACTCTGACCGGCATTTTCATTTTCTTCCAACAGCCCAGTTACATCAGTGAGCTACCACCACCAGTTCGTAGTTCTTTGGACAACATTGAGATGGCCTACGCTCGACAAGTGAGTAAATTAGAAACCTCAGTATCTCAGCTATGTTACCTGAAACTCCCAGTTAGGCCCACGGTCAGGCTTAGAGGCCAGCTCCTCAGAGGCTGATCCTCTTGACTGACATCGGCATGAAACAAACACAGACATTTTAAAAATGGAATTTGACACCAGATATAAAAGCAGTGGTGTGAAGCAGATTGGATTTGAGTGGATCAGACCAAGAGAACCAAAAGACATACTGACTGCTGCAACACATTGGTTTAACAGAAAGTACAGGACATAGAAAACAGAATTATAGGTAACAGAATCAGACACTTGTCCATGAAGTTCAGTGTTGTCTCCACTGACTGGCAGTGGCTCTCCAGGGCTTCAGATTTTCTTCAGCTGTCCCTGAAGGTGCCAGGGATTGAACCTGGGAACTTCTGCATGCAAGGCAAGCGCTCTGCCACTGAGCTACAGCCCTTGCATTCTTCCACACATGAGGAGTGTAGTGGGAGCAATCGAGTATCATGTAGCAGCACAAGGCTTGTTCCACATGAATCACACTAAGTCAGCAACCTGGACTTATGCAGATATGGCCATTGTGTCACCATGTGAGCTTGTACTTAAAAATCCCAGACATACCTGCCAGCATATGATCCTCCTATGTTGTCCTTAGAGATATGCCATGTGGAACAGTGAGAAATCCTGCCTTGCTCCCGACCCTGAGGCCTGCCTGGGGCTTCAGAATAAATGTGGCAGAACATTTTGTATTCCTCTGTATCCCCTGATGCACCATTGCTGCGAGGCAATGAAACGGGGGCACTTGCTGGCAGGAGCACTCCCCCAAGACCATGTGATCTGGAGGCTTGTTTCAGATTCTTCTGTGGTTAGCAGGGAGGGAACGGGTTGGAGGGAGAAAGCACTGGGGGAAGGGGTACTTGCGCTAGGAAGCTGATTACTCTGTTTGTTTTCAGATATATGTTTATAACGAGAAGATTGTGAATGGATACCTGCAACCCAACTTGGCCGACCTTTGTGCTTCTGTAGCAGAGTTGGATGATAAGGTACTGCCTGTGAAGTGAGCATAAGGAGATGCTCTGCTTGTGCTCAACTGAACTGAGCAGCCTGCTGACGGAGGAAACAATGGCTGCTTCTTCCATATGCCCATAGATTGCTGCATACAGGCATTTTTGCATACAGCAGTGGTTGGTGGCAGTAGGCATCTTGGTCCAAATTCAAGTAACCTGGTATACTAGCAGAAGCCAGCAAAGGACTGCCACAGCACCACAGTGCTCACCACCATGCCTCTTCCAAAAATCTTCTCTGGAGGTTCAGGAGAACCTCAAGAACAACACAAGGGGTGGGGGAGATCATCCATCCAGGCAAGCAGAAATGCTTGCGCTGATGGAATGATCATGTTAGTACATCATTGAACTCCATCCCTTGTTTGGGGGGACACTGAACAGACTCTAGTGTCATATGGTCTACTAATCACACTGGAACTTATGAGACGATGGACACTACATATAATACTTGGCTTTCTGGAAGCTGCATGTCCATCCCACATTAGATTTTCCCAGACTTTGGGAAACCTTTTCCAGCAAAAGAGAGAGAGAGAATTCCCTGGGCTATGGGCCATAAGAGTACAACATAATTTCAGCTGCTTTAAAGCCTTTATAATACAGTTGTAGCCTTGGGGCATTGGTCTTCAACTCATAGGTTAGGGCCCACTACCAGGTTGTGACCTGATCTAAGGTGGCATCATACGTTCCACTAGCATCATATGTACAGACACGGCAACAATAAAGCAATATGTTCTCAGACGAGTGAAAACATTGAAGACTACTATCTTAGAAAAGTGAGGATAGTTAGTACTGTCAGCAACACTCAAGTGTTCCTGTGAACTGTTACCACGTAGCCTGTCCATTTTAAATGCCATTCTCATGAAGATAAGGATGCATCTTCTTTTAGTGGTAGCTTCTTCTAGTCATTTGACCTGTTTGTTTGTTTGTTTGTTTGTTTGTTTGTTTGTTTGTTTTGCAGAACATTTCTGACTTGTGGGCTATGGTGAAGCAAATGACTGATGTTTTGCTGGTTCCTGCAAGTGATGCGCTGAAGGTCCGGATAAGCATGGAAGTGCAGATGGAGTTTGTCAAGCAGGCCCTCCAGTACCTTGAGCAAAGGTAGCGCAGCAAACTAGTTAGAACTCAGGAGCTTTCATTTGTTCTTACAGATGCCTATAGATGCAATAGTGCTTCCGAAAAATCTACCACCTATTCATATATTAACTGAAAATGCAATGCAAGGAAGATGTATACATGTAACTGTTTTTTCTGATCTGTCCTTCACATGTTGTGCTTTCATACCCAAGTGTCCTCTTTAAGCGTTGCCACCTCAGTACCAAAGAAAGCAGACTTGGAACATGGTTGCAATATCTGATCCTGGGTGGGTGGGTGGTGGAATCTTCCAGCATGCAAGGAGGCTGACTGGAACTGGTATCTCTTTAATGGGTGGAAGGGATGAACCTTTCACTCATGTCCTTCCCCCGGCAGCCAGGCTGGGTAAACTATAGCCGTGCTCAATGCACTCACGAAGCT
This sequence comes from Podarcis liolepis, assembly GCF_965112155.1. Taxonomy (NCBI): domain Eukaryota; kingdom Metazoa; phylum Chordata; class Lepidosauria; order Squamata; family Lacertidae; genus Podarcis; species Podarcis liolepis. The sequence goes on along the minus strand of NC_139561.1, from coordinate 57,850,781 downwards.
GTCACCACACCCCTTTGGCACTCTCTGACTCCAGAGAGGAGTGATCTCTGGAGACCCCAAAGAAATAGCCACAGCAGGGAGCAGGGGATAGCACCTCATGTACCTCTCTATTCCCCAAGACCAGGGTGACATACTTTTCAGAACAGAACATTGAAACAAAAGAAACAGTCCAATCCAATTGCAGCTAGCCTATTTTAGCTGCTTATAAAAAGGCTTCTGGAAACCTCAAATATGGAATAATCTCATTGATGGGCTAGTGTGATTAGGGTCACAGGACTGTGTAACACCAGCCTGCTTTTAGGAGTTTAACCATCAGGATTAACCAGGCGATCCCAATGCAGTCCCAGGACAGAGATGGGAAACACTCAAGATGGCCATAAACTGGAAATAAGCCACCCTGGTGAAAAGAGCAACATTATTCGAACTCTGGGACATGACTGTTTCATTTGCAGAAAATGGAGGGCTAGGGAGAGAGAACAGTCTTAAAGGAACAGGTTGGGGACTTCCAAGTTGTGCAGCACAATCCCCTCTCAAATGCTATTCCTGTGGTTTGTATACTCGCCATAAAGCTGAGTGGAATCCATCACCTGGCGTAGCTCATTAAGGTGGAAAATGTAAGCATATATTTAAATACTTTAAAACTATGTTAAGTAAACATGCAACTGTGTGAGACGCATTATGACTCAGAAATGGATGGTTCCTTGCAGTTACAAGAACTACACGTTAGTGACAGTCTTTGGAAACTTGCACCAAGCCCAACTGGGAGGGGTACCTGGAACCTACCAGCTAGTCCGCAGTTTCCTGAACATCAAACTCCCAGTGTCTGTCCCAGGACTCCAGGTAGGTATCTGCACAGCCAAGGTGTTCTGCCATGACTGTATTCACCCATTCAGATCATTCTGGATCTCTTAACCCATGCATAAATTTGGGGGTTGGGTGGGGGGTTGTCATGTATGCCAAGAACAGAGCATGAGAAAGGTATCTCTTTGCAGTTGCTTATGGGGAAGGGCGGTGGGTAGTCTAATCTTTAAAAAAAGAAAATATGATGGGTTGTATTCAGTGGTGTTCTCCTGTGAACAGCAAGGATATCTGAATCTAGCAGAAGTTTCAGTGAGTGGAAGAGGCAGTTTTCACTGCTTCCTTCTGCAGCTCCCTTAGCCACCTTCCAGATTGTTCCACATCATCCCCCAGCCCTCCAGAACAGATTGTGTGTCGGGTATGTGTATATGTGCAAAGGTAGCTATCATGGTTTCCTCCAGGTATTTTGGATTCCAAATTCTCTCATCCCTCACTATTGACATTGCTAGCTGAAATTTTTATTTTATTTTATTTTATTTTATTTTATTATTTGTTCCCCACCCATCTGACTGGGTTGCCCCAGAACATCTGGAGGGCACCATGTCATCTACACTTTGTGTACAGATGGGCCTGAAATCTGTTAAAATTCCCTCCCTTGCTGCCATTCCTGGTCGGCTCAGTTAAATTAAAGATGCTTCCATGAATGTACAAAGAAAAATCTTGCATGTAGAAATCTAGCATGTTAGGAATGAAGCAAGGCTACCCAGTTCTCCATGCACAGCAGGGGATTGTTTTGTGTGGAAGAGCATTCAGTCATTACCTGCAGCCTGAAGCAGGACACCCCAAACATAGGTTTCTCACCTGTGGGAACTGGACCATAATCACAACATCAAGAAAGGTTTCCTCTCTGTTTTTACCATTTGTCTGTTTTCTTTAGGATGGAGAAGTAGAAGGTCACCCTGTTTGGGCAATAATTTACTACTGCATGCGATGTGGCGACTTAATGGCAGCCTTGCAAGTGGTGAATCGAGCTCAGCACCAGTTGGGAGAATTTAAAAGTTGGTTCCAGGAATACATGCACAGCAAAGATAGAAGGTACTGGGATGTCTCAAAAAGAGGCCAAGAAAATGTGTGGGATGGGTCAAGGAGTCTACTTTGAAGTGCATCATAGAATTGCAAGGGAGCTGGGAGCTTATCAATCTATCCTCCTAAGGTTTTTGCTTGAACTAGTAAACCCTTATGAATTGACACATGTCTTCTCGGCTGAAAAGGCTGATGTTAACATTGCCCATTTTTAGTTGCACGTGGCAAGTTCAGTGCTTTAAGTTCGTGGAAGCAAAGCTGTTGCTGTTGTTGCTCTGCTGGGCTCCTTACACCTACATTGCTTGCTGCATGCACACAGTGTTGGATGTTGTGAGCAACACACGCAGGGCCAGTGTGGGTCGATCAACTGGCGCACTGGTAGGAGGGGCCTGTCTTATTGTGGGCTGTAAGCTGGGCCACAGCTCCATTTAATAACTTGTCTTTATTTTATTGTAGATTGTCTCCTGCCACCGAGAACAAAGTTCGCCTCCACTACAGACGAGCCCTGAGAAACAACACCGACCCTTACAAAAGAGCGGTTTACTGTATCATAGGACGCTGCGACATTGCCGATAATCACAGTGAAGTTGCTGATAAAACAGAAGATTATCTTTGGCTAAAGGTAACGGTGGCTTCCCTTCAAAGTTTTAGAGATAGCGCTGCTCACTATACCGTATTTTTCGCACCATAGGGCGCACCAGACCATAGGGCGCACCCAGTTTTTAGGGGGGGAAATCAAGAAAAAAAATATTCCCCCCCCCCAGCCCCAAAGAGCAGCGTACAGGCTGCGCACAACCTCTCCCTGCCAGAGGGGTTGCGCGCGGCTATGGCACAAGCCAAGGCAGCGAGCAGGATGGATCCCGCTCACTGTTTTGGCTTCCTCTTTAGCCCCGTGCAGCCTCTCCTTGCCGGAGGGGTTGCGCGCAGCTATGGAGGAAGCCAAGGCAGCCAGCGGGATGGATCCCGCTCGCTGTTTTGGCTTCCCCTTTAGCCCCGTGCAGCCTCTCCCTCCCGGGAGAGGCTGCGTGGGGCTAAAGAATCCATAGCCCCGTGCAGCCTCTCCTTGCCGGAGGGGTTGCGCGCAGCTATGGAGGAAGCCAAGGCAGCCAGCGGGATGGATCCCGCTCGCTGTTTTGGCTTCCCCTTTAGCCCCGTGCAGCCTCTCCCTCCCGGGAGACGCTGCGCAGGGCTTTCCTGGCTTTACTGGGAGGTGGGGGGATTCCCTCACCTCTCCCAAAAGCCCGCAGAAGCCACGCAACCCCTTTAAAGAGATTGCGGCTTCTCCTGGTTTTCCTGGGAAGTGGGGGAATTCCCCCACCTCCCGCAAAACCGGCAGAAGCCGCGCACACTTTAAAAGGGCTGCACGGCTTCTCCTGGCTTTCCTGGGAGGTGGGGGAATTCCCTCACCTCTCGCAAAAGCCCGCAGAAGCCGCGCAACCCCTTTAAAGAGATCGCGGCTTCTCCTGGCTTTTCTGGGAGGTGGGAGAAGGGACTGATGTGGCCAGTCAGTCCCTTCTCCCTCCTGTGGAAAAGCCCGCAAGAGCGCACAGAGCTTGTGTGCGGCTCTTGGGGGCTTTTCCCGCCTGCCTCACCCCTGCATTCGCTCCATAGGACGCACACACATTTTCCCTTGCATTTTAGGAGGGAAAAAGTGCGTCCTATGGTGCGAAAAATACGGTACTTCCAATTCCCCCCTCATTTGAACACTGCCTTCCTCTGGAGAATACCCTCTTATGTATCCCAGCTCCCACCAGTGAGTTGCAAAGGATTATGGGAACTGTGGCCTGCTGTGTTGCCAGGTCTCTAGGGGAGTCTTCTTCACTCTGTGCATTTGGGCAGCAGGTCAAAATCGCCTTGTTTAGCTGTGCTTTTTCTGACTTCTGATGTGCTTCTTTCCGAATTTTGATATTTTTTGTTCACTTTGAGGGTTTTTCTTTCCTTCTGCTGAAGTTTATTTGTTGATAAATTGTGTTAAATTTTACTTTCCATTTAGATTGTTGTATTAGGTCAGGCATAGGCAAACGTGGCCCTCCAGATGTTTTGGGACTACAACTCCCATCATCCCTAGCTAACAGGACCAGTGGTCAGGGATGATGGGAGTTGTAGTCTCAAAGCATCTGGAGGGCCAAGTGTTCAGAGGGTCTGATTTACGCTGGAAGAATCAGGATACAAGCAGATCTATAAATAAAAGAACTGGTGAAGATCCAGTCCCGGGCTGAAGTATTTCCAGATATGATCTGTAAGGTATTAACACAATCTTCTTGGGCAAAATAGTGGTACCATTGTCATTTTCAAAATAGAATCTTTCAACATCAGACCAAGTGTCTTGTTCCAGCTGGACGTGACACTCAGGGAGGAAGAGCTCTGTAGCACAGGACCTTTCAAATTAGGGTCTCATCAGTCAAAGGCAGAGTCATATCAGGATTATGGACAGATGATTATTGGGAGCGTTTCCCTATATAACAGGGATGGGGAATCTGTGCCCCCCTCCCCACTCCAAGATGATGATGGACTCCAACTCCCATCAGCCTTAGCCAGCATGGCCAATAATCAGGGGTTATGGGAATTGTAGTCCAGCAACATTTGAATGGCCACAGGTTCCCCATCGCTGCTTAACACACTGTTGTCTCAGCAGAAGCCTAAAAAAGGCTGGCCTGTCTAGTCGTCATGTTAGGATGTGGAAAACTGTGGCTGAGAGAGAAGTCATTTGCCCAAAGCTATCTTGCGAACCCATGGATGAGGTAGAATATGTGGCTGTGCCTCTCAGATTCAGGATCACTTGCCCGTTTATAAGAGCACATTTTGTTCGCATAGATGGTTTATCTGATTTTATTTTGATTGGTGGCAAACTTTGTTTGCTTTTCACTGGTTTGACTTTTGAAGAGAAGCTTTTTGTTGCATGCAAGGAAAGCCTTAGCATCACTTTCTCCCTCTTGTGTGTAGCTGAACCAGGTGTGCTTTGATGATGATGGCTCCAACTCTCCCCAAGACAGGCTGACATTGTCTCAGTTCCAGAAGCAATTGCTTGAAGATTATGGTAAGTTAACCCAGAGACTGTGAGTGAGTGATATTTGGAGTTCTGTATATGTATGCACGCCTAGTAGTTTTTGTAAAATAAAGGCAGTGTAACAAGTCGAGACCTTGAGTTAGAACTCCCATCATCCCTGACCACTGGTCCTGCTGGCTAGGGATGATGGGAGATGTAGTCCAACAGCAGCTGGAGACCCAAGTTTGAGAAACATTGAGTTATAACCATTTAAAAGGTGAACAAGCCAACTTAAATAGTTAAGGGTGCCTGAGAAATTGGTAATTCATGACTTGAATTACTGGCATGTGAATCTGACAGTAGTATAGTTTTAATAAATGTTTATAGTTATATAAATGGTCAACCACCTTGAACATTTTCAGGTGGGGGGGTTAAGCAATAGATAATATTGCTTCCTCTGCTACTTTACTTTTTATTTTAACTTTTCTCTAAATAATCATAGGTCAATTTGTTGCAATGCGAACAATGTTTGATTTTGTGACTAGTTTCCTTCAGCTTCAGTGTGCTGTGTCAGGCACCATCCACGCTAGCTGTGAAAATACCTAACCCTTCATTCTTGTGTCTTTCTTCAGGCGAGTCGCATTTTGCAGTGAACCAGCAGCCATTTCTCTACTTCCAAGTGTTGTTTCTGACGGCCCAGTTTGAAGCTGCCATTGCTTTCCTCTTCCGCACAGAGCGCCTGCGCTGCCATGCCGTTCATGTTGCCTTGGTCCTTTTTGAACTAAAGCTGCTCCTGAAATCTTCTGGGCAGAGTGCACAGCTTTGTGAGTATGGATTGTGTTTATCCTGTCCTTTGTCCATCTCATTTGTATCCTGCACAGAATATAAAAGAAACCATCAGAGCAGAAGACTGAAATAGGGCAGAAATTTGTAAAAAAAAAAAAAGGGTTAGCTTAAAAAAAATGGATTAATTGCTTGATTGCAAATGAGAAATTGTGCCCAGATCAATGAAATGAAGATCTTTTGGACCTAACCTGGTTAGAGAAGAGACATAGCTCAGTTCTCTCAGTGACTAACCAGATAAATGCTTCAGGGAAACCTACAATCAGGATATGTGCACAACAGCAGTTTCCACACGTTATCCCCAGCAGCCATTATTCAGAGGCATTTACTGCCTTTGGCACTGGCATTAGAACACAGCAGTCATGACTACTAGCCATTGGTAGCTTTATTCTACATGCATTTATCTAATCCCTTGTTAAAACTGTCCAGGTTGCTGGCCATCACTACATCTTATGGCAGCAAGTTCCAAATGCTCTGGGTGAAGAAATGCTTCCTTTTACCTGTTACGAGTCTTCCAATATTCAGCTTTATTGGATCATCTGTCCACTTTCTCTACACCCTTTATGATGTTATACTCCACTATCATGTCCCCTACCCAGCCCCTCCTCACCATTTTTCTATGCCCAAACCCACCAAATACAGCAACCTTTCCTCATAGGAGTATTGTTCCAAGGTAAAGGTAAACGGTGTTTCCGTACTGTATGGCACTTCTCACAGTGTCCCGTTGCACCGGAAGCCATTTAGTCATGCTGGCCACATGACCCGGAAAGCTATCTGTGAACAAACATTGGCTCCTTGGACCTGAAGCGAGATGGACCTCAACCGTCCAGGGGTCCTTCACTTTTATCCTTTACCTTATTGTTCCAACCCTGCAGTGATTTTTGGTTGTCCTCTTCAGAACATTTTCCAGCTCTACAATTCTTGCCCTTGGTGGTCCAGCCCTTTGATAAAGTTCCTTTATTCAAAGTGCTTGCCTGTGGTTAATCCCTGCAGACATAATGAACATCTTTCATATGAATGCTGCCTTGCTTGGGGGAAAAGAGAGATTCATTTTCCTGTCCCTTAACTTTTCAGTAAGCCATGAGGCAGGTGACCCTCCGGCCATCAGACGCTTGAATTTTGTCCGCCTGCTGATGCTCTACACCCGCAAGTTTGAGTCCACTGACCCTCGAGAAGCCCTGCAGTACTTCTACTTTCTCAGGTGGGCTCCTGTAGCAGCAGCTTGAAGGCTGGGGTGTTATTTTAACAGCTGCTGTGTTAAAAGCAGTCAAACTGCAGTGCTTTTCTTCCTTTCTGTTCTTCTTTTGCAGGAATGAGAAGGACAGCCAAGGGGACAACATGTTCTTGCGCTGTGTGAGCGAACTAGTGATTGAGAGCAGAGAGGTATGCCAGGTTCCAGTTGCACCTTTTCCTTCCTTAGTTTAGGGTGGAAATCACCCTTCTTCAAAAGGAGCTTCCAGTGCAGCAGTGAAACCCCATCACCAGGGGTGTTAAATCCTTAAATCACAATATTGCAGTCATCCCTCAGAGTGTTAGCACACCCTCCTAACTTTATTTTGTTTTTCCTTTTCATGGGTAGTTTGATATGATTCTTGGAAAGCTGGAGAATGATGGCAGTAGAAAAGTAAGTTCATATATAATGTTTCACCACCCCACCCCCACTACTATTTGATTGCTGGCTGTAATTATTGTTTTTGCAGGTTCCCTGTTGGTTTTTGAGTATTGAAATTAATTTCTCAAACTTAAACACGGTTATGGTAAACCAGGGTTCTTCTTAACCCAGGTTCTAAACTAGTTTCAAATCTGTCCCGGTTAACCTCAACAGCAGTTACAGTGGGTGTCATAATTCCCAAACTTTCCAAGGTCTACAGTCTGTGCTGGTCTTTAGCCACCCAAATAAGCAGCTTCTTGTGCCTCAAATAAACACGCAGGAGATTATTCAGACAGCTCAGCATTACAGGATGATAGAAAGAAACAATTAGCACAGGTTAGGGAACTAAACCCAGAAAAAGGACAGGTGTGTTCCTTCAGCCTTTTCAGATTCCTCATCAAATCCCTCCACCTCCTATTAGTGAAGGGCAAAGAAAACTAGTATGAAGGGGCAGATCAAGAGAAAGCCCCTTCCTCCTCATTTTTCTGATATCCCACCAGGGAAAAATGTGAGATAGGTAGATGTATGTATGTGTATATTATGATTTCCAGCTATGGTTCTCCTAACCCTAGAGACTTACTCAAAGGGCCTGACGGTAACTTAAATCAAATAGTGCCAACGTATTTTGTCCCTGCAATGCCCATAATTCCACCTTGCCCTGTAGCCCCAGCAGACAGAGACCAAAGAGTGATTTTAGAATCAGAAAGGGAGGAGAGGCAATGGCATTTGCTTTCTGATACTAAGAAACTCACTGCCACAAGATTGTTAACAGATTTAGATTACAATCTGAATCTAGGCACAAAATTGTGTATTTATATGTACCTTTAAAATCCATAAATAAGAATAAAAGGGGGGAGCATGGAAGGCAAGGGGTGAGGAAGGAATCTCTATATTTTCCCAGAAATAATTTACAAATAAAATTAGCCATAATCTTGCATACAAAAATGTTGTTGCCAGTTGATAAGACTCATCTAAAAGTTTATAGTATTTCTGTTGTCCAAGTATTTTATCTCCCTTCTTTATTTGTATTCTTTCATCAGCCTGGAGTGATTGATAAGTTTACTAAAGACACCAAACCACTTATTAATAAAGTTGCTTCAGTGGCAGAAAGTAAAGGTCTCTTTGAAGAAGCTGCCAAACTTTATGACCTTGCCAAGGTAAGCAGGTTTTCATCACTGCTGGCCAAGAAGCTCGTTTAATTTTTAGATCAGTAGGGATTAGCTAGGAGGCATTGTGGACTCTGGAAATGTGACCTGAATTTACAACACTAGGGCCAGCTGCAGCCTCTGAATCAAAGTATGCTTATTTTTTTCCTTTAGTTATCTGGTCCTGTATGTTTCTGGCCTTTGTTTTATCTGGCCTTTCAGGATTCCTTCTGTGCACCACTCTGAATAGTTAATCTTTGTAGAAATGTTCACAGGATTGGACCACCAGATAGTAATATCTGGTTAGTAATGGCAATGTGTAAGTTATCAACTAATTAGCAGTTTAGCCATGTCAGATTGAAAAATAGCAGAGCAACACACAACAGTTATCTGAGCACTACAGGAAAATTATTGGAACAGTGTCAGCTCAAAGGGGTTTTATTTAGATCTGTTTTTCCTCCAACATCGGCACCCCTCCCAATTTCATATGCCAAACTGCCTTTGAAGCTGGATTAGCTGCTCAATGGAAAGAAGGTCAAAAGTGCCACTGGGTTAGTAGAAGTCCCTCGGGTGAGCCAAAGCAGCTCTTTGGACTCCAGCCTCAACTGTGTGCTAAAAATAAAACAAAATGTTGCACAATCCAGATGCTGTGCAAACATGAGCTGGAGTTTGTGATCTGTATCAGTTGTGCAGGTTGAACACATCTGGGTAATTTCTCAGATTTTTCCTATGCTGTTTTGGCATAATTATTTTTGGTTTTGCTTGAGATGAGAGGGACAAGGGCACTGAAGCCCCAGCCACTGAAATTCCCACTCAGCTGCTTCTCTGTTTTCTGAGACTTCACCAGACCTAGGATGAGAAAAGGACAAGAAACTACATTTGTTTGTTTATTTTTTAGTGAAAGTGGAGGCTCTCAGGGAGCAGAGCAGTACTACTACTCCTGTGCTATTCCTCCACTCCCTCCAAAGGATGATGCCATAGATCAGGAGCCAAGAACCCTTTTTTCCTAATGAAAGTTGCATTCCCTCAGGGCTAATCTATTGGGAGTCACATGCTGTCATTGGGGCAGAGGGAGGACTGGAATCCAAAATAGACAGAGGGCCCTCGTTTCTCTCTTCCATTTCTATCATGCACATGCACACACATTTTCCTCTCCACCACAGGAGGGCTGCAGGTTCCACCCCTACAACAACCCAAATGTCTTAAGACTTCTTTCATGTTCTCATACATTGCTTTTACTGCTGAAGATCTCAGTTTTTCTTGGGAGTTTCTACATTTTACAAAATAAAAAGTCTCCCCCTGCCCCCTACCCTGGACTCCCTTGGTTGTGTGTCTTTGAAATGCATCTTCTTGTCTCTGGGCTCTGCAGTTCTTCTCTTCCCTGTTTGCACTTTCCTCAGAATCCAGACAAAGTGCTTGAGTTGATGAACAAGTTGCTGAGTCCCGTGGTCCCTCAGATCAGCGCTCCACAGTCAAATAAGGAGAGGCTGAAGAATATGGCACATTCCATTGCTGAGAGGTGAGAGAACATCCTCCAGTAGGGGAACTGAGTTTCATGACCATGGTCACTGTAGCTTGAGAAATACCTTTAATGATGAGTTTGTTGAAAAGACACATGGCTTGGATGTGTTCCACACTGCTTTTTGTTGCTGTGCATTTTTAACATTCAGTCCTGCACTCTTGCCAGGTGTGTTTGTGTGTGTGTAAATTTATGCCATTATCAAAACGAGAGGAGAAAGTCCACAGGAGAGTGAATCTAGAAATATAATCTGAACAGTTTTATACTTAACTTAATTCAGTAATTCTCCAACTCCATTCTGGAATGAATGAATGAATGAATGAATGAATGAATGAATGAATGAAAGACTTTTGTCAGTCCATAGAAACTACCCACAGAGGAGGAGGTTCCCACACAAGCTGCGAAAAGCCTGTATTCTCCTTCAGTGTCCTGGCTCCTCCCATTTATTTCACCAACAGACATGCAAATCAAGCTAAGTTTCACCCCTTCTGGTGGGAGGAGCTCCCTGTCAAGTTCTGATCCTGCCTGCTCCCCATAGAGTTGCTGTGCCCCTCTGTCCCCTTGCCCACTTTATTGCCATCAGCTCAGAGCAGCGGCAGTCCAAAGTTATCTTCCACATGTGTTGCATGCAGTAGATTGCAAATTCTACATTTCCAGCTTAAAAAAAAGTCAGAAAGCAGGAGATGTGAAAGAGTCAGTACCAAGATAGACCTGGCATAAAGTAACTTCATGTGTTTCTCCCTCCCTTGAATCAGCTGGGTAGGGTGGCGACTCTAGTTTTCTTCACCATGGTTGTGAGTTGGTCTGCAGTCCCCAAGCAGGTAACTCACTGAGCAAGGGTGGTGCAGAAGGGTGTGTGCATGACACAGCTCCAGCCTAGGGCCAGTGAATCCAGCAGCAAACAGACTAGAACTCCTTGGCCCTCCTGTCAGCTTGAAGCCATGAAGTCACTGGTTGGCCCCGGGCAGTTCTCTGTTCTTTCAACCTCCGTTCCTCCCTCCAGGCTGCAGTATGGAGAGAACAAGATTAACTGTCCTTACAGGGTTGCTGGACAAATTGCTGAGAGAATGTGTGGGAAGCAGTTTGAAGCACTATGTAAATGAGAAATATACTCATTCCAGGGGAAATGTCCATTCCTGAAAGTTCAGCTGCTTGCAATTAACAAGTGTTGCACACATATAGTACTGCAGCCTTTTCTCAGATGGAATGTGACTTGTTTTGTTTTTGTTTTTTTCAGATATAAAGCACAGGGAATAAGTACAAAGAAACCCATTGACTCCACATTCTACCTCCTGTTAGACCTCATCACCTTTTTTGATGAATATCATGCCGGTCACATTGACAGGGCCTTCGATGTAAGTTTCATGTTTTTTGTTTGAGAAGATAAAGCTATTGGGATCTGCAGTTTGACGAGCCCAACAAGGAACATGTAGATAGCCTTGGAGACTCACAAACAAGGCATGGTGGAGATGGCACTGCCTCCTGATTGCTTTTCTCTTTTTTATAAATATTTATCAAGATTTTACAAATTATATCAAACAAAACAATACACACAAACACAAAAAAGAACAAGTATAATTTCAAAACCTTATTTTCTTAAAACTTACTTCACCGACCTCCTCATACCTCCCCTTTCTGCATTCCCATTTCAAATATTTAGTTCAGCAAATCCTCACCCTTAATTTTATCTAATTGTTGACCTTTCTTTTCTTTTAACTTAATCTTTACAGCTGTACTCCATTTAATTTCTAAAACCACATCATTCTAGCACTCATTAATTTTACAATGTTTCTTAAGATAGTTCTTAAATTTCTTCCAATCTTCTTCCGCCGTCTCTTTCCCCTGGTCTCGGATTCTGCCTGCTTTTCTTGTGGTCCTGTGCTTATGTAGCCCAAGAAAGCTGGTGTAATAGAAATAAAGGGGCATGGGACTCCAGGACTGGGACCTCTGGGAAAATCCAGTGAGCATGAAGCAGGCAAGAGAGCAAGCCCTTACAGCAGGTTGTGGGGAATCTGTTGCTAGACTTCATCTCCCATCAGCCCTGACCATTGGCCTTGCCAGCTGGGGCTGGTGGGAGTTGGAGTCCCCATCCATGCCTTACAAGCATAGAGCTAATGCTGGCAAATGTACTTATGGCTGATGGTTGTGAAGCCTGACCTGAAAGTTGTTAAAATGCTACCACGTCAGAAGTAACCAATGAGCTACCTGGATGGACTCTCTCCAGCGTCTGAGCAGGCATCATAGCCCACAGATCCTTCTGAACTACAGTCTCAGGTGTCAGCACTGATCTGAATGCTCCTGGTTCTAGTCCTTTCTGCTCCTAACAATCTCTGGTGCTTTATATACCAAGGTATACTTTCTTGGAATATGGAAGTTCTGTTTTAGGTAAAGCTGATCTGGGTCTGTTCAACTTCAGATAGCAGGTGGAATTGAAGGTGACACGTATTTTAGTGCTTTTTCTATATTGAAAACAAGAATCAAACTCCTAGCCGAGCAAAAGATGGATTCCATCTCTTCCCCTTTCTGCATAGTGTGCTAGTTTGCTCTGTGCTACAGGAAATGGTTTTTCATGATGGAGTGTTTCAGTCTTCCGATTCCCCTGAGTGGTTCAGACTGTTAGTGCCTTTCAGGTGTTTTGGACTGCAGCTCCTATCAGCTTCAGCCAGCCTGGCCATTGGGGAAGGCTGCTTTATCACTGGATAAAATGATCACTGTTCAATACTCCACCTTGTGCTATGAATGCTCTTTGTTATGCATTTGGGGGGGTGGGGAATCCTCAGGCATTTCCTTGAACGCCTTTTAAAGATTAACAATGCATTGATGTGGCAACAGTGCAAGCACTATGAAGATGCTGCTTTTCTGATGACCACCAGGAACTTAAATGAGAGAATTTTCCTGATCTTAGGCCCAATAAAGAGGACAACTAAGTGGTCCTTAGCACAGTATTTCTGGTGGTAGATTTGCATAGTTTAAAGTCCTGTTATATGCTAAAACTTGCCAATTAGTATGCGCTCACAAGGTATATACTAGGGTACATACAGAAGTTTGGTTCAGAGCTTAAATTAAACTGTATGCACTCAGTGCAAAAGGATAGTGTGTGTGTGTAAGGAAAAGTGACTGAACACAGAAGAAGATATTGCACACACAAACTGCCTGCAAATTGTCATCTTCCTTCAGGACAGTCCATTGTTACTCCTGTGCTTTCGTTACAGATCATGGAGCAGCTGAAACTGGTCCCCCTGAGTCAAGAATATGTGGAGGAAAGAGTAGCAGCCTTCAGGAATTTCAGTGATGAAGTAAGCAAGCCACGGCTGTTTGGTCCTTCCCCTTTTCTTCCATGAGTTGCGCACATCCAGGCACCTCTGCCATGGGGACCTGCAGATGCTGTGCTTGGGGGGTCCCTTTCCTATTCTCAGGATGCATCTGCCTGCACTTGCTCCCCCAGTGCCACTGAGAAGGGCAAGTGTGCAATCCAACAGACGCTGCATAGTTCCTGGCACTGAGGATCAGCGAGTGTAAGGGGTGGCTTCACCCATGCCTGTGTCATTCTCTGTGATCCTCCTTGTGTGCTGCCACACCTGACAGGAAGCTGCTGCAGGTCCCAAAACATGATTCCAAATTGAAGCTCAGATGTATTTAGCTGGAAGTAGGAAAAACTCTCCTGGAGATGCTGTAACTTAACTTCCTCTGCCACCTTGAGAGAGGTGGCATCATTCCCCTCCAAAACGTAATTGCTGTGTTCCAGAGTGGCAGGAGGTCTTGCTGTTGTGGGGTCCCAGACACATAGTGACTCACCTGAGCAGGGAATGGGTTCCCCCTTTCCCCTTCAGTGCCGTGAAATGCTCTGCATGCTGATCCCCATTTCCCAGCACCAAAGAGAGAAAGGGGGAGAGCTGCCTTACTTGTGTACTTACTTTCACGCCGGAGCATTTGTTTTGGGTCCAAGATGTGAACAAGCTCTGTTCGCACTCTGCATTTATGTTTGAAATCTGATATCCCAGCATGACACTGGGTTGGGGAAACTGGTCAGTCCCCATATATTGATTCTGTTCCTGTGTCAATTTATTATGAAATTCTTTTTTTAAAAAGGGAAATATTTGCTTTGTTGTCAGGTTGAGCCCCCTGCAAAACACAGCCTAAAGGGGGCTGATAACATCCTGATGCCTTTCTGTCAATAGTAATATGGTTGGGGTGGGTGGTAAATCTCTTCCTCTTGCTTAAAGAGGTGGAATCGAAAGTTACCTCCAATCTTTCAAACACATCTTAAAGAGGGCTTGTCGATAAGATAATTGGTTCATGCTGCAAAGTGAACTTGGAAATCAAAAGACTGGATGGATGAATGGCAGCCAGGGAAAGTGGAGAGGGGTTGTTTTGTTTTTGGCTTCTAGCCTCAGAACATATTGATTTCCTGAGTCATCCATTTTGTCAGCTTTCAGCCAAAAGCTGCTTATCATTCATCAGTTGCTTCTGGGCAGCTTGGTCACAAAAACCAACACAGCAATTTGGCATTGTGGAACTCGGCTCCTGATCAGTACACTAATCCCGGCTCAAAACTCTCACCCTTCAGTGAAAAGATGAATTTCCTGCTTTTCATTCCTTAATGATTAGTGAGTGAATGAAGTGTGCTTTCTTCTTGACCTTTTTTAAAAAAGAAAAAGAAAGATGAACACATCCAATTTTACCCCAACTTTATTTAATCCAAGGTTTAATTCTGGAACCCTATAGTATCAGCACTTGATTTCTATCATCTACTTGTGCAGCAATTCTTAGTTTACAAGAATGCTTTAAAATTCTTATTCCTTAGTTTATCATTTATCTTAACTATTCTTCAGACTGTGCTCCAGGGAAAACCAGGATTTCCCAGAAGCTTGTCTGGGGTTCCCCAATGCGAAGTTCAGGGATGATAGATAAGATTCCCTAAAAGACATCTTGCCCCTCCCTGCCAGTCTCCCCATGCAAGATGAAGCTGCAGGAGGGTGTTGGATGCCTCCACAAGGGCATGTTCAGTTCACCCTTGGTGTGTTAACTGGAAAGGATCTACAGAGGGAAGAAGTGAGCTGCAATAGACCTACCCAGTACCCGACATAAACTGCATCTGCACCCCAGCATGTCCCAGATCTTTTGCAATTTGCAAAGGGAAAGCTGGGAAACTGTCCATTAATGACATAAGTATATTCCTGTGTGTCTAGTTTTCTCAAGCCTTGTTGGTTGAATGTGGTGTATCAAGAAAGTGCACTACCCAGTTTGACTGCCTGTGGGGCACAAATTGACCCTTGGCTCCCTGCCTTGCCTTTCATTCCTTTTTGCATTTTATTTTCCCTTGTTTTCGCAGATCAGGCACAATCTGTCAGAGGTCCTCCTTGCAACAATGAATATTTTGTTTACCCAGTACAAGAGGTTGAAAGGCACCAGCCCAGCCACCCCTGCCAGACCCCCTCGTGTCATGGAGGACCGAGATTTGGTAAGCTTCTCTTCCCTCAATCCCATAAGACGCTGTGTAGGTCAGGGATGGAGAACCTGTGCTGCTCCTGATGTTGTTTGACTCCGGCTCCCATCAGCCCCAGCCAGCTTGACCCAATGGTCAAGGACGATAGGAGCCGTAGTCCAGCAACATTTCCCTGGAGAGCCACATGATCCCCATTCTTGCTGTAGGCAGGTTAAAAACAAGACTAATCATGGTAGGCAATGTTGCCGGCCCAGAGTGTTAGTTACGGCATTTATAATAACAGTAATAATTATATTTTATTACTGCTTCATAGAGAGAGAACTGAGAAATTACAACTATCTTAGCGAGGCTCACGAAAAGATCCCTGCTCCGAATCTAATCCTATCCTTGGACCACACTGGCACATGTGAATGCTAAGAAAGCTTCCTGAGCTTAGATGCCTGTCTTGAAATGCAAGCCCACCTTATTGTTTTTGGGGCCAGGATAAGCCTGCTTTCCTTTTACTGGGGAGGCAGACCAAAAAAGTGAATTGGCAAAGGTCATGCCATGAATGCATCTGAGGTTTGCACCTTTGGCAGCACTGGAAGAGTCCTCTCTTTGGAAACTCCCATTCACAGCAGGGTTTGGGCCCGTGGAAGGGTCCCCTCCTCTGGGCATGTGGATTATTGTTTCATGGCATACCCTTGTGTTCACACAACTTCACTCCCTTTCTTTCTTTGGAAACTCTGTTTCAACTGATTTAGAGATGGGACCCAAAGGAGGTGTTTTCCTGTCCCATATGCCCACATTGTGCCCAAACCTTACTAGTTTGGAAGTTTGGAAACACCACCTCATCCACACTTGACTCTTTTTCTGCGTGTTAAGTCTTGAATCAAATGGAAATCCGTAAAAGGTAGCACTAAGAGAATACAAATCCAGCCATTTCAGTGTCATTGCAGGTCATAACAACTGTGTTTATTTGCTTTGGGATTTTTACTGGCAGCAAAGGGCATTCTCATGCCCCCTTGAGAAAGGAAAGGGAAAGTAATTGGCACTGAAGGCATTTGGGAGGTACCAGCTGGGGTATTTGGGTGGCTCCTGCTTTTGATTAAATAATTTATAACAAATGGAACACCTGCACCTCCAGGCCTCCTTTAACCTCGGTAGAGAGGGCAACAGCAATTCAGTTCTAAATTGTTTTCCACAAACAAGGACGGGAAGAAAGGGGCTCCACCAGCCATGCCAATCTGTCCCCGAAGACCTTTGAGGGCAATGGTATTTCAGTCTCCAAACAGAGCTGCATCATCATAATCTTCTACTGCTTATTTGTCTAGAAGTTGCTCATAACATATTATTTTATTTCATAAAATTTATATAGCACTTGCTTTAAATTTTTTAAAAGCCTTCAGATTCAAAGATTACAGAGAAATAGTGCTGATAGGCATCAGCATTCTGATGGCGCCTTGCACTGAAATGCCTGATGGCAACTCCCAGTGGCATGTAGATATTAAACAGCACTGGGGGCACCCTATAGCATAACTGCCAAGGGGCCTAAAATAATTCTGCCGATGCCACTCTCTGGACTTGGTTCCTTAGGTAGGACCAGAGCCACAGTGACACAGGGCCCCAAATTTTCATTCTACAGAAAAACCGCAGAGACACAAGCAGGAGCAAGGTCACCCTCCCCCTGTGTAAAGTTAATCCATCAGGGTGACCAAGGCCAACTCAGTCCCAGGCCTGAACCCAGATTATTCCAAACTCAATAATCTGTGTCATCCAGGAATGCTCACAGCTAGCTCACCGCAACCCTCTCCACCACCTACTCCCTCAAAAAAGGTGTATTTGTAACTGGTCTTTCCAGTTCAAGGGGTCCAGGGCTGATTTTTTTTTTAAGGAGCTGCCTGCACCACCACCTATTTGAAGGCAATAAAGACTGTCCCCTCATGAAATGAAGCATTAACCACATTCTGGATCCAACCAGCCAGCCCCCCTCTTGTTAGATTTAATAAGCCAAAAGGGACAGAGATCAAGAGGGCACAGGGTCAGACATATTGCCGCCAGTACCAATCAACTGCCTGCATTAGCTGATACTGATCCCACAACCCATCTGGCACTGGGTACTTCATCAGGAAGTGCAACACTTGCACAGTCAAGGTTTCTCTGAAGTCAAGTGGCTTTAACCTCAAAGTGCGTAGCTAGTCAGTCTCAGCAAGAGTCCTTGGGTGCTCCAGAGGTCCCTCCCCCACAGCAGGAGTCAGTAACTACAAGACCCTCCAAAATAACTGCTGGCTGGGTGTTAGAGGATAAGGAGTTTTTGTGAGTTCAGTTAATTCTGAACTATTTCTGAAAGCATATCACGCAAACTTGGCCCTCCAGATGTTTTGGGACTACAACTCCCATCATCCCTAGCTAACATGACCAGTGGTCAGGGATGATGGGAATTGTAGTCCCAAAACATTTGGATGGCCGGGTTTGCCTATGTCTGAAGCATATGATCACTCGAACCACATATTTCAACTCTGATGGAATCAGAGCCAAACACATATTTATTTGATGCATTTATAACCTAACTCAAGATATCAGGGGTTGAACCTAGACTTTCTACATGCATAGAAGGTCCTCTGCCAACAATTGTGCTCTGTGACCTTTGCTCTTCCTCTAAGCGCAATATTACCCAGCCCCCACAGATTACTCCTGGTTGCACACATACATCTATTTCTGGGATGGTCATGTTGCTTGGTGGTCTACAGCTTCATTATTATTTTTTTACATACTTTGTATTTAGATCTGTCCACCCATCCTTTCCATTCTAAGAAGAGTCTCTCACCTAATATCCATCTCCAGTTAAAATATAAGTCAAAGCGTTCTGTTTCTGTGCTTTGTAGAAACTCCGATCTCAAGCTCGGGCGCTGATCACCTTTGCCGGCATGATCCCCTACCGAACCTCAGGAGACACCAACGCACGGCTGGTGCAGATGGAGGTCCTCATGAACTAGGCACCTTGGGAAACCTGCCAGATGCTGTTGGTACCCTCAGTGGGCGGCCCAGTTTAAGTTGGGGTTTTTTGCTTTTTGTATTATGTACTTTGTCAACCACAATAAATTTTTTTGATTTATATTTGTTTTGACATTTTGCTTTACTTTTGCCATTATTTATGTTCACTTATTCATTTATTTTGCTTTTTACAATATTTCTTTGTTTCGAGAGGTGGGGGAAGGGGGAAGCTCATTTTAATGAAGGAGCAGGCTCTATGGAGGCAGGCACTGTGTCCTTTATTTTAATTCCTTAGGCTGGGGTCATTGATGTTTTTCAGTCCATGGGCACATTTTGGATTTTTAAGCAAGTGCCATAGGTATACCACGTCCCTGGACATTTCTCTCCCTGCATCAACCTCCCCTCCCTGTGCCCAATCCCTGGGAGACAGAAAAAGAGAAAGTACACACACACACACACTTTCCCAAGTGATCTGGGTAAAAGTTTAAACTAGCAAATCTAATCCGAGCCTCTGAAAGGGGAAGCTGGAAAGTGTCACTCAGTTTTCTCTTTCAGTTCTATGTCCTTCTCAAGGAGAAACGGGTTACCATTCTCACCACCTCATGAACAGGGGGTGGGCAGTAAGATAAGGTTCATCTTAGATTTTGTGGGTGTCAGGGGAAAACCTCGAGGGTACTGTTGCACTTATGGTCACCATGTTGGCAACTCTTTTCCTAGGAAATTGATGAAGCTTAATTTTCTACTGCTATGAGATGCGAGAGATGTGTTGGTCCTAAATTATATCATATAATTAACTCTTACCTGCATTGGCTGCAGGATATTTGAATCCCAAAGTGCTCTTGCACAAATGACATATCCACTAGCTGAAGCCCACCCCCTTCTTGCAGCAACCCCCCCCCCCACCTGTGCATCTCTGGTGGATCTTCCAGCCCTCAAGGGTGGCTTTTCAGGGGGTACAGAGGATGGCAGTGTGGAGAGGGGCAGGCAGGGACTCCTTGTTGCATGAGTAGAGTCCCATTCATGCATCCTTGGGTTCAAGCCATCCTGCTGCTTACGTTCTGCAGCATTCCCTCACATGCAATGGCATGCACTCCTTTGGAAAGCAGGGAGGTGCAGTTGAATACTTCTAGAGCATGGGTAGGCAAACTAAGGCCCAGGGGCCGGATCTGGCCCAATCGCCTTCTAAATCTGGCCTGCGGACGGTCCAGGAATCAGTGTGTTTTTACATGAGTAGAATGTGTCCTTTTATTTAAAATGCATCTTTGGGTTATTTGTGGGGCATAGGAATTTGTTCATTTTTATTTTCAAAATATAGTCTGGCCCCCCACAAGGTCTGAGGGACAGTGGACTGGCCCCCTGCTGAAAAAGTTTGCTGACCCTTGTTCTAGAGGCTGTTTAGGTCCCTGATTCTCCAACAGTGAGGTCAGTGTCTCCAATTTCAGTGTGGGAGGCAGCATCCTCCCTGCCTCCTCATAGTCTAGACCTTGCGTCTAGACTTCAGTGCTTCTGTAGATCAGGAAGGTGTAGAGTGAAACTATAAGAACTGCCATTGAAAACATCAGCATCTGGGGTTCCATTCTTCCCCTCCATAAGATATAGTACAACTGGTCCTGGTAGCATTTCATGCCAAGCATTTCTCCACTTCTGCTAGTGATGATTAGTGATCCTGAGCAGGGAGGAATGCTCATCGCCATGACATTAGGACACAAGGTAAGTTACCAACTTAGTGCCTCCTGAATGTTTAGTAGGTGGAAACTGTAGTCTGAAACATCCAGAGAGCACTAGATTAGCAAAGGCTGTTCTACCTATTAGGGAGGGAGGTGGGGCTGCCATAAAAAAGCAGGAGCCCCACTTCATACAGTTCCATAGTTGGCTTCTCCCTTCTTTGTGGGTGTTCATGGGGAACCCAGAATCAACAGTCAGAATATGATTAAGCAAATCAGCCTTAATTTCTCTGTTGGTTTTGTTTATTTAAAATATATCTTAACCACCTTCATTAAATGATTCCAGGGTAAAACACAAGTTGGAACATACAAATAGATTTTAAAACCAACAAACTTCGCAAAATGCAACAAGACAAAAACAAACAGAAATCCAACAAATCCAAAGAGTGGAATAGGGCCAACAAAAATCATCACTAATCTACAGCATGATTTGCTAATCGGCTGCTTTGTTGTGGCTTATTTCAAAAGTGATTTTTTTTAAAGGCAATAACTGAGAACATAAAGAAAAGGGGGAGGGATGAGATTAAGAGCTGGAGAGAATATGATAGGAATTCCTGAAGGGAGATCTGTGCGAGTGCTGTGGGTGCCAGTCACAGAAAGAAAGTAGTGTATAAAATGACATAATACAAAATGGCTACCATACCTAAAAGAGCAGAAAAAGGGAGAAGTGTGCCACCTGAATAAATGGGGGAGGGAGAGATGTGAATGCCAGCCTCTGCCACTCTCGCAAACAAACAATTTCCTTTTTTCAGAAGGCGGGGGGTACCCCTGGCATCCAGTCATATGAAAGCATGTTTAAGAGGGCATGTTCAATGGAGGAGAAGTTGAGATAGTGTGGCAGTGTGGATTTTGGAGGATATATTTACTGAGACCTTTCTGCATATGCCAAGAGCTGCTCGTGAGCACATTGGTGCCCATGGGCACCATGTTGGTGACCCTTGGCCAAGAAGTCATGGCTGTGTGGCAGGTGACAATAAGTTGCTAAACTCCATCCACATGTACGTACATACATACATGGGGAACTCATGTGCACAAGAAGTTGCCTGGAGTATCGCCAGCCCCAAGATCACTTGCTATGTTTCAGATGATGCTTGGGCACAGCTCTTTGGATAATACGATACAGGCCCATGCAGTGTCAGGTGTCTTGGGTCAGCCTTGCACATGCATACCCCAAACCACATTACATTTTTACAATAAAACCTCACCATTCTTTAAAGGTGGACAAGTTTATTGAGACATGGACTAGGCAACAGCCTACGTAGGTGCACTGGGGTGGGTGGTGAAGGTGATGGACAGATAGATACTCACACAGGTCAAGGTGTGCAGATAAGGTGAGATGGAAACCCAAATGCAGTACCTGTGAGTTAATCAGCTGCTCAGAGCTTGAATCACAAAGGATCAATGAACCCCATAGCTGGGGTCAGTTGAGGATTAATTTCCATGATGCTCTCACGTGTGAGATGATGGGTCTTTGTAGGAGAAGACAGGCCTAAACCATGATTTAAGTCCTGATAAAATTGAGTTGGATCTGTCAATGAGCCCAGTGTGTCGAAAACTCACATTTGTGCCATTTCTACTGTCAGGAAAAGGGCAGCATAATAGCCTGGAGTTGGAGCTGGATATTCTGAGCCAGTAATTTATTGCAGTCCTGCTCCCATTGGGTTTTAGCAAAGGCTTTGAAATAATGGCTGCTTGTGTTCCATAAAAATGATTCTAAAAGCATTTAAGATAAATACAGAGCTAAACCAACTTTGGGTATCTCATAATAACTTGTTTCCCTGGTGAAATAATGCAGGGTGACATCTGGCTAAATCATTGTCAAATTGACCTGTTGAAAGCAATGGATTTAAGTTACTTGACTAATAGGCTCTTTAATAGGTCCTTCTGCAAACAGAAAAGCACAATTACACACACACACACACACACACACACACACACACACACACTGCTAGAATACAAACCAAAATTAAAATATACGATGGCAAACTGTTCAGGGAAAGAAATAAATGTTTGCTTCCAATCAATCAACAAGCAACTATCTCAAATCTCAGTCTGCAAATCTACCCACTCTTCTCTATTGATTGGAAAATATTAGAATTACTCCATCCAGTAACTCAGCACCAGTATAAAGGGAACAAAGGGAGGGTGCTAACTTATTATTTGCATCTTCCATGTTTAAGCCATAACCCCTGCAGGCCTCTTCCCCCCCCCCCCACACACATGAAGCTAATTCTTAGCTAATAATAATTTAGCAATAATGTACATGTGTTCCTTTCAACCCTGTTTGAACTACCACTAGCTCCCAACCACCTGATTTCAGTAAAAACTGGCAAGCAGCACTGGTGTGGCCCCTGTCCATTGAGACATCACAGGGCAGGACCAGTTAGTGTGGATTGAACTAGTCAGCTCAGCTTTGCACAGCCTGCTACTCTCCAGATGTTGTCAGACTGGAACTCCCGTCATCCCCCACCAGGCACTTTCACTGCATGCTCACGACAGAAACTTCCCTCCTCATGCCAAACAAATGAATAATGCTTCTTTAATTTCAAAGATGTATGAAAGTTTCTGCTGAAAGAAGAAATGGCCATTCACAGTCTCTCTCCTAAAATGTTTTCTGTGCATTTTTTAGGGAATGGGCACCATGTTCCTAAGGTCTTCTAGTAAATTGATTTTGGCACAACATCTCCACGCTGGCTGGAAGTGGATTTGTGTCACCTGACTGTTCTCACTGGAGTTGGGAAGAATTTGGTTCTCCCGTTGGCAAAAGGGAATTGGGAGGGTCATTTATGCCATGGTAGCTTAAAGCAGGCAAGATGTAGCACCCATTTTCTTTATTTCAACCATTCTAAGTTTAATTTTAACCATATTGAGGCTAATAACCCTAAAACTTGCTTCATTCTGAGAAATTAAGAGACACCCCTGCTTTAGGTAACAATCCTGTGCATTTGGTGGACTGGGCACATTCCACTCATGATTGAAGCCCTTTTCAGGTCCATTGATTTCAGTGGGAATCTTAAACGTGTGCATAAATCTCTCCCATTGAAAACAATGCAGTGCCAAAGTGCTTAATTCTGAGTGGGTTGTGCCCTTTCCTCTAGGATAAACGTTACAAATATCAATAGGTTCAAATAAATGTTCATAGAATTAGGCTGGATATTGATGGAGGTCAGTATAATCACCAGCAAAGGAAAGTTGGTGGGTTCGGAAAAGGAAATATTAAAGATTGCTTCCTCCTTCAAAAGGTAAAATATGGAGATTTGGTATTGCTGTTAAAAATAAACAAACACATACATTGAATAAATGGTAAAAGGTGGATGATCTCAAAAGGAATTGACAGTTTTAAACATATTGTTGTTTTTATCAGCCACTGTTTTTTCCAAATTCTGTACATGATAATGCGGCTGTGTGCCTCACTTTGCAAAGGACAGTCTTTTGCTGCTGTTATTAACCATTTTTTAAACTTGACTTTTCCAAAATAAAAAACAAATACAACAATATACATTAAATCATAATAGTAGGTGTAAGGGAGTAGAATAGCTGGAGGTCCAGCCCAGTGCCCAGAAAGTCAAGCAAATAGAGCTGTACTATATCAGAGAATTCCCCATTTTTCTTGTGGTTATGGTCACCTCATTTGCTGCCAGTTATGTCCTCTGTCTACTGTATGATTGGGAGGGGTAGACATCTGATTCCAATATTGAAGTATTAGTGGTTTAGCCACCACAAGTACCCTTAGAAGCCAGCTAAATTGTCCCTCTGTCAGGTTCCAAAGAATTGGTACATAATTCAACAGAACATTAGCATCCATAAATCTCATGGTGGTGTCCAAAACCATATTCATGGGGCTGATGACTTCTGACCTAAAGGACATTCCTCTCCTTGAAGGGCCTTCCCCATTCCAAGTTCAGTTTAAAGATAAGAAAGGAAAGCTAGAGAAACCTTGAAGGTGCCCATCAGCAGTTTAACTCCCTGGCAGACTGATCAGCCACATCTGGCCTGTCTTCCCCACTATGATGAATGACATGGATTTTGTTCCTGTTTAAAGACAGTGGGCTGTATCCAATTAAATTGTATTCAGGTCATGCCCACTGAAATTAATTAAATTACTTAGGTGTAGAATTAATCTATTTGGCTTCTTGTTGGTTGTCATCATTGACCTGTTGCTTGCATTAAATCCTGTGATGGGCCTTGGGGTTTGAATGAATGAAATTGTCTAAGAAGAAGAGTAAAAAAATGCAAGCGTGGTGTGTTTTTTTTAAAAAAGTAGTGTGATTTGTTCTTGAAACGAGACATCGGCAAGCTGTTTTCCAAGGTGGATCAGGAGCCTGGCAGCCCCCAGCCTGGAGTCACGGTATTGTTGCTGCAGCTGGTGTTGTGAATCAGGCCGACAAAAAGCGCATCTTACTATCCGGCTATTTCACTACACCAGGGTTGCATCATACCACTTGCCTTCCCTACGCATCCAGCATCTGAGAGGCTGCAGATTCACTCCAGTGTCGTTTCCGTTGACTCTCTTCCGTTCCTCTTCTCTTTTGCCGCGGACTCTCTTCCCAACGCAGCTGGGATGTGAGTTTTGAAAATAAAGCTGCTTCAACAGCAGATGTGTGCGTATTTATATGTGTGTGTTGCTTCCATGATATTGTGAGTGTGAAAACCATGGACTACTCTATATCCAGGCTTTGGAGAGCCGCTGGGCAAGGGTGGTCGTAGTCCTCTCTATGAAGGGCTGCCTGATAAACATCTGGTTTAGATATTGCTAAGGAGAGAGAGCAGGTCCATCAGCTGCAAACTCTGCTGGCGCTTGCATCACCTGGTCAAAGCCCTCCACACTCGGGGGAGATGGGCTATATCTCTGTTTAGAGTAATTATTCCCCATTGCGTGTCTATGCTCTATAAATTAGTGAAGACACCTTTTAGGCACATATTTCTCCATTTTGAGGAGGTGGTGGCAGTGGTTATGGTGATGCGCAAGTAATTCCTGACTCCCTGGCTTTGCTGTTCCACTGTTTCCCCACTGTGCTGTGAGCACCTTTCAGCTGGGAGGCGCATACCACACCAGAAAGTAGATAGAGTTCTTCAGGGAATAGACCACAGCTCGGAGGCAGAGCCCAGACACTGTACACAGGAGGTTCCAGGTTCAATCTCTAGCATCTCTGCTTTAAAAAAGGACAATTCAACAAGTAATGGGGAAGACTTCTCTTGGCCTGAAACCTTTGCAGCAAGAGGAGTTAGTATTAGCCATCCTGGCTATGCACCACCTCCATAGCTATGTTCTACCTCCAATGTCAGAAGCAGTGTGCTGGGAATCACAAGGGGGGAGAGAGCTGGGAAGCTTGCAGGCTTCCAAGTGGCATCTGGTTGAACACTGTGAAAACAGAATGCTGGACTAGATGGGGCTTTGGCCTGATCCAGCAGCCAGGCTCTTCTCACATTCTTGTGAGTGTGGTTTTCCCCAAAGCCCTAAATGAGAACAACCTGGCATTACTTTGGATTTCTCCCCCTGCCTCTCCAATTGGTGTCTAAAAGCCGAGTCCCAAAGCTGAATTGGCCCACCCTCTGAAGCCAGCTGTAATTTGCAAAGGCCATTTCCATCTGTGAGAGCAGCCTTGGCTTCTCAGTGGTTATCTAAGTCCCCTTGGAGACATGAACAATTCAGCCATGGAGCCCTGCAGTTGTAGCAGTTCTCATGATGGTGGTGACTGGAGTGGGGAGAGGCTGTGTTTGTGGGCTGGTTCTTTGGTGCCATGGAAGTACTGTAGTTCAGCGGCAGAGCCCCTGCTTTGTATGCAGAATGTCCAAGGTTCAATACCCAATGGCCTCTTCAGGTAGGGCTGGACTGGTGGTCTAACTGGTATAAGGCAAGGGTGAAACCGCAATGCAGTCAGTAACCCCAAGTAGGAACTTGCTAACACAACAATCAGGACTCCTTAATAAGAACACAGTAGCTAAAATATATCCTGTTTTTTAAAAAAATAAACATAAAGCCTACTGCATTCGACAAACACCCAAGAGGAACAGCAGAAAACATTTTCCCATTAACCTGATGACATGAGTCACAGTGCTGAATTTCAAGTGGCTTTTCCAGAGCCAGAACTGAGCTTTATGGCTGGGCTTTGACTGGCTGTCTCTCGAGATCCTTATCTGTCACCGCTTTTAAATTGCCATGTGACTTTGGAACTCAGGCCTCCCAGTGCAATGGGCAACAGGAATCTCGCTTTGCATATTTTCCTGGCAAATTTTCTTAACTAGGAATGCTCATGATAAGCTATCCAGTATGCTCTGGAAATGAAACATTTTCAGCATTGCTGTTTATACTTCTAAAAGTGGTTGAAAATTGGTGGAGGAGGAAGAAGAGGATATTATTATTATTATTATTATTATTATTATTATTATTATTATTATTATTATTATTATCTCACCTTTCCTCCAAGAAGCTGAAGGCAATATACATGGTGTCTGCTCCTTCCCCATATCATCCTTACAAGAGGTCTATGAGGTTGGTTAGGCTGAGAGAGACTGGCCTGTGCTCACCCCATGCCTGAGAGCAGGATCTGAGCCTGGGCCTCCCCATTCCTGGTCTGATACCAATGGCAGTGCCACACTGGCCTTAGAATGGGATGAGGGAGGGAATGAATCTAGAGCCAAAACAATTTTGCTCCCATAAATTCTTAGAATTCTCCACCATAAATTTTGATGCAAAGTATTTCCCAGCTGTCCTCTAAATACTGAACATTTTGCTGAATGTTTGACATCTTGATTTGAAATTGCAGGGTACTTGATTTTAAACTAGGCAAGTTGGCCTGTGCTTAGGCCTTTAAGATCTGAAAGCTGACCTGCAATGGGAAATGATGCTTTCCGGGGGAAATAATTCAGAGGTGATTTTTTTGTGAAAATGTGGGGTTTTTTGCAGAGAAGGATTAATCCCTCTTCCTGCAAAGTGTGGTCCCATTCAGGATTTGTTCCCTCAATGACTTAAACATGGGAGGAAAAACAAGTGAAGGACATTTCACATTGCATCCAGTTTGGCTTTTAAACTATAGCACAGAAAATGTACTTGTTATATTTCCTTTCATATCTGCTGTTTATTTTAATTCTCTTTTTAAAATCCATTGTTAGATGTAATGGGGAGGCATCTGAAAATTGTAATTTGTTTTATTTATTATATTTTCCTACCCTTTCTTGAAGGAGCTGAGCACAATGTGTATGCATTTAATCCCTTGTATCTTCACAACAGCCCTGTGAGGTAAATTAGGCTGAGAAACAGTAGCCAGTACAAGGTCACCCAGTGTACTTCAAGGCTGAGTAGGGAGCTGAACCCAGGTCTCTCCACTCTAGGCCCAACCCACCAGGCAACAATGAAATTGACTTTTCTAGCTCACCTGTTCTTTATTAGAGTTAATCATATCACAATATTAAAATGTTGGTGAAACCTTTCATGTTAATTGTGTTTTTATTAAACATTTCAATAGCAAACAAATAAAGATCATTTGCTTGTTCATTGTTTCTTTCCTTCCATTACTCTTAACTTTTCTTATATTAATGTTGCAAGATCTAAGGATTTCTGCATCTCCTTTGGTAAGAATCATTGCATGGCTGTTCTGATCTTATCTGCCTTATGACACTTCCTTTCCATCTGCAGTCCAATAACCTGCAATGAAATGGGTCCGTGACTCTTATATCTGTGGCATAAAGTGAATTTAAGAGCTTTGCCACAACAACCCCTTTTAAAAACGGACATTTGTGATTAGGAAAGTGATGGGGAAATGCCAAAAAAACAAAACAAAAAAACCCCCCGAGATAATGGTCAATTGACAGGAAGACATATAACCTTCATGGAAAGAAATCAGGATAAGTGTCCATTGCTGTATAACTTCCCTGCAAACAATCAGGGCAAATGCTTTATAAGCCTCCATGGTAAGCTTTGTGCAAGCAAATCAGGATGAACACTCAGCCAGGAGGTCAACTAGAAGAGACCCTCTTCTCCTTCCTCAGAGGACATGCCTTGCCTGACCCAATTACAGTATAAAGGAAACACAATGTACTCAAACAGAATGAATCAGAAAAGTATCTCCATTCCAGCGTCCCACTAATACTGTACTGTATTTTTAGCTGATATGTCCTCAGGACTTAATTCAAAATCTGTTATCATAGACTTGATCTAGAACGCGAGTTGGCGAGCAAGTCTTTAGCAATCCCTCCAGGCTACTCTTTTCAACAACCAGCTCAGGATGGTTTGAGCCAATTACTTCCCTCTGTTAAGAGTTAACTGAGCAGGAGGTCGGCCAGTTTTTTCTGGTTCCGCGGGGTATAAAGTTTCCATGCCCCCCTAGATGCTGCAGTAGATGCTCAAAATCTGCGCCATCCCTTGCCTGTGAGTTGAAGGAGAGGCAAAACGAAGAGCAGAGGGCCATGAAATGGCTGAATCGCAGGTGATGGAACGGACTGCCGACCCGGCAAACTCCAACGGCAGGTTCACCATCAGCACCCTGATCAGCACCGAGGACAGAGGCAGGCCTCACTATGGCCAGGGGGACACGGTTGCCTACGACGCTGCCCAAGCCAACCACCTCACCCACAACAACACTTTCTACATGCGGACCTTTGGCTACAACACCATCGAAGTTGTCCCCACTTACGAAAACTATGCCAACACAAAAGTCTCCGGTGAAGCCAAGAAGACCAGACCTACCTTGTCTGATCTACACTCATTCCTCAAGGTAAATTGAAGCCAGTTTGGTTCACAGAATGTCTGTTGCACAGAGTCACAAACATAGGAAGCTGCCTTATAATCATGAGTGTATCTATTTCAGTATATCCAGCTCAGTCAGGGGTCTCTCCTGCCACTAGGGATTCCTCTTGGGACCTTTTGCATGCAAAGCAGGTGCTCTAACTACTGTTCTTTACAGGTCTGCCCCTGCCTGATCACAATCTCCATCAGGTCTTGAGCCAGGGGGACAAAGCATTGAATCTTGCCCCACATTCCTTCCCAGCTGGAAGAAAACCTCGTTGGTCTTTGGGCACTTTTCCTGATCTGCATTACTTGGATCACAGAATCATTGAATTGTAGAGTTGGAAAGTATCCCAAGGTTCATCTAGTCCAAGCTCTGCCATGTAGGAATATGCAGGTGGCCCATATGGGGATGGAACCCACAATGTTGTTGTTATCAGCTCCACACTCTAACCAATTGAGCTAACCTCAACAGTGGTTGAGGATGGGTAGCTCAGAATGCCTCTTCTCTGGGGGACTCTTTCTTGAGGTCTTTAGCAACTCTGATTTATTTTTTCTGCCTTTCCCCACAAGCTCTTATGGAAATAAACAATACTGGCCAAGAGACATGTATATATATTTTTTTAAAAAATAAAAATAAGATCATAGAGCTATTTTGCTCATTGTATTTTTAAAAATGTATATAGAGAAGTGGCATGAAAATAGCCCCATCTTTGTGCCCTTTTGACATCCGCATGCTTGGATCGAGTTTTCTGCCTGACAGTCTGATTACACATTCATTTGAGATGGCGGGGGGGGGTGGTCTCAGGGCACAGATCCAACTTCTATTTTCTTTTTCTTCAAACAAAGTTTTTTAAAATATAAAATCAACAGCATAAGCAAAAAAGAATCAGTTACAAAACAGAGGAGCAGGAGGTTGCATTTCCCAAATAAACAGAGAACAGATAATTAGAAAAAAATAAAAGCAGAAAAACACATCAAGAAAGCCAGATTTCGCAATTTGGTGGGGGAAGAGAGTTTTGTATACCTGAATTTGACACATAAGCAATGAGATCCCGCCAAACAGTGTAGAAATGTTATGTGTCTTCCTTATCCTTAGAAATGCATAATTTGTGTGTTATTTACTCTGCTGCAGCCAGAGTATCCATATTCCTGTGCCACAACAAGAGGTTTAAGTCCTAAAGGTCTTTGGCTCTGGGTCAGAGTACTCATGTAAGACCTTCCATAGATTGGGAAATTGCTTTTGATCATCCCATAAGTTCAAAAGAGCAGAATTGTGGAGAATCCTTGACATCTGTTTTCAATATCAGATTAAATCTGTGCAAATGAGAAAGAAGGTGATGCCTCTGAGCATGTGCAGAGAACTTTCCTCCCCCAGTGTCAATATGTATTTTTCATGGCTAATCTCCTAGAGGTGCAGTGGATGTCCCAGAGCCTTGTGACCCCTTAAAAGACTAGCTGGTTTAATGTGGCATCTTATTTTCTGTGCCACCCTTCTCCAGCCTGGTGCCATTAATATGTTTTGGACCACAGATGTTCTGGCAGGAGCTGAGAGCAGCCATAGCTAAGAAGAGTTGGGGCCACCAGGCAGGGCCGAGACTTGTGGGAGGTTTTAACATGCTTTCAAGAAACTGAACCAGCTTTTTTTTAACCAGGGTGAGTGTCAGCATCAAGCCTGGTGTCCTGAGCAGGACCAGGTGGCTGGTCTAGTAAAACAACAACAATAATAATTTCCCACAATGGCCAGGAGAAGTTCCACATCAGGGGCATTGTGGGAAATAAAAATGGTGGCTAGATTCATATGCCGAGGTCTGCTTGGAACCCTGCTGTACACCATCACCACAGCCTACCAGGGTTCACTAATGTAGGACAGGGCTGGAGAACTTCATGCTGAGGAGACAAATGTGGCCCTCCAGGCCTCTCTACCTGGCCCTTGAAACACTCCCCAGGCCATGTCCCTCACTGGCCCTGTATCACATCCTAAGCTGGACTCTAATAATGCCTTCTCACTTGTCTGGATGGTGGATAGATAAAGGTTTGTAGAAACCAACCTGTGGCACAAAGAGAAAAGTTTCATTTGTTGTTCTGCCCACTTTCCCCTTTGACCCTGCCCACCAATGGCCCTCAGAAGGTTGCCCAGGAAGGAACGTGGGCCTCAGGCTGAAAAGGTTTCCCTGGCCCTGATGTAGGAGAGGGAACCCAGAGAGGGTCATCTCCCCAGGTCCCCCTCAAGCCTGGAGTGGGCCTCATTCTGCACCAGCAGGGCAAAGCCAGTTCATGCAGCAGCCATTTGGGTTCTGGACTCAACCAGGTCATGGCCAGACTGTCCACTATGTCCCAATAGAGCCATACTCCTCAGCCACCCAGTTCTGATGACCTCTGCATTGTCCTTGCTGGCTGAGACAGGATGTTCTGTACCTCAGGTGTCTCTTTATCCCATAATTTTTCTCGCTTTCCCCTGCCCCCAATTTTGCAGTCTGATTGCCATCTGTTGTTGTTGTTTTGTTCCAGCAAGAAAGTAGCCATCTCCACCCGCCAGCGTACGAGCTCCACAGGGACATCATATTTCCCGAAGAAGGAACTGAGGAGGAGGCTGGTGAGGGGGATGCGAAGACTCAGGAGGAACCTGTCCGTTTTGGGTGGGTTAAGGGGGTGATGGTGAGTACCATTGCTTAGTTCCCCACTCCTGATTTAAAGGATGTCCTGGGCCACGGCCTTTTCTGTAGTGGCTCCATCCCTTTGGAATTCTCTTCCCAGGGAGATATGTATGGCCCCCTCTCTACTGGTTTTTAAGGGAACCCCATTTTATTTCAGCCAGCTTCTGAGTGGAGGAGAGACAGAAGCATATGAGTGTGGAGAAGCTAGGCTACTATACAAAGGTAGAAAGTGCATTTGTTGCTCTGCCAGCTTTTGCCTCTGGCCCCGCCCACCAATGACAGGTGGCCCCTGGAAGGCTGTGCAGGTAGGAGTATGGCCCTCAGTCTGAAAAAAAGCCTTGCTACTCCTTGCTATAAATCATGGTATCAACATATCACACAAGAGTTCTCTTGGGTGAATTGCAAAGGGGGTTTATGGAATCACAGAACTGTAGAGTTGGAAGGGACCCCAAGGGTCACCTAGAGCAACCGCCTACGATGGAGGAGTCACAGCTGAATTGCCAGGCCACAAACTGTGATGGAGAGACAAGGCAAGGTGCAGGGAACTGTCTTCCTTCCAGACACCCCTTGTGACATCTTCCTTCACCAGACAGATATCGTCGCTTATGCCAGGGGTCCCAGTGCTCCTTTTCTGACTAGTGTACTTCAGGCACTAGGTATCTTTTAAAAGAAGGAAATATTTAAACACGTGCACCCACCCACACATGCACACCCTTTAGTCTGAAATGGTACAGTCCAGGGAAGACTTGACCATATTGTTCTTCCGATGCTATAAGCAGACCCAGAGGTGTCAGGGCACTGGCTCACAGGTTTTAAATGACTAGATCAGAAGATCCTAGGTCTCTGGTCCTCCTCACAGACCCTGAGGTGCCGACATGCTTCGGTTATTCTTCCCAGTTACCAATTGCTACTCCCATAACTTTCCAGATCCGTTGCATGCTTAATATCTGGGGTGTGATTCTATACCTGCGGCTGCCTTGGATCACTGCACAAGCTGGAATAGGTAAGTCCTGTTGAATACTTCTCTTACTGCATGGTTGAGACAAACATATCTTGGTACATACATGAGGGCTTATCCACACTTCCAGCCTCAGCAATTGGAGAGGTGGCAGCCCAAAGAGGACATTTTCTTTGAGAGCTCCCAAGTTGTGGGACCCCTCTGTGGGAATCCAACCATGGCCTTAATGTCTAAGCAGTATAATCTAAAACAACTGCTTTTCTTCACAGCACTGACTTGGGTGATCATCCTGCTTTCTGTGACAGTGACCACCGTCACAGGGCTGTCAATCTCAGCCATCTCCACCAATGGCAAAGTTAAATCAGGTAGTGTTTTTTTGCACATCACCTGTAGAAATATTGGCAAAGTTGCACGGGTTGGGTTAGCAAGTGTGTGTGTACACATTTAACCTCTACTTCACATAGACAAGTCTCATCATTTTTTGAAACAAACAGACAAACAATGTCCCACCAGCTTTATCTATCAGAACCAGATGAGACTTCCTTGAGGGGGGCGGGTGGACCCATTGCTGGCATGGCCGAGGCTCAAGAGGTGTGGGAGGCATTTGCAGAGGTGGACAAAATGACTTTGCCACCTAGGAATCATAGAATAGAATCATAGAATCATAGAGTTGGAAGAGACCACAAGGGCCATCGAGTCCAACCCCCTGCCAAGCAGGAAACACCATCAGAGCACTCCTGACATATGGTTGTCAAGCCTCTGCTTAAAGACCTCCAAAGAAGGAGACTCCACCCACTCCTTGGCAGCAAATTCCACTGTCAAACAGCTCTTACTGTCAGGAAGTTCTTCCTAATGTTTAGGTGGAATCTTCTTTCTTGTAGTTTGGATCCATTGCTCCGTGTCCGCTTCTCTGGAGCAGCAGAAAACAAGCTTTCTCCCTCCTCTATGTGACATCCTTTTATATATTTGAACATGGCTATCATATCACCCCTTAAC
Source organism: Podarcis liolepis (assembly GCF_965112155.1). NCBI lineage: Eukaryota > Metazoa > Chordata > Lepidosauria > Squamata > Lacertidae > Podarcis > Podarcis liolepis. Next base: position 57,817,277 of record NC_139561.1, on the reverse strand, counting down.
CTCCTCTTCTCCAGGCTAAACATGCCCAGCTCCCTTAGCCGTTCCTCATAAGGCATCGTTTCCAGGCCTTTGACCATTTTGGTTGCCCTCCTCTGGACATGTTCCAGTTTGTCAGTGTCCTTCTTGAATTGTGGTGCCCAGAACTGGACACAGTACTCCAGGTGAGGTCTGACCAGAGCAGAATACAGTGGCACTATTACTTCCCTTGATCTAGATGCTATACTCCTATTGATGCAGCCCAGAATTGCATTGGCTTTTTTAGCTGCCGCGTCACACTGTTGGCTCATGTCAAGTTTGTGGTCAACCAAGACTCCTAGATCCTTTTCACATGTACTGCTCTCAAGCCAGGTGTCACCCATCTTGTATTTGTGCCTCTCATTTTTTTTTTGCCCAAGGAAGGTTCTCCACTCGAGAGACTGACAGATCCAGGGGATCCACCATTTTTTGATGTTTCTCACCTGCCAGCTTCAAATCCTACCAAACCGCTCCCAGGAGGAGGGATCTGAGCAGGGGCCCAGAACTAGATGACCATTTGGGTCCCTTCCAACTCTACAATTCTAGGATTCTATGCCTGCTCAATTGTGGTGCAGCAGTTAGGATGCTGGACTAGGTCATGAGAGACTAGGGTTCAAATTCCCACTTGGCCATGAAGGCCACTGGGTGACCTTGAGCCAGTCAGCCTCACCTACCTCACAGGATTGTTGTGGGGATTATATGGGGAAGAGGAGAACCAACTTGCATGCCACCTTGAGATTCTTGGAGGGAAAAGTGGGATATCAATGCAATAAGATCAAATATATAATTTGCAGTAAGTGAGCTATACAAGCCTTTGTGGTGATCCTTGTGTTCCCATATCTCAGGTGGGACTTACTTCCTTATTTCACGAAGCCTTGGGCCTGAGCTGGGAGGCTCCATTGGCCTCATCTTTGCCTTTGCCAACGCGGTGGCTGTGGCCATGCACACGGTGGGCTTTGCAGAGACTGTGCGGGACCTGATGCAGGTAAGCCGGGGCAACTTCTGCCACCAGGCTATAAGGGAATCTCTGCAATCTTTGAACCATCATCAAGGACAGCAAGAGGAAGCCTGGTGCAGTGGTTAGAGAGTTGGAGCAGGACCTAGGACACCAGAGTTTGAATCCTCACTCAGCCATGAAGCCCACTGGGTGACTTACCACACAGGGTTGTTGTGAAGATTAAAAATGAGGAGGGAGAGAAATATGGTGAAAAGGTGCAGTTTAAATGCAATAATAAAATAAATAAGGATAGCTCCACATAGAGCACAATGCCATTGTCTAAGGCTCTAAGCAATAGGTTACTGGCCCATAGATCTGTGTGAGCAGGCTGTCCCAGGAACATCCAGAGCTGAAAACAGGCACTGTGCACCACTGAAGCCACCAGGTCTCCCAGCAGCAGTAGAGACTAGGAGTTTCCCCAGACCATGAAAGGTTGGCATCAGAATTTATAGGTTGAATCAGAACAGCCCAGGAGATTCTACCTATTTTTAAATTAAAATAATAACTTCTTTAGCTGTGTCCAGACATTGCAGCTAAAAAGGATTGATTTTCAGGCCAAGGATTCAAATCCCACTCTGAGCCAATTATTGGGGGCAAAATGACACAGCGTGTGAAGTCTTGAGCACTCTTACATTTTGGGGTACAGTAGTCAGCACTGATCTTTTAACCAAAGATCTTTCTATTCTAAATGCAAGCTTTTCTCTGCAGATGGGAAGCTGTCATATCATGACTCCTTTCATCTCTGACCATTGCCTATGCTGACTGGGGCTGATGGGAGTTGAGGTCCAGCAGTTTGTGTTTTTTAAAAAACACATTTAAAAAATAATAATAACCGATTGAACGAAAAGGTCTTCACTTCACTTGGCACAGAAAATACCATAAAGAAGGTGCTAAGCTAGCCTCTCTCAGGTGGACATTCCACAACCAGGTCACCACCACTAAGAAGGCATAAGCATATAATTGAGCCATGTTCCTTCTGCTCTGGCATTGCCTCTTCCAGATTTCTGGAACTTTTAGGTGACATTTAGTTGTTAAATCATTAAGAAATCGTTTAAATATCAAGAAAACAGGATCACAAAAACAGAGATGCAATATACAGTAGTACCTCGGGTTACAGATGCTTCAGGTTACAGACTCCGCTAACCCGGAAGCAGTACCTCGGGTTAAGAACTTTGCTTCAGGATGAGAACAGAAATCGCGCAGCAGCGGCACAGCGGCAGCGAGAGGCCCCATTAGCTAAAGTGGTACCTCAGGTTAAGAACAGTTTCAGGTTAAGAACAGACTTCCAGAACGAATTAAGTTCTTAACCTGAGGTACCACTGTACAAGTGAAACAGTAGCATAAATTCATATAATGGCAGGAATCCAGTAATAACAGTTTCTGATCTTATGGGTCAAGGAAAGCCTGGGCAAAAAGGTATGTCTTTGCAAGACATCTGAAGCAAGTGATGGATGATGCTTCATGTATGGCAGAGGGAAGGGCATCCCGAAATGGAGATGCCAGAGATTGAATCTAGAGCCTTCTGCCAACAAAGTACCTTTTCTGCTGCTGAACTATGGCCCCTTTCCACCCCTGTGGACTTCTCTGCATCACCCCCTTTCCCAGATTGTGCCTTGAGTCCCCAATGCACTCATTCTGATGTGCCCTGTGAGCACTGACTGTTGATGTTTTTTCTGCCCAAGGAGCACAACTCTACCATGGTTGATCCCACAAATGACATTCGCATCATTGGGGTCATCACAGTGACTATTTTGCTTGGCATTTCTTTGGCTGGGATGGAGTGGGAAGCCAAGGTAAGAGCTTCGTTATGTACGTGTTTGTTTATTTAGAAGGCCTGGGACAGGGGCAGGTGTGGCTAACGGGGAGAGAGCCCTATTCTGGTCATGAGGAGCAACCCATGGGGCAAGGCAGGTCAGTGATCCCAGCACTACGGAGAGCTCCAAGGGGCTGGGAGTAGATTGAGGTCTTGGGAGTCTCTGCCTCCAGATCACCTCTATTAGGCTCCTCCCCTTTTGGAGAACCAGGGTCTCTTAAAAGACCAAACACATGGCCTGAAGATGGTCTCCAACATGAGGTGCTCCTTGTGTTGAAAGGTACCTAGTACGGGGACACTCAGTTCCCAGTAGGGTTGTCATTGTCACAATGGATTTGCTTGGTCTTTGCAGGCACAGGTTCTTTTCTTCTTTGTCATCATGATCTCCTTTGTAAACTACCTTGTGGGAACCATCATTCCAGCCAGTGAGGAGAAACAAGCCAAAGGATTCTTCAGTTACAGGGGTAAGATGCTGGCATGAGTGGCTGAGGGAGGAGAGGACTGTTCATGAACTCCAGAAGAACTAAGTTGGTGTAAGGAAGCAGTGGTGGTTGGAAATGATGCAGAAGGGCCATCACCCAGCATGAGGGCATCAGTTTTACATGGGAAAGTCCTGAGTTCCATCCCCAGTGGCATCTCCAGGTGGTCTTGGGAAAGACTGCCTGCCTGAAATTCTAGAGAGACCCTGCCAGACCGTGCAGACAACATTGACCTAGATGGACCAATGGTCCAACTCAGTGTAAGATAGCTCCCTATTTTGGTGTTTAAACAGCATGTGAAGTAGCTCTAAATAAATAAATAAATGGGCTAAAGTTGTGTTTGTGACTAGCAAGTCAACAAGCTAAATTAGATTTGTTTTAAATAATAACAACAGGAACATTTGAGTTTGGTTCTCTTGCTCAAGGAGTGCATTCAATCCTCAAAACATAAGACGAGCCCAGCTAGGTCAGATTAAAGTTCCGGTAGCTGTGGTAGAATAATAATACAGTGGTACCTCGGGTTACAGACGCTTCAGGTTACAGACTCCGCTAACCCAGAAATAGTGCTTCAGGTTAAGAACTTTGCTTCAAGATGAGAGCAGAAATCATGCTCCGGCGGCGCAGCAGCAGCGGGAGGCCCCATTAGCTAAAGTGGTGCTTCAGGTTAAGAACAGTTTCAGGTTAAGAACGGACCTCCAGAATGAATTAAGTACTTAACCCGAGGTACCACTGTAATAATAATAAATAAATTGAGATGGTGTTGGAGTGACCAGACAGGTTTACATATCTCCACCCAGTCCAGTGCCCTGAGGGAGATGGAAATTGCCCTCTCCCAACTCATTGGATTGATCATCAGGTGTAAAGTTTGCATACACAAACACACACGTGACAAAACCTTCTCTTTTCCAGCGGACATCTTTGCGCAGAACTTTGTGCCAAACTGGCGTGGGCCTGATGGCAGTTTCTTTGGTTTGTTTTCCATCTTTTTCCCATCAGCCACTGGCATCTTGGCAGGAGCCAACATTTCAGGTGATTTGAAGGTAGGCGGGTCTGGCTGCTGAAGCCCAGGGGGCCAGGAGGTGGGGTGCTGGAGTCAGCAGTCTCCTTTTGGAAACATGGCCCAGGGCAATAGTTGGTGTCAGAAATACTGGGTATTGGGGCAGAGGGTTCGGTGGGTCTCATTCCAGCCTCTTTCTACATATAGCCTGTTGGGGATGCAGAGGGACAAGTCTTTCATTACATAAATATATTTCTCTCTCTCTATCTATATTTCAGTGAAGGGTGACTTATTACAGCTAAGCATGAAAAGTTGCATATAAGTTGAATCTTCTTTCCTTCCACCCATGTTTCATTTGGGAGAAGCCCATGCAGTTCTATGCAAAACTATGTGTGTTTGTTCCTATATACATAGAAATGTAAGGTGTCATAACGCTGCAGTTTACCAAACACAAATGCCAGTATGACAACAGAACATCAGGCAAGCAAGTGAGTAAGGAGGGGGAGTTGCTTCAGAGAGCAGTTTGGCAAACCACTCTCTGGGGTGCCTTCCCACCTGCATTAAACCTCACTGCAGCCACAGGCAAGCAGGAGGAGCAAGTGAGGAGGTAGGCAGACAGAGTGGGGACTCATCCACACTTAGCTTTTGCCTCGCACTTTCCAGGCACAGATCCGCACTTTAAAGCTCCATGTCCTAGTGCTCCTTTTTTTTCACCCTGAAGCGCAACAAACAGTGATTCGGGTTTTCTGCAGATTGCCATTTGCTCCTGTTCAGTGTTAAAGAGCAGGTTTTCAAGGGGAAAGCTCCAAAGCAAAAGAAGAAGAAAATGAGTGCTTGGAAATTGGAGCTTTGAAGCATGGGCTCTGCCTGGAAAGCACAGAGGAAAGGTAAAGTGTGGGTAAGCCTTAAGTGAGTGAGCCAGTGGCCCAGGCAGGCAGGTGAGTGATGGAGAGGCACAGGTGAGCAAAAGGGAAAAGTTGAAGGAGCTGGAGAGGTTTGGGTGAGGTGTAAATGGGTTGGCAACAGGGTGGGGCAGGCGAGGTTGGTGAGCCCCTAGTAGTATCACAATTACTGGTTAATGTGGTGGTGCCTAAGGAAGGCATTTTCCTAAATCTCATTTATTCCCTTGGGTAGGATCCTGCCGTGGCAATTCCTAAAGGGACCCTCATGGCTATTTTCTGGACGACTGTGTCATATCTGATTATATCTGCGACTATTGGTAGGTAATGGTCAGGCATTAATCGTAATCAGCAAGGTAAATGTAGTACGTTTCTGAGCACAATGCAAAGTGTTGGTGCTGACCTTTGAAGCCCTAAATGGCCTCTGCCCAGTATACCTGAAGGAGCGTCTCCACCCCCATCATTCTGCCCAAACACTGAGGTCCAGCGCTGAGGGCCTTCTGGTGGTTCCCTCACTGAGAGAAGCCAAGTTACAGGAACACGCTCCCACCAGATGTCAAAGAGAAAAACAACTACCAGACTTTTAGAAGACATCTGAAGGCAGCCCTGTTTAGGGAAGCTTTTAATGTTTGACAGACTATTGTATTTTAATATTTTGTTTGAAGCCGCCCTGTGGCTGGGGAAACCCAGCCAGATGGATGGGGTATAAATTGTTGTTGTTGTTGTTGTTGTTGTTGTTGTTGTTGTTGTTACTATTATTATTAATCAAGAGAAGCAGGGAAAGCCAAGATGCTGCCCCTGGATGTTTTTGGACTGAGTATGGGCTCAGGAGCATTATGTCTTCTTAATTCAAGGTGTATTTCCTGAGCTACTGCTGTCCACCTGATTCTGGTTGGTGGGCTTTACCTATTTATTCTGTAGGATTCATAAAGCATTTAATTGTCAAGACCAGTGAGCAGTTTACAAGGAGTACAGGTAGTCCTACTCAAAGTAAACCTACTAAAGTTAAAGTTGTTTTTAATGTTTGGTGTTTTATCGTGTTATTAATATTCTGTTGGGAGCTTCTGAGAGTGGCTGGGGAAACCCAGCCAGATGGGCGGGGTATAAATATTATTATTATTATTATTATTATTATTATTATTATTATTATTATTATTCAGAATTAACTAATTTCAATGGGTCTGCTCTGGATAGAACTTAGCTGGATGTGAAAATTACTGATAAAATCAGATATTTAAAACATTTCAAAATATAATCAGCAGCTTTAAAAATATACATGTTAAAATAAAATTGCATATTAAAATGCATGCCAAATTTACATATCTGAGTAGGCTTGGTTAAAGAAAAAGAAAAATTTCAGCCATTGTCAAAAAGAGAGCAGCGAAGGCAAATGCCCAGCACCAAAGGGCAGAGAATTCCAAAGTGTAGGCACAGATGGCCCGAAGGACTGAATCCTTGCAAATGTGGAATGAACATTATATGGTTTATTTAACAGGATTTATACATGGCTTAATTTGCCAAGGTCTCTAACTGGTTTGGGCCTCTGGTGAGAAAAACAAAGTAGATCCAAGCAGCCTGAATTTTGCCCCCCTCTGCTCGGAGTGGCTCATGGGTCTTTGAAATTAAGAGCCCACGTTGTGGACGAAAACTGTCAGAAATGATGCTAAATTATCATGTTCCCTTTCTTAGGGGCGTGTATGGTCCGGGATGCCTCTGGAAACGTGAACGACACCGTCTCTGTTGGCTCTGTGGGCTGTGAAGGGATCGCTTGCAACTTGGGCTGGAACTTCACGGAGTGTGCTCAGAGCCACACCTGTAACTTTGGGCTTATCAATTTTTACCAGGTATTATCAGCCATACTGCCATGGGAGTCTTGGGGATACTTGGAAGAGGGACAAAGACACTGCCTTCTTCCATATAAATCTATTGCAGCCCAGGATCCAACCCTACCAGATGGGTTGCAATCTCTGATCAACCATGGGCATGATGGCTGGGTCCATCACTTAGCTATGATTCCTGCATTGCAGGAATAGTTTGGGTCCCTTCCAACTCTACATGCTTCCATGACTACTGATGGCTTCTCGGCTGTGACTAGATCTCCAGACTGGGTTGGGGACAAAGCCAGCTGCCTTCAAAAATGGGGAGGCACAATGCAGGGAGGCTGGTTTAGTGCCTAGACCCAGCAGGAATCGCTGAATAATCCACCATTCTGCCTTATATTAGCCCCTGAAGCTCAGTATTCGATAACCTAGTGGCCATGAGCAGCTGAGCTCCCTAACGTCAGACATGGGAAGAGGCTTGTGGAAGCTGCCATCTCTGGTCGGCTCTTCCTCCTTCCACCAGTGCCCATCCCTTTCCCCACTTCCCCTGGGTCCAGGCTGAACTCCTGAGAGGTTGTGGAAAGCGGGGCATGCTTCTCCTCCTTGCTCTGATCAGGGCCCACATGTAGGGAGAAGAACCCTAGAATCACAGAACTGCAGAGATGGAAGAGACCCCAAGGGCATCTAGTCCAACCCTGTGCAATCCAGGAACCACATCCAGAGAATCCTTGACAGATGGCCATCCGAATTCTGTTTAATAATTTCCAATGGCAAGGCAGCAACAGCAAAGAGGCTCAAGAGAGGGACCCCTGATTGGGTGGGGGCCATGACAAGTGTCAAGTGGTACACACACACACCCATGCTGGCCTGTGAGAAGAAGCCAAGGTGTCCTCTCCTGGTTTTGACAGAGCCCATGGGGGACCACACAGGTTGGTAGTTGCAACACCAAGGACAGTTGCAAGCGAGAGCCCTTGCTCTAATCACATTGGCGAATGAACCAGTGGTGGGTTTTGTGTTTCTGGGGGCCGGATCTGAAGGTTTGGAAGAGGCTAGTCTCTGGACTGGAGTATCCTCCTTTCTAATGAGTCCTTTTGTGTGCATCACATGCACTGATATCATGAGCTGGGAACATGGGTCACTGGTGTGGAGGTGATTGGTTCCTCAGGGGGTGTAGGCTTAACGGAGACAGACTTCACAGGGGCTGCTCTGGGGTGTCTTGGACTCCAGAGCCCATTACCTAGGTTTGGGCTGTGCCTCAGGGCTGGCTGTAACCCTGGAGCCTGGGCTGCTGTACAGATAGATTGGACTGGTCTCTCTCTGAGTTTTGGAAGTCCAGTTTGCTGCTCTGCATCATGCACAGTGCATATGAGATCCATTGTGTTTCCTTGCAGAGCATGAGCATGGTGTCTGGCTTTGCACCACTAATCACAGCTGGGATCTTTGGGGCCACCCTCTCCTCCGCTCTGGCCTGCCTTGTGTCAGCCCCCAAAGTCTTCCAGGTGAGAGATGGGGACAAGTGGGACTGCTCAGCTAACCAGGAAATTTGGATACCCCTCCCAACCACAGTGCTAGGATCTGACTGCTTTGGGGCTGAGCTTGAACCTGCAGGAATGTGCTCTGAATCTGAATGCAAATGACCACAACTGTCCACAAAGTGTGAAAAACCACCAGCCTTATTCCCCCCATCAGGAAAAGAAGATGACTCCACATCTTCCTTGGGATGCTCTGATGCTGACTGTGAGATAAGATAGTGATATGTCAAGCTATGATACATCAAGCATTTCATTGGGTAAAACTGCTCTAAAAATGATGATGTGTTTGAGCATGTTAATGAAATACAGAGCCCATTCCTTTTATAAATGACAGGCAGTGGGCCATGATCCATTTGAACAGTTAAACCCCATATAGAGGTTGATATTCTGCCTGTTGTAAATGTATTTTATCTTCTACAAAGATAGATTTTATATGGACTATTGACACTTGTATCAAATAAAATTTATTTAGAGAAGAAAATTAATTAGAAAGAAAACAGCAGCAGGCCCCCCAAAATGGATTCATACCAAACCAGAAGCTACTCGCACAAAATGGAAGCTAAATTTCATGAAAAGTCTGAGAGAACAGCAATGATTTCACCTGATAACTAAAAGACATTGATGAGAGTGCCAGGTACATGTGTTTAGGAATGGAATTCCATAATTCCAGTGCCACCACTGAGAAGCCCCCCTCTCCAGTCATCGCCCCACTAACCTCAGGATGTGAAGGACACGGAGAACTGCCTCCAGTTTAAACCTTGACATTTCTGGGCATGTTCCTGATGGCTCGAAACCTTGTCACGAATAGCCATTTTGCATCTCCCCAACAGTGCCTTTGTAAGGACCAGCTCTACCCTGTCATTGGCTTTTTTGGGAAGGGTTATGGAAAAAACAACGAACCTATCAGGGGTTACATGCTGACATACGTCATTGCGATTTGCTTCATTCTTATTGGTAAGTAATTCAGGGGGTCATGAAGTGAGGGAGGGGCAGAGTCTGATTTGACTCAGGGTGGGGCAAACAATGGCAATAGGGTGGTCTTTAATTCTGTGTTGAAAGTCTTCAATGTTATGATTTAATAAATAACAACTATCCTACAAACACCTGATTCTGCGCTTTGAATAATTTGCACAAATGAACAGAACCTCCCTCCTTCTCTCTCCTATCCCTGCAGCTGAACTGAATGCCATTGCCCCCATCATCTCCAATTTCTTCTTGTGCTCCTATGCACTCATTAACTTCAGCTGCTTCCATGCGTCCATTACCAACTCCCCAGGTAAGGTGTGCTATTTATTCATTTATTCATTGACTCTATATCCATCATGATATCCAAGGAGTTCAAGGTGACACACATGGTTCTCCTTGCTCCTTATCACAACCGTGTGAGGTTGGTCAGTCTGAGAGGCAATGACTGGCCCAAGATCACCCAATGAGCTTCATGGCTGAGTGGGGATTTGAACCCAGCTCTCCCAGGTCCTAGTTGGACACTCTCACCACCACACCACCACTGGCTCATGGTGCTTAGCATCAAAAGTAGCACACTAGGTCAGGTCCTAGGCCACTTCCAGAGCCTCACTGTCCTGAGGATGGGAAGCTGTTCCTAGCAGATCTAAGCAGGTTTGTTGGCCATGCACTTGGGAGCAGAAGCTGAGCCCTTCAGTTGGTGCATGGCCTCATTGTCAGCCACTTATCATTCAGGATAGTGTAGTGGTGAACAAGCAGGGCTGCAAAATCTGGAAGTTGGGAAGCCTGATTTGGCTCATCCCTATAGCCCAACTGCCTTTCCATATTGGGGTGTTTCTCCCCCTCCCCATTTAAATTTTATTACATGTTTACATTAAGCTAACATAATTTATCCAGCAGTGTCCTAAATAGTAGATACAGTGGTACCTCGGGTTACAGACGCTTCAGGTTACAGACTCCGCTAGGCCAGAAATAGTACCTTGGGTTAAGAACTTTGCTTTAGGATGAGAACAGAAATCGCACGGCAGCAGCCAGAGGCCCCAGTAGCTCAACCTCAGGTTGAGAACAGTTTCAGGTTAAGAACGGACCTCCAGAACGAATTAAGTTCTTAACCTGAGGTATTGTGCATCAAATATACGTGGCTGAGTGGACAGATTGAGAGATTGATCTGCACCAGCCACCCGCTATTGAAATTTGTGTATGAAGTACAATAAGAAAAAATCAGGTTGCATTCATATCCTGCCATTGTGAGAACAGGATGCTGGACTAAATGGGCTCTCTTGAGCCTGATCCAGCAGGATCTTCTTATGTTCTTAACACAACTGAGCAAATAAAATGGCCAAACTAAATTAAAAATTACGCAATTTAAAACTCAGAGAACATCTCTGGGCCTTTATTTTAATGACAGTCACTAGAAACTTTCCATTCTTTGCTATTACCAGCTGATCCAAGTTCCTCATGGAGAAAAACGATATAATAATCAGTTGGTTGCCCTGGATGAGATAATAATAATGTGAATGTGTGAGTAATCTAGGGTCATGAAAGGTATTTAGGTTCTTTGCCCTATTTTATAAAATTACTCCAACAGCAAAGAAATAGTTCCCATGTTTCCCCTAATATAAGATCCATTGATCTTTGGGGATGGCAGATCAGTATTATCTGCAAGGCAGTTGCACAAGAAGATTGTGTATGCACAGTGCTTTGATTGCCAATTATTCTGGTTCTCTTTCATTGCTTTCACATCCACCCAGGTTGGAGGCCCTCCTTCAATTACTACAGCAAGTGGGTGGCTCTCTTTGGTGCCATCGTGTCTGTGGTCATCATGTTCCTGCTGACCTGGTGGGCTGCTCTCATCGCCATTGGAATTGTGGTCTTCCTGCTCGGATATGTTCTCTATAAGAAGCCAGGTATGTAACTGGGGAAACTCGGACCTGGCATGGATGGGCAAACGTCTCTTCATCTGGCCCTCAGAACTCTTCCTGCAACACGCCCCCTCCCAGTCAAAGCCCCTTTCCCCCTTTTAATGTCCTGCCCACTTTTGCCTCTGACCCCACCCATCACTGGCATGTAACCCCCCCCTAATGTGGCTCAGAAGGGAATGTTGGAGGTTGGACTAGATGGTGCTTAGGGTTCCTTCTGACTCTGCTGTGATTCTGTGAACACCAGCTACCATTAAGCAAAAATAAATGCTCTGATCTTGCTTGGCTGTTTCTCTCTAGGGGTGAACTGGGGCTCATCCGTGCAAGCCGGTTCCTACAACATGGCCCTGAACTATTCTGTGGGACTCAATGAGGTGGATGACCACATTAAGAATTATAGGTGAGGAAGTGTACAGTGCTATCTTCTTGGTGCTTATTGAAGACCCTCCTTTTCCAAGAAGCCTTTTTGGTCAATATTTTTGTATCTTAGTCTGTGGGCCTGCAGTGAAGCTGAATGTCAGGCAATTCAGGACTGAGAAAAAGAAGTGCTTCATGCAGTGCAGAGTTAAACCTGCAGGCTCTTCTGATACCCTTATGTTCTGCATTGGACTTGAAATTATTTTTTATGTGCTTTTTTAGTGATGTTTTTATTGTTACATTATTTTGGGATGTTTTATGGGAAGCAATTCAAAATAAATGATGTCAAAAGTCAGGGTAAACAGGGAGCTCTTCAGCTGCCTGAGAAAGCGCCCCACTGTTGGTTCTTGTCTGAACTCCACAGGGAGCTCATTCCACACAGTGGGAAGAGCAACAGAGGAGGCCTCAGCCGGCACAGTCAAACCAATCACATCAACTTTGGAGGACTAGATGGGAATAGGCCTTCCGAGAGATAATCTGGTCCCAAGTGCAGCCTATGACTTCTCATTGTTTCTCCCTCAGACCTCAATGTCTGGTGCTGACTGGCCCTCCCAATTTCCGCCCAGCCCTGGTGGACTTTGTGGGCACCTTCACCAAAAACCTGAGCCTGATGATTTGTGGGAATGTGTTGATCGTGAGTATTTATCACCACAGGAGAATCAACTTTGCATGTTGTCGACATCTGTCTGTCTTTCTGTCTGTCTGCCTGTTGTATACTTCTGAAGGCACCAGGCTAGGAATGGTTTCATCCAGGAGCTCTTTTGGAGACAGCTGATTCTCTATGAATCAACCACCTACAGTGAACCCATGAGTTGTGAAGGTTAGCATACAGAACCCATGGTCTCAAAGCAGGGACCTTGGTGCCAAGAGAGAGCCATTTCAGACCTCCAGGTCAGTTTGTAAGCAAAAGAAATAGCTAGTTGGGTTGATCTCTACTGTGCTACAGCACTGTGGGTGGTCTGGAGTGGTACTGCAAATTCTGGCTCAGCAGGGATCAGGAGGCCCCAAAAGCCAATTGAATCCCAGCATGAGCCTGTCAAAATGCTGGTTCTGGCTTCCTCAGTTTGATTTACTTGCTGCTACACCATGCAATCTACCCGTGGAACCTGCTGCTTGCTTAGGCACCACCAGCCCTGCCAGGCAGATGCCTACAACACCCCCAATGGGAAGTTGGCAGTGACCCCCACCCCTCAACTCCCATCTCCAGATGTTTAGGAGGGACTGGAGCACCTGCCTTTTCATACTTTGTGTTCGCAGCAGAAAACAACTGTGTTCATGCTGGAGTGGCCACAGCAAATCTGGTTTCCCCATCAAGCAGGATGAAAGCTGCATTTGATTCTGTTTGTTCCCCCTGGAAGGATAGTCAGCTAATTAAGCAGGACTGAATGATAGGCACGGAAGATATGGAAGGCAATCACTTCCAGCTGCAGCTTAATTGCCAAGGCAAAGATCAGAAGCTGCTTTTTGAAAGCAGGGCACATTAATCACAGGATGGCATTCTGCTTCCAGATTACCTCTTATTCTCTGCCTGAGGTGCAGCAATTGCAGATGTGGTGGCTGATCAATGAGGAAATGATTGGCCCCTTTGCATTATTAAGCTGGCCAAGTGCCAAATTTAAAAACAACAACACAGAGGTACCCCTTAGCTCAAACGTCCTGGGCTCTGAAGGCCTTTCTGCAAACTGCAGACACGAGGAAGTGGCATGTGGTTTCTCACTGGTATAAGAAGGAGCCTCTGTGCATGCTCAGAGGGATGGCTTACACCTTTTGTGACTGAAATCGGATCCTAGGTGCAGGTGGCACCCATGAGACAAGCCCAGGGATGGGATCTGATCATAGGCTCTGTGTCCAGCTTGGACTTTAACTCGCATCAGCCCCATTCAGCACGGCCAACAGTTAGATATGGTGGGAATTGTAGTTCAAAACATCTGGAGGGCGCCACATTAGTGAAGTGCAATTTGGATAACTTGATGGTCACATGAGTCAGGAAGGGTGTGCCTGTCTTAAGCCAGCCGCCCTTGGGTCTCCCACTGTTTTCTTCTGCTTTCTCACAGGGGCCAGGCAAACAGATGATGTCTGAGTTCCGTCTTGCTTCCAGAGGCCACGTCAAGTGGCTGAACAAGCGCAAAATCAAGTCTTTCTATACTGATGTCTTAGCTGAGGACCTGAGAACTGGAGTTCAGATTCTTATGCAGGTAAAAATCAAACAAAAAGAAAGAAATATTGAAATGCTGAAGGTAAGTAGGCAGCCCATGTCTACAACGACTGCTACATTGAAGAATCCTTAAAACGATTTTTGTGAAAGTTCAGTATTCATTGGACAAATTAACTGTCTGTTTTCAGCAGCCGTACTTTGTGGCAGAATGCGGCATGCTGGTAGCATTACTGAGGGCATTGTCCTGCTGCTTTCTCCTGAGGAAAACTGCTCTTTAGCACTCAATCAGAACAAATGGCAATTTGAGTTTTCTCTGGCTTGATGTTTCCTTTGATTTAGCACTAAAGAGCAGGTTATCCCTGAGAAAAGGGTGGAGGAAGGGGGGAACCATTCAGACCTGTGGTTTCTAGGAAAAGGACAAGTGTGGATGAGCCCTGAGTTAAGTTTAGAGAAAAGGCGAGTAGGAGGTGACAAGATAGAAATTTATAAAATTACGCATGGCATGGAGAACTTGGCTAGAAAATCCCCACCCCCGCCCAGTTGTTTCCACCCAAGTTCAGCCCCTTGAGGAATGAGGAGGGAGTGTCAGTGTGGTCTATAATGATACCCCCTTGTTCTCTGCTTTGATAAAGGCTTCCGGTCTTGGGAGAATGAAGCCCAATGTCCTTGTGATTGGTTACAAGAAGAATTGGCAGGCTGCCCATCCACAGACGGTGGAAGAATACATTGGGATTCTGCAGTAAGTTGGGTCATGGCATGGGATCCATTTAAATGAATTAGCAGCTGCAGCTGTCTGTGGCCACCATTAGCACCAGGGATGGGCAGATGTGTCTGTTTATGACTTGGGCAAATTTTCCATATGTTCATTTATAAATCTGCTCCCGTCTTGACCAACACTGAGGCTAAGGAAGAAGAGGAGGCTGACAGGCAGGGCCATCCTGTGAGCTGCTTGTAAATAAGAAGGCAGGTGGGGGGCTGGCTGCAGGGCAGATGTGGGTTGGTGGGCAGTGCCCCATTTGCCTTCATGGAGACCAGCCTCTGCTGATTCCAACCAGGACTTCTGAGATCTCTCTTACATTGACTCTGGCAGCCCTTTGGTTTTGTCTTCCAGTGATGCTTTTGACTTCAAATATGGCGTGTGCATGATGCGGATGAAGGAGGGGCTCAACATCTCCAGGCTCGTGCAGTCTCACAGTGAGTTCCTCCACCACATCCTGTCTGGGCAAGAGGCTTCCTGTAGTTGAGTTGATTTGCCTAAAAGGATGCAATTGGGAACTGAGGAGGCAGCCTCTAGCTCTGTGTGACCCGAACATTGCCTGGCAGCAGCTCTCCAGAGTTTGAGGCAGGTGTTTCTCCCAGCCCTACCATGAAATGCCAAGGATTAAACCTGGGACCTTCTGCATGCAAAACAGATGCTGTAACCACTGAACTGTGGGACACAGAAAAGAACACAGGAAGCTGCCTTTGGCATTTGGACCATTGGTCAATCTAGCTCAGTGTTGTCTGCAATGACTGGCAATAGCGCTGTAAGATTTCAGAGAGGGGACAATTCCTAGACCTATTAGAGACACTGCTGGGAATTGAACCTGAGACTTTTCGCCCTTCCCAGATGATATGCTGCACTCAACATTAAACAGTGGCTCATCACAAGCCATTGTTCAGTGTTAGGCACCAGGCCAAGAGGCGAGGCAAACAAACACAAAAAATCAAATAAATCTGATCTTGCTTTTTCTGGTCCTTCTCACTAGTGTAAGGAGGAAATGAATCACAATCCTTGTTACCATCCAACTGCTGAGGGGGTGTTCTTTTGCTCCAAGCCAACCTCCAGAGCAGCTTTTCCAAACTTGATGGCCTCATGATGTTTTGGACTACAACTCCCATCAGCCCCAGCCATGGCTGTGTTAGCTATGGCTGGAGGGAGATGTAGTCCTGGGCAGCTGGAGGACACCAGGCTGAGGAAGAGTGCTCCATTGTGTTCATTGCATATTCTCTTTCCTCTAGTTAACCCCGTGTTTGACCCAGCAGAAGATCCACAGAAGAACATTGAAGAGCCTCCTGTGATAAGTACATGTCAGTTCCCAGCAGGTTCATTTCTGTGACCTCTAGTGCTCGTCTTTCTGTTAAGACTGTCTTACTTGTGGGGAAAGTGACTGACTTGGGCCACAGATGGAAGGCCTTTGAAATCAGAGTGTGCCGACTCAGAGGTTTGATTTCTTCTCCTATAGCACAGGAAGAGAAACCTGCCATCTTGGGCCCTGTCTTGACCATTCTCCTGTCGGGTCCTGCTTGTGACTTTCCTCATCGATCTGGTTTGGCCACTGTGAGAACAGGATGCTGGACTGGATAGGCCTTAAAAGGATCTAGGGCAGTAGCCAGAGTAGCCAACATGGTGCCTTCCAGATGTTGTTGAACTACAGCTCTCATCATTCCTGTCCATTGGCCCTTTTGACTGGGACTGATGGGAGTTGGAGTTCAACATCCGGAGGATTACAAAGTGAATATTTAATTCTGTTGGTTATGCTTACTCCTAGGATTTATGATTTCTGCCCTAGCTTTGCAAATGAGATACAAATAAAAACAATCCCACATTCATTTTGCCCCCCCCCCCCCGCCCAATTTGGTTACTCTCTGAGTCAGGACCACCTCAGCCCCATGTAAACATCAGCTCCAAGTTGCCATCATGTTCTACTGTCTCCTACAAGGCCTGTGTTATGCCAAAATTATTGAAACACATTTTACCATGTGATAAGAGCTGCCTGTGAGACTAGGGATGGCATTTTCTGAAAACTTCCATGCTCTGTTTCTCGGCACATATTTCCCCCCCAGTTCCTATCTGGCTCCTAGATTTCAACAAGAAATGAGTTGTTTATTTAACAGTCACACTAAAAATACAAACTATACTCAGATTATATATGCACCATCATAGTATAGTATGTATAATTATATTATATGCATTATATATATATATATATTCTCCGTGTTTCCTAAACTAACTATATAAAAATACTTACATATTAATACTTATTAAAAAAATGTTGCAGAAATACATGACAGCATGGGACTTGGCTCTTTTATACGTAGTTAGTCCCACTCAGAGGAGACCCACCAAAACTGATGGCCTAACTTAGGTACATTAATTCTGACGAGTCTATTCTAAGTAGAACATAGCTGGATACAACTCAATATATAATTTGCATATTTTTATATATATTTAGATGGTTTTTGTTTTTTTAAAGTTTCCTAATGAACAGAATGGGAAGTGGAGCATCTCAAGAGGGATTTCATAAGCTTGCAAATTCACTTGGTGAGTGGCATTTGAAATCCTGGGCACTCTCTTACTCATGCAGTGGGGATCCTTTTATTATTATTCCTAGTGGACCCTGATGCCTTGGTAGCAGAACAGCAAGCAAGCACTGCCTTCCAGATAGAGCAGGGCAAGAAAACCATTGACATCTACTGGCTCTTCGATGATGGAGGTAATTTCAGCATCCTTCTCCCACATAGGTAAGGATTTGTGGTACCAAAGGAGCGTTGCACCTTCTGGTCCAAACCTCTGCTTGGACCCATCACTGCCATTTTTGCTTTGGGGCTTCTGGGTCAGTGGCGTCCCTTTTTCATAAGGGAACAGTTAGGGCCACAGGCGCCAGCTTATGAGGATGATGGAAGGGGAAACATCACACGCACAATGTCCCAATATTGCACACGTGAGCATTGTGCCTCCCTCAATAAACTGGGTAGAAGCTTCCCAAGCTTTGGGAAGGAGGCAACACACTTTAATACTTTAATACTCTAATTTACCAGGAACATTTAGGGGACTAGCCTACTCCCCCTAAGGCCTGAGCCAATGGATTCAAAGTACAAATAACAAAAAAGGAGATTCCAGCTAAACATTAAGATGAATTTTCTGATGGTCATAGCAATTCAACAGTGGAACGGACAACCACCATCCAAAGATGGTGGACTCTCTTTCATTAGAGGTTTTAAAACAGGTTGGATGGCCATCTGTCAAGGATTCTTTAGCTGTGATTGTCGCATTGCAGAGGGGTGGACCAGATTACTCCTGAGGTCCTTTCTCACTCTAGAGTTCTAAGATTCTTTGGTCCCAGGGGCTGATCTGAGGGACATGATGCAGCAGCCTTGCTAAAGCTAAGCTGGTTTGGGTTTGGCCACTCCTTGGATGAAAGGCCACCTGGGTACCTTGCCTATAGCCACCATAGGCTCCGTCTTGGAAGTACAGTGTGATATAAATCAGTATTTGCCATCCTGGGGCCCTGGAGATGATGGGAGTTGTAGTCCAAAACATCTCTAGGGCACCAGGTTGGGAAAGACTGAAATAAACGAAGGATTCCCAGACTCCATTTTCTCCGCAGTTATTTGATCAAGAGCCATTCTGTGTTCTTACTTGGCAGGCCTGACGCTCCTCATCCCTTACCTCCTTGGGCGCAAGAAGAGGTGGGGGAAGTGCAAGATCCGGGTGTTTGTCGGAGGGCAGATCAACAGGATGGATGAAGAGCGCAAGGCGTAAGTCTAGGACTGCTTGTGGCCTCGGTTGGATTTGTATCCCTTGTGCTCTGGGAGAGAGCTGTGGTAGTTCTCAGGCCCTGCTTGCAAGCTTCCCATTGGGGCATCTTAAAGGCTATGGTTACAAAAGTAATTAGGCTATCTATAGAATTAAAACAATGCAAAAAAAATTATGTATCTATTAAAATGCAGGTTGTGGGAGAAATGACAGGAGGGTGCCCGGTTGAGGAAGGCTGGTCCAAGATGCATAGCAAAATTCCTAACATGAAGAGAGGTTATCGCATTTCAGTTATCCTCAGAATGTAAAGAATCAATGTGTGCACTGGGCATAGGAAAGCATAAAAACGAAACTGCTGCCCCCTGCAAAAGGTACTACTGGTCTCTTTCTCCTCTTGCAGGATCATCTCCTTGTTAAGCAAGTTCCGACTTGGGTTTCACGAGGTCCATATTCTTCCCGACATCAACCAGAAACCCCGACCTGAACAGTAAATCAAGACTTAACTGTAGCTTCTTGCTCATCCAGTTTAATAATCTGCAATTGTCTTTTTTATTGTTATTTTGTTTATTTAAACTTTGATGGGTGTTGGGTTTTGTTTTTTTACTTCTTCCTTAAATTTTAGGGTTTGTTATATAAATAATAATAATACAGGATGACTGTTAAATGCATAACATGACTTCCTGTTTTTTGCGGTGGTTATACATATACATTAAAGATTGTGTAATAATTTGTATCAGAAGCACCTAACATTTTACATTAGAAAAATTAGCTAGAAATATGACTTTTAAAACTATGTGGAAATGTGGCAAACTTAAGGCTTTGATGGAGGATAGGGCTGTCAGTGGTTACTAGCCACAATGACTAGTTTTCTCCCTCTACTGTTGGAGGCAGTTTGCCTCTGAATCCCAGTCGCTGGAAACTAGAGGGGAGAGGAGTGGGCTCTTGTGCTCAGGTCCTGCTTGTAGGCTTCCCTCAGGCATCTGGTTGGCCACTGTGAGAACAGGATGATTGCCAAGATCCACCAGGGCTCTTCTCATGTTCTCGAGGCTAGAAAAACAAGAAACTGAAACTGAGATTTGTCCCCAACTTGGTATTACAGACCTGTACGGGTCCCCACAGCTGACAGTTTCATGTTGGATGCTGGAATGTTCTGGGGAAGAGAGATCCTAGATGGTCTATTTGGTTCAGGCAGAAACAATACCACCTAGTCACTTACAAGATCTCCATGGTTTTGTTGACAGTGTGAAGAGATTTGACGACTTAATCGCCCCATTCAGACTGAACGATGGCTTCAAAGACGAGGCGATGGTGAACGAGATGAGGCACGGCTGCCCATGGAAGATTTCCGATGAGGAAGTCATGAAAAATAAAGCTAAGGTCTGAGGGTCTCGCTGGCCATGTGGAGAGTGGGCTTTGCCACCACAAAAAGTGAAAAATAATTGCTGTCTCCTCTCAATGGGTCCCAAGGCCTTTAATGCAGGGGTGGCTGACCTGTGGCCCTCGAGATGGCACTGGACTTCTGCATTGTTGTAGCATGCCCTTCTTCCCTCTCCCATTCACGAAAGATCACCCATCAATTGCTTCAGGCAACTCATAAAGGCATCTCTTTTTGCCCTGACTTTCCCTGACCCACAAGATTGGACTATCTTATTACTGAATTCCCCGTTGTTGTTTTTTAATTACACTGTTTTGTTGGTTTTCAAATTGTATCTCTGTTTTTATACTTTCATTGTTTCTATGTTGCATTTTTGAATACAGTGGGCCTGCAAATTACATGGGGCGGGGGGCGGTCTACGAGCAAAGGCAAAACTGTGTAGAGTCAGCAATACCCCTGGAATCTCCCTCCCAGCTGCGCAACCATCCCTACCTATCTGGAGTGGGCATTGCCCTCTATCTCCTTTTCCAGGCTCTGGTAAGGTCATGTGACCTTCCCAGTACCCAGTAAGCAAGGCAGAGGGCCCAAAAGCTCTACAGTGGGAAATAACTTTTTAAGCCCCCCTGTCTTGCTTATTGGGTTCTGGGAAGGTTGTGCAAGATCTTGGGTGGTTCCTTCTGACTCCTCACTCCCAGTTTCCAGTTATTTATTTTCCCCACACAAAGCTGCAATGATGTAAGTAAATTACATGTAAATTGTGGGACCACTGTACCGCCGAGAGATTTTTTAGTGGTTTACAATGCTTTTAAATAAAAAGAAACAATAATAAACCCCAGTTGGCATGGCCAACAGTCAGGGGAAGTATAAGTTCAGCAACATCTGGGCTTTAAAGCATCTTCGTAGCATATTCATTCCCTCAACAAACTCTGGGCACTGTAGTTTACGCCTCACAGTTACAATTCCCAGCAACACTTAACAAACCACATTGTTCAGAGTGGTTTTACAGCCGGCCCCTCTTCCCAAGGAACACTGGGAAATGTAGCTCTGTGAGAGGTAACAGGAGTGTCCGAACAAATTTCAGCACGCTTAACAAACCGCAGCTTCCAGGAACCTTTGAGGGAAACCATGACTGTTTAAAGTGCTTTCAAAGCTTTAAATTCATGGTGTAAATGTGGCCTTAATCTCTGCATTTACTGTCTATTCTCTCTTCTGCCCTTCAGTCACTTCGACAAGTAAGGATGAACGAAATCTTGCTGGATTACTCGCGAGATGCAGCCCTCATCTTCATGTAAGTAAGACAAGCCACCAACCAACTGACCAACCTGAGTTTTTGCATGTGCTTTGTGAAATGTTGACCTTACAAAGAAGTATGGCTGGAAATGCATTGATACGGGCTAGGCCTGCACAACCCAGCAAGCTGAAGCAACCATGCATGGTGGCCTCCAAGGGCCTTGGCTGTTGTGGAGGTGGGGGGAGGATTAACAAAATCAATCCTTAATAATAAAGAAAACTGTAACAAAACATAATGAGAGACACTAAATACAACAACAGGAGGCAACATGCAATGAAGGTAGGGGCTGATTTTAGAGCAAAACACACAAGCCCCGCCCACCAGATAACAAGCACTATACTATTCAAATTAGGCCCCAGTGTTTTTCTTACATTGACAACTCTCCTGGGACTGCAGTCCCGGCAGGCAGGATTTGCAGGTGCCCCCTCTCAGGTCCCTGGAGGGTTGCCATGCTTGGCTAGGGTGGGCTGCATTCAGCACAGCACAGCAGATGTTGTGCAGGCCAGATTTAGACTGAGCAGCTGCGTCCCCAACCTGGTAAACCTCTAGATGTTCTGGACTATAGCTTCCGTCAGCTTTTGCCACCCAGCTACTACAGGTCTCTGGCCGTGCCATAAAAATAAGAAACCAGCTGTATTTACAACGAACAAACCCAAGCTGTTCTCTGCTTTCTCCACCTTTTTTTTCTAGAACGCTGCCGATAGGCCGAAAGGGAAGATGTCCTAGCAGCCTCTATATGGCTTGGCTGGAAACCCTCTCGCAGGACCTGAGACCCCCCGTCATCCTGACCAGGGGCAACCAGGAGAATGTCTTGACCTTTTATTGCCAGTGATTCTTGGGCAGCTGAATCAAGATGAATTTGTTCCAGGCCAGATCCTGCTCTTAGGACTTGGGCCTTCTGGAGGGTTTGTTTCTGGTGGTGGAAGGTCCACAATAAAAGACTTGTGGTGTGAATGATGAATATTCCTGAGCTGTGGTGTGAATGATGGATATTCCGCCCTGCCACAAGTTGTTAAGAGGAATAATCTGACCAATGGTCTCTGGTAGATTTTGATGGATTGCTGAGGGGATGTGGTTTGCCATGTGTCCTGCTGTACAGAGGAGAGTCCTTGAGTTGAAAGCATCCTCTACTTCAGGTGTGGTGGCATTTCCTGCCCCCCATATGTTGCTGAACTACAACTACCATCACCCCCTGGCCATGTTTGCTGGGGCTGATGATGGGAGTTGTAGTTCAGCAACATCTATAGGGCCAAAACTTCCCAGTTTAATGGTTGCTCAGTCTAAGTTAAATAGGGTTGCCATATTTCAAAAAGTAAAAATTCCTGACATCTGCAAAGTTGGGTGGGTTTTTTTTTGGGGGGGGGAAATAGTGATTTTAATCTTCTGGAGCTGTTCCTGCTGTTTTCCCATCACATTGACATACATTCAGGTTTTCCATGACATTTTCCCTGATGCCACTTTTACACCTGAAAACCAGGATGTGTCAGGAATTTTCCTGATGTATGGCAAGCCTAAAGTTAAAGACTAATAAAATTATGGTGGGGGGCAGGGCTCGTAGTAGTCCATCATTAATTAGAACCCGGATGGCAGATTGAGCAGGTATAGAGGTTGACACCTTCCCCACTATGGTGAAATGGATTGTATTTCTATTCAAACTGTAGCAATTCTTTCCAAATTTGCATCTATACCTATAAAATATCACATGCACTGTTCACGCAAGTCTGCGTCCTCTTTTTTGCCAATGCACTAGTGACCACCCTATGAGCAGGAGGGAAGAGCCTGCACTCAAAATGTTGCAAAATTGGTTGCCCCCCCCCATTCCCTCAAAAAGCTTCAGAGTCGTCAAGGCAACCAACCTGCATCAAGTAGGTCCATCTCCTGACTATCCCACTGGGCACTCGTCATGGAGAGGGGCTCTAGGCAAAAGGCCCTCTGGTGGGAGTCCCCTGCTCCAACCCCTGGTTGGCTTAAACCTGATTGGGTGGGAGGACCTTGCTTCAGCGCATGGGACACATTCTCTTCTGGGCTACCTTCCACAGGGCAGCTATGGGTGGGGCAAGAAGCAATGAATGTAAAATTTTGCCTTTTGTATGGTGAGCTATTTTCTACACCCACACACTCCTCAATCCCCCTTAAAAGGACCAAGAGGCACAACCAGAGAGGCCTGAAGGGACATATCCAGTGCCTAGGCTTAATGTTCCCCACCACCAGCTTACCTGGTGCCTACAGTGGGTGGCAGTGGTAGCAGCAGTGGTAATGAGCAATGCCAGGGGGCTGGGTCTTGTTGCCACTTTGCTTCCACACAATAACCCTCCACACTGTATCATCCTAGAGCATTGTGGGAAATGCAAATGGTAGTTACGTCCAGCTAATCCAAAATGCGGCAGCCAGACTGGTGACTGGGAGTAGCTGCCAAGGCCATATTACACCAGTCCTGAAAGACCTACATTGGTTCCCAGTATGTTTCCGAGCACAATTCAAAGTGTTGGTGCTGACATTTAAAGCCCTAAACGGCCTCGGCCCAGTATACCTGAAGGAGCGTCTCCATCCCCATCGTTCTGCCCGGACACTGAGGTCCAGCGCCAAGGGTCTTCTGGCGATTCCCTCCCTGTGAAAAGTGAGGTTACAGGGAACCAGGCAGAGAGCCTTCTTGGTAGTGGTGCCTGCCCTGTGGAACGCCCTCCCATCAGATGTCAAGGAAATTAAGAACTATCTGACTTTTAGAAGACATCTGAAGGCAGCCCTGTTTAGGGAAGTTTTTAATGTTTTAAGTTTTATTCTGTTTTTAGTCCTCTGTTGGGAGTTGCCCAGAGTGGCTGGGGAAACCCAGTCAAATGCGCGGGGTATACCATAAATAATAAAATTATTAAATTATTACCGGTATTATTATTAGCTATCTGGTGCTGCAGTTTAGACTCTGGGATGCATTTGGAGACCTTCTTGCTCATTCTGCTGAGTGGGGTGGGGCCATGGATTGTTGTCCCAAAGCTCTGCCCTGATGGGGCAAAGTCTCCAGGAATTTTTTTTTTAATGGTGTGTGTGTATTAAATAGAGTAGGCATCTCAAGGGCACAGAGTTCTGGGATGGGGCTCAGGATGATAAGATCCTGGACACCAGTTTGGAAGGTGACTTGGAAGGCTTTGTGGTGAAGAAGAGCAAAAGATTACTCTCAACCTAGAGCCCACCAGTCCATCTCATCTCTGCTGAGAGCTCTACAGAGCCCCTGTGACTCTTCTGGGTATGAGAAGGGCAGGCCTTCCTGCAAGCAGAGATTCCCCTTGGCCTAGAGCCAACGCCTACAATCCCACAAGGAGATCAGTGTGACATTTTGGCAATGAACTCATGTACAGCCCCAGGGTGACATGTGGGGCCTGCCAGAGAAAACACAAGGACCAAACGGCACTGGGGGAAACAATTGCCATGGTTCAAGGAAATAAAACAGCTGTCTCTTTTTTTCTAACCGCATCCTGGCTTAGACCCAACCAAGCAGTAGCTTTTCTCCCTATTTTCCAGTGGCAGATCACTGGGGGGAAATGATCGTTGTCCCAATGCACTCTTGCATCATTTCACTTGTGTTGACAGTGGCAACTCTCTCTGCCTTATTCTGCCCACCTGTGCCTGTCTGTCTTCCCTGTTGACTTGCAAAATCCCAACCAGTTAATCACATCCATACCATACAGCTGAACCACATGGTTCTCCCGCCAAAAAAAATCCTGAGAGCTATAGGTTCTTAAAGGTACTAGGAATTGTAGCTCTGTGAGCTATAGCTACCACATTTCTTTTTCGGGGGGTGGGGTGGGGGGAGCAATGCAGTCTAAATGTGTGGTGTGGATGTGACCTGAGATTTACAACAAAATGTTGTTGTGTGGAGCCAGCCTGTCATGCCCTTTTCCAGGACACTCCATTCCATCTCCCTTCATTATTATCAGTTGTTATATTTGTTTGCTTTTTACAAAACATCTCCAAGCAACTTACAAAATATTAAAATCCATCACTGCCTCCTGCGGGAGCAAATTCCATAGTTTAGAATATGCACCATGGAAAGAAGACTTTCTTTTCTCTGTCCCGAATCCTCTAACATTCAGCTTCCTTGGGTGTCCACCAGTTCTAATGTTATGAGAGGAGAAGATTTTATTCTCTACCCACTTTTCTCCATGTCATTAATAATTTCATAAACTTCTATCATGCCACCTCTTACATTTATGTAAACTGAAAAGCTCCAAATTTTGTAAGCTTTTCACATAGCGGAATTGCTTCTTTCCCTTGAATATGCTGGCTACCCTGTGAGTTTCATTAGGGCAATCAAACATTTCAAGTGTTTTTTGCTCAGAAAACAAATGTTTTAATCAACAAACCAAACAAATGTTTGGTCACAATCATCAGTTTGTTGGCCAAGATTCAGACTTATATTTTTCAGTTACTATGATTTCCTTTAGGGTGTATTCACAAATACTGAACACTGTACATCTTCACCCTTTGTCAACATAGTGTGTGTGCTCATGTACTATTTATGCGTGTTCCTATATCTTTGTAAATAGTTTCAGGATTGCATCAGCCGTTTTAACCTGTGGTGGAGGGTAGGGGAGCATATCCATTATTGAACAGTGTGAAACAAACAGCTGCTCACAAAGTTCTGTGCAGGTTTCCAGGACACTTGCTTTGGAGATTGCTGGCAATGGGCTGCGCTCAGCATGTAGATAAGCAGGTGTCAGCTTTCCCCCCAAGTGCACCTATTTAACAGGTATGACACACCTGAATGTCCACTGGGTGTTCTCAGACAACGTGGAACAGCCACAGTGGATGCTCACTGTCCAAGCATTGTCCCTACAAGTGCAGTCAATGCTGGCAAGTGAAAGCAGCAGTTTTGAGGCCATAGGGAGATGCCTTCTGCTACATCTGTCTTAAATCTATCCAGCTCAGCATTCTCCACACTGAAAGGTTCCAGACATGGTTTCCAGGGTTTCAGAACGACACCTACCTGGAGATTGAACCTGGGACTTTCTGCATGCAAAACATGAGCTACCGCCAGCATGATGGCTTCCCAGTACACCACTGGACTTTCCACTCCCTAGCACTTAATTAATCTATACCTATGCCTTTGCGGGACGCGGGTGGCGCTGTGGGTTAAATCACAGAGCCTAGGACTTGCTGATCAGAAGGTCGGCGGTTCGAATCTCCGCGACGGGGTGAGCTCCCATTGCTCGGTCCCTGCTCCTGCCAACCTAGCAGTTCAAAAGCACGTCAAAGTGCAAGTAGATAAATAGGTAAACGGCGGGAAGGTAAACGGCGGGAAGGTAAACGGCGTATCCGTGAGCTGCTCTGTTTCACCAGAAGCGGCTTAGTCATGCTGGCCACATGACCCAGAAGCTGTACGCCGGCTCCCTCGGCCAATAAAGCGAGATGAGCGCCGCAACCCCAGAGTCGTCCGTGACTGGACTTAATGGTCAGGGGTCCCTTTACCTTTATGCCTCTTGCTCACACCATTTTGAATCAGGAAATCATTCTCCCCTCTTCTCAAAACCTATTTGCTCATATGCTCCAAAGCATAAGAATATAAGAAGACCCCACTGGATCAATCCAATGGACCACCCAGTCCAACATCCTGCTCTCACAGTGGCTGAGCAGATTTCTGTGGGAAACCAGCGAGCAGGATTTGCGCACAAGAGCCCTCTCCCCCAGGCGTGTAGCATGGGGGGGGGGCGGTGCTGCCCAAGAGGAATTTTTTTTTTGGGGGGGGGGCACGCCATTCATGCCATCCTCCCTGAGCCAGCCCTGTGCCACTTTGAGAGGCTGGAGAGGGCAGTGTAAGAAGGAGGTAACAGCCTTGCGCCCTTTGATCCCAACCCCTTGAGCTAGATGGACCAATAGTGTAAGGCAGCATACTATGTTCTTGGGAAGGGCTGTAGCACAGCACCTGCTTTGCATGCAGAAGGTCTCAGGTTCGATCCCCAGCATCTGCAGGTAAGGTTGGAAATGCACCCTGTCTGAAACCCTGGGGACCATTACTAGCCAGTGTAGTCACTACTGACCTTGATGGACCAATGGTGAAAGGCAACTTCTGCTATGCTTATTTAAAAATCAGCCCCCCTTCTTTTTAGAATCATGAGGACTAGAAACTTTTTTTTAGGTCCAAGCCCATAGCTCAGAGGTAGAGCATGAATAAGATCGCTAGTTCAACCCCCAATGGCAGCATCTCCAGGCAGGCCTGGGAAAGACACCCTGACTGAAACCCTTGGAGAGCCGCTGCCGGTCAGTGTAGACAATACTAGATGCACGTAAGGTTCTGACTCAGTAGAAAGCAGCTTCTTACGATCCCACGGCAAAGCAAGGCATCACGTGACATGTAAATATAGAAAACTGCAGGTCCCGGCCGAGTTTGTTTCCTTCCCCTTTTGGCCACGCCTCCCCCTTTGGCCACGCCCAGATAGGCCTGGCTCTCTTTCCTACCCCTCCATCTGCCTCCGGACAGACAGGCGGCTTCTGATAGGCCCACGTTTCGAGCCGGCGGCCAATCCGTGGAGGCCACAGCGGCGGCGCGAGGAGGGCGAGGATATATAAGGAGGGGGCCGCGGATGAGGAAGTGAAGCTTAGCTGTTGGAGTGGTGGAAGCGAGAATTGAAAGCGGAGACACGATGGCGGAAGCCCCGGTAGGGCCCGGCCGGATTCCGGGAGGCGAGGCCGAAGGGGAGGAGGTCTCGCTCGTGGTCAAGAGCCCCGCGCAGCGACACCCCGACCTCCGCCTGACCGCCCAGCGCTCGTGGAGCGTCCGTCGCCTCAAGGCTGAGCTCCGCCGCCGCCACCCGGATGCCCCGGTGAGTCTGCGAAGACTCGCTCTCCTCCTTCTCGTCCTCATACGGCACTTCCCCACCTCTTCCTTCCTTACGGGCTGCACTGCTCCTTGGCGGGGAGGCTGTGTTTGAGAAAACTCTCTCTTATGGAGCCTCCAAATTCAGACGCAGCCTAATTCGGAAGCTGCCAGGGTAGGGCAGGCTGGGGTTTTTCTGCCTTTGTGCTCGGCTACTGCTGGCGACTTGGGGGTTGAAACTTGGGAGATGAGAACTTTTAAAGGTGCAAGAGTAATGTCTGAGGGATGTTGATAGTGACTGGGCGGGGGCCAGAGGCTGGAGGCATGGACGGACGAAAATAATACCATTAAGCCAGCCTTCCCCAATGCAGGGGCCTTCCAGATTTTGGGGCTACAACTCCTAAGGCCCCGCGGGAGCGCTGGCTTTGGCTGTTGGGAGCTGTAGTCCAACAATATCTAGAGGGCTGCATGTTTGTTTATTTGCATTTATGCCCCAGCATCTTGTCCAAAGATCTCAAGGTATGATTCGCCCTCTCCTCATTTAATCCACATAACAACCCTGTGAGGTAGGTAGGTTGAGTGAGTGACTGGCTCCCAAGGTCACACAGAGTAAGAGCTTCATGGCCAAGTGGCGATTTGAACCCTGATCTCCCAGGCCCCACTCTATTCACTACACTGTATTAAGCAGAGCAGGAGATTGATGTTTAATCTCTTCCCACAGCCCTCCTTTTTGAAAAATTTAGGACTCTGAAACCAAATATGGCCTTGAATGACAGGCTTCCTGGATCACATCTGTGGTCCTTCTAGCCCAGCTTTCCGCCGCCTACAGTGGCCAACAAGTTGTTTCATGGAGGGCATGAAGGCAGAAGTTTTTTCCTGCAGTTGCTCTCCTGTGACTGGTATTCAGTGGCATACTGCCTCTGCACCTGGAGGTTCTATGTTGCTGTCGAGTGGCTGGTGATAAACCTGGTTGTTGTCTAAGATCTTCCCTCTGTCATGGAATATTAGTTGCTGGGGAGACTTCTGGAGTTGCGCTTTTATTCCACTTAAAGATTTCCCATAGGCATCTGGTTGGTTACTGTCAGAAGAGAGTGGACTTGAAGGGCCTTTAATCTGTTGTAGCAGCACTCTTAACGCTATGAAAAGATTAAGCTTGCTCTTGTATTACTCATTTTTATTTATTTCATGAAATTTATACAACACTTGATTGCGGGAGAAAGTCTCAAAGTGGCTTGCATGGTACCTGCCACCATATTCACCATAGTTCCTTTCTTTCAACTCTTCCCCCAATCACTGATTTTTGAAGCCTTTATCTCTCTTACACTCAAAGGCCTTTTTCTGTTTTCTATTTGCTTTTTTATGTATCCATTATGTACCTTGGCTTTTCTCCAGTGATCTGAGTACATGGTGATATCTGCTCTTTCTACCTGCAGGTAGGTTAGGTTGTGGGGTGGAGAATGGCTCAAGGTGCCTCTGTGACCTTCATGGCCAAGGAGAGATTTGTCTCCGTGGTCCAGTGTTCGTTCGTTGCATTGGCTGGTTCTTCCCCCAATTCTACCTCTCACCTTATTTCTTTTTCCTCATCCACTTTCCCCCTCCTTTCATAGCTGTTCTTTCTGCTTAGGCTGGTATCTCCGGTTTCTGCAGCCTTCTTCCTGTTCATGTTCTCTCCAGGCATCTTGGTCTGTACTTACTCTCTAAACAGGCCTTTGTATAGCAGCAGTTGGAATCTTAACATTCCTCACCAAGGACTAGGAAGTTGCCAGTAGTGTTTTAACAGACTTTGGAGCATAGAATGCCTGCAAGTGCAATGTGGTGATTTTGATTAAAGTCATCATTGTGATCATCTTGGCCTTTGTCCCCCCCCCCCCTTGCTGTTTATCTGCTTAGTACTGGGGTGATGTATTGCTTTTGCCAAATGTGATTTTTCCCCATCACCCATGCCCAGAGCAAAAGGCTCCCTCCACATCAGCAAGCAGTGTTACATAACCAAACAGTCTGGGCACCTCTTGGCAGCTGGTCATTCTGTTCTGGGAGCTTAAGCTTCTTTGAACAGGGTTTTTTCCACTCTTCTGCCAAACAGATGATGCAATAGGGCTTAGGTCTTACTCACTTGTCGCTCTTGATTTATTACATTTGGATGTCAAATGCTGAAATTGCCGAATTCATGGCCAAGGCAAATGACTTCATCATTTTGTGGCTTACAATAAATGATCAGAGATCCTCTGTCTCAAGAAGCTTAAAGCAGCAAAAATCCCCTTATGAACATATGGGGTTATTTTTGTTCCATTCTATTTTTCAAATTAAGAAGCAGCAGTACTTTGTCACTTTCTTTGCAATGCAAATGGCCCAGCTGGTAGACCAGTTTGCTATTTTGGCAAGGATGATTTGAAAAACCAAAAAAGGGTTATTAGTGCTGCTTTTCTCTAGTACAACTAGTAGCAAATGCTGTGTTTGAATTCAAAACAGATTGGGACAGCCACGTAAACGTTATGAAACTAACACTTTCCTTTTGGTCTGATACTGACACTACTTCAGTGTTTTACAGTGGTGCCTCGCAAGACGAAATTAATCCGTTCTGCGAGACTCTTCGTCTTGCGGTTTTTTTGTCTTGCAAAGCACGGCTATTAGCGGCTTAGCAGCTATTAACGGCTTAGCGGCTTTAAGAAAAAGGAAACGAACTCGCAAGACGTTTCGTCTTGCGAAGCAAGCCCATAGGGAAATTCGTCTTGCGGAACGACTCAAAAAACGGAAAACTCTTTCGTCTTGCGAGGCATTCGTCTTGCGAGGTACCACTGTAGTTTGTTAGCAACAAGAAAAGATGGATCCAGCTAGTAAGACTAATTTATTTTATTCTTCATTCAGTTTACAAGAATAACATGACCAGCGTTCGATCCTCCCATTGTGCTAGGCGCATTTTGCAACAAGAATTTCATTAGCACTAGCAGTTTCTGAGCTCTGGGCGCAGTACTGCACCTAAGATTTCAGATTAAAACTACAGAGTGGAAGGAAAGGAGGACCTTTTTCTGTCTCCCCACTTCCAGCCAGTCTCTGAAGACTGGAGAAGAGACCCTCTTAAGAACCTTAGGGGGCAGGCAGGGGAAGCATGGCTTTGTTTTTTGCAGTCTTCAGATGAGGACTAGACCATGTGAAAAATGAACATAAGACTTTAGCTGCAGTTCATTCATTTTCAGCTTTGTATTGTTCTATAAAAAGAAGTATGCCTAGACTTTCCATTGTTGTGCCCATAACCTTGGTTTAAGGTGCCATTTAGCTCCTAGCTTTCATATCTCAGTTTCTAACACTGAACATGACTGATATATTTTGGCACAGCAGTTAAAATATGGTATGTTAAAATAAAAATTTAAATACGCTAATTCCCAGATTAGGTACCGGGACATGCTAATGTACCTCAACATTAAATTAAAGGCTCCTGTGCATTGAGTACCCACCCCCAGAAGATGCCACCCACTGCATCTTATAGATAAGTAAAACTTACCTTGTTATTTTCTAACAGTGAAAAAGGATTTGTCTTCACATCCATTCCCTCTGCTAGCATGGTTGCAGGGGTGACATACTCTACCCTCCAGCAAGTAAATTTGTCTCTCATAACACTTCAGTAAGGCCAGTTTGAAATTTCTATTAATGCTGCGGTGTCAAATGACTTCTTCACAAGAACTGCAGTTTCAAAGAAGTGTGGCACAGTTAATTTCTAAATATAAGTACCTTCACTTAAGAGCAAAATAGGGTGTTACTGGTAATTCCGAGATTGAAATAGTCCTACAGAAACCCTATTTGCAATTAGAGAAAAGCGTCATAATAGGGTTCCTAACTGGAGATGGTGATTGATACTGGCTTCTGTCAACCTAGCTAAGGTTTCTCATAGTTGGAGGTAGAACTTTGGTCAAAGTGGACATTCTTGTCTGATTTTGCAAGTGGCTGACTATTGCACTTGTCCAAAACACAAAATAAGGATTCAAAGTTTTGTTGATGAAATCTCTACAACTGCCTGATATAAACAGAAACTGATGTTATTGTCTGGACTCTGGAACCAGTTCTTAGCAGCAGCAATAGCAACAGCAACAACACTAAGCTAGGGGTAAAAAAATGAATTAAAGGCTTGCTGATGGTGGGCGCCTTGTCTATCAACATCAGCATCTTGGCTTATATTAGAGGGTTGTACTTTGTGCCCCATAATATAAGTGCAGTCTTATTTTTCACTCTCACTCAGTCACCAGGTTGATGAAGCAGGTGTGGAGTTCTTAGATGTGGGTACGTCTGAAACTACATCTTCCTTTTTTGGGAATATGTGTCCCAAAAAGGTCTTCTCTGACCTGACAGCATGCATCTGTTCTGCCTCCTAGAAGTCCAGCAAGCAAATTCAAAGTAGTTCCCAGGCATTACTATAATTGAGGATCTCAGAAATGCTGAAATGCATAACTTGTTCATGCAGTAGCTTTGTATTACAAATAAGTTTGCTACAAGAAGGATGGAATGTAAATACTCCAAATCAGACAATTGTGGGGTTTTTTTGTGTGTGTTGTTTGCAAAGGTACTTTGTTAAGATGGAAGTTGCATAAATAAATAAATATTGCACATGTTAAGTTCTGCATGGCTGTTCTGCATAATTCAACAGAATGGGTCCTGACCATTGTGTTCTCTTCCTCTTACAGCCTGAAGACGTTCAGAGACTGATTTATTCAGGGAAGTTGTTACAGGACCATCTTTACCTGCGAGATGTGCTTGCCAAGGTACTTGGATGCTGCATGCTACTAGCATTGCTTTTGTTAACTCTAGTGGATCAGCAAGTAAATGCAATAAACTGAACTCTTGTTTGAAACTTATTTTGGTTTATATTTCAGCAGGATATGGTGCATGCTCTCCACCTGGTGTGCAACTCAAAACTGCGAGAAACAGACGTGAAGGTATTTATAAACTGATAAGTTGTTCAGATTCCTACCTTATCTTTATCCACAATTTAGTTATAGTTCCCCTTGGAGCTGTTACTACAGCCTTGTAAGAGCATGAATATTGCATTGCTCTGTAAACCATAGCAGGTCCACCACTTGCATCTGTTAGAGTCCTGGGAAGCTCACTATTAGGCCACAAGAGAGGTAACCACTTCCAGAGGTTTGGTGCCTTTGGTACAGCTTTGTTTTTAGCTGTCATGCTATTGACACACCGATCCTCAAAGACTTTGGAGCTTCAGTTTGAAAACCATCTAAATTAGTAGCCATCTCTGAAACTTGTGGCATTCAGAATTAAGCTGTAATTGTTTTCTTCCTTACCTGGCAGAATGGAGAGAACCAGTGGGATATGGGTTAGCTCTGGATATAAACTCTATAGGAAGGACAGAGAAGAGTGATGATTTCAACTTGCTGATTTCACTTTTATCCGTGTGATGGTTATATTTGTCATAATGTTGAAATAAAGCTGTTGCTGGGGTGTAAACAGAAGCTCTGTGCGTATGTGTGGTATATTGCACCCCTCAGTTGATTCTACTTGAATAGTTGTTACCGTGCTTGCTATGGACATTTGCGTCTGCACACCTGAAACTTACTTCTTTGTGCTTGGAGCATAGGCCCTCTGGGAACATGACTGACGAGGGGATTTCATTTGGATGCCAGGGGGACTTCTCCCCAGCTGTATTCTGCTGTCTAGTAGAACCGTCCAAGAAACCAGCACACTTGCCAAACGAACAGGAACAACTTATGC
This sequence comes from Podarcis liolepis, assembly GCF_965112155.1. Classification (NCBI taxonomy): domain Eukaryota; kingdom Metazoa; phylum Chordata; class Lepidosauria; order Squamata; family Lacertidae; genus Podarcis; species Podarcis liolepis. The sequence continues at coordinate 57,783,566 of NC_139561.1, read as the reverse complement.
GTAGCACTTAGTAACTTTAGGTAGCAGAGTGCCCTCATAAGGTGCTTTGGTGGGAGCAATAGAGATTCAAGCAGAACGTTTCCAGAAAAAGAGTTGTTATTGAAAAATTGTGAGGTAAATGTGTGGGGAGGGAGAAATGAGGTGAAGGCAAGCCAAGAGCGGTTGTGTGGTGGTGTTTGGGGCAGGAAGGAACATGGTTGAAACCATGGGGGGAACAAGCTATACCTCCCCTTCCTCGCAATTTTTCTGAAAATCCTCTCAAAAGGGAGGGAGAAGCCCCCACGCAGACACATTCTAAAGTTTCAGCTGATCAATGTTTTCCTCAGGTTGTTGAAGCCAAGCATCAGCCAGCAGCCTTTAGCCAAGACCCGCCGTTGCTTCCTTCAGTTCATGCTTTGAGTCAGACGGATATCCTCGGCAACCAGCCCCTTGGAGCAGAGAATGCTAGCGATAGGTAAGTGTGGTGTGAGTGGCTCGGTTCTGCCTGCTTGTTCAGACAACTTGCTCCTGAATCTGTGTACCCTTGAGATGGCATCTATGTACCCTCTTGGCAGCAGCTGGTGCCCCTGGCCTGCTACTGGAATGGGTGCCTAGCAGTGCACCCTAACTCCAATGTGAGGTACCACTTTGGCGAAAGCAAAGAACAACTGTGCAAATGAGAGAAATGCCTGTCTCTCCTTCAAGCCTTTGGCTTTGACCTTCTCCAGCACCCAGCACAAATAAGTAAATGCCTCCCTTCTCCTTGCAAGCCTTCTTGGCATGTGAGAGGCCTTGGGGAGGAGAGAGACGAGTTGGTGGCGAGCATAACTAGCAGCTGGCTAGCAAGCCAAACCAAAGACTCCTGAGCCCCTAGTATAGGGATAGTCAACTTGGGGGCCTCCAGAAGTTGGACTGCAGCTCATGCATCCCTGATCATTGGTCATTCTTCTTAAGGGTGATGCGAGTTGTGGTTCAGCAACATGAGGCCCAGTACGTCAGCATGTTTTCCCCAATGGAACTTGGACTGCAGCACAGTTTAATTCTTCCTTCTGATTCGTTGGTGATGCATTTAAAATGTTACAATCTAAAAGGCCTGACACACAAGGATTGGGGAAGAAGGGAGGGCGAGGAAGGACACCCAGGGATGAGTTCCTTCTTGTAAGGACTATGCAACCAACAGCTGGAATGAAAAGAGCTTAGAGAGAGGAGCCACAAATAGTCTTTTACCAGAGCAGAGATGCAGAAACCCTGCCAGTCCATTCTCTTTTCCACTTCAGTAGCCTGAAGATTAAATGCTGATAAAACATCCTTGGCCTGGAGGGTACAGCATTTACAAAATCCTTGCCATATAATTTTCAGTGAGGGCAAGGGAGAAAAAATAGTATGCCTGTCCTGATTAAGCATATTTTCTTCTCCTCTGCATCAGATCTGTACCGGCGCAGCACTGCTTTCAAGGCTATTCATCCTATACAACGTACCGCATGCTGCAGTTCTGGTTCCATCAGTTTTATGCAAGACAATACTACATGCAATAGTAAGTTGCTGTCTTCGTTGTGATCTATTTCTACAAGGAGCTAAATCCCAAGCATTTTGACAAATTTGCATACTGGTGTGATGTGGCTGAAAAGCTAGGGCTCTTGTCTGTATGTATTCAGTGTTAGCTTATATCAAACCCCTGGCACAAATAAGCTATGGTGGTCCTTGGTGATTCACTGAATCAAATATACCCTTGAAGTGCACCTGTTGTTGGCTTGCTGTTTTGAGGCTGCCAATTTGTTTCATGCACATCAAAGTTGAGCAAGCTCTTACCAGCTTTCTAACTGAGCTCATGACTTTTATCTTGCATCTAGCATGGCTGCCAGTGCTGTTTCTGGTGACGTATCCTCTACACGAAGTACGCAGGAGATCCCAGTTGCAGCCCCGGTTGCGGCCCCAGCTCCTCTTCCTGGTCCTTTTCCTGCTGAAAACCAGGCCGGAAATCAAAACGTTCCCCCTCAGGTAAACCCAGGGGTGAACCAGAACCTTCGTATGAATGCCCAGGGAGGGGCTTTGATGGAAGAAGAAGAAGAAGGCGGCAATCGGGATTGGCTGGACTGGCTCTACTCGGCAACCCTCTTCTACGTCTTCATCAACATTGTGTATTTCTACTCCAGTATGAGCAGGCTTCTCATGGTGATGGTGGGCACCCTGCTGATGTACCTGTAAGTTTCTGCGGCCTCATCTTATATCTCTCACTTTTTACCACTAATCTTGGTGCACATTATTTTAAAATAAGTGTCTGCTGGGGGAGACTAGTGGCCAAGTGTAGACATGATGTCAAACTGTGATCAAGGCTTTGGGGTTGCACAGTCGCTCAGCCAGGCCATGAGAAGATAGCGAGAACATACCACCTAAGAACATAGGAAGCTACCTTATTTATGAGCCAGACCCTGTCAGTCTAGCTCAGTATTGTCTTCCCTTGGCTGGCAGTCATTTGCCAGTATTTCAGGCAGGGCTGAAAGCCTGCCCTACCAGGTGATGCCATTGGAGACCTACATGCAAAGCAACAGCCTCCAACCTATGGTTGGTTGACAAAATATCATTAACATCCAAAGTGGAGGGCAGGGCAGCTTAGTTTTAACCACAACTTGTTAACGTGTTGGGATCATAAACCACAATTTAATTTGCTCCACTAAGCTTATTTCTTGGTAGGCTTTGGTACAGAAAACCGTGGTTTACAACAAGAAGTGAAAATTTCCTATTATGGCTGGCAGGGAGCATATGTGAGCAGGCCTCTGTATATAAAGCTAAACTGTGGTTTCCTGTTTTATCTGAGCTGGCCCACAAACTCTGCTGGACATATTTCTGCAGCTCCCTTGAAATAGTTGTAAGGAGGCTAGTACTTCAAACATTTACATCTACTAAAATACCACTTGTGAGGGTTTAAGAGGAAACATGCACCACAGGTAAAATAACTTGTTTTGCAACCTGTCGCTCATTTTCACTGTTGCACATACAAGAACTGCAGGCTAAACACTGACATCTGAACTTGTCCTAGTAAACTATCCTTTCCTTTGGATGAATTTCTCACCTGTGGGACTGTAGCTCAGACAGCTCTTAACTATACTGAATGCAGTTTTTATACATTAGCAACAGTAAAAGCTCCTCAGCTTTTGCAGTTTGTTAGTAAACTTGGGTAGACAGCCATTCAGTTTATGTTGGCAGCCCTTTAAAGGGACACAGATTGGAACAAAATAACTGTCTTTGGTCTTTTTTATTTAGCAAAATTTATAAGCCGCTTGATTGTTTTAAAAAAGGAAAACCTCTTAAGCAGTTTACAAAAATATAAAAAACTAATAAAATTACTGATAAAACAATTAAAACCTGTTAAATATTTTCAAAAGATGATTGCAATCAGCTGCTAAAAAGAAATGAAGCATATAACTTCCACATGTCTGGATAGGCCTGATATCAATAGGCAGGGAGTTCCAAGGCGTACTTGTAAGAAATTGGTATTTTAGTGTGGCCACAAGTATATTATTATTATTATTATTATTATTATTATTATTATTATTACTACTACTACTACTACTAATAATAATAATTTATACCCCGCCCATCTGGCTGGGTTTCCCCAGCCACTCTGGGCGGCTCCCATTGGAAAGTTAAAAACACCTGTGCCAGTTATGCAGATGGAAGCAGTTGAGTGGGCATATATGGGATAAGGTGATTCAGCAAATAACATTTCCCACCTTGAAAGTCACATTACGGATGTCATGCAGTGCACAGAACTCCGAGCTGTCTTCTATGAAATAACTGGAAAGGCTTGTACAGCAGGGGCTAAGTCAATTGCTCTCCTCCTGTCCTTGAATATTGAATGGAGACTCTCTCCCATGCCAAATGGTGGGTTATCCTGACAGAGGGTTTTTTCAGACTTCCCTTTGGCATTCTGTCCTGTACCTCACTGGTTTTGTCTTCTCAGGCACCAGGTTGGATGGTTTCCTTTCAGGCGGAGGCCAGCTCAGCCTGCTGAGAACAATATTCCTCTCCAAGCAGCTGTTAACCAAGACCAAAACAACAATTTACAGGTAAGTTCCTAACAGGATATAATTTCCTTCATAAGCACAATTTTGAATGTTCTGATGAACTTTCCAGCCCAAACCTAAGCAGCTCAGAATGAATGCCACTTGTTCAGAGGGACTTGCTTCCTGGATAATTAAGCTTGTTTAGGGTTTCAGCATTGCCTCAGTACTGTTTCTAAAAGACCTCTGTATATTCTGTCCACATATCTTAAGTGGCTTGGCGCTTATGTACTGTAAATTGTTCTGTGCGACAAAATAATTTAGGATGCAAAGTGTGCATTCGGTATTGGCTTCCACTTAGCACAGTTGACGTGCTAAAATTATGTTGTAGAACTTGAGATGAATCAAGATGTTGAATCATTTGTTGGGCATTTTCCTGATTTGGTGGTGCTGGTTCTATAATGTGCCCTGTGCTTTGTATGTGAGACCCAGCGCTGGGCAGCACCAAATATTTTGGTCCTTCTGGGGTGGGGCATTCCTTTTTTCAGGTAGCCAAACCATCTCCAGCTCCTGGCTCTTCCTGTTGACTGAAGGCTTTGGAGACCTGATGATGGAAAATGTCCATCTCCCAGGCCCCTAGATGTCACTGCTAACGTTAAATGAGGTGTAATGTGTTGAATTAATGCAGCAACTGTGTGCTATCTCAGAAATGGTTTTTGGATCCTGCATGTTGTTAATACATGCTTGGAGAGCAGGTTGCTCCCAGCTTCTAATGAGGTCCTTGCATGAAGTGCTCTCCCTTCACAGAGTCTGCCTAGCCAAATATATCTAGTTCATGTGACTTATGACAAAGTAAACCTACAACTGGTAATATTTGCCAGTGTCGAATCTAAAGCTACCCAGGAATAAAGCCGTAGCACTGCAGGAGAAGGTCAGTTGATGATCCTGTCAGGGAATTATTACATCTTTCTCTTTCCTTGGTTTAGCAGGAGGAAAATGCGGGGGGTCAGGGTGAAATGGAGGCACCTGACACCACACCAGAGAGTCAACCAGCACCATCTTCATTCATGAGCACTGCCTGGCTTTTCTTCAAGACTTTCTTTGCATCCCTCCTGCCTGAGGGACCCCCAGCTGTGGCCAACTAGCTGGCTGCTTAGCCACACAAATAGCCAGTAAACTGCAGCTGTCTGTTTGCTGTGAGACCTTTGGCTGAGCGAGGACTGGACTGGACACCAGTTTGAATGCTGGAAGTGGCCTGGTACCAATGGACGAAAAGGAATTACTCTGCTTTCAGAAGCGAAAGACAGAGATTGCAGCAGCCATAAGACCAAAGTACAGAGTGCCAGTGAATTGTATGGGAAACATTGAGTGAAGGCCTACAGCAGTGTGCAATTCTGTACTGAATGCAAGTAAGGCTGTTGATGGACCAAGAGTGAGAGAAGCACATTGCTTCTGCTGGTGTAACTTGATTCCTGTTGGAATGTATCTCATGCTTTAATTACACTGAGTGTAGTATCTTGCGCAACCAGTGAATTGCTAGATATGTATTATAAGAGTTTTACAGGGAAGATTTATGCCAAAAATAATTAAAAGCTGTGCTTGCGCTCAATAAATGTAGGGAGCTATTTGCATAAATAGCTTCCTACTGAAGATTCAGTTGAGCTTTTATACTAAACAGTATAGCAAGAGCAACCAACCCACATGTACAGGTTCATGTCAAGAACTATCACCCAGTTTATCAGTTGGAGTGATCATGTAGATCCAAGCATTCTTTCCCTTGATAAAATCTTCCAGGCTGCTTTCTGTTAGGACTTCTGATAAGCATCTAATCAAAAATATTGTCAGCTGTTTTTGCCACCACCTTACAAACTCAAGATATCTGCAAACTAGAGTCTTTTGCAAGCAAGGCTTAGAAAGATGATGGCCCATCTGTCTGTTCCTGAATTTCAGCAGTGGAATATTTCTCTGCATTCTGTTTTTTGTGCATTGTATTAAATGGTTTTTTTTTTTAAAAAAAAAGTCTTCCAGAAGAAGTTCTCTAAAACATGCATTATGTTACCAGCTTAATTTCTAGTGGTTCGTATTTTAAAAGAAGCATGCAACTATGCAAGTATGAAGAAGACCTGGGAAGGGAAATAGGTATTGAAAATGTCATATTCACATTTTAAAGCTTGTGCTTTTAAAGGGTAAATTGTTGAAGAGTAGTATATTTTGTGCCTTTGGGATCTGGAGATGTTTTTCCTTTGCTCCTTATACTTTAGGAGGCATTCCTGATACCTCCATTTCTGTTAATCTTTGGCGTGCATCTCCTAGAACTTAATGAATTTGCATTGAGAATCTTTTCAGCTCAGGGATAATTTTTCTTAGATTATCTTAATACACAGGGCCATTGTCCTGCATATACATTGTGAATATCAAATGATGCTGAATTTATATTTTCCCCATTGCAGATTGTAAGCCTTCAGTTCATATCAACTTCATCTGTACAGCTGACCACTTTCTCTTGTATAATATCTGTTGAACAAAGTTTAACACGCAATGACTTACTTTTATTAAACTTCGATATTGCTGTCTAGCTGTTCATTTGTCGGTCACTGCACAGGTAAAACTGTACAAGAAACTGTCCAGTCAGGCATTAAGGACAAATGGTATAACTGAGTGGCTGAGAATCTGAACTTCTTTCCCTGTACTTCTCATTACCTGGCTCAATTATCTGGCAGTCTGTTCCAACTTTACTCCAGGTCTGCGATGCTGAAGGCTATCATCAGTACTTCATCATAAGATGAATAAGACAAGAAGAGCCCTGCTGGATCACACTCTAGCATTACTTTCTGGGCAGTGCTGCCGGCAAGGCTGTTGAGAACTGTGCTGCTAAGACGACAAAAGCTCCCGTCCTTCACTTGTAAGGATAGAGAAAACACCAGTCTCTGGGAAACAATTGAGGAAATAAAGTGCATGTCGTACATACAAACAAACCATCAATCAGTAGTGGCAAACTGCTGGAGATATTTTGTGGGATGCAGCCATGAAATTCGCTACTTGCCTTGGGAAGGTAGCAGATGCAGGCAAGTAGCTATGTGGCAAAATCTTCCACTGTTCCTCCTTTGGCCCCTCCCCAAGTTGGTACGGTCTATGCAGCTGTAGGTGCATATGCAGCTGAAGGCCCCTGGAGGGTGGAATCTGCAGGGGTGGGTTTTCAGCTGCTTTCTGGGCTGCTCACAGTAAACAGATGGTGACCCTTTGCAACAAAAGTGTTTTGCATCAAAATTGTGAAATAAACATATACAAATAATTACAATGGAGCATTTCGTTTTCAAAACAGCCTGAGTCTGCAATTGAAGAAAACTCTAAATGAAAAGGCAGCTGCAGATTTTTGGGGTGTCCTGAATTTTGTTGGTGTATTTCTTTTGGGAATTTTCTGCTCAGGTATAAATATAACTTGGCCAGCCTTGGCAACCCTAGCAGCTGGACTTGGTTGGTTGAGGTGATGCCATTTGCTCATTACCCTCCAGGCTGCAAGGAGCTTGGGCAGGGTAGCTGTGTCTGAGTCAAAAGCACAGGCATTTATTCTGAAGACTTCTCAAACTCGTGATTGACCACAAGGTGGCAGATTGAGTAAAGACCTGAAAGCAGCCTTGCTGAGCTGCTGCTCTCCTTGCCTTCAAGTAATTTAGGGTTGTGATAAGTTTCACCCTCATTTTACCTCCCCTTTCCATCTGGGTTTAGGCACTGAAACTGCCTTGGTTGCACTGTTATGATGAGCTCTGTTGGCAGAAAGAAAGTGGAAGCATGTCCTTATTAATTCTTGATCTTTACTGCAGTTTCCAATACCATTGACAGTGCTCTTCTGCTGGAGTGGCTGTCCAAGTCCAAGCACTGCAGGGGGTTCCAGTCCTACTTGGATGATTGTTCTCAGGGGTGGGGATGGGTGTATTGCTCAGCCCTGTGAAGCCTGCAGTGTGCAGAGTTTAATCCCCCTCCCCCATGTTGTTCAACATCTACATGAAACTGCTGAGTGGGGTAATAATGAGCTTTAAGGGCAGGGCAGGGACTGGCACTTCCTAGGTCTCCCTGTCCCAATGCCAGAAATCTAATCACTGTACCATGCTTGGCCTTTCAGGGACCCAAAGAATGTATGTAATGGTACCCTGCCCCCCCAAAAAACCTATTTTAAAGTAAAGCCATGGGGGGAAAAATAGCATTTGAAAAGCCATGGTGTTGGTGGGAGCAAGCAGGTAGAGAAAGGGTTAAGTGCCCCCATGCATCCCCTGCTGCTGCTTCCGTCATTTATTTCTCTCCCCCCAAACCAGTTTTCCTTTACTAAAAAGTCTTAAGAATAGAATATGTTAGCCCCTTGATCTTCCTGCTGCCAGCATCCTCTGTGAAGGAATTGGTTCCAGTGTTTGAAAATTACCTCCTTGTTGAGACCTCTCCAAACAGCCTTGCCAAGGGAGCTTTGTGGATGAAGGAAGTTTCCTTATGTGGCCTCAGACACCGGGCCACTTAACTCAGTATTGTCCACGCTGACAGTGGCTCCCCAGGGTTTCAGGCAGGCTTCTTAGCCAGTCTTAGCAGGAGACACCAGGGCTTGAACTCAAGACCTCTGAATGCAAAGTTGGATACTCTACCAGTGAGCTGTGGTCCTACCCTGTGAGCAGTTAGGATATTACATAGTGTGGATAATAAGAGGGAATTATTCTTGTCCAAAGGCCCTCCACATGGAGCTGATTAGGGGACCTGGGCAAAAGTGTTGGCTCATAAGAAAATAGGGCAGTTCCTTTACTGGGGCCAACCAGAAAGTCGCCAAGCAGTGAGCACATTTTCGAGTTCTTCAGAGCTCTTCATCAGGTTGCACAACAGTGAACCTCCCTGGGAGGGCTTGACATGGGCATTTTGCAGGCTGAATTTACTTTCAGAAAAGGGTTCATGGATGGTGGTTGGGGTGGCTGAAAGGCAGATGGAGGCCACATGAAGAGAGAGGGCACTTTCCTTCTTCGGATAAAAGGACTTTATTTTATGTGCCCTCCTTTGGGCCTGCTGGCATGGCTCTCCAAATCTTGGACAGATAAAAATGTGGCTTCCACATTCTGGGGGGAGAGTGGTGATCTCTTGCCTTCTTCATTCCCACTCAAGGGGACTTGCTTCCAGCCTGCTGGCCTTCTGCACCCCCACTCAGGAGGCTTCTTCACTTCCTTTTAGGTCCAGTGGCTTCCTGCATTGCCACCCAAGGGTGCTTGCTTCCCTTGCTCCCATGAGCACTGGCCTTCTGGATCCCAGCCCAGGATGTGTAATTTCTTGCTACTACATTGATTACTAGAAGGACTAATAATGGAAACAATTTACTTTCAGTAAAGATTTGATGAACAGAGGTGAGGGGTGGTGGAAGGGCAGATGGACACCTCTTATACCACAATTGAAAAGGTAAGAAGTCTATTTTCCTATTCCCAGGCACGCTGGTCTCCTGTACCCCCTCTGCCATGGGTCTCTTCCCTTCCTTACATTCCCACCAGCCTTCTGGATCCCAGCCCAGGAAGTTTCATTTCTTGCTTCTGCTTTGATTTTGATTTTTCTTCTGTGTAATAGAAAGTCTCTCTCTCGCTCTCTTCCCCCTCCCCACATCTCTCTGTGAAGTCTACTTCACAGGATTGTGGGGAGCATAAAAGTGTGGGAAACAACACTCCACAAGCAAACTACCTTGAGCTCATGGTAGAAGGGTGAAGTCTAAATAGGAGTGAGAGGCGGAAATAAATAGTTGTATGGCATTGCTGGGCTCACTGAAGTAAGAACCCAAGGAAGCTGGCATTGGGATATGCTATATAAAGCGATGCCATAATGAGGATATGTTGTTGGCTTATTGCAGTATAGTAACGCTGCAGAGAGCTTGCTGGGGAGATCATGCATTAAAAAGAAAGGACTCAAAAAGTACTTAAAGGTTTTAATAAGAAAAACAAAAACTCCATTTACACTAAATATATTAACAAACAAACATGACCCAACCACCAACCCATCCCCCAGGGTAATGGGAGAGCTAGGTGCTGCTCCTTATATACTCTACCCAGATGCTGACACACCTTAATCAAATACAACTCAGCAGCACCTGCTATGTTACACAGCTGTAAAGCTGGGTCTCGTTATCTTGCTCTGGCCCTTGCTCTGGCCCCTTAAAGACATACACATGGAGTGGAACAATGATGAACCTTTACATTTAAAGAAACCATTCAACATTTCCCCTGCGGTTCATCATTGTGGAACAAAAACATAAAGCATACTTTGTACATGTTTTTCATGTGTAACCTTTGGAAGTGCTTTAGTAAAAATGTCCGCAATTTGATTGTCACCTGGAACATATTTAAATACAACCATTTCATCAGCAATTAGTTTCTTTACAAACTGTAAACGTAACCTTAAGACTCTAGTGCGCTGCGTATTGGTCTCTGAACATAGGATAGCGAGTCCACTCTGGGAATCAAGGTAAACTTTTACTGGTAGTGTTACTTGCATCTGTAGGTCTGCAAATACTTGCAGATACCATTCTACATCACGAGTGGCCTGAACGCATGCACATAATTCACTCTCTGTTGTAGAGAGACAAATAATGGTTTGTGTCTGGGACTTCCATTCAAATGGACAACCGTTATAACAAAACACCATACCAGACACACCCCTGCAATTATTTTGTTCTACTGCATGAGATGCATCACAGAAAATTTCAAAACCTTTGTCAATACATGTTGTAAACTGCAACCTATAATGTTTGGTATGTTTAAGGTACATTACCACTCTCTTAAGAGCAGAGAAACATTGTGTAGTGGGCTTTTCCACAAATTTTGCTAGAAAGTGAAAAGCATAAGTTATATCTGGTCTTGAGATTCTTTGAATGAAATTTAGCTTGCCTATAGCAGAACGATACAAAGTTTTGTTAGGAAATGGCTTATCTTCACCTGTAAAGGTGAAACCACACACCATAGGTGTTTCCTTCCCATTTGCATTTTCTAAACGTAGCATTTCAACTAGATCATCAATTTTTGCAGTTTGATGAACCAGAAAAGATCCATTTTCACCTTTCTCAATTTGCATGGATAAGTAATTTTTAGCTATGCCTAATTCCACCACATCAAACTTCTTCTGTAACTGTGAAACTACCTGTTCATATTCCTGTTTAGTTTTTGTAGAAATTAATACGTCATCTACATACACACATATTTTTGTTACAGAGTTTGCCCTTTCCTTTATAAACACACAATTGTCTGCCTTTCCTTGTGAAAAACCAATATCTAGCAATTCTTTTGCTAAAGTTTGGTGCCAATTCCTTCCACTTTGGTGCAGACCATAAAGGGATTTATTTAATTTGCATACCAAACCTTCAGCAGCGTCTATGCCTTCAGGGACACGCATAAAAATTTGTTCTTTTAAATCTGCAAACAAATATGCAGTTTTTATATCTAGGTGATAAACAGAATGTCCACGTTGTGATGCATCTTTTAACAAAAGCTTAACTGTTTCATATTTTACACTTGGTGAATAGCACAAATCATAATCTTCGCCTGGAATTTGTTGAAAACCCTTAGCAACTAATCTTGCCTTGTACCTTACAACTTCATTTTTGTCATTCATTTTAACTCTATAAACCCATTTTGAATCAATAAGTCTCATATCTGGGGTTTGTGGTACAAGAGACCAAGTGTTATGCTCTTTTAAAGAAGCTATCTCGGAGTTCATAGCTTTATACCAATTTACAGCTTGGTGCATAGGTAAATTCTGAACATCACTGTAGCTTTTTGGCTCAAAAACCACCTTATTGGCATACACAGTATTAAAATGTTCATCTGCGAAACGTTGTGGCTTCTGCCTCTTTCTATCTGAACGTCTCAGTCCGGAAGGAGAGTCAGACTCCTCAGACTTAATGGGACTCAGTGAACTACTAGTTTCAGGTTGTAAATTATCACTGTCAGTTTGAAGAGGTGCCTGTAGGCTAAGCTCACGGTCAGAAAACTCAAGAGAATCTAACCTCCCCTCGGGTGCCTGTGACTTTAAATCATCAAACAAATTATCAGATTCAACAGGCTTTTTGTCTTTTTCTATTAATTCAGAATCACCATTTCCTCCTCCTGCTGCTGCTGCTGCTTCCTCTTCTTCCTCAGTATCATTTATACCATCAGTATCTTGGAAAACAGCAACCCCATTCCAATTTACAGTTTGTATCATGCTTCTGGTAATATGAAACTTGCCAGTTGCTGGCATGTAAATTCTGTACGCCCCCTGCTGGTAGCCCATTAATTTTCCCTGAACACTACGTTCACCCAATTTCTGCTTAGCGGGATAATGCATAATTACATCTGAACCCCAAATACGTAGGTATTTCAGATTAGGGCGTTTTTTAAACAACTTCTCATAGGGGGTGACATCTAAACCAGAATGATAATGGCGATTTCTAACATAACAAAAGGCATTGAGTGCTTCAGCCCAAAAGTCTTTGGGCAGATTAGCATCGTGCAGATAAGTTTTAACCCCTGCCTGCAGGTCACGCTGCACAACTTCAACAAGCCCATTTTGCCAAGGACTTCGGGGGCAAGATAACTCATGAGTAGTCCCCTGCGCTTCCAGGAATTTCTCAAAATCCTCAGAGACAGATTCCCCGCCCCGGTCAGAAAACAGATTCTCAATAGGTTTGTTAAAGTGTGTTTTTACCCAGTTGCAAAAAACCTTGTACTTCTCAAATGCTTGGGACTTCTCAGCTATTGCATAAGTCCAACAATATCTACTATACTGGTCTATCAGAGTAAGCCAGTACTTTGAACCTCCTAATGAGGGTGGGAGTGGCCCAACTAAATCACAATGTACACGCTCAAATGGCTCAGTTACATTCCTATCTGAGCACCTACCCTTGTGTGCAACCTTAATCTTATTCTTGCAACAGGATAGACATTGCATAAAGAATTTACATGGTTTTAAGTTGAGGCCATTGACAATACTCTTTGTCTTAATTACATCAGCAAAATTCAGGTGTCCTAAAAGTCTGTGCGCCTGATGGACACACCCGGAATGTGGCCTTACATTCCTCAACCCCTGGCTTAACTGTGCTGCTCTGCAATTTATAGGCGATTGGGAGTAGGTGCGAAAATACAGTCTATATAAACCATCAGATTCCCGGGCATACAATAGACGTTTGCTCCCCTCGAAAAACTCACACATTGACTTTAAGAAACGCACAGTTATGCCTTGGCGGGCAAAGCACCTTACTGACAATAAATTGTCCACTGACGGGCAGTAAATGCAGTTCGCTATTGTAATGTTTAAAGAGTCAAGTTTAACGGTACCCCTGCCAAGCGACTGCAAGACTTGTGAATTGGCTAAATGTACATTACCAATTTCCTCTTCGAAAGAAATAAACAAGCTTCGATCATTGCAGATATTTTGCGATGCTCCTGAGTCAACAACAAAAGACTTCCACTTGGCATCTTTAATTCTTTTACGATCTTTAGTCCGAGCGTGAAAAGCTCGCGGCTCGTTTTGACGAACAGAAACAGGCTTGGGAGTACTTTGCTTTCTTTTGGCTCTGCAGTCCCTTGCAAAATGTCCTTGCTTATTGCAGAACCAACAACGCTTTGCAGCTTTAAATGCAGTTGTATCTCCACAGGTTTGCATATGGCGTTCCTCATTCTTTCTGGAAACAGGAGTGCTTATGGCACAAGCCTCCCTTCTATCCAACTCGCCCATTAATCTTGCCGTTACCCCTTCCACAGTTAATTGTGCTGGTGGAACAGCAGATATCTGGCTAGCTATACCATCAAAGTCCTCATTAAGGGAACAAAGGATGATAAAAACATACTGAATATCAGGTATCTCCATGTCCCTTCGAATTAACTCGCCGCGTATTGCCTCCAGACGTCTCAAGTGTGCTGCCAAATCTCCACCAGGCTGCAACTTCGTCTGGTACAACTGCTTGAAAAACGTCAATGCAGACGCTGACTCTTTTCTAACATGCACTGCTGCAAGACTGTCCCACATTTCTTTGGCAGTTTTCTTATTTCTTATATAGACTACTTGCTGGTCGCTGACTGCCAAATTAATTATCGCCCTGGCTTTTGCATCTCCTTTCGACCAAGCATTAGTTACAGGGTCAGGAGGGTCATCAGTTACATAGGTCCATACTTCTCTAGAGGTCAAAAGCGCCTCCACCCGAAAAGACCATAAACTATAGTTCTCATCTGTTAGCTGTGGGAAGACCAGAGCCTTCTCAGTTTCAGGAACCCGGTCAACCATTCTGGAACTCTTCCAGACCCACAAAAACTATGCTAACAGGAGAAGGAGTTTTCAAACCTTTCTCAGAGTCCAAAAATATGCAGTCATCCACTCAGCAGCTGGGCCCATAACCAAAGATGTTGGCTTATTGCAGTATAGTAACGCTGCAGAGAGCTTGCTGGGGAGATCATGCATTAAAAAGAAAGGACTCAAAAAGTACTTAAAGGTTTTAATAAGAAAAACAAAAACTCCATTTACACTAAATATATTAACAAACAAACATGACCCAACCACCAACCCATCCCCCAGGGTAATGGGAGAGCTAGGTGCTGCTCCTTATATACTCTACCCAGATGCTGACACACCTTAATCAAATACAACTCAGCAGCACCTGCTATGTTACACAGCTGTAAAGCTGGGTCTCGTTATCTTGCTCTGGCCCTTGCTCTGGCCCCTTAAAGACATACACATGGAGTGGAACAATGATGAACCTTTACATTTAAAGAAACCATTCAACATATGTACCCCAAATCCCTTCCACAATGCAGTGGATTGTGATATGCATGAGGAAGGCTTTCTCAGCATCCTTTGAGATGTGGTCGGGGATCCTGGCCTGCACCTTTTGGGGTCATTTGGTATGGCAAAATGTTTCAGGGCTGGCCCTGATTTGTGTGTTCCCTCTTGTACCACTGCAAAATACAATAGAGCTTATTCTGCAGTACCTGGAAATAAATTAAAAATCTATCTCAGGAAACAGATGCTCAGCAACAATGACTTATTGGCCTAACTTCCAGCGATTTAGATTAATGGACAGGGAGAAGCTTTTATTGTCATTGAGGGGAACTGCATGGCTGGCCTTTGAGCAGAAAAACAAACCCAGGGATTGATAACTCCCAGTTGGGGACCTACAAGGAGGTCTGTGTGACCCGTGTCGAGTCATCCTGACATAGGGGAACAAGTTGTACCTGTTACAACTTGTACCAAAGGGCACAAGCCATCTAAAGTCAATACTCATTAACATTTGTCAGCATTCCCAGTATAAATATTCTTGTGAGGAGTTTTCTCTGAGATGATGCACCTTTGTATGGCATTTTCAATAATATAGGCACCTTTGTCTAAACTTTCCCCTACTATATGTATTTTTTGAATGCATGTTTTGGTTATACAGCTGCATTGCAAAATTTGGAGAAAAGCAGATTCTGAATGATAGCTGTGCTTTGGTTTGTGTAAGGTTTTTTGGAAGTGCAAATAAGGTGAACTTGCACCAGAAAGCAAACCAAAGCATCACCCTTATCCCCATATGAAATCCCATCGGTTTTGAAAGGAGATATTTAAGCCAATGGGATATTTCCCCCTCTCCTAAGAATCATTGTTGCAGGGGCAGAGGCATAGTGGTCTGGGGTCACAGGGAGTTGAAAACCTGCTACTGTTTTTGCACCAGGGTCCTAGTGCCACCCAGTCAGCATGAAGGCACTGAGATGCTTTCTTACCCTTAAAGCCAATCAAAGAGTCAGCCGCTGATGTTGGGCTCCTAGGGTCACTCTGGAAAAGATGTGTGGGGAAAACATGGAGGAGGATTTGCTCTGTATGCTCCAAAGCTAAGCTTTTGGTAACGCTAGAAACACAAGAGGCTTTCATTTCAAGAGAACGGTGTGCAACAAGGAAAGCACAACTTAAGTCACTCTGAAAGGAAATATTGGCGCACTCTAGATCATTTACCCATGTATGTACACAGCAAAATAGTATGTGTTGGCTGAAAGGGAACACATGGGGAACTGCACTGATTGTTGCAATGCATCCCCAGTTATTAGTATGTTTAATTATAAGATCATACAGTAATCTTAGTGGGTTTCATAAACTTAGAAGGGGGTGCGGTTGTGACGATCATGAAGCGACCTTGCACTTAAGAATTTGCCACTGTACTACTGCACACAGCTGCAGAAGGCAGGCTGAAGCTTCTCCTTGTGGTCCTGATGAAAATCAGTCACCCTCCCGATGCACCTAGTATATTAATTTATATTAAAAAAACCCGTGATGTGGTTACTCACCCCACACAATTGTTGGGTAGCTTGTCTCCCACTGAAATCAGTGGACCTCCAAATGTTTGGCTATGTGGGTGTACAATACGAGAAATCTTACCCTCCAGCCCTTTCTTCTGTACCTATACATATACATAGTCTGTGTGTGTGTGTGTGTGTGTGTGTGTGTGTGTGTGAAATAAGTGTAACCCGTAACAGAATTTGCTGCATTGAATAAACTGCCCTGGGATTATAAGAACCATGTGTAAACTCTGTTCTTCAAACCTCCAAATTCAGTGAAAGATCAGGTCCCTACTTTAGTGATGTGAATGTCCGGCAGTAACCCTTGAAAAGGGTATCTGAGGCCATTCACTCTTTCAACTCAGGATGTCTGCTTCCAGAAGCAAAACAAAAAGGATAATGCTGGAAAGCATTATTGCTATTTTTAAAGCTGTAAAGTTTCTAGCCAGTGGCTGGAATCCAGCTAAAGTTACTCACGGTGAAGATTCATCAGTGGGAGAAGTCAGTTGCTGTGACCATCTTACAACCATCTTCTACAGAACCTGTAGCAAAATCCTATGCATGTTTACTTGGAAGTTTATCATAACCAAAGAAATGAGCATAGGAAAACAGCCTTTGGCTTCCTCTATATGGTCTGTTTACTAAGCACTCATCCTGATTTCATTGCCCAAAGCTTATGTGGTGTTTAGATTAAACCTCCTCTTTATGGAGCATTCATTTAGATTTGTTTGCAAAGTGTTTGTCCAGCAATGAGTGCTCATCCCAAATTTATGCCAATTTGCATTGGGATGGGATTATGAGACTTCTCAGTAATCGTTCACTCATTACACACTTTTTGGTGATATTCCTGTAACTTTTCTAACTGCAAAAAGTCAATATTGAGTCCGAGGTGCCTTTAGTTGTGTCTCTGATGGCTCATCCACACTTCCATTTGGTCTGTGTTTCATTGCCCTTGTCCCATGCTTTCTCGGCATACGTCAGAGAGGTTTCTCTTCTGTCCTGTCGCTTTCCCCAGGCAAACTTACTGTTTACCGCTGAATCAGAATAAATATCAGTCTGCAAAAACTCGATGGACTTTGTTCTGATTCAGCGGTAAATTTCAGGTTTCCTGAGGGGAAGTGACGGGACAAATGAGAAAGCTAGAAAGCACAGAACAAGCAGAAGAAGTGTGGATGAGCCCTAACTTTTCTTTGACTTGGACCCAAGGGTTAGCTTGTTAGCATGGATTAGTGCATCAGTCCCCAAACTCTGTCCCAGGAAAGACCTGCATATCTACAGTGAGATATCATTCAGTTAAATACAGTGGTACCTCAGGTTATGAAGTTAATTCATTCTGGAGGTCCGTTCTTAACCCAAAACCGTTCTTAACATGAGGTACTCTTTCGCTAATGGGGTCTCCCGCTGCCACCGTGTGACTTCCGCTCGCATCCTGGGGCAAAGTTCGCAACCAGGAGCATCTACTTCCGGGTTAGCGGAGCTCGTAACCCGAAGCATTGGTAAGGAGGACGGTACGTAACCTGAGGTTTCACTCTACTGTACTTCAATTTCATTCAGGGCCAGGTTATATTACCATTTCAGTCCAGGCTCTGGGCATCTTTTCCTCCACCCTTTGCTAAGCCTGAGGGAGCCAGTTTCTCCAGTAAAAGGTTGCCAGGAGTCATTCACCTCTTTTGGCTCAGGATATCTTAGCAGAACACAGCAACAATTGGAGCTGGATCTGCATGGAGAGCTCGTACACCCTGGACTCCACGGACAATGGAAAGGCTTTGCAGGAAGATAGTGGCAGATTTATAAACACCAAGCAGGGACAATCTGAAACTCTCAGTCAATTTAGCAGTCAAGAAGCCATTGATGGCAGGAAGAGAGATAAGGCTATTCTTGTGCAGGCCTTTTTCTGCTGGAACTGAAAGTGTTTTTTTCAAATCACGTTGCTGAAATTCCTGGAAGTTCCCAATTGGATTTTTTCCAAGAAAGAAATGCTAGACAATCCACATGGTGTGTCATTTATTTAGTGTGCTGCTTTCCATCAGAAGTGACCCCAAAACAGTTTGCATAAAACAATAAAACACCACCAACAAAATACATAAAATGCAATTAAAAATAGCAAGAAAACAATAACAATCCCTATAAGGATGTAAAGAAGGGTGAAACTGAACTAGGTTTTGCCTCCAACACTTGAGAAACAGGTGAGTCTTCACCCTTTGAGGGAAGCCCATTAGTAATGTAACCATTAGTGTTGTAGTCGAGGGAATCCCACAACTGGGGTGCTGCCACAGAGAAGGCCCTGTTCCACATCCCCACATGACACACAATATCCACGGTGGAACCATAACTAGGGCCGCTTAGCTGACCTCTGCTCTAGGTTTTTGGTTCTCAAATAACTACAGCAAACATTTTTACAGATAGAAGAGCCTGGCTGCTGGATCAGACCAGGGCAGGCAAGTCCCCTCAATGCTGGCCGGGCAGCCCTGACTCTCCCTCCTCCCCTAGCTGCTGCCTTGCAGGTGGTGTGACAGCCCATAAATCACTGTTCCCCTCTCCTGGGTCACTCTCCTGGTTTCCTGGCACACTGTCCTATCAGCCCCTGACTTCTACCACCAAAGGATTAACCCTTTGGGGTCCTCCTGCAGGATGCGATGAGGACTGGCTGTGGATGGGTTTGCTTTAGGGTATGAGTGGGAAAGGGATGCGGGTGGCGCTGTGGTCTAAACCACTGAGCCTTTTGGGCTTGCCGATCAGAAGGTCAGTGGTTTGAATCCCCGTGACGGGGTGAGCTCCCATTGCTCAGTTCCAGCTCCTGCCAACCTATCAGTTCAAAAGCACACCAAAAAAGTGCAAGTAGATAAATAGGTACCACTCTGGTGGGAAGGTAAACAGTGTTTCCGTGCGCTGCTCTGGTTTTGGTGTTCAGTTGCACCCGAAGTGGCTTAGTCATGCTAGCCACATGACCCGGAAAAACTGTCTGCGGACAAACGCCATCTCCCTCGACCTGTAAAGCGAGATGAGCGCCACAACCCCAGAGTCGTTCATGACTGGACTTAACTGTCAGGGGTCCTTTACCTTTTTTATGAGTGGGAAAGTCAATTCACCTGACTTTGAAGTGGGATGTGAATTTCTGGAGAGCTGTGTCCATGATGAAAGCATAGTTGCAGCTCACGAAATATGATTGCTGGGTATCTGCTGATTTTGTCATTGTCTGTTATTTTGATTCATTTATTCTATACGTTAAACTTTTGTTGTATTTTACTTTTGTTTTAATATGTTGTCCATGACTTTGTGGGCCTTTGGACCAGAAAGCAGTAAATAAATAAACCATAGCATAACATGCACAAACGGATGTTACACAAGCCACAATTAAAGAAGGAAATTGACAACCTTTGTGTCTGTTTTAGGGTTGGCCACTGAGAGAACAGAGTGTTTAGCTGCCCCAACATGATGCCCTCCAGATGTTTGGGACTATAACTCCCATCAGCAGCAGCCAGCATGTTGGGCTGAGGGAAGTTGACATCCGAAACATCTGGAGCCTGCTGTAGAGACATGGAGAAGATCCACATCGCGCCTTTTAAGTACAATACTTAAGTAGAAAGAACCCTGGGAGCTGTAGCTCCCTCCTACAGAGCTATCATTCCTAGCACCCTTAACAAACTACCTTCCCAGGATTCTTTGGGGAAAGTCACATGCTCTCAATGTGTGTTGGATGTGCACAGATTTTAGTTAATTCATATTCAGCTCCAGATGTCTCTGGACAGGCAAAGTCATGGTTCTGCAGGGGTTAAGTGGACTGCAAGAACGTGAGGAAAACAAAGAGGCTGGTCTGGAGCAAGGAAGTGGGTCATGTCCTGCCTGAGGAGGAGTAGAGAGCCATGGGGAGTACAAGGGAGGCAGCTACCTTTCTGGTGGGGACAGTGGAAGGCGGTCGCTCCTGGGATTTGCAACTCGAGGGCATTCTGCCTTTGGCAAGTATCAGAAAAGGATGGCAAGGATCCTGATTATGTTAGTGAGTCTGCTCAGCAGCGCATTGCCTTGCAGTGCTGAGCCATCATCTTACAGCGATACGAGTGTTGTCTTCCGAATGACCAAGCCAGCCGTACTAGTGCGTAAGTCATTACAGCTCTCTCACTCTCTCCCCGTGTGTGTTTATAATATCAGTTACCTTTGCTCTTGCTGTCCCCAATCTGGGGCCCTCCAGATGTTTTGACCGATGACTCTCACTGGCCCCAGCCATCTCTGGAGGCACCGTATTAGGTCTGGCATGCTGGCGCTGAATTGTGGGGTGAATTCAGTTCTACTGTTAGCGCCGTTGTCCCTCACAGCTGTGATCGCATTCTCTCTTGGCAGTCAATGAGAAAACTGCTCATGTCATACAGACAGCCTTCCAGCATGCAGACTACCCAGACATCAAGGGAGAGAAGTCTGTGCGGTTTCTTGGGAAGATTGCCTATGGATTGAAAAAGTAAGTGTGGCTCTGCTTAAGCTCCCTTGTTTATACCTCTCCCATCGCAAACCTGTTTAGCTCTGTTTTGCTGAGTTTCTCATTTTCCTAGTCTCAAGTTTGGTTCTCCACATAGCTGCATCTCTATGCCTTTTTTTTTAAAGTCCTTATGATTATTTGCCAACATTTTAGTGTGATTCTCTTAAACATTTTATACACACTTTTGCCTAGCATATATATTTTGCAAATATTTCCCCCCAAATATAATTTATTTATAAAAATGATTTAAATAATAGAATCATAGAATTGTAGAGTTGGAAGGGACCCTGGGGTCATCTAGTCCAACCCCTTGCAATGCAGGGATCTTAACTAGATCATACAATACAGATGGCTATCCAGCCTCTGCTTAGAAACATACAAGGAAGGTGAGTCTACCACCTCTCATGGGAGTCTGTTCCACTGTCGAACAGCTCTTACTGTCAAAAAGTTCTTCCTGATGTTTAGTCAGTATCACTTTTTTTGTGACTTGAATCCATTGGTTTGTGTCCTGCCCTCCAGAACAGGAGAAAACAAGCTTGTTCCATATTCCACGTGACAGCTCTTAAGATATTTGAAAATGGCTATCATATCTCCTCTGAGTCTCTTCTTTCCCCGGCTAAACATGCCCAGCTCCCTCAACCATTCCTCATGAGGCTAAGTTTCCAGACCCATGATCATCTTGGTCACCTCCTCTGCACATGTTCCAGCTTCTAATATCCTTCTTAAATTGTGGTGTCCAGAACTGGACGCAGTACTCCAGGTGTGGTGTGACCAAGACAGAATACCACTATTTTGGGGGTGGGGACAGAGCTGTTTATAACAATTACAGTGGTACCTCAGGTTAAGCACTTAATTTGTTCTGGAGGTCCGTTCTTAACCTGAAACTGTTCTTAACCTGAAGCACCACTTTAGCTAATGGGGCCTCCCGCTGCTGCTGTGCCGCCACAGCACGATTTCTGTTTTCATCCTGAAGCAAAGTTCTTAACCCAAGGTAATATTTCTTGGTTAGTGGAGTCTGTAACCTGAAGCATATGTAACCTGAAGCGTATGCAACCTGAGGTACCACTGTATATGTAAAATAATATCATGAACACCATTTAAAATGTTAAAATCAGAAATCAGCTCTTACGCATTTGGTCATGCACTTTTATATTAAAATGCATTTTTTGTACGTTATTTTCACTAACGTGCTAATTATGTAAGTTTGTGTTTGCATTTTTGCTCTCACTATTTGTTTGGAGAACTGTATTGCAAAATTCGTAAAACTGCAAATTCTGAAGGATGGGTCTGGTTTTAGTTTGCATCTTGTTTCAGAAAGTTCACATTTGGTAGATTTGCCTTTAAATATGAAGTAGGTCCAATTTCTCTGCCAGCCTTCACCTTGCCTTAAAATAGGGCTCTTAAAAAGTTGCTGCACCATATCCCAGGTCAGACTATTTGCCAGATAACGGTGCTGTATATTCCAACTGGCAGCAGCCCTCCAGTTCCTCAAGCAGAGGCCTATCTCATCTGCTCCTCATTGGTCTTCAGCTACTAGGTTTGAGCCCATGGTTTGGATCACAACAGCAGCAGCACCTCATAGAAATGGATAGTAAAAAAAGAGAAAGAAGTGGGTCCCCAATCTCCTTCATGCACAAATACCTGGTAGCATTTTACTAGCTGCTGAAGGATGGGAATTGCTGTCAGATGGAAAACTGTTCAGGTCTGCCTTTACAAATTGGCTTGCTATGATTTGGGAGGTAGCTTTAACCAAATGTTTAACACAGCATGGCATAGTGGTAAGAGATCAAGCTACAACAAAACAAAAACCCTTTGGTACTGCCTGCTTTCTGTTCATTTCCTATGCCAATAAATCTGCATTCCCAATTAAACCACCTGCAAGACAACTACTCTTATGGAGAGATTTTGTCTCTTAATCTATTTTGGTACTGCATACTGAAAATATGTCTATTATGTGGTTGAATGATGGTACTCCACATTTTATTTGCCCTTAATATATGTTTACTGAAATTCAATGCAACACATATGTTTTTTTAAAAAAAAATGGAGAGAGAAAAGAAATGTGCCAAGTGTGAGCTGGTTGCTTTGCGGGAAGAAAAGGTGCAATAGCTTCAGCCCCACCTATCCACATTTTGACTTATTTGATTATTAATTTCTGGATTGAGCAGAGCAGCCTGTCCTGGAAGAGTGACATGGGGGGGGGGGTTGCCTCTAGGGAAGAGGAAGCTCACCAAATGCAGGAGGCAAACACTTGGAGGAATGTGACAAGAAGCAGAAGCACTTCTTTGCTAGCTGGGGCTGATGGGAGCTGCAGTCCAAAACATCTGGAAGCTTAGGGAAGGCTGGTGCCAAAGGCTATGATAAGATGTGCAGGACTCTAGACCATGACTGTGTTATTTCCGTATATGATGTGTTGTGTGTGACCCACAGCTAAAGCTACCATGCAGGATTATACTAGCAATGGGAGGGCTTGGGTGTGGTCAGTGAGTGCATCCCAAGGGGACCTGGGGTTGTCTATGTACCTCTTCCAGCGAAAGAGCCCAGCCTGCTTCAATTGTACTAAGCCAGCCATTCTTTGCTTCCCTTCTGAAGCATCCATATTGGAGAACTGACAATAGAAAACACCACAGTTGACCTCAAGGAGGACGACGCCATCAACATCGGAATTCAGAATGTTTCTGCTTCCTTCCAAGGAACCCTCAGCTATGGCTATGTGGGTGGCTGGCTGTGAGTATTTCCAGAGAAGTCCACATCTGCCAGTTTGGTCCTTTTGTGGGGGGAGATGATGAGGGTGTGAAAATGGAAACATCAGCTTTGCATTTACCACACAACCCCCGACTGCATCACATCCAAACAGCACGACGTTGGCTGGCACAGAGCCTAATGTGTGCAGTAGCGCATGTGCTCTGTTCCAAAAACACCATCCTTCCTGGTTAATTCTACCTGTGTTCCACATGTTCGCAAAATATCACACTGACATTCTATCTGAGAGCATCTCTGCAACAGATGATGTTGTTTGGTGATTATCATTGTTAAAAATATTGTCACAGGGTGAAGCTCATCCATTCTATTGACTTCGAAATTGAGTCATCCATTGATCTGCAGATAAACGTTAAATTGTGTAAGTAGCGGAATATTCTTGGCTATTGAGACTGGTTAGAATGAGGGCTTAATATATGCAAGAGGCAGCAGGTGGGTGTCTCCTTGAGATGAGATTCAGAGGGAGGGGTTAAGGAAAGCCAGTTTCTCCTGTGATGTAAAGTCTGGTTTATTATCTCTGGTTTACAACCCCCTTCCTGGAAAACGGGGGGAAACTATTGGAAGGGAGTACCCAACTGACTCCTGGTTCCTAATAACTTGAGGCATTTGCTTCTCTATTGGACAGTGTCGGATGACGGGCGTGTGATAGTGGACACCTCGGACTGTTACCTGACTTTCCACAAGCTGACCCTGCATCTACAAGGAGACAAAGAGTATGCTTCATTATTTGAAATCCACACCAGGTTTTAGTAGTGCCTGACTTTCACTTGAAGGACTCCCATATTCATCAGGCTAGAAACATAAGAAACTGTCTTATACTGAGCCAGAGCATTGGCCCATCAAGCTCAGTGCTGTCCACATTGACCAGCAGCTCTCAAGGGTTTCAAGTTCTCTCCCAGCCCTACCCTGGGGATTGAATCTGGGACCTTCTGGTGTGCTCTATCACCAAGCTACAGTCTTTCCTTGTGTAGTCTTCTGTAGCTGCTTTGCCACTATCAACCTCCCATTTTGCTGACCCATGAAATCAGAAGCCTAAAAGCCAAACTTCCCATAAGATTAAGCACATCATTGGCAGTTAGTTTCAATTAATAACCTGTGCAGAGGTGTGGGAATGTTGTGGACAGTAGGAGAGGATATATTGATTAAATATTATCCTTTCTCACTCACGCTAGTGAGTCAGTAGCAGAGTACGTTCCCCAGTATATTGCAGGAAGCTAGTTGGTGGATTCATTTGAATCTCTTTACTTAAGCAATCCAGTCTGGCTTGTCCAGACTGGGTTTATTCCTGGTAAATCTCATTTGTTCCGCTTAAAAAGAATAAGGACACAACTCTCCTTTCTTAAAAGTAATGATAAGAAGTTTACTTACATTCAGTTCACAGTGGTTCCCTGAAGGCAGACTTTAGCTTGAAGTTACAGAAGAGAGTTTGAGTTCATCCCATATGAGAATGAGCCCATGTGCTGCTGGCTGAGAGCCAGCACAGAGCAAAATAGCATCAGTATCAGAAGAGAGCAACAAAAGAGGAAGATGGCTGTGTGACTGGTCCTTTTACAGGGTCTCACAGGGTCACGACCATCTACCTGGTCACACGTGGGGTAGGGGTGGGGAGATGCTCCAGACAGGTGTGACAGGAAGTCCTCCTAGCTGGAGTAACATCCCCCTGTGTGTCCACTCTGGACAAACAGGAAATGTTGTATTTGACTGCTACAGTGATGCCACATCCCACAAGAAGGGCATTTTCTTCATGATCCTGTTGCATGGGAAGGGGAGGTTTCACACTTACAGGCTGGTCCTGACTGAAATTCTGCCTCAGAATTGAGGGTTCCACATTTGCTGCTTGAAAACAAAAACAGAGAGACATTCTAATTTTTTTTGGTGTTTAACAGTGCCTCAAGTCTGGCCTTGAGCATCTTTTAAGATAAACCTTATTAAGAAGGACAGCCCAATACATTTTTCTGCCCAGAGCAAAGTACAAGATGGCAGCCCCTCCCAAACCCACACCCAGAAATCCACTAGACTGACAGCTGAATCTGACCTCAACACTACTGATGGGGCTGCATACACCACCACACCTGAGGCAGCAGGCTAGTTAAGTGGGACAGGCCAGGTTGTGACTGATGGGCAGCGGAATGGTTGGGAGGTGGCTTATGAGGAACAGTCAAGAGTCTGCCACCCCAGCCCCACAGCTTCTGTCACCTGAGGCAGGTGCCTCACTTTGCCTAATGGTAGAGCAGGCAGTGCTCTGCAAGGCTTACTTGCTTGCCCTGACTTCTAATCTCCAGGGTGAATTAGGCTTTGGAAGCTTTAAGGTGAAAGGTGCTCTTGATTGTTAGCATTTTGATCATCTTTGTATTTGGATTTTATGTTTAGATTTTCTCTTTATGTTGTAGCTCACTTAGAGCCCATTAGATAGAGTAGGACAAAAAATCCAAATCCAAATGTGTTGTAATAATGAACTTCTTGAGCTCACATCCAGTCTTTCTCCATGCAGCCCAGGATGGCTAAAACAGCTTTTTACAAACTTCATCTCGTTTACTTTGAAGCTCGTTCTCAAAAACCAGGTAAGAGACATGGAAGGGTAATTGACACAGGGCTGATGTATGCTAAATGTCATGCATGCTGGGCAATTGATTAATCAGGCTGCACTATGGCAAATGAAGATATGGAAAGACCTAATTTACATGATCTTAATGAAACCATCATTTATCTGGCTTTCCTTTTAAAAAGTGACTTGGGGTTTAGCTTTCAAGTCCTTGGGAAACAATAAAAGAAGTGCCGTTTCCTTGCAGACTGCAGTCTCTGCCTCAGCCTCCTTTTAAACTATGGACATATTTCCAGGTGATTTTCACAAAAATATGCATTTTACCCTAGCATTGCATTTTTTTGTACACATTGATTGGAGAACTGCATTGCAAAATCTCGAGAAGTGTGAATTTTGGAGGCTGTTTGTGTTTCATTTTGCATGTTGTTTTGGAAAGCGTGAATTCATAAATTTGTGTTTAGATGTGAACTGAATTTAATTCCTCCTCTGTCTCAATTCACACAATACTATTCAATGGTGCTGCTTCACACATCTGTGAGTCATCTAGGAAACTGCCTTATGCTAGACCATCTAACTTAGTATCTAGCTTAGTACTACTTACACTGACTGGCAGCAGCTCTCCAGGATTTCAGGTAGGGGTCTCTCCCAGTCCTAGCAAGAGATGCCAGAGACTGTACCTGGGATCTGCTTGTTGCTCCAATAATGAGCTACAGCCTTTCCCCAAACATGTGTTTGAACATCTCTTTCCCCTCTTTTACAGGTGTGTAAAGAAATTAACTATATTTCTCAGCTACTGGCAGATTATGTGCATGAGACATCAGGTAAATCTCTGTTCACTTTTGTTGCTGTTCCATTTCTAAAAATTATTATTAAAAGCTCTTACTCCTCCATTTATATAACAGTCTCACATGGTATGTATAGTCTGCTTCTATAGTCTTCAGGGCTACACTTCAGTCCACACACTTTGCATCTGCACCCAACTGGATTTCAAATGTCCTTAGTTAGAAACTAGAAAAAAGTAAAGTAGCAGGGTAGGCTGGGACAGAGCCTGCAGCCCGCCGCATCTCCCTGGAAGCCTAATTTTAAGGCCCACTGGCCATGAAAGGGATGGAGTAATATATTCTAAAAGACTTGTGGGAGTATCCTGCAGGGGGTAAGATGCATTTGGGTCATGCTTTGCTTGAACACAAGGAAATGCCCCCACCAAAAACAATCCCCTGGCTCCAAAACATGGCCAAAAATATGACATTTAGGTCAAAATGACCTAAACTTCCCTATGAAGGAATGTTGCAGCATTTGGGACTTCTTAGTTTAGAGAAGAGGCAACATGATAGAAGAAGAAGAGGAGGAGGAGTTTGGATTTGATATCCCACTTTATCACTACCCGAAGGAGTCTCAAAGCGGCTAACATTCTCCTTTCCCTTCCTCCCCCACAACAAACACTCTGTGAGGTGAGTGGGGCTGAGAGACTTCAAAGAAGTGTGACGAGCCCAAGGTCACCCAGCAGCTGCATGTGGAGGAGCGGAGACACAAACCCAGTTCACCAGATCAGGAGTCTACCACTCTTAACCACTACACCACACTGGCTCTTATGAAGTTTATGAAATTATGTATGGCATGGGGAAAGTGGCTAGGGGAAAGTTTTTCTCCCTTTCTCATAACTCTGGAACTTGGGGACATCAAATGAAGCTGATTCAGGACAGATAAAAGGAAGACTTCTTCATGCAGCTCAGCATAGTTAAACTGTGGAATTTGCTCCTTCAGGAGGCAGTGATGGCAACCAACCTGGATGACTTTAAAAGAGGATTAGACAAATTCATGGAGGAAGAGTCTATCAATGGCTACTAGTTAAGATGGCTGTGCTCTGCCTCCACAGCTTTCAAATTTCAGTTGCTGGAAACCACAGGAGGAGCGGAGAGGGCTCTTGTGCTTGGGATCTGCTTGTGGGTTTCCAACAGGCATTGGGTTGGCCACCGTAAGAATAGGATGCTGGACTAGAAGGGCCATGGCTCTAGCTTAGTAGGCTCCTCAACATATTCTAAAAGCTCACTCTTTAATTTTCTGGTAGCCAACTTCCTTAAAGATGGGGATATCGGAATAGATATTTCTGTGACCGCATCTCCGGCAATCAAAGCAAATTACATAGAATCGCACCACAAGGTAAGACAATTCCCACAAAATAAACTTCCCTGTGTGAAGGAAAGGGCAATTGTTGATGACGCAAACCCTGCCTCTTTATAGTTGCTGCAGGTGAGAGCCAGGTCACCTCCACACAATGGCTTCCCTCAAGAATCCTGAGAACAGTAGTTAAGGGTGCTGAGAAGTGTAGTTCTGAGGGATAAAATGACAGTTCCCATAATGCTTGGGGAGGGGAGGGGAAAAGCCATGTGCTTTAAATGTAGAGTGTGAGTGTTGACTAGAGGTGTCCTTAGGCTTCCAGTTAAGGACAGGTGTTGCTACTAATGGAACTTAACTGCTCATTTTAATATAAAACACAATTGAGGACTAAGATGAGCAGGGCCAGAGGTAAAAGTGGGTGGAGCAATGGACACCAGAGGTTTATACACCTCTCTGCCCTCATTGAGGCAAGCAAGAGGGAGGATTGCAGTGGAAAGGCAATCCTGATGAGGCAGAAGTCCTGGAAGAGAGCCAGTGAGGGTGTGGCTTAGTAGGCCCCCACCAGGCTAGATAGAGAAGCCTAGAGGGCCACATTTGTCCTCTAGGACTGCGATTCCCACCTATGGTCTAATATGCCTCTAGCCTTCTTCCCAGTCACAAAAATCCCATGCAATTCCTGTGGAAGGTGGATGATTCCGTCCTATGATTCTGAACTCGTCATTCTCCCAGTGTCCTTCTCCGCACAATGCCCCATTCAGCAGAAGTCTTGGTGTTTCTACCAACCAGGGCTGGCCCACCCATGAGACCAGGTGAGGCAACTGTCTCGGGTGGCAGGGTCCATAGGGGCAGCAGATCCTGATCTGGATATTTCTTTCCCTCTTGTTCCTGGTGTTGATACTCAACTCCACTCACCCCTTCTTCCCTGGCCGGGGGGGGGGGGGGGACGGACCATTTTGTGGTTTGCCTCAGGTGTCAAAATATATTGGACTGGTCCTGTCACCAACCAATATGACAACAACAGCAAAGTTTCTTTAAAACAAACATACTTATTATGACGCAAGCTTTTCCGGACTATTGTCTGCTACTTCATCACTTGCATGAGGCAGCATCCCTGGGGCCTCTAACTACATGGGATGTTAATGAGGTGATTAGCGATCATGCTATGTGATTTTTCTAAATTAAATACCAGGTGAAGAGGGAACAGTAGTTGCCGAGATTGCCCACAGGCTGTGATGAAAGGGAGGGTTTGTACTTTGTGTATGCTTAATTTCAGTTTGCGTTTACTTCTGCTGTTTTTCTTTATATTTTTGTTCTTGCGTGGTATTGAAGTGTCTTGTTTAAAATTTTTTAAACACAAGCAAATGTGTTGGATGCATTTTCCTACAAGGAGATTGTTGGTCCCTCTAGACATTGAGGTGTTTATGTGTGACTCCCACATTTCAATAACCCTTTCACACTTACAAATGTTTTTTGGGTGAATACCAATTCAGTGCCTGTCCCATCACTTTCTGCTGAAATCACAAAACTTTTCGTACTGCAAATGTTGTGGGTTGTGTGTGTGTGTTCCGTTTTGTTGCTCTATAGCACTGGGGTCACCCCTCCAGATGTCAACGGTGCTGTTACACTGGGGAAGTATCGCAGAAGACTGAATACAGCAAAATGATGTGTGGAGGATCCAGAATGAATCCACAAGGAACATCTGCAGTTTATAAAGCCCACTCACATTTTCTTCTCTTGAAAGGGCCTCGTCGTGTACCAGAACCATTCAGGCATCTTCCATGACTCTGCCTTCACACCGTCTCTGCTGACTGATTCCAAAATGGTCTATTTCTGGTTTTCAGACCAAGTCCTCAATTCTGTGGCCTTGGCAACTTTTCTAGATAAGCGCCTGGAGTTAACACTCACAGGGGAAAAATTAAAGGTAATTTTTTCAGGTGGCCATTTGACTTGGCTTCACTTGTGGGGTTTGAATGGCAATGCGTAGTTATCTCCTGCTAGCAAGCACCAGTTTCACCCAGTTGGTTGGGCCAAGGAGCTTCTTATAGGGGGGCGGGGGTTGGGATTCAGGGCACAGCACCTCACCTCACCCACTCTGGCCTATCAGGGTCTCGCTTGCTAGTGTGGATGACCACCCTGTAGTTCCCCTCTTGGTCAGGTGGTGGTGCTTGGGGTCAGTTGCAGCCTCTAATCACCCAAGTTGCTGATTTAGTCCCCTTTGCCGGCTCAAATCAAGTGCTCAAAAGGGGCTCCCTTTTAAGGAGGGCAAAGGAAACAAACAAAAGTTCATTCAACTCATTGCTTTTCCCACCCAACCTTCTATATATTCCACGTGTGTAAGACAACATACAATTTCTTCTTGTGCTTGGGACACATAAGCTGTGAATTTCCCTTTTTTAGGGATGTGCATTGGATACATTCATTGTTTTTGTTATATGATGGAAGATTCACCTCTTCACTTGAGTTTTCCATATGCACGTGTGTGTACACCCACCCAATTCGTGATTGCATATTGTTTTCACTGATTTTAATCTTGTATATTTATACATTGCCGTAACCTACCCTGGTGGTGGTGGTGATGATGATGATTCCATGCATAGAAGTAGAACTTAGTACATCAGAACTGCTGTGATTCCCACATTGCAGGGCTTGAACTAGATTGCCCTTTGCACCCTTCCCAACCCTACAGTTCTGTGATGCTAGGAAATACAAGTACATTTTACTTCTTCATCTTTTGTGTCTTTTTTAAAAGGAAATGTTTGAAATTGAAGAGCTGAAAACTCAACAGGAGATTGTGCAAAAGGTAACTTTTGACCAAATCCCAACCTATCATTTGACGAGTAGGTAGCACATGGTATTGCCTGGATATTGCCTGAACTATTTTCAAGTCTGATTCTTCTTCTTCTTCTTCTTCTTCTTCTTCTTCTTCTTCTTCTTCTTCTTCTTCTTCTTCAAATCAAGCTCTGTTGCTTGGCATCAGCAGCCACACTATGTCTGTCTTTATGCCCCCCAGATTTTTCGGGGTGCCTCCTACAACGACTCCCTGGCTAAGGTGTGGAGCCTTGACCCTCCTCAGATTATCCTCCAGCCCGAAGGAATCATTGTGAAGTCATCTGTGGCTGTGGAACTCAGTGTTCCTCTGCAAGGCGAAGGTCCCCCCTCTGTAGCTTTGTATTTCGAAAAGGTAAATGAATTTGCAGTTTGCATTTTGGAGACAGGAACCAAAGGCCCACTGGTCACAAATTAGCCACCATTTGCAAGCGCATGTGATGTGGAACAAAGCGGGCCTCATGGAATATAGGAAACTGCCTTATCCAGAGCCAAAGCCTTGGTCTATCCAGCTCAGTATTGTCCACACTGGTTAGCTGGGGCTCTTTGGGGTTTCTGGAAAAATCTCCTTCAGTCTTACTTGGAGGTGCTGTAAATTGAACCCGGGACTTTCTGGGTGCAAAGCAGATGCTCTTGCATGGAGCTATGGCCTTACAATTCTGTTAGGATGCAGGTGGGCTCAGAGAATCAGGAAGAGAGCACTGCTGGATCAGTCAGCTCAGGAGCTCGGCCATAAAGAGAACATCTCACCTGGGAAAGGGACAATGGGAAAGGTGTCCCTGTGAATTCTCATTGATTTCTCAGCTGCTTTCAACTTTTATTACTCCAGCATGTAATTAAAAACCCTAAATTCTTCAATAAATCAGCTGTTGGATTGTCTGACGTGTTCTAACTTAATAGGTCAGTTTTTAAATATCTCCTGTAAATCTGTAATCATCCATTCATCAAGAGACGTGATTTATTTCCTGTCCCACACACAGTTCTTATTAATAAACATAAGAGCAGCTATTAATAAATTTACCATCATTTCTCTGTCCTCTTATAAAGCAATTTCTTTAATGTAACCAAAGTAACTAATAAAGTCATGATTTCTAATGCCTTCTATGTTTTTTTAAATGCACTCACAAACCTTTCCGTTCTGCCTTTCCCTCCCTGCAGGAAGTCACCGTCACAGTCCAAGCTTCGTATATGCAAAAAAACCTATACCTGCATCACTCCGAGGCCATGTACGTATTGCCCTTCCATTGTGCAGAGAGAGGATGGGGGCTTCCAGGTGGTCACTGTTTTGAGGTGGGATTCAATCACATACTGGCAACCTCAGGTGCCACAATTAAAGTTGGTTTTGGCACCCTGAAAAGCAGACCTATTGTGATGAGAGAAGTGCCAGGGACATGCCCTGAGAAGCCTGGAATAACAATTGCTTGGCACAAGGGTGCATAACCTCCCCACAAAAAAGAAAGCTGAATAAACAAGCCACCTGGAAGCATCTAAGGGAGATCCACACCATGCATTTAAAGTATACCCAATGCACATTTAAAGCATGTGACTCCCCCCCCCCTCAATCCTGTGAACTGTGGTTTGTTAAGGGTACTGGGAACTGTGGGTCCAGGGCTACTGTAGTTCTCTAGATTCTTTGGGAAAGTCATGTGCTTTAAATGAATGGGTGTGGCTTTGCCACTAGAGTGCCTGGGTACGCAAAAGGGACTGGGAAAGGTGCCTGCTCACACTTGCTTTACACACTTGGCTTCTTATTTCCCTACAGGATAGAGATCAAAAAGCTTAAACGTGCCGCGGATATAGCTGTGGTGAGTACCCAGCATTCATGCTTCTGAGCTTAAAGTGTTGAGCTGAAATTAATCTCCCCCCTCCCACAAAGCTAATTTTTGCTCCACGAATATCCTGTCAAATATTCTCTGGATGTACCAGTGAATCTATCAACCAAAGATGTTGCAGTAGCATCAGTACTAAGATAAATACCGAAAGAGCACTGTCCAACCTGGCAGGGTTGTTGTGAGAATCGCTGAAAGAATATATGGGAAGGGTTTCAGCATTTCAAAGCAACGCACATGCCAAGTGTCACAAGTCTTCTGCCTTCTGCTGCTGGGAAAATTGGACAGGGGTTCACTCAAGATAAGCCCAGCTTGGCACCATAAAACAATCTTCTGCTTTAACCACCAAATTTGTCCAGGGATTGAAGCATTGGGAGATTTTTGCATCCCCCACAGCACAAAGCCTTTTGCAGAAGCACAAATCATATTTTGTTTCAGTTACTGTATTATGTTTTGTTTGTATAATTAACAGAAAACTTCATTAAGGATATGCTTATACCTGTATTTTAAAAAGCATAGGGTTGCACTGTCCACTATCTACAATCAATTGTTGATCTGCCCTTCCCCAATCTGTGCCCAAAATATTTTGGGGTACAGCTTCCATCAGCCCCAGGCAGCATGTTGTAAAATGCCACATACATCAACGGCAGGGGTAGAAATAATGAACTAGTAATAACAATAAAGACTTCTGCAATTAATGACTTTGCTTGCAACGTTTGAATTTCAGAATGATGAAACTATAAAGCACATTTTGGAGAAAATCGTCTCAGTTGCCGGGATCCCAGAAGTGGTATCAAGTGAGTTTATTTGCTAAGTGTCAGTGTAGTAGCTCTGAGTCCTGAGTGGCAGCAAGGCAAAACAAGTGTGTTGGTGAGGGAATTCACTTCAGTGGAGCTTGGCTCAGAAATAACTTCCCAGGGCTCTTTTTTAAAAACCCACGTTGCAGGCCTTTGAGCCAACAACATACCCCTGTTGCTGGGTTTCTGAGATCTCCTGCGTGAACACAGATTGCTTCCCCACACTTCCTCTTGTCTTGTTGCTTTCCCCTGGGGGAAACTGCTCTTTAGTGTTCAATCAAAGCAAATGGTAATTTGGGTTTTCTCCAGATGGATGTTTGCTCTGATTTAACACTAAAGAGCAGGTTTTCCCTGGGAAAGAGGGGCAGGCTCTTCTCATGGCCTATCTGGCGATGTCAGGGACTGAATCTAGAACCTTGTGCACACAAAGTACTGGTATGTGCCCTTCCCCCAGTGACAGATCTACATTTGTGGGTCCCTGAAGCTTGACCTGTTACCAGCAGTGAGGTCTAGGAAACTATTGTTCTCTTCTTTGGTAGGGTTGTTTACCACAACCTCTTCAACATCTGTGCTACTGACTCTCAAACTTTGGGATTGTTGAAATACATACAACAACAAAAATAATCCATTTGAGTCATGTGACTCAAATTGTGTCTTCTAGATATATATATATATATATATATATATATATATATATATATATATATATATATATATATATATCAATGTGGTCTAAAGTCACTTCTGGGGGGCCCCCTGAAGATTAAGTTTACTTAGTTTCATAGTAGATCCCTGCCCCTGCCTTCCACTCAGTTATGACCCCGAAAACAGATGAAGCTTCCTTATACAGTGTCAGATCAACTGGCCCATCTAGCTCAGAACTGTCCACAATGACTTGCTGCAGCTCTCCATGGTTTCAGGAACAGAGTCTTTCCCAGCCCTACCAGGAGATGCCAGGGACTGAACCCGGAGCCTTCTGCATGCCAAGCAGAGGCTCTACCTCTGAGCTACAGCCTTCCCCAAGAAGGACCCCGCTTCTGTAAAACTAAATGGTGGTGGTGGTAATTCCATTTCTTGCCCACCTTTCACCATGAGATCCTAGGGCAGCAATTTAAAAATACAATCTTAAAATTAATTTATTTTATAACAAATTACAATAAAAAGACAGGGTGGGGCCTAAATTACTGTATTTTTTGCACCATAACACTCACTTTTTTCCTCCTAAAAAGTAAGGGGAAATGTCTGTGCGTGTTATGGAGGGAATGCCTACGGGTGGCATGCCTACAGATTTTCCTTCTCTAAAAACTACGTGCGTGTTATGGTCGGGTGCGTGTTATAGAGCGAAAAATACGGTACCATACATCTCAGCAGAGCACGACTTTTTGCCTCATTATGTTGCACAGGCTTCATGGGAGGCAGGTGCAATGTAATAAATGTTAGCATCAGTCCCAGAAAACTTCCCCGCCCAAAACAACCACCACTACTTACCCATTGCTGCAAACCACGGTTATTACTGTGACATCAGACAAATCTGGTTCAATTTGGTTTCACAGGATTTGAGAGGAACATAAGTTCCCTGTTGAGCAGCAAAGGACTCAACCATTTCGACATCATTGATCCTGAGATAGTAACCAAAAAGGCAAGTACAGTTTGATGTATTGGGGCTTATATATCACCCAGCACTATGTCAGTGACCAAACAGCAAAAATATTTTGTGCTTGGCCCTTCCAAAGCAGTGGAAAACCCAGGGCACCCATAAAAGGGTTGATTTCATTTGGAAGACAGATTCC
This sequence comes from Podarcis liolepis, assembly GCF_965112155.1. Lineage (NCBI taxonomy): Eukaryota > Metazoa > Chordata > Lepidosauria > Squamata > Lacertidae > Podarcis > Podarcis liolepis. The sequence goes on along the minus strand of NC_139561.1, from coordinate 57,748,172 downwards.
TGAGCCAATAGTACAGCGGGGTGCAGAACCAAGCACACTGGCTGTACCAGATTCATAGTCGAAGTGTGTCAAAAGTGCCTTGGCCCAGTATACCTGAAGGAGTGTCTCCACCTCCATCGTTCAGCCTGGACACTGAGGTCCAGCTCCGAGGGCCTTCTGGCGGTTCCCTCACTGTGAGAAGTGGGGTTACAGGGAACCAGGCAGAGGGCCTTCTCGGTAGTGGCACCTGCCTTGTGGAAACCCTCCCATCAGATGTCAAGGAAATAAACAACTATCTGACTTTTAAAAGACATCTGAAGACAGCCCTGTTTAGGGAAGTTTTTAATGTTTGATGTTTTCTTGTGTGTTTAATATTCTGCTGGGAGTTGCCCAGAGTGGCTGGGGAAACCCAGCCAGATGGATGGGGTATAAATGATTTATTATTATTATTATTAGTCCCAGGCTGTGTGTGTCAACCCTAGGGCTGGCCCTGGATGTTTTGCCATTAGAGGCAGAACAAAAATTGCTGCCCCTGCCTCCTCCGCTGTACACCCATTGCCATGTGCCCAGCTGCCCCACACCCATGCCGCCAGCACAGCAGATTATAAGCAGCACACTTCTTGGAGACTGGATCTGTTGCCCCTCCCAGCCATCCAAAGCCTGCCCCCCTGAGGTGGCTGCCTCACCTTGCCTCATGGGGTGGCTGGCCCTGGCCAACTGGTTTAGAAATGTTTCTTTGGTGCTTCTGCACTACACTGAGTTTGACACTCTTGCACTTTTGATGTCCACAGCTTCCACAGCATTCCCTGCCCGAAAACTGGGCTGGATGTGTCTGTTGTTGCTCTATCAGTTGTTGTCCTGTCTGCAGGCAAAGGTGTGTCCTACCACCCTGTGCATTTTCCATTGCAATTCAGTTTGCCCACTTCATCCTGCACTTTTCCCCCCATCCAGGGACACTTAATTCTCCAGATGGACTTTGGCTTCCCACACCATTTGCTTGTAGAGTTTCTGAAGACTACTTTGTAGAAGGAAGAGGAGAAAGAAAAATAAAGGTGATCCAGGTGTATGAGCAACCTAGATGCCCAAGAGAGCTGGTGATCCATTTATTTCCATCTCCTTCCCTGTGATCCCAGATGGATTTCCTGCCAGGACTGAGGCGCTGTCTGAGAGTTTTCTCCTTGACTGTCTCCTGCAGGATAAACTCTTTTGGAAAAGCTCTGGGAATCCCTGGCTCTTAGTGTGACAAGAAGCTGAGTCTCCACAGCTGGAGCACAGTGCTTCAAAAAGGGATCGACACCCTCCCTACAGTGTTGAGCCTGTCTATATTGGATGTGTGATGGCTTTGATCAGCTTTCTCCAACCAGGACAACAGCTCCCACAGGGGGAAAACATGAGCCTGGCTTGCTGGCTTCCATTTTCATGACGCCCCCAAACCCCATTTGGGAGTCAGTTTATGTGCATTGCTTAACTGCCACAATGACAGCAAGCTTTAGGAAATGGCCTCGATAATCTTGTCACTATGTACCTGAGTGTCTTGCCCTCTCAGACCACTCTGGGTCAGAGAAAGGACACCTTTCCACCAAATTCTTGAAAACTTTCTTTCTTTTTTCATTTGAATGCCATGTGCTTCTTTTGTTTCCTAAAAATAAACCTGGTTTTCTGTTTTACTGCATTGCTGTGCCTGTTGTTGTCTAAACCTCCTTGTATATCCTCTGTAATCCCGCGTACTTACTAGGGAAATTTAGGTACCTCCAAAGGCCTAAAGGGCTGTTTAAAGTCCTGATTTTCAGGGGGGTTGACTAGGTGAACTTTTGGGTCCCTTGCAACTCTACAGTTCTGCAATTCTATGAGGTTACCTGACTCGTCTTGGTGAGGGCAGGGTCAGCAGAGGGAATTACAGTTTTGGAGAGCTTTGGAGTTTTTTATGGGAACTGGTTGTAGATACAAGAGGAGAAAGCTAACTGCAAAAACAAAACAAAAGTACCCCACTACTCTGTGTGGTTCTGACTTTCCCTACCAATATATCCTGCTTCAGAAAAAGTTATATATGCCCAACCTCAGGAAGGTGTGCTGATACATGCCTGGATAAGCCTGCACTGATCCAGCTGGGCAAAGTTGGTGCGCATTGGCTGGGCTTGCCTTAAATCTTTAGAGATGCTGAGCTGCAGGCAGCCTGGTCTGCCTTACAAACACATGATTTCCTAGCAATGCCTTGCTTATTTCTGGCTAGGCCTTTCAACGGTAGCCCCAGTAAAGTTTCACTTTCGGATTCAAGGCTGCTCTTGCTGCCAGGCTGACATGCAGCTGGGACTGGCCGCTTTGCAGCTGCGTTGCACTTGCCGCGCAGAGGCATGGAGTAGACTGGGGAGAGAAAGTGGGTGCTGGCCGCTCCGAAGGAGAATGACTGTCTTCTTACTGCCGAAGGTATGTAGGAGTCTCGGAGAGAGCGAAATAAGCGGACTGAGTTTCTGGTTTTTCCTTCAGTGGTGAGATTTCTCTGGCCACGAGATGGCGCTTTTGTCTGATTTCCACTCGCAGGGCTCCCTGGCGGCTTTGCCTTTTCTTCTGAGGGTATTGGAAAATGGCAAAGGAAAGGAGGCGCGCGGGCTCAAACCTGGAAAGTCCCGAGGAATTTAATGCGAGAAATGCAGAGGCGCAAAGGCTGCTTACTGGGAAGTCCTACCGACGCATGAGGATTTTAATTTGTAGAAAGAGCAAAAGGAGGTTTTGTTGTTGTTGTTTAGTCTTTTAATCGTGTCCGACTCTTCGTGACCCCATGGACCAGAGCACGCCAAGCACTCCTGTCTTCCACTGCCTCCCGCAGTTTGGTCAAACTCCTGTTTGTAGCTTCGAGAACACTGTCCAACCATCTGGTCCTCTGTCCTCCCCTTCTCCTTGTGCCCTCCATCTTTCCCAACATCAGGGTCTTTTCCAGGGAGTCTTCTCTTCTCATGAGGTGCCCAAAGTATTGGAGCCTCAGCTTCAGGATCTGTCCTTCCAGTGAGCACTCAGGGCTAATTTCCTTAAGAATGGATGCATTTGATCTTATTGTAGTCCATGGGACTCTCAAGAGCACCATAATTCAAAAGCATCAATTATGGTGCTGGAGGTGGTTGCTTGCCTTGAAATCTTTAAACCTCTAATCCTATATATGGAAGTCTTGTACTGAGGGAAGCGTGCACGTGGTCCTCACACGCTATTGAAATCGCCTTTCCCAAACATCCAGGTGTTTCCAAGTATCCTGCTAGGGCTGATGGTGATGGAAACACAGCTGTGCTGCCTGGGACTGAGAAGAACAGCGATGGGGTGGTCGGGAGCCATGGCGGGGGCGCACAAAGACCCCTTACTTTTTCTGCTGCCTGCAGGGTCTCGCTTTCCATTCCTAAGGTCGCCCAAGAAGCAGGGGAGAGGAGCTTTTAGCCACTGTGTATGCTCCAAAAGCTAAGAGCTGTTCGACGGTGGAACGGGCTCCCTCAGGAGGTTGTGGACTTGCCTTCCTTGGAGGTTTTTAAGCAGAGGTTGGATGCCCATCTGCCATGGATGCTTTAATGGAGATTCCTGCATTGCAGGGGGCTGGACTAGACGATTCTATTCAATGATAGGCTGTCATCCTCTATAGCGAGCTAGTTCTCTTTATTTTCTAGGTGACGGGATTTCCCCCCCTCTTGGTGTGAATGCTAGACAGGAAGTGATAGACACCCACCACTGTCTGAGGTGACATAGTCCCCAAACAAAGGCAGACATCCTCAGTAAAACTGACGCCTCAGTGCCTTGGCTACTGCACCTGCTGCATCGCTCTCACAGGGACTCCCTGCTGTTATAGCACTTTGCACATGCCTTGGAATGTAACCATCAGAGTTCTCTGCTGTCAATAATAATAATAATAATAATAATAATTTATTGTTTATACCCCACCCATCTGGCTGGGTTTCTCCAGACACTCTGGGCAACTCCCAACAGAATATTAAAAACATGATAAAACATCAGACATTAAAAACATTTAAACAGAGCTGCCTTCACACGTATAACTAATGCAAGACACAGATTTCTTTACCGGTGATACAGTTGACTTCCTGAAAGGTAGGAAGCAAAGCCTAGTTGTGGGGTCTAGCCTCCAAGATTGCCTTGTTTTGTAATTTTAGGGGGGGCTGTTTGGGGGATTTTTTACCTTTCTATATTGCTTTGAGGGTTTAGCTGAAAAGCAGCAAATGGATAAATATAAATGTAATGCAACATAAAGTATCTCTTTGACTATTGAGTTAACAATTATTTTAAATAACATAAATAAATTTACCAATTGCAAAGGCCCCATGAACACACATGTATGAAAGTGACAGTTTCGGTTAATTAAGAGTTGAACAAAACTACCAGTCTCAGGAAGAGCTGGCTTAATATTTTTTTATTCCTCAGATTTGCGAGTATGGGATATTTCTTACTATACTATCAAAATGAGAGTAGCATGCATCGGAATGGGGATGGGGGAAATTCAATTCAGTTCACATTTAAAGGCGATCCCACCAAGTCCACACTTTCCAGAACAATACACAACTGGAAGCACAGCCACACTTTTAAAATGCATGTTCTGGGATGTGCATAGAAATGCAATATATGTTAAGGAAAATAAGATGCTGAATGCATTATATTACATTAGACAAAACTGCTTTGCAAAAATGTGTAAATTAGACAAGCTTGCATACAAAAACTTGTACGTTAGAAGAAATTCACTGATGAGTTTTCATGAGGACTTTAAAAATAAATCAAAAACTGATATAGAAATGGGAAGAGCTGAATCCATTGGAAAAATGAGAAACTGAGAGAAACCAAAATTGACAGATTGGGCCATCCTTACATTTGAAATGTATAGAGTTTCAATACTGGAACACGGCCAGTTTCAAATTATGGGTTAGCAGTGATAGGAAAACAGGAAGGAGAAAGGACATTTGCATTGTTTTCAGTCAGATGGGACTCAAGGTGACAGGAGCTGGTCTCTCCTTGAATGTACTGAAGGGTATGTTTTTGTTTGCTTCATGAACTTCATACACTACTTTTTTGTTAAAAAAAATACCCTCAAGTTTATAAAAGCTAGAACAATAAAATCAGGAAAAATTTACAACCCTACTCTAAAACATACAAACATTAAAAATGCTAAACTAGATTGAAATTACCTCAACTTTCCTAGAATCTGGGTAGGCTTGTCTAAAGAGGAACATTTTGCGCAGGGGCCGAAAAGGCCACGTGTTTGAATATTGTTCAGCAAACAGATAAAATGGAGGGTGGAAGGATCAGTCTTGAGCTGCAGTTGAAGAAGCAATTGAAGAAGCTTCTGTGTTAGTCGGTCAGTTGCATTAATTTGATCTTGCAAGATGTTTGTTTCCTTGATGGGGAAACGGAATCTCCTCCCAGGAGGAAGAGGGTTTGAATTGTAGTTGGATCTGTAACGCAGGTTTGAACTTTTCAGCACATTTAAAGCTGAGGCAATTGCTCTGTGCTGTGGGATTTTAAGGCGAAATGATGCCCCTGGGCAAAGATGGTGGTGGCTTCAGGGGTTCCTGGTGCATCGCTGGCACTCACCCTCGCATTGCCTGCTCCTTCGTGAGCTCATTTTGCCCGATTGCTTCAGTCTCCCTGCAGTTTGTGGCAGTTGGTCTTTGCACAACTTTCTGTAATGAGATCGGACGTGGCATTTGCGTTCCTGTGTGGGGGGAAGGAGTTAACACACTGCCTGGCTAAAAATTTTTTGCTTCCCTGGTTAGAAATTACCTAAAATTGCCAAGTTAGCTGTGGTGCAATGCTGCAGGACAAAGTTTTGTTTAATCTCCCATTAGTTTACGCATTTCAGTCCGATAAAGTTGTTAACTTTCTGCCGTAGAGTTTGGGGAATTCCGGGCACTTTTACTTTCACTTAGTGCCAGTCCCTTGGCACAGGCAGGCATGGAGAACATTTCATTGCCATGTTTCAGAAGCTTCAAACAGAAAAAGATGAAAGAGGCAAGAATCAGCTCTCCCTCTCTCGTTTCCTCTCGTTTCTGTACTTTTGCTCTTTAATGTCTGCAGATTTCTGGTAGGTACCCAGTTCTTTGTTTCTTTGGCTGTCTTTGTTTAACAAGGTTTTATGTCCTACATGACAAAGCAGAAATCTTCCACTATACGTCTCAGCAGGAACATGAGCGAAACTTCGCCAGTTGGACCTTTGTAGTACAGTGGTACCTCAGGTTACAGACGCTTCAGGTTACAGATGCTTCAGGTTACAGACTCCACTAATCCAGAAATAGTACCTTGGATTAAGAACTTTACTTCAGGATGAGAACAGAAATCGCTTGGCGGTGGCGCGGTGGCAACAGGAGGCCCCATTAGCTAAAGTGGTGCTTCAGGTTAAGAACAGTTTCAGGTTAAGAATGGACCTCCAGAACGAATTAAGTTCTTAACCAGAGGTAGCACTGTAGTCTTTTGATCGCTTCCCTGCTCAACTGGTTTTACATAACTGCAGCACTGACATGTAGCAGTGTTGAGTGCCCCTGTTCAGGATCTCAGCCAGCCACGTTTTCTTCTGGGATATTCCATTCAACTGCCTCCCCCCATCTGCCTACCCAGCCACAAGAGACACTCAGTATTCTGTAGCCACTGACCACGCTCAGTCCTCATTGGGTCTAGATTCAGGTAGGTAGCCATGTTGGTCTGACGCAGTTGGAATATATAAAAAAATTGTCCAGTAGCACCTTAGAGACCAACTTAGTTTGTTCTTGGTATAAGCTTTCATGTGCATGCACACGTCTTCAGATACCTTCAGTGTGCATGCACATGAAAGCTTATGCCAAGAACAAACTTAGTTGGTCTCTAAGGTGCTACTGGACAATATATATATATATATATATATATATATATATATATATATATATATATATATATATATATTCTTGCCAAATACGTTTTAAAATGTTTATGATGCATGTTCAACTACAACCACTATAACAGGGCAGGCCAACTTTTCATACTGAGTGGGCTGCAAGAGTACTTCAACGCAGAACCCACATGCCACACACTGAATAAAATTTCCATATCACAAATTAAAGTGTTCTGTATATATTTAATATTATTTAAAATGCTCAGTTAATATATTTAATTAAGTATGTATAATTAAATAAATAATAGATTTAATAAATTTAATTATTCAACAAATTTAATGCACAGATGAATGCGCTTTCGTTAACAACGCATGATGCAAAAAATAATTGTTTAAGGGTTTATGATGTTTTTTCTTGAATGCTGCTGAGGGCTGCCAAAAAAGACCTTATGGGCCACATGTGGTCTGTGGGCTGCGGATTGCACCACCCTGAACTATAGCATTTACAGAGGTGAATGGATTATACATTAAACTAAATAATAGGTAATATCAGTGCTTTTTTTCCTAAAAGAAATGTTTAGGGGCACTCTCATTTTGACTCACGAAAATCAAATTGGGAAAAATAAATACAGTAAATGGACAAAACTATAAAGATTCACAAAATGTTTAGGGGTATTCATACCACTGCGCCCCCCCCCCCAGAAAAAAGCGCTGGGTAGTGTCCCCAAAACTTTGGAGTGGAGGGTGGCGACCAAGAGTAGTCCCAACAAGGGATGTGGATTTATGTTTTCATGCATTGTGTTGCACTTAGTGCACAACAAAAAAGATCCATTTTTAAACAGTTTGATCATAATCCCGCCTATCATCTCTTACTCGAATCCTTTTGGTCGGTTTGCCCATACAAGCAAATACTTTTTTTTTTAATGGACCAAGGCAGAGGTTTTTATTTTTGTTTTTTATTGTTACCGTTCACATTAACACACCATACAGAAAAAGAAAATAAATTCCATCACCACCAAAGAAAAAAAGAGAATTAATACATCAACTAATAACCTTCAAAACATAAAATACATAAAATAAAAGTGGTCTTTTTCTATGCGCCAGACTTCCCGTCTATTCCTTATTATAGACTCTGTATTAATTGTTTTGTGCCATTACATGAGTTTTGTTCAATTTCAATATCCCTTAATCCGTTCATTGGTTTTACCACATTTTTTTTTAAAAAATAGTAAGTTTTTATTGTTAAAATAATTCATCATTAATACACATGTATTACAAATATACAAGCATACAAACATACATTTCATACAATCCTTTAAAGTGTTCAAACATACTTACACTCAATCCCACAAATAATTCCTTTTCCCATCACCATCCACCACCCCTCACCCCACCTTTGTGTTAGACTTCCAATCTACTCAGTTGCAATTTCTTTCCACTTCTATTACTTTCTTTCACACACCTTTAACCTAATTTCATACTTCTTTTTCTATTACACATTGTTATCCATCTTATTTAGTATTTCAGTATTTGAAACGGAACTTGTTTATTCTAATAGGAGTTCTGATTTTTCGATATGGTTTTGCAAGTATCTTTTAAACACCTTCCAGTCCCTATCTATCTTCTCATTTGAGATCCTTCCAATTTCTCCCATTGTTTTGGATATATTGTAGTACCCCAATAATTTGACAAGCCACTCTATTTTTGTCGGTACAATACTACTTTCCCAATTTTTCGCAATCAATAGCCTTGCGGCTACTGTTGCGTATAAATATAAGGTCTTGTCTTCTTCCTTTAGGCTTCCTGGTACTATTCCCAATAGAAAACCTTCTGGTGTTTTCCTAAATGAATATCTGAACATTTTTTTCATTTCGTTATATATTGTTTCCCAAAATTGTTTGATGTTTAAACAATTCCACCATATATGTATCATTGTACCTTTTCCAGTGTTGCATCGCCAGCAGACATCGCTACAATTTTTATTCATTTTTGCTATTCTTTCAGGTGTTAAATACCATCTATGTTGTATTTTGAGGTAATTTTATTTCAATATATAACACATAGTGAATTTCATATCTTCTTTCCACAATTTTTCCCATTGTTCAAACATAATATTTTTCCCAATATCTTGCACCCATTTAATCATTGATGCTTTAACCAATTCATCCTTTGTTTCCCACTCTAAGATCAGATATATATTTTTATTTTTCTTGTATTAAGTATTTATCAAATTTTGATATTTCTTTTTCAAATCCTAACTTTTTGTCTTTCGCTAATCTATACTTAATTTGAATCTATTGGAAGCAATCACTAATATGAGCTTTAATTTCTGTATAATCCTTTAATTCCAATTCTCCGTTTTCTTCCTTTAATACAATTTTATAGGTAGCCCAATTTTCTTTCATATTTAATGTTTTCACTGCGACAATTTTTGCCGGCAATGCCCACCAGGGAGTTTTCGGTTCTAGGAGTCTTTTATATTTCTCCCATATTTTATATATAGACTTTCTGACTATATGCCCCAGGAAGCCTTTATGTACTTTGACTTTTTCATCTATTAGATAGGCATGCCATCCAAATCTCGTCTCTACTCCCTCTAAATCCAATACATGGTTTTACCACATTTTTAACACTGCTACTGAAATTATTTGAACGCTTCGTATGACCTTAAACTACTATTATTATTTTTCAGGTATATTTTAAAAACTTACCATTTTGAGATAAATAACTGTTTTGGTTTATTTTTTAATCTTTTCTGACATGCTATCTAATTCTGCGTAGTCAGACATCTTTTGAATCCATTCTAATCTTGACGGGACTTCATCGCTTTTCCTATTTGCCGCAATGAGAACTCTTGCTGCGACCGCATCATGTAAGAAGATCTCTTTAGCATTTTTAGGAATATCCAAGTCTGTGATTCCCAAAAGGAAAGCTTCCGGTTTCCTATTAAAATATATTTTTAACATTTTCCCCATTCTGTGTGGATATCCTCCACTTTTGGGAGGACATACAAGCAAATACTTTAACCAGCCAGTAATCTAATGTTGGCAATCAATTCCTACCCACCACCTGTAATGAGCAATAGATATACAGGCTGCACCCAGTAAAGTATCAAACCATCTCCCTCTTGTGTTTTGGAATTGACTCTCTTCCTTTTCATCCCCAGGAAGTTTCAGCTGACAAAACATCTCTCTGCAAATGGCAAACATTACTCCCTGGCACAGATAATATGAAGCCCACGGTGTAAGATTCCCCCTGAGCCCGGAATAAGCAGGACCACTCCAACAGAGTCGCTTTTGCAGAATGACGACGGTAGGAGGGGCCAGCTAAAAATTGGCCTCTGTTTCTGTAATGCTAAAAGAACTAAGTCAGCATGAGTCAGCGGCCTACATTGACTCATGCACCCTTTCACCAAATTGTACCTGTATACAGTGGTATCTCGGGATGCGAATGGGATCCGGAGCCCTGTTCGCCTCCTGAATGCAACGTAAGACACGACGGCGCATCTGCGCTTGCACGGGTCATTTTTTGCCGCTTCCGCGCATGCACATGATGTCATTTTGAGCATCTGCGCATGTGCGAGCGGCGAAACCTGGAAGTAATGCACTCCGTTACTTCCGGGTTGCTGCGGAGCGCAACTTGAATGCGCTCAACCCGAAGCACATTCAACCCGAGGTATGACTGTATATAGAGTGGTCAATGTTAGTGTTTGGTGTGGGCTGGTTGGATGGTAGAAAGCTGGTTGCGTTTGGTGTGTGTAAAAGCTGTCGGTCGTGCTTGGAGAATAAGACTTTTTAAGAATAAAAGCAGTAATACTCTTTAAGAATACTCTTTCTCAAAGACTCTTTTGTGCCAACTAAGGTCTGAGGACTAGGCAAAGGAGTAAAAAGGAGGTCAGAACCTTTTCTTTTTCAAACACTGCCGAGCTTGCTGCGAACTTCTTACGGGTGGTAGTTAAGAGAATCACAGGGAATGGAAGAAGGTGTAAAAGGGGCCACAAGGGCATTTTTGAAATTCCCTTCATAGAACTATAGAATTGTAGAGTTGGAAGGGGTTCTCAGGGGCCATCTAGCCCAACCCCCTGCAATGGAGGAATCACAGCTGAAGAATCCCTGACAGATGGCCACCCAACCTCTGCTTCAAAACCTCCAGTGAGGGAGAGTCCACCACCCTCTGAGGGAGCTCATTCCATGGCCAAGCAGCTCTTACTGTCAGATCAGTTTTCTAAAATACATATTTGCATGAATTGTTAGCTGCCTTAGATGAGCATAAATCCAATTATTTAATTACAGTTATTCAAACCTACCTTCACAGTGTTAACAAGTGATATATTTCACAAGAGGTTTTTTTTTAAAAAAAACTAGAGGTTCTTTCAATTTTATTTTTATTTGTTAAAGCAAACACTCTTGTTTATTGCCTTGGGGTGCATTTGAAGGAAGGGTGGGATTGACATTTATGGTGTTATGAGTTTGTGGGGGCCCTGATCCTTATAAATTTCTGGGTCTAAGAAAAGTTAGAATTAATCAGTGCTTGGAGGGTTAAACTGAAAGTTAGACTTTAAATAGCTGGACTCAGCCTTCCCTCTCCAGCAAACCGTCTGACAGAGGAGCCATTAAAAGATTATTAAAAGATAGTAAGGAATGGTTGAGTCATTGACCAAAAACAGAGAAAGGTGCATTCAGCAAGTCTAAAACTATATGCCCCAGCCTGCTCTCTGACATTCAGTGAGTGAACAGTCTGTGTACACTCAGACTAGTTGATCTGTGCAAATCAAGAAGTGGTTTTCACACAAATCTTTCACTCAACTCATTTCTGTGTAGAGATAGCTTGTGTTCAGTGTAATGTGTGAACAAGCCTTTCATTTTGGGCCTTAAAATCCTGGCAGGGCTTATGTACTAATATTTGCTTCAGCCATTTGCAACCATTTCATCTTTCTTCTCTTTTCCTTCCAGCCTCCATTCTGGATGGACGATGCAGACGTCCAGAAGGCCATCAGGAATGCTTGGCCGCAGCTGGTGCACTTCCTCAGTCACCATCCAGAATGGGTCCTGAGAAAAGCCAAGCAGCTTCTCCCAGGGGTGGCCTTGAATGAGATTGAGGGGACAGCCAGTTCCCACGAGAAGGTCTCACTGGTCCTGGACATGTTTCTGAAGGCTGCAGATGTCGATGCTCCCGTCTTCAAAGCCTTCATACAGAGTGTCTGCATGGAATGCAACCTCCCCATGCATCTGGAAATAGTCTTCATGAGTGTGTCAGGAGAAGGTCAGAGGAGGGGACAGAAAGTGACATTATGGGTTGTGTCTTAGTGATGCTTTGCATGCTTTGTATTACAGAAAGCTCTGGGTTCAATCCTGGTGGCCTCATGTGCCTTCAGGCCAAGCTTTTCAAGCTTTATCCCTGGGCATTAGACCCAACAAATCAGACATTTTTTTATCCCCACAAAAACAAATGAATGAAAAACAAATGAATTTTTGTTCAGAACCAATGTGTCTGAATTCCCATTCATTCATTTCTTTTCCATATGTTTTTAAAGCCAGTACACACACCCCGCATGAGATGTGATGCAAGAGATGTGCAGAGTTTCTCCTCCCAGCTTTTAGTTTAAATTTAAAGCAGCTGAGAAGAAGTCTCGGCCAGTGAGGTAGCGGTCTGGGATCATGGAGAGTCAAATCCCCATTACTTTTTTTGCATCAAGGTTTATGTCTCCAGCTTCCTGGTGCCACCCAGTCAGTGTGGAAGGGGAGCTTTTTAGCCCCTGTATGCTGGAAAACAAAGCATTTAGGGACATGGAAGACACAAGGAGCTTCAGTTTCAAGTCAACGGGGTGCAAGTTCTGTTACATCCAATGCAAATTCATGGAAAACGCAGCTTAAGTAAAACTGCCACAAGTTATTGAAGCGCTCCAAATCATTGTCTCTGGGACCTGCACCAAAAATAGTAGCTCTTGCTCAAGGTGCTTTTTTCAGTTAAAAAGACATTGGGTTCCCAGATCTTGAAAAGTACTACAATAGTGAAAATGCCTTCTGGTTCATTCCCTACACTGAGCAGAGAGTTGGCTGGAAAACCTCCCATGTTCCTTCAATCAGCTCTCAAAATGCTTATACTTCCATATGCTGCTTTTAATTGCAACTGAAAGGGAATTCATGGTGGTCATGGTAGAGTCCAGCTGTGCCAGACAAGGAATGACCACCCTTTATATAAGCAATTCATCAGGCGTTGGGCTGGTATGCTGACTCATGTCTGGTGCTCATTGATGCTGGTAGGGCTGAAGGCATGGAGCCCAACCATAGGTGGCGCCAGAGCCAGTGACGGGCAGATAATTGGGCAGGACTGAGGTTGGTTGGGCAGCGTTTCCTTTGCCCTAATGGGCCAGCCTCTACATAAATCTGGTACTAATGCATACAGACACATGCACACAAATATACAGAATAAGCTTTGTTATGAAATACTGCCTCTTGCGCTGATTTAAATTGATGATTCCAGGTCAAGGACGAGAGGATTTGAAAGGAGCTTCAGCTTGCTTCCCGTCAACATCAACAAGTAAGATTACTTTTTTAAAAAATTCTTTTTCTCCCCCCCAATTTTTTTATTAGTTTTCCACATTTATAACAAATATAACATATAAAACACACAGAACAAAACACATTACAATTCTAAAAAAAATAAAATAGAAACACATATTCCTTCTTATATTCATTTTAAATTCCTTTTTTTATTGATACAACAAGAAAAAAGAAACCACAAATACCAAATTACACACAAGAACAACCACAGACACACAATTCTCTTAGCAAACAATAAAAACATATATTGGTCTTAACACTAAAGACCCAACCTCCCATCTATTCCATATTTCAATTTCATATTACTTATTGCCAATACACACTTTTATCATAATTAAACTTATTCTTAATAAATCTAATTTCTTATATCTACCTTGCAACTATTACTGAAGTTCCTCAACACCCCCCCCCCAAAAAAACCCAAGTAAGATTGCTCTTGGTGAAATGCAATTGATGGTTTGAGCTAGGAGAGGTGTCTTGGGAAGGGCCCAAGTCAACCTTGGAGCAGAATGCTTGGACTCAATTTCCATTGAGGCTCCAGGCCCACTTCATTCCTCTGGCAATGTTGGACTCCTGCTAAGGACCCTTTCGTTTTTGTGCTCCTTGAGAAAAGCAACTGTTCCTGGTCAAGAAACAATCACACAATGCAGCCACCCCAGTGTATTTTATTTTATTTTATTATTTATTTCATTGATGGAGGGGGGAACCCTCAACTGAGGGTTCCTCCCCTGCTACAGATTAGGGAATGGGACAGAGACAGTAATTAATTTGGGAAAACAGGGGCCTTCTCAGGGGCTGATCCAAGACTTTGAAACTCCCTTCCTAGAGAATTTAGACTGACTCCCCTTTGTGTCCTTCGGTCAGCAGGTAAAGAGTTCCTTGTTCCAACAGGCTTTTGGGAACTGACAGTTTTTAAGGACAGGACTGGTGCTCTGATGTTTTTATTGTAATTATCTGTATTCTTAACAGATCTTTTGTGTGTGTTTAATTGCTTTTAAATTATTGTCTTTTCTATGTTTTTAGCTGTTTCTATTTTATCTGTAAGTCACATTGAGTCATGGTCTACGAAAAATGCAGAATATAAATTTATTGTGTGTGTGGATGCCCAATGATTACTTAGTTACAAATCAATCTGGCTTCTAAGGCTGCATACACACCCTACCCCCAAGAATCCTGGGAACTATAGTTTACTTATAGCACTATAACTCACAACACTCTTACAAAGTAGAGTTCCCAGGATTTTTTGTGGGAGGGTGTGTGTGCTTTAAATGTGTGCTGTGGATACATGTGCTGTCCCTTTGCACAATGATGATGTCAATGTGTTTTGCCAAAATTGTGATCGGGGGCCAGAGCCAGAGAGAAAGTCTCTTGCTGAAGCCCAATTCCTATGAAAGGGAGCTGGTCTCGGGCCCCTGCCATCTCCAAAGAGGTGATGCCGCTGTAATGTCACTGTTGCCTTTGTTGCCCTACAGGACTTGAAAGACGCCGTCCATGGAGCAGCCCTGCCAACAACAACAACGGCAAACAGTCCAAACAGCAGCGGCTAGGCAAGTTGTTATTTATCATCATCATCATCATCATCATTGTTTAATAAATTTATAAGTCACTTTTTCTTGCTAGGGCAACCCAAAGTGACTTACACAAAAACCCCAACCCCAACCAACCAACCAACCAACCAACCAACGCTCCACAGACATACTTTAAAGGGGGGGCAGAAAGCATTAAGAAGTGTGCATTTTATGAAAGAAGCGTGCACAAAATGTGTACTCTCAGGCAGAATGGGGTAGAACAGAACTCTGATAGAACTCCAGCAAGGCTTAAACAAGATGGAATTGGCTGCTCAGCCCACCCTTAACTCTTTGTGGGTTTTGCTCTAATTCCCAACATTATTTGGCAGAAGCCATAGCAACAAAATTAGTTTTCATGTAGTGTGGATCTGTATTTGCTCCTTTTCTCCCTCCTCCATGTTTTATCAGATTCTGCTGAAAGATATCGGCAGCTCATCACCACCTCGATGCTTCAGAGATACGGAATGATCAGAGCAGCAGAAGCAACTGAACCCAAAGCTCAGCCGTCGCCTTTCAGCCAAACCTTCGTCAACCTGGTGATTCGTCAGAGCAAAGGTGGTCGGATGAGGGAAAGGGGGGAGATAGCTCTGCACGATACAGAGGAGCACAGGAACACCACCCTGAGACTGCCTGAGCTTTTTGAAAGTGTCCACATGGGGACCACCAAGGTTGTCCTTCTTCTGGGAAAACCAGGGATGGGGAAGACAAGGCTTATGCACCAGATCTGCCAGCAGTGGGCAGAGGGAGGCCTCCCACAATTCCAGCTGATATTCTTCTTTGAGTTCCGACAGCTGAACCTGATCAGCAGAAAACTTTCTCTCCAAGAACTTCTCTTCGACTTCTTCCTCAGGCCAGAAGATTGTCCTGCTGCCGTGTTTGAACACATCCTAGAAGACGCCCAGCGCACGCTGGTGATATTTGATGGGCTGGACGAGTTTGTGGAGAACGTCCAGCTCCCAGGTCCTCCTCACACTATCTTCCCAGATCCTCTCAACCCTCTCTCCATATCAGACCTTTTTGCAAGTCTTTGCCTTGGGAAATTCTTGCCAGGCTCGACCGTGCTGGTCACGACCCGTCCAAAGATAGTCCCGGATGCTTTATTGAAAACAGACACCCTCCTGGCAGAAATCTGGGGCTTTGACCGTGAAAAGGTGGAGGAATACGTTGGCTATTTTTTCCACCAGCATTCTCTCAAGGAGAAAGCCATCGCTCACCTGAAAAGCAATGGCAAACTCCTGAGCATGTGTTATATCCCCGCCTTGTGTAATATCGTCTGCATTTGCCTGGAGTATTTGCTCCTCCATGATGCAGGGAGAGTCCAGCTCCCTCAAACCATGACCCAGTTCTACATCGAGATGCTCCTCACCTTCATAGGCAAGGATCAGAAGCTGAGGGCTTTGAGCGAAGAAGTCGACTTGAGTCAACACGAAGCGACTCTTGCAGGCCTCTCTGAGTTGGCCTTCAAGGGCCTGGAAGGAAATAAGATGTTGTTTTATGCTGGCGAGGTCCCAGAAGACGTGAAGGATTTTGCTTGTCTGTATGGGCTCCTGGTGTCCTTTGAGGTAAAGACCAGCAATGGACACACACAGGCTGGCTACACTTTTGTGCACTTCAGCCTGCAAGAGTTCTTTGCGGCCCTCTTCCTGCTGACAAGCAAAGCAGTTGATGGCAACTTCCTGAAGCAGAACTTCTTCCTGAGGTCTAAGTGGACGATGAAGAGAGAAGCAAGGGTGCCCTTCACAGAGAACTGCCACGTCTTCCTGTCTGGCCTCTCATCTCGTGGGTGCCAGAAGTTCCTCAGCTCTTTAGCCGGGCAGTGCGATGCCCAGGTCCAGGAACGTCAAGCCATCATTGTGCAGATGCTGAAGAAACTGGGGGATGCTTCTCTCACAGGGCCTAGGATAGCTGAGCTGTGCCACTGTGTGCACGAGACACAGGACCAGGAACTGGCCCGGCATGTCGGGAAGCAGCTAAACTTCAGGTATCAGTTCAGAAACGTCCGGCTGATGCCGCTGGACATGGCTGCCCTGGCTTTTGTCATCAGCAGCAGCCACCCTCACTTGGTATGCCTGGACTTTGTGGGATGCCCCATGGAAGTGGACTATCTGGATGTCTTTGGCAGCTGTGAAAATATAAAGAGCCTGAGGTAAGAAGCACAGGCCACCTTGACATGTCAGGCTCCAAAGACGGTGAGGGATCAGGGCCCCTCCAAATGTTGCTGAACTGCAGTTCCCAGCATCCCTGACCATCGGCCACATTGGCTGGGGCCGCTGGGAGTTGAAGTCCAACATCTGGAGGCCAACAGATTCTCCATCCTTGCACAGATGAATAGGTGCACACTAGTCCTCCTTCGTCTTCTTCACCTCACTTTTACTTTCTTTACTGTCTTTCTATATTACTATACACATGGCGGCTTACAGCCTGAAGAAACAAAATAGACAACAAAGATTTCTTCCCCACCCACCAACACGAGCTCCCAGAGTGAGTTACATTTCAACAGTGTAAAAACGCAATGCTAAAAATCAGTTAAAAACAATTTAATAGGACAAAGTGTTCTTGCACTCATGTCCTGCTAGCAGGTTTCCCATTGGTGCATCTGGTCAGCCACTGTTTCAACAGGATGCTGGACAAGGTGGGCCATTGGGCTGATCCAACAGGCTCTTCTTAGGTTCTTATGGATACAACTCGTTAAGTCATTTGAAGCAAGTCATTAATATGGAGCAACCGTGGGGAAAGATGCTAGCCGTCTGCTGCAAGAATCAGGTGCTGAGCTCCTTATCCAGCTAGGCTAGAAGGGAAAACTGGTTGCTATTTTACTAACCACAGTTGCCTTTTGCTTTTATTCTTAGCTTTAGGAGCAGGAGATGTGGGAATGAGTTTGCCGCTGTCCTGTCCAAGACCCTGCCGAAGATCAAATGCCTGACAACTTTCCAGTAAGCATTGCCCCAATGTCACATGCCCTGTTTTGAATCTTTTAGTGCAGTTTTTAATTCAAACCACCAGCTACATTTTGAGCAATAGCGTCCCCAATGTAGAAGTGAAACTTCAGTGGCCCTCCATAAGCTTTAGATTGGCTCATCCAACATGCGTTGTTTCAGCAACAGCCAGCTCTAGACTGAGCTTTATATAGGAGTGACAGCTTCCTTTCAGTTGCCAGCTCCGCCTTTGGTGGGAGGAGCCTCTCCATTTTAAAGAGCCCCAGCCTGCATAAGCCAGCATAGACTCTAAAGATGGTTGCTCCTCAAGGAACCTTCATATTAGCTAATTGTAAATGAGAGGGGGTGGCTGTTTCTGATTTTTTCCTATGCTCCTTGCCCACAGAAGAGCTGCTATTATTATTATTATTATTATTATTATTATTATTATTATTTATTAATTATTTATTAAATTATATCCTGACATTCCTCTCAGAGGAGCCCAGGGTAGCGAACTTGAAAATGTTTAAGCAGCACAATGAAAACAGCACTTTTTTCTTTAACTATTTAAAAAACCATATAAAAATATTTTGAAGGATGATGAAGTTTTCAGACTGGGACCTAGGAGACCTGGGTTCAAATCCCAGCTGAGCCATGAAGCTCACTGGGTGACAGACACCCATTTGTGAGGGAGATGGGGGGGGGATGATATTGCCACCGACTGGGGGCTGCTTCCCCCCCTTCCCCTTTATGGTAGGAAGAGAAAGAGGCACTAGTCATTGAAACCACACTGTTGCTGCATTCCTGACTCCTCTGATTTGACATGACATTTTTAACATGGGGGGGGCTGCCCCCTTCAAACAAATAAGGGAGGCAAAAGGGTGCAGCCCCCAGGAGTTGGCGCACCTGCTGTTTGACCTTGCGAGCCAGTAACAGGCTCTCAGTGGGACCTACCTCACAAAGTTGCTGTGGGGATTAAATTGAGGAGGAAGGGGAGAACCATGTTCCTTGGCTGGATGTATGTATACATACATACATACATACATACATACATACATACATACATAAAGGTAAAGGGACCCCTGACCATTAGGTCCAGTCGTGGCCGACCCTGGGGTTGCGGCGCTCCTCTCGCTTTATTGGCCGAGGGAGCCAGCGTACAGTTTCCAGGTCATGTGGCCAGTATGACTAAGCTACTTCTGGTGAACCAGAGCAGCGCACGGAAACGCCGTTTACCTTCCCGCTGGAGCGGTACCTATTTATCTACTTGCACTTTGACTGCTAGGTTGGCAGGAGCAGGGACCGAGCAATGGGAGCTCACCCCATCGCGGGGATTCGACAGGGTGACATACATACATACATTTAAATGGACTCATGCACCCTCACAGTTGTTAATTTCTTGGCTGCCACAGCCAATTCCTATCAGCCATCAAACAGGAATGTTTCTAAATTTATCATGAAAGTCAAAGTGAGGGAGATTGATGCACCTCACTAAATGGGGAACCACCACTGAAAAGGCCTTGCCATGGGTCAGTGCCAACTGGGCAGTACCTGGGTGGGACTACAAATGACAGGACTTCCCCTTCCAATAATGGAGCCTGAGGGGGTTGATACTGGGGGAGGCGCTCTGTTAGGTATCTCTCAAACTGTTTGTTGGCATTACTATAGTGATGTCACCTTTGGTCTTTCAGGTTAGCCGGTGGAAATATTTCAACCCCAGGACTGGAAGATCTGATGCAATCTTTTCCAAACTGCCATCAGCTGGAAGACATAAAGTAATTTCACCTGTTTTGCCAAGGAGAAAGGTGGCCTGGTGGCCTGTTTTATTAATCAGGTGAACATTTGGGAGGCATATTAACCAGTTGCCGCATTTTAGCTTGCAGGACAACAGACTGAAGAGGCAGGAAATGATCAAAACTACAGAAATATTTTCCACTGTGGATAAGCTCAAAAAGCTTGAGTAAGTACATAATAAAAAAAGGAAAGGGGGAAAATGATTCTAAAAAGAAAGTTTCAAGTAATAGTAATACTGATAACAGATTAGATCAACAGAACTAGAAAACAAGTAGACCTCATAAAATTACATGTCTGGCTGCGCATCCCAACCAGTACAGTGAAGACACCTGCCATATGTCAATAGGCAGGGAGTTCCAGAGCACAGGAGCTGCCAGTCTAAAAGACTGATGCTGTAAGAGGCTTAGTGGATGTGAAAAATCATCACACCCATTGCAGACCATCTGGGTTTTAATCTCTGTGGCAGGGATGGAGGGAGGGAGGAAGAGTAGGAAACCTACTTTCCAGTAGTGGCCGACTCTGGGGTTGCGGCGCTCATCTCGCTTTATTGGCCGAGGGAGCCGGCGTACAGCTTCTGGGTCATGTGGCCGGCATGACTAAGTCGCTTCTGGCGAACTAGAGCAGCGCACGGAAACGCCGTTTACCTTCCTGCCAGAGTGGTACCTATTTATCTACTTGCACTTTGACGTGCTTTCGAACTGCTAGGTTGGCAGGAGCAGGGGATTCGAACCGCCGACCTTCTGATCGGCAAGTCCTAGGCTCTGTGGTTTAACCCACAGCGCCACCCACATCCCTTCAGGAAACCTGTATGCCTGCATAAAAGACTTTGCTGAGGCATAGCAACAACAACATTTTTTCCCCTCTCAAACAGCTTAAGCTATAACGAGCTTTCGGTGAGCACCGTCCTTGCTTTTTCCAGAGCTGCTGCCGTTTGTCCAAATGTGACCAAGCTCCATATCAGGTACTGGCTGCCAAGCGCTACAGAAGAGATTTTTCTCATTTCCACCTTTTCAGTTGCTCCTTTTCACTTCTGCAACATTGAAGCTATTCTGTTAATACTCTGCTGTAATCTGTAGAACCTATGACTAAAAAGTGAATAATCTGGACCCGTTTCAGTCTGGCTTCAGGCCCAGTTTTGACCCCCAAGAGCCTTAGCTGACTTGGTTGATGGACTTTATTGGGAGAGAGAGAGAAGGGAGAGTGTGACGCTCCTGTTTTCCCTTAGTCTCTCAGCAATTTTGGACACCACTGATTAGGGTATTCTCCTGGAGCAGTATAGTGGGTTGCGGGAACGAGGGATGTAGTGAAAAGGTGATTCCACTCCTACCTAACACATGAACCAACTTCTAAGAATAGAATGTATAATACAAAGATATTGACAATATTTTTCAACATGTAGCTAACTGGTTTCCACCTCATGAAAGCATTGTGGGGTATAAGCCATCTCTTACTTTCCATTTTTTCCTGCTCTCGCCTCCTTCCACATGCCGCCCAAAGCTGCTCCTCAGTAGGAGTGGTGGAATCATTTCACAGTTTGCATTTCACAGAATCATAAAATCTTAGAGTTGGAAGGGACCCCAAGGGTCATCTAGTCCAACCCCCTGCAATGCAGGAATTTCTAAAGCATCCATGACAGATGGCCATCCAACCTCTGTTTAAAAAACTCCAAGGAAGGAGAGTCCACCACCTCTTCCACTGCTGAACAGCTCTTACTGTCAAAGAGTTTCCCCCCAAATGTTTAATCGGAATCTCCTTTCTTGCAACTTGAAGCCATTGGTTCATGGTCTACCCTCCAGAGCAGGAGAAAACAAGCATGTTCCCTCCTCCATGTGACAGCCCTTAAGATATTTGAAGATGGCTATCATATCTCCTCTCAGTCTCCTCTTTTCCAGGCTAAACATACCCAGCTCCTTCAAGCGCTCCTCATAAGGCAGTGGTTCTCAACCTGTGGTCCCCCAGATGTTGTTGGACTACAACTCCCATCATCCCTAGCTAGCAAGTTCAGAGCTTGGGGATGATGGGAGTTGTAGTCCAACAACACCTGGGGACACACCGGTTGAGAACCGCTGTCATAAGGCTTAGTTTCCGGACCCTTGATCATCTTGGTTGCCCTCCTCTGCACACGTTCCAGCTTTCAACCTCCTTCTTATATTGTGGTGCTCAGAATTGGACACAGTATTCCAAATGTGGTCTGACTAGTCAGAACAGAGTGGTGCTATTACTTCTCTTGATCTGGACACTATACTTCAGTTGATGCATCCTAGAAACAACATTCTGTTTTGCACTTTTCAAAACATCATGAGGATTGAAACACAGCCATCCTTCAAACTCCACATTTCTCCAAATATTCTAAAGCAGTTCTGCATCCAACTAAATCTGTACAAAAATGTAGATGGTAAAATATGCATAAAAATGTATATATTACTGGGAAAAATTTAGGTTTGTGAGAACTAATTTATATGCATTCTAAAGCAGACGGAAAATATAAATATTAGGGGAAATGTGCTTTGTAAAAATGGTCATATTAGGAGAAACTCCCACTAAAACACTGATGACTTTTCATGAGGTCTTTGCAGTCAGTTACAGCAGTAAAAATGAGAAACTGTGAGGAACTTAAATTGACAGAATCACCCACTGCTACTCCTGAGAGTTAGAAGCTCCTCCAGAATGACAACTGATTTGGCACAGGGGCTGTATTTTCAGGGGATGGAGAGAGGGAGGGAGTTGATGAAAGCAAAGATTGCAGTCAGAACTTGCACAGTCCAGAGCTGTGTTCTATTGGGGAAGGATGCTGTAGGAGAGCTTGAGTCACTGGCAGAGAAACTGCACATTTTGGCATTGTGGTCAACTCAGTATAAACAAGGGATGGAAGGCTCTGTCTATTTCAGTTTTCCTGGCTTCTCATTTTTTCAGCTTTAAATTCAGCTCTCCACATTTTGGAGCAGTTGGTTGTTTTTTAAAGTCCTCATGAAAATTCATCAGCGTTTTATTGTGAAGTTACCTTAACAAGGATGTTTTCTTATGCAGTCTTGACTAATGTGCACATTTTTGTAAGCTAGCTGTCAACTTCTCCCTTTTCTTGCGAGGAATCCTATTCGGAATAAGGGAAATTTCCCTTTAAAAAAGGAAAACGTTGACAGCTATTTCTCCTAATATATTGCTGTATGTTATTTTCAGTCATATCTTCCATTTTATTCACACTTTCCCCTAACACATGCATTTTTGTGAACATTGTTTGGCCTCAGAGCTGCATCGCAAAATTCAGATAAGTGCAAATTTTGAAGGATGGCTCCATTTCGGTTTGCATATTTTTTTCCAGAAATTCTGAATTTGATAGTTTGGCTTTGAATTGATTTTCTCCTTCAACACTATAATAACGTTACTTTCATCTATTTTATTTGAGGGAGTTTCAAGCATTAATTTTCCATTTATTCACTATTTGTTTACAGGAAGGATGTTTTGATAGTCTCCTTCACCGGCCAATCCAATAAAAGTCAGAGGTGAGAGAAGTGGCTTTTCAGGTGTTTCCAGAACATTCTGAATCATGCAGTGGAATTGGTTTTAGGGAAAGTTTGACTGGAATGAACATTGCAAAGGCACAAATGAAGAGGAGACAAGAACTGCTGTGTGGGTTGCTCTGGAGACTGGAACAAGGTGGGGTGGGGTCAGTGGCAGGAATCTCAGAAGAAGGAAGAAGAGAAAGTACTGAAACCTGGGTGAAAGAAGTTGCAAATGACCCAGAAAGGTCCAAACGACATTAAATATGCCTTTGCAGAAAGTTCTGGTTTTTTTGCAATGCAAATCGCATCACGGGGGGGGGGCAACTAATGGTGATAAGAGCAGATGTGGGGCACAGGGAAACCGAAGAACATAAAAAGAGACATGCATTGAATTTAACCCAGGCTTCCTCAACCTTGGCCCTCCAGATGTTTTGAGACTACAATTCCCATCATCCCTGCTAGCTAGGGATCATGGGAGTTGTAGGCCAAAAACATCTGGAGGGCCGAGGTTGAGGAAGCCTGATTTTACCCTTCCTTCTCCTGCTGTGGTCCTCAGGAAAAATATTTCCTCTGATGATGGTATTTGCTTGGGGGTGGGGCGTGAGTAACCAATTGACACCACTGGGGGCGGGATTTCCAGCAATGCAGCTCACCTAATTCAAGATAGCAGATAAGAGAAGTCCATCTTTTATCAATCACCACCATTGTTGTTTTGACATTCTGGTGCATGAAAGACCAGGAAAACAAATTTATAAATGTGTTTTCAATTTCAGGTTGAAAGAAGAGGGAATAAAAGAAGAGAGAGATGTGCCTAAGCCTAGCACTTTAATATTACGGTAAGTAAGTAAGTAAGTAAGTAAGTAAGTAAGTAAGTAAGTAAATTTAAGTTTGTGAGGAGCAACTGATATACATTGCAAAGTAGAGGAAGGGAGCCTGTGGCCCTCCAGATGTTGCCAAATTATTGTTATTTATTAAATTTCTATACTGCCCTTCATCTGAAGATCACAGGGCAGTTTGCAATATGAAAACACAACGATACATGACATAATAGCAAATGAAAACAACAACCCTCCACCCCAGTTTAAAAAGCCATAGGCTGCTTAATTAGCTGAAGGCTTGGGAGAAGAGGAATGTTTTTGCCTGGCGCTTAAAGATATGTAACGAAGGGGCCTGGGGAGAGCATTCCAACAAGTGGGAAGCCACCACAGAAAAGGCTCATTTTCATGTTGCTGCCCTCTGGACCTCTCATGGAGGAGGCACACGAAGAAAGGTTTCAGATGATGACTGCAAGGTCTCATTCATTTCATATGGGGAGAAGTGGTCTTCAGGTGCAGTCCCTACAACTCCCATCAGCCAATGTGAGTTGGGAGTTCAGCAATGTCTGAAGGGCCAAAGGTACCCCATACCCATCTTAATGGATGTCTTATATCCATATATACAGATTGCAGGACTGCCAGTTTGATTCCCAGTGGGTAGAGGAGCTGGCTGAGGTTCTCCAGAGGTGTTCCCACCTTTCTGAAATTGAGTAAGTTCCCTCTTCCTCCCAACTGCCTGCTAACTGAGTGAGACCTTTGGATCAACCATGTTATTAAACTGTGGAAAACAAATGTCAGTTTGTCAGGTAACCGACTTGGTGACGAAGGATGCAGGAAGCTGATGAAGATGGTGCCCAGAATGTGCATTTCTGGCCCTCTGAAGTAAGTGTTTCCTGAGAGTTTGCTTGCACCAGGTTGGGAAAGGTTGCCTTCGGCATACAAAGTGTGTGTCCTGTGAGAAATATTGAATGTAGCAAACGGCCTTAAAGCAGGTAAGATTGTTTGCCTCTAACCCTTCAAGTAGGCTGGGTCTCTTGTGTCTGCTTGCACTAAGAATGCCATCTCTGTGTCCTTGGTGAGGGAAGTGACATGACTGGCCCATTGTCTGGTCTACCCCCTGGTACTCCCCCCCCCCCAGAGAATGAGAGGATTCCTCATATCTGCTCAGAGAAGTGCTGGAAACGCAAAGAGGTGGAGGGAACATTATTTCATATGTGGTGGACTTGTAAAAGGGTAAAAGAGTATTGGGAAATGATCTATAATGAATTGAAAAAAATGTTTAAAATTACTTTTCAAAAAAAAAACCAGAGTGCATTCTGTTGGGGATAATTCAGACTGAAATTCCAAGGTGTCAAAAAAGGTTACTTATGCATGCTATTTTTGTGGCCCATGTTTTGTTAGCCCAGAAATGGAAAACAAGTGAGGTCCCAACCAAAGAAGAATGGCAACATAAGTTGACAGAATGTGCGCAACTTGCAGACTTAACTTGCAGAATAAGAGAACAAGAAGAACATGCGTTTAGAGAAGATTGGAAAATGTTTATTGAATATATGGGATATAATTGTGTACAGCTGAAAATTCTGGCAGCATTAAGATAAATTCAACAGTGTCAATAAGTTTTGATGGATGCAATAATGGAATACTGAATGGTATAGTTTTTGTAAAATATGCAGGGATTTATTATATGTAAAATGAACCATGGAAAGAGGGGAAGGGAAGTCCTTGGTATTTTAAGGATGTAAAAATGAGTATTTTAAATTGTAAAACAGAAAATTTAATAAAAATTATATATGAGAGAGAGAGAGGATTCCTCTGACAGTCCACTCAGTGCCTCCTCTGGCCCCTCTCAGCCTACTAGGCCCCTCCCTGGAATCCAATTCCTCCAGTTCCACATTCTTATCCCAATCCTGCTCCCCCTCTAACCAGCCCTGCTAAGATATTTTCACAGGACTCACCACAACTGAGACCTTCTGCATTCAAAGCATGTGCTCTGCCTCTAAGCTATGGAGACTCCCTGGAGCAGATGAAGCTGCATTGTATTGGCTCAAACCATTGGTCTGTCTTCCACTCCAAATGAGAGAAACTTTCTAGGGTCACCGGGTCCTTTAAAAAGGAAGCAGCAGCAGCAGCTCTGCTGCATGCAATTATTTTAAAGTAGAAATTCAAGAGACTTAATCTAAGAACATATAGCATATTCTACCTTTTTGTTATTAAAACCTCCAGTAATGTATTTATTGCTGCAGGACTTTGCTGAAGCTAATGTGTTTGGTTTTTTGTTTTTGTTTTGTTTTGTTTTTTGGTGATTTTATTTCCTGCAGTTTAAACAACAACCAGCTTTCTCTGAACAGCATCTTCTGTCTCCTGGAGTCAATGAGTCTTTGTCCAAATATAGTGAAGCTTAACGCCAGGTAAGCATGCATTCAATCAAGAAAAGGTGCTCACCTCTTATTGACAACACAATCTCTCTCCCTCTTCCCTGCACCAAGTCACTGTGATATTCCATGGCATGTAGAAGCAACTTTTAGGAGGCAGGGTGTAACAGCTCTCTTCATTTCTCTCCTTTCCACTACATGATATGTAAAATTCTGCCAGCCTGGGTCTGTCCATTTAAAGATCAGGCCCACACACTGAATGTACTTTTGCCTGGAAGGAAAGTGCCCTTCTCCTTAAACAGATAGTCACCGTTAAACTTGCATAAACCACTACACCACACTGGCTCTCCTGCTGGCTAGTTGACTGCTGGGGTGGAGAGATCTTTGGGAGGTGGGGACTTTCCTAACAGTCTCGACAAGACCAGGGATGCTTGGTTTGCTTAAGGAGGCTGCAATGCCTTTAATGAAGCCAAGAAAACACAGGGAATGCTTGGGGGAGGACAAAGTTTGTGTTTGGCCCCTCACCTTCTACCAACATCCACTGGCCATACCCTCTGCTCATTCTGAATGATATTGGGACATTTCCACATGGTTGAAATTAGG
This sequence comes from Podarcis liolepis, assembly GCF_965112155.1. NCBI lineage: Eukaryota > Metazoa > Chordata > Lepidosauria > Squamata > Lacertidae > Podarcis > Podarcis liolepis. The sequence goes on along the minus strand of NC_139561.1, from coordinate 57,721,222 downwards.
GCTGTCATTCAGTTTAAAGCAATCCTGATTGATTTTATCCATTTTAGTTATTTGATATATTACAGTGCAGTCATAACCATGTCTCCTCAGAAGTAACTCTCATGGAATTTGATGGGGTTAAACTTCCAGATGAGTGATGTTAGGACTGCAATGTTAATTAATCCTAGAATCGTATGTCACCATAAAAGCATGGGACTTGCCCTTGTTGAAGGGAACAGGGGCAGCAGCAGGCATGATCCCAAACTATATTCCATGCAGACGTCCCACCCCGATCCAAACTTTGCCCAGGGCTAGGAAAGGAAACAACAGCTCTGGTTTTACAGTCTTTTCAGCCTCCTGTTCAGCAAGCAGATTTTGGGTTTGTGGACAATTAAACCAGGTGTGGCATTATGGAAATCTCTCTCTCTCCTATCTTTAGTGTTCATCACCAAGCTGCAATCTTAACCCTCGTTGGCAAAGACATTGCTGGCGGTGCTCGGCCCAGGTACGTCATCATAAACCTTGCTTGTAGCTTTTCTAGAGTGAGAAGGATCACAAGCCCAAGTTCAGGTAGTCCAGTAAGCCAAGCCAAGGCTTTGCACAGAGCAAAGCAGGAAAAGGTCTGGAGGAAGGGCAAAGCCTTGATTATCTCTTCTCTTGCTCTCTCATTTGCAATAAACCAAGGTTTGGCTTAGCCACACTTGCAAACTTGATCAGTTGTGCATGTTCATATTGCTACTGCTAAACAGTTATGTCCCATCACAAACCTATATATTTCCTTCCTTCCCCTTCCCTATCACCCTTTAGTAATGCTTTCCCATTTTGTCCTTGCTGCAGGAGTTCCTCATTTAACACTGACCTGTCAAGCACAGGTGGACATCTCTTGGTGGCAACAGCGAGGAAAATATGGTACGGTGACCTCAGTTACTTCTGCTTACAGTTTTTTCCTCTTAGTCGTATAATGGCTCACTGCATGTTAACATGGTTGCAAGGCAGGCTCTGGGGGTCTTATATCAGGGACACTGGCAGAGGGATCCAGAAGCCTTTTTCCTCTGCCTCAGCATGGTAGCTTTTCCTGACTTCAGCACCACCACTGAGGATGGCCAGAAAGTGGTTTTGCAGTTCTCAGTTCAGTAGAGGCCAGGTGGTGCAAAGGGCCATGGTGGTTTTACCTGGCCTTATAAAACTCTTGGCTGTGATCCAACTCCTCGGTAATTCAGGCACAGAACACCTGAGACTGCCCATCTCTGCCTGCTGGTCTGTTGGTAGGGATGGAGAGATCAGGTTATTTCTGGGTGGGTCCATGTCCATATTGCATGTGTTCACGCGTAGGTCTGTTTCATTTCTGCATTAATGTGCAATTTTTAAAAAATCAATATTAAAGTCCACATGTTTCTTTTCTTTATTTCTTTTATTTAAATAATTTCAGTGCCACTTTACCTCTCCAAATAATTTTAAAGTTGTTTACAGCCTGTCTTAATACATCAGAACATCTGTGGGATTCTGTCCCCAGGCCTAGAGCCAACTTTGAACATTATTCAGCATTTTAGTGTGAAATTCTCCCAATGAGCATATTTTTGTGTATGGTTTTGACTTATGCACACATTTTTCCAAGCAGTTTCTCTTAATATAATGCATTTAGTATGTTGCTTTTCACTAACTTATTTGTTTCTATGCACCCTTTCCTCCTAATACCTGCATTTTCGTAAACACTGGTTGGTTGGAGAGCTGCATTGCAAATTTTGGATAATTGTGAATTTGGAAAGAAGGCTGTGTTTTGGTCTTTGTAGAGATTTGGAAAGTGTGAATTTGATAGGCTTGGCTTTAAATGGAATCATTTTTCACCCACATCCCTAAGCAGGGCCAGTAGTTAAGGTGTGATGGGAGCTGATCTCTAACAACCTATGGAGGGAAACCAAGTTAGGCTGGGAATGTCCCCTGCCTTAAATCCTGGAGAGCAGCTGCTGGTCAGTGTCAACAATACTAAGCTGGAGGACCAAACACTCTGACTCTGAGTCTAGAGCTGCTTCCTGTGTCCCTGGTGAAAACACACCTGGTTTTAGAGCACCTGGAGAATGATTTGCCTTCTCTTCCAGCTTGACGGACAATAATTTTCAGGATGGAGATCTGAAGAACTTGTGCTTGGCATTGAGGAGGTGCACTGGTGTAACTGAGTTAGAGTAAGTTCCTTTTTATTTTCATACTTATGCCTTGCACTGAATAACCAGGCTTTGGTGAACGTTGACATTCACACGCCAACACAAACAGTTCCATGTAAATGTCATGAATGTCTGAAAAGGGTGTACAGAAATCCTACTTTTTGGGTTCATTGATGTTCCCCTTGCTGTGTATCATTCCGTCTTCCATGAGGAAGAATGGAAATGAAAATAAATTGTACCTAATATAATTAATTCTGCCAGAAAAGCCATATCATAATGTATAAATACAAAGTGGAAATGTAATTTTGCCTTCCTTTCAATTGTAGCTTGTCCAGTAATTCTCTGGGCGACGCAGGTGTCTTGAAGGTGGCTGAGCTCCTTCCTCATCTGAACGCATTACGTTCTTTAACGTAAGTAAAAGTCCAGGTTCTCTGTATTTAATTGACTGACAGGAGACAAACTGATGCAAGAGGAAAAGGGCCTTTTTGGTGGCTGCCCCCAAACTGTGGAACTCCTTGATCTGATTTATTAGATTCATATATTGCTTTATACTAAAAGAAGTCTGATATCAATTTCCAATGTTTATAAGATTATAAAAATACTAAATAGTAACAACTTAGAAAACAACACACAACTTCAGTACAATAACACTTGTAAAAGGACATTCAGTCAAGGCTAGATTGAGTAACTGTAACCATTCAATCAAAGTTGCCCATATCTCTGGGATAATAAAGCCATTATTACCTGGTGCTGAAATTATAGTCCAGCTGGTGCCAAGGGTGTATTCCTGGGGCGAGCGTCCCACAGATGGGGAGAACTTTTGTGGAGGAGTCCTCAGGAAGCTCAGCTGGCCCTCATTCTTGCTATTTTTCAGCAGATGGTGAAGACTTTAAAAAAATCCTGGTAGGCTTTTGTTCTGAGTACATAATGTTACTATCTCATGATTCTGTCTCATCTGCTGGGCCTGTCTGTTTTCTTTGACATTTTATATTTGATGGAGTGTATTATATTACTGTATTAAGGTTACTGACATAATGGTTGGTGGAGGCAGTGTGTGCCCATAGAACTCCCTGCACATAGAAACGAAGCATTTCAAGGGGAGAAGGCAAGACTGTGAGCCTTCTCTCTGAACTGCTACTTTTCTCCCTGTGGGGTATGGAGGACCTTTCAGTCGTGAGCAACCCAAACATCCACGTTGAAGTGGGATGGCCCAAATTATTGCCACCTCAGTGAGAATCAGGACTCCAGGGGTACTTGCAGGATTTTCATAAGGATGGCAATGGGAACTCTCCTACCATTAGGTGATATCCCAGGTTTGCCACAGTCTGAATAGCTCTAGAGCACTGAGTACGATTAATTGGACATCGCTTATTGTGAATTGCAGGCATAGGGGGATTTTGATTGGGGTTGTAGCCGGGGCGAAGTTAGTTAGTTAGTTTCTTGCATTTATATCTCACCTTTTTCTCCATGAAGCTCAAGGTGGCTTACATGTTGCATTTATACTCACAACAGCCTTATTGGGGAAAGCAAGAGCTTATCAAATAAATCCCCACCTTTATCCAAGCTACAGCTTATGTAACAAAACCAACAGCACCCTGCTTTAACAATCCCAAGAAAACGAGAAACCGGAGCTCATTTTGGAAATGCATCCCTTAGAACAACCTTTCTTAACCTTTAATGGGTCCCCAGATGTTTTTGGACTATGACTCCCATCATCCCTGCCGGTCTTAATGGGCACATGCCACCACCAAATGAATCTCCAGCCACTAACAGGAGTGCTTTTGTGGAGACTCAGTTAGCCTGGACCCAGGGGCCTTGTAACAACATTTGGGGGTCGCAGAGTAACCTCCAAGGTCTCCCCACACAGTACTACCAACCTCTGATCTGAGCACTTTTTATATAGCAGTTTTCTTCTGCTGCAGACTTGGGTCTCCTTCATGCTTTCTAGGCTGGATCATAACAACATGTCTATGGACGGGGCCTTTCGCTTGGTGCAATGCTTCGCTGCCTTGGAACATATGACGTCCATGGAGCTATGGTAGGTCCAGCAGCTGTTTCTCCTGCCAGAGCAGTCTGAAAAATAATAACATTCCTGCATTTGGTCACAGTTTTGCTCATTTGACCCTCCTTTTTTTTAAAAAAAGAAGAATATTTTTATTAAATTTGTAGTAAAAAATACAAATGCAGATAAGCAGAACAAGCAAGAACCGTAAGCAACAACAACCACAGCAATTGTAGGACTACCCCTCCCCTTGGTACCTGTTTTTCCTTCATATCTTCTCAAGAGCTTATGAAATCTCTCCAGTAACATTAAAACATTTATATATCATTTTAGGAAAAGGCACTATCGGATATACCTAATTGTTGACTAAAATGAAAAATGACTATATCTGTGGTACAAAACAGTAAAATTGAATCCATCTTAAAAAAAGAAGACTACAATACAGGGGTTCCTAGGGAAATATTGTTTGCAAAGATATTGGGGGAAAGGTAACTTATTAAAAACAACAGCAACTGTATATCTAATTTACCAAGGTATTCTAACGCATGTAGTTAAAACAGATTCAATCAAATTCATGAATTCCAAATTGATATTCTAATCTCTTTCTCATTGCAGTTTGGGAAGCACCCAGAAAGTCCACTTAACATTTGGGGAAAGAATAAGGTAAAGGTATTTCCTGTTGGTATACTTTGGGGTGGAAGACCACTGACCAGTGTGGTGCCGCAGGATTCTGTCCTGGGCCTAACGCTGTCCACCATCTTTATAAATAACCTGGATGAAGGAAGGAATAGAGGGGCTGCTCATCACATTTGCAGATGACTCCAAACTGGGAAGGGTAGCTAACACCATAGAAGATGGAATCAGGATTCAAGATGACCTTAACAGATTGGAGAACTGGGGCAAAACTAACAAAATGAATTTCAGTTGGGACAAATGAAAGGTTCTGCACTTAGGCAGGAATAATCAGGTATACAAATATAGGATTGGGGGGGGGGCACATGGCTTGGCAGCTATACCTGTGAAAATGATCCAAAGGACTAAGCAGACTACGAACTTAATGTGAGTCTACAGTGTGATGCAGCAGCAAAAAAAGCTAATGGTATTCTAGGCTGCATCAATGAAAGCATAGTGTCCTGATTAAGGGAAGTGATAGCACTGCTCTATTTTGCTTTGGCCAGACCCCACTTGGAGTCCTGCATTCAGTTCTGGGCACCACAATTTAAGAAGGATATTGACAAGCTGGAACATGGGCAGAGGAAGATGACCAAGATGATAAAGTGTCTATAAACCAAGCCTTATGAGGAAAAGTTGAGGAAGCTGGGCCTGGTGTGTAGCCTGGTGATATGGGAGTTATTTTTCAAATATCTGAAGGGCTGTCACATGGAGGATGGAGCAAGCTTGTTTTGTGCTCCCCCAGAGAGTAGGACCCCACCAAATTAATTCAAACTACAAGGAATGAGATTCCTAATCAACATTAGGAAGAACTTTCTGCGGGTAGATTATATTCTACAAAAAACAGTGATTGAAAATGGAGCGATGGAGAAGAATGAAGGATTCATAATGCACTGGTTTTTCACTCCAGAAAAAAAGGACCAGGGCGCTCAGATTTCCAGTCTTCCCCAGGGTAGAAATCCAAGTGAAGAAAATATTGGAAGCATAATCTAAATGTCCCTTCAAGTTGACTAACTTGGTAGATTTTCTTTTCAGTCCCCAAATGCTCTGTGTGACTAGTGAGCATCAAAGGGAGCTGCTGGATTCGGTACCTAACTCAATCTATGACCGTTGCTTTTGGTAAGGTGTTTCTCTCTGTGTGTGTGTGTGTGTGTGTGTGTGTGTGTGTGTGTGTGTGTGTCTGTCTGTCTGTCTGTGTGTCTGTCTCTCTCTCCCTGCCCCTGTGATAGGAGTAAAGCAGCAATGTAGTGTCTGCTTGATGGTAAAGTGGATTACTTCTATTGCATGCCATCTTTGAGAGGTGAGATACTCCAGGGGATCCGAGTGTTTATCCTGGCTTCTGTTTCCTTGGAATGAAGTATTTTTAGGATATAGGGCTTTATTTACATATATACACAACCTGAGCATTGGATGGAGGGGCTCAAGGGTGCAAATGAGCATCCTTGCAAGGCAGCAGATCAGATCCCCAGAGATCCCTTCTGCAGCAATCAGCATTTAGCCAGCTGCCTCCCCTTCTTCCTTCTCTATTGCAAAACTGTTAACATGGTGCACATTAGCAGTAAAGGTGCCACCTCCCCCAAGCTCTACTGGATATCTCATTTGGAAACACAGGGGGAGTCCCAGCTACAAGAAGACCATCTCATAACCACTGGTTCTCATTGGTTGCCACTGGACTACTTGCCAGGAACCTGACAAAGGAGTAGTCAGCTAGCGGCCATAACAGGATCTCCCAAATGTTCTTTTATACTTTCAAAAATATTGATATTTGTGTTCTGCTTTTTTCAAGAACAAATGCTGAGCTCAAAGTGCCTCACAATAATCACAGTAGCATTTAAAAACAACAACACAACACTGCAATTACTGTAATATCATTTAGATGCAGTAGCATCTAAATAAAGCAAACAAACAATATTCCTTTTCTTCCATTGTTGGAATCTTGCACAGACTTACAGAAAATACCTTTTTGTGTTTTTAACAAAAATAAAAAATGATGCTTGGACTTCAGAAGTTAGCCTGGATCTTAGTGAAAATGATATTGTTTCAGCATTTTTTTTTAATTTTTACTTTATTATAAGTATTTTATATTGCTTCAACATTTTGTTACTACTACTAATAACAACAATAATTATTAATTTGTTTCAACATTCTCCCCCACAAAATATAATTACATTTTACTGATGTTATAGGTTCCTGAATAAAGGACATGCACAATCCCTCAGTTTAACTCATCTCTTTCTCCAATAGACCCATCAAATAAAACTAAAGCTGTGCTAAACTTTGATTTAAATATTCGAAGTGCTAATCAGGCTCTGTGTTTCAGTCTCAAGGAAAGTATGATGGACCTAAAGGATGTTGACCGATTGTTTAAACGTCTAAGTACATGTTCTGGACTGACCAAGATCAAGTAAGTGATCAAGGTCAAGTAGACATTGTGTGAATGAACCAATCTTATTCATTTAAAGCCTATAGACCTGCTCAGTTTATGTAGCCAGATTAATACAATAAGAACGCAAAACTAAATTCCTATTGGTATCCAGTGTTTTAATGCATAATCCTCCCATAATGCAATTTGGGAATAGGCTGCTCTTTGGTAGGAAAAAATAATGCAAGTGAATATAGAATGAGCCTGCCTAAGTCCTCAGATTTTCTGGAGAGGTCCTTCTCGCAGCTCTGTCAATTCTAAGGCTCATTTGGGAGGGACATGAGGCAGGGCCTTCACAAAGGCTGCACCCAAAGTTTTGAATTCCCTCCCTAGGAAGGCCCACCTAGCCCCTTTTATGAAGCTATTGGGCATGGCTTTCCCCCATCATACTTGTTCATAGTAGACTTCCTTCTTCCAACAAGTTTGTAGAACTTGTGGCGTAGTGGTTAGAGTGTTGGCATAGGACCTGGGAGACCAGGGCTCAAGTCTCTACTCAGCCCATGTAGCTGACTGAGTGACATTTGGTCAGTTGTAGTCTCTCAGCCTGGCCTACCTCATGTGGTTGTTGTGAGGATCAAATGGAGAAGGGGGAAAGCATGTACTCCACAATGCGTTATGCAAAGGAAAGGTGGATATAAATGTTTTGGTAATAATAATGTTTTGAATTTTCCACCCTGGCTGTGTAGCTTGTCTGGCAACTCGCTGAATGATCAAAGTGTTGAACGACTTCTGAAATTCCTGCCCTACTTCAACAGCGTGGAGCTCTTAAGGTGAGTCTGGGAGCCTCTGCTGGAGAACTGCTACCAGTCAGAGTGGACATTGTCGGTCTGGGTGGCCCAGCAGTCTCACTCAGCCCAAGGAAGCTTCACGTGCCAGATCCCCAGGGATGACCCAAATATGATTATTTCTGTTTCCCCCTCTCACAGTCCAAGGCTGCCAGAGGCAAATAAACCCACAAACATCTTTCCTATTCCCTGGCAATAAAAATAAAATCGGTAATAATAAAAATACATGAGAAGATTCACAATTCATTGCTCTTTCATGACACGCAAATGCAGCTTGCTTCTGAGGAGGCCACTGCACTTTGTCAAATGATAGGGCCGGCCCTTCTGTCTTTTAAGATGGTGGGTTAGGGGAAGGATGTTAGGTAAATATCATGAGGACCTGTGCCTTGGAATGAGGGGTGGGGGAGAATTGGGGCAATGAGAAACTGAGGGAAACTGAAGTTGACAGATTCACCCATCCCTACTTGGTTGGGACTGATGGGAATTGTGGTCCAATTATAGTCCACTTGGAGGACACCACATTGGTCAAGATTGCCCAGGTTTGCTACATTATATTCTCAATACTGGGAAACACTTAAGTATGGGCTGATTCACTCAAACCATTTTTACATGGAATTTTCCGTGGTCAACCCTAACATGTTGACCCCCTTTTTTGGTACACTGTCTCGTTCAGTGAGTGTTCAGTTCTTTGAGAGAGAATCACTGCAACTCAGCCAACATTTGAAAAAAGCTTCTTGAAGATGTTGAGATGCCACCTTGGTGTGTCTTCCTGACACACTCACAAAACACACCAAGAAGTAAATATGTTTTTAATTTGAATTTGGTATCATGCATGCTTTCAGAATTATAAGTCACTTTGAGACCTATTTGTAGTAAGTAATAAATAAATAAATAAATAAATAAATAAACAAATAAATAAATAAATGTAACAAATAGTAATAGAAATAATGAATTACTGACCTTGCTGATCAACTGCCATATTTGCAATGGCTCCATATGCACAGTTGATCTATTGACAGTTGGGATCCACAGACTGATTTTCAACTCAGCATTTGGACATTTCTGCTTCTTCCCACCTCTCTCCTACAGCATCACAGAGAGCAAGTTTTCATCATATTGTGTTTGCTTGCTGGCCAACTCAGTTAACCAGTGTAAGAGAATCTGCAGAGTGGAAGTCAGGTAAGAGGGTCAAGACTCCAGGAATATCAGGACATGGAGAACTTCTGACCTCCTCTCCCCTTCCAACTTGATCTCCAAGAGTCAAAAGAACAGAGCCTTCACTCCTGCTGCAATTCTAGGTGAAGAAGCTCCATAATATTAATCCTTAGATCAGTGAAACCATCCATGGCTACCAGCCACAATGGCTATGTTCTGCCTCCAGTGTCGGCAGCATCCTGCCTCTGAATACTAGAGAGGAGAGCATTGCTGTCGTGCTCAGGTCCAGGCTTCTCATACACATCTCATTGGCCACTGTGAGAACAAGATGCTAAACTAGACAGGCCATAGGCCTCCTCCAGCAGGACTCTTCTTAAGTTATTATGTTCTTAATTCCATCCCTTTATTTCTACAGTTTTCCTTTTCATTGCACCCAACAGCTGCAGAAATTCAGTGGAGTTGACTAGAATACACAAAACGGCAGATGTTCTCCTGTGCTTTCTTTGGGATGGGCAATTGGATGTGCATCCTCCTTGTTTAGCACCCCTCCCCCCGAAAGTGAAGTGGGTGGAAATCAGAGATGGGGGAGGCAGGGATCTGGAATAACCTTAACTTTAATCCAATCAGCCTCAGCCACAATAGCCAGTCATCTGGGAGGATGTGGGTTGTAGTGCAATAATGTCTGGTTGAAGGCTGCCTCAGTTCCTAGTCAAGGTATTTCCTTGTGTGTTTATAGATCAAGTGAAAATGCTTTTCTGCATTTTGTGAAAAGTAAAGAAAGCCAAGAAATATGCTGCAGGTATGTGCAAACCGATAATCCTTATTTCATGACAATTTTGCTTCTTTCAAACATGCTGGGTTTTCCCTCCTGGTCCTTTGGAAATCCTCTTGGATCCTTAGCTTTGAGCATGTTGTTCTCAGTCCACCTAAATAAATTTAGAAATGCTCATGCTCTTGAAGGATGGGATAAACTTCACCAGCCTTTATTGTTTTCCTTTTACATTTCCATCACATCTTTCATTATTATTATTATTATTATTATTATTATTATTATTATTATTATTAATTTTTAAAAGACTAACCTCTAACTTTCTTACCTGTCTGCCCTCTAACAGACTAACTGATTGTGGCATTGGCAAGTGCGAGATCGTAGAGCTGTGCCCCATCCTTGAGAAGTGTGACCGTCTTGCAGAACTGGAGTAAGTGTCATCTCCATTGCGACTATGAATGCATCAACCATGATGAGCCAGGATCATGCCACACCTTTGCTGGAGGCTTTTGAACCAAGGTTGGGTGGCCATCTGTCAGGAATTCTTTAGCTGCGATGGACTAGTTAACCCTTGGGGTCCCTTCCAACTCTACAATTCAATGATTCTATTATTCGGGCATTGCTGGGACACTAACTTTGACTCACCATAGAAATGTATAATGGACTGTTGTGGTGGCTTCTGTATACAAATCCAGGAGAGCTCTGTCTGCTTATTTCCTTTTCAGTCTTTCTGGAAACCATATTGGCAATGAAGGACTAAGTTGCCTCTTAGAACATTTGCCCAGGACCCACATTCCCTGCCTGATGAAGTAAGTAAGTGGGTGCAAGAGGGATAGCTATGGGATTGGGGGTGGGAGGTGCCCTAAGCCCACTTCTAGCTCTTTACCTTGCACATACACAATAAGAGCTACTGACATTCTCAAATCATCCCATAAAGTGCTTTCCATCATCTAGAACAAACTTTGAGCTAACAATAAATCTTGGGAAACACCTTCAAGAGAGAGCACAGTACTTGGAAAGCTTTGTGCTTGTTTTCCATAGGTTTGTATCTCTAAGGAACATCCAGCCTGTGAGGTGAAGGGTTGCACTGTAATATGTAGTCGCCTCCTATGCTTCAGCCACACCCCAATTTTCTGGTATCCTATCCCCGGTGGAACATCATTCCAATGTTCAGGCTGTGAGTGCCGTTCCATATGCAGCCAAAATGGCTGTGCCATTTAGGGGGAGGTGTCTGCAGGCTTGAAGGAATAACAAGGTTCTCAGAAGCATATGAAATATTTAAGGGGGAGCCCTAACCCAAGGGAACCCCTAAAATAACCTAAGGAGGAATCGGTGTATTCAAGAGCCTGGAACACTTACTGACTGTTTGCAAGGTGAAAATAAGCAGCGTTTGTGTGTCAGTGAGGAAGGGGGTCTAAGTATATTAAAGACCCTCCATCTTCCTGTCAAGATTGAGTACCTGAATGCCATTAGGTTAATGACTGGCACCCAGGAGTCACGGGACCATTGCCTGATCAGGGGTTAGGATGGTGGATATAATCCCAGAAAGGTTATGGAAAGACCGTTTACATTCTGCTACCTTGTCCCCCTTTCCTTCTGGTATCCCTCTTGATCTGCTTTACAATGGACAATGGACAAAGCAGCTTTTGCCTTGGGTGGGAGGTCCAGGCTGTTGAGCAGGTATCTGACCAGTCTTAGGAATGCAATGGAAAAAACTGCACACACTGTTGTAGACCACACTGAAAAATAATCTGAAACATTTTCCTCTTCCCCCTTCTGCATAGAATCAACCACAACGGGGTCTCACAAGATGGCATTCTCCATCTCGCTCATGTCTTTGCCACGTGCCAAAATGTGGCTGAAGTTCACGTGAGGTATAATTGCTTGTAATTTCTCTTCCCCAAGCCCAACACATACAGCTTGTCCCTTGGAACTAAACTGGAGTTGGAGTGTGTGTGTATATATAAATTATTTCTTATTTTTACCCCACCTATCTGGCTGGGTTTCCCCAGCCACTCTGGGTAGCTTCCAACAAAGATTAAAAATGCATTAAAATGTCACACATTAAAAACTTCCCTGAACAGAGCTGCCTTCAGATGTCTTCTAAATGTCAGGTAGTTGTTTATCTCTTTGACATCTGATGGGAGGGCGTTCCACAGGGCGGGCGCCACCACCAAGAAGGCCCTCTGCCTGGTTCCCTGTAGCTTTGCTTCTCGCAATGAGGGAACTGCCAGAAGGCCTTCGGCGCTGGACCTCATATATATCTTTGGGGGATAACTTAATACGAAAGGGTTTTTAATGTGGATTCAGAAAGGGCTGAACTTTCAGATATGGAGGCAAAGTTTACAATTGCACCTAATGGGAGCATAGCAGAAAGCATAAAGAAATGGGTGGGAGATAGAGGGAGTGGCTTGATTGACTGCCGTGCATGTGTGGAATGAAGAGACTGGGCACTTTGAGGGCTGGGGCTCCCACCATAAGCTCCTCCCTTCAAAGGCCCCATTCATACCATGCATTTAAAGCATTGTGATACCACCTAAAGCAATCATGGCTCACCTCAAAGAATTAAGGGAGATGTAGTTTGTGAAGGGTGCTGGGATTTGCTAGGAGACCCCCATTCCCTTCACAGAGCTACAATTCCCAGTGTGGTTTAACGGCCAGTCCCTCTTCTCAGGGAACCCTGGGAATTGTAGTTCTGTGATGAGAATCTGGGGGCCTCCTGATAGCTCTCAGCACTCATAACAGACTACAGTTCCCAGAATTCTTTGGGGGGAAGAAGCCATGACTGTTTAAAGTGGTACCATAGGATTTTAAATGTATTGTGTGACTGTGGCCTCACACCTTTCTCTAATCAAAAGCAATGGGTAGGCTTCAAATGTGTTTTCTGATATGCAGTCTAAGGTACTATTTTATTCAGTCAGCTTTGCTATTGATAGTTGTCCCAGTGCACATTTATGTTGCAAATGCCTCTGCTGTTCTGCATGAACATGGTTACAGTAAATAGTGTCAGAGATTAAAACATCAGTCATAAAAAACTTCCCTAAACAGGGCTGCCTTCAGATGTCTTCTAAACATCAGATAGTTGTTTATTTCTTTGACATCTGATGGGAGGAAAGACTCAAGAAAGACTGATGTGGAAAGCTACTCAGAGGTATTTCAGAAAGGGAAGTGTTGGAATAATAGAGAGGGGAGTAAGATTGTTTCAAAAGGATGTTGAAATACCAGAGAGTAAACACTGGTGGAACAACGTTTCACCACCTGTTTTTGTTTTTCTAAAAATGTGTGTCTTTCTCTTTGCAGTTTGTGCTCTGAGGCAACACTGCTGATCACCCTAGTGAGAGAAGATAAACCTCAAAAGATCCTGAGGTGATTATTTGAACATTATTCTACTCCCCTTGCGAGATGGAGCAGGACGGTCTTTACAGCAGGGGTGGAGAATCTTTTTCAGCCCAAAGTCTGCATTCTATGGAGAGCTTTCCAGGGGCCACATGTCAGTGGTGGCCAGGGGCCAGAGGCATGACTGAACTGCTAGCCTGCAGTGAGAAATAAGTTAATGAACTCCCGTAAGCCCAAAGCATCCATGGAAGAGGGAGCATATTGCTTCTCTGCGTGGTTTGCTTCTTTTGCCTTCATTCCTACCAATGAAGTTCTGCTATGGTTGAGTAATGTACTGTATCCTTGCATCAGATGTGTTTCAATAACGCAGTCACTTCTGATGTAGACAAACAGTGGAGGTTAACTCAGATGAGGTTGCCTGTTGCCACCCTCTGTGAGTTGCTTCTCTCGGCTTTCCGCCTTACTAGCAGGAGTCATGCTCAGAAAAGAAACATGATTGACAGACAAACCAGCAAGGGTGGGGGAGCCAGTGTGGTGTAGTGGTTAAGAGCGGTAGTCTCCTAATCTGGTGAACCGGGTTCGCGTCTCCGCTCCTCCACATGCAGCTGCTGGGTGACCTTGGGCTAGTCACGCTTCTCTGAAGTCTCTCAGCCCCACTCACCTCACAGAGTGTTTGTTGTGGGGGAGGAAGGGAAAGGAGAATGTTAGCCGCTTTGAGACTCCTTAAAGGGAGTGAAAGGCGGGATATCAAATCCAAACTCTTCTTCTTCTTCTTCTTCTTCTCTGAAGGCAGACCATGCTAACTCTTACACACGTAATAAGAGAGCATGAATCCAATTTTATTTTTATTTATAAATGCTGCCCTCACCTGTCAGGTGCACGGTGCCATGAAGTAAAGAATCTACCAAAGATGGGAAAGGGCTGTAGCTAATGCTATATATAGAACCTGGAACTAAGGGTGGAAGGACTTGCCTATTTTGTTTCTCTCTGTTTCTCATTTTTCCAATCTTAAATTCAGTTCTTCAAATTTATGAAGCAATCTGCAAATTATTATTATTTTAAATCATGAAAATTCTTCAGAATTTATGGGCAATTTTTTCCTAATACAGAGGTACCTCAAGTTACTTCAGGTTACAAACTCCGCTAACCTGGAAGAGTTACCTCGAGTTGAGAACTTTGCCCCAGGATGAGAACGGAAATCGTGTGCTGGTGGTGCAGCGGCAGCAAGACGCCCCATTAGTGAAAGCATGCCTCTAGTTAAGAACAGTTTCAGGTTAAGAACGGACCTCCGGAATGATTTAAGTTTCTTACTAGCGGTACCACTGTAATCACCTTTTGTTTGCAAATTATCAAAGCAATTTCTCCTGATAAAGTGCACATCTGTATATTTCCACCAATATATTCATTTTTATGCACACACACACACACCCCGATCTATGCATTTTTGCAAACATTGTTTGATTGGAGAAGTGCATAGCAAAATTAGGCCGAGTGCAAATTTTCAAACATGGCAGTGTTTGGCTTCTCACATTGTTTTAGAAAGTGCAAATTAGATCAATTTGCTTTTAACTGTGAGTTGGATTTCTCCCCTTCCCATGCCTAGGACCTTCTGTATGCAAAGCAGATACTCTTAGTGAGCGTTGGCCCTCCTTTCAAGTCATCTAGAGGATCTCTTTAGTAACATTGTGTTTCTAAAGATGAACTGCCTTTAGAAATCACTGTAGTTCTTGACCTACCCTAAAGCAGCTCACTTGACTTGATTCCTCCTTTCTTCCAGCATGAAGCACTGCTGTTTCCAAGCAAAACATCTGGCGCTGCTGTCCTCTTCTCTGGCCAAGTGCCTTGCTCTGAGCGACTTCACGTGAGTTTTGCTACTTCTGTCATAAACACTAGTCCCATTCTGATTGACGTGAAACACTACTCTGGTTCCTTTAAGAACAGAGTAATAATAAGACACCCTCAAAAGATTTGCTATCTTTGCTCTTAGGTCAGCTAATAATGGCATGATGCTCAGCAGTGCAGAAGATCTACTCAGGGCCTTAAGGAAATCGGAGGGCATGCTAAGAATAGGGTAAGCATTTCTCTTCTGTCATCCAGTTGAATTCAAGCTGTCAGAGATTCCACTCTGCTGCTATTCTTTTGCTTAGGTTATATCTAACAGTTACATGGGGTGCACAGCCGCTGCAGCCCCTTGTCTCCCTAGTAACCTCTTGAAAACATGTTCTAATAGGTTGTATTTGGAAGTTCTGTTGCTCTTGCAAATGTGGGTCATAAAAATGTCCTGCTACATCCTATAATTCAGCAAACACAGGTTCCCCTTAGCAGATCAGCAGACACAGTCCATTCCTCTGCATGCATTCTTAAAAGAATTCCCATTCAGGGGGATTTGCTCCCATGCAACTGTAAGGACACCAGAAGAACCTGCTGGATCAGGCCAAGGGCCCATCTGGTCCAGCATCTTGTTCTCACAGTGACCAACCAGGAAGTCCATGAGCGGAAGCCTGAGCACAACAGCATTCTGCCCACCTGGTGTTTAGAACCACTACTACCTTTGACAGGGAAGACGGAATGTAGCTGTAGTGATTGGTAGCCATTGATAGCTTTTTTTCCTTCCATGGATTTCTCTAATGCACTTCTAAAGCCACCAAGCTGGTGGGTGTCGCTGCATCTTTGTGTTTGTCTGGGCATTTGTCTTGGAGACCTAACTCAAATCTTAGCTGGGGGCCAAATTCCACATTATGGGTGGGGATGAAGCACCCAGATGTGGAGAAAGGCTTTTGCCTTTCTCCACATCTATTGTCACATCTGTGACTAAACTTCCCAGTACTTACCTGGGAATAAGAATGGCCAGGTCAATCACTTTCCAGTCATCAACGTTCACATTATTTTTGTATGAATATTTCCCACAAAACACACACTTTTATATGCATTTTAACCTAATTATGCCATTTTATATGCATTGTTGTACATTGTTTTTGGGGCCAAGAACTATATTGCAAAATTCAGAAAATGGAAGGAAAACTGTTTTTGGTCCATTTATTAGTCTGGGCAGTGCAAACCTAGTTGGTTTTGCTTCTAAATGCATATAAAACAAAACCCTCTGGCATCCCTGCTTGGGAATAAGCCCCACCAAACTCAGCAGGATTCACTTCTGAGTAAGTGTACATAGAACTTTGCACTGTATTTAAACAAAAAACAAGCAAACCAAACCAGGTGAGGCCTCACATGGGCCAATCTTCTAACAAAGCAACATATGTGTGTCCTTTGCATTGCAGCATCGAAGAGCCTTGGGTGAAAGATGAAAGCATCATTATCCTTCTGAAGTTGGCTGCCGAAGTCCAGGGAAACATCACAGCCATCACGTAATTAGTTCCTCTGTGTGCATCCCTTTTTGAGTTGTTCTTTGAGGAATAAAATACATGGTTAGCAGAAAAAGATGGTGAACAAATCCTGTGAAAGCCTTAAAGGGAGATAATTTTCTCCCTAAGAACATGTTTCTGTATTTCAACAGAGCTGGCCATGCATCTCAGAGCAAAGTCTGGATCAGGGATGGGGGATGTGTGGTTCCCCAGATCTGGTTGGACTCTTAACACCCATCATCCCTGAGCACTGACCATGTTGACTGAGGCTGATGGGAGCTGTGGTCCAAAACAGGTTAGGCTGAGGTGGGGAACTTGTTGGCTGGGACTGACAAGAGTCCAGCAACATCTGGAGGGTCCTCAGGCTTCCCGTTCCTTTGCTAGGTGCAGCCGCTGTGGCATATGCTCCTCTATGGTTGTGGTTGTGCTGGCTGGGCTCTATAGTTCAAAACCTCTGGAGATGCCTGGCTGTCCTATGGGAAATGAATCAAGATCAAAAGGCCACAAAGTGTGTTGAAAAGATCTCCCTGGAGAAGATGGAGCTGGGTCATACCTCTTGTCTTACCTCCAGTCTTTGCCAGTGATTCCTGGATTGCAGGGGGTTAGACTAGATGGCCCTGGGAGCCCCATCCAACTCTACAGTTCTTTGATTCCTTGCATTCAAGCTCACACAATGCAAAGATGTCAGACGGAGGAGCAACCTAGGTATCCAACGTTGGAGGTGGGGTGAAGGGCCCCATTCCACTTTCTCCACACGTTTCCACTTTCTTCTGCCGTACCCACAAGTAAAGCATGAATAGCACTTTCTTCTTCAGTTTCTGTTGGGCAACCTCTAAGAGGCAGGGCAAACTTGTTTCAGCTTTCCTGATTTTTCCTTCCATTTTTGGCTAGGATAAGAAGAGACCAGGCCCTCTTCGTAGTGGAACAGGAATTTCCTCGTCAGGATGAGAAAGTGGAGTCCGTGGTCAGCCGGTGAGGAAGTCATTGTTCTTTGGCTGGTGTGATGGTTGCTCATCGTACTATACCATGATCCCAGCGCTCATGACATAGTTAAATTTTCATTCATTCCAATGCACTAAAGTGGCCAAATGACTACAAAGAAACCCTACACGAAGGTGGTGGTGGTGGAGATCAATTTTCAGCTTAATTTGAAAATCTTCCATTCAGGAGCCCTCCCGGTTTCCACACCCTCTGTCCGTGCTTAAACTGCCCTTCTGTGTTCTCTTTGTGTGTTGTGTGTATGTGAGGCCTGCAGGTTGCATCAGTTTGATCTGGAAGCCAAAGGAGTCTGCTTTCTGCCGAAGCTCATTGAGAAATGTAGACAACTCTGGGCGTTAAAGTGAGTGTGTGGAGGGGAGGGCATGTCTCTCCCACAGTGGGGTTTGTTTGCTTTTTGTTTTGATCACAGAGAGCTGCTTGCTGTGCTGCTGGCTGCAGCCAAACATGAAATCACCAGACATTGGACATCTCAATGGGGTCTCTCTAGGGATGGGCGGCATGGGAGGGTGTGAGGCATGGCCTTGCCTTAGCACTTAACCCCTCACAGGAGAGCTTTAAAGGGGTGACGAAATGAGACCATTTTGATGTTGTATTGCTTCCCTTTATATGGCTTCCCACTTTAAAAATATTGTTCTACATAGGCCCCCAATGACACATGCCTTTATGTAACAAGGCTGCCTTATCGATATATAGCTTTCTGCTTTCCCCAGCGACTACTTGTGAATGTATCACACCTGTCCTTTTGTCATTACAGCTGGTCTCAGGTACAGTTCACTGATGCTGAAGCAGAAACCATCTCTGACACACTGCCACATTTTCCATCACTGAAGAAACTTGGGTAGGTATGAATCCCTGCGTGCTCTGGATTGTGTACCTGTTGTGTGTCTCTGAGTGGCACCTTCTAGGATTGAACCTCTCTAGCGTCACACGCATCTCCTCTTTATTGTGAAATGGTTTCATTTTCCACGCTGGGTCGTTAAACTGATATAAAACTGGTTTAATCCAGACTCAGAGAATGAATGAGTTTCTAATAGTATATAGGAGGGGGCTGGGAACTTACGACTCACAAGCGTGGGGGAGAGAAATCTGTTCAGTTTGTATTTTAATGTAAACCAGTCAAAATTGTACTTCTTGAACCATAATGTGAACCAAAACACAGCTCTCCAATTTGTGCAGGGGTTGCATTCCTGGCACCTGCACGCATCAGCAGAGCATGCATAAGCCCGCCCTGCCCTCTTCCAGGTCCAAAACGACCCATGCATTGGTGGCCACACATCAGTTGGACATGCACAAAATGGTCACCGCCTGTACTCTGCATTAAGATTGAGTGTTTATGTTTGTTTCTGCCATGGCCTCTTGACATTTTATAGCCACCTGGTGACATCTTACATTTATGTCTCATTTGCCATCCTGTGGTTGCAAATGACTGGGCCAGGTTACATTCAGTGGACAGAAAGCTGCTGACTACCCTAAACCTGCAAGGGTTTTGAATTTCCAGGTTAACCTGTTGCAGTTTCCTTCGCCCCGGAATGGAGCACCTGGCTGAAGCACTGCATCAGTGCCACACTATTGAAGACATTGAGTAAGTTTGATATCCAGTATGTGAGTGACTGTGGTGAGCATCTCTTTTTACCCCTGGGTAAAATAAATCACAGGCCTTCTGAAAACTGCCTCTGGAAAGACGGCGGCAGAGAGGTCAACAAGCAAGCTAACACACCCACACCCATAAAATGAAGGAACAAAATCAGTTTTGATAACACCTGGGCAACCACGGAAATCTTAACCTGATACCAAAAAGATGCCAATGTCAGTGTCAGATGCATCTCCTTAAAGAGACCATGCCAAAGTCATGGCACCACCATAGAAAAGGCCCTCCCCTTGGTGCCTACTCTAACCTGCCCCTGCTTCTAAAGGGGCTTGGAGAATGGCCTCTGCAGAAGCCCTTGACCCACCAGAAGACTGGTATCTGGGCCCCAGGCTCTTATTCCATTACTTCAGATTGCCATTTCCTCTCCCTCCTGCACAGTTAGCTGCAAACTGAATATGTAACTCTGCTCCTTTCTAGCTTTTCCAAAAGTGAACTTGGCATGGACATCAGTGCTCTGATGAACGCTCTGGAGGGAAAACTTCACCTGAAGAGCATAAAGTAAGTGGCCTTTCAGTTGGCCTTAGGTTAGGACTAGAAGTGATGTGTAATGTGATCCTGTAATCTCTGGGGATCTGGAGCTCTCCCCAGACCCAGCCTCCTTCAGTAGTTTTGCATAGCTGGAGTGGGGTCTTGAACTCTGGTTGAAGGATAGAGAGGGGCGTGTATAGAAACTAGCCTGTTCTACCAAGGTAAAATGGCTTTGCCTACTTTTGCCTTTAGCTCAGCCCACCAGTTGCACATGGCTCTCAGAAGGCTGCCCAGGTGGGACTGTATCCTTCATTCTCCACTTCATTGGGGTATCCTACTTGCATATGAGTTACAGTGTGGCATAATGCCACATGGATAGATAAAAGTTTTTCTCCCTCTCTTATGACACCTGGAACTCATGGACACCCAATGAAGCTGAATATTGGAAGAATCAGGCCAGATAAAAGAAAGTCCTTCTCCACACAGTAGAGAGTTAAATTACAGAACTCACTCCTACAGGATGGCCACCAACCTTAATGACTTTAAAAGAGGATTAGACAAATTCAGGGAGGAGAGGGCTGTCCATGGCTACTAACCATGATGGCTATACTCTGCCTGCATAGTTGGAGGCAGTAATGCTTCTGAAGATCAGTTGCTGGGATCCACAGGAAGGGAGAGTGCTCTCGTGCTCAAATCCTGCTTCCTGGTTTCCCGGAGGCACCTATTCTGCCACTGTGGAGTATGTGGGTCGTTTGCCCGATCCAGCAGGCTCGTCTTATATTCTTAATGTTCATGGAGTAAAAGGTCCAGGCATAAACTGGAATAGAAGGCAAGTTCTGGACCTTGAACAAAGACCAGGGTGTAGATTCAGGACCACGGACAGTGGTCCAGCAGGTGAGGCAGAAAATCTCACAGCAGTGCTTTGGAGCAATTTTATAGCCTGGGTAGTCAAGATGGAAGCTCTGCCCTCTGAGTGCTGCACCTGGCCAGTTAAAGAGCCAGTACTCCTTTTCTGCTGCCATTGGATTTTTATTGGCATTGAGGATCCAAGGATCTGACTGACTGTAGCCACAAGAGCTGCTGCCAGAGGGTCCAGAAGCCACCTTAGATGTGGGTCCTTGCAGGACCTGCTGCTCAGGATGCCTAGAGACTCTTGGGCTGGGGCTTTGTTTAGGAGTTTATATTGCAGTCAAGATTTAACTGTGGATATGCTCTGTTTTTGCTGCTGTTGGTATTATGCTTTTGCATTTTTATTAGGAATTATGTGGAGGTTCTTTTATTGTATGCTTATTGAGATGTTTTCATTTCTTGTTTGTGACTTCTTGCATTTTGTTAAGTGTTTGTAATTATGTAAGTTTTTTGAGCATGGTTTGAGTATGAAAAGGTGGCATACAAATAAATAATTTGCATCATTTGTATCAACAGGGACTAGCCACAAAGGCTATGTTCCACCTCCACAGTCGGATGCATTATGCAATATCAGTTGCTGGGAACTTTAGGTGGGCAGAGTTCTGTTACACTTCTGTCCTGCTTGTGGGCCTTGCAGAGGCACCTGGCTGGCCACTGGGAGAACCAGATGCTGGACTAGACGGGCCATTGGGCTGATTCAGGGGGCTGTTCTAATGTTCTGACAATGATATTCTTATTTACCTCTTAGCCTTGGCTCTCTGAATCTCAGCGATGCAGATATCCTCAATCTGACCTCCAGACTCTCAGCAATGCCTCTCCTGAAAAGACTTATGTAAGTATGGCTCTGGGTAGAGGTTCGATGCAACAACAAAAGATATTTATTTTGTTCAGACCTGCCAGTTTCAGCGGCTGGCAATATGCAAGAGAACTTTAATTTGCCCAGGCCAAGGAATCAGGTAGCTTCTTACCTGCAGTTGGAGCGAGGGCTGGGCCAGAATCCATCGTCCAATTTTTCAAAAGTTTTCTTCCCCTGTGAAAGGGGCTTCTGTTTTCTGGCCTCAGTCTTAGGGTGCTTTAGAATTTATTTAGATTAAAAAATAATAATTTTGGAAATCATGGGGTTGGGCTAAGGAATGAACACAGAAGAAATTGATGTGGATAGGACATTGATGTCCATTCCTGCTGTGAAGGCCACTGTTACCCAGCATGAAACAAGTGTTCTGAGAAGCTTCCGCCTTTTGGGACCATTCAGAATAATTGACTCATGTTTCATATTTTATGACTGTTTTCCAGTTTGAATAAAAACCGTCTTGGTGGCGAGTCCTGTTCACACCTTGCACAAGTTTTGAAGAATGCCATTCACATGGAAAAAATTGAGTAAGTTCATGTTTTCCGCTCATGTCTGCCACTTTAACACATCCCCTCCCAACGTCCAGCTTCATTGTCAGAATTAATAACGAAAGGAGAACATGTCTTAATTAATTTTCTCTTTTTTCCCAAAGCAGTGGGTGGCAGAGGGGCACTGGGATTACCTAGGCAGCTGCTAAGAGGCAAGGGGGTGGCAATGGGGCACTGGAGGGGCAAGTGACTATCAGATGTTGAAAAGCAGGTATCCCTAGATCAAGGTACTCAGTTTTGTTGCATTGGTTATACTAAATAGATTTAATTGGGTTTTGAAACAGTGAAATGTTCTCTGAAGCTTGACATACATGAGCCAGAACACAATGTGATGAACACGGCAGATGTTTTCTTTAATCTTATGAGTTGTCGGGTTTCTTTCAAAGTTTGAGCCACAACAAGATTGATGATGCTGGCATAAAAGAAATCGCTATGGCCATTCCAGAAATGCAGAGCTTGAAGCAAATCAAGTGAGTTTCTTGTGTCTGTATCAACCCAGTGAGGGACTACAGATTGTAGTCTGGGTGGAGGAGGAATTCCTGGCCATCTGCCCACCCCACCAAATCCAGCTCTCACAGATTAGCTACAGTTCTGTGATATGAAGCGGCTTCCTCTGTTGTTGTTCCTCTTTCAGCCTCTCTAGCAACAGCATTGGCTCTGCCGGTGGACAGTGTTTCGTGGAGGCTCTGAAGCACAGCGAAAACCTGGAGGTGCTCAAGTAAGCTCAGACCTTCTCCTGGGGATTTTCATCAATTCTCTTTCAAAATAACCAGGTTCCTCAGAAAAGCGTTTCCCCAGGCTGTTCATATGGGGGGCTGGCTGTTGAAGAATCTACGCCCACACCCATGAATATTCTGTGAAATGGTGCGCTCCTTTCTCCTACGAATGCAGCTGGTGCCAGCTCCAGGTTTGTGGGTTGGATTTGGGCAAGGAGCCCTCAGTGGGCTCCCTCCTCCTCCCACCCATCCCCAGCTCATGTGTGCTGTCTTATTCTGGACCCTGAACCCTGAACCCCAGTGATGGTGTGCAGATTAGCCTGCAGGACCAGGAACCGCAATATCAAAATGTTTCCTCGGTCTGATAATCTGATAATCCTCAATTTGATAATCTGATAATGCTGATATTCTTTAATCGGAGTTGGGTGGGGGTTTTTTTTAACACATATGCAACTGTTACTCACGCTACATGGCTATTTTATAGTTCAGTTTCAGTTTTTCAACTTTTAATTTTAATATCATTGTTATCATTGTTCTCTCTGTTTCATATACATTATACAACTATTATTTTTTTGAAAAAAAGTTTTCTCAATAAAGTTTCACATTGCACTTCTTTTCAGACTATCTGGGAACAATATTGGAAATGAGACGCTGGAAAAACTGGCTCCAGTTCTGCCCAACTTGCACTGCCTGAAGGTCCTTCAGTAAGTATCCTGGTTCAGAATGGACAGATCGGTCCAGTTTTCACCTGTGCCAGAGTTTGGGGAGTTTTTTCCTGCCTTCCCTCATTTGGTCTGCTCCATCCAGGATGTTCTCCACACTCATCATTCAGCAAATGTACAACCTGTGAGCCTGTGTACACAAATAGTTGAGCTGTACAAATCGACGTGTGTTCACCCTTTTCACACAAACGCTAGGCAAGGGCCTTCCCCACTTAACCATCCTCTTCTTTCCTCAGCCTGTCATCCTGTGGCTTTGACTCGGAGGGAGTGGTTTGTTTGGCCAGAGTCCTCTTCCATTGTCCACAAATAGAGGAAATCAGGTGAGTGCATCTCATAGGGAAGGAAATGATAACAGGAAGGAAAAACCAGTAACACATGGGCTCTTGACATAGAATCATAGAACTGTAGAATTGGAAGGGATTCCCAAGAATCATCTAGTCCAACCACCCTGCAATGCAGGAATCACAGCTAAAGGATCCCTGACAGATGGCTGTCTAACATCTGTTTAAAAAACTTCCAAAGATGTCCCTTCCAAGGGCGTCCATTCCACTGTCAAACAGCTCTTACCATCACAAAACATTTCCTAATTTTTGGTTGGGATCTCCTTCTTTGTCGTTTGGATCCATTGGTTTGGATCCTGCCCTCCAGAGCAGCAGAAAACAAACTTGCTTTGTCTCCCATGTGACATGTTTTGGAAGTCATCTGCCAGTCAAAAAGCAATTGTGAATGTTATCCTCCAAGTATTATGTTCTTAAAACAAGCGGCATGATTTTAAAATAAAAATAATAAAATAGTTCAATCTGATCACCTTTCATGTTTTTTACCTTGCAGTTTGTCCGAAAACAGCATTGGGCACAAGGGTGCCATGGCACTTGCAGAACACCTGCCACAGCCCTCCTCACAACTCAGGAAGATTGAGTAGGTCCACACCTGTTTTCATTTGGCTTAAATCTAACTAAGCCATCTGCAGTCTGTGTGTGTGTGTGTGTGTGTGTGTGTGTGTGTGTGTGTGTAAGCTTTTTGTATACTATAGTTTTGTGGGTCTTTGGCTGAAAAGCAGCAGAGAAATAAATAGCACCATAGTGAAGGAAGCTGACTTTATATCAGGTTAGGCCATTTATCCATCTAGCCGAGTAGTATATATTCTAAGAAGCCCCTCACCCAAGCATTTTAACTGGAGATCCTGCCAGGGATTGAACCAGAGACCAGGGATTGAACCAGAGTGCCCCATTTCCTGTCCAGGTTTCAAATCCATCTTTAATATGTCCTGTTTTTTCTTTCTTTCTAAATTTTTATTGAAATTTGTTGCCGAGTATACAAAAAATAAAATATAAAAACCAATCAGAACACTCATAGTCCACCAAGCCAAATAAAAATGTAGACTGGGCGTCTCCCCACAAACTCTGGCATTACAACAAAAGGAAGAGAGTTGGACATCATTTTAGAGACTCAAAATAAAAATTAGTAGCACCGTCAAAGTTTAATGTGCTGTTTTTGCCTCGGTGTTTATAGTTTTCAGGCCAGCAACCAACAATGCTTGGGGATTGTATCCAGCCGCATAGATTTCTGAGAGGCAGGTGGATCACAAAGGTTATGAGAGGGCACCATCAAATGTACTTTTCAGTTTGACTCCCCTCAAACGTCTGGTCGTCCCCCCCCCCGCCCCGGTTAACTTTCGTGCTACAGCCAAACTTTGGTCCACCTGCCTTTGAAAGAAGCTGCCCTGTTTATGAATACAAATACACAGTGGAATTTGCTGCCAAGGAGTGTGGTGGAGTCTCCTTCTTTGGAGGTCTTTAAGCAGAGGCTTCACAACCATATGTCAGGAGTGCTCTGACGGTGTTTCCTGCTTGGCAGGGGGTTGGACTCCATGGCCCTTGTGGTCTATTCCAACTCTATGATTCTATGATTCTACAAAGTTGTGTTCAGTGTGAACTGAGGAGCAAAGCTGATCTGTTTTAAAATAATAAGGAAGGGTGGACCCTAAGAGAAGTTTCCTCCTCTCACAAATCTGCTCTTTTGAGCATTTCACCTGGGAAAGCCACAACTCTAAAATTAGTGTGGGAACTGGTTTCCATTTTGCAATGTGTTCTTTCTAGACTGAAGGTCTGCAGCCTCAGTGACTGCACTTCTAAGAGTCTCATCCTTGGTGTCAGCCAGTGCCCCCTCCTGGAAGAGATTATGTGAGTACTAGGGGCTGCTGCCCCTGCTTCCTCCACTTACAAGCCACACCTGCCCTTCAATCCCTTTACCAGCCCTTCCCCCCCCACACACACCTGGCCAAGCCCTTCTCCCTTTGCACCTCACCCTGTTTGCCTATCCCCTCCCAGGTTGTCCCAAGCTCCTCTTCATCCCTTGCAGCTTGCCACAACCCAGTGGCGTAGCGTGGGGGGTGCAGGGGGGGCCGGCCGCACCGGGCGCAACATCTGGGGGTTAGGGTTAGGGGCGCAAATCCACGGGTTAGGGGGCACAAATCCACGGGTTAGGGGGCACAAATTACTTGCCTTGCCCCGGGTGCTGACAACCCACGCTACGCCACTGCCACAACCACCCCCTTTTTAAAATGGTTTTCTGAAGATAATGGTTTTCTGAAGTGCCTCCCCTCTGTTAAATCTCCCTGCAGCCACATTAAAAAGATATTTAGCGTCTCCCCCCTCCCATCGCAGCTCATGTGGGCCATCTGCCACAGTGTCGGTATACTGGTGTTGTTGTGGCCACCTATCTACAACCATGCAAACTGCAGTGTGACAACAGCCTTACCTTTTTATATATATGGAAAGATAAACAGACTTGTGGCTGTGGCTCGTGGTCCAGAGATAATCTGCCCATTGCTGACATGGATGCTCCTTTCCATGTTTAGTAGCATCTAGCTCAGGGGTGAAGAGCCCCAGGCCAGGCCTGAATTAAACCCAAACAGATCCACCTCCAGAGGACTTCACTCACTGCTTCTCTTTGTGCCCCCTAATTGCCTAATTGATATACACCACAAAGAAAACATTTGTTTCACACAGTCTTGCCAAAACAATCAGAGAATTTATTAAACAAATAGGGCCTTGACTAGGGAAGAAAATATTAAGCCGAACGATTAAAATGACATGTTTCAATTTAGAAATGCATCAGAAATTGATAGGAGGCAAGGCAGAGCAGCGGCTCATGCAGAGAGAAACAGGCAGCTACTTCTGTGGGTAGATTATTCTCCTATGCTTTAGGAGTGGTAGAATGATCTGGCCACACCCAATTCAGACACATGGCAGAATGAACCAATTCTAGCAGGAGCTGACTGAAGGAAGGCAAGATCAGAGCAGTGAATCGTGCAGAGAAGCAGCAGGCAACTCTGTGATTTGGTGGACTCACGGAGAGCCTGTGTTTATTTCTCTTGCAGTCTGCTCATGTGCTGCTACAGCATCTTCTATGTCCTTGATCTTCAGGTCACCACTGACTCAAACACCTATTGAATTCATGCCTAGTTGGGTTTTCAGCCGTTAATCATTTTCCTCATCTTTAGCCTGTCCTGGAACAAACTTGGTGATGAAAGTGCTTTGGAGCTGGCCAAGGTTCTCCCTCGGATGGCAAAGTTGAAAGTACTGGAGTGAGTACAAGGAATCATCAACCCAGAGTCCTTCACCAAAAACCAACTAGAGCCTAGCTGAATTTTCTTTTTTTGGGGGGGGGGGTTGATAGTGGGATGAAAATTTAGGAGGGGAGATTTTCCCAGGGCACCTGGTCGACCCGAGTGCTGGACCAGATTTGGCCTGATCCAGCTGCAGGCCTCTTCCTATGGAGGAGGAGGAAAGAGAAAGAGCACCCTTTTGGTCCTGAAAGATGGGGATACGTCTTGAGGTATATACTTTGTATAGGACAATGGCTTGGATGTTTTTCCCCAAGCCAAATTCCTGGAGATGGAGAGATTGAGCATGTGTGTGTATGTATGTATGTGTGGGGTTCTGAGTCGGTGGTACACCCACTTTGACCACACCCACTTTGGTCTCGGCCATCCCAGGAATTGGCCAAGAGTAAGGATGGTTAACCTGTGGCGCCCAGGATGTTGTTGGATTCCAGCTCCCACCATCCCTGACCGCTGGGAGTGCTGGCGGAGTCTAACAATGTCTGGAGAGCTAAAGGTTCCCCATATCTGGCTAAGAAGGGATACAGGCTTCCAAGACAACAATGCCCATTTACACCACAAAGAACTCATAACCCACCTACTTTCAGCAGCCAGAAACACCATAACCAGACACTGGAGAGACCTGTCAGGAGTAAGCATGGACCAATGGTACCAAATAGTATGGGAAACAGCCCTACTAGAAAAATTAACTAATAAACTGAAACTGACATGGGGACAAACAGAAGAAGACGCCTTCACCCTGGTATGGCTCCCCTTTATCACATACACAGCCCAACAGGACAATGACAATAATCCACCAACAGCATACAAATCAATATGGCTAACCTGATCCGAAACACCCACCCACCTCACTCACACACGAAAACAAAGATCACCACAGCCAATCACAAGCAAACAATCACACCCTAGGCCAACCCCAACCTCTCTCACCACCAAAGGAACACAAGTGAACAACACAAGCAATGCTGACACCAAACTCTACATACATTAAACATAATAGAAACACCGCTACCCGACCCCACCCCCATCCATCTTCCCTCTCTCCACCCCCCCTTTCTTTTTTCTTTTTTTTCCCTTCTCCCCCTAATGCCTCAACAAATGAAACGGATTTGTAAAAATGCTACATGGGGGGAAAAACAAAATGAGGCATCACACTTACTTCTGTAAAACAAGAAAATCCTTAATAAAATATTATTTTTTTTTTAAAAAAAGAAGGGATACAGGCATTGGGCCCAGAGGGGTTCTCCATCCCTGCCCTTAAGCGGCACTAAATAATTTCTGACTTTTTTGTTCTGTTCAGGAGAGGCAGCAATCAGTTTCCCATGATACTTAGCCTAGTTATATCTTTGCCTTTCTTTGGCTTTTTTTAAATAGTCTGGACAACAACTACATCACTGCTTGTGGTGCCAGAAGGCTCACAAAGGAACTTGCACAGTGTCGAGGAATCCAGATAATACGGTGAGTCCTCTGCAAAAGTTACATCAGCTTCCTAACCACTAGGAGGTGCCGTATTTATTTATAGTGAGCAAGACTAGTAGGCTCCCTGGGTTAACTGCTTAAAGCTCATGGTTGGATCTGGAGACCCACCTTTCGTCCAAACAGGATTCTTACTAGTGCTAGTATTGTTTTGATTTATTATCCACCTTCAC
The DNA here is from genome assembly GCF_965112155.1 of Podarcis liolepis. Taxonomy (NCBI): domain Eukaryota; kingdom Metazoa; phylum Chordata; class Lepidosauria; order Squamata; family Lacertidae; genus Podarcis; species Podarcis liolepis. The sequence continues at coordinate 57,692,450 of NC_139561.1, read as the reverse complement.
CCTAAGGTGCCAGGGCTGCTGGCGATGATTTATCTAACTGGAAAGCTGCTGGAAATTGGAGAAGTGTCCAACTTTTTATTAAGTAACGTTTTTATTTAACAGGATTTATCTATGTGTGGGTGTGGGTTAAACCACAGAGCCTAGGGCTTGCCGATCAGAAGGTCAGCGGTTTGAATCCCCATGATGGGGTGAGCTCCTGTTGCTCGGCCCCTGCTCCTGCCAACCTAGCAGTTCGAAAGCACGTCAAAGTGCAAGTAGATAAATAGGTACCGCTCCGGCAGGAAGGTAAACGGCATTTCCGTGCACTGCTCTAGTTCGCCAGAAGCGGCTTAGTCATGCTGGCCATATGACCTGGAAGCTGTACGCCGGCTCCCTCGGCCAATAAAGTGAGATGAGCACCGCAACCCCAGAGTCGTCCACAACTGGACCTAATGGTCAGGGGTCCCTTTACCTTTACTATCTACGTGTTATGGAGAGAAAGACCGCTAAGCAGTTTACAACACTAAAATATTTGTTAAAAATACAAATAAAAACAAACATTAAAAAACCAACTACATTTTTAAAAAATTAAGTGGAAATGCTAAAATTACATGTTGGTAGGGCAGCTTGCTGAAACAAAAAAGATTTTATCAGGTGCCAACAGCATTCCAGCAAAGGTGCCTGCCTCCTGTCAATGGGCAGGGAGTTCCATACTTTCTCTCTCTTTGTCTTTTCTAGTCTGTGGCACAATCAGATACCGAGCGATGTTGAACAAAAGCTGAGGAAGGAAGAGCCACGGCTGCATTTTGCCTTCTTTTGATGAACCAGCAGGGAGGGAATCTGACTCCTGCCAGGCATGGTTTTGCTGCTGGCCAAGGAAAAGAAGGAAACTGAGCAGGATTCTGGGCTAGCACATAGGTACTGCAACTTCTAAAGAGAAACAGAAGCTGCATGATCATACTTCATCCTCGTGGCCAGAAATGAGTAGCTGCTGCTTCTTCCTCTGCTTCTTTGGCGACCACTCGTAGCCGAGTAAAGTTGTCTTCCATGAACACGGTATTAACAGTGAGTCTGTAAGTGACTGTGGAAGCCAATTCAGGATCCACACATCCTTCCACAGTGGGGACATAGGTTTCTGGGCGGGAGTTGGTCATGGTGAGGGTTTGCCAAATGTAAGCAACAGCTTACAAAAGAGTAGAAGTCTCACTTAGAGAAGCAGGATCTTTGGCTTGGCCTGATTGATGGGAGCATCTTGCAAGAAATCCCAAAGTTCATCTGTGGCAAGGCTGAGTTTGGGCTATGCTTGTTTGGCACTGAAAATACCACTGTCTTCCATGAAAGTGAATACTGATTAAGAAAAACTGGATCCTGCAACATGTATTGTGGACTCTTGTTTGCTTTTGCTTTATTTATTTCACTGATACTTATTTTGCTTGCGTGGAAGAAAGCGGTGCAGGTGTGGGGACGGGACTGCACCTTCAGCCAGCCTTCTGACTTTGGAGACTTAACCAGGATGAACCCACTTTGATGACTGCTGTCACAAACATAAGGACTAGAAACTTGCAGGGCATTTAAAAAATGAAAATAAAAACAGAGATCGCCAGGAAGCTGGATTCTGTACCTAGTATCACCTTTTACACTTTTCCTGCACATGTGTAGAATTCCACACCTTCTTAGTTTTCAGGATGAATAGGGAAGAAATTCAATTCTCTGCATTTTGCAATGCAGTTCTGCAATCAAGTTGTATGGAAATGAATATGATTAGGGTAAAGTGTGCATGAAAATGCATATATCGGTGACAATGCATTTTTGCTTTGCAAAATTGTGTATATTAGGCAAAATGGTGTTTGAACATGTATGTTAGGGAGAAACTGTTGATGAATTTTCATGAAGACTTTTTTTTAAAAAAATGCAAATGGCTTTAGAAATGTGGAGAACCAAATTTAATATTGGAAAACAGAGATAAACCAGAATGGACAGATATGCCCATCCTTAGTTTTCACATATCACAACCATGACCATTCATTACTGTGGTTCTTCAACCACTTGGCTTGGATACAGTAAAATCTTGGAATGGACACCTTCCTGTTTTAAAGATCTTGCAAGCGGGGTTGATGGTGAGCAGAAATCTACAGATTCCTTCAGTTTCTTGACTGATTAACTCGATATACCCACTAGAGGGCACTGTGTCCTTATGGAAATGCCAGATTTTTTCCAGTTAAAAGGTAGGTGTGGTCTAGAGAAGAAAACCTCAGAACTTAATACTGTACAGTCCCACTCAAAATCAGCCCTGATGCTGGTGTCACTTCTTCTCAGGCAGTGGAGGTTGGAGGGCAGGGGGCACTTCCTGTTTTGCCTCAAGTGGCAAAATAGGACACACCACCCCTGATTCTGGTGGGTTTTAGTTCATTTCCAGCCTATCAGGTTTTGTCTGTAGTGCCTTATCTGATGTAAGCCCACCCACAGCAGGTTACGTAACTACACCTGAAGCTCAGATGCTCTAAAACAGGGGTGGCTAACCTGTGGCTCTCTAGATGTTGTTGGACTCCAACCCACCTGCCCCAGTGGTCAAGGATGGTGGCAGGAGCTCTGGTCCACCAGTGTCTGAAAAGCCACAACTTTCCCACCCTGCTCGAAAACCTTTGACATGTAGGTTTCCTATAGATGCAGCTTGGGATGTTTGAGAAAACCCTAAATTCCCAGCAATGTGATTGAATCCCCATTGCGAAATGCCAACAGCCAATAGGTGTCAGATGTATCCTGTGCCTTCTTTCCTTTTGCCCTTTCTACTGGCTACTGGGCTACAATTCTGTACCAGTTGCTATTCTTAGTCTCCACTTTTGCCCTTTTCCTACACAAGCATCAAACACAGGCTGGATGCTTGGACATTGCCTACAGGCAGGCAAAGAGCACTGTAGGTTCTGGCCTTTTAGCCTCTGTTTTGTTTCTGATTTGCTTAGGCAACTGCTGGAACCACACTTTGCAATACAAAGAGTTGGTGCCTGCCTGGCTACCTCAAGTAGCCACATCTTCTAACAGTGCTCCAAGGACATGGCAGGTGGAAGTATCATCTCTCTCTATCTGTTGAGCTGGGAGCTGGGAAATTACATTACAAACACTTGTTTGCATTTGTGGCTAGGATGGTGCTGCTTCTGTTCAAATGTTTCGTGCCAAGGAAAGTGGTAATCGGCACTAGAATTTTGTGCCACAATTCCCTGCAAGAATTTCCAGATAAGTCTATTGCTTTGAATAGGTTTGGCAGAAAGATAAAGGGGGGAAATGCATCACCCTCTGGAAAGTTTACAAAGATAGGTGCCAGTAGACATCATGAAGTTGTTACAGTAAGTGCCACACTATAACAACAAAAAGAGGTGCCAGTACTGCGTACCCTTGAGTACCCCCTTAAAGAAACTTACTACATTATGTATTATGTGTTTTATGCTGTGAACTGCCCTGTGGGCTCTTGATGAAGCGGGGGGATATAAATTTAATAATTACAAATAATTCACTTGGAACTGAGCTAATGCATTTGCTGAACAAACACAGTCAAACCTCGGTTTTCAAACAGCTCCATTTTCCCTGACACCAAAAACCTGGAAGTAAATGCGCTGGCTTTTGAACCGTTTTTCAGACCCTGAACGTTTGATGCTGCTTCTGCTTGAGTGCAAGAAGCTCTTGCAACCAACTGGAAGCCGTGTCTCGGTTGTTGAACGTTTTGGAAGTCCTGAATGGATTATGTGTGACAACCGTGGTTTGATTGTAGACATTTTTGGTAGGACTCGCTCGCTGCTGTTGTTTGCATCTATCCTGAGAGACAATGGAGTGTGCCTCAGGGTGGGGAGTGAAGTTAAACCGCTGCGTTAACAGCACTGAAGTGATCTCCCTGGGGCACAAGCCTGGGCTGTTTGTATGGAGGTCCTGGGCTGCCCAGACCCCCCTCTGGGATTCTCTGATGTAGTCCAAAAGAAGGCAGCGCAATACGTTTGCCATCAGCTTGGCTACAGGAGTTGCCGGAAGCTGCCATCCAACCGTGTTAGGGACTCCACTCTGGATTTGCGTAGCGTTTACTTCGTAGAATTTTCTTCTCCCAAAGATATCCCGCAAGGCAGCAGAAGTTTAGGATCAGAGTTTTCCTTCTCCTGTCCCTTCCCAGGTTGATGAGCCCCATCTGCCCCTCACTTCTCTCTACAGCATATGCAGAAACAGCCTTCTTGACCCTTGGCCCCACTGTTGGTCTCGTCCACTGGAGCCTGTCTTCGCATGCATAATAAGTCCCTAACTCACCGAGAGTTTGAGACCCTCATCTGGTTTAGCAGTTTCCTGGGATGAAGCCTGAAACTCAATGAACTGAACTGATTGAGCCTGAAACTCAACGAATCTTAAAGGGAGTCAGTGTGCTATTGTGGAAAAAGACCAGGACGAGGGAGAAACCAGGGAAAGAGGTCCTGAGGGCAAGAGCAACTCTCCCTTCCTGTGTTTCCCAGCTACTGGCATTTAGACGCATTCCTCGACAGCCCCCTTCTCCAGGAATTTCTTTAACCCTCTAAGTTGGCGGCCATCGCCGCCTCCTGTGGGAGGGAGTTCCGCTGCTTAACCGCATAGTTAAGCAAGCAGGGGGCTCTGCGCCGAAGCTACGCGGCCTTCTGTACTCGGGAAAAGTCCACGTCTGTTGCGCCATCAGAGGAGACGTCCCGCTCCGCTAGGAAGGAAGCCTCCCCCTGCCGGACTTTCCTTCCGAGTCCCGTTCCAGTCGGGCTCCGGCTGGTGACTACGAGCTTTCCTTGCGCTGCCCCGAGGGGCTGCCTGCCTGGGGCCTTGATCGGCGCAGAAGGGGAGTATCCCGAGCGGCGGAGGGAGGCGGGACGGGCGGCACGAGATTCCGGAGATTTCGGCGCCTCCGCCCCCCGGGAGGGGCCGAGCTCCCGCCCGCCAGCCCGCCCCTTGCTCGCCCGCCCGCTTTCCGGGTGGGCGCCGTCGACGCCGCCGCCTGGTGCACTCGGGGCTGACCGGAGCGCAGCGCCTGCACAGGGCGCCTCCACCTCCTACCGCCGCCGCTGCTCACCGACGGCTCTTTCCCGAGGGCACCTCCGCCCAGGCGAGGCTGGGCGAGGCGGGAGCCCAGCTGGGAGAAGCCGCCGATTCCGCTGTTGCTGCTGGTGGTTGGCGCTCGAAGAAGACAACAGGCAGCGGGCGAGGGAGCGATCTGCCGGGCAGCGGCGCTGCTCTCCGCCGGGAGACTCCGCTGAAGCGCGCTCGGCTCCCTGCGCCGAGGCAAACGGCCGCTTGGGCTCGCCCTGCCCGCGGTGAGGAGCGCCCGAGCGGTGAGTACCAGGCAAGGGACGAGGGGTGCGTGTGGGACTGGGGACCCCCCCCCCCGTGCCATTGCGCCGCGATCCCTTCCCAAGGCTTGGGATTTTGCGCGCGCGCTCTCTCTCCAGCTTGCAGGCTGCCTCTTTTTGCTTCTGGGAGTTCTGTTCACACGTGCCGCCGTACCAGACGCGAGTTTGCCACGGAACGGGCGCTCTTGGAGCCCCATCCCCATTCCATATCTAGCTGACACACGTGTTCGGCGAACACAAGTTTGCCCCCACCTGTTGGTCTCGTGTTTCCAAGGCCAGTGTTTTAAAACACAGCTTATTGGGTTCGTTTATTTTCTGAAGAACGGGCTGCGTGTGCGCCGAGACTCGGGAGCCGCCTGTTTTGGTTCGGGGTGAGCCTGCAATTCTGCGTGCTTTCTGCCTTGGGGGATGCTGAGGGGAATGGCTGAAAAATGGGAGAGAAACGTTGGAGACAACGAAGCAGAACCCTGGAGCAGAGACACGTTGGAGACAAGGAGGCAGGAATCCCCAAAAGGGTGTTTCTGTGTGAGTTCAGAGGGCCTTAAACACAGCCAGCCCACACATCGCTGGGGTCAGGGAGAATGGGCTTCCAGGTTAAAGAGAAGCAAGCAGACTGAGGAGCTGGCATCTGCCATTTTTAAAGTAGGATTTTGGGTGACCCCCCTCCCCTTCTCAAGCACACCTGGTTGGTGGGTTTATTTTTGCAGGGAAGGGGGTGCTCTCTTGGCAGACTGTGGAAGGCTGTGGTGTCTTGGGAAAACGAAAGGCAGGATAGAAACACAATAAATACTTCAAAGAAAAATATTTCAATAATTTGTATGCCACTTAGTTACAGTACTAATTAATTACAGCAGTTAAAAACAGCCTTCTAAAAGCAATTAAAAACTCCCAGAAGCAATTGCCTTCTCTCAAACAGTTTCAGTGTTGCTCCCAAAATGCAGGAGCGCCCTGCAATGTCCCGGATGTGGGGACCACCAGCCCTTAGTATTTTCTTTCTTTCCAGGGTTGAAGCTCAGTCTAACCCAAGACTATGGCTTCAGGTGTTGTTGCTGTACGCCCATCATCCCCAGGCAGGATGGCCTGTTGTTAGGGATGATAGGATTTGGTTCCAACAGTGCATGGAAGACCACAGGTTTGCCCCTTCCCACTTTACGACCTGATGTTGTGGCACCCTGAAGCACCTGTGCACAGTTTGCTCGTTCACACCTGTTCACATCTTTAAGCAGAGGCTTGACAACCATATGTCAGGAGTGCTCTGATGGTGTTTCCTGCTTGGCAGTGGGTTGGACTCGATGGCCCTTGTGGTCTCTTCCAACTCTATGATTCTATGATTCTAACAGGTCTCCAACAGGGTGGAGAGGTGTAAAGCTTCAAATCAGTCTGACCCCATCTAGTTTTCTCTGCATGTTTTGGACTACAACTCCCATCAGTCCCTGTAGCCAGCAGCACCAGTGGTCAGGGATGATGGGAATTGTAGTTCAACGGCACCCAAAGGGCCGCAGGTTCCCCACCTCTAGCCTAACCCAAAAAGGTTGTTGGGCAACCCTAAAATCCACTTTTCCTCCACTTCCCTAGGCCCTCTCACCACAAGAACAATGACAGCTAGCCTTGGGGGCCCACTTCCATTGGGTTTTCAGTGGGCTTTTATTGGCACGGTGTCCTGTCTATGGGATGTAGTCACTGGTGCCACTTGTGATTCCCCCCTTAAAAAAAGATACTCCCCACACCTGTGCCAGCAGGTGGTTGTCAATATTTAGAACTATATCTGCTGTTACCCATTGCTCTTTGGTTTTGTAGTATTGGGGGTTTGAAAACTAACTTTAGAGAGACTTTGCATTGTGGGGTTAAAAAAATTATATAAAGTGGCTTGCATAACGCAAGATAGCTCTTTTAAAATAAGGAATATACAATTCAATGTTCATTGCTTCATTGAGTAACTGCAGTCGACATATAAATGGAAACTAGTGTTAAATCACACATTTCAACCTCCCAATAGCTGCAGTTGTTACTTGCTTGTGTGAAACTGTTCTAATTCATCTCCTTAGAGCACTACTTCATCTTTTCCTTCGCTGGAGGTTTATTATTGAAGGTATTATTATTATTATTATTATTATTCAATGGTACGATAGCAAATATAGCAACTCTGTACGTCTCAAAATGTCCCAATCAGGGAACTTCGCACAGGTTTCTGGTGAACCACAGTGAGAACAGGATGCTGGCTGAGAAGGGACCCCTGTGTCCTGACCCGGCAAGTCTCTTTTTGTAGGTTCTTATGAAGAGCGTATTATATTCCTTTAAAAGGGGGGAAAGATTGGGGTGGCATGGGAGTGTAGAAACAGCATCCACCACAAAGAAAGCAGGGAGAGGAGGTCTACATGAGAGGAGGGGGGAAATATCATTCATTCATATCAACGGCCTCGGTCCTGTATACCTGAAGGAGCGTCACTGCCCCCATCGTTCAGCCTGGACACTGAGATCCAGCACCGAGGGCCTTCTGGCAGTTCCCTCATTGTGAGAAGTGAGGTTACAGGGAACCAGGCAGAGGGCCTTCTCGGTAGTGGCGCCCGCCCAGTGGAACACCCTCCCTTCAGATGTGAAGGAAATAAGCAGCTATCTTCTCTTTAAAAGACATCTGAAAGCAGCCCTGTTTAGGGAAGTTTTAAATATTTAATGCTATACTGATTTTAACACTTGATTGGAAGCCGCCCAGAGTGGCTGGGGAAGCTCAGCCAGATGGGTGGGGTATAAATTATAAATTATTATTATTATTATTATTATTATTATTATTATTATTATTATTAGTGTATACAGATAAATGGTGTTCTGTTTTAGTTAATTAGTTAACTGAATTATTAGGAATAACTTTCTAGCAATAAGAGCTGTTTGACAGTGGAATAGGCTCCCTCCAAAGGTGGTGGACTTTTCTCCATTGGAGGTTTTTCAACAGAGGTTGGGATGCCCCCTCTGTCAGGGATGCTTTAGTTGTGATTCCTGCGTTGCAGGCAGTTGTGCTAGATAATGCTTAGGGACGTTTCCAAATGTACATGGAATGTTTGTCCCACCCTAACTCCTAAAGGGGGACGTGGGTGGCGCTGTGGGTAAACCCTCAGTGCCTAGAACTTGCCGATCGCATGGTCGGCGGTTTGAATCCCCGCGGCGGGGTGAGCTCCCGTCTTTCGGTCCCAGCTCCTGCCCACCTAGCAGTTCGAAAGCACCCCTAAGTGCAAGTAGATAAATAGGTACCGCTTTATAGCGGGAAGGTAAACGGCGTTTCCGTGTACTGCGCTGGTGCTGGCTCGCCAGCTGCAGCTTTGTCACGCTGGCCACGTGACCTGGAAGTGTCTCCGGACAGCGCTGGCCCCCGGCCTCTTAAGTGAGATGGACACACAACCCTAGAGTCGGACACGACTGGCCCGTACGGGCAGGGGTACCTTTACCTTTTACCTTTAACTCCTAAAGGAGCCCAGGGTGGCAAAAAGATGGAATTAAATATAAAATGAAAACAACTTGAAATATTTAAAGCAATGAAAAAAATCTCAAACCATTAAGGGCATCCAAAAACACTTAAGAACAGTCCCATATCCCCATTATCCTCTGGCCGTGCTGGCCTGGGCTGATGGGAATTTTATTCGCAAACACCCAGAGGGCACCAGACTTGGGAAGGCTCTTCTCAGCCAGTAATGTCCAACCTGTGTGCCTTGGAAGAGCTGCCCATGTGCTTTGGTACAGTAGGTGAAACTCCAGTGAACTCCAAAGAGTTCATCCATAAATGAGGATCCCCACTGCATCTCTGCATGAGTCACTGCCCTGGTAGTTTTGCTGCATCTCGGAAGAGGCTTTGTGTGTGTGTGTCACTGCATGAACTCCTGCTTGGGGCTTGTCTCCTTTAAATGAAGAGGCCCAGCCAAATCAGCAGTCCCAACAGAAGCACAATAGCGTGGGACTCCTCTGAGCATACAAAGCCGCCACATACCCAGGCAGTTCATTGCACTTGTCTGCACTGGTTTCAGAGTTTGAAGCCAGAGTCGTGGCTGGATGGCCAGGGATTGAGCCTTCTGCGTGCAGAACAGATGCTCTACCACCTTCCCTGATGGCTTCTCAGAGGACCTGTGACTTACACCTTTGGAAACATGAAAGTGAACCATAGCTATCAGAAGTTGGGACATGCTGTTGCAGAGGTTGCGGTCCCAGTCTTCCTTGGCACTTGGCTTGGTTCTGGGAAGTCCACAGACACACTGTTCTCCTCTGTGAGAACTCCCCCTGCTTTGTTCTTCTTGTTAAGCTCTGCCTGATACTGCATTGATGTTTTGCCTGTATAAACTCAAGATCCCGTCTTCACCTGTTCTGGGTGTGTGTGTGTGTGTGTGTGTGTGTGTGTGTGTGTGAATCTCCTTTCAACCTTTGCAAAGGCCATGGCAGGGAGATGGAGGCTGGCTCTGTTTGCAGCAGGTTATGCCCTGGTGCAACTCAGTGGCACTTGCGCTATCGAATCAGGGACTAAATGAGATCTCGTAACCCCATTAATCCATCCCGATTTTGCATTTGGTTCTGGAAAATTGCTGTAATTACTGTGTCCTACTTGTTTTACTCTCTCTCTCTCTCTCTCCTGCTATTGAATAGATGGTGACTCGCTCTCTGCAGCAGTTATCTGAACAATATATTGGCACTTCCCCAAGATAAGTGGCTGGATCTCTGAAAATGTAGCTGTATAGAGAAAGTTCATTGCTTACAATTGAGCTGCCTGTTCCTTTTTCATGCCTCCATTCAAATCAGATTCCATCCTCCCTGTCAGAATGCACTTGATCTCTACTAGCTTCTGTGGCTTGCAGTACCCAGTTCAGACATTACACTTACATAGATAAGGTTTAGGAAACCTTGGTTTGGCATGGTGTCTGGATGGGGAAACTGTGGTTACTGCCCTTATTTCATTTCAAGGAAACCCTGCAGTGGAGCACTGAGCAGCGCCATAAGACAAAAGATTACTCTAAAGCTGCAGGTCTGGAAGCTCAACCCATTGTTTGTGTTGTTAACCATGGTTAGCCCAAACTATGGCTTGGGATAATGTTGACCTGATGTGGCGTGGCTGATGTTCCTTGCACTCATACACTGTCAGTGAGATTTAAATACTTCACTCCATTAAGTGGGTAGTTCTTCTGATTGCTTGTGTCTTGAACTGGGCATGTTCCCTTGGCCTCTGTTTCCCCTCTGCCCTTGGAGGCAGGCTCAGGCAGAGAAGGGAGGCATCACTCAAGGAGCCACTGAGCCCCCCTCCCCCAGCCCAACTCCAGGTGGAAGTGCATGCTTTGCATGCAGAAAGTCCCAGGTTCAACCCCCACCAGCAGCATCTACAGGTAGGGCTGGGAATGTCCCCTGCATGAAACCCTGGAGAGCCCCTCCCAGACAGTGCAGGCAGTTCTGAGATAGATGGACTCGTGGTCTGACTTGGTATAAGGCAGCTTCCCCTATCTTTCTTTGAAGGAAGAACAAAGGTGATCAATTGAGCAAGCATTGAACTCAGAAAGACAGCACTTGGAGCTTCTGAAAGGCCAGCTCTTACTAACAGTTCTAGGTCAGAGGGGCAGCTTCCAGCTTGAGCGCTGGTGCTCAGGTGTGCTGGAGACGTTTCCAATTCATCTGACCCACAAGACTTTAAAGCACATTCAAATCTGCTTTCTGCATCCTTATTACAACGAGGCTATCCAAACTCTGTAATGACAACTGCCATTCAAAAAACACAATTAAGAGAGAGGTCGATCCTTCTGACATCTGGTTCGCATGTTAACACTAGATCTTAGTGTATTTACACTTCCCTAGAATATAACCATATGACTTTCGAAATTGAGGAAATTATCAGATGTCATTGGCATATTCTTAAGGACATCCCTGGGTGTGGTAATACCCCCCTTTTTGCCAAATAACGCACCAAGTCACTAAAAGATATATTGGTGCATATGGATTTAAAATCAACACCCATACAACGTACGTTGTCTGGTCCTCCATATGATTTCTTTAAATGTGGGCATTGTACCTCCTGCAAATATGCGCAGCAGGTAAAAGAGTTTAACAACAAAGAAGGTTTTAAGTTCGTTTTACAGGCATTTGCCACATGTGTTACTCCACATGTAATTTACATGATTAGATGTCCATGTGGATTGTTGTATGTAGGTCATACTCTCAGACCTATCAAAGTAAGAATATCAGAACACCGATCTAGGATCAGGAACAATGTAATAGATGCTCCTTTAGTACAACATTTTATTGAAGCATCTTATTCCGATGAGGACTTGACATTTTTTGTAATTTGGACGTATTTACATCCTGTAGAACAAGCTAAAAAAATCCTTATGCAGAAAGAAACTAAGTTTATTTTCTTATTCAATTCCTTACATCCCTCAGGTCTGAATACTGAAATTGATTATAGTTGTTTTTTTGTGAATTTGTACTAATGTTTACATGTAGAACACCTGAGCATGGACTAAGTTTGTTTCACTTCTGAGGGCCAAGTGGATTATTTTGAGTACTTAATTGTGCATCTGTGGATTGCTATTAACTTTAGATCCAAAAATTGTTTAGATTAATGTATGAGTTTGTATTAATGTATATATGTATATCATCTGAACATGGATTAAGTTTGTTTTATTTTTGCTGTGCCGTATGGGTCACTTTAAGAAAGATATTCTGTATCTGTGGATTGCCAACACCTGTAACCCAATCAACAGACTCTGTGAAAGGATTTTGTGGAACTGTAACAACCTTTCACGTGGATTGTTTGGACTTTATGAACAGACAGGTGGAATAGACACCATTACATGGATGGACCTGATGCATGAACTGACTAGAGAATGATCTGATCCACTGGGTCTTCTGCTTTGTTCGTTTGTTGAACTTTATGGGTTACTTCTGTTGAAATTTGATACAATGAATAGTATACCTTATTTATCTAAGAACACAGCCAGTTACGTCTAGTGTGTTTATTGAGGAGACGTTTGGGCAGATCTGACATTCTGTTGCTACCATGTTTGTGCGAGGCTATAAAAGTTGTTATATGCTCAAGATCAGTGGCGTAGCGTGGGGGGTGCAGGGGGGGCCGGCTGCACCGGGCGCAACATCTGGGGGGGCACGCTCGCACTTGCAGCTCTCTGCCCCTAGGGCAGAGGGGGCGCAAATTACTTGCCTTGCCCCGGGTGCTGACAACCCACGCTACGCCACTGCTCAAGATTCTCTTGGCCCCTGAGAGATCTAGTAGGGGTGGTGAGAGGCTCCAAACCAACCCAGAACTGCCGCTTGCTCCTCTGGAACCTCTGGGCTTCTGTGGTTGCATTAGGAATGCATTCAGAACGCAATGCAAAAGGTAGTTCCCAGTTCCTCCACTGTGCTTTCTGTCTTTTGAGAATGAGTAAGCTCTCTACTTTTAAAAGCTGTTTTTGGCTAGTTGCCCTCAATTCTTGTGGGCGAGGTTGTTGGTTTTTTTTACAGCAGTAAGCAGACTTCTTCCAAATGTCAGAAGTTGTCAGACTGCTTATCCTTCCAACCTGGCAGAAGCTTTTGAGGCCTGGGCAAAGAGGAGAGCCTCTTCCGCCCTCTGATCCTTTTAACTAGAGACCCCGAGGATTGACTCTGGGACCTTTGCATGCCAAGCAGTTGCCCTGCCACTGAACTTGAGATGTTTGCCAAGGTGCAAAATATGAATCCTTATTAAATGATGTCTGATAAAGGTTGCTGGAGCCTCTAAGGCTCAGACCATAAGACAGGTGGAATACAGCTTGGTGGGTCTGGCTGTGCTTGGCGGCTGAGGGGTGGAGCTTGAGCTGGAGGCGGAGCTAATAGCAAAAGCTCTCAAACTAAGCAGAACACAGCCTGCTGTGTGTAAACAAACAATCATTTCCCAGCAGGAAATAGTCTTCAGCTTATTTGGCAATAATGTGGGTCAGGAAGGCGTAACACCTTTCTAGCAAATGGATCTGTTGAACAGAGAGAAAGACCTCACCTCAGATCTGCATACCAGCCTCTTATGCCCAAGTGCTGCAAGTCAACTCAGTTGGACAGAAGCTCTCTCTCCTGGGGACTGACTGGGCTGGGCATGTGTGTGCTGCCTTCTTTTTATTGGCAGGCTGTTAAACATGGCCCTGCAAGCAGAAATCTAGCAGGAAAGGCTTCTTCCATCACTGTGTGATGCCAGTAAGAAGCTTTGCTTGCACTCCCAGGGACATGTGTGGATAGTGTAGATTTGGCTGAGGCTCCTGGATGTGCCTGAGGCGTGTTGCCAGGCACCCAGGTGACACTCAATCATTAAAGGGGAGACCCATGTTGAAAACACAGGATGGTTTCCCCTCCCCTTTCTTTGGCCGCCTCGTGTGATGCAGCACTGCCCCCTCTCCTCAAGCCATAGGCTGTGTTCTTAATGTTGGAATTGGATTTGTTTGTGAGCTGGATTGGATTTTGCACTCGCAGCTGTAATTATAAAGGTTGCCTGCTGCCACAGGAGAGAGAAGTGGGTGTGCTTGTGTATGTTTCATTCATTGATGCCCATTGAGTATTAGAGGATACACAAAGGTACAGCTGATTGCCACTGCCAAACAGTGTTGTGAGCTGCGTGAGAACAGCGGTGCCATGTTGGAGGGGGTTGTCTTTCAGCACGGCCAATTATGTATTGCTAGTCAGACATAATGGGTTATATTTCCATTCGTGGGGGGGGGGGTCTTTTCAAGTAAGGATCAAAAGCACCTTGCAAAAAAAAAATTGTTGGAGGGATAAAATGGCACCATAGAGATCCGGATACCAATTCTGGGGAAGAGGATGGCGCATTGGATACTGCCTTCTGTGCTAGACCATTGATCGTCCAACTCAGTATTGGCAGTGATTCTTCAGGGTCGCTGGTAGGGACCTCTCCCAACATTACCAGCCAGGACCTTCTGCATGCAAGGCTGAAGCTCTGCCATTGAGCTACAGCCCTTCCTGTAGTTGATCCATTCTTTTGGATTATCCCATTTTCTGGAAAGTCAAGATGGCGCCTTCTCAGTTCTAGGCCCAGAAGCCAAGCAAGACTGGCAGCCGAATCTGACTCCAGCAGGGGGAGTGCTGGAGAGGGGACAGGCCCAGAGTGGTTTAACTGCCCATTCCTCTTCCAGGGAACATTGGGAATTGTAGCTATGGGAGGGGACTAGGGATCTCCTGACAACTCTCAGCACCTTTAACAAACTACCGTATTTTTCGCTCTACAACATGCACCCGACCATAACACGCACGTAGTTTTTAGAGGAGGAAAATCCGTAGGCATGCCACCTGTAGGCATTCCCTCCATAACATGCACAGACATTTCCCCTTACTTTTTAGGAGGAAAAAAGTGAGTGTTGTGTTGCAAAAAATACGGTACATCTCTCAGAATTCTTTGGGGGGAAAGTCATGATGGTTTAAAGTGGCATCGCGGCTCTTTAAATGTATGGTGTAAATGTGGCCTTGGATCATTTACTCTTTGTTTAGAGAACTTTGGTCTCTTTCATTCACTGAAAAGTGTAAGCAAACTGGAACTCACTTCCAGGGTGGCTGGTAGCATTAGCAGCACTTTAGTAGTCTTTTTAAAATGATTATTTAAGGTTCAAGAAGACTTTTTATCAGAGTAGATGAGCCATGCCAGGACACTTTTTTCCTGTCCCCCCCCCCCCCCACTAATCTGAGCTGTTTGACAGGCCTGGCTGTGCATTTAAGCTCTGAGCAGGATTTATTTTAGTTGTATGTTAATATTTTAATACATTTTAAAATGCACTGGCATCTTTCTTGAGGTTCCAGGGATGGGAATAGCAATAAGTTTGATAAATCGTTCATGCATCCTCCTCATTTTGCGGTCCACCCCATTGGCTCACAGCAGATAACACGTTTGCTGCAAAACTCCATATTGCCTTGCTTAAACCCCCAGCTTGCTTTTTCCATGCCCACCAAAAGTCAATATGAATTGTGGTCAAAGTTCGCTTTGTTTCTGGAAGAACCCTGTCCTTGTTCTAGGCATGCTTTGGAATAAGCCAGCAGAATCCTGACCGCACCACCTGACACTGGACTGCACCACCTCAGAACGCAGATGAGCGGGGGAATCACATTTTTAAAGCACTATCAGTGAAAACCCCTCTGTGAATATCATCCCTGTGCCACAGGTCCAGAACAAAGTCCTCCTTCCTAGTCTGTTAAAAACAAACAACCTCCAAACTCCTTGCAAATAGAAAAGCAGTGCAACAAAGGTCTGGGATTGATCCCCCCCCCCCATTTAACTTTCAGGGAATCATGGCTGATTTTTTGTTTTGTTTTAAGCATTGGAAAATTGTATTTCCCAGTCTGCAGTGGTAACATTCATTCTGCTGCTGCAAGACTCCCCTATCTGACTCTCCTGCCCCAAAGCCTCGCATGGCCTCTCTCCATCATCTGCATGTTGCTTGTGACAGGACCCTCTTGGGGACTGGATCTCCAAAAGAATGGGGACACTGGGATTGTGCAGAGCCTGTATATGTAGATTCCCCTTTTCACCTGCCTCACTGAATGTGAAGATCTCGGAGGTAGGGCTCATAGAGGCTGGGGGAGGCGGTTCTCTTGTCCTCTCCATGCTCTGTATATTCACAGGGAGTGGCCCAAGTAAACATCCTTCTAGAACTTGTACTTCTATGAGTTTCCAGGTAATGCCCTCCTGTATCCCCTTGTGGCCCTGATTTGAAGCACCAGTTACAAGCATGGCCAGGAGTGGTCTCTTAATCTCCACTGCCATGAGCTGACATAACGATGGAGGCAATCTCTTAGACCTCCTGGGTCCAGGGTTTGTGTGTTGTGTGTGTTTGTGTTTGTGTGTTTGTGTATACACATACAATCTCTGTAATGCATACATCAATAACAGACTGGAGCCTGCTCTGGCTGGCCAGTGTCCTTTCCCCCCTTCTCTGGTCCCATCTGCCACAAACTGCCTTGTGGACGGGAACATCGAAGGTCGACCCCTCTTCCAGGAGGCCTGGCTGCTTGATCTTCCTTTTCAGTGTGTAACTTTGGTATATCAATTGTATCTTATCAATGTTTTGGCATCAAGCCAACAAACAAGATGCAGAATGACTAAATATATGACACAGGTAAAGTATTTATTTTTATTTATTTTATGCACTTCATATATATGCACATATGAATGGTGTCCCCATCTTTCCTCCAAGCAGCTTGTGGCAGCCTGGCCCTTCCCACTTTATTCTTTCCCCTCCCAACATCCCTGGGAGGTTGGTTAGGCTGAGACCAAAATCACCTAGTGAGCTTCATGGCCGAGTATAAATTTGGAGCCAGGTCTCCCTGGCCCTCCTGCGGTGTTTGTGCCCATGGGGGTGGGGAGCTGGTGCTCATCAAATACTATTGGCTTCCCAACTCCCATCAGCCCCACAAGCATGGCCAGCGGACTCAGGGATGATGGGAGTTGTAGTCCTCCAGCTTCACGTGGAGGGCTTGAGGTCCCTTTCCCCAATGCTAGTCCTGACCCTAGTCCTGGCTCTAAAGTAGACCTGGTGCTCTTTTGTCTTCCATGCTGGCTCCAGGGGATCTTTGGCAGGATGCCCTCAAAGGATTCCTTCCACCGCCATTGGTGCCAGCTGTTGCTTGCTAGGCAGAGCCAAGGAAGAAGCAGACGGTCAGCCTGCCCCTCTTTCTTGACACTCCTGCTGCTGTTTTCTTGCTCTTCCCCTCTGGGCCAGAGGGAGCAGGTTGCGGTCTCGAAGGGGAGGAGGAGGAGCTGGTCCAGGGGGCTCAGGTCAATGGGCCCCTCTGCTGGCGTGTGGGGCCATTGACAGATGCCTGAGCACGCCAGCCCTTGGCACCAGCACTGTTCACCTTGACCAAACAAGCATCAAATTCACTCTGGGCATCTGCCCTATGGCAGTGCCTTGTTGCAGTTTTGTGAAGTGGGCTTCTTAAGGCCTTTGCCGGGTTCCCTCCTTGCTTTAGATTGGGGCTGTTCTTAATGAGCTTTACTCATTAGCTTTGGTTGGCTTGTTGCCTTGCATAATGGCAAAAAATTAGATGACAAGGTGGAAAGGAGCGATCCAAGAAGCATCCCTGTAGAACAAGATTCCCGTCCGCTCTCCAATCACCTGCTGAGGGTGGGGTGAAAATCGAGGGAGATGCTTTTTTTAATGGATCCCTTTAAGAAACAACCCCAAGCTCTTCACTTTGGTCTGGCTTTCATGAGCTGGGCTCTCTTGTTCCTGTTCTCAGGCCCTTTTGTACGGACCATGTGCATGTGGAGCAAGCTTGTTTTCTGCTGCTCCAGAGGAGAGGATCTGAACCAGTGGCCTCCAATGACAAGATAGGCGAGAACAACTAAAGGTTAGGAAGAACTTTCTGAGGCTAAGAGCTGTTCGTGGACTGGACTGCTTCGGAAGGTGGGGGAGTCTCCTTCATTTGAGGCTTTTAAGCAGGGGTTGCGTGGCCATCTGCCAGGGGTTCTCAAAGGCGGTGATAGCGAAGGCTCCATCTTCCAAGAACTAGGGAGCTTCAGAGGTATCTTTTGCTCAATAACTAAGTGTGACCGGGGGCAGCTCTTCACCGCTTGACTGGTGGTTGGGTCATGGTCAACAGCTGAGGCAGATGCTCCATGATTCTGATTCTGTGCCCTGTAGTAACACTTGAAGTGGCACTTGCAGCTCTTCTCACCTGCAGCTTGATCAATGACCTCTGATGGTTACCTGCAGCTGCCAGTGAGATCGGCAAGTGGCTTTAATTGTGGGAATCAGAGGTGTGAGGTCCTTCCTATAGAGATCACTGTGTCCCACTGGGTTTCTCCACTCCACCAGTATTCCACTATGCTCCCTGTATCACTGCCATCCTCTTGAGACAAAGCACTCCAGTTTGCCATATTGTCTCAGAGGCTTCTAGCATTGGTGTATAAACACTTGTATATACTATCTCTCTCCAAGTGTCTTTGGCACTTGTGGCTTGACTTGTAGTGCTTTGGCCTCTCTCAATTGCTGTCCTGTGCGCCTGTAGCCAAAATGCCTAGTTCTCCTCCATCCCCATTTAATTTAATCATCTTCATTCATACTTGGGGGAGAGATTCATTCTGAACCTGATCCTCCTCAGCTCCTGATACTGAAGGAATCAGCCCTGCGTCCCTTCCTTCCTACCTCCCCTGCCTTGTGGAGATGTCCAGCCAGTTTGAATGCATGCTGTGATGTCATTGCAGCTCCTTTACTCCACATCACCGGTTCCGTTTGGAATTGGGGGTGGGAAGCACAAACTTTTGACACAATGATGTTATGTCTCAGGGAGTAGGCGGCAACCCTTTGATCTTCATAAAAAACAACCAAGTGTCTTTTTACCCTTTAAAGATCAACAGATTTATTGTGGCATAACCTTTTCTGGGCTAGAGGCCACTTCCTCAGGCCCATGCCAGAACAAATCTACCGGGCTTCTTTGCTGCCACAAGACTGTGCTTGCTACCCATCTATAAATAGTTACCACTCTGCATGTAGCATCTCATCTTTGCCGTAGCGAATCATCTCTACCTGACCTTTGCTAAAGGAAGCATCTCTTTGGAGGCGGAGAAGTGTGCTCAATGCACCTCTCTCTGCTGAGAAGAGATTCACTTCTCTTGGGTGAGCAAGTTCCTTCTTCCCAACTGTGAATAAACTCTACAGCACAGGGATAGGAATTAGCAACAGGGCAGTCCACATGCGGCTGGCTTGTGTGAGCTGGCAGTGGAGCCAGGAAAACTCTTACTAGCTGTTGCTTCTCACTGCAGAAAGCACCCGTCTCCCTTGTGGTATATTAAGTTGTGCGAGAGAATTTGCAAAAGTGCTTGTAAGCATGGCATGCGGGGGATGGGAAATGGTCAGAGGTTCTGGATGAGTTCAGACATAACAGGAAGCTGTCATTTCCTACAGGGTGTGCCTTAGGCTTATGTGTTTTATACCCTGGAAGGAGGTATAGATGGATATGTGCTTCATAACCTTCATCTATGGCCGTTCCTCATGTGCCCCATCCAACAGAGGTGTGGGTGTGGGTGGGTGGGTGTTGTGAGAGTGAGGCCTTTTCAGTGGTAGCTCCCCATTTGTCAAATTCTCTCTCCGGACCTCTTGAAATTAACACAAGAAGAGCTTGCTGGATCAGGTCAGTGGCCCATCGAGTCCCGTTCTCACAGGGGCCACCCAGATGCTTCTGGGAAACCAGCAAGCAGGGTTTGACCACAAGAGGACACCCCTCTTGCGGTTTCCAGCAGCTATTAATCAGAAGCACTCCTGCCTCTGCCTAGTTAGTAGTCACTGACGGCCTTCTCCTCTGTGAATTTGTCTAATCCTGTTTTGAAGTTGTCTAGGTTGGTGGCCATCACTGCCTCCTTTGGGAGCAAGTGCCATAGTTTTATCTCTGCACTGTGTAAATAAGTAGACTTCAATGGACCTAACTTAGCCATAATAAATTCATCGGGTCTACTCTGAGTAAAACATAGTTGAGAACACCCCCTCATTTTTAGTTTGGAGGGTTGTCAGTGCCTTTTCTTGCACTCATTGTTCAAGCTGGGTAAGCAGGACATGCTGTTTTAAAATATATTGTCAGATGAGTGCCTTAGTCTGATTTAAAGATAAAAAACCATGGGAAGGTAGGTGGAAGCCTTGAAGTTTTCACCAGCACCCAGTGAGCAGATCCATTGGTCACCTGGTTGCAGCCTCCCATAGGATACTGAGATGCCCTGTAATTATAGCAATTGTTTCTAAATTTGGTTCTACACATATATGAATCAGCTTATGCAAATTTTATACAAATCTCTGTCCTCATTTGTCCTTTTTTATTTTATGTGCATGTGATTATTTTTCTTTTTGGCCCTAAGATACAAACTTTGACAGAGGCTTGTATATTAACCCAGGCAGCTGAATATAGCACAGTCCTAACTGTGTGACAGTGCCCAAGGCATCTCTGATTAGAAGCACAATTTCTTTCCCAAAGGTGATGCTCTTCCTGACTTCAAAGGGAAAGTACTCTCCTGTGCATCCATGTACTTAAGGTATTGTTGGTCACCTACAGCAGGGAAAGCCCAATGTGGCTCTCCAGGGTCTCTCTATTTAGTGCTTGGTGAATTTCAAATGCTGTTGGAAAGTGTCCTGGAACTCTGACCTTGCCTCTTGCTTGTATGGGTGGTGGATAAAGACAGGCATGTGTGTGGAGGTAAAAGGAACATTTGTTGCTCTGCCCACCTTTCCTTCTAGCTCTGTCCCCTACTTGCCCATGGCCTTCTGAAAATTGCCCAGGTAGGAATGCAGCTCCTTGGGCTGGGGAAAGTTTGTTTCCGCTGACCTGCAGGAATCCTGCTTCCAAGCCCTTCTCCAGCAGCTTGAGGTGGTGCAGCCCAAGGAACGCTTTCCATTTGACCCTGCCAGTGGTCATGCGCACTGGCCCCAAGTGAACTACGGTTGCATCTCACATTGGGGTTCTGTTCCAAGGGTTCTCCGTCTATGTGGAAATTGTGTACACCCAAACCAGTAAAACAGCCCCATGGCTAGCAGGTAAGGGAGAGAGAAAGAACTCTCCTGTACTCCCAGGACCCATACGCTGAGCGGACCTCGTTCCCCTACCCGCCCGCCCCCCAAGCAAGGCAGGCAGCTTAAAATCTTGACACTGGAAAACCTTAAAAAGATCTGGCACAAAGAGCTTCTAAGCTCTCTGTCTTTCTATGTTTAAGTGGTGCAGTTTCAACCAGCTGGCCTTCAACCACTTAAGTTCGAGACCACGCAGGCTAATGAGCATAAGATGCAATTGTACTGTAGTTGCAGGTAAATCTCAGCACCCCCTCCCTACATTGCTGCTGGATCCAGCTGAGCACATGACTTCTGGATATCCCGCCCCCCACAAAAAAACAAAAATCTGTCTTTAACCCTACGGTGTGTTATTAGTACAGTTGGAAACTCCGTGTTGCCCGCCCGCAAGTGGTGATTATCTACTAGAGCTCTGCAACTCAGCTTTTCCACTCACTGAGACTCACTTTTCTTTTAATTGCACCTTTTGAATTGTCCTGCGAGTCTCCTTCCTCTTATCTTTCTGCCAGGCTCCTTAGCTTTGTGTTAGCCAGGCCTGGTGTCTCTTGCATTCCACCGACTCTCTCTTTCCGTTTTGTCGGCGTAAACTGACCCAAAGAATCCCCACACTTGCAGACGCACGCAAGATCACGATGTGTTCCATCTTTAGCTTGCAGAAGTCTATTGAGATTGAAGGTGAGTACTTGGAAGTCCCTTTAATTCTCTGCTCTGTCTCCAGATCTCCCCCCACCCCGCTAGCTCAGGCTTCTTTTTTTAAAAAAAATCCCAGCTCATATCTTCCACCCAGAGACAGACACCAAGGACTCAGTTCTAATCCCTGGCTAAGTCTACAGGTTCGTCTTTCTACAAAGCAGACACTGTGGAACTTCTTCTGTGAGTCTGCTGTGCAATTTGATGTTATTTTTTGTTGGTGCATCTGTGTTTTTATCACTGGTGAGGATGGTGTGGAAAATGCTTGGTATTTAAGCTGCTTTCGAAAACTGCTTTGGAGAACTGTGCACCTTCCCTTTGAAACAGCATTGCTAAAGCCAGGACTGTCTTAAGCATATGCAGCACCAGGGTGCAAAGATCCACCCAGCACCCCCCCTCCGGTTGCCCAGTCCCAGGCGTGCAGGAGGGCGGAGCTGGCCAGCCGCCTCAGCGTCTCACTGGCTTGGTCGCCCCCAAACTTGCGATGCAGAGCTACCCACAGCAGAAGAGCCCGCCGTGGTGCTCTGATTGATGGGCGGTCTCTTCATTGGACTCAACTCTTGGGCCCCGGACTCTTGCCTGGTGCCCCGGAGAGCCCAATGCCCTGGTGTCCCGCACCCCTGGTGCCTATGGGTAAGACGGCCCTGGCTAAAGTCCTGCTTGATGTCATTGTACATGACAAATCTTTGCTGGAAGATACAGTGGTACCTTGGTTTGCAACCGCTTTGGATTAGAACCATTTTGGATTACAACCACGTCAAACCTGGAAGTGTGTGCCCCCCTTTTTTATTACACCCCCCTTTTTGGATTACAACCAATTTTTTGGGGGGAGGCCCCATTGGCAAACGCGTGCCTTGGGTTACAACCTGTTTTGGTTTACAACCGAACCTCTGGAATGGATTATGGTTGTAAACCAAGGTACCACTATACTAGAGAATCCACTCTGGTCAGTGACCGACATCGATTCATTC
The DNA here is from genome assembly GCF_965112155.1 of Podarcis liolepis. Lineage (NCBI taxonomy): Eukaryota > Metazoa > Chordata > Lepidosauria > Squamata > Lacertidae > Podarcis > Podarcis liolepis. The sequence continues at coordinate 57,669,938 of NC_139561.1, read as the reverse complement.
TTGCTAGAGAATCTCTACTGGTAGGAACTTAACCCCTCTCATGTATATGAAGCTTCTTCTCATGGAGTCTAACCATTGGTTCCTCCAGAGTAGACCTTCCCTATCCAGGTGCCTCCAGATCTTTTAGACTGCAACTCCCATCATTCATAGCGGGCAAAGCTGAGGCTGGAGGGAGCTTTGTAGCCAAAATATATGAAGGGTAGCAGGATGCTTTGCCACCTGACAACTTCAGTCCTTTTTGTCCCTCACAGGGTTCTCTATGTAGTCGTGCTGTAAACCTAGAGTGGGGAACATGCATCCATCCATGTGTTTTTGGACTACAACTCCCATCATCCCTGACCATTGGCCATACTCATTGAGGCTGATAGGAGCTGCAGTCCATGAGTAAGCCACCTTTGTGTTAGGATTGTAGGCCCTTAAAACTGGGACATGTTTGGTGTTGGCCCCACACCTGGCAGGTGCTGCTGGGTAGGGTGAATATTGTTGGCCTGAACTATGGATGAGGGAGAAATTCAATTTAATATCCATTTAAAGATGAATTTAGCAAAGGTGTGTTTTCCAAAACAATAAAGCCGGGGTTGCTTTGGAAAGCTAAGTAAGCTGGGATAGCTCAGTCAGTAGCGGGTGAGACTCAGAGTCGTGGGCTTGAGCCCTACAATGGGTGAAAAATTCCTGCACTGCAGGGTTAGGACTAAATGATCCTCGTAGTCCCTTCGAACTCTACGGTTTTGTGATTCTGCTATTCTGATTCTGTGGTAGAGTGCTCTAGTGTTTGAATCCTACTTGCTGGTTTCCTACAATTCTATGAGGACACTGTCATCCTTTGCAATTTGTGCTTATCTAAATTTGCAATGCACTTCTATAACCAAAATGCATTATGTTAGGGGGAAAGTGTACATAAGAATTCATTTATTGGTGAAACTAACATTTTATTAGGAACAACTACTTACAAAAATGTTTTCATTAGCCAACACAGCATGCAAAAAAAATCAATAAAATACAGAAGGCTTTTCATTAAAATAATTTTAATAGCGAATTGTTGCAGATATGTGTACTGAATGTCAGCTTGGAAAAAGAGTACCAGAATTGGCAAGGTCCTTACTTTTTTACAATAATTTTTATTAATTTTCAATTACAATCCAATAATAGCCTCATTATAACAATACCAAATTATAATACAATTGCTAATACCAATCATTCAAATACCGAATTATATAATTTACGTGGCCACCTGCTTGCTAGAGTTTATAGTTTTTTTTATTTCTGCATTCCAAAATCTTATTAATTTCAATTGCATTCTGGTCAAAATAATAATCCCTTATACAACAACTGCAATATTAATAACTTCTATTTGTGTTGACACATTAAATGATTTATAGAATTACAAGTGAGGCACTCAGACTATATCCTTGTTCTTCCTGTGTGTGGCAATTATTCTGTCTGTGGTGTTTCTTCCTGTCCTTGTAAAATGCTTTGTCTATCTTTTCCTGGTTGTTGCTGTTCTCCATCATGCCTTGGGTGGAGCTGATATCCCAGGCAAGGTCCTTTCTTCCCTGATTCTACAAGTAACTCATAAGGAGGGATGGTAGTTTAGTAGGAGAGCAGGTGTTTGTATGCAGAAAGTCCCACTATCAATTGGCAGGATAGAAAAGTGGTTCCCAAACTTTTTCACACCCCTGCCTTCTTGATTGCACAAACTCATCCCCCTTCCTATAAAAAACATTATTCACACTAGCGGTTTGCACCACCCACTAAGGAAGATAATGGCACAATAAAATTCAAAAGAAGCAAAAATTAATTTCACAATATTTATTCAAAATCCAATTAACATTATTTCATTCAATCCGTCCAACAAAACTGATAAACCTGATCCAGTGATGCTAGCTTTTCAAAGTCTGCTAGTCATTTAGCAAGAACCTTAGATGCCATGTGTAGTAAATACACTTCACTGTTCAAGTAAATGCTTCATGCAATGTTTGGGCTTGAAGAAGTGATGCCAGTCTCCAAATTTCTGGCTTGAAGCCACTTAGCAGCAGTCTTAACTCACCACTTTCAGTGCCTCCCTTCCTCTTAGCACCCCCAGGTAATCCCCTCTGCTGTGGGTGATACTGCCCCATTTGGGAATGGCAGGAATAGATCAGCATCTTGAGACTCTGGAGTGCCTCTGCCAGGCAGTGTGTGGATCTGAGGTGTGAAACCTTAGGCCTGGGGGGCTGTGTGTGGCTTTCCTGGCCTTTTCTATCCAGTCCTGAAGACCCACCCTGACCCACACCCCCTGCCTTGCCTCCACCCAGCTCATGACCCTCCCACCAACCCTACTCTGTACTATCTTTGAAGGTTTTATTGGCTGTATTGTGTCCTCAGACTCTGAACATGCTGTTATTTATTTATTGCATTTACTGTATATGCCACCTTTTTGTCCTCCACGGAGATCAAGGTGACGTACATGGTTCCTCTGCTCTCTCATTTTATCCTCACAACAACCCTGTAAAATAAGTTAGGCTGAGAGACAGTGACTGGCCCAAGTTCACCCAATGAGCTTCATGGCTGAGTGGGGTTTTGAACCCTGAGCTCTTCCAGGTCCTGGTCTGACAGACCAACCCCACTGGGATAGAGGGGTGTCTGTGTTGAAATTAGCCTACTGTACAAAGGTAAAATATTTATACTTTGCTCCCAGCATTTTTGCTTCTGGCCCTTCCCATCTCTAGCATGTGGCCCCCAGAAACTTCCCAAGGGACAAATGTGGCCCACCCATTTCTGGTGAAGGCACTGCTGGGTTTGATGGAGAAGATGGTCTGACTTTGCACTTCCTGTTTTCCCTGCGTACATCCAGAGAGCTATTTTTAAGTGTGCCTGGAGGACTCGCAGGCACCCAGCAAGACTTCCACAGCCGGCCTTCATGTGAAGCGTCACTGAATCAGTTGCTGCAGAGAATATACTCCAGATGGGGTTGGTCACATTTCTCCATAGTACTCAAAAATAACAAATGAAGTAAAAAACTAGCAGCATTGGGCTGCCTGTGGAGGGGGCTGTTTTTGTTCCTTCTGCAAAATGGTCTCACACTAGCATGGCCTAGGGAGGCTTATTATTATCATTATTATTTTCTTATATATATGCCACTCCTCTGACTGGGTTGCCCCAGCCAGTCTGGGCGGCTCCCAACAGAATATTAAAACCACAATAAAACATTGAAAAACTGACCTCTCTTTCTCCCTCTGCCCCCCGTCCACAAGCAACAGAGCCCAAGCTGCTTTTGAAATTTCATGCCTTGCCATGCCTGGCCCTGGAGAATGCTGCAAGGCTTAAAGCCTTAGCGGCCTTGTGCAACTCGGAGTTTGGCTCATTGTGCCTACAGAGAAAGGACATTAAATCAAGTAACAAAATGAGCTCATCTTTCTCCCATCAGAGCAGCGGGGTGGTTGGGGCCATGTGCGTGACTAATGGCAAGGGGCAAAACAGCAAGCTGCAAGTCTGTCATTAAAACCAGGTGCAAGTTGGAGAACCCGTCAAGCTGTGAATGGGGAAAACACTCTGCCTTGTTGTTAAAAAAAGATGATGAAGGAGCAGCGGCGCAGAAGCTTCCTGTGGCTTGCTCCTGGAAATCTGGGTGCCCCATGAGCACCCTGGAGCAAACCCAGTGCAGATGGATGCAGGAGCGAGTGTGGGTATCGGTGCAAAACCCACAGATCTGGTGGGCACTGGAGACCTTGCTGAAATGTGCAGAATTCTAGTGGAAAATAACAAGCATAGCATGGAACATTGTAGATGAAGAAAGAGAAAGAGATCTAGGAATCTGCGTCCTGCATACTGGAAAAAATGACTTTGGACATCCCGTTTCAGCTGTATTTGGAGCTGGCCTCCTAGCTTGGGAGCAATCAGTGTTATAGTTCAGGCTGCATTGATAGTTTCCTGCTGTACTCATGGGGCTGTTGTGGAGTGAAACAGGCCTACCTTATCACCCTCCTGGTGTAAGGGTGAACTGCCTATGGATGTGCCTCCTCTGCAGCCAGTGTCTAAATGTCTGCAGTCTGTACTTGATCCTGCAGGTACAGGTTGAGCCATTCATTCATTTTATTTGTACGCCGCTTTTCCAGAAAAGAAATTGTGCTCCAAGCAGCTTAAAACAAAAGAACAGGAGCACATTGCAAACGAAAGCAATTTCATAATAACACAGCAAAATAACATAGCAACAGTTTCACAAAAACAGCAGGACAATAACATAGTAACTGTTTCATAATAAGATTTGCAAATTAATAGCAAATCTAATAGTACACAAAAAAACAGATCTCAGTGCTGTAAATATAACAAGATTACATAAATAACATGCAGCATCCTCTAGCAAAAATAACAAGGGAGCTTCACGGTTTGACCATAGCCCTAGGAACACCCTTCCCATGATGTTGCTCACAGTCCCTTTCCTGCAGCAGCTTCTTATAAGGCTTCCAAGATCAAGGGGTGGGGTCGTGTTTCAGGTCCAATGCCTGATGCAAGAGCATAGGGCCTGAAGGTTTATCCTAGCTTGTGTGCTTTGCTTGATTTTAAAATGCCAAGATGTCAGTATCTATTTTTACAGAAACGCTCAGAATGTGCAGGTGTGCCAATAGCATTATTTAGCTGTGATTTCTGCACAGCAGCTGGGTTGGGGATCCTGCCAACTCTACAGTGCTATGATTCTAACTTAAACACTATTTTAAGGGCTTGTTGGTGCTGACCTTTAAAACCCTAAACTGCCGCGGTTCAGTATACCTGAAGGAGTGTCTCTATCCCCATCGTTCTGCCCGGACACTGAGGTCCAGTGCCAAGGGCCTTCTGGCAGTTCCCTCACTGTGAGAAGCCAAGTTACAGGGAACCAGGCAGAGGGCCTTCTCGGTAGTGGCACCCACTCTGTGGAACGCCCTCCCACCAGATGTCAAAGAGAAAAACAACTATCTGACTTTTAGAAGACATCTGAAGGCAGCCCTGTTTAGGGATGCTTTTCATGTTTAATAGATTACTGTATTTTAATATTCTGTTGAAAGCTGCTCAGAGTGGCTGGGGAAACCCAGACAGATGGACGGGGTATAAATAATAAATTATTATTATTGTTGTTGTTGTTTTCCCTCTGCCAGGCTTAGGCCATCTCAGCCAGCAGTAGCCCCACTCCTGAGCGGAGTTTGGATCTGGTGTAACTTTACACAGGTTTAATTTACTTCAGCTTCTTTCTTCTTTCTTTCAGTGGATGGGCCTTTCAACCTAACTTGCATTTTCTTCCCTCCTAGTCTATCCCTTCAGAGCTAAGGCCAGTGCCAACACAGCCGTTGTGAATTTGGTTTTGGTCTGGAAAAATGATAAAAATAGAACAAGCCTGCTTATTTTAAGGCTTTGGTTGCGTGAAAAGTGTATTTAAAAAAATAATAATGGTAGGTGGAAACACTTCATTCTAGTCTGGACTTATTATCTCTCTCTTTTTTAAAAGGTTTTTTAACAGGCCTGTAAAAACAGAGTTCTGAAGGTTTATCTAAATTGGAGGGAAGTGGATGATTAATAACCCTGAAGTCTATGACCTCAGGACTTTCCCCCTTCCTGTAGACTTCCTTATATAGCTAGTTTTTGTTTGCTCCAAGTCACACTCTTTACAAACCAAAACACCTTGCAGCATGGAAAAACGTGAGGCTGGACTCTAAGGCTGCCTATGCCCTAGATCTTTAAGTGCATTCTCCACACGCACACCCCACTGATTTTGCATTATAACAATTCAAAGCATGTATGCAGTGCAACAAATAAACATTAGTTAACATGAAATAACCATAATGTCTGCTTATATACAGTGGTACCTCAGGTTACAGATGCTTCAGGTTACAGACTCTGCTGACCCAAAAAATTGTACCTCGGGTTAAGAACTTTGCTTCAGGATGAGAACAAAAATCGCGCAGTGGCAGCTGGAGGCCTCATTAGCTAAAGTGGTACCTCAGGTTAAGAACAGTTTCAGGTTAAGAACAGACCTCCAGAACAAATTAAGTTCTTAACCCGAGATACCACTGTATACACCTTTAAAGCACATTTGAAGTACCTTCTTTCCCTCAAAGAATTTTAGGCATAATAATAATAATAATAATAATAATAATAATAATAATACCCTGCCCATCTAGCTGGGTTTCCCCAGCCACTCTGGGCAGCTTCCAACCGAGTACTAAAAACACAATACAGCATCAAACATTAAAAACTTCCCTAAACTGCTTTCAGATGTCTTTTAAAAGTAAGTTTGCTACAGTTTATTCCTCACAGAGTTACAATTCACAGCAACCCTTCACAAACTACAGTGCCCAGAATTCTTTGAGGGAAAGAATGTGCTTTAAAGGTATAGCATGTGCACAGCTTAAGGCTCAAGATATTAAGCCTTGGGTATTGGCCTGAGGCCTATGTTGTGATAGATTTCCATTCCCCTCCCTCCAACCTCTCCCTCTCTCCTCCTTGGGCACTCACATTTAGCCTAAGTGTTCTGCATAGCTCTGAGCCTCCTGGGTGGTTTTCTGCTTAATGCTTGTTTACTAGTATAGAAACCATAGCATCATTAAAATGATGTCCATTACTCTAACAGAGCTGTAGTTATACTAATGTGGAAACACCCAATTCATGCAAGCAGCTAAGACGAAGAATCTGCCTACCAAAACACAGGCATTAAAATGAAACATCCGCCATCAAAAAATACCACAGAGCAATCCCACTAAAACATTAAAATATAAACACCCAAAGTTAAAATGTAATCGTAAACGTAACTGGAAACCGTCATGTAACAGGAAATATAAAAACTTACAAATGTGCACGTTTATAAAATAATATCGGAGGATACTGCAGCACTGGGTGAATAGATAATGGTGTTTATTTAATTAGTGTCATCATCACCATTTAATTTCTAGTGTTTTATTATTTTTATATAATTTGAATTGCTTCCTGTGAAACATCTCAAAGGAGTTTAACAAAAATAAATAAAACAATTTCGGATATTAAAAATCATATATATAAACAATTACAACAATTTCAGATATAAAAACAATTTCAAATCCAATACAGATACAAGTGCGGACAAAAAATTCTCCCCTCAAAAGGTTTGTTGAAAAACGAAGGTATTGAATAGGTACCTGTCTCATGTATATTAGTATTTATGTAGTCAGTTTCAAAGTACTTAACACGCATGATCTCAAACTACAGTCCTAAATACTTACTGAAGCATAAGCTCCACTCTGTGCAGTAAGACACACTTCAGAGCAAACATGCATATGATTGTGCTATTAATGTTTATGACAGTTCTGCAAGGCAGGATAGTATTAACTCCATGTTGCAGTTGGGAATAAAGCTGACTGTTCTTAGACCTCCTGGAAAGGAATCTGTGGCTAGGGCAAGATTTGGATCATAGATTTTCTCTTACTCCTCCTACTTTGCCCAAAACCCTTTTGAAATTGTGGTTCGGTTTCATGACGGGGTGAACATGAGGTATGGATGCTTTCCTACAAAAACGAAGTACAGTGGTACCTTGGGTTACAGACGCTTCAGGTTACAGACTCCGCTAACCCAGAAATAGTACCTCAGGTTAAGAACTTTGCTTCAGGATAAGAACAGAAATTGTGCTCTGGCGGCGCAGCAGCAGTGGGAGGCCCCATTAGCTAAAGTGGTACCTCAGGTTAAGAACAGTTTCGGGTTAAGAATGGACCTCCAGAACGAATGGAAATCCGAGGTACCACTTTATGTCTTCTTCTTTTTTGTCTTTCAGAACTATTGTTTTTCTTAACACGCAGTTTCATTTCAGTGCAATTGAGTACCCCTTAATCTATAACTAAGCCGACAAAGATTTTTTTAACAGCCTGACCCTTATTTAAACAACTACAATTACTGCCTGAGCATGACACACGAGGGGCTGCAAGATTTCTCCCGCCTGTCCTTCAGAGAAATTCAAAAGACTCTAGTTGTTTTTGCTGCAGCAAATGGAGTAACAAAGCTACCTGATAAGTAATTTGCTCTAAAAGCCCCTGTTTTGCACTGGCTTCCAAAGCAGGGCATGTTGGCAAATGAATCACTATTTCCTCCTTCCCCAATAATAATAAAGAATATTTAGTGAAATGCTTGGGTTGGTTGGTGCAGCTGATTGTATTTGCAGCTGCAACTCAAAGAGAAAGTTTATTTGGGAGGGGGTACGTGTTTGTGTGCAGCGACAGTTTTCATCTGTGTACACAGGCCTTGATGTATGTTCAGTAAAGTCAGGATGGATCTACTACCTGATACGTGCTTGCGCACCCACACACTCTTAATTCCTAGTAGTAGTAGTAGTAGTAGTAGTAGTAGTAGTAATAATAATAATAATAAATTTATTATTTATACCCCACCCATCTGGCTAGGTTTCCCCAGCCACTCTGTGCAGCTTCCAACAAAATATTAAAAATACAGTGGTACCCCGCAAGACGAACACCTCGGAAGACGAAAAACTCGCTAGACGAAGGAGTTTTTCGTTTTCATAGCCTCTTCGCAAGACGCATTTCCCTATGGGCTTGCTTCGCAAAACGAAGCTTGCCCCGCAAGTTCCGGGGACAGCGGGGAAGCGCAGCACGTCTTCCCTGCTGTCCCCGGACCTCTTTTGAAGCAAGGGGCGGCGGGGAGAAGATCGCTTCTCCCCGTTGCCAGCCCCGCAATCTCCGGGGACAGAGGGGAAGGCACGCGCGCCTTCCCCTCTCCCCCCAGACCCCTTTTGAACCAAGGGGCGGCAACGGGGAGAAGCGATTCTCCCCGCTGCCCCTTCCCTTGCTTTAAAACAGGTCCGGGGACAGAGGGGAAGGCGCGTGGCGCTTCCCCTCTGTCCCCAGACGGTCTCCATAGGAACGCATTGATTGATTTTCAATGCATTCCTATGGGAAACCGTGCTTCGCAAGACGAAAAACTCGCAAGAAGAAAAAACTTGCGGAACGAATTAATTTTGTCTTGCGAGGCACCACTGTACATTAAAACTTCCTTAAACAGGGCTGCCTTCAGATGTCTTCTAAAAGCCAGATGTTTATTTCCTTGACACCTGAAGGGAGGGTGTTCCACACACCCTCCCTTCAGGTGTCAAGGGGATTAAGAATTACACAACTTTTAGAAGACATCTGGAAGCAGCCCTGTATCTGGAGGTTTTTAATGACTGGTGTTTTTATTATGTTTTTAGATATGCTGTAAGCTGCCCAGAGTGGCTGGGGAAACTCAGCCAGATGGACAGGGAATTAATAATAATAATAATAATAATAATAATAATAATAATAATATTTTTAATATTTTAAAATCAGGGCAATATGGAGACTGTGGGAAATAGGAACTGCATAGGAATGTATGCATGTATATCTGAAGGAGCATTTCCACCCCCATCGTTCTGCCCAGACACTGAGGTCCAGCGCTGAGGGCCTTCTGGCTGTTCCCTCACTGCGAGAAGCCAAGTTACAGGGAACCAGGCAGTGGGCCTTCTCGGTAGTGGCGCCCGCCCTGTGGAATGCCCTCCCACCGGATGTCAAAGAGAAAAACAACTACCAGGCTTTTAGAAGACATCTGTTTAGGGAAGCGTTTAATGTCTGATGTATTACTGTATTTTAATATTTTGTTGGAAGCCGCCCAGAGTGGCTGGGGAAGCCCAGCCAGATGGGCGGGGTATAAATAATAAATTATTATTATATTATTATATGAGAGCCAGGATCTCTGCAAGCAGCTGTAAGTTTGTGAAATAAAGACTCTGAAGTTTAACACACCCTAATACCTGGTGCCGTCCAGATGTTTTGGACTAACAGCTTCCATCTGCTCCAACCCGCATGGCTTTTTTTTGGGGGGGGGGGAGACGCCTTAGAGAGATTCTGTTTCTGTAGCTGGTGTCATTGATTCTCTCTGCATCTGCAAGCAACTTGGAGTAGAGCATGTGCAGAGCTCTTCCCAGCCAGCTCTCTGTATTCAGGAGCAGTGGCTGTAGAGCAAGCTGTCTTTCTGCAGACTGAGCCCTCGCTCCTAACCTGGCTGATGTTGTTCTGCCTCTCTTATGGACATGGCTGGCCTGCCACCTTCTGCCCAGGACTTGAAACTGTCAGGAAGATGTGACATCTCTGTTGGCGGAGAAATTGAGATGCAGCTGAAAGGGCCTGGGGCCTGGGGAGCTTGGAGAGATGGCTGACCCTGAACAGGATGAAGAGCACAGCTGTCAGCAGCTGCCCACAGGAAGAGACAGCAGAGCCGTCATCCGTGGGCAGTCATGCCTTTTGTGAATTAAAAAAGAGAGGGCTGTGAATCAGGTTTTAATGTTCTCCCATAGGGAAGCAGATGCGGTCCACCGAACTGGGGGGAGGATGCTGAAGGTTTTGAGCTGGAGGGAGTGGCAGTTCCAAGGATGTTCACCCGGGTGGCCCTCGTTTCAGAGATGGAGATGTTGAAAGCAGCGTGTTAGTTGGGGTTGGTCACTTGTCTGTCCAGATAGCTGCACAGCCAGGGCGGGGAAGTTTGTTCAGTCCAGGGATTAGGAACCTTCTGGGCACAAGAAGGAGCCAAGGATGGCACTTAACCTTTGTACAGCTGGCTGCATTGCAAATGTGCAAAAGCCAATTGTATCTACACTCATTTATCTCCACTGCATTATAGAATTGTAGAGTTGGAAGGAACCCAAAGGGTCATGTAGCCCATTGTGTGTGTGTGTGTGTGTGTGTGTGTGTGTGTGTGTACAAGAGGCATTATCATTGTTCAGTGGCATGTTCCAGCTAGGACAAGGCACTCAAGGAGGGTGTGGAGCCAGTGATGGGGTGCCTTGGGGAAGGTTCTGAGAGCCAGATAGAGATGCTTAGAGGGCCACATTTGTCCTCCTGTGTCATTGTGAGAGTCACACCCATCGTTCTGGCCACAGCCACTGTTTCTCTCTCACCTCACCTGCCAGTGACATGTGGCCCCTGGAAGACTCTGCAACTGTCTTATAGATTCCATCACTCAAACAGAAAAATCGCAATAGAGCAAGCCAATAAAAATATTCAAAATAATAGAGAAGCAATAAGAGAAGCAGTGAAATAGGGAATTAAGAGCAATGCGTGAATTAAGAGCAATACAAAAAGCAGTGAAATAGCAGCAAAACATATTAGCAATAAATAGCAACATCCAACTTGGCACTGTATCATTGTACTGAATGAAATAACTCATTGCTAGATCAATGAACAGCAGTGAAATATACTTGCCAGGGGAAACCAATTTGGAGCAAACCTGTGTTAAATGTTTATGGTCCTCACTTGGAATTGAGTTCCATCAATGTGCATCTTGACACATCACCTTATTTTGTTTTATATTTTATTCTACTTTATGTTGAATTTCTGAAATTACAGAAAAAACAAAACTTCAGTATCATTCTCACAATGACCCAAATTGGGGACACAATGAAAATGCTAAGCATAAGCGATATTAAATCGAGCTTTCAGCCGTAAGGAAAATAAAGCAAAGACCCAAAACTACACCTCTGTTAGTTTGATGGAAGAATAAAGTTGTAACAAGTTGCAGTCTTAACCACAAATATAACAAAGTTAAAACTAAAAGCAATGGGGAGGGCAGCTGAAGCTGAGAAGAGGGAATCTGCAGGGGAGTGAGTACACAGGATTGATATGACATTTGAACTCAGAACTTAGCTCACGTGTTTGGCCACTATGTTACATGGGTGGTCAAAGCACCAGCAAGACTCCTCTCTCTTTGTAGCAAATGCCTTTTTATGGGGAATTTATGAGTTTCATCCCTCCCCTAGTACTAATAAACCTTTCTACCCTTGCAGATTGTCGGGAATTGTTGCTGCCTGAGCTGATGGCGTACACAACCAGCTCCAGCCCTTCCGTGCCAGTGGGGCCCCAGTACTGCGTTTGCAAAGTCGAACTGTCTGTGTGTGGCCAAAATCTTCTGGACAGAGATGTCACCTCTAAATCTGACCCCTTCTGTGTCTTATTTATGGAAGTCAATGGCAAGTGGACAGAGGTAAGGCCCAAAATGTTGCCCTGTGTCAGGAATGGCCGTCCTCCATTGGCCAGTGGGTGCGAGTTACAAAATGGCTGCCACAGGAGCATGGCATAACACAAAATGGTGGTTGTGGGAGAGTGGTATAATGGATTCAGTGTTGGAGAGGCTGAGACAGATGATCAGCTAACAAGAATTTTGTCATAGACTGGTTGGATGCAGAAGAGTGATGGGAGGCACCGGCTGTGGAACCACCAAGGGAAGATGGCTCAGAGCCAGGGGATTGGTGGTGGGACGACACCGAGTGATTGGAGAGAGAAGAGGGAGCAGACTGGGAGGAGGTGGTGTCAGAAGCTGAGGAGGCAAGAGGGTTTAGTTAGCAGGAAGAGTCTGTGGCAGAGAGAGGTCCAGAATCAGTGGCAGAAAAGGAGGCTGGAGAGGAGATGGGCCAAGAGGCAATATGCTCCTGGCAATGATAAGAATATTAAAGTTCATTTGGATAGAGAACCAGATTTGACACACATTCAAGCATTTACAAACCTAATCCCTGGTAAGAATTCAAAAGGGTGAGAGCTGGTCAGCTACATGCATGCTTGGAGGATACGAATTCTCTATTTAAATAATAATAATAATTTAGGTTTTCACATAATACATCTTAGGAACACAATATATTACAATTCTTATTTTTCTGTGACTTCCTATATCACTTGATAATACGTTATATCGCTACTCTCTGAACTGCCCATTTGTGAGGATGTGGATTCTCTCTATCCATCACAATCTGGCTTGAGGTCTGGGTACTGCTCTGAGGCTGCCTAGGTTGCCCTGAGGGACACCCTTTGTTGGGGAAGAAACAGAGGGAGTGCAGCACCATTGAATCGCTCCACCATTCAAGCAGCGTTACGAGTTATAATCCAATATTTGTAAGCTGACCCACTGGCTTTTTTGTGTGATCCCCCCACCCTGGAAATAGTAGATTCTTGCAGTCCTGGGTGTGGTGGAAGGTGGTGGACTCTCCTTCATTGGAGGTTTTTAAGCAGAGGTTGGATGGCCAGGGATTCTCTAGCTGTGATTCCTCCATTGCAGGGGGTTGGTCTAGATGACTCTTTGGGTCCCTTCCACAGTTCTATGATTCTATGAAAGACTGTGAATCTGTGGCCCAGGAATCAGTTATTCTCTGGGCAGAAACCTCAATGGCCTCCTGCTTGCTTTGGTCATACATTTCTGTTATCTTCTCTTTGCAGACGCCTGTTTTGATTAAATCTGCTGGCAATTTGTTCCCTTTCACAGACTTCTTAAAACGTTGTTATAGCTTTATCAGGAAGTCCAAAGAGCAAGCAGTTAACCCAAGGAGCAACGGTCAGCAATCACTCTGCAGGGATTCCTTGTCTGTTCAGCTCACCGGCAGTAGATTGTCCGCCACCCTCTTCTTGACTTGTGCCAACTTCCCACAAGCTCCTCCAAAAGGAGGAGACTGCAGGCAGGCTGGCCAACAAGCCTGCTGCCTCCATCTCCATCTTTGGACAACCACTAGGTTCTAACCAGTGTCAGTCCTCCTCAGAGCAGACCCATGGGAAATAATCATTCCAATCAGCCTACTCTGAGTATTTCTTGGATACAACCCATTAAGTCCAGAGTCTAAAACCACCCAACTGCCCCACTGTTAAGCAAGGTTTTCTATAGCAGTTGTTCACTCTCCAAACAGATACTACTGTTGGCTTTCTTTGACAAGAAAACCGCATGCTGTGTGAAATGGAGTACGGACACACACACACATTGACTTGAAAGATGGTTCCTCTCTTCTGCGCTAATATATTCAGAGAGAAGACACATTGTACTGCCCAGCAGCTGGGATTTGCATGCTCTTGGGTTTATTTTGTGAATAACATTTTTTTGCCCATAAGGAAGAATCAGCCCTGGTTTCTCAAAGCGGACGGCGTTGTTGCTTTGGATGATATGGGGGGGGGAGGGTAAAAACTCTGTTGTGATGAGAGGCAGATGGACACAGGAAAACAGCTGTGTTGTAGAACTGCTCAAGGAAGGAATTGGAAGCTTGTTTACACAGCTTTGTTTACATGGTCAGAAGCTGCCAGAAGGTTCTGCTCTTTCCCCTTGTAGTCTGCAGTGGAGTCATTTACTCTGCAATCACTTCTTCTGCCCAAATGGTATCTGCCCTTTGGATGAAACAGTGTGGTAGGGCGAAAGCAAATCCACTGTGATGTTCGTGTGTATGCATTTACATGCATGCAAAACCAGATTGATCCACCCCTATGGAAGGGGACATAACTTATTTTGGCTGTGTACACATCATACATTTAAAGTACATGTGCCCTCCGCCCGAGAATCATGGGAAATGTAGTTTGCTAAGGGTGCTGGGAATTGTAGCTCTGTGAAAGGCTAAACTACAGTTCCCAGAATTTTATTTTGGGGTGGGTGGGTGGGTCAGGGAGGGGTGTTGTGTACTTTGCATATATGGCATTTTACGCAGCATGTTGAAGCGGTGAACTCTGAAGAATGGCAACTCTGCCGAGCTAGTCTGAGCAAATTTTGAGAAGGCAAAAGGGGGAGATAGTGAATTTACCAAGAACCAGAAAATACAGTGCCTGTCTGGTGAATGAGCGGGTAGTAACTCCTTAACTGATGCTATGTTCATGCTTGATGCAATCAAGAGGATTGTCTGGAGTTGAAGGGGAAGCCAAATACAGTATATTTGTAGTTCCATGTTTATCTTCAGCTGCAGGGGGTAGTGTGGTACATTTTCATGGTGAAGACTTTAGGTGCAGAAGGTTCCAGGTTCAGTCTGCAACATCTCCAGGTAGGCTGGAAAAAGACCCTGGAGAGCCATTCCTGCCAATCACTGTAGACAATGCTGAGTTGGCTGGAGCAATGATTTGACTTGGTATAAAGTAGCTTCCTATGTTATTATGTTCTTCCAATGAACAGTATTGTGAGGCTCAGACTGCAGGGCAGGGGGGAAAGCAGATGTTAGTAAGAGAAGTATTGGGGCAACTGATTTTGGAGCTAAGGAAACAGGGATGGCAAACCATGCTTAGTAACATAGGCAGTTTTAGGGCTGGGACTGATGGGAGTTGTAGTTCAAAATGTCTGGAGGGGACCAGGCTGGTGAAGGTTGGTGTAATAGGAAGTTTGTTCCTGAATGAAAAAGATTCCCTTTCCTCCTTTTCATATTCTGAAGTGCTATTTTTGACTGCCCTGTTGCTCCGAGCTCCTTCTCTGTTTAGGGTTTTCATCAGAACTGAAGTGTATGTGTTTCTTTCTCTCCCTCCCTCCCTCTCTGTAATGCCAACTTTTCAGATGTGTGGTTTTTATTTCGCCTGGGTTATTTTTGGACTGTTGCTTCAGAAAAACATGCGGTGCGGAATGTGAGAGAGAGGAGTCTTCAATGGGCAGTCTGTGAGACGCAGGCTGTTGCTTGCTGCTCCGATTCTGAAGGGAGGTCAGAGGATTGTCTGAGCTGGCAGCGGGTGTGGAAAAGGGGGAGAGGGCATATTTTCAGCCTGCCCACCAGAACCTGGGCAGCCTCCAGAAAGATGTGAAACAAAGAACAGTCACTGACTCCTCCTGAATGTAAAAGTCTCCAGTGGGAAAGGCTTGCTGGCACCAAGAAATCAAAATCGAGGCTGCATTTTTAAGTGTCGCTTGAAAAGTCCCCTTTCATCGGTCAGATAATAGTGGTTTGGGGGCAGATTCTGGCCCACTAGGGAACAAGAGGGAGGTAACAGCTTGCTGAGTGGGACCCCCAAGGTTTCTGAAAGTACAAAAAACATCTACCTGCTACAAAGCCCCCATAGGGATGACTAGCAGTGGAAAGCTGGGCGTCAGCTGGAAAACAAAAATGGAAAACTGAGATGGGGTGTGGAATGGAGTTTTTGAGGTGCACTGAGCAGAAACACTTCTGTTAGGAGTTGGGAATATATTGCAAAACTCTGTCGCAGGTCCCACTTGTTTGTGATCTGCAAGGAAAATATCACAACTTTTCACACACTCTCTTTTCCACATTCCTTTGCATTCCATACCATGGATGGTTCTATGGAATCTATAAAGAAGGCAATAAAAATGTTGTTAGGCAATAATTTTTTATTACTTTTTGCAGATGTGTGTAAAGCAGCCTTTTATGGGGCAGGACATGCAAATGCGTGTGGATAAAAATGGGGGTTGTTTTTTGTTTTGTTTTTTGCAATTTGCTACCTTTTCTTTTCTTTTTACCGTATTTTTCGCTCTATAAGACGCGCCAGACCACAAGACGCCCCTAGTTTTTGAAGGAGGAATACAATAAAAAAATATTTCGAATCTCAGAAGCCAGAACAGCAAGAGGGATCGCTGCGCAGTGAAAGCAGCAATCTCTCTTGCTGTTCTGTTGTCTGGGATAGCTGCGCAGCCTGCATTCGCTTCATAAGACGCAGAGACATTTCCCCTTACCTTTTAGGAGGGAAAAAGTGAGTCTTATAGAGCAAAAAATACGGTATATAATGAAACATCAAACATTAAAAACTTCCCTCAACAGGGCTGCCTTTGGATGTCTTCAAAAAGTCAGATAGTTGTTTCCTTGACCTCTGATGGGAGGGCGTTCCACAGGGCGGGTGCCACTACCGAGAAGGCCCTCTGCCTGGTTCCCTGTAACCTCACTTTTCGCAGGGAGGGAATTGCCAGAAGGCCCTCGGAACTGGACCTCAGTGTCTGGGCTGAATGATGGGGTTGGAGACGCTCCTTCAGGTATACTGGGCTGAGGCCATTTAGGGCTTTAAAGGTCAGCACCAACACTTTGTATTGTGCTTGGAAATGTACTGAGAACCAATGTAGATCTTTCAGGACCAGTGTTATATGGTCTCAGCAGCCACTTCCATCCATGGTGGTCAGCCACCATTTTTATTTACTCAAGATGCATGGCCCTGAATATAACAAACATTGTTCCTTGACCTTCCTTGGAGCACTTTGTGCCATATTTGGATCTGCAGTGCCAGCCTTTTTGTGGATAATGACTAAAAGCTGGAACAAGAAGCAATTAACTCCGTAGCTATGCAAAGGATGTTCAGTGAATTCCCTCTAGTTAATCAGTGTTGGTGTGTACAAATTAACTAGACATTTTTCAAAAAGATTTAAAAGATCTGCTGAAATCTGCAGTTTCCCTTAAATCTCAGCCAGGCTGGGGGGTTGGGGAGTCGCATGGAAAATGAGCTCGGATCCTGGGTTTGAATCAGACCGAAGCTAAGAAATCACATCTTAGATGGGTGAATCATTCCCAGCCATACAGTCAAATGGACTTATTTGTACAACCTGCAGTTAAATGAGGTTAGTAGTACAGCTGCCCATTGTTATTTAGCAGAAACGTAGGTATAAATACAACTAAAATATAAAATAAATTTACAAATGAAACAAAAAATAAAGTGTGAAGCTGCAGCATACAGTGCCACAGTGAAACATATCATTCAATGCAGAGAGAAACCACAATCTACAATCAATTTCGGAGTTTCAAGGTTGTGCTATGTAATTACTACTAATACGTAGCTGATTATTTGATTGCCATCCTCCCAAAAGATCGTGTAGGAAGCCGTTTTGAGAAGATAATATTCCTTTTCTGCTCTCTCTCCCCTCCACACCCCCGACAGCTGGTCCACAGTAACTCGCTGTTCCATTTCCCTTCCAACCTCCCCTTGTATTTTTAGCAAAATTACCATATTGTTGATATGCATTTCCAAACATTTCTCCCATTTTTAAAAATACATTTCAGCAGAGCTTCTTTCCCTTTTTCCCTCTCCCACCCCGCTCACCATTTTTGACTCTCCCCCAACACACACGTTGCGTACCTATTTCTAGCTTTCAAATGTTCACAGGTTTTGTTAATATCCTTTTCCTGTTTGGCATCTATGCGCATTGGCAGGGTGGAATGGTGGCGTGCCTAAACGAAACACGAGGAGTGATGGCGGACAGTAATTTACATACCTCTAAAAGGAGATTCAGAAAAATCTATGGTAAAGAAGTCTATCAATGGATACTAGTCATGATAGCCATATTATGAAGCTTAGGGTTGTGCAGGAGAGCGTCTACTCTGTGGCAGCCCCAGAATTGTGGAATCCCTTCCCTTCACCTTCATGATACAGCTTTGCGGAAGTTGCACCTTTTAAGACCCTGGCCATTTGAAACTTGTATGTTCATTTATTCTTTTATTTATTACATTTCTATACCGCCCTCCATCCATAGATCTCAGGGCAGCTGACAACATAAAATTACAATATAAAAAAGCAGAATACAGAATAAAAATAAGAACCAAAACAAAGCCCTCCCAGTTGAGAGAGATTTTAGGAGTTACTGTGTTCTTGTGGTTGTACAGTGGTACCTCTGGTTACGTACTTAATTTGTTCCGGAGGTCTGTTCTTAACCTGAAACTGTTCTTAACCTGAAGCACCACTTTGGCTAATGGGGCCTCCCGCTGCTGCTGCGCCGCCGGAGCACGATTTCTGTTCTCATCCTGAAACAAAGTTCTTAACCTGAGGTACTATTTCTGGGTTAGCGGAGTCTGTAACCTGAAGTGTATGTAACCTGAAGCATATGTAACCCAAGGTACCACTGTAGTTTGCTTTGTAATGTTTTTATTGTTGCATTTTAAATTGTTGTGACAATTTAACCCTGATGATGAAAGGCGAGGGAGGAGAGCAGCAACGACATAAAAAGCCTGCTGAATCAGACCAATGGCTCATCTGGCCTAGCATCCTGTTCCCACAGTGGCCAACCAAATGCCCATTATGGAATGCTGGCAAGCAGGATTCAAGTTTAAGAGCACTTCCCCTCCTGCGATTCCTAGCAGCTGGTATTCAGAGGCATACTGCCTCCAACAAGGGAGGTGGAACATAGCCATTGTGACTAGAAGTCGTGGATAGCCTTATCCTCCATGAAAAGGCAGGTAAAAAGTGGTAGTAGTAGTAGTAGTAGTAGTAGTAGTAGTAGTAATAATAATAATAATAATAATAATAATAATAATAATAATAATAATAAATTTTATTTAAACCCCGCCCGCCCTGGCCAGAGCTTGGCTCAGGGTGGCTAACATCAGTAAAATTACAGTAAAAACATAATAGGGGAAAAAACTCAATTTAAAATACAGGTCAAAATGCAATTTAAAAGGCAGCCTCATTTTAAAAGTAGCCCATAGATCAAAACCATAAGGGGAGGGAAGCATAAGGGTCAGACTGAGTCCAAACCAAAGGCCAGGCAGAACAGCTCTGTGTTGCAGGCCCTGTGGAAAGATGTCAAGTCCCGCAGGGCCCTAGTCTCTTGTGACACAGCTTTCCACCAAGTCGGGGCCAGTACTGAAAAGGCCCTGGCCCTAGTTGATAAAAAAACAGAAGCATACCCACTTGTGTGCGATCGACACGTGTGCGACCATGTATATGTGCACTGCCAGGAAAGAAGTAAATCATTGAATTCATACCCAGAAATGGAGGGAGAATGCTGGAGAGTCCTTGTGGCTTGCGAGGAAACCCTCCCCAGAACCCAAAGAGGACTTTGGTGAGGGCAGAGAAGAGATTGGAGGTGCAGCGGGGCTTTGTTTAGGCTGCACAGCCTCCCTGGCTAACAGCTGGTACAGTGGTGCCCCGCAAGACGAATGCCTCGCAAGACGAAAAACTCGCTAGACGAAAGGGTTTTTCGGTTTTGCGTTACTTCGCTAGACGAATTTCCCTATGGGCTTGCTTCGCAAGACGAAAACGTCTTGCGTTTTTTTTTAAAGCCGCTTGAAGAGGCGCAGTTGCGACGGACCGTGCTTTGCAAGACGAAAAACATCGCAAGACAAAAAGACTCACGGAACGAATTCTTTTCGTCTTGCGAGGCACCACTCTATGTGGGGTAGCACAGCCAACACTTTTCTGCCCTTCCTACAGCCTCCTGTCAGCCCCAGAGCTTCAATACTAGTTGTGTATATTTTTGGTACAGTATTTTTTATTTGTGGAGAGGAGTATTTTGAAGAGAGAGTATGGTAGAGAGGGCATTTATGTGATTTTCACTTTTGCTTGTGGGGTGCCGGAACGTAACCCTCCCCCACATAACTGGGGAGTCGCTTGCAGTCCAGAACAGATTGGCAAATGCTAATATAAGCTCTCATCATCAGAGTTTATTGTGTGCGAACAAGTTAGTTTAATCTACAAATTTTTCATTTAGAAACAATTTTTTATTATTCTTATTGTTGTAGTAGTTGCAGCAGCAGCAGTGATTAATCACCTTTCTGCCCAACTAGTGATACAAAATATAAAATATATACAATATTAAAAACAACAATATGGATAAAAACAATGGTTGAAGCAGAACAAAGCTGTTACCGGGGAGAAGCGGAATGAAATTTAAAGCCCATCAAAAATCAGGCAGAGATTTTACTAATGGCATGCCAAAATGTTCCGCTGTGTTTTCATCGAACATTGTGCATAGATTGATGAGAAAAGAAACTGCGTCTGAGAACTTTCAAATAGGAGAGAAATGTTTACTGGAAAGAAAAATAGACATAAGAACATATGAAGAACCTGCTGGATTAGGCCCAAGGGCCAAACAAGGGCCAAACAAATGCTCCAATGGGAAACAAGCAAGTAGGATTTGAGCGCAAGAGCAACTCTCCCCTCCTGTGGTTTCCAGCAACTGGAATTCAGAATCATTGCTGCCTCCAACTGCAGGGGCACAAAGCCCAGCCATCATGGCTAGTAGCCATCGATAGCCCTCTCCTCCATGAATTGGTCTAATCCTCTTTTTAAGCCATCTGGGTTGGTGTTCCTCACTACCTCCTGTGAGAGTGAGTTCCATAGTAAAACCATGCACTGCGTCCTCTGCAATCTGACAGCAGTGGAGTCGGCTCAAAACCCCACACCCACCGAAACACTCAAGGAATTCTCAGGTGCCCTGACAAATAGATGGGGGAAATGGAGGAGCCTTTCGTAGGGGAAGCAAACTTCCACGAAACCATGCTTGTTTTCAGAGCCGTCTTTTCCATAGGGCTTAGTGGTGCGTCACGCCAGGGTGCCGGCCTCTCAGGGGCGTCCCAGCAAGTGGGGGAGCTGTGTGGCTTTGGCGGTAGCCTCCCCTTTCCCTGCATGCCCTCCAGCTGCACCCCACCAACTTTAAGGCTGGCGGGCATGCAGCTTCCCTCCCAAGCCTCCTTCGGAGAAGAGCGATCCCCGCAGAGGCTTGGGAAGCTTGGGAGGGAAGCTGCACGCCCACCAGCCATATGGTTGGTGGGGCACAGCTTCCATCCTAAGCCTCTGTGGGGATCGCTCTCCTCCCGAGAAGGCTTGGGAGGAGCCCAACTTCACTCCCAAGCCTCTGCGGGGATCGCTCGCTCACAGAGGCATGGGGGAGAGTTGCACCCCGCCACCATGGCTGGCAGTGCACAGCTACAGCCACCCCAACACTATCTGTGGTAATTTGGGGGCATTGGGCAGATATTTACACCCCGGCGCCACATTTGCTAAAAACGGCCCTGCTAGTTTTATTCCCTCTAAAGATAAAGGCTTGGTAAAGATAGGGCCAACCGACCTCCTTAGCGAGGAAGGCCTACAATTGGGACTCCTGTGAGGAGGTTTCTAGGTGAGGAAGGGCGCCTGAGGTGACTGTGGCGGTTTGGTGAAAGGGCAACCTCCTTGCCCCAAACCCCTTTCCAAGTTTCTGTTCTGACAGTCCCAACATTGTTTGCTGCTGGAGGCAAACTGATAGGTACAGAAGGGAAATTGTAGGGGAGGGGAGTTCTTCTTCTGGGAGGCGAGGTATGCATTTAAGGGCTTGCACTTTCTCTCTCAGGAGTATAATTTTGCGGGAATGTGTTGCCAGGACAGCAGGCACCTCACGCCCGCCTGATTTCCATAATCCCTAACAGAAGCCCCTTTCAGAGTTAAGGAGGCATTAGCACATAAATGCTCCATTTGAGGTCGAGTGAGCCTCAGAAGTGTCAGCGTTTTCCAGGGCCTGTGGCCAAGAAAAGCGTGTCAGGGCTGGAGCCGGGCCCTGCGCACGTGCGGGCCCTGGGTTTTGGCTCCAAAGCGCCTTTAATCTGAGAAACATTGCAGGACACGCTGTGCGCCACTTGGCAGTGAATTCTCCCAAGACAACTTGTCTCTCTTCAGGTGGCTTTTAATGCTTGATACAATCACTCCTGCAATTTTGAGTGATTTTAAAGAGCTTTATCTTGGGATAATTGGAGCTGTGTGGAAACAGGGCCTCTTTGCGTCATTTTTCCCCTCGGAGCTTTTTCTCTGTCTTTTCCCCTCCTCCCTCCTTTTCCATATAATTCAACAACAAGGCATGGAATCCAGGCTTAATTTGTAATTAAAAAGGTGATGGGAAGGTGTGTTCCTTGTTGAGAGCTGTGCTCTTGGACCAAAAAGCACTGTGACTTAGGAGCAAAACCTCCCCCAGTGGTGGTATAGTGGCTAGAGTGTTAGACTTGGACCTGGGAGACCAGGGTTCAAATCCCCACTGGGCCATGGAGCTCCCAGGTGACCTTGAGCCAGTCACTCATTCTTAGCCTAACCTACCTCACAGAGTTGTTATGAGGATTAAATGGGACAGAGGAGAACTATGTAGGCCACCTTGCGCTCCCTGGGGGAAAGGTGAGGAATAAATAAATAAATGGGCTGATAATTCGGAGATTCTCATCATTTCCCCTATTTTCAATGTGCAGGTACATCCCCACCCAGGTACAAGAGGAAAGTATCAGCCAGCTTTGGGGAAACACCAAAGGTTGCAGAAATAGAGGAATGTTCGGCAGTGGGGAGGGAGAGGTCAGCAACAGCCCCATGCTCAGTAGCCACTGAATTTGGGCTTACTGTTGGGGATGGGCCGGGGAGGTGGGGACAGACCAAAACCATAAGAAGAACATTAGAAGCTTCCTGATATTGGGTCAGGCCATTGGGTCCATCTAGCTCAGTATTGGGGTCTCCCCCAGCCCTCCCTTGTGTCATGGCCCTGTCAAGCAAGGAAAGTCGAGAGTGAAGAATTAACTCTTTATTGTCAAAAGTACGCTTACAAGTTAGGAAAAGGCATGCCCATCAGGACTGATGTTTCTCAGCTGCTCCCAGGTTTGAACCCAATGAGGCAGTTGCCGCAACAGAGAGGCCCTGTCCCTCGCTTAGGTATCTCCCCAACCTGAGCTGTGCACAGGCAGGTGAAAACTACACCTGCGTGTAACCTGTTTCTGCTCCTCCCACTTCAGTCCTCCTGGTCCAGGGAGACAGTGGAGCAGGATAGGTGGGGACACGAGGAGGAGGTGTGGAAGCCCGTGACTCTACACCAGCCTGACCTGCCTCTCCCTCCTGCCTCACCTGTTCTTCACTCTCCGATCCTGCAGCTTCTCTTGCCTCTCACTCTCATCTCCTGGCTGTCACAGGCTCCCCCAGTTCACTGATTCCTTCTTCCAAGTCACTCTCCAATCCCACTTCTCCCCCCACCCAGTCCCTAACTCATCAGTATCCAGCCACCACTCCTCACTGTCCAGCCAGTCCCTGGCCCCTGGAGATGCTGAAGATTCAACCTGGGACCCCCCTTTCGGCCCAAAGCAGGTGTACTGCTTCTGAGCTTCCCATGTTGTTTATGGGAGTGGAGATATCTTAAAGTTGTTTTCAGGAGACTGTTTGGATTCTTTGTGAGATAAAGGGAGAATAGAAAGGAGAGGTAGAATTCGGTGAAGAGGCTCTTCTCTCGGGGTGTGGGCAGGGCGTTCACTTTCTGCTTCAGTGTGGCTACTGTTTTTTCTGTCAGGTTTCTGCACCCACACCCACAGATGTGGCCTTTTTTGAGGGGGCGATGCCTGGGAGAGTTCTGGGGGCCAGATAGTGTGCCCTGCAGGGCCACATTCAGTCCTGTAGGCCTGACATTCTACACCAATTTTGACTAGTACTGTTGGTGATCTGGAACAGGACCGGGAAGTGGCATATGCCCTAGAGAGAGTCCTGAGGGCCACATAGAGAGCTCTGCAGGGCCATATTCAGCCTGCGTGTCTGAGGCTCCTAACTCCCATGAAGAGTACCATTTTATGTGCACCTGCAGAGTCCTACGGTCATCTGCCCCAGGCTTCTTGGAGCTGTCTAAACTCACATTCCGATTTTCCCTTCCCTCCTTCCGCATCGGCTCTGTCGTGCATTATGCCTTGAAGGCCTGCATTGGCACAGGAAGCACAGCCGAGAGAGCCAAAAACCTGCCATTCTCCTCACTTGGGCTTTTTCTAGGAATGCAGATTTCATTAAAGAGCACAGCCAATTATGTGAAAGTGAAAACTTCACTGCCGCTTCCTTCACCCCTCATAAGCCTTGCGAGTTTGAATGGGTGCCAGCGAGGCAGATGGAGTAAGTTACATTGGTACCCGTCCCTAGGAAGGAGGAAAAGAGGCCCTGCTATTGATCCCTGCAAAATATGTTGCCATTTCAACATGGCAAGATGTGGGAGGTGTGAGGGAGTCTTTGCTCCTTCTCTTGCATCGGTTCAATTTAAAAGTGAGCATGCAAAAAAGAGAGAGAGAGAGAGCGGAAGAATTCAGTCTCTTTACTGAAGCAAAGAGAACTGATTTGTGTTGAAGCACACATATATTGGCACCCAAAGCAGTGCTGACACACCCACCCCCAAAACTGGGGAGCCTTTTTCAGCTCAAGGGCCACGTTCTCCTCAAGGCCAACTTTTTGGGGACCTCACACCAGTGGTGGGTATGGCAGAAGTAGGTGCTCTCTCTCTCTCTCTCTCCCTCTCTCTCTCCCTCTCCCTCTCCCTCTCCCCACACTCTATATTTCATCAAGGCAAGTGAGAGTTATTACCACAGATCAAGGACACATCCAGCCAAGTCAAATCACCAGCAGAGGCCACAAAGCAAGGCTAGGGAAGGCTGTGGCTCAGGTGTGTGTGGCCTAAGCAGTCTCAGGGGCCTGAGATTCTTCCACTCCTGTAGTGGATTATCTTGATAAATTCTGAGCTGAATTCTGTAATTGTGGGCTCATTACGCTGGCTCCAAAAACCTACAAAACTGCAGCATGATGTAGTAAAACAATAGGACCCCCCAAAACATGGAAGTGCACAGTAATCACTATTATTATATATTAAATTTTTATACCACCCTTTATCTGTAGATCTGAGGGCAGTTCACAGCATAATGTTTGGGCTGCTGCATAAGCAGGTCAGCGCTGCTGTGCTCCGAGTCTTGCCTGTGGTTGATGTTCTAGATTGATAGGCCACAACGACTGAGTGGCCCCCGAATAAGGAGTCCCAGACTTCAGGCAGTGTTCTGTTGCCTACACTGGTGTAAATCCATGTAGTTCCTCTTCACAGAAGTTGCTCCATAACTGTATGGAGTGCACCTTTCATTTTTCTGTTCGAGACTGGTTGATATTTTGTGGGTTGGTTGGGGGAAGAAGTCTTCCCTGTGCAACATGAAATTACCCATGGAAATCCTCTGGATTTCTATTTTAAATATCTGGCACCTGCCTTTTTATGTGAACTGATGTATTGCACACTTCCTGGTCTAATCAGAGAGCATAATAATATTTTGGATGTTTCACTTCTTTGAAATTTATGATACAGAACATGGGCTTTAAAATGTACCATATGCATTAAAATACACATTTTCTGATTAAATATGTTTAGAGAGGCATAAACATATTGAGTAAAATATGTACTAAATATTATTTTTATTTTTTTAATTGCAGAATGGGTTGAAAACATAATGTAGCAGTATTATGGATAAACACATGTGAGGGATTGCATCTGATGTTAGTCATACCCAAAGAAATGGACCTATGTTGGTCATGGCCATTAATTTCAATTGGTCTCCTTCTGACTATGGCAAACATTGGGTACAGCAGATTGGCTGCAAATAGATGGGTACCACCATCAATATTATGACCTTTCTCAAACCATTTTTGGAATGATTTTCTTTTCATTATTTTAGTGCAAAACTGCCCTGGAGAGTAGAGGGTGGCAACATCTCAGGCTCTTGCCTGTCAGTGCTGTCCACAGGCTGCTTCTGCTGCAGCCTTGCGGAATTGCGCCTTTGTGTTCAGAACTCAACCATGGAGAGGAAAGATATATGTCTGGGACTGAACATAGCAAGAGCACTTTCAGATTGCCCCCAACACCCTAAAAATATTCCACCTGTCTTCACCATTATTTTTCAACAAAAACTGTACTACTGTCTAAAAGTTGATCGGCTCGTTGATCTAAACTCGTTGATTGGCTCACTTGTTCAACC
This sequence comes from Podarcis liolepis, assembly GCF_965112155.1. Lineage (NCBI taxonomy): Eukaryota > Metazoa > Chordata > Lepidosauria > Squamata > Lacertidae > Podarcis > Podarcis liolepis. Next base: position 57,643,765 of record NC_139561.1, on the reverse strand, counting down.
TAATTCTTTATTTGTAGATCGACAGGACAGAAACAGCTGTGAACAACCTCAATCCAGCCTTCTCCAAGAAGTTTGTCATAGATTATCGCTTTGAGGAGGTTCAGAAGCTGAAATTTGCCTTGTTTGACCAAGACAAGTCAAGCATGCAGCTGTACGAACATGACTTCTTGGGAGAATTTTCCTGCACCCTGGGAACAGTGAGTGTTACTACCTGCTTAGTGGAGTCCCTAAGTTTCTGCTTCCAAAGTATTGCTGGTCATTGGCAAATTGTTGCTAGTTCTTCAGGCAGTGAAAGAGATTAGAAGGCAGGACAGCGAACAGCAGCATAAGCAGGACCCTCCTGAATTAGATCATAGTTCTGTCCCCTTTCCAGCTGTTATGCTTTTGGAAAGCCCACATTAAGACACATCAAGCATTCCACTGTTGCTTATTCCCATCTATTCTAGTTTACCACCATTGTATGTGAAGGTCCTGTTTTACTATCAAGCCTATTCTCCATTTAATAGACCAATCACCTGTGCACTCATTTATCTAATGCTTTAAAAAAACCTCACCTAAGCTGGTGGCCATTACAACATCTCGTTGCCTAAATTACGTGCTCTGGAGAGCAGTGCCAGTCTTTGTTTACCGTTCCAATATCTGAACTGCTAGGTGACCCCCTCCCCAAAAAGCCTCTGTAGGCATCTTCCAAACATTTATGAGATTGCCTTTCAGATATAGGCAACCTCACAAAGCAATTTACACTTAACATTACAGCAAAACGTCAAGGCAGCGTTGAAACGAGGTGGTTAGACTAAAGAACTGAGAATTAGGATGGTGGGGGAAAATCTGCCCCACAGAAAGTGTGAAGAATTTGTCAGTCTTGCATAACCATGGGAAGAATTGCATTTCAGGAACAAATGTCCCAAGAACCATAGAGAAGCCATTTTGGGGTGACTGTGGTTTCTTGCTCTCAGTCATCTCTTGGATCCTCTTTCTTTTTTTCTTCTTCTTTCTCTCCTCTAGATGAAGATTCTTTCCATCACCTGCTCCAGTTAAAGCTAGTGATGCAAAGGGAGACCGGCACTCACAACAGGCCCCACTTTGAGTGCAGATCCCAGCTGGCTTTCTGAGAGCCGCACTCAGCCGCTCAGTACTTAGCAGGAAGCCTGCTGGAATGTCCTCAAAGTCTTCTCCTGGGCCCAACTTTTTCTCCAAAGGCACGAGCAGCCCATGAATAGCCTTGGGAAGGAGCTGCCTGAATGGCGTCTGAGAATGCCATTCTCTCTCTCTTTAATTTCACTTTTACGTCAGGCTTCTGCTAGCTTAGTTCGGCTAGACTGTTGCAATGCACCTGATGAACCCTGCGGTTAGATTGAATGGAAAGACTCCTTCTCTTTGTCACCCCCTAGCAACCTTGCTGGCCACGTCAACTTGAAAACCAAGGAGATAAATCCCTTGGTTTTAGGCATGAGGTGCATGCATGCTGAGATCAGGAACACAAGTCCGATCCGCCTGCTGAGCTGCTCTCTGCAAATGCCCTCTCCTGTTGTGCTTCCGTCTCTTTCTCTCCTCAGCAGTGCTGAGTGTTTTCCGCAGGTCCAAGGCAGGATGTGAGCAAATATGAAATGTCACCATTTAGCATGTTGTGCAAATGCATGTTTGAACAGGGATCTTAACTCTGTCCAGTATTGGGTTTTTGTTTTAGTTTGTTTTGGGGTGAAGATTTTTTATTTCATTTTATAAAATATATAAAATGGAGAGAACAGTTATAACAACAGCTGGAAATTAAAATAGGAAAAACAAACTATAAAATAGGCACGTAGAATGAGTACAGTCACACATGGGTTATAAGTCCAAGTAGAGGATATTAGCATTATCTGATTATCAGCTATCATTCCAGATCTGTCCAGGCCTTTGACAAGGGTTGCCTTGAAAATGATGGTTCTGTTGTATATGTAAAAAGGAATGCCAAATCATAGAAAACATATCTGGAGTTTCTGGTCCTTGTCAGAATCTCAAATTATGCATAATTTTCTCCATTTTGGCTGGATTCCAGAATGAGTGGTACCAAGCGCCCAGTGTAAGGTTTTGGGCTGTTTTCCAATGAGTTTGCAATTAATGTTACAAATGCCAAGATAATAAATGAGGCCGATTCTTTTGGCAAGTTGGCATCATCAAAAACATTAATTTTGGGCAACAAAGAATAGTTTCTTTAGTAATTGGTCAAAATTAGTATCTGTCAAAATTAAATCCCTCAAAGCTTGCAACAACTTAACATTGCCACCATAAATAATAATGACTACATCCAGGATTGTAATCTGTCGGATCATTGCTACAGGCCTCCCTTTGTTTTCTGTTCTTCTCCCTTAGATTGTCTCAAGCAAGAAGATGACAAGAGCACTCCTCCTGGGGAACGGGAAGCCAGCTGGAAAAGGAATGATAATGGTATGGGGGACATGAAAGCAGTGGTATAAAGAGGGTGGGGACTTGGATTCTGAACTTAAATCCCAGTTCTGCATTTGGGATATAGCTGGAATCCTTTTTAAGCCCTTGGTTTTTTAATGACTGCTGTGGGAGCCACCCCGGCTGGTCACTTCACTCCCCAAGATCTATACACTCCCCCCCAAAAAAAGAAGAGACACACAAAGTGTACTTTTCTAAGGAACTGGAGTAAAAGGTTGCTCCAGTAGAATTGATCTGAGCCCTGACAAGAACATAGAACTAAAAGAAGTGGGAAATGGAGCCACTCTTCCAGATTCCTTCTTCAGCTCTTTATACTTTTCAAGAGAGAAAAAAAGTTAACCACCCTCTCATTTAAAACAGATTCCTCTTCCATCCCTCTGTTTCACCTTATTTTTTATTAGAAGAGCAAAAACAACCAAAGGGACCAGAGCAGCCAAACTTCCAAGTCCTGATTCATTCCTTTCCATACCAAAGCTTAAGCAGAAATTTCAGTGCGTGCTTAAACCTCTCACCCTGGAAACAAAGCTTCACTTGGACTGGGTGGTATCCAGGTTTTAAAAAATGTTCAGACTTATGTCCATATTAAACCATTTGCATAAGAATGCATATGCCATGCACTCCTTTATGTCTTCTGCAAATTTGTGCGCAATCTGCAAACCCATAAGCGGCATGCAAGATAAATCAGGATAAAAGGTTTGGTTTATGGGGATGAGTAGTGTTAGTGGTAAGAGGAACAGGGCTTACTACTTAGCAACAGGTTTCTTAGCAACAGTTTTTCCTCTCTTGCACACTTGTGCACACAGAGCAGTGCCTTTCCCATTGTAGACATGTCTGGCTAGTTTTGCAAATGAAAGGAAGTGATATTGGCTTGCATTAAAAGCGCGCACACACCGCCCTCCAATCCTTCTCATCTATAATTATCAATTGGGATGAACTGTTTGCTGCACCCTTGATGCCTATACATCATCATGATATATCAAATGCACCATGAGCCATGCTGTGCGTATTAGCTCACTGGTCCTTACGTTGCAGCCTCGGGTTCACTGACGCTGCTTCCAGCTATGCTTTCAATGCCTTCAACCACTGTAAACCCACTACATACTGTGTGTGTGTGTGTATGTGTGTGGTTGCATTCCAAGGAGTGCGTCTGAAGCCAAAACTGAGTATAGTCAAAACCCATTTGGTTCAATGGCAGGTGGAATTGCCAAAGTCATTTTTCCTGGAACCATTTTCCCCTTTCCACCCACTTTCTGCCCCCTTTTAATTTTTTTAAAAAATGTTTTGCCACATGCAGAAAGCTGAATGTGCAGAAGTTAAATGTGCATAAGTTGTGGACTTATTGTATGATTCCATATTGGAAACAGGAGAGAGAAATGGCAAAGAGTCAGAGGTGTTTTTGAAGGGTTTTCTCCAACTTACATTTTAAATGTAACCTGAAAAGTGGCTCCCTCTACAATAGAAAGCCACAAATTCTGTGCATGTTTCTTGTCCCAGGAACCTTGTTCCTGCTGAGCAAAGTTGAATCTAAAGTGAACAATGGTGTTGCTTGAATTGCCTTCACTGCAGTAATCTTGGTGTATTGTCACCAGCTTGCTGAGATGTGTGGGCAGAGGAGGCTGGTCTATGAGGTCAAATGGGGAATTGCCCTAAACAACCTCAGTCTGCCCACAGCCAGTCCCTGGATACCTGCCTTCTTCCTTACAACCAGTCCAAGCTGGAGCTAAACAAGAACAATAGCACAATTTGCCCATGAATATATGGGAGAACATAAGAAGGTGCCTTCTACCAAATCAGACCATTGGTGGTCTGTTCATGGTACTGTTCATGGTGACTGGCACCGGTTCTCTGGGGTTGCAGACAGATGCTTCTCCTAACCTTACCTGGGGGATTCTAAGGGGTCAACTTGGGCCCTTCTGCATGCAAAAGAGATGCCCTGTTACTGAGGATTCTCTAGCTGTGATTCCTGCATTGAAGGGGATCAGTCTAGATGGCCCTTGGGGTCCCTTCCAATTCCACAGTTCTATGATTTCATGCATATTGACCAGAGAATATTTTCATCTTGAAATGGAAACAGCAGGATGCTCAGTTGTTGTGCTTCCTGAGCTTTGTGTATGCAATTGTGCACACATTTTTCTAGTGCAGGAGAGGCCACACTACTAAAGGAAGAGCTTGGATAGGATTGGCCCAGCACAATTCGTTGCTTGAGGCAAAGGGCGAGATCACACACACAAACACATTCCACACACAAAAGCTAACTGGGCTAGCATTTGACTCTTATTTCAGCACTGGTGATGGGACAGCGTCCAAGTAAGGACAGCAGGCTAGTTCAAGAGGGTGCATGCGGTCCACACAACCTCTGCCTTCCATGGGATGTGCCACCTGAGGCAGCTGTCGCACTCAGCCCAATGGTAAGGCTGGCCCTGAGTTTGGCTGCTAAATCCCTGCATGGCAAAAATTGTGAGCAGCAATCCACATAATTAAGGCCCCATTAATATTGTCTGCCCAACAGAGATAGGAAAACAGGCGTCGTCCAGCTCCTTCAAATTAAAACAGCCAGATGGACCATCATTAAAATGGAGAAAAAATAAAAATATCGCTATTTCCTGTGTTACAGGCTGCTTTAAGCATACTCATTGATGTGGGTGGTTCCTCCCCCCTTTACCATAGGAACAAATATGTGTGTGTGTGTGTGTGTGTGTATATATATATATATATATATATACACACACACAAAATCCACCCTGCACTCTGGGACAAATGCAAACAACTAGCCGTCTGGAGAGCTGAAACTGAGACCTCACATAAGACAGACAGACACACCAACAAACTCCACAAACTAGAGAAACGCCAGAAGCCCAGCCACCCTCCACAACAACCCATGAAACAAACAGTACATAACATATCAGACAGGATCCTCACCTCAACTGAAACCAAAGTACTCTCCAAAGGTTTCAACTTTGCAGTCGCCCCGAGACGCATCCCCACGGAAAACATCATATGCGGAGTCGAAGCTAGCCTAACCAAAATCAACCCAGATGAAGCCAATAAAATCAGACTTGAAGTCACCAACATCCTCTGCTCCAGCAAACCACCCAAAAGCAATTTACACAAAGAAGAACAGAAAGCACTCACCAACCTGAGGAAAGACAACAACATAATCATTCTCCCAGCAGACAAAGGTAATGCCACTGTTGTGATGAACACATCGGACTACCAAGCAAAACTATCAAATCTACTCCAAGACCCTACCTACCAACCTATAAAAACAGATCCCACCACCTATCTGGAAAAAACCACCAAATCCAAAATAAAAGCCTCTCCTATCAGTGAAGAAATCCAGCTAAGAATCATCCCCAGAGAAAAATCATCCAGATGCCCCAAACTCTACGGTCTCCCCAAGATACACAAAGAAGGAACACCACTCAGACCAATAGTCAGCTCCATAGGCTCACCTCTACAAAATCTCGCTAAATTTCTCGCTAAGCAACTTCAGCCCTATGCAGAATCCATCGCTTCACACGTTACTAACTCCTTCCAGTTCATAGAAACAATAAAGAAGCAAAACCTACATCCCGATGACCTACTTGTGAGCTTCGATGTTGTATCTCTCTTCACACAAGTGCCCATTAATGAAGCCTTGACAGCCATCCAAAACAAATACAATCCCCCCGAATACATCCTGGACCTGACCAACCACTGCCTAACCAACACGTACTTCATCCACAATGGACAAAGATACAAACAGATAGAAGGAGCACCTATGGGATCACCCCTCTCACCGGTCATCGCAAATCTGTACATGGAACACTTTGAAACCAATGCTTTAGACAAGTCAGAACACAAACCCAAACTCTGGCTCAGATATGTTGACGACACCTTTGTAATTTGGCCACACGGGAAAGAAAAACTAGATAGCTTCCTCACACATCTCAACAGCCTACACCCCAAAATACAATTCACTATGGAAATAGAAGCCAACAACCAACTTCCCTTCCTTGACGTCCTAATCTACAAAAAACCTGATGGCTCCCTAGGACACACCATCTACCGGAAAAAAACACACACCAACCGCTACTTACATGCACAATCACACCACCACCCTGCACAAATAAACTCCGTAGCCAAGACTCTCATCTCCAGAACCAAACGCCTGGCTGACAAAGACCACTTGACAACTGAGTTACAGAATCTCTCAAATGTGTTAATCGCCAATGGATACCAGCAAAACAGGGTTACGAAGCTAATCCAAAAAGAAACACCCCCCAAAAACCAAGACACAGAAGAAAACAATGGCATGGCCCTCCTTCCTTATATCAAGGGCACTACAGATAAAATTAGCAAAATCCTCCATAAACACAATATCAAAACAGCCTTTTGCACCAACCAAAAAATAGCCAATATCCTCAGAAACCCCAAAGATAAAATCCAGTTGGAAAACCAAGGGGTCTATGAAATACCCTGCAAAGTCTGCCCAGCCACGTACATTGGACAAACAAACAGACGAATAAATGCACGTATCGCAGAACACAAGAATGCCGTCAAAAAAGAAGAAAAAACTTCCTCTCTTTTCCAACACATGAAAGAAACAGGACACGAAATTAATTTTGCAGATTCCAAATTGCTCTTTAACATGGAACATCACCACAAGAGAATAATCATGGAAGCCATCGAGATAGAGAAACACCCTCACAACATGAACAAGCGTGACGACACGTCCCGCCTGCCAGACATCTGGAAATTAGCCCTCCCCACAAAAACCGACACCAGAACCAGAGGCACACAGAACACCATCACCAATCAACCACACCAGACCCAAACCCAGACCCTCTCCACAGATAAATTACAGACACCATCCAGTAGCCAAACCATAGTGGCACCTCCGGATGCTACACCCCCCTGCAATCCCTACACAGATCTGACTGGCACAGGGCACAAAACCACAGCTCGCCCCTATACACGAAGCCAAGCCAGAGCACAATTAAGTGCAGTACAGCCATCTTCTCAGAAAAACTCTTCACAAGCTCAAGAGGTCAAGACACGAAAGCTTTAGCAACTAATCCACTCTTAATGACCCTCCTAAGTGGTACTCAGAATATCACTCAAGAAATCACTCAAGATATCCCTCAAGTAATTAAGGAACAAAAGAAGAAAAGTCACACTATCCTGGGAACTTCCTCTCTGCCCAGAATACACCACACCCCCTCAACAGTATTTATAGGAACTCAAACACTGAGATCCTGCTCTGTTCCAGTAACAAGAAGCCGTAAGCACCAGCCTGAGGATGACGAGTGAGACCTCGTCGAAACGTCGCCTAGACACCCCAACTCTTACACGGGAAGACACCCGAAGACACCAAAACCTGCATATATATATATATATATATATATATATATATATATATATATACACACATAGCTTGGCAAAATAGTTATAAGAGGAGATGCTGGACTAAATGGGCCACTGGCCTGATCCAGCAGGCTCTTCTTATGTTCTTAGGAGCATTGGCCATGCAGCTCCCACTGGTGTGGATGGGGTACATTGGATACCTGTACATAAAACTCAGATATACCGTATTTTTCGCCCTATAGGACGCACTTTTTCCCCTCCAAAAATGAAGGGGAAATCTGTGTGCATCCTATGGGGCGAATGCAGGCTTTCGCTGAAGCTTGGAGAGCGAGAGGGGTCAGTGCGCACCGACCCCTCTCGCTCTCAAGGCTTCAGGAAGCTATCAGCAAGCCTGGGGAGCCCACGGGAGTTCCCACAAGGCTCCCTGGGCTGTGGATAGCAGCCTGCTGCCTGGAGCGCGCTGAAGCAGAGCGCCCTGCGCTTCAGGCAGACACCCGCAGCCTCGGGAGCCCTGGGGGGGGGATATTTTTTTCTTCTTTATTCCCCCCCCCAAAAAAAACCCTAGGTGCGTCCTATGGGCCGGTGCGTCCCATAGGGCGAAAAATACGGTATCTAAAAGATGCCACACCAGCCCAGATTCTGATTAAAGTGGAGTGAGAAGGAAAAGGTATTGGCAACAGGCTTCTGTGTGGAGGCACCCTCCAGCCCAGCACCCTGGAGAGAGATCTCGAAGGACTTCCTAATTGTGAGACATTGACTCCCATTGATAAAATGTCTACCAGCTATCCTGGCCCATGAATCAGGAGCCTGTGGCCCTGCAGTTGTTGATGGACTGCAATTCCCTTCAGCCTCAGCCAGCGGTCAGCAATGGTAGGAACTGTAGTCCAACAACATCTGGAGTGCATCAAGTTGGAGAGACTGTTCCTAGCACACACAACTGCCGTGGAGAAAGAAGGCTTGCCTTTTCAGTTTGATGGGCTGGTGACAGGAGCTGCTTGATGATGCAAATTGCAGTCTCCTCTGATTTGGCTGCACCATGGTGGGCTTTCATCTCCCTCTGCTGATCAGGTGTGCTTGATTTTAATGCCATGGGATCTGCTGAAGGCATCTTCATCTGTGCTTGCCCTCCCCATGCACTCAGCCAGTCACCAATCAAGCAGGAAATCTATGCAAGGAAACTGACGGTGGATTTAGAGAGGGGAACGGTGTAACTTGAACACTCTGTGTTCAAAACTGGCTGCTCGCAGGGCTGTTGTGAGGATAAAACAGGGAGGAAGAAAACTATCCACACCACTTTGAGCTCCTTGGGGGGAAAGGTGGGATATAAATGCAATGAATGAATAAATAAAATTGTTGTATATGGTGCTTTGCGAAAAATTAAAAGGACAGGCCTCCAAGGGGCATACTAAGTAGACACAGACGCAATATCTGTACCAGGCAGACTAGATCTTACAGGAAATGTGAGGGGCTTTTTTTTAAAAAAAAGTAGGGATACAGCTGAGACCTACACAGAAGGCAGGAGGATGCAGCTGGAGAGAGTTTCTTGAAATGGTCCCATTGGGCTGGTGGTTTGGTGTTGCTATGCCAGGAGAAAAGGTGGAGTGGGGGGTGGGGAGGTTTTTAACCGTTTGAGGGCAGCGAAATGGCAAACTCCCTGGAGACGCTCCATGCTGGAACGAGGCAGTGGGGCTGACCGACTGCCAGCACATGTAGGTGGCTTGAGTTGTGCATGAAGCAAGCGTCGCTAAGGCCAGCCGGATGAGGCTGGCAAGGCAGCCCCCTCCTCCTCCAGTGCAGGATGCGCTTTCTGTGCTGGCAGCCACTTGCCTCTGCTCAGAGGGAGCTGTCTTCCTCCCACAGAACAAGAAATGTAGTCTTTCTTTCTCTGTGCCAGGGGAGAAGGGGAGCCTGGGGCCTGAATGCGGGCCCTCCTGGCCTTAGGGGAGGCTCTTCCTCAGGCACTGCCCCTTCTCCCCAGCCCTGCCCTGCCCTGCCCTCTTCCTGAGTGCTTTTGCCCAGCTGGACTGTGTGCTTGATCTGGGGATGATGCTTCTTGCCTGCCTGGATGGAGAACGTGTGTGTGTGTGTGTGTGTGTGTGTGTGTGTGTGTGTGTTCTCACATAGAAACCTGTGATTTTTGTGTGTCCGGAACACAGAGCCGCAGCTATTGCTCTTCCCATTCTTGCCACTTCCATAAACCTGGAAGAGGAAAGTGACACTCTTTCCCACTTTCCTCTCTTGACTCCATGTGCTTTCCCAAGGTGCTTTTCCTGCACGGCAGGGGGTTGGACTCCATGTCCCTTGGGGTCCCTTCCAACTCTACAACTGTGATTCTATTATCTCACATTTTTTCACTTTGCGGTTGGACCTGTGTTCCTAGAATTCTGTGCTCTAGCCTAGGCTAAATCTACTGAATTCCTGGACCAGAAATGCCAGTGGTGGAAGCTATAATCCAGAACATGTGGAGGGCACCTGTTTGGTGAGGTCCGTGTTGCTGGGCCCTCAGCCCTTATTCAGTTGAAAATAAGGCCCCTGTGTGGAAAAATTAAAATGCTGGACTCAACCTCTGTTCTGGCTGCAAGCACTGACATTCAGCCATTGTGCTCAGGAGGGGAGAGAGAGAGAGAAAGAGTATGAAGAACATTTGCAAAAAGAAAAAAGCAGCCTTGGCATCTTCTTCTCTTCCACCCACAGTGCCTGGAACCGCCTCTCACTCCTATGTTCCTTTCAGCACCTGTTCATGCAAAATAAACCCCAAAGCAGAGCAGCCGCAGGGAGGCCAGTGACAGACATCTCTCAGCACCAGGCTCTGAGACAGGGATCCCCACTCCTCGCACATGGGCACCCTATTGCTTGAATTAGCAGAGCTGCTGGTTGGAGGATGGAACTGCAGGCAGTTCAAACCAGGCTACTCAACACTAGATCACAGTCCCAGGAATCCGGTTGACTCTGAAAAGCCAGTCCCATGCCATCGACAGCAAGGCAGTTGGGCAACCCTGTTGCTCAACTTCAAAGCTACGTACATTTGGATTTTTGAGCGAGTGCTACGGTCACTTCTCTGCTGGCTCTCCTGAATCAGCCTGGCAAAGATGCAGAAAGCACACACACACACACACACACACACACACACACAGTGCACTTTCCCAAGAGATAGGGGTAAAAGCTGGACCGCATAGAATCAAAGAATTGCAACTACAGAATCCTTGACAGATGGCCATCCAACCCCCATTAAAAATCCTCCAATGAAGGAGAGTCCTCCACCTTCTGAGGGAGTCTTTTCCATTGTCAAACAGCTCTTACTGATGGAAGGACGTTCCTAATGTTTAATCGGAATCCCCTTTCTTGCCATTTGAATCCATTTGTTGGGGTCCTACCCCCTGGAGCAGCAGAAAACAAGTTTGCTCCATCTTCCATGGGACAGCTCTTTAGGTATTTGACGTTGGCCATCACATCACTGCTCAGTCTTCTCTTCTCCAGGCTTAACATCCCCATCTCCCTCAGCCATTCCTCAAAGGGAACCTTGAGGTCCTTGATCATCTTGGTCACCTGCTCTGCATGCATCCGTAGAAGACCAAGTTAAGATTCAAGGAGTCTGTAGACTTAGTCCTATCATATACTCCGGCCCCGTGCAGCTTTGCTTTTTCACTTCGGGGCCTGCGTCCGCATGACACTAATGAGGAAAGAAGAGGCGCAATTAACCAACTCGTCTTGTGCTCTCTCCACCAACAAAGGCTCTTTCTGACTCACTGCTTTTTATTCAGATCATGCTGGAGAGTAAACAGCAGCCTAAAGGGAAGAGCTATTTCCAGTTGTGGTCAATGTCATTTCCCCCCCTAAGCAACATCTGAGTGGGGGGACCAGAGGAGAGACAGCCCCACTGACATGAGCAGCTGCAGGGGGGGAGCAGTTGCCCCTCCTTGGATAATCACCAGGTCCCCAGTTTTCTTTCTTTCTTTTTTAAAAGTGCATTTCTAACGTTTGTAGACCCTAAGGAAGCAAAATGTGCAAGCACTATTTTCTTTCTCTCTTTTTTCAGAATCTACCCTCCAGATGTTTTGGACAATAGTTGGCATCAGCCTTTGCCAGCATGGCCAATGGTTAGGGCTGATGGGAATTCTTATCCAAAATGTCTGCAGGGCACCAGTTTGTTCTGTTCCATTTCTCCTGCCATCCAGTTTTCCAGGGTTTTTCTGCAGCAGTCTGTCAGCATTCTGTGGACACTGAGCAAACTCACTCTACCTTAGACTGTTTTTGGATTCCCAACCCCCCAAAAGTGTTTCTCCCCCCCCCTTCAAATAAAAGAGATTTTAGCTTTGGTTCCCTCAATCCTGTCAGATACCTCTCTGCTCTGTATGGCTGTTGTTGTTTTGGCTACATAGGCAGCAGCAGCACTCACACCTGAACATTGGGAGTAGATGGAATGATTATTTAATTAAAGCATTTCCACCATGCTCTTCAGCCAGAAAAAAAGACTCTCAGAGCAGCTTGCAAATTCCAGCGATAAGACAGTCCCTATCTCCAGGTTTAGAACCTAAAACATATGACACAAAAAGAAAAGGGATTGGGAGGGAGGAGGAAAGAAAGAAAAAAACTCAGGCATGATTTCTTGGTTACAAAGATCCTATGATGAGCAGCTGGAATGGGGGAAAATATGAGGAACAGAAGAGCCAAAGTGTGTTGGTATTTCAGCAGAGCAAATGAAGTTCTGCCATCCCATCCCTCTCCCTTCCCTGTAGCTGTGTTTTTCCACAAGCTATGTTTTTCTTCATCTTTGGGGGCTCAACCCTATAACGTGTGAAGCTTGATAAGAATGACTGGAATTTTCTCTTGTCTTCCAGATAGCAGCTCAAGAGCTGTCGGACAACCGTGTGATCACTCTTAGCATGGCAGGCAGGAAGCTGGATAAAAAGGTGCGTGTTTGGGGTCCTGCTTCTCTCCCCCCCCCCCAATAAATTCATATGGATGCAACATGTAGCCAGTTAGGTGATGCTACAAATGCTTGTTTTGACATTGCACTGCACAGTGTTGAATGCAAGGCAGCAGCCTGGTCTTCCAGTGTTGCGCAGCAGAGACCACGCACAGACACGAAAGGGCTTTTCAGTCAATGTTGAACAGTTGACAACTTTGCTTGGGATGCAACAGAGGTAGAGGAAAGAAGTGTAGGAGCCAGCAATTTTAATAAGGCACCCAAATTCTCTCCTTTCCCAGACCTGTTCATTTACCTTCTAACTGTCTACCCTGCCTGTATACCATGAGGTCTAGAAACTTGCCAAAGGAAATGGAAGCAAAGAGACTCAAATAGGCTTTTCCTTTCTCTTGGAGGGCACAAATCCTCCTTTAGTTGATTAGCCTCTGGTTCCTACCCAGCTCTCCTTTCAGTTGCCAGAAACAGCCTTTTATTTTCCTGAGCTTTACCGATACAACTTTAATCCTGCTGGCTGTTTTATGTTGCCGGTATGATTTCATAGCTTTTATTGTACTTTTTTTTTTAAGTATTTGCTTTTTAGGGTTTTATTTTTGTAAGCCTCCCTCAGATTGTGAGTGAAGGATGATATAAAAAAGACTTTGAATTAATGCATAAACGAAATAATCGGTCCCTGTACCAATAGAGATTCACACCCTGCGTGGACTTCTGAGAAACCCCTGTGCATCTATAAATAAAGTATGTAAACGGACTGAAAACAAGCAGCCCTTGAAGAGGCAAAGCTCTGAAAGGCCTGTTGAAAGAGAACTCTGAGGAGAGACAGTTTGTTTTCAGGGTGGTGCAAGTCAGGGTCGATGGCTCCTTCCATAAGCGTACTGCCTGGTGCTTTTTTTGATCTGCATTGCATATTTTTTCCCTCTGAGATGCCTCTGCTCTTCATGTATCCCCCCACCCTCTAGTTCCCTAGGATTTATCTTGTGAATGCTCATCGGTTCAAGAACACATCTCCAACTGAAGGCTGCCTGGGATGGCATTGCAGTTTCCCACAGACAATAGTAGTAAAAGTAGCAAAAGAAAAGGGTTTAATAGACCCTCTTGCCTGCTGCTCTTCTGTTCCTGACTGCAGCCTCCATTGCTGCTTTTCAGCAGCTTAAACTCTAAGAGATTAGTCATGTTCTCTCTAGTATCATTTAGTTTGGGCCATGGCTGTTGGGGAGCCCTTTAAATACAGGACTGGTTCCAAGAGTTGGCCCAGTTGGGGATCTGCTGGGGTGTGTCCACACACCAGTTGGGGAGCCCACTGATGAAACACGCTACAGTGAGGAGGTAGAGGGTGCAAGTCCAACCGCTACAGTCCCCGGCAACCCTGCCAAAGTTGTTGAGGATTTGCATTTCGGCGTGAGCACCAAGAGACCGTTTCGAGCCAATAATATTTGTTGCTTTGGGGAAATCAGACCATTTGTGGATGCTACTGTTTACCCTGTGCTTAGATGTTTTAAGATTTACAGGCATTCATTTCTTATTCATTCAAATTGTAGCACTGGGAGGACCCTGCAAGACACGTTGGGTGCCTCTGATTTATAGCCTAAGGGGAAAGACTTCCTCTCTCCTCCTAATGCTACGTTACCTGGCGCTGATTTGAGGCAGCTGAGCTGGGGTAATTGTATAACCGTTGTGATTATTTTTCCCTCTTTCATCCCCCTTGCAGGACTTGTTTGGAAAATCAGACCCATTTTTAGAGTTTTATAAACCAGGAGACGATGGGAAATGGATGCTAGTCCATAGGACAGAGGTAAGAAGAAGAAGAAGAGAAGAAGAGTTTGGATTTGATATCCCGCCTTTCACTCCCCTTCAGGAGTCTCAAAGCGGCTAACATTCTCCTTTCCCTTCCTCCCCCACAACAAACACTCTGTGAGGTGAGTGGGGCTGAGAGACTTCACAGAAGTGTGACTGGCCCAAGGTCACCCAGCAGCTGCATGTGGAGGAGCGGAGACGCGAACCCGGTTCCCCAGATTACGAGACTACCGCTCTTAACCACTACACCACACTGGCTCTCAAGCAGTAAGCAGGGTCATCAGTTAGCATCAATGAACTCCCCCTTTGAGAGATGCAAATATCAGTGTTTTGCAGCAAGATCACACTCTGTCCGTGTCCCATGCTGCCAAGGACCAGATATTTTGGGTGATGTTTTTGAATAAAGTGAAGCTGAGGTGTCCCCAAACACCTCGAAAACCTTGAGTGGGTGTGTCTGTGTTGCAAGGGATAACAACTGGCTTTTGTGAGTTTGAAAAGCAGTTTCAAGGCAGAACTGGGGAACTATTATCAACCAGAGGTCCACATTCTCTTCTGGGCAACATTCTGAGGGCCATGTGCCAGAGGTGGGTGGGACCAGAGACAAAAATAAGTGGAACATAGAATGTAAATGTTGTATACTGTAGCCTAGTTTCTGCACACAAACACACTTCAGCCCTTGATATGGACTAGCATCCAGTTCAAGGGCACCTTCCAGCCCAGAAAAATTATGCGGGGTACAGAGCAGGGCTGGTGGGGGATGTGGCTGGGGTGACTTCTGAGGGCCAGATAGGGAGGTTTGGATAGCCGCATTTGGCCCCTAGCTTGAGGTTCCCATCCCCAATGCAGAATGAGTTGCTTTGCAAAGGCAAAAATCAATATGGCCCAAGAAGAATTATGCAGTGCTCTTTATACTGCAATGATTACGTCTAAATGGAGAGAATGGGGACTCCTTGCACTGGCTTTTGGTAACTGTGTCCAGGTAGTTATCTTGACTGTTTAAAAAAAACACTATACAACTAAAACATCAGCAATCAGTTCCAGGGGTGCCTCTCCAGTTTTGGGAGCTGCTGGAAAAGGCATAAATCATAAATGTTTTTGGAGTTTTTTTGGTGAGAACTGGAGGTCTTGTCCCCCCATGGCCTAGCAGGACAGAATCCATGGGCTTCAGACCTTACAGCTGAACTGCTATTGTCATTAGTATTAACATTCCCGGCTGAATCCCTCCAGAGACTTTCTAAGACACCTCTTGCTTTCAAGTGCCTTTGGGAGCAATGAAAAAAACCTCTGTCCTCAAGTTTCAAAGTAAATGTCTTGGGTGCTCATTGACAGGCCCATTCAGATATTAGTTTTTGAATGCAGCAAAAGCCTGGTTTGCCCACCCCTAAGCAAATTTCTCTCTCTCCGAGACTTCACTGATGTTAGTAGTGACAAAAAGAAAAAGACCCAAAGCAGATACAGTTCCTGTGTGTGAAAAGAGCAGGCAGAAAGCAGTTTCTTAAAAAATATAGCTCAGTCGGTAAACATTGAGACTCTTAATCTCAGTGATGTGGGTTCGAGTCCCACATTGGGCAAAAGATTCCTGCCTTGTAGGGGGTTGGACTGGATGATCCTTGGGTCCATTCCAACTTTACAGTTCTTTATTCTACCCAAGCCCGAGCTTTTACAAACCACTGTGCCTTCCTCTTTTGCAGGCCAGAAAAGAGACAGACACTCTCCAAGGAGACAATTATCAATACATTTGTTTTCTTCTTCTGTGCCAATCCTAAATACATTATGCAGAAACCAGTGTCATTGATTTATGAGTTCCTTAATGCTGATTTCCCTTCTTATATGATCCTTGAAATATTAAAGAGCTCTTGGCATGAAGGCAGAAAATGGCTCATTTTGGATATAATGCACCATTTAGCATTACATAAGTGACCATAAACTAGCCTTGGGCTCACATATTCCCTGCTCCCCCTCCCCTTCTCTGGAGGGGCCACGAAGAGATGGGAAGCTTTCATTTTCTGCAGGTTTTTGCTACATCTGAAATAGGGGTGGAGGAGGGAGGGAAGCGGGTCACCTTAAAGCACAGTTTCTTGACACAAGCCAGGACCAGCATTAGAAGTGTTACACGGTGTGGGGTTCAGAAGTCCACTTTGCACCAATGGCAGTGCAGTTGTGCAGGGAGGGACAGTGTTGTGTGGAAGAGCCCTAGCCTTCCCAGTTGATTTGTGCTATTGTTGACTGACACATTGTGTGATTTTTCTCCCATGTTGGGTTGTAAGTGTGCATCCTTTGAGACTCCCACACAGTGCTCCAGTGTCTGACAGTTCTGCACAGGGAAGTCTCAGTTTTACATCGCAGTTTCTCTTTGATCCTTTCCACTCCTTTGCAGGGAAGCGTTTACAGTCGTTTTAACATTAACACTTAATCCATGCTCTAACTGGCAATGCCTTGCTCTTGACAAGAGGCCAATCCTGCCTCACTCTTCAATGCAAAGCCGATCCTCTCTTACTGATGTGAGTTCAGAGACAAGGCTACCTTTTTTTACATCAAAAAAGAAATTATATTTGTAAATCATTTAGGCTTTGCAGGTTGAATGGGGAGCACGTTGCAGTCATTGCAGGGGTAGAAATAGGGGAAGGTAGAATAAATGCATTTGTAAGTGAACCAATTTCTGGTACACATTTTGAATAACCCATGCTGGTGGGGTGGTAGTCTCCTCCACCTGATGAGTGGCAATAGGACAAAGCAAGGGTCCCAGGACTTGGGAGGAAGGCCTGGGAACTGCTGCTTCCCACTGGCATCTACCACCTTGAGGCCGTTGCCTTGCTCTGCCCAATAGTAGGGCCGGCCCTGGTGTCTAGCTTGGCCCTTGGTGTGTTGGCCTTGATTGTGAAATGATCTCCCCCTGTGCTTCTCCCGTCTCTCCAAATTGCAGGTGATTAAATACACGCTGGATCCTGTGTGGAAGCCGTTCACTGTGCCTTTAATATCTCTGTGTGACGGAGACGTCGAAAGGCAGATAAAGGTACCAAGGCCCAAGTCTCCCTCTGTTTCAGTGGTTGCCAACAGTTTGGGGTGCAGGAGGGCATTTTGGAATTTTGAGATAGTGCCGAAGGTACCAGTCATAGAATGGCTGCTTCCAGGCTTGTAAACTAGCAGAAAATGTTAGGTCTTTTTGTTTGAAAACCTTCCTTTGTTTCCAGACATTGTGAAGTTGGGTATGCACAGCATGTTCTGGTGATTATGAAATCATGGACTCCACTCCTCCACAGAGTAATTTACAACATTTAAAAAATCATTTTCTTTTTCTTTTAAGGTCTTCAAATGGGAATTTCTTGGAAGTTTCTGGAAATAGCAATATTTGTTACCATAACCTTCATCTTTATCCATTAATTGGATCTGTTCCTCTGTAATTACTATTTCTAGACAGCATCTCATTATTTCTGACACCTAGTTCTAATTCTTGGAAAAAAATAAACGATCCCATTTCCGAGAAAGATGAGTTTCTTTGTCACAAAAAATGTGCAGCTCAATTTCAGGCTTCTTTAATGGGCAGCCCAGCAATAGGCAACATGAGGACACCTGTTTGCTTCTTTAAAGAAAACAAAAAACCCCACTGACTGCTCTGCTTCTCCCTTTTCTCCCACCAGATCATATGTCATGATTACGACAACGACGGAGGCCACGATTTCATCGGGGAGTTCCAGACTTCCGTTGCCAAGATGTGCGAAGCCCAAGATGCCTTTTCGGTAAGCTCTAGAGAACCACTTTGGATGTGAAGAATAGGAAAATGTTCTGGCCTGAAGGCATTGTAGCTGCAGGCAGGGCTGGGAGAGATTCCCTGCCTGAAACCTTGCAGAACTGCTGCCACAGTGTAGACAAGACTGAGATAGACAGACATTACAAGGCAGATTCCTAAATTCACCTTGCTAAGCAGATTTGGGGCTTGTCAGTCCCTGCATGGGAGACCACCTGAGAATTACATGTTGAGTTCTGTGATGTAAGAAACATGGCGGGATACATGCGCTGTAATAGTAGTAATAATAATAAGAAGGACAATAGAAGAAGTCTCTTTATGCTGAGCCATTGGTCCACCTAGCACAGTAATGGCTTGTCTGGTAGTGGTTTTCTGATGTGTCAGCAGAGAATCCTCTCTAGAAGGACCGCCTCTCCCCATATAAACCAACCTGGATGCTGCCTTCATCATCCAAGGCCATCCTTTGTGTGCCTCCTCCCAGCCAGGCTGATGGAGGTGACCTTGCTCTCTCCCTGCTCAGAGGCAGGGTGGTGGTGCAGGCCTGCAGCAAGGTTTCAGGAAGGGCCATAGTGCAGCGATGGAGCATACATGCGCACACAATTTACTTGTATGGCGCTTTTCCATGGTTCAAACCATGCACAATGCGGTTTACAGCATGAACAAATGTACATCATTACAGATGTAACAAAAGTAGCCATAAACAGTAAGTAAAACACATCAAAAAGTGCACAACCAAATAGCCAAAAATATCACTAACAGCACCCCCCCAACAACAACAACACCCCCGTGCGGGAGTCTGTTCAGCATCTTCAGCTTTTGCAGCTGGAGTCAATCACAGCACTCCCCTCCTAGGCCAGGTGGATAAAGGCCTGCAAGGCAAGAAGCAGGTCTTCACATGCAGAAGGCTCCATCTCCAGGCAGGTGCCTGAAACTCTGGAAAGTCGCTGCTGCCAGTCAGTGTAGCCAGTACTGAGCTAGATGCAATGGTTTGACTCAGTACAGTGGTACCTCGGGTTACAAATGCTTCAGGTTACAGACTCCGCTAACCTGGAAGTAGTACCTTGGGTTAAGAACTTTACCTCAGGATGAGAACAGAAATCGCACGGCGGCAGTGGAAGGCCCCATTAGCTAAAGTGGTACTTCAGGTTAAGAACAGTTTCAGGTTAAGAACAGACCTCCGGAACGAATTAAGTTTTTAACCCAAGGTACCACTGTACAAGGCCCCTCCCCCCTTTTTTGGTTTTGTACTGCTGTCTGTGTGGATGAGGAGCAAAAATCCAACTGGATCATTAAAAAACAAAACACAACCTGTTGCTGTCTCCATAACTCGCGTTCCCCTACGCTGCTGCATGGCCAGGGGGGTTGGACTAGACGACCCTTCGGGTCCCTTCCGGTTCTATGATTCCATGATTCTGCTTTGTCTGGATTGATGTGCCATCTTCGTTCCTTTACTTGCATTCTCTTGGTTTGTTATTTTCAGTTCTCTCCAACCTCTCACTCATTAGCAAGCTTTTACGTTGACAGTCAAAGAAAGTACTTTTTTTCCACACAGTCATTTGACTAATGGAATTTGCTTCCACGTGAGGTAGTGTTGGGCACCCATGTGGATTGTTTTAAAGGAGGATTAATGGAGGAGCAGGCTATCAATGGCTATGTCAGTATGCACCTGAATAGTAGTCACTAGGAATCACAAGTGGGGTGCCCAGGCCCTGCTCGGGGGCTCCCCATCAGGGCATCTGGCTGGCCACTGTGAGAACAGGATTCTGGGCTCTGCTATTATAATTTCTCCTACCTATGGCACACCCAGTTAAATAAGGGATTGGATGGATGTTAAACTAAGAACAGTTGTTTTTTTCTAAGGCCCAAACATTTTACCCTTTGCAGAATGGGAGAGCCAGATTAAAGGGTATCCCTAGAGGTCAAGCTGGATTTTGTAATTCTCAGACGCTTGATATGTGATTCACTTGATACGTGAATGTGAAGTGCATGTGGATTTCGTTTTTTAAAAAATCTACCCATTGCTACTTTTGAAGACGGATTTTTCGAGATAAGTTGCTCTTCCTGTCAGAGACACTGATAAATATGCTACATTTAGAACAGCAAAAATTCTCACTCAGGCACCACATGATCGATGGAAATTCTGCTGATTATCATAGGGATGGCAGCTTTCTTCACCATCAAATTGTGATATTTTAAAAGGTTTTTTAAATTTTATTTGTATCAGTCTCTGAAATGTTATTAAATGTGTAAGGTTTGCTTAGTTGATACCTGGCCAAATGTTTGTAATGGCAAGTAATTATATTACAGTTTTTAAAAAAACACCTCATCAGACCTGTTTATGAACCTTGTGGGATTTATTCAAATGTTTGTGAACATTCTCATAGCTCATAGCACGTTTTGCATGGGAAAAGTGCCTTGTTCAATCGCTGGCGGTTTCAGGCAGGGTCTGAGAAAGCCCTTAAGCCCTGTACAGCTGCTGCCAGTCAGCGTAGACAGCACTGAGTTAGCTGGACCAATTGCCTGTCCTGGCATAAGGCATCTTTTTAAATCTCAGGGGAAGTCTATAAAAGGCCAATAAAGTGCCAGTTTCCCCCTATTATGTTCAGAGACCTTTTATATTGAAGGATGCTAGAGAATTCTCTTCCGTTTCAGGTAGATCAGACTATCTAGTGGTCTAAAGGTTATGTCATTGGTGTCACCCGTAGCAAAGTGAGCAGTAGAGGTTGATCTGTGAATTGAGAAAGTCCCAGTAGGTCAGGTTCACAATTTTTCACAATCGTTACATATTGACTTCAGACCTTCTTTTTTGACTCCTACGAACGTGTGCGTTTTTATCGACATGCTCCAGGTGGAAAGAAAAGGTTCTTTCAGAGAGACAGCTGGGGTGCTTCTACATAAAAGCTTAAAAATAAAATGGGAACACACGTTTGTTTACTTAATGAGTAATCAACATTCTTCACCCTCCAAAAAACACACTCACATAAAAAAGGACTTGGAATACTGCTGTGTTCATCTGCCATTTCCGCTTTTGTTTCTGTCAAGTGCTGAGTGCTTCTAAATGGAGTTACCTGCTGTCAGTAACCCAGGCAGCTCTTTTATTCAAAACACCAGGCTCTAAAGACCAGAAGGGAATGGCTTTCTCAGCTCCATCGTCTGGGTGCATCCATAGCTAACGATGGTTGAGAAATTCGATTAAGGGAGCATTTTAATGCAGAACCTACTAGGAGAGACTTCCTTGCCCTAAATCCTGGAGAGCTGCTGCCATTCAAGGTAGACAATGCTGAACTAGGTGGATCAGTGGTCGGTCTCGGGCAACGTCCCATGTTCCGATGTAGTTTGCAGTTTCCAAACTGGCAAGCAGACCCAGATGCAGCTGACCTTCCAAAGGTGCACTTTTCTGTGTTGAGTGGTGCAGTTCCCCAACCTAACAAATTGTGGCTCATTGTGGCATTTTGCTGGCATTGAGAGAATGAGAACTGGCTGTGTGCAGGATTTCTGATCCAGGGACAAGGGTCCCTGCCAACTCTACAGTTCTATGATTCAGGATCTCTTGTGTTTATTGTGACTTGTCTTCCTTCCATTTCATTTTTAAATAGGTAGAATTTGAATGCATTAACCCTAAAAAACAGAAGAAGAAAAGGAGCTACAAGAACTCAGGAATCATCATTGTGAAATCCTGCAAAGTGAGTACTTCACACAAAGCATCTGTCACCAACCATGGTGCCCTCCAGATGTTTTGGACTACAACTCCCATTGCCCCCCACTGAGACTGAAGGGAGAGGTATCCTATGGGCACACCCAGACTGTTGCTTTTGTGGGGGTAGGATTCTATCACGTACCAGCAAATCCGGGTCTTGCAGTTGTAACAGACTGGGAGGTCATGTGCAACAAACCCACTTCCTCAAGAAGATCAGTTTTCCCCCAATAAGGCATGTGACCGGGAGGGATGGGAAAAAATATTGGAAAACATTGGACAGCGCTTTGATACAGCGTTGTCCAGCCTTCCTCAAGCAAATCAGGGAAAGGCTCATTAAACAGGTAATCTGGAAGCGATTCCAAATATCTGGAGGGCGCTGGGTAGGGTGATGCTGTTGCGAAATGTGTTGCTGCTCAAAACACATGTATGAAAACTCTTGCAGCTGCTTCTTGGAAGGAAAAGCCGGTGGCATTATTTTCTTCAGAGGCGGTGAATTGGAATGGTGGTGGTTCTTTTCTCCCACAGATTTGTAAGCAAGGCAGGGGGAAGATTAAGCTCTCCCCCCCCCCGGTGCGTTTCCCTAGAAGAAATGTATTATTGTATAATCTTTAAAGTTGCAGTTATGGTTAGTTCATCCTAACTTTAAAAACAACCGTTACTGGATTTGCATAATGTTGTGACCTCAGGAAAGGGAAGCTATCAAAGGGAAGGGGAGTAGAAGGGATGAGAGACGACGGGGAGGAGGGAAGACATTGAGATTCTTGTGAGGTTCTGGAGATGCTACAAAAAAGGGAACCAGGCGGTTGGTGCTTCTAGTTCAGCATTGTCCACACTGACTGCCAACAGCTCTCCAGGGTTTCAGGAAGTGGGACTTTCTTAGCCCGGCTTAGAGACTGAAGCCATTACCTTCTGTATGCAAAGCAGATGCTTTAATATGACCCCCTCCCCTTCCACCCGGCAGGAATAGCCAACATGGTGCCCTCTAGGCATTGTAGGACTACAACTCTCTTCGTCCTGAACTATTTGCCATGCTCGCTGGGGCTGATGGGAGTTGTAGTTTTACAGCGACAAGTGGACATCCCCTTGGCACCCTCTGCTGTAGGTTGCTATTGGCCGTGGCTTCTGGTGGATGCATCTTTGCTTCACACTGTGTGCTGCTTCCGGTATTCTATGCAAATGTTATCATAGAAGCAGCAAACATTCTTGCCAGGACGGTCCTGATGCAGGAGGTGTGGTGTATGTATGCATACATGCTCAGTATTCTTGATGACTGCAGTGTTCAGCAATCTTTTGCATTTCTAATTGGACTCGCCACAGATAGAACTTTGAACGCAATGGAGCTAGTTTTTGCAGTGCACACATGGGCAGTTTCTCTTTGATACTTACTACCAGCCATCATATTGCTTCTGAAATTTTGATGGTCAACAGGACCTTAGTTCCATAGAGACAAACGGTCAAAAGTGCTTTATAATAAGTTTTCCTTTCTGCTTATAAATGTTGAGGGATTTCTGAAAATGCACTTATATTGCCTCCCTTCCTCCCCCCCTTTCTAACCATTTGAATTCCCTTTTCAGATCACCAGAGATTACACCTTCCTGGACTATATCCTTGGGGGCTGCCAGTTAATGTTTACGGTAAGGATCTTTGTCTCTTTGTGCACAAAGCGCTATAATAAGCATGAGGTGAAGTGAATTTGTTTGGGAACGTGCCATTCTGCATCCTCTCCTCACTTGGACTTAATCAAATGACAGGCGTAAAAAGATCCCAGGAGATCAGGGTAGCCTTGAGGAGTCTCCGACTCCAGTGTAAGCGCTGTGGATCTGAGAGCAAGCTGCCTGTATCAGCCTCTGGCTGCGATCGCAAACGAGGCATGAGGTACAGCAGAACGAATGACATCAATCCAGCTCAACGGGGCATAAGGAAAGCAACATTGCAAAGCAATGAACACATTTCATTTGGCCAAAAAACCCCAATGCCGGGTGAATTTTGCAGCACACATCATCAGTTTTTGCCTCAGTTAGAATCTGTATTGGATCTGAAGTTGTTACTGCTGTTTCCTTTTTTTAAATGGTTGATCGCTTCAAGATGCCTTCATGGGAAGAGATTCAAAAATTTAATTTAATTAATCACCAATTTCCCCATGAATCCAAGTTCATTTAGGGCCACTTTCTGCCTGGGCTCATTTTGCAGGCTTGCTTACTAACCTCATTTCTTAATCAAATGAAGACTGATGCCTCAGTCAGACAGGTCTGACCCAAGACATATTGCCTCTGGAGGCAGGATATCTGAAATCTCAGTTTAAATACATGCATCTGCACACAGATATTCATTAATGTTGGCCACAACCTGCCAGGAAGGTCATCAAAATGTCTAGGAGCTGCCTTTCAATGTGGATCCCACAGAGCGACCTCCTGGTCAAGTCCATAGCCAGAAAGCGTCTGGTAATTGGGCCAAAACTAGGGCTGAGCCAAATTCACCACCCGTATTCACAGATTATTCTTATTATTTTGCTGGAGGAGGGGGATTTGGGAGTTGAAATTACTCAAATGGATTGGGGGCGTATTGTGCTACTGGTCTCTTCCTCTCTTTTTCTTATAAACTGTTTATAATTTTTTCTAAAAGAAATGATTAAAAATAAACAACTTACACATAACTCTCTAAGCAGCGTACACTCTAAAATTGTCAACAAAGCACAGCTAAGATCAATCAAAAAACCCCACAACCATAATGTAGTCATACATAAAAACACAGCTAAAACCAGTAAAACCTTTAGAGCAAACCTAGAAAGCTGAATCATATGTTTGCTGGAATAAAAATACGTTTCTAGCAGACCCAGAAAAAAATGAAGTGAGGGTCCCTGCCCATTTGTGAGTGGGATTTTTTAAAACTCATGCTCTGCTGGCAGTGGCTGTAGAACAGCTCCATCTTTTCTGCCCAGGATGCCCCTGGGGTATTGTACCAATTAGCATCTGGGCTCACTTCCAAGTGTTGGTTTTGTCCTATAAAACCTTATGCTGCTCAAGACCACCCCAGTACCTCAAAGGCCACCTCATCCTACATTAGTCTGTTAGCAAAATGCACGTATAAGCTGCAAATTTGTGCAAATGTCTCTATTGGCACACTTGAAGATTTGGCAGATGTAGCTTTGGGCATGCCAAATGACAGAATCAGAGAATTGTAGAGTTGGAAGGGACCCAGAGGGCAATCTAGTCCAACCCCTCCACTGCAGGAATATCAACTAGATCAAATGGCCACCCAACCTCTGCAGCGAAAGGAGAGTCCACTACCTCCCAAGGGAGTCCATTCCACTGTTGAACAGCTCTTACTCTCAGAAAGTCCTTCCTGATGTTTCGTTGGCATCTCCTTTCTTGTAACTTGAATTGCTTCTCGCTTTAATCCAAGAAGCAGATCCTAGCTTTGGTTTGTTATCTAGCAGAATTTCCAATGCTTCCCCCCTGTTCTGACCTGTATCAACGTTCCTGAGACCTCTGGGTTAAATGTTCTGTGTTTCTTCACCTTAGACATTTGCTGGTGTATATGCAATGAGAGATTTTTCATTCATTCTGCACAGGTGCGTTTGTGTAATCTTTACTTCAGGAAGAGTGGAGGGCCTTTAAATTCCACTGCTGTTTCATCCAATGTACTGAACACGTATCCCCGCCCCCTGCTGCTTCAAACTTATTTTTCCGAGTACAGTGTCCAAGAATGTTGTGTCTATGCACACAAACACACAAATGCAGGCTGTATTCTTTCCCCCCGTATTTGTTGTTTTGGTCTAAAGAGACATAAAGAGAAAGGGAGGAGGCGTTGCCATAGGAACGGGAATGAGTACAAGCATGTTACGCACACAGCTGAACTATTGCATAAAGGTTTGCTGGCACAAAGGAGGAAATGGTTCATTTGGAAGCCAAATAAATCAGCGCAGAGGGCTGGAATCATCTGTTCAGAACTTGACTAGCTGGACGGGCTTCTGGATTTCTCCTGATGCTCGTCTAGCAGGTCTTGAGTTGTGGAATGGCACCGTCAGGATCCACTGAGTAACTGATTGCCTTCCATTGGATGCCATGGCCAGCGATTGGTTGTTATTCAGATAGTGCCACCAAAGCACACGGTGCTTTGCAAAGTAGTAGCAGAGAGGTCTGTGCCCCAATGATCTTACAATTTAAAATGCAGCACAGTGGAGACAACAGAGGAAGCTGAGGGAGGCAGAGGAGAGGATGGATGGGGAGAATGTGGCCTTGTTCAGATGTAACGCTAAATCATGAGGATCTTAGGGTCTTGGAAGGTTCATATCAGGAGAGGCATTGAGGGACCTGTGCGATGAAGAACCAATACTGAGAAATAGTATTGACAAAGTCTACTTTTTACCCTGACCAGTTAGCTGTGGATGGACCCAAAAGCCCTTTGAGGAAGAGGTGGCCACTCTGTTGAAGTGGAGCCAAGCCACACCTTAGGCTTTCCAGGTGTGGTGAACCAGTGGCCCTCCAGATGTTGTTGGATTCCAACTCCCATCAGCCCCTGTCAGCGTGGACAGTGGTCAGGGATTCTGGGGGTTGGAGTCCAGAAACATTGGGAGACCCCCAGTTTCCCTGTTGTAGAAAGGGGGGGATAAATAACTCTTGCCCCCAGGGAACACCACTTTCCTGGTCTGTTTTTGGGAACCCGTGGAGTCCAGCCCCTGTGGCCACTACTACAAGAGGGCATTGCTATAGTAAAAGTGGTGCTGATCTTTCCTTGCAGGTCGGGATTGATTTCACAGCCTCCAACGGGAATCCTCGGGACCCCACGTCTTTGCACTACATCAACCCCATGGGAACAAATGAATACCTCTCAGCTATTTGGGCAGTGGGGCAGATAATACAAGATTATGACACGTAAGTGCCGCTTCCCTCACAAGCCTCTGTCTGGAAGGGATGATCTAAATATTGCTACAGATGTTTTATGTATTTTAAAACAAAATTCATGGAGAATAAGTCAATCAAGAGCTGTTAGCCATGACAGCTAGGTGGAACCTCCAGCTACAGAAGCAGTACACCTGGGAAACCCAACCAGATGGGTGGGGTATAAATAATAAATTATTACTATTATTAGCCAAAAGATGCACACAGAGGGAAAACAGCAGAGGTCTATCAACACATGGGCCACCAGTCAGTGGTAGAGCAACTGTTTTGCATGCAAGGGGTCCCTGGTTCAATTCCAATGGTAGGTAAAAGACTTTTTAAGTATGCAATAATGGCAGCGAGAATGCTACTAGCCCAGAGATGGAATGAAGGAGAAATACCAGTGAAAGAAGAATGGCAGATGAAACTGATGGAATATGCGGAAATGGCGGAACTGATTGGAAAGATCCAAAACCAGGAAGATCAAGTATTTTCTAAAGACTGGAATAAATTCGTAATTTAATTAAAAGACCACTGTAAACAGTTAAAATCTTTGGCAGGGATGTAAAGACACTTGTAATGTGGAATTGATTTAATGATAATTATGGTTATAGAATAGCTAGATAAGGGTAAAAAATGCAGTAAAATTAATCTTAAAGATGGAAGGAGGTCTAAGAGTTTGAAAGAACTCTGTATTTTAATGTTTGAAATTGCTATGTTTTATATGTATAATTTTTTCCCGAAAACTACGCACGCACGCGCACACATACACGAATACCAATGGCAACTCCACATAGGGCTATGCAAGACTCTGCCTGAAACCGCAAAGAGCCACTGGCAGTAAGTGTAGACATTAGTAAGCTAGACAAACCAATATAACTAACTCGGCAAAAGGCAGCTTTTTACAGCCCTATCTTCCTGTGCCACCTTCATGCCTTGCTTGTGATCTTCCAGATTCCCCTGGCTGGCCATTTGGGAAATGGGATGTTGGATTAGATCAATCTCGTCCTACCTTGAAGTGTTCCAGATGTTTTAGATTATGGCTCTCAGCAGCCCAAAGCATCTGGATGGTGACAGGATATGGAAGACGGGACGGGGAGCTTGCTTTGAATCATCTGGGCTCTTCTTAAATTCCCCCTGGAATTCTGCAGATTGTCTCAAGCCAGGGACAGATTGCCAGCGTGGGGCAAAGTGCCCTTTCCAAAACAATGTGTTTCTTGGCTTATGTATTTATATTCCACTTATTAGGCATGTTTGGCTCCCAAAGGAGCTAACAATTTAAAATTGTTTAAAAGGGGAGAGGATTAACGCCTGCATGTGTGCCTTCCATGTGGTTTGTGTAATTCTCTAAAGTTTGTAGTCCTCATGATGGTAGAGAAACACATTGATTTGGCAGTGAAGTTTGACCACACGCATCTTGCAAAGCTGGTTGTGAGGCCTTGCAAACACATCACCTTCTGGAACTCTTTGCATAGGGCTTTGCAGGCTGATCAGCAGTGCCTGCAACCTCCCCCTTTGACTGAGCCAGGTTTTCACCTGCCCTACACCTGGGCAGGTGTGTGTGGCTTGGCCAAATGGGGTGGCCTGGTAGGCCTAATTTGGCCCATAAGCAGGAGGTTCCCCTCCACTCCTGATTAACGGAAAGGCATATAACCACTGCAGAAAGGATGGGTGCTCCTTGTTGTATAACTTCCCAGCAAACAAATCAGAAGGAATGCTCAATAAAAGACTGAATATAGTCTCACCTCTGCATAAACTTTGTGTGAATAAATCAGGGTGAGTACTCAGGGAGCAGGAATCTCTCCTAAGTAGTTTTCTGCATATCTTGTTGAACCGATAATGTTTATTTGGGTTACAGAACCGTGCTGGAGATCTGCAGCCTTGCAGCCTTGCCTAAGTCCATACTTACTTTCTCCCTTGCTTCCCCCTCCCCCCCTTCTTCTGATTATTTTGCAGAGATAAAATGTTTCCTGCTTTGGGATTTGGTGCCCAGCTCCCCCCAGACTGGAAGGTAAACCTGCTCCTGTTGTTGTAGACATTTCCATGCTTACAGTGTGTGTATATATCATTAGGTGGAACAAAGCTTTCAGGGTTTCCTTCTTGATTCAAACAGTGCAGTTCTATATTTAGAAGTACATCCCATTGAGTTCAGTGGGGCAAACTCCTACATAAGCGTAGGAATGGCGCCTCAGTCAAACAGCTGGCCCCGTGGCAAGCATTCAGAGCACCCTGGGGAACAGAGTCTGAAATGGGGATTCTAAGGCAGGAGTGAAAAGAAAGGGGGATAAGGAGAGAGGAAGGTGTGTTTGCTTGTTCAGAGGTTTAGGCTAGGTTAGAGAATCCATCAGCTAAAACTACAATTCTGCCTCAGCCCTCCAAGCTTGGATGGGTGAGGAACAGTCCATGCCATTCACTGCTACAGGTCTGTAATGTTGGATATCAGCTTAAGCTGATATCCAGAGTTTCTGCAAGATTTCCCTCTTTCTCATCTCCCCCCTGTAGCTCCTGACACCTTCCCCACCTGCTCTTGATGGACCCCCTAACCTTTTGAAACATATTTGAGGGTGTCCTCAGGGGGTGGGGAAGAAGAATCCCATTACATGAATGAAAGTCCATTCTGCTAGCGGATGGGCACAACTGGGTGTCATTCATGTGGTTGGGAATGACTGCAATGGCTGTCAAACATTAGGAATCACTGCCGACCCTAATAAGGAGGGCATGAGTGTCCCGGTTGTCCACACAACAACTCCAAAGACAGAGGAGGTAATCCACGACCAGCCAAAAAAGGAAACCTGTGCCATAAAATGCAGGTTAGGAACCAAAATCTTTTCTCTGAAAGCCAGACTACAAAATGTTAAAAACTGCAAGAGCAGTAATAGTGTGCTTTGCTTTATAAGATGCTCTGGGGGCATGCTATTGCTGGAAGGTAAAAATAGATTAATGAAATAAATACATGGCTAAATAAATGTTATGGCAGTGCTATTAGATGTTTATGTATATGGATTTTTGTTGTGTGGAATCTAATATTTTTACCCGCAATATTGATAAACAGGAATCTGCCCTGTCCATAGAGGCATCTATGCTGCACCTCCACAGTTGGTGTGAGTCCTGCATGCCCTGTTGGTGCCCAGGCATGGTTGCTGATTCTTGGAGGCTCTTCACTTGGTCTCAAGTGCTACCTTAATGATTAAATACTCCAGTAACTCTCCCACTGTGCACATTATTCTTGCTATTAATACAGTGGTGCACACCCTGTATCAAGGTGCCAGTGACATTAAGTGCAGGATCAGGCACTCGATGTGCTGCTTGAGAGTGAGTCATCCCCCTTCTTCACCATTAAACATTACATTTGTCTGTCATTTCCCCCATTACAATGAATGCAGTAAACATCTTTCGGTTCTGAAGGTGACCAATTTGTTGTTCCTGAGAGCAGGAGGAGGAATCAAATGCTGACATTTTAATGGGAGGAATTAGGATGGGTGACGTGCAACTTTGCTTCTGAGATGAATTTTTTTTTTAGATGAAGTAAG
This sequence comes from Podarcis liolepis, assembly GCF_965112155.1. Lineage (NCBI taxonomy): Eukaryota > Metazoa > Chordata > Lepidosauria > Squamata > Lacertidae > Podarcis > Podarcis liolepis. Next base: position 57,613,404 of record NC_139561.1, on the reverse strand, counting down.
TTAAAATGGCAGTCTAAAGGTTTGCATTTTGTGGTGGTTGTTTTTTCACCCCTGAGCAGAGTGTTGGGTGAGTCTCTACTTTCTAGGACTGCAAGCTTCAGTATTATGTCTGAATAATCACTGAAAGCTTTAATAAACATTTGCCAGCCATTTAACTGGAAAGACCGAAAATAAAAGCGCCAGGTCTCTGAACACTCAAAAGGTCCACCGCTGTGATGAATACATGAGTGGGCAGCTTCCTTTGTCTTGCACCACATCACATGTGGGATCTGTTGTCTAATGATTTAGAAAAAGGGAAAGTGATCTGTTGGAACCCAATTAATGAAGTAAAATAAGAAGTAAACAGTCTAGCAGACATAAAATTTCTTTCAGTACAAAAAACTCCATCCTTAAATATCTAAATTCATAGTAGCATATAACTAGACTATGTCTTTGGTAAAAGCCAAAACACCTTTGCAGACACTTGCTTTGGTTTTTGCATTACAGTGGTACCTCAGGTTAAGTACTTAATTCATTCCGGAGGTCCGTTCTTAACCTGAAACTGTTCTTAACCTGAAGCACCACTTTAGCTAATGGGGCCTCCTGCTGCTGCCGTGCCGCCGGAGCCCAATTTCTGTTCTTATCCTGAAGCAAAGTTCTTAACCTGAAGCACTATTTCTGGGTTAGCAGAGTGTGTAACCTGAAGCGTATGTAACCTGAAGTGTATGTAACCTGAGGTATCACTGTATTCAGTGTTCTAAGGACTGACTAAATGTAACAACAACAAAAACAATATGTCACCCATTGAGTGGGTTGCCCCAGCCACTCTGTGCAGCTTACAGCAAAATATAAGCACCCCAGGCTGTGGGGTCCCAGATCTGTGCTCTGTGATGTGGCCTGAATGGAGCCACTGGAAACATTAATTGACAGGCCTAATTGTCATCTATTTGGATATTGCAGTTAAAACTCCCAACCCTGCATATTAGATCTGGCAAGCGCAGTAGCTCTGTGAAACTAGGCCTAAAATTAATTCTCAGAACCTGTCAATAGGACACATAACTTCCATTTGTTCCTCATGTTTCAGGTGGGTCCAGTGACTGATACACTTTTCTAGGTGTTTTTCCCACCCACCAAACAAAAAACACCTGTTTGCTTTTCAGAGAGGCAGGTCTATTTTATCTAAATAGCCTATAAGCCTGATTTAGTTTCCAGCCAAAGAACAGCATGACTCAATACCTTTTCCATGCAGGAAACCGGACCACCATTCAGGAGGTTTAGGTTTATTTTAGCTTCGGAAATCTCTCACATATAACAACGCTTGTGACTTTGTGGGGGATCTGGCCAGGGATGGGGGAGAAGTGTGTAGACCTACCTTACAATGCACAAACTGAAACATAGCTACAGTTCAGAGTTCTCATTTCTCAAAATTTTGCATTGCAGTTCTCTTAGCCAAGTAATGTGTGCAGAAATACATAGGCTGAGGTGAAGTGTGCATAGAAACACATGTATTAGTGAAAAGAACATACCAAAAAAATAGATACATGTTGGCTGCTTTTGAGAATGCCTGCTCTTAATTTCCACCGTATCTATAACCTCGTGGATGGCTATCTGCATTTTCCATGGACTGCAGATAACAAATCGCAAACATGGCTATTGTTACAGTGAGGACCAGAGCAGGAAGCAGAGATGACTATTAAAGATAAGAGACATAGAAATCATGCTTTGTTCTCCCGATGCTCTTGTTGCCATGGTGCCTCAGGATGCTTTCAAAGGACTGATATGAATAAGATATTCAACACATTAAAAAAAACCATGTTGGAAATGTCAGAGAACATCTTGAAATGCAAAGGCCTTTGCGAAGGGGACCTCAAGAAGTCATCTCTGTAGGGGCTGTGAGAGGGAACAAATTCAAATTCCAAAGCACTCGGGGGGGGGGGCACCCAGGAGGCTGTGGCTGCAGCCATCTGTCAAAGTCCCTCCTATGTGCAAACTTTTGGTGGTGGTGGGAAGACTATGTCAAATTATTCATTGTTTGCTCGTGGGGAGAAAGGGTCCTGAGCCTGCAAGTCTGGGAAAAGAAAGTGTCGTCTATGGAAATCATGAGGCTTTGTATTGTGTCACCTGAGGACCTATCCCCAGCCCTCTTGCTAGTCTGAAACGGGATCTCTATGCTGTTGACTGGGACTTGCAAGGTGAGGGGGAAGCAAAAAGAACACTTTTTGGGTTGTTGTTTACACATTCTTGAAGCTTTTTCCTACTATGCTATATGGCAAAAAAGGGGCTCAGTCCTGAGACTTGCTATATGTAGGGGGGCGGTTCTAGAGAGCGGGGAAGGGGGTGATTCCCCCCCTTGAAAAAAAACACCTCTGTACATTGTTGGAATGGGTGTTTTTAACCTAATGGGTCATATCTCCTTGGGCCCAATGCCCACTCTTAGGATACAGCTTTAATAAATGCTCAAAGACAGACATTAAAACTTCAATACTGTTTGTTTGTTTGTTTGTTTGTTTGTTTGTTTTAGAGTTACCGATATATCTCTCTTCCCCAAAATTGGGAGCCAAGCACAGTGCATGGTGTACTTAAAAAAGTAATCACAAAGTAACCTTCACAGCATAATTTCCATTGTCGGAGACAGTGATGCTTCTGAATGCCAGTCGCTGGGAATCTCAAGTGGGGAGAGTTGCTACTGTTTCTCTTACACTGTGAGAACAGGATGCCTGGCTGGATGGGCCCCCTTGGGCCTGATCCAGCAGGGCTTTTCTTGCGTCCTTACAACCAAAGAATGAAAAGACACAAGCCCTGGAACTGCCTTCTCTTTTCTCTTCCTTTCTTTGGTACTGACCCACTCAGTGCTCAACTGCCCTCCACATTCCATAGATGCCACAAAGGGACAAATTTGTGCCTATTTGGTTTGTTTGCTCATTCATTCATTCATTCATTCATTCATTTCCTTCTCATTCATAAACTAGTCTTCTGGATACCTGAGAAGCCCCCTGAGTATGCAGGAACCAGACCTTGCTTTGGGGTGTCCCATTTTACTTCCAAACAGAGAGGCACAGGACCATGCGAGTTTGGCATGGGAGGGAACGGCAATGATGGTTACGGGCCGAAATGTAATGCAGTGCAATGTGATGAGAGCTGCCTTTGGGGGACAGTGCAGGGGTAATTGCGTGGCAGCTTTTGCCACCTTCAGTCTGACACTAAAGTTTAGTCCCATGAAAAAGAAAGGTGATGCATTTATTTGGAGCAATTGTGCCTTCCTGCTCTTCAGCCAGAAAGGTTCCCAGAGCAGTTTGTGTGCAGACAGTTGAACCAGGCATTCCCTGCCCTGCAGGCTCGCAATCGAAAAGACATGATGATGACACAAAAGGGACAGGGAGGGGAAAGTGGGAAACAAAGGCCAGGTGCTTGTGCTTAAAGTTTTTGGTCCTTTCAGTGACTCGCTGGAATGGAAGCTGCTCAAGGGCTGGAGGCCCAGCCTGATGGAAGGAGCTCCTCTTCTCACCTCTCCCACTGAAGTGAAAGAAGAGGCTTGGTGGACCTAGCCCTGGGTTACATGAATTGCTTGCTAGCTCCATCATTACATACATTCAGTGGACAAGCAGATGTGCAAAAATGGGTGTGGTGCCCTTGTGCCACAAGGCAGTCTTTGGGGAAGGGTGGAGAGAATGGGCTCCCCTAATTTTAATGCTCAGGTGAATCTTGGAGGAAACACATCCTGAAACTTGGGTATCAGCTACATTTTGCAATATGTTTGGGTGGAAAGAGGAATAAAATTAATCCCCACTGCTTCTTTTTCAACCTTCGTCTTCCAGGTTTCGCACGAGTTTGCCATTAACTTCAATCCTACAAACCCCTTTTGCCTCGGTAAGTGCACCGTTCATTTTATTTCTGCTGTCTTTAATTCATTGGCTTTTACATTTTAATGCTGTTTTAAAATCTGTACTATGTTTTATATTTTATTTCTCTACACTGCTGAGGCATTTTCTGCATGTAGAGCAATATACAAATTCTGTCTTAAATGCAGGGGGTGCAAAGCTGAGAGGGTTTTTGTTTTTTTGGGGGGTGGCACACCTTCTGAAAAGACACAAAAACTTCCTCTAAGTAGCTTCCACCACAGAAGTATCCAGACTAAAATAGCACTATATGTGGGGTGTACAAAATGCTTAAAGAAGAGCCCCAGTTCAAATCTTTTAATGATATAAGGCCCTGGCTGGCTGGGGCTGATGGGAGTTGTAGTCCAACAACTTCTGGAGGACACCAGGGGAAGCTGCCTTAAGTGTTCCAACTAGGCTAGGGAGGTGGAAGAGATTTGATTCTGTTTGCATTTCACTAAGAAGCCACCCAGTTTGCACTTCCCGAAACAATATGCATATCCAAACATAACTATCCATCAAAATGCACTCCCCTCAAAATTCTGTGAGGCCATTGACCAACCAAATAATGTGTACCAAAATGCATATATTAGTGAAAATTACATACAGAATGCATTATGGTAGGGAAAGTTGCTTGCAAAATGTGTGTATATTAGTAAAAAAAAAAGTATATATTAGGAGACATCCATGTTAAATATTGACACATTTTCACTGGGAACAAATCACTGCAAACTGGAAAAATGAGAAAGGAAAATCGACAGACACCTTCCTCTCTAGTTCCAATTGCCTTTTTGGATTAGTGTGAAGCTTCCTGCTTCCGATACCAACTAGCCAGATGCTGCCTCTGAACTTATGCTGCCTCTGAGCATAGAGGTTTGGTTCTAGTTAGCAGCACTTGTTGGGAGTCGTCTGTGAATTCTCTGGGAAATGCAACCAAAGCAGCCTCCACCTCTCACAGAGACATGAAGCAGCCTGGGAGCGTTAGTAGGTGTTCATACATGTTGCTTCAGTGATAGGTTAAAGGGTCACCTGAGTTAACGGGGCGAGGAATAAATAGCTGGGATGCAGAGACAGAAAACCCCACACACTTCCGGATGGAGCCGAGCAGGAGGCCCCCTGCAAGCAGCTTGACAAGAAGCTTGAAAAGGTTGTTTCTTTTATAAGATTCTTTCCCACCGCCACCCAACAATGAGGATGAGACTGTCTCAAGTCATTAATTAATTACCTATATTTAGGGCTACCCCCCAATTAGAGAAGTCTTCGTCATTTGGGTGAGTTTTAGGCCAGGATCCTCTATGCACTTACCTGGGGATGAGTTCCAACTGGACTTTCTTCTGAGTAGACACATGCATGATGGGATTGTGCTGCAAGGCTGTTTCAGGAACACAAAGGTCGCAAAATCAAAACTTTGGGACAGGGGTTGGGGCTCACGCCTGGATTTGTGTGCATTTGGGGGCCTGCAGCACTGACCACCCATTCTCTTACTTTGCTCTAAAGGTGTAGAAGGCATCGTCCAAGCCTACTCCACCTGCCTGCCTCACATACGCTTCTATGGACCAACTAACTTCTCCCCCATCATCAACCACGTGGCTCGCTTTGCAGCCCAGGCCACCCAGCAACAGTCTGCGACTGTGAGTTCAGGCACCTTTCCCATTTGTCTTTGGATAAAGTGTGTTTGGTGGGGGCACTGCTGGATCTGCACGAGGGCAGAGGCTGCAAGGAGGAGAACTATTAGATCAGTGGTTCCCAAACGTTTCAGGCCACCACATTCTTGGTTCCATTAACCCGTCCCCAGTGCCTCCTACCCTATAGAAAGCATTTAGCGGTTTGCAGGACCCACTACGGAAGAAAATAACACAATAAAACTTAAAACAGTAACAATCAATTGCACCTTTATTTAAAATCCAGTTGAAACTATTTCAATTAATTAACTGAACTTGATTGATACCAGCTTTTTGAAGGCTGAGAGTCATTTACACCTCTAGTGCCCCTTGCCACCCCCACTGTCTCCTAGCACCCCCTTAGGTAATCCCACTGCCCCTAGGGGTCATAGAGCATACCTTTACCTTTTTACCTTAGATCATAGAATTGGAAGGGACCACGAGTCATCTAGTCCAATCCCCTGCAATGCAGGAATCTTTTGCCCAACATGGGGCTTGAACCCACAACCCCGAGATTAAGTGTCTCATGCTCTACCGACTGGTACTGCCCACTTTGGGAACCACTGCATTAGATCCTGCAAGTACATGATAATGCTACTGCAGAATTGAGCCCCTGGATGACGTCCAATGCACTGCTAGCTCACTCTGCTCTGAAAGCTCATGGATTGGATCACCCACCATTAAAGACTTGCAGAAATAAATGTGTGCTTCGGAGAGAATGTTTGTGTTGCTATTTTGGTTCCACAGTTTGAGCTGCAGAACAGGAGAAGGATTAATTTTATAACTCCAGTGTGTTGGTTGGAAATTCACGGGAAGAGATGTACCCCAACTGTCCTCATATACCAGGAACATTTGGTAGGGGTAGCCAATCTGGTGCTACTCTCTGGATGGTGTTGGATTCTAAGCCCCACCATCCCCAGCCAGTGTGGACAATGGTCAGGATGATGGAAATTGTAGTCCAGTAACCGCAAACGTCTACCCCTTCCATCCCGTTGTGGTCCTGATGAAAATCGCCCTGCAAACCCTCACACCCCAGAAAAAGTGTCCATTGATATTATTTCTTAATGTAGATAGACCCTCTTTTAGGAAAATGTTGAGAACTCCGATGGGGGCTTAGCACAAACTTATCCTTCTCCTGCACTATTCGGTTGAGACACCCTCCTGTATTAAAATATTTCCTAAGGCAATGTTGTCCTGCACCTTGTCTGAGGACAAGGGACCATCCTGCAGGTTTCACTAAGGACCAAGGAGTGCTAATCAGGTATCAGTTGTGTCTGTCCTTTGGCACTAATCATCAGAAAATTTTAATAGATAACATGCCAGAAGAGAATAGATATTCCATGAGGAAGCCTAAACTAGAGCCGGTCACATTCCCCAATCTAGTTTCTCCTGGTTTGGGGAGGGAGCAGGGTGCCCTTTGGATGTGAGCCATTTCCATCTTCCCCCGCCAACCCACTGAATCACCACAACACACATTTCTTTTGGCCTTACTGACACCAATGTTCCAGTGTCAGGCCAGGTGCCCCTCCCTCCTTGCAGCTGAACAGGACTGTCCCATCCCCTGCCTCATCATCTCAAACTGCCCACGCTCCACCCATGTCCCCATACCCTGGAACTTGTCTGACTTTTCGATTTTTCACCCTGCTTCTTCAGCAATACTTCATCCTCTTGATCATCACCGACGGCGTCATCAGTGACATGGACGAGACGCGGCATGCCGTTGTGCAAGCCTCCAAGCTGCCCATGTCCATCATCATCGTGGGAGTGGGGAACGCGGACTTCGCAGCCATGGAGTTCCTGGATGGAGACAGCCGCGTGGTCCGGTCTTACACGGGAGAGGAGGCTGTGCGTGACATCGTCCAGTTTGTGCCCTTCCGGGAATTCCGTAGTGTGAGTGTGAAAGGCTTTGCCAGTCCTAAGTGCTATTATTTTTATTTATTTGTTACCCGCCCTTCACCATAAGCTGTGGACTTTTTAGGAAGCTGGCTTAGGTTAACGTTTGTTTCAGTCCAGAAAAGCTTGTCTTCTGTTCTTAAATCACCATTGAGACATACTGCCTGTCTTAGGGTCACTAAACGGATATATGAAGCTGCTTTCTGCTCAGTCAGATCAACATTTTGGACTGCAACTCCCATATCTGCCAGGGTTGATGGGAATTGTGGTCCAAAACATCTGGAAGGCTGGCCTAACCCTACCAACTCCACTGACCACGACTCCGTGGTGGATGCCTTCAGGATACAGAAAACAGGCATAGTTATACGTTGCTTTGATATCGCGGCAGCGGCTGAATGTGTGAAGTGGCTTCAGTGAAAAGCCTGAAACTGTATCTACTTACCGTATTTTTCGCTCTATAGGACACACTTTTTCTCCTCCAAAAATTAAGGGGAAATGTGTGTGCATCCTATGGAGCGAATGCAGGCTTCTTGGCTTCAGCGATAGCAACACGAAGCCTCCAAAGCGCAGAGGGAGCAAGACTCTCCTGGCTTCAGCGAAAGGAACCCGAAGCCTTTGGAGCGCAGCGGGAACTTGCGCTGCGCTCCAAAGGCTTCGCAACCTTGCCGCCGCTCCCGGACCTGTTCTGGGGGCTGGAGAAGCTCGGGCTTCCCCCGCCCCAGTCCCGCGGCTATATATGAAGCCGCGCACAGCCTCTCCCAGCTGGAGAGGTTGTGTGCAGCTAAAGAGGAAGCCAAGACAGCGAGCGGGATGGATCCCGCTCGCTGTCTTGGCTTCTTTGCTCTTTGGGGGGGGGGGGAGATAAGATTTTTTTTCTTGATTCCCCCCCCCCAAAAAGCTAGATGTGCCTTATGGTCCGGTGTGCCTTGTGGAGCGAAAAATACAGTATTTATTTTATTTCATGGTGGAGAAGCTTGAACTGCACTGGCTTTCTTCTTTCAGGCACCGAAGGAAACCCTGGCCAAAGCTGTCCTGGCGGAGCTGCCGCAACAAGTGGTACAGTATTTCAAGCACCAGAACTTGCCGCCCATCAACTCAGAACCTGCCTAGGGCCCAGCCTACAAACTGTTCTTTGCCTGCATGTGCCCCAAACGTGTCGATGGCAGACAGTTGCATGTCTTATGTGGTTTCAAACAATTTGTACTTTTTGATCTAAGATGATTTAATTTAAGAGACGCAACAAAGAGCCCTGACCACCCCAAAAGTGCAACATGGGAAGCCACCAGGCCTGAGATTCCTGGGCCAAGGAAACTGTTGTCAATGCAGGACATTTTCCCTTCCCAGCCCTGAGAATCAACTTTTAAGTATTTGAATGTACTTTGTATGATTTTTTTTTTTTGTGGAATGAGAGGAAAATTTTTACGCCCAGAACTTTCCAAGCCGTGAAGTTCTTGATATCCCATTGCCCAAAGAAATGTGGACAGTTCATGGATGTGTCATACTTCTCATGCTCAATGTTCATTTTTATACTGTGTACATGTTATATTTGTTATACTCAGGTTAATAAACAACCATGGACTCTTTGCAGCTTCATGAAACCCTGGTGTGGTCGGTTTGGAGCTCTGCAACTCAGGTTTGACAGGTGAAACAGCAATAGGAACCTGTAGCCAGTGGCCTAGAACAGGGATGGCAAACTCGAGGACCATAACCTCTTGGCCAGTCCTTGTGTGTGTATGCTAGTGGCAAGTGTGGCCAGTATGTGCATAGCACACATATACATACACACACTTAATTTTTTCAAACCTGTCTCCCAAACCTCCCTGCTTCCTGGAAGCAACTTCTGCTTCATCCCACACCATTCCTGGGCTTTGCTGCTTGCTTCCTCCTCCTCCACTTTCTCTCTGGCTCTACACCATTCTGCTCTCTGTCATTTTAAGTGGCATATAACAAAAATCCACAATATCCGAATCTCAAATTTGCCACAGCACAAGCTTCCCATATTATATAATCCTGTGTTTAGGAAGAATTTTCACTTTCTTAACTGCTCATAGCAACAGTGAGGAAAAAGTACTGGGGAAAATAAAGTGTGATGGCGTCATGCTTCTAAGCCCAAGCACACAGCATTGGCAGGTAGCAGCTTTTAATTCTATTCTCCATCATTTCCTTGAATGATGGCTTAGGTTCAAGTTGCTGACACCCTGCAGTATCCCATAAAATACATGCAATTTGCAGAAATTGAGTACAGTCAAGCTTCCAAGTTTGCTCAAGTGCTTTTGCCAACCTGGTGCCCTGGCTTACAGCTCCCAACACTGATGTGAGCTGTGGTTGAAAGCATATGGCGGGCACTAGGTTGGCAAAGGCTGCCCTGAAGATGCCCACACACATACTGCTTGACAAGGAATTTGGCCAGGAGCCTGCACTGAAGAGAAAACAGCTAAGTAAGGCATAAGAAGTGAATAGAGATGGCAAGCTCCAAGGTAAAAATAATAATGCATTGAGGAGTTCTTTAATCAGATGCAACACTAAAACGTCGTTACAGTGTCATGACAATCCACATTACCATCTGCTCGATTTTGCACTCTCCCCACAACAAAACCAATACTTAAAAACTAAAGAGAGAAGAGCCAGCCAACCCATATGTCAGCACCTGCCAGACAGCTACACCCTAAAAATGCTTCTTTGTAAAACCAACTTGGAACACACCCCCAGCAAACAACCTTTTCATTCATGGAATCTTTTTAAAAATACAAGGAATTTCCTGTCCTCATCTGTAAACCTCAGAAGCCTCAAGTCTTTGTTGCTGTTGGTACAATGGATGCTTTTCTGGATTTTCTGGATATTGAAGATTTGTGTCTCCCCCAATCTGTACTCCCTTCCCAAACTGAACACAAGGTCTTAGAGTGGAGAGAAGGACAGGGGATATGAAGAGAGACACGCACAAAGACTGATTCAGTACATTATTTTGGTATTCTCTGGAAAATAAGAGACAGGAGAACAGAAGTTGCAAGTCTAGGGGATGGTCGGGATGGAAACAGAGAAATGACGAGCATCCCTACCCATGCTTCTAAGGGGCTGGGGAGACGCCTACAGCGGAGCATCAAAGAAGTTGCTTCCCCGAAACACGGAGGAGACGATCTTCCCGGTGGAGTTGATGGTCCCTTCGCTGTCTGAGCTGGACTCTGAGTCGCTGCTCCCAGAGTAGGCCCCGAGGCCCGGCAGGATCCCAATGCAGACGGCAGCCGAGGGACAGTGGAGGGCAGAGCCGCTCATGGAACCGCTGCTCAGAGGAACACAGGGCGGCTTTTCTAGAAGAGAGCCGTGGAGGGGGGTTGGGAGAGGAAGATTGGAAAATAAAGCTGCCAATACAAATCTATGGAGCGACCACATTTGGAATACTGTGTATGGTATTGGTCTCCTCACCTCAAAAGGTTCAGAAAAGGGCAACCAAAACGACCACAGTGATGTAGAGATTCCACTATGGGGAAAGGCTTTTGGAACTTCTTAGTTTAGAGGAAAGGTGAGTAAGAGGCGGCATGATAGAAGTTTATAAAGTTATGCATGGCATGGAAAGTGTGGCCAGAGGAAAGGTTTTCAGGACAGATTTTAAAAAGCACTTATTCACAGTGTATAGTTAAATTATGGCACTCACTTTCACAATGAAACTAACAGGGAAGCAGAATAAACCGCCATGTGAATACAGCCTCGGTGAGCAAAGCTGATGCTGCTGGCCTTTCAGCTACAGATCTGCTTCATTACTTTCCTTCAGTTACCTTCAAACATTGCAGACCAAGGACCCCCATCAGAACAGAAGAGCCCTGCTGGTCAGACCAAAGTCCCTGTTAATCCAGCATCCTGTTCCCATAGCTACTACCCAGCTGTGGATGGGAAGCCAGCAAGCGGGACAGTGGTGCAGTTTCATTATCTTGCTTGTATTCCCCGACAACTGAGGTTCAGAGGGAAGTGAGTGTCCCAGATACTGGAGATGATTCCCAGCCATCATGATCAGTTGCCACTGAGAGCCTTATCCTCCATGAATTTGTCATAGCCCCATGAAGATATATGCCCTTTAACCCAAGCCCTCACAACATGGGGCTGAGCTTTCATTTACATACATATACATCTGCTACCCATGAGGTGTCCAGACACAATCCACTTGCGAGCCTGAACCTGTCAGCTTAAGACCATTGCTCTAGGACAGAGGTCACTGAATTATCAGCTCATGACATCACCATTGCTTTGAGAAGACAAGTGATATGCACTCCACAGTCAGAGGCGGTAATGCTTACAAGCATCTGGTTGGCCACTGTGAGAATGGAATGCTGAACGGGGTGGGCCAATGGCCTGATCCAGCAGGCTCGTCTTAGGTTCATTGCAATATCACTTTTCCCCAGGAAAGCCGCCTCATGGGTTTTGCCCAATATTCTGCAACAGGATGCATCCCTTCCTTCACTCCCCCCACCCAACTGACTGATCAGCTGTTCATGAAGGCAACATGACCAATGCACAGCAGGCGATACGAGGCCTAGCATAACCCACCATGCAAACACACCTACCTGGAGTCTTGTCATGGTCAGGATCCGGATCGAGTTTCAGTCTTTTCACGCTGTTGGCACCTTCTGAACTGAAAGGAAACAATGCAAAGTCAAAAAAGAGGACTGGAACCACGGTGGGGGGGGGGGCACTGCAAGTTGTTCTGTAGGTCACTGAGTTGCCATGGCAAAATAGCACTAATATCATATTTACTCGAGTCTAATGCGCCATTGAATCTAAAGCACACCACAATTTTCAAAACCCTGAAACCATTTGCTGGCAAATGTAAATGTGCCATAGAATCTTATGCACACCTTGATTTTCGCAATGTAAATTGGCCAAAAAAGGTGAGCATTAGATTCGAGTAAATACAGTAAATTTAAAAAATAACAATGGGCTTTACATCTCCTATTCAGATGGGAAAGCCTGGTATATTTCTGCCTGGGAGATTTTAAACTCCAGAATCTACCCCACTTCACACCCCACGTTGCGATGGTCAATTTTAAGCCTCAAAAGGTTAGCTTGTTTACTTTCCATCAACAAGGGCCCTTCATTCATCTGGGAACTTACCTCCGATGTTTCACAGCTCCAGCCAGCAGCTTTGCCTGTGAGAACTTGCTCTTGTTTTCTGCTGATTTCGCCGGCAGTTTCTTGTCTGCTTCCTTCTTCAGGTCAGCACTGACCCCCACCTTTGACAAAGTGCTGTGGACTCAAAGGTTAAGGATCAAGTGGAATCTGAGGACTGACGGGTGTGCAGGAAATCCAGAGCAGCCAAACTCGCCCTTACATTGGCACCTGTAGTCCCAGTCCTGCCAGGCTGAAGGGGTACCAGTAACCCCAATACCTTAGAAGAGGCAGTGTGTGTACACTTATTAAAACCTGCACAGGAGGAGAAGGAAACCAATCTTTGTGGATTTGTTTTCCATCAGGACTCTAAACCTTTCCATCAGGAACACCAGTGAATCAATCATTTGAATTATTTGAGTAATTATTTACTCAAATAAAATCAGTTATCAAATGCATAAGCACCAGTGGATTTTATAGTAATTGGCATCATTCAGCTGCCCAGATAAAAATCTAACCACCCCGTTACATTCCTGAAGCACCTTCCCCGCATTTACATAGGGCCATGCTAGATGTGACACCCAATGCATCCAATCCGAGTCCTACTCAGAGTAGACACACTGAAGTTAATGGACTTTAAGAACTTGCACTTCCCAGTTTCAATGTTTACTCTGAGTAGAACTTTGTTGGATACAACTTTCCATTTAAAATGCATGCTTTTTTAAAGTGCAGATAATAATCTCCTCCAAACAAGCTAATGCTATCTATATTTTTAAAAATATGTATATTACTGGCTTTGTTGTTTTTTTGAGATGCTCAACAGTACTGCTAAAGGAAGCTCTCTGGCACCATCTGATGGAGAGCCTCAAATACCAAACATGCCTCTTGAAATATTAGGTGGGTGGGTGGGTGAGCGTTAACACTCACACAAACCCCACCCTATTCCAACAGGGCTTGGGGTGAATTTCACACCATTCAAGCACAGAATGAGTCACTCTGACCAACTTTACCCATTAAAGAACTCAGTAAAAAGTTACAAACTGGTAGTTCATGCTTAGCAGCACACAATATGAAAGGTTCAATTTCCAGCATCTCCAGGTGGGGCTGGGGAAGGACCTGCAGCTGAGGCCTTGGAAAGCCCCTGTCTGCCAGTGTGGGGAATACCGAGCTAGGTGGCTCACTGGCTTCACTCCGCATAAGGCAGTGCAGTCAACATTTGAGTTTCTGAGATGGTTCCCAGGTCAAGACCAGAGAAGTTCAGTGAAGAAACTGATGGGTTCAAATGTGGAGGGGGGTGCTGGGAAACATATGGAAGAAAGGGGTGGTGTGAGGGAAGGCTCTGGAGCAGAGCCTGGGAAAAGTACTATGGGCAGGGCAACACACAGATCAGCAAGGCCTAGAGCCTCCCAGGCTATCAGCCCAAGCCAGCACAGCCAGTGGCAAGGGATGATGGGAGTTGTAGTCCCTAGCACCTCGAGGCTGCCCACCCCTGATATCCACACTTAGAAGAATCGGCCCAGCTACCAGAGCCACAAGAGCTTCAAGCCCAGATGAAAAATTCTGTTCCAAAAGTCTACAAATCTGGTCACCAGCAATGCTTACCCATTCCCTGGATGCCAAGCACAAAAAGATTCCTTTCTGATCTGTGAATAAACTCACAAAAGGGATGTGGAGGGGTCAGGTGACCCCAAGTAATGGCAGGCCACCAAAACAAATGTTGTGGGGGCCCTGGTGCTAGTCACCAACCTGTTGCCACATCTCCAAGAGTCCTCTTGTTTTCATTCACAGCCAGATCAAATTATTGACGTTTAACACATCCTGAATCACAAACCCACAAGCTCTGTTCTCAAATTCATCCATAGCAAAGCGATAATACAGCTCTAGTAAAAAAAATGAAATGGGCTGTGGAAATTAAGCTCCAGCTCTTCAGATCGCCACGACACCCCAAACCGCACCCGAGTGCTAAACAAGCCACCTGCCCCTTCTTACTTCCAACTTTACAATAGGAAGTGCTTCAATGCAAAGGATATTCTGTACTCATTCAGCTCTTTGAGATCCTCTTCTCGCCGCTGCTTCTCTATTAGCGCTTGCTGCCGAGAAACCTCATCGAGGAACTTGGTCTCCTCTTCGTCTAGGCCTCTGACCATGTTTTCTGAAAGAGGAGGCGACAGGAGGACAGACTTGAATAAGCCATTTAGCTGCAAAGCCAGCACCATCTTGCCCTTCCTCTGCAGCATGTTCCTATTCTGATCCACATGACACTGCAGTGCATTAACAGGAGGTCTTTCTGCCCCAAACTCTGGAGCTGGGAACACATGATCTCTTCTAGCCTCTAGAGACAAGTGCACAGATAGGCAGCCATGCTAGCAATGGCTCAGCTATGTTACGGGAACCAGGACATCCCCTCTTCTGCCAGTACTTTGACAGACAGGCTTCTGTTCCTTCTCCTTGTCCCCCAAAAGTTGTCATGCTCTCAGAATTCTTTAAGGAGCTCAGAGATATAGGGCCCTGCTTTTCTCAGGACAGGATTTTCACAAAAGGTACTGAAGCCGTTCAGTGCGGCTCCCCTGTGTCAGGATTCACAAAGATGCTTACTGGAACTTACTGAACTTGAACTGCTCCTCAAACTCCTGCTGCTTCTTGTCCTTCTGCTCCTGGAGCCTTTCATAGAGCGAGCGGGGGTCGTACACCTCCTCGGGGCATTCTGGGAGATGGAGAAGAAAGAAGTTGTACAGGTGGCCACTTTGAAAGGTACATGAGATAAAACTTGCTCCCAGTACAGTCTCTGGCAGCCTTGCCTATAATCTCAGAGACATTCCAGGTCTACTACCCTTGATGCTACCTGCTGGCTGCTTTTGGACTAAAAGGAAATGAAAAGCAACTTCTGTGAAGATCCATTTGTTTGTCACCTGAAAGGGATTCTGACTATAGGCAATAGGCAAGTGGCTCTTTACAAGCCAGGTTTATCAGACTTTGCTGATAGTTTCATCAACAGTTTATTTGTTTGACTCTCATGGTAAGCCATGCTCAAGGTGGCTCCAACTTCAGAAAAGTTTATACGATAAAATACAGCAAAGTAACTCACAAACAATTACAAGACATAACAAAATTTCTGTAATCATACAAATAAGGGTAAGGAAAACATCGTATAAATATGCATGCAGATTAAACAACTCATTCATAGCAAGGCCAACAATATAAATGCAAAAGCTTAACCCAAATGGGAGTAACAATAATGTATCTTCTCCAAATCAAAATGTTGCCCCAAGAACAAACACTCAACAAGAACTTGCCCTGATGAACTTTTCCTGAATCACAGGGGGAGCAAAATGCGGCCACTTCTCCATCCCTTATGCTCTGCTGTTTTCAAGAGATTGCTTTGTGCAAGGCTGCCCCTATCAGCATATCCAACCTATTTTGCCTCCTTATTAGCACAGAAGCCTAGGAAGCTATCAGACCATTGGCCCATCAGCTCAGTATTGTCAACACTGACTGGCTGTTGCTCTCCAGGATTTCAAGAAGGGGCTGTTGTGAGTCCTATGTGGAAATGCCTCTAGAAGTTGAACCAGGGACCTTCTGCTTGTGAAATAGATGCTCTAACCACAGAACCTCCAAAACATTGCTCCCTAACACCCCAGCAAGCTGCTGCAGTAATGTGACTGTGAAGCTGAACAGCAGAGCAAGAACCCTGGATTCAAATCTCACATCTGCTATGAACTCACTTGGTGGCTTTAGGCTATGGAAGCTTAAACAAAAAGCAGCCAGGAAGGGGCATATACTGGAGGTGGGACCCATCACCACCTAAACCCACCACCACCTAACACCACTTCCCCTTCCTTCCCTGCAATCTCAGTGAAGGTCCGCCTCATATTGCTACAACACTTTTACTCAAATTAAATCGCAGTGTCCAAGATTGCCATTGGAATGAGGGAGTGGGAAAGTAAACCCAACCACCCCTCCCTGATACAGTGGTGCCCCGCAAGACGAATGCCTCACAAGACGGAAAACTCGCTAGACGAAAGTGCTTTCCGTTTTGGAGGTGCTTCGCAAAACGAATTTCCTATGGGCTTGCTTCGCAAGACGACAATGTCTTGCGAGTTCCTGCGGGGGTTTTTTCCTTTCCCCCCCTTTTTCTAAGCCGCTAAGCCACTTATCAGCTGATCCGATCAGCAGATAAGCAGCTAAAAGCCGCTAATAGCGCTAATCCGCTAATCCTTCAATGGGCTTGCTTCGCAAGACGAAAAAACCGCTAGACGAATCACAGAACGGATTCTTTTCGTCTTGCGAGGCACCATTGTACTACCCATCTGATTGGTGGAGAAGAGAGGGCAGCCGTGCTACTTCCACCACTCCCCATTGCTCCTGCCAATTAGGAATGCAACAGATCTCTTCAGCCAAAGGAGGAGGGGAGGAACTTGGAGAAGGGGTCAGGCTAGATGGAAAGGCAACCTATGGCTCCCTATCCCTGCTTCAGGCAAATGGCTCTTAACCAGTTTCAATGTCCCATTCCACCACCCCCGCTGCATTAATAAAATAGTGCTGACCTGCTTCACAGAGCTGTTCCTTTAATATTTACATAACAAAATATTAAATGCTTCAAAAATTGCAACACATTCCTCATCATTACTGTGTTAAAAAGTAACAACTGAGTGTTTGAATCATACCTAAACAGTCTTTAGTCTCTGTTTGATCCTACTCTGTCCCACTAAGTCCTTAGAAGCTCTTGCAATTTGTTTTTGTACAAGCTTCCGGTGACAGACTCCGCTAACCCAGAAATAGTACCTCGTGTTAAGAATTTTGCTTCAGGATGAGAACAGAAAAAAGTGTGGTGTTGGTGGCGCGGCAGGCCCCATTAGCTAAAGTTGTACCTCAGGTTAAGAACAGTTTCAGGTTAAGAATGAACCTCCAGAATGAATTAAGTTCTTAACCCAAGGTACTCCTGTACAGGGGTACCTTGCTTCTCAAACTTAATCTGTTCCAGAAGTCCATTCAAAAACCAAGGCACACTTTCCCATAGAATGTAATGCAAAATGGATTAATCCATTCCAGACTTTTAAAAACAACCCCTAAAACAACAATTTAACATGAATTTTACTATCTAACAAGACCATTGATCCATATAATGAAAGCAATAAACAATGTACTACAGTCACACAATCAATCAATTAGTAGTTGAACTGGGTTTCACACAGTCCCAAAAACAAAAAAAAGTCCCAAAAACAAAAACGCAAAATAGCAAAATCAGGCAGACCTCAGCGTAACACTCAAAGCGGAAGTGTGGCACTCAAATCAGAAGTGTAACACTCAAAACAGAGCACGTTTGGCTTCCGAAAAAGGTTTGCAAACCGGAACACTTACTTCCAGGTTTGCAGTGTTTGGGTTCCAAGTTGTTTGAGTACCAAGGCGTTTGAGAACCAAGGTGCCACTGTACTACGGACTGTTGAAAAAGGTTTGTCTCCCAGAACCCTAGGATGTTCTGGCCCCATTTCACTAGAGGTAAAATATCCTATGACAACAGATAAGCTACCTGTGGCTAGATAGGAAAAGGTGAAGATGGATAACTTCCAACTTCCAACAATCTCTCATGTGGAGGAGTTTCAGGTAGAGCAGGCTTTGAGGGATTGATCGGTATTGTAACGGTAGTCTGAGCTCTCCTACTACCTCTCTGTTCAGCAATTCCCCAATCAACAGTCAAATACCTTCAGGGTCTTCGGGTTTCCGAACCTTCTCCCATTCTTCCTGCCTTCGCTTGCGCCGCTCTTCTATCTCCGCTTCAGACACAAACCTTTTGTTAATCACGAGGTCGGCACTACCTTCTCCTCCATCCATTGTGGAGCAGCCTGTGCAGAGAAGAGCGTTAGGAGCAGGACAGTGTCTATTCCCTATGTATAGAGACACACTGAACTCTCTGGCATAGAACTGGCCATGCAGTGCACTGCCATGCAAATAATCCTTAACCCAATCCACGCATATAGGCTAGGCTAGATCTCCCTGACACACAGTTTTCTACAGGGAAGTACATTTCACACAGAAGCATTCAGTAAGGTAAATTCCCACCCTGCAATGGTGCAGTCCAAATACACTGTGTGTAGACCATCTCAGTGAGAAATAAATTAGAGTCAGAAGCATGCCTACAATATCCCTGCCTACATCTACTATGCTGTACCACCGCTAATTCCCCCTACCTCAGAAGACCAGAGGCAAAGCACAATGAATTGCAGGAAGGAGGCAGTTTATGCCCTATAGCAAGCACTAAAGTGGTACTGTCTCCTACTTGGACTTGACATGTGGAGCATTTGCCACAAATGGATTGTGGAAGAAGTGACCCCACAGTGCTGCTAAGTTTCCAGACATCTGCTGCCTTTAACAGATATGGAAAAGAGAATGTGTCCTGGGGGAAGTTTTGTAGAGGACCTGATATATTCCCTCTCTGTTCTATGGACTGAAATGTTAAATTCAGTCTCCCACTTTCCCCATTAATCAGAAACAGGAGTTCCTTCTTAACAGAAAAGTCAGGACTATCACCTGTAAAATTCCACCATTTGCTGTACACAGCAACAAAACAGGACATGTTTGTCAAAAACAGATATCATTTAGTCTCTTACAGGGTCTGCACAGTAGCCATCTCCATGCCATGTTTTTTTTTATGCATATTATATGAATTGCATTAAAAAGCCTTGCAATATAAGACTAAAGTCATATCTAGTCCAGCATCCCATCGTCCACAATGGCCAACACGACGATGCCTCTGGAAAGTCAATAAGCAGGATATTGGAACAAATGCTATTTCCTGCTGTTGCTCCCCAGTAACCGTTGAGAGACACACCCATCACAAATCTTGGCAGCAGTATATAGTCATGACTTGTCGTTATTGACAAACCTCATGTTTTCTACTGAATTGTCTAATCCCCCTTTTAAAAAAGTGGCCTTCACCTCTCACTTCCATGAGTAGCAATAGAATTTTATTCTCCATTATGCGAAAATGGAAGCTGAGCTAAATCACACATATATTGAACAAAACAGGACTGCTTACATCATTTATTTTTCAGTGCAGAATTTATTTTATCTTACATAGACCTTGGCGTTTCAGCAATGGATCTGCAGGTGTTGCACACAGGATAAAACAGCTTTGTAATGAAAGGAAGAAGCTGAGCCAACATGCAGTTTTTAATGTCAGGATGCAGCTGCTCTGAGCAAGCAGGTGACACCAATCATGAATTAAGTCAACCAGTGCTTACACCTGAGAAAAGGTTGGCCTACTGGCTCCTTACAGATCCCTTAGCTAGAATACCTCTCATCAATGTGAATTATTTCACTCAAATTCCTTCACACTTAAAAAGGTTCCTCCGGTTAGGAAAAAAAGACTGCAATGAGTGCAATTACTTGCCCCCTTACTGTTCACAACCTGAGGAAGGTACAGATGTCACAACCGTTCCCTCTTAAACAAACAAGGTGCCTTACATATGTAACACTCCTTGCTTGCAAGCTTTACAAACCTTTTTATATCAATCTGCTTTTAACTGAAATTAGAAGCTGGATTTTAAACTACTCCCCATCTGAAATAGTAATATGACTTTTTACAGGAGTGCAAAAGGCTTTAAAGTTAAATCCTGTTTTTAAGTTGAAAATAACTGCAGATGTTGCTTCTTAAATGCATATCCCATTAACTAGAGGCCACCTTGAGAAAACTTATTTTTAAAGAAATTTTATATATTGCTTTAAATAAATTTTTAAAGTACAGTCGTAGCTTTAATAAACAATGGCATTGCTATCAACAGCATTTCATCGGTATTATATCAATAATATTCATCCTCATTGTGTGGGTCCAGACATTGGATTTTAAGAAAACTGTAAGGACGAGGGTCCATCCATAAGTTGCTTTTAAATTGTGTTTTAACGCTGTAACCCGCCTTGTGGCCTAAGGGTGAGTGGCTGGCAATTAATAAATAACAGCACTACTACTATTACTACTACTAGGATAGAATATCTTGTTAATAACTTATTTTAATCATTCATTATTAATAAATAATTTCGCTATTCCAGTTACCATCCCCGCACTCCCCCCAGTCTCAACGGCCTCCTAGAGCCGGAAGGCGGCCCGCGACACCCACCTCTCCGCCATGGACGCCCCCAGCGGGGCCTTCCTTCCTCTTCCTTCCGAGCCCACCTTTGTGGACGGAGTCCCGGCCGCACCAATGACAGCCCCGCCCCCTTTACCCCCACGGTCTCCCCGCCTCTTCCGCCTCCGAGTCACCCAATCGGACGCCGCGTTCCTTTTCCTCACCCATCGATCCAGCCAACCGAGGCTTACGTCGCAAACAAACCAGCGAGTCCTGAAAGCGGCGTCTACGACTGGGTTGGTTAAAAAAATAATAGGGGTGGGAAGGGACAAGGCGGGCGCTTAAGATTGGCCAGCCTCCCTTCCGAGCGGCGTGGGCGGAGCTTCGCTTCTAGCAATTTGAGAATGGGCCGCGTGAGTGGAAAGCGACGAAGAGGAGGGGGCGTGGCTAGTTGCCTTGGGGATACGGAGCGAGGAGCGGCGGCGGCCTGGCGGGGAGGTGGGCGGAGCCGCGGCGCGCTCGCTCTCGGAACGGGGAGGGTCCGCGGAGGCCTCTTGCTCCGCCGCCGCCGCCGCCGCCTTTCCTTCCCGCCGCTGGCTGAGGAGAAATAAGCGCGCGGTGGCACAAAGAGGCCGCCCCTCCGCCAGCACGGCGCTTCTTCTCTGGCCTTGACGGGCTGAATGGAAGGCGGCAGCCAGCGTGGAGCGGCTGAGGTGAGTTGAGAGGAGGGGCGCCTGGCGGGGAAGGAGAGGGAGGGGAGGGGGCCGGGGAGGAAGTGGAGGGGCGGGGGGAGGGCAGGGCCTGATCCTGATCTTGAAGTAGGAGCGAAGAAAGGGCCCTGCGGGTGGATGGGCGAGTGGGGAGAAGCCCAGCGCACAGGGGGATGATAATTTCTCTTAATTTTTTTTTTTAATAGTGTCTTAACGCTCTAACCCGCCCCAAGCTTTAATTCATTAATTGTGACAATGATGAAAGTCCTGGCAGTGGGACTGTGGGTGGGAAGGAGCCTGCATGTGTACAATGCCTTTGTGCGTGTGTGATCTATTTAATCTCTCTCTCTCTCTCTCTCTCTATGATAACAAATGTGCATAACTGATCCACACATATGTACGTATGCATACATATATACACAGGTGATAGTGACACAAGTGTGTGTATACATATCATACATATGCATGGTCTTACATCATTTTGGTATCTAATACATGGCTTGCATTATGGGTGGCTAGCCCTCAGATTGGGGGCCTGATCTGCTTTCCCCACCACCACCACACTCAGCAGTTTTTTCTCTCCCCTCCCCACAAGATTTTGCTAATTTGGGTGTTGACAGCAAAAAGAAAACTGGAACTAAAGTAGATGCAGCACTAAAGTGGATTCAGCCTGGTGTGCCTGCAAATCCTCAGAGTTTTCCTCAGATGTCAGATTGATGGGTGTAGAAATGGACAGTTGTTTGGTATGGATTACCTGAGGTGTGGCTGTGTGTGTGAAGAGTGCACACACTTACAAGAGTGTGGGGTGGCCACACCCACCACTGCCATGCAGCCCTCAGAGGGTTGGCCGAGGGTGAATGTGGCCCTCAGTCCAAGAATGTTGAGCCACATCTGACTTTCATGATAACCCACATGCATGCAATTAATACACAGTATTGTTGTTATTGCTTATATTAGCATAACAGCTTTCTGAAGGGTAGTGGTGTTGGACCATTGCAGAAAGAAAAGAGCCTTGTGGTACCTTTAAAGACTAACAAATAGTGTTGCTGCAGCACAGTGCTACCCTCTAAGGTGTCGTTTGCGGTGATAACGGTAATCATAATTATGTCATTAATAACAGTGACGAAAGCTACTGTTTTAAGTGCAGCTCTTCGGGGCACTTTGCATGCATTTCTCTCAGTAGGCAGGTAGCATTTGACAGCTCAGAGACCTCCAGGATAGCAGCCCAGAAGGTTAGAAATGCTGGCATTGACACAGCTGTTATTTAACAGCACCCAGATAAATGGTTTGAGGGAGGGCGAGTCCCCTTTCAAAGAATG
Organism: Podarcis liolepis; assembly: GCF_965112155.1. Classification (NCBI taxonomy): domain Eukaryota; kingdom Metazoa; phylum Chordata; class Lepidosauria; order Squamata; family Lacertidae; genus Podarcis; species Podarcis liolepis. The sequence continues at coordinate 57,590,813 of NC_139561.1, read as the reverse complement.
CATTGAAATTTGGTCTTTGGGGGGCAGGGTATAACACACAGGGTAAAATATCTCTTCTTACAAATAGACTCCCTTCTGTTAAATATGGCTTTCTAGTGCATACACATTCATACTCTTTATCCTACCTGGGTTCTGCTTCATAGTAGCAGTGTTAATACTAGCATTTCTTGCCTCTGGGTTGCTGTGGTATAGGATTGTGAGCTGCCCAGTTTCCTCCTTGTGAAGGACTGCCTACTTTGCTTTGCCAAGAAAAAATTATGTGAAGTGGTTTGAATGCTCTAAAGCATTAAAGTAGCAGCATTGTAATGATGTACAGTGGTGCCCCGCAAGACGAATGCCTCGCAAGACGAAAAACTCGCTAGACGAAAGGGTTTTGCGGTTTTTGAGCTGCTTCGCAAGACGAATTTCCCTATGGGCTTGCTTCGCAAGACGAAAACGTCTTGCAAGTTTGTTTCCTTTTTCTTAACACTGTTAATACAGTTGCGGCTTGACTTCGAGGAGCAACTCATAGAACGCGGTGTGGTAGCCTTTTTTGAGGTTTTTGAACACTTTGGTGATTTTTGAAGCTTTTCCAAAACTTCCCCGACACCGTGCTTTGCAAGACGAAAAATTCGCTAGACGAAAAAACTCACAGAACGAATTAATTTCGTCTTGCGAGGCACCACTGTAGCTATGGATATTGGTGCTGCTTATTTAGGCAATGATAATGGTCTTTGTCCTTTTTGTGCCTGAGGTTTAAGAAACCAGAATCTTTAAATGTGTAGTATCTGCCATGGGAGGGTATGAAGCAATGTCTTCCAGCACGATGTAGCTGTGGCTTACCCTTTGCTAGTTCAGCACACCTGCTTACTTCTCCTTTCATGCATGTGGAAGAAGCAAACCACGAACCCAGGCTGCATGGTTTGTTTCACTCACAGCAAATCGCCATCTGTAGCCAAGGTTTGTTCTTGGCTTGCTTGGTATGTTTTGTTGGAGCAAAGTAAATCACAGTGATAACTGTTTTTTTATGTAATACTAAACCAGGGATCATGGTATAGTTCCTCTGCATGCTGGTAGGAAGAAGATAAACAACATTCCACATGGACCTGCTCTTTATTATGGTCGGTGAGCTGGGCCAAACTTAAATCTGTGGTGATTACAATTTTCTTCTCAGTTTCTTCCTCCAGTATGAAACAATACTAAGCTCACTTTCACCACTCCTCTGTCCCAGTGATAGGTGCAGCTAGATGAGTGAGGCTGATTGTTGCTCCTCAAGGAATAACGACTCCGGCCACTTTTCTGTTGCCAAACATAATAGTGTGTTGAGTTAGGAGGGGGAAATAGCTTGACTTTTACTAGCCCTTAACCCTCTTTGCTAATATTGATTTGTTTGTTTGTTCACTTGCTGAGCTGTATTTTTAAAGTTTTAATTATGGTTTTAAATTTGTTGCATTCTTTTGGAAGTGCTTTAAAATAGAGGGTTTTGTTTGTAATCATGTTGAATGGTGACTTTAAATTTGAAAGAATGAATACATGGATTGGTAACATAGTGTGTAACAAGGATGGGAGAGTATGTGGTCCTCCAACCATTTGCCTTGCTGGCTAGAGCTGATGGGTGTTGGCAGCCACCATAATCTGGAGGGCCACAGGTTCCCTATCCCTGCTATATAATCTTGAATACGTCTTGTCTAGAAAATGAGATTTACTTAGAGTTTAAAATAGTAGGTTGGAGACCTGGGGATGTACTGGCGATGAGTAAGAGATTCCTGGGGACTAGGGCAAACTTGAAATGAAATGAGGAATGGCATATGAGAAAGCCTGAGGACATGAATCTTCCTGTGGAGATAAGATGGTACTGGTAAGCTATGTGGAAGTTGTCTGCTAAAATAGGGATGAGGGAGGACGACAGGCACTTCAGGTTGGAGTGAGTGTTCTGCTGTGTGATGAGCCAGGCAGTTTCTAGGGGAGACTAGTAGCTGATTTCCTCTTGCTTTTAAGATTAGTAATTCCCAAATTGTATGTGTTCTTTCATAATTGTAGAAACCTTTTTGAGAGCCCAGAGTGCCCGCCCACAGAAGGCAGTCTGCATGATCCATTGAAGGGAGGCCTCTGGCTTTCTTTTTTCCACCTTCTATGGAGGTGGGTAATTCTGCCTTGTCTTTGTTTGGATCATTCAGCCATTTCTGACACTACAGAATTATCTACCTCCAAGGATTGCAGGAAGAGGTTGCCTGTTGCATCCCTCCACCAGTCAGTGCCCTGGGTTTTCCCCTGACAAAAAGCAAGCCCAGAGGCACAATTCTTGCAGGAATATGCTGGGCTACAGGTAGTGTAATTCTTACTCTTGCACGCTCTAAACCTTTTGAAGTTTGACGAAGTGCGTTTCTTCATTTTAAACTCAGTAAAAAATGTACTTCTATCATCAAGAGTTTAGAAATTCATACTTTAGATGAGCAAGGCTATTTCTGAGGGAGATTAGTGGCTGGCTGCCTAGATGGTAGGGGCAGAACTGTGTTCTGCTCCCACATTTTATGAGATGGAAGACATGCTGCTCAGAGTTTTGAATGGTGCCTCACTCTGCGCATGATGCTAAGCTTCATGCTAAACCATGGCTTCACATCAATGCATGGGTTCCCAGGGTGCTCTGCCTCTAGTGCTACTGTGAGCTAAGCCATGTTTTGGCTTGGCAAGTCATCTGAACTGGGATGGTGGTTTGACTTATTCCAAACAAAATAGTTGAGTGAGATTTGTTCTTAGTTTGTCTAGAGCCTGCCTTCTGCCCCTCACGTTGGGTGTCCTGTTCCTTGTAGGCAGGAACCCCCTCATTCAAGTGTGATGTGTGAACAGAGTATGCAGAGAGACACTGCATCCTTCCTCATGGATTCTTCAACTATTCACATCCTTGCTCCAAACACACTTTTCACCTATAGTGATATATCATAGGAAAACATCATCTTTGTTAATTAGTCTGAGGGATGCTCTCTGCTGATGGTTATGAATAAAGTGGGGTGGGGTTGGTAGTACAGTGGGGAGAGTCCAGGATATAGGCCCACATGAGCAATAGTTGTATAAATAAGGTTTCCAGTCTGTATGCTCTTGAGTCACAGGAACAACCTTTTAGTCATGCCTGCTAGTTTGTGTGACTAAATCCAACACACAGTTTGGTTTGGTTATTTGACCAAGAATTTTTGTACAGTACTGTGGGGCAGAAGCGTTAGGGCTTCCCCTGCCATTACTTGAATAAATAAGAACTTAACAATTGCTCAGACAGAAGCATTTTTGCCATAGGGACTGGGTGGTCCATTGGCGTGGGCACAATTGATCAGTTCAGTATGCAAATAGATGCATAACCCATGACGCTCACACTGTGTAGTTGGTTTTGTAGCCTGTGGAGCTACTACACCTTAAATGACTAGGGGGAAGGGTAGGAAATCCATCTTCCTGCCCCAACCAGGATTAGCATTGAACAAAGCTGTAGCGGTGAAGCTTGGCCTCCTTGGCTGCTGCCTGTACCTCGTGAGTCTAGCCTTTGCCCAAGTGAGTCAGTCACTTGGCTAGAACCTCTCCCTTACATTGAGGAGGCTATCACCTGAACTCTCTTTCCTGATCTGTTTCAGCTCCTAGCAGTTGGTGCAGTGCAGGAGATTGTGTGCTCTACCCCTTTGTATCAGCTGCCGACATTGAGGATAAGTGAGGTAACTTATTTTTCACCAATGCATCGCTTCTTTCTAGTCAACTTTCCAGCACCATTCAGATACATAGAAGTGTGTGATGACCCATAACAGACCAGTGCTTGGAGGCTAGATGTGGACCAGTAAATTGAAGGTGAATCCTGAGACGACAAAGATGTTGTGTGTTCTGAATTGCTGAGTCTAGGAGGTTGGAGATTACCTGTTCTGGATGCGGCTGCACTCCCCTGGAAGTAGCCGGTTCATAGCTTGGCGGTGCTCCTAGATCCACTACTGCCCCTGGAGGTTTAGGTAGCCTTGGTGACCTGAAGTGCCTTTTTTCCAGCTATGGCCCCTTTTGGAGAGAGACGACCAGTGTACTCTGCGCCCTGATACTGTTCAGACTGGACTATTGCATTGTGCTCTGTGTGTGGAATCCCTTGAAGACTATTTGAATACTTCCACTGGTCAGAAATGCAGGACCAGAAGAGGGCTCTCTCTGTGGCAGGCCCTAAATTATGGAGTTTCCTCCCTGCAGAAATGTGTCTGGAATATTTATTGTACATTTATTGTACAGGTGAAGATTCACCTCTTAAACCGAAGTTTTAATTCTGCTTTGTGGGACCCACCTCTTTTGTTTAATTTATATCATTCTGCCCTGTTTTTTTAAAAATGGTTTTACTAGTTTTATAATTATAGCAATTTTATCCATTTTTATAATTGTATATTACCAGTATATTGTTTTAACTCTCCCTGAGACCTTATGGTGAAGACTAGGTAAGAAATTAAATCAATCAATTAATTAATTTCCCCACCTTTTCTTAAAAGTATGTCATATGATTGTGACCCAAACTTGAGAATTGGCTTCCATAGGAGATTTAATGAAATTATAATCTTCTAAACCTTTTAGCTCAGTTTCATGTTAATGTGTGCCTGGTAATGTGGAATGATTTGCATAAGGAAATTTTCTAATGCCCTAGACTAGAGATTGTAATTCTCTTGCTTATTTGACTTCATTTAGAAAACAAAGTTGAAGAAATAGACAAGCTTTCTTTGCATTGTGTTTGCTGTACTTGTACTTCCCACTTCCAAGCCAAGCACTGCAGAAATATTTCTCCGTTTAAGAAGCACCTCTGCAGTTATGACCTACACGTCAGCAAACCCTAAGTTTGGATTGTGGATAAAACTGATGTCAATCATACATGAAAAATGATTTGCAATGTTTGCTTACCATATGTGCCCCATTTCTAGGAAGTAGGATTTGAAGAGAGTAACCCCAAATATAATCTAAGATTTAGACTGCACCATTCTTGGTCATAAAGCAAATGAATAGTTGGTGTTTTGTTAGTAGGGCTAATTTTTGTTTTAAATGGAGGGTCTGGGGAAACTTATACATGGGGACCATTGAGTCTCCAAAACAGAAACTTCTCAGGTGCCAATTGCAAATTTACACTTAGAAAACCAAAAATAAGGTTCTTATAATTGTATATTACTGTTTGGTTTTTAAACAGTAACTTTTACACTTCAGAAAATTGCCAAGCTCTTTCTGATTCAGGCAAGTTTAATAACAGAATGCGAATAAATTTCTGGCATAGTATGATAGGGAGGTTTAACCAGACCCAAAATCCAGTTTGCACATGGGCATTCTTGTTTTCTTTGCAGAAACAGTCAAGCCACATTTTCTCTCTCTTTGAAATGCAATTAGTATCTCTGTGTTAACTTTTTGTGAGTTGATTCTCTTAGAGCTATGGGTTTTATGTATTTACAATGGGTGAGGGGAAAATCCAGCTATTACTGAGTTAAGACTGGAAACTGAAAGGTTGAAGTCATCCCTGTATTCAACTTTGGCTTCTTGGCAAGAATTCAGAGTGGGCAGGGTTTTTCCACAATGAGGTGATTATGGTTGAGTGTAAGGAAACACTTGAGGCTGTGAATCATTGATTCCTTCCCTCCTTACTCTAGAGGCGCCTGCGCTCAAAACCATTTCCAGCCAAGTTCTTAGCTGACCACTTCTGCTGAGTTGTTTGGACCAGGAAAATTTGGTGGGATGATCATATAGATGTCGTATGTTACATTGGATAACATGTTAAAATTACGAGCGTGGATGTCTTTTTATTGGAGACCTTCCCATAGAAATAGTGCCTGTGGAGCAAGCCTGTTCAGCTTTTTGTTTCAGGCAGTGCACAAGGGGAAATGTGCATTCTACAGTTAGAATTGTTCAGTAAATTAAGGAACCAAATTTGCATGCTTCATATTCTGTTGCAAGTGGTATACCCCTGTGTTTGCAGAAGCTAGATTTATGCACTTTTTAATATTACGAATTGGAATATAGGGGGAGGAGACCAGCTTTTTTTCACAAAGGGTGGCAGTTCATTCCTAGAGTTTCTGAGAAATTAAGTATTGTGTAGAAAAATCAAGTGTTCTTTTAAGTCTTTATTTTGTTACGCTGGCTCATAGTAGGCATTCTCTCTCTCTCTGTGTGTGTGTGTGTGTGTGTTGTGTGTACGCGCTAAGAAAAGGAGAGTATCAGGTGTCAAAAGGTATTTATTTCTAGTGTTGTGCCTGGAGCCCACAAAAATAGAACTCTTGTTGGAAGAATTTGTGTCTGATGCAATCAGTTGGCAAACATGTTGCTAAAAATACATGTACTGTAGTAGTTAACAGAGAGCAGCTGAAAGAGGCTGGTATTTGGGAGTCCTCGTGCTGCTTCCTTGATTCACAGAACTAGCAGTAGCCAAGTCTAGTTTTCATCAGTACTGTATTAGCACTTCCCAATGTGTGTGTTCCTCTGATAAGCAGAGGTGACCAAAAGCATACTGGCTATTTGAAGGGAGCTCTTGAACTGTCTGACAGGCAGACCATGCAAGGCCTGCTGATAGTAGGGCCAAAAACCCTTGCTTGGAAGTTGTTGTTTTTCTAAGTTGTACTGTGCAATGCTTTCCAGACCTGTGAATGATACCCTTGGTTCCCAATGCATTTCTTGGCCACTAACACACTGGTTTGTGCATACAGCAAGTTACTGCAACTTTGTAGGGCTGTGAATTTTATTGGATGATGGTTTGGAAATAAATAAGGCTGCTTTATTTCAAAATTTCATAAATATATAGAACAGCACAATTTTATGTGGTAAGTTATACATAATGGGTTGTATCCATCATAGCGCTACATGAACAAAATGCATTGGATGGACGGTGTTTAACTACCTTGTCTCATCAGTGCAAGGATTTCTGCTTGCGCAACAGAACATTATGCCCCCCTCCTTCCACTATGTGTCACCTAAGTCTGTTCTAGGGTTTCCCCTAACACTCCTGAGCAGATTTGGCAAAGGCACAGAGCACACGAGGGGGAGGAGGCGGGGAAGTCATGTTATGCAAACAGAAATCCTTGTGGTGATCAGACAAGGTAGTTGAACTTCATGCTATGCATTTTGTTCTCTTGCAGAGGTAGAGTAAGTTGAGAGCTGATAAGGAAAGGTGTGGCATACACTTCAATTACTCCCCCTGCTCCCTGTGTCTTTTCACAAGGGACTGACTCATAGCTTCCACATTGCCAGAAATGTTCTGTCTCTGTTAGGGGTAGAGGGGTATGTGGCATATGTGAGACAAAGCTTAAACAAACGAGAAGCTAGAAATTGGCTGGCAGTGTTTTTTATAGGTTGATGTACTTAAGTGAAAAATATAGGAAAAATACAGACTTCAATCAAATTAGCTGTTATACCTGTATATATCTAAAGTGCATTAAGGTGGGGTGGCAGCTGAGGGTTACATAGACTGTTTACTGTGAGCTGTAAGATGGCTGGTGCACAGATAACTTGTTTATGTATTGAGTGCCCAACAGAGCAGTTTTGCTTTCTGTAAGGGCTACTTAACTTCGCATTTGCAGCTTATCTTTGTCTTTGCAGCATGTGTAGAACTTCTTTTTCAGGAAACTGGCAAACTGAGGAGAGTAATAAGCTCCCCCTTGTTAGTTGAGAGTCTCCATCCCAAGTACTGTGCTAATTCACTGGTTTTACACCATGGGTTGGCTCCTCATGATTTTAAGAGAAACTTGGACATTGTGCTTTGAAACCAAATTATGCGTGCTGTTATATAGCCTGTATCAGTTTAGGAAAAAATAAGGCAGAGGAACAACCTAAATAGATTTGCATCAGTGTACCTTAATCCTAGGTGCACAGTCATTTCATGGGTTGTTGTAAGTTATGACGTTTCAAGATGATTGACTTGATGCTTCAGCCTCTAGGAATCTGTGAAACTGAGTTCCTCCCCTTCTTCTGCCTTACACACTGATGTGCTGGATGATCTAAATATACTGACTTTCAGGCTGTGTGATTATATATATATCAGTCATACACGAGAATGGTATATCTCATGTATGATGGATCAATATGACTAATAATGACGAATAACATCACTTACTTTCTATATTTAATCAGTAGAGCACTTATTTTCTCCCAATAGAGAGTGGTAGAAATTCTAACTGTAATCAACAAGTGAAAAATTAGTTCTCATTCTCGTTTAGAAACTAGTTATTCTAAGAGTCTTAGATTTTATTTGCCAGGTCCAAATCACTCACAGTAATTCCTTAATAATTTGATATTAGAATAGCTTTACAGGTGGACAAAACAACAAGACGGGCGTTGAACCTGCTGTCACATGTGTGTATTGTCAACAGGGCTGTGGCATGCAAAAGATCTCAGGTTCACTTCCCAGCATCTTCAGGTATCGCTGGGCGAGATCTTATCAGAAATTGTGAAGAGATGCTGCCAGTTAATGTAAGCAATACTGAGCTATATGGACCAATGGTCTGACTTGGAATAAGACAGTTTCCTGTGGAAAGCTTGGGTTTTAGTCATCACTGGGCTAAATGTGAGCTTTCACATAGATTAGTACTTCCTACACCTTACTCAGGCTGGTTCAGGTAGGATTTTGGGTTGATAATCATCCAGGTAAATTGTACCTTGTTCCATTAAATTATGGTTTTCATATTATGACTAAGCTTTTATAAGTGGTGGTTTCACAAAAGCAGGTTATTTTGATAGTTACAGCTATGCCACTCTCAATATAGTGGTATGAATTGGCCTAAAGGAAGGAAGGACCAGCCTATATGGAAAGTTCAGCTCTCAGTATCACTCTTCCCTGTTGTTATTTTTTAAAGATTTACAAGCATCTTGCATTTTTTTAAATTAAGCCAGTTGATGCATTCCAGTCATTCACTGTGGAGGGCCATGTGTCATGAAGTCATGAAGTTACATCTCTTCCTCCTTTCTCCTTTTGCCACCCCGTGCTCAGAAGAGCTTTATGGTTACCCAAATATGGCAGCCAACTTAGTGCCAGTGCCAGCATCTGGCTTGCTTTTGGGAGGCACATTCTGAGCCCTCCACCATCCCCATCACTCTCCTCCCTCCACTGGCCTGGTCTTATTTAAGGTATTTCTATGTTGGCTTTCAGACAGACATCACAAAGCAGTTTATATAAACATTATTACAATAATAAGAACTGATTTTTTTAAAACAACAACAACCAATGCAAAAGGCAACTGTTTGTTTAAAAGAAGCTGTGATGGTAACTTCTTTTCTGCTCTGCTGCAGAGTGAGTGGTTGCAAAGATTTCCTGGGTGACAGTTAGAGGAGGGAGGGGCCACCACTGGCAGCTGGACCTGGGCAGCTTACTAGGCTGTGGGTTTCGTTTCCACTCTCTTCAGAGCAAGATAATTCTTCATAGACCTTTATGTGCCATTTCCTCCATCAGTTGACAAGTTGCCATTTGTTTCGGGGCATAATGCTAATGGAAACTGACTGGGCAACTTGAATTGTGTGGGGTTCTTTACCCTGCTTTTTGATAGTTAGATAACATTTTTATTCTTGGTAAGCTGGCTGGAATATCAGAATACACTTATTTTCAAATAAAGCATAGTAGAAGAGGCAACATGGTATATGGAGGGCTAGGCTGAAATCCATAGGTGTCTGGCTCCTTGATTTTTATTTTAAATGCCCACCACTTAGTAAACTGATCTTTTTTTTCAACTTGAGGCTGGCTGCTGGAGAAACAGAAATATTTTTCAAGCTCTATACGGGCTGCACACTCTACCTGCATTTCCCAGTGACCCAACTCCCTTGCAGCTGGCTTTGGACTCACACAAAGGAGTGGGAAGGACTTTACTACTGACTGCCTCAAGAAACCTCGCATTGATCATTTGTTTTAGGATGGTGGGGATCTGGATGCAGTTTGAGCCTCCCCCAGGAACTGTGTATACGTGCATTTCCCTCTCCCGCTTCAGTTTACTTTGAGAACAGCATGTTAGAATGCTTCAGGGTGTTGATAAATTGGAGGGAATTGCGGTTGATTAGCATTTTTGTAGCCCTGGGTATCTGAACGGGACAGAATTGCAGTACTGGGCGCCTTAGCAGATTTGAAGATAAGAAGCAAGTTTTCCCTCTTTGTAGCATCAGCTGTGGGTTTAAGGCAGGGTTGGGGAACTGGGCTGGGACTGATGGGAGTTGGGAGTCCACCAGCACCTGGAGGGTACAGGTTCCCTTTCTGGTGCAGGGCACAAAGGTATGCCAAAGGGGAAATTAGGATTGTTTGCCTGCTTGCAAAGGAACTTGTTTGCTAGTCACATTATTTTACAATTTCAATCCAAGTTGATGGGCTTGTATTTTTTCTTACCCTCCAGGCCTCCTTTTGGATGACCAATGTGTATCTTCAGTGATGATGTCAGACACTTACCCAGCCATTCCCTGCCCATTCCAGTTGTTACAGACTCATATGATGCAAAAGCTGCAATTCAGGATCCCAAAAACATTGCTTTTAAAACTGTCTAGATGATTGTCGTTGCTTTGGTTGTGTTCTATGCGAGCAGGAGCCTTCTCCAAGGTTTACGGCTGACCCTTGAACAGCACATTCCCTGTTTGCTGCAAACCTTGGGGGCTAGCAGCATGGGCAACTCCTGTGTTTGTCGGGAAGACAGTGGGGTAGAAGACAATGCAGAATCCAGAAGTCGCCAGACAGAGAACAGCAGAGTGCCTGTATCGGACTCCAGGAGCCACCCGAGGGACCCAGTGAGGCCCCCCCGGCGGGGACGGGGGCCACATGAACCAAGAAGGAAAAAACATAACGTGGATGGATTAGTACTTGACACGCTAGCAGTGATTCGGACGTTGGTAGACAAGTAAGTACTTCCTGAAGAGAAATATTGCCACGGATGTACCTTCCTTCTCTTGTAAATTGCTGTGCTGCAATCTGTGGAGACTGCTCTAATGTCCCCCTCCAGTGGCATAAAAGTGGACAACTTTATGTTGGAATTGGAAATGTCTATAGTAGATTCGTCTTGGCTTCTCCTCGTAACACTTGCGCTTTTTGAATACCCCTCCAGTAGTTCATTTTGATGTCCAAAGTTTGTTTCAGTGAAATCCTACTCGGCCCTGTAACCTTACACTGCCTGATTCCGTTGAGTGGCAGCCACTGCAATGCCTACACCAGTCGTGGGAGGAGAGCCAAATGGCAAACTGTCTTTGTGTCATGTTGAGACTTCTACAGTTTCAACAGACACAAAAGCAATATACAAGATGCTGCCTAAGGTCTTTGGAGGCCAGAGGTAGTCCTGCCACCTTTGATGGCAGAAGAAAGGTTTCCTTTGGGACGGAAGGGGACACTCTGATAGTGCTTGTAGGTGCTGTTGGGATTTGTTAGCCAGTTTGACTTCCTTCAACCAAATTCCCTTTGTGTGTTTGCAGTGCATTGTAAGATTGGGCAGCGCATGCTAAGGAGGCAGTTATTTAGGGAAGCTTTCCTCTGACCCCTTTCCTAACTCAGCAGTTGAAGATGTCTTCGTGGATAGGTGGGGGGCAGCAACTTGTGCTTGTCCCCTGTCTTTGAGTTGACTTGCTTCTGCAGAAGCATGTATTGGAGTGCTCTGTTGGTCTGCCCCTTCTAAAACTCCAGATTGAAAGGAGTTAAAGGAGGAATAGACATGAAGAGCAGTATAGAAATTTAATTATTGTTAATAATAATAATAATAATAATAATAATAATAATAGATAATAAGGCTCCCAGGGGCTACCAGTCATGATGATACTTTCAGAATCAAATAAAGCCCATTGCTTGGAATAATAGCCAGAAATGACTGATTCCCTTATCCTACTTGTGGACTTTCCATAAGCATCTGGCTGAGCACTTTGGGAAACAGGAATCTGGGCTTGGTCTGGTCCAGCAGGGCTGCTCCAGTGATATATGTGTTGTGCCAATTCTTACAAATGTTTACATAATGGTTAATGATAAGTGGAAAGATTCTGAGTAGGGTAAAGCAATAAAGCGACTTTCAAAGAAGTGATGCCTGGGTGCGTTCTCTGGTGGCACAGCTTGTGATGTTTGAATTGGATCTGAATAACCCTGTTGAACCATGAGCACATTGGGAGTGGTTGGGGACAGGGGGCTACAGACAGGCAAAGGAAGGAATATCCCAGGCAAGCAAAGTTTATGTGAGGAGGGAGAGAGACATGATCACACCCTTCCAATGGCAGAGGAGCTACTGCTACATATCATAGCAACAGCACCAACAAAATTGTCCTTAATGCTTCCTTTCCTGATTAAAATTGTCATTATTCGTTGTCAGTTTGAGTTATCTTTGTAGTATCTTAAACATCAACAAGGGTGTTGACAGTTTCCTTCCTGCTTTATTATCTGAGCTGCTGTCAAAAATGCTCTTTCATAACTCCTTAAATAATCACTTCATTCTTTGCTACCTGCCAGCTCCAAGCGTCTGAGGCCCTTTCTGGCACAGACTGGAGCTTCTGTTTGTCCTAGACCACAGTCTGAAGGCACGTGATGCCCCCACCTTGTTGAAGCAAAGAGGGTCTGGGTCTGATTAGGGTTTGACTTCAAGACTGCCTGGGAATCCTTTGTGAACAGCCTTGCGTTTTGTGGTGGAGGGAAAGACTGGATATAAATGTAATAAACAAAAGCTTCTGGGCACAATGGAATGCATTTCCACCTCTCTTCTCAAGCATTATAGTTTACTTGGATTGAACCTCAGCAGTACAATGCTTCTCCTATGCCACTTCTTTCAAGTTAATGACGTCTGTTTTCACCCGCCTTGTGCTGAGAACAAAATGAATGACTCTTCCACTTGCGCAGAATACAACAGTGTGGGGCAGTGGGATGGGTTCAGTTGCTTTCAGGACTATCTTGTTCAAGCATTATTGGCTATAAACATTGTATTGCTTTAACTTGGGGGGGTGCTGACCTGAATAAACTAACAGACAGTTTTCTACAAAAAGAGTAGGCTGTTTGGGGGGATTTTCTAGCAATAGTAAAAATTCATCCTGCTTGGATCCTATTTTTCCTTTAAGGGGCTCAAAGTAGCATCCAGGGGTTATCAACTGGCCCAAGGCTACCCAGTGTGCTCAATGGCTGGGCAGGGTTTTGAACCCAGGTCTCTCTAGGCTAAGTCCCAAACTCTGTTTCTACTCCCTCACCTGGGCACTGGAAGGGGCATGTCTACTAACAAGTTACTAGGGAAAGCACTCGGTAGAATTCTTAGCCAGTGGGAATTCAGTCCTGTGATAGAACATATTGCCAAGCACAAATGGTCACATTATAAGTGGAAAATAGTTTTGTGATTCTCCTCCCCAGCCCAACCCCCCAAGATTGGATCGCAAGCGTTCTGTTTCTTCCTTCCATGCCCTCTGTCATTCAGCACTCCACAACTTCTATTCCCTTTCATGTTGTGTTCCGTTAACACTTGGTGTGTAGCAGCTGGCCTTGAGCCAGAGGTGCTCTGCCTTCTGTTCTGAATGGAGGACTCTGCCCCTCTTCCCTCTTGTACTTTTAATGGTCTTGCCTTTTATATTTTAGACCTTGGGTGTGGACCTCTGTGTTTTTATACTTTCATAAAAGCACTTGGTATACTTTTAGGAACTGTGGCAATAATGAAAAGATTCTACATTAATGTGTTGACACTGTCTCATTATCCTAAGAATTTGGATTATTGCAGTATCCTCTGAGGCAGTGAGAGTGTGAGCGGATGCTCATCAAATTTTCACAACAGCTGATTGCACTGGTTGCCAGTTTATTTCCAGGAAGAAATCAGTGTGCTGATGATTACCTTTAAATCCCTAAATGGTTTGGGCTCAGTCACTTTCCTTACCAACCTGCCTGCTCCATTAGATTTGCTGGGGAGGTTGTTTTTCTTCTTCCAAGGGTGGCTGAGATGCACCTGGCTGGGATGTGGCTTTTTCTGTGGATGAATTCCCCATCTTGGGAGGTCCATTTGGCCTCTATATTTTCCACCACATGACCAAGAATGTTGTTCGTTCCAGTAGATGTTTGGCCTGCCAGGTTCTAGTTTTAATGGCAAACCTCCATGTCAGCTTTCTTGTTTCTTCTAATAGGCAAAGGAGTGCCTTTTGCTGGAAGGCTTCCAACAGTCTCTTAAATTAATTATACAAATGAAGGTTTCTGGCCATTGAATCCTGGGGTATGGTGCTGATTATGGCAATTGTCTAGAGAAGCCCTGTTGCGTGCAATAAGAGTTTTTGTATGCCAAGTATGCCAAGTGAATGTTTTCACGTTCACTCTAGATGACTGCACCACCACAAAGCCATTGTGTTCCCCACATTGGATAAAGTTCTACTTCCAGTTTGTTGTAGGGCTGATAAATATCCTTCAGGCACATCTGTACATGTAGATCCCTGGATTTCATTCCCATGGTTCTGTACTTGATGATGTGACTGTGGCCTAGGAAACATTTCTGCTACACCAGTATGGGGAAGTAGTGAAGAGAGAAGGTTCAAAGTCCTTATCAGCCACGGTTTGGCTCAGGGTTACCATGACAATCACTGGCTCTCAGCCTAACCTGCCTCACAAGGTTGTTAAGAAGATAAACAGGTGGCCATGTATGCCCCTCTGAGTTCCTTAGAGGAAGGGTGGCATAAAAACCTATTCAGTAAACAAATATGAGACTATATCCAACCAGATTCTACACAGAATAGACCTATTGAATTTCATGGACCTGTTAGTCATGTCCAGTCATTTCATTGGTTCTACTCTGAATAAAATTAACATTGGATAGGAACCATGGAACTTAGCTGGCTGTTAAACAGTCATGGATCTTCTGCATTGCTCTTCATTGTAAGCTGGTATGAGTGTGCCAACTTTGATAATGATTAACGTAAGCTTTTTGTCTTGTGTTTTCTTCCAGTGATCAGGAACCTCCTTATTCAATGATGACTTTGCATGAAATGGCTGAAACAGGTACCTCCCTGCTCTAGTGTGGCACTCCAGTTGCAATCTACTAAGAAACCATTTAGCTCTGTAAAGAAGCTTAAGAGTCACACTGCATGTTTATTTCCAAGGGTTGAGGCAATTTTACAGTGATTACCTAAATAATACTGCTACTTGACAATGAGCTTGGTAAATTTGTAATTAGCTTAATATGTGTACCTGTCTAATCTGGCTAAATTTATGAGGTATGCTGTTGCGAAATCAGCCTGCCAGCTGCCACGAGGCTCAAGCTAACAGGCTTATTTTGGTTTTACACTGAGCTAGTAAACAGGCCTTGGAGTAACTAGGGGAATAGTTTGCTTCCAAATTAAAAGGATAATGTTAATTAAATACTGAGGAACCTTGCAGGATATGGGAAGAATGTCCCCAAATGTGTGTTGATATCTCTAGACTAGTCTTCACCAACCTAGTGCCCTCCAGATATTTTGGGCTAAAGTTCCTGTCATCCCCTTTCAGCATACCAGGTGGATACCTTTTAAGCATTTTGCCTGGAGCAACTGTAGATGTCTGAATTCCTCGGTTCTGGAGCTGCTTAAAATACCACACCTGCTCATGCAGCTGTGGTTTTAAGGAGCACAATACCTAAAGATGTAACTGAAGACTTGAGAGTAGCTCTTAGGAACAGCTAGAGGCAGATCAATTTCATGTCTGATGCAGTGGATTTCCATGACACAAACAGTTTATCATCCTTTATTTCCTCATAAAAAAATTATACCCCTTTAACTCTCAAAAGGACTCAAGATACATTTCCCCTCCTTTAAATTCAGTGTCCAAAGTCCTTTGGACTTTATTACATGTAATTCTTCTAAATTGGTGCTGTACTTAACATGTGGAAAACGAAAAAAGCATCTAGACAGTAATGTCAATTGTGGCTCTGATGACGCCTTGCTCTGCAATGCAGCCTTTAGGCCTCAGTCACTTTGACTTTTCCCTCCTTCCTTGGTGAGGTACTTGAAGAAAATGAGCCAGGGTAAGACAATGTCACTAACTGATCAATTAAAATGTTCTTCAAGAACAGAAACTAGTGAGAGTTCAGATTTTCCTGTTTCATTAGCAAGTTATAGATTATCTTCTTTATACATAAATGATAGGAAATATAACAGCCTATTCACAAATTCCTCTCTGTGTCCTGCTGTTGGAGAAGGAGACTGTTGGGAACTGGTTTAGGAAAGGCAGTGTGTTACCTTCGTTGCATTCCATCTCCTGTGTGCCTTTCTTAAACTTAAACCATAGTTTGAGAAGGAAGGGTGGTGTGTTTCTGATCTTTTGCCTCTTATAAAATAACTCTGGAGCTGACTTTCCAAGAGATAATGTATTAGACCTCGTAGTATTCAAGGAATCCTTCCTAATTCACTAATCATTATCTATAGAAGCCAGTTCCTACATTCTGTTTCAAATCACTGTTCATACCAAGGGATGGAGGTTATGCAGAGATGGATCTGGTTCAGTCATTAGTGGCTCCCATTAACTTAGTGGGACATAGTAAAGGAACTTCAGAGAGGGAGCAAAATCTCACCTTATTTCTATGCTGTAGAAACTCATGGCATTGATTGTGCATAAGCATCATGTTACAAAATGCAGCTGAATTTGTGACTTGCCTTCACTGAGAAGTGTTAATGCTCAGTGTTGGTGGTGGTATTATTATTATTATTATTATTATTATTATTAATATTACTACTACTACTATTACTATTTATTGTACTTATGAGTCATCACTAGGTATTGCAGTTGAGTAAGAAATATGCATGTGTGAACTTATCCTAACATTAATCCCTGGAGCTATGAATATTTGCCCTATCTACAGGAGCTGAGTTTGTCCTGCTATTGCAGTCTAGATTAGCAGCTGCTTGTTAACTGTGATGTGTTGTTCAGATGAATTGTTAAAATGCTATTGAAATCATACTTGTGATTCGTGTATGATTATTGTCTCCATCTATTGTTACCAGTCTAAGACAGTTGCCTCTGTTTTGTGATTGACAGATGAAGGCTGGCTGGAAGTTGTCCAATCCTTAATTAGAGTTATTCCATTAGAAGATCCCTTGGGACCAGCTGTTATAACTTTGCTTTTGGATGAGTGTCCATTGCCAACGAAAGTAAGTAAAATAAATGCATGCAGACTTGGTAACCTTATTACAACAGCATGTAGCATCCCCCACTGTCGAACTGATTCTGACCAAACTTTTTAACAATGCACATCTTAAGAAACAATATTACAATGTGTCATTTTCACACCAACAATTTTCTGAACAAAAGTTTCAAAACACAACTGAAAGTCATTGGACGGAAAGCTTGTCCTGGTGAGTACACACAGAGACACATGCATAGAGTTGTATAAACTCTCTGTTATCTGAATCTGCTAATTGCTTGTCCAAACTGAGAATTAGGCTGTTGATGCCTTCAGAATTCATGTATGCGCCACCATTTTGTAAAGATACTGAATATATAGACTTTGTGCCCATAAATCTTTCTGTATGAACTATGAAATGCATTAGGATATCTATCACATGACTAGAGAAGTCAGTAAGAATTCTTTCCCCCCTAGTGTGCATTGCTTAGTCAACTTTGTATAAATGTACCACGAGACCAAATACGCTGCAAAACCCAGGCACTTTTAAGATTTCTCTTGGGCCCTCTCTCCTTCCAAAAATATGATTCATTGAGTCTCCTCTCATCATATGACTAAAGAAAGAGTTGAAGGGAAACAACACTTTGCAGAATGGCTGGTGTGCTTTCCTTTGGCCAAGGTTCTTAAATAGCTTATGCTGGATTTATCCCACAGGCTTCAGTGGCACAACTCCAGAGTGAGAGATTTTAGGATTGCAGCTATATATTGTTTTACAGTGAATTACTTTTTAAGAAGGAAGAAGTATTTCCTAACTTCTTAAAAACCTGTGACTACTAATTTAGTGTCTTGATAGTCCTTGAAGTTTTGTGGATGCGAGTTGCTGTTTTTCTAACAGAAGCTGTTAAACAAGAGGTTTTGCACATGCAAAAATAGGGAGCATATGTTTTGTTCCCCAGTGGTTACAAAGTACCGTGGAGATAATTGGAGTATCTTCTGGTTCTGTCTGGAGCTGAGAGAAAGAGAACGGACTGTGTCTCTCAGTGTTCTACTATTCAGTAGCATTTTAACTTGTCTTGTTTAGGATGCATTGCAGAAGTTAACGGAAATATTAAGTTTAAGTGGAGCTGTTGCTTGCCAGGATGCCTGTCATCCTGCCAAACACCGGAACACAACAGCAGTACTAGGCTGTTTGGCAGAAAAACTTGCAGGTAAGAAGGATTTTTAATGTTTTTATGTAACTGTGGGGGTTATTAACAGGCACCCTGCTTTGTTTTGCTCTAGATTCTCCCCTCCAGTCTCTCTGCTCAGGTCACAGGTGATCTGGTGTAAATACGTTGCATGTAACTCCCATCATTATCAAGAGTATGCCCTCAATATCCTGGGGCAGTGCTTAGAACATTAACTCCCTAATTGAAATCAACGAGTCTGTAAAATGTTTTGTTCAGCTGCACCCAGGCACCCACAGCTGTGGTCTCCAGATCATCAATGATGCCCAGCAGGGTGTCTCCAATGTATTCCTCTACAGTAGGCAACATCTTTTTTAAAAAATGATGCTGGCAACACCAGAAAGCAAAGGGTTCCTCTTTGAAAGTAGTGTCAGGCTGTGTTGTTTTGCTGGAATGCACACTTACTGTTATCGGTTACAGTGGGAGGGGGTTGCAATACACCTCCTGCTCCTCCATTTGAATGCCCCTTAACTAGGGGCAGTAAATACAAGGGGGGTGTACATACTTTGTGTAGCTGGGTCTGGGAAGTGTCCAGTAGGAAGTGTCCAGGCTGTCACAACTAGCAAAAATTTGTGGGCTCCTGCCTGCATCCAATATACAGCTGACTGCTGGAGGTTAATACTAAAAACAAGGGGATGGATACTACCTTCATGCCATCTTGTGAACTTACCTGTGGAGTCTAGCTTTCTGAGATCCTTTTAAGCATAGTATGATTGTATGCTTACCCAAACCCTTGGAACTGCCCCTGTACAATCACCCCTTGCCTTCTGGAGCCAGCACACTGAGTAGGCTTTGCCACCTTTGGTTGAAATTGCACAAGTTACATGTGCTTAAGATGCAATATTACTGTATTTAAAAAACATTGGCTTTTCCTGCTTAATTGTTTTTTTAAAGCTAAACTAAATATACTTGACTTCTTTCTTTCTTGCACAATGCCTTATGCCTATAGAGCACAAGATATCAGGGAGGGCAGAGTTGTACATTAAGCTCTTTGGAATTGACTTTTAAAAAACGTAATGCAGCAGCTTCGATGCACATGTTTCATTTTTAGTGTTCTTGCAGGCCCTGCAAGTGTAGGTTTACTCAGCCAAGGGATCTTGGAATACTTGCTGCAGAGCTTGGTGAGTATCACAGTTTAATCCTCCTCTAATGTTGTTCCTCTTTAAATGCTATGTCTCCTGTGTGTGAACATCAGAGGGATCAGGGCCTTGCATTTCATCCTGTTAAGTTTTGGGAGGAAACAGCTCCCAACATGGGGTCAAGCCTTCATCATTGCTGCTGCTGCCGCCACCATCCTCCTTTTTCAGTAGTGAGTGTGTGTTGAGGGGATGCATAGAAATGGGGAGGGGGCATTGCTGAGAGGTAGAGCACAAGCCTTGAATGCAGAAGCCCCCCATATCAGAAGGCACAAGTCAGCTTCAGAAGTTGTTCATGTGGCGAAGAGTCATGTGCTCACCTGCACATTTTTTCCTCTGGGCAAGCAGTGAAGAGTAATGTTCCCATCCCACCATCTGTAGGTGGTGGTGTGGATTTGCCCCTTTAGGAGCATTTATAAACTTACAGGCAACTTATTTCTGTTTTTCAAGAAAAAAAGCAATGTATAAAAAGTCTTAAATTAAAACCAACATTGTAAAATCATTACATTGTTCTTTAGTGCAATGGAAATTAATGAAAGAATAGAATTTAGAGGCCTCAAATTTGTCTGGAAAGCTTTGAAAGGTTAAAAGAAAGCTTTTTATAATGTGTTGACGGAAATGATGGGAGGTAGAACATGGCCTCCCCTGCCAGACTTAATAGGTGAGAAGAAATTGCTTAGAAATTTCATCCCCTCTGTGGCCCGGTTCAGATGCCACAGTCCTCCAAGCCATGGTTTGGAAAATCAGCAATACATCAGCATCAGCTCCACTCTCCTCAAGTCTCTCACACTCATTTCTTGCTGTGCTTTGGCCTCTAGTTACAGTTTGTTCCGATTCCTGAATCAAGCAGTCCATGATCAGCAGTAGCCTCCAAGCCACAGTTGCCAGATTTGAACATCACAGCAAACTACAGTTAGAGGAAGCCTGAAATTGAAGGAGGCGGTTCGTGGGAGTCAGTGGCTTGTTTTCCGATCCTCTGAGCTGAGCCATGAATATTTCCCTAATCCAGAACAGCTTCCTTCTTCCTTCTGCGTAGGACTTTGTCTTGGTGCTTGGGTCTCTAAAAAAAGCCCTGTGATTAGACCGTTCCTCTTACGACAAGACATGAATGCTTTTGTCTTGAAAGTGCAATGTTTTTCCCTGTATTTGACAAATCGGCTAAAGTTTGTTGTTTTCGGAGGTCAGTTTAAGGGAATACTGTATCCTTTAATTCTCTTGTTTATCTTAGGAGTTCCAGTCCCACCCAACCGTAATGCTTTTTGCACTAATAGCCCTGGAAAAGTTTGCACAAACAAGTAAGTGAGTTAGCTCAAAATCTATGGGGAAAACACAAGATGGTTCCTAGTAGTCTGTGTGTTGAACTCTCCCCCCCCTCCCCCATACACACACTTTGTTCATTAGCATGCATGTGGCACTGACAAGATGGCTTAGGCTTGCTCCAAGTGCTATGGAGTTCTTTACTGTGAACCTTCAGAGCCTGGCAACTGCTCTCCCTCCTCTGCTCTCAGGCTCCACCTGAGATTTGGAGGGTGTTCTTAGTTGTCTGGAAACAGCTGAGCAGCATGTCTGCTGTTGCAGTTTCCTCTAAAGAGAACACCAAATGACTGTGTGGTGTGGCAGGACTGTTTAGTTGTGCCTGTGGTTTTGCATGTCTGCGCGTGGTGCTGCCTACAGTCCCAATATCCTGACAAGAGTTGCCTTGTTTTTAAAGGAGGAACAGGCCCAAGTGATGCCCAGCCAAGGGACAGAGGAAGATCAAAACAAGTTTAGCCTTCAAACGGAGCCTTTTAGTGCTATAGAGTAGGGATGGGGAGCCTCAGGCCTGGTGGCCAAACATAGTCCTCCAAGCCCCTCTATGTAGCCCTTGGGCCTCTCCCCAGACCATACCCCCTTTCTCCAGCCCTGTTTTCCACCCTCCTTGAGTGCTTTTGCTTGCCTGGGATGCATCTTTGAACTCTGATAAAGCCTGGGTGAAGAATGGAGAGGGGTGTGAGTGTGTGTAGGATGTTGCCTCCTTGGGCTGAAAAAGTTACCCACCCCTGCCAGATAGCAAGGGTGTGGTGTTAGGAGGGCAGGGAAGAAGAAATGGTGTCTGCAAAGGCCCTCTTGGATGCTTGGAAAAGGTGCTTTGCTTAGCTAATCATCACATGGCCAGTGACGTAAGTTCCACTGACTGCTTAAATGTTGCCTGGTTCCTCTTTGAGAAAGAGAGAAGAGAAACTAATACTGCTTTTGGATACTTAGAAAATGATATGTTTAAGCATGAACAATCTTTGTTTCTGCTGAAGGTTTTTTTTGACAATCGTCACTTTGTGTTACCATTTTAGGTGAAAATAAAATGACAGTTTCTGAAACGTGCATCAGTGACCAGCTAGTCTTGTTAGAGAAATGGACAGATAATCCAGACTACTTAAAACGCCAAGTTGGATTCTGTGCCCAGTGGAGTTTAGACAATCTATGTAAGTAAGAATTTATCTGTGAGATGGGGGCGTTGCTGGTGACATGCTCTGCATTCAAGAATAATTTTTTTTATTAACCGACCAATCACATCAAATCAAACCAAATTACATAAATTACACAGCCGAATTTTAATTTTTTGTTGGGGGTACCCATATTTCAAGTTCCGAAGGGGATCCAATCAACTTCTTGCTTCTTACTGCTGTTTTAATGTCCACAAATCTAACCTTATGATGTTCACAGTACTAGCCAGTCCTTTCTTATTGTTTTTCCACATCGCTTGTTGTTATTTTCATATATTTTTCCTTTCTCTTTGTGACCTCTGATAGTCTCCACAAGCTGGTTAGAACAGTTTGTAATCGTGCGTGGATATATATTTTTTTTTATCCAGTAGCCATATCCAGACGTTTTCCATATAACATCACTTCCATACATCGAAACAGTCTTAGCATCACTAATCTTCACCAATCTGCCTCCTTTCTCAAAACCTCTGAGGAGATTCACCAGGAATGCAGTCTGAAAACAAGTCCGTTCCCCCTCTCGGCTATAAATCCTTTGGCAAGATGGCGACTCCGAATTAATTGCTGCGCCATTGCAAAAGCTCTTATTGCTTCTCGATCTCCATAAAGCATACTTTTGGTTAAAATTTATCTCCACAAAGACCTTAATCATCCTGCTTGGGTCAGTTCGACCGACGATTCTAATGAGGAGGGGTTCTTGTAAATCACATAGAAGGAAGTAAAAAAGGTCGTCCCCCCCATTCAGTCCCATTGTCAACATACCCAGCCTTTGGTGTATCTTCATCGTAAAATATTCCTGTTTCTCCAACCCGTCGTCTTCTTTTGCAGAGGTCACTTAAATTAGCAGACTTCACTCCCCTTCTTCACTTGAAATATGTGCATTTGCTTCTTTTGTAATTAATTATTCCAAATTGCTGCAGCTAGTGCGCGATCAGAGACAGCGTCCAGGAGAGCCGAGGTCCACACGGGGGCATTCTGCCTAGTGCCCTCACCCCCTTCTTTCGAATTAGGGGGTGATTTATTGGCACAGCAGGCAAGGGCAGTGTTCCCTATTTCCTTGGGGCAACAAGGGAGGCTGCCTACTCCCATAACAGCCTCTTAATTACCCCGTGTGGGTCGGAGAGATGGTATTGTCGGCCATCTTCCAATGCGCCCCTAGTGGCCTCCCCGACATGCTCTGCATTCAAAGATGCAATGTATTATTTGGTATTTAAGCAAACTTTGACTGCTATGGTGTAATGTAGCTTTCAGAATCCGAAAGCGAAAACTTCCTTGATAAAACCAGCAGTGTTATGTTCATGAATTCAGGTCACTTAACCCAGAGGCAGGATGACTCAAAGGTGGAGAAAATTTGGGAAATGTCTTGGGGTATCTGCCTAACCCTTTAGGGGACCTTTGAACACTCAGAGAACTGATTCTTCCTGCACTTCACAGTGTAGCAGTTTTGTACATTTTAGCCTTGAGGTCAGACAAGTCTGTCAGAGCAATTTTCACAGAGGGAGCTACGTGAGGTGTACAATTATTATGGGGCGTAACTTGTCATGACTTGCTGTGGAGAGTTTATGGCCTCAAGCAAACAGCTGCCTTGCATTGTCCTCCTTCCAGCAGGAAGTGCACTGGTGAAAAATTTGTTTGTTGCCCAGACATTTTTTTAATCAGTTTAATTTAGCCATCCCTATAGGAAAGTAGTGGGAGACTGTGGCCCACTTCACAAGTTGACCTGAATGTGCTGTTATGCAACTCACCTTAAGCACGTGGGTGGAAGTTGCACAGGCCACCGGGAGTGATATGGAAGCATCCACAAGACAGCAGTAGCCACATTGCTATGGGTAATATATGAAGGAAATCCATGGTGATTATAGGCTTCTGCTTCTGCCACCATTGTGTTCTCTTTGGGTTGAAACTTCCCTTGAGTTTAGAATCTGGTCTCTGGCAAAAGCTTGGTTGATGTTCAAAGTCTAAAAATAGGAATGCCTTTAAGGGGGGAAAGTCCTTAAAATTTGGACTCATTTGGCTTTGATTCAGCAGCCCACTTGTTAGTGGGAGTAAGTCGCAGGTAACATATGAATACTTATGCTCATGAAAGAGCTACACTGACTTCCAGTAAGTTCCTGCATGCAATCTAAAGGCCTGGTTATAACCTTTTAAAGGTCTAAATCAGGGGTGAGAAACCATTTTTGACTCCATAGGCCAGACCCTAATCGGGATCTGACTTGCAGGCCAAATTTGACAGGTGGGCAGGGCCTTTTACAAGTCTCTTTCTCTAAGCCTCCAATTGCAGGGGCTTAAAAGGGCAATAGGAAGAGGCTTGGAAAATGCAGGAGCTGTTTTAGAGCCTTTGCAAAGAGGCTCTTTGAAGTAGTGTGTAAGCAGGGCTTGCTATAAGTGTTGAGCAGCTCACTGGTGTTTGCAGCAAGCCCCACTTTGGGCAGGGATTGGCTACAGTACAGTGTTCCCAATGTGGAATTTCACCAGTGCTTGCTGTCACCATTGATCAGCGCAGATAGCAAGGCTCGCTTGTCAGGGAACATCCAGGAGCACCCTTTGAGGCCCCCAATTGTTCATTTGCAGCTGCATATCAACCTGCTCCCCAGCTGACATCATAAGCCATATCAGATGTGAAAAGGGTGGTCATGGTTCGAGGAAAACTGCCTTTCAGGCCAAATTGGATCCAGCCTAATTTGGACCTTGCACCCAAACTTTCACATGCCTGTACTAGAGGGTGGTCTGTCGGATAGTCCCTTTAATGAAGAAGAGGTACATAATTTTCCACAGTTCCCAGTTCCTGCCCATCACCCCTCCTCAGCGTTCTGAGAATTTCAATATTCCATCTTTGACAAGTGTAGCAAAAATTCCATTTAATGAATGAAATATAGTAACAATTTAATTTATTATTTGTACAAATTTAACTTTATTATAACTGGTAAAGTGTCTAATGTATTCCCTGATTGGGGACTTCCTTCTCGGTCAAATTCCAGACCATTTGATCAAATTGGTTAACTAACGCTCTGCAGTTAGGTGAGCATCAGGTGAGCAGATACATTTGATTGCCCGGTCCATGTTTTGCAATATTGGGACTTCTACTAGTGTTACAACTTCTAACTATGTATTTTTGCAGTTTTGAAAGAAGGCAGGCAGTTTACATACGAGAAAGTTGACTTGACCAACATAAATGCCATGCTGAATAGTAACGATGTCAGTGAATACCTTAAGATTTCACCACGTGGGTTGGAGGTAAGTTTTTGGGTGCTTAATTCCATCATATTTTTATGTCTTCTACACTTCCCCAAACAGTAAGAAGTTTCAGAATAGCACTATTTGGGTTTCATTTCCCTTTGGAAGAGAGGACACTAGAGGCTTCACTCTCTTTGAGATAATACGGCCTATAGGCCGTAAGTCAAACCAAGCCATTTTTATGTTTTGGTTTTTTTAATAAACCCAGCTGAAATAGCAGAAAGAGAGGAAGTTTAGCAAGAGGTTTTAATCAATGATTAATAAGGTTGTGAGATCAAAGGGGATACAGTAAGACTTACAAATCCTGTTTCAGAATGTAGCTATTGGTGATCCTGGTGAACTTATTAAAATGGACTACAAAGCCTGCATTCAGGATACATATCACAACCCTGTATCTCTTGCTATCAATTTGGGAAATAATTACTGGATTGCATTATTTGCAAATATGCAAACAAAGCATAAGGGAGGGCAAGCAGGAGCCCCTCCCGCAGGGCAGCATTGGATTCCCAGAGAGTCATGTGCATAGCACACTCAAGGCTCCACCTGACTTTGTAGCAGACTCCAGACATAAATTCTCAGTGGTCTGCCTTTGCAGAACAAAACAACAAAACAAAACAAAACAAAAGCAAGCCTTTTTCAGACCACACCTGCAGGGCACTTAGTCTCACATCTTCACCCCTGCGGGTGAGTTACCTATTCAGTATTAAATGTAGAATCGGTTTCTTTTGAAATATGAGCCTGTTGCCTCAAAATGGAGCTGAGAACTTACAAGGATTTAAATTCCTCCTGCTAGGGCCAGGTAGCTGTTGTCTTTTGGAAGGCAAGCATTTATTTATTTTTCTTTTGGTTTGTTCATTAGGCCCGATGTGATGCGTCGTCTTTTGAAAGCGTTCGATGTACTTTCTGTGTGGATTCTGGAGTTTGGTACTATGAAGTCACAGCCATTACTTCTGGGGTGATGCAGATAGGATGGGCTACCAAAGACAGCAAATTCCTCAATCATGTAAGTGCCACTTTCTGCCATAGGAACCTACTCATTAAGTTGGATCGGCCTTGGAGTCTCTTTTCTGGGTCCCTGTCACCTCTGGAAAAGAGGCAGATGGGAGCCAGATAGAAGGCCTTCACTGGGGCACTAAACTTGTGGAACCAACCTGCTTGGAGATGTTAACCTGGTTCCAACACTGACATCTTTGCAGAAGCCATGTGAAGATTCTGATTTTTCTTGCAACTTTTGGTTTAAATGGGCCCTCCAGATGTTTTGGGCTGCAGCTCCCATCAGCCCCAATCAGCACAGGTTGGCAAAAGTTGCAGTATACAATTACAGGGAAGGTGTTTCACGAAGTAAAAATGTTGTATAGGGTTAGATGGAAATACCTTGATACGGTGGGGAGAGTTGGCGTTGCTGGAGAAGAAGGTAGATGAGAGCCTTTCTTCACCTTCCCCAGCAGCACAACTGTACATTTAACTGTATTTTAGTTATCAGTTATTGCACAGCACTTTGTTGCCAAAATGTGCACTGCTGTTTGGTGCAATGACTGGTGCAGATGGGATTTTCTTAACCTTAAGCAAGAGAGCCAGAATATCCCACCTGTTTGCATGCTCCCTCCTCTTCTCTCCTGCAGAAATCCAGCATAAATTCAGCTGTAGCATTGCATTTGCTCCAAATTTATCTTTTGACTAGGTTTTAAAGGTGATTTTGTAATTTCAGAAAGTGTCAGGGAGCTATACACAACAAGGAAGACATAGCCTATAGATCTTTCCCCTTCTGGAATTCACCCAGTGTATGATCACACAGCAGGAAGCAACTCTGGGTGAGAGAAGCCCTGAGTCTGTACTTGCAAGAGGGCATAAATGTGCCCAGTATAGTCCAACAGTGGACCACATATTCCAACCTGCATTCAGATCTCACCCTTCTTAAGAAAGAACATATTGATACCCCCCCATGTGCCCATAGCTATGCAAAATGGTTGAGAAGCTTTAAAAACAAGATTCCCACAAGTATTGTCATGTCTCAAGAAAAATAAATGCTGTATTTTATCTTCCCTGAAGGAAGGTTACGGTATCGGGGACGATGAGTACTCCTGTGCATACGATGGCTGCCGGCAGCTGATCTGGTATAATGCCAGAAGTAAACCACATTCCCACCCGTGCTGGAAGGAAGGTACTCCACCCATCTTGTTGCAGTTGTTGCTGTTGTCATTTTCATTTGCTGGGAAATTGTTCTAGCACTCCCCAGAGAGGAGCAAAGCTGCCAATTTAGTAGCCTAGAATCCCTTCTACCCTGTCTCCTACCATTGTAGGTCACTGTAAGTGAAGAGTCATTTTCATCCCTTCGCAGCAGCCTTCTGAGGGCCACATGCCATTGGTGGGTGGGACCAGAAGCAAAAGTGGGCAGAGCCTACCTTTGTGCAGTAGGCTAGCTTCTACACACACACTTCTCTCTGTTGTCCATCCGAGCAGGCCAGAGTCCAAGGTTCACCAGAGTTCAAGGACACATTCCAGCTAGGCAGAAACACTAGGAGAGCATGGAACAAAGCCAGTGAGGGCCATGGCCCAGGAAAAAGAAAATATGGCTGGCACACGTGTGTGGTCTGCAAAGAGTCCCAAGAGACATGGAAGAGGGTCACATTTGGGCCTCCTAGGCCTGAGGTCCCGTCTTCTGTCAGATTGGAAAGGCTAGGCTGCAAACTTTTTTCAGTCCTCACTACATGCAGGAATGGTTTTGTATGGGGGGAGCATTCAACTGTCCAGCTCTCCACCTATAACCAGAAGTGGTACAATCTAGGAAAAGGCTTTTATTGTTGGACTAGTTCTAAGTTGGGATCCTTCCATGCTACTGAAGGAGAAACAAGTGTAGCCAGGAAAGGATCTTGATTGAAATTGAATTTTTGGACAATAGAACAGATGGCCCAGGGATCCAAGGGGTCTCTTTCCCCAAGGGGTGATTCTTTCGGGACATGTCCGTACACCAGCTTCCTGTGCTTTTAGCTCAGTGCTTTAGCAGTAAACTAGAAGCACAGGAAGCCTTTCCTGGAAAAACCAAATGTCCCCTCTTCCTTCAGATGTCCCCACAGACCCCACACAGACATTCTTATTGCTGCTCTCACTGCCAGTCATGCAGATTGCACATCCAGTATTGAGATCAACATGCTATCTGGGGTGAAGACTACAGAGGAGCAGCATGATATGTACATGTTGGTGCCTGCACTGCAAACTCAAGTCACAACTGCATTTTTCAGAGCATATTTACAACATGTTTACTTTTGTTTCTGATGCGCATCCAGTCCCTGGGGTCAATGTTTTAACGTGCTTCTGTTCATCTTGATCTTCTCTGCATTATGTGGAATCTATGTAGCGTCAATTCATCCTGCATTTGGGAAAAGAGGAGCACAAAGTTTCCTTCCTCCTTCCAGTTACAAACTCTTACCTAGATTCTTAATTACTTAAATTTGAGAAAATGCTGAAGATGACTCTGAGCAAGTGTAACGCTGGCTCCCTGCAAAATGTATTGCATTTGTAAATCAGGAGTCAGCCTCCAGAACATATATATTTTTTATTTACAGGCGAAGGGGATCGAGATATGGATACGCTCGTACCCTTTCCAATCTGCGCCCCATCCCGAGGGACGAGGGTAGGGTGAGCAAGGATTACTCACCTCCGTCACTGGTGCTGTGCAATGCCAGGTCTATAGGCAATAAAACCGCCACCCTGCGAGATTTCTTTATCTCGCAGGGGGTCGACCTGGCTTGTGTGACGGAGACCTGGGTGCGCGAAGGGGCAACAGTTACCTTACGAGAAATGGCGCCCCCGGGTTTCTCTGTCCTCCACCAGTCGCGGACTGTGGGCCGGGGGGGAGGGGTGGCATTATTAATCCGGGAAGATTGTCCTTTCAGGACTCTACCATCGCCATCGATCCCCGGCATCGAATGTGTTGGCCTAGTGTGGGGCTCCGAGGAGAGCTTGGCTGTCTGGCTGGTGTACCAGCCACCTAGCGCACCAGCAGCCACCCTGTCAGGCCTATTGGAGGCGGTGGCCGGCTGGGCCTTGGAGTTCCCTAACCTATTGGTATTGGGGGACTTCAACATCCATGCTGATGCCACTCCCTCCTCACAGGCTCTGGACCTGGTGTCTTCCATGGCGACACTAGGGCTCTCCCAGTTTGTTTCGGGCCCCACACATCAAGCAGGCCACACGCTGGATTTGATCTTTGGCGTCGGTATAGATGTGATCATGTCTCCTTCGACGAAGGTGCCATGGTCTGATCACTACGCTCTGAAAGCCAGGATTGACTTTCCACCCCCACCCTGCTTAGGTGGCGAGCCAATTTGGGCTCGCCCGCAGAGGCTGATGGACCCTGAGAGATTCCGCCAAGCCTTGCGGGACCTTGCTCCCCCTGGCGACTCATTGACTGAGCTTGTTGAGGGCTGGAATGCCCAGCTCCTGGCAGCCATCGATGAGATCGCACCTAAGCGCCCTCTGCGACCCCGCAGAAACCGGGCTCCCTGGTTTACCGAGGAGCTCCGGAAAATGAAGCGGGACCTCAGACGGCTAGAGCGAGTATGGCGGGGTGCCCGTGACGGAGCCTCAAGAACATCTTATAGGGCTTTTATGAAAACCTACGAGATGGCGGTGAAGGCTGCTAAGAAGTCATACTTCTCGGCCTCCATTGCATCCGCTAGCTCTCGCCCAGCGCAATTATTTAGTATAATCAGGTCTTTAACGTCCCTTGAGGGACAGCCAAATTTAAATAACAAATTGACACACGGCTGTGAGGCATTTGCGAGCTTTTTTGCGGAGAAGGTCTTGTCGCTCCGCCATGACCTCCCTGCCAATTTGGATACAATAAAGGAACTGGAGGCCCCTCGACTGTCCTCGGGTCCAGTATTGGACCACTTCGTACAGATATCCCCAGCCGATGTGGACAGACTCCTCCGAGCTGGAAAGCCCACCACCTGTCCTCTCGACCCGTGCCCGTCTTGGCTGATTAGAGCGTGTCCAGACGAGGTGCGGGCCCTCCTGGGGGATATCATCAATTTGTCCCTTGGCACGGGGACATTCCCAGGGGAATTGAAGGAGGCAGTGGTGCGCCCGCTCTTAAAGAAAACATCATTAGATCCTTTAGATCTATCCAATTACCGCCCGGTTTCGAATCTTCCGTTCCTGGGTAAGGTGATTGAGAGAGCGGTTGCTGAACAGCTTGGTGGGTTTCTGGATGAAACATCGGCTCTGGATCCATTCCAGTCCGGCTTCCGCGCTGGTCATGGGACCGAGACGGCTCTGGTCGCCCTAACAGATGACCTTCGTAGACAGCTGGATCGAGGCGGGTCAGGGCTGCTGATTCTTCTAGATCTATCAGCAGCTTTCGACATGGTCGATCACGAACTTCTGGACCACCGCCTTGCCGACGTGGGGATCCAGGGCACAGTCCTTCAATGGCTGCGCTCGTTTCTCTCTGGTCGGGGACAGAGGGTGGCGCTTGGGGGGGAATTGTCATCGCGCCACTCCTTGGTGTGTGGAGTACCTCAGGGTGCGATACTCTCCCCGATGCTTTTCAACATCTTTATGCGCCCCCTCGCCCAGCTTGTTCGGAGTTTTGGGCTGGGTTGTCATCAGTATGCCGATGACACCCAACTCTATCTGTTGATGGATGGCCATCCTGACTCGGCCCCAGACACACTGACCAGATGTTTGGAAGCTGTGGCTGGATGGTTACGTGGGAGCCGGTTGAAGCTAAATCCTTCGAAGACAGAGGTCCTGTGGCTGGGACGGGGCGATATGGGATTGGGGGGGCAACTCCCATCTCTTGCGGGGGCGCAATTAGTGCCAGCACCGTCCGTTAAGAGTTTGGGTGTAATCTTCGACACCTCCCTTTCCATGGAGGCGCAGATTGCAGCTATAACAAAGGCGGCATTTTTCCATCTCCGCCAAGCTAAGCAGTTGGCTCCTTACCTCTCTCGCCCTGACCTAGCCACTGTGATCCATGCGACGGTCACCTCCAGACTGGATTATTGTAACTCGCTCTACGTGGGGCTGCCCTTGAGACTGACCCAGAAACTCCAGCGGGTGCAGAATGCTGCAGCGAGACTCCTTACGAGGTCTTCGCTGCGAGATCACATTCACCCGGTGCTATACCAGCTGCACTGGCTCCCGGTGGAGTACAGGATCAGGTTTAAGGTGCTGGTTTTAACCTTTAAAGCCCTATATGGCCTAGGACCCTCGTACCTACGGGACCGCCTCTCCTGGTATGCCCCACAGAGAAACCTACGGTCTTCAAATAAAAACATCTTGAAGGTCCCAGGCCACAGAGAAGTTAGGCTGGCCTCAACTAGAGCCAGGGCTTTTTCGGCTGTGGCTCCGATCTGGTGGAACACTCTGTCACAAGAGACCAGGGCCCTGCGGGACTTGACATCCTTCCGCAGGGCCTGCAAGACAGAGCTGTTCCACCAGGCCTTTGGCCAGGGCACAGCCTGACTCCCTCCCTCGGCAATCTTCGCAGAGCTCTGGCCCAATGGTTGCTAGTGGCGTGAATTAATTAATTTTTATAATGAATGATTTTAGAATGTTGTTTATGTTGTACTTTTGTACTGTTTTATTGCTGTTAGCCGCCCTGAGCCCGGCTTCGGCTGGGGAGGGCGGGATATAAATAAAATTTATTATTATTTATTATTATTCATAAAATGTTTACAAAACAAAAACTCAAAGTAGTTTACAAAAAGATTTTTTTTAAACCCAGTAACAATTTGCAACAATAGTTTAAAACTTACAAAAAGTTCAAATACTAATGTCTGCTTCTTTTCCCTCTTGTGTGAATTCTCCCCTCTACAGCTTTAATCATAGTTTAGAGCAGGAATCAGCAAACTTTTTCAGCAGGGTGGCCCTGTCCCTCAGACCTTGTGGGGGGCCGGATTATATTTTGGAGAAAAAATGAACAAATTCTTATGCCCCACAAATATCCCAGAGATGCATTTTAAATAAAAGCACACATACTACTCATGTAAAAACACGCTGATTCCCAGACCGTCCACAGGCCGGATTTAGAAGGCAGTTGGGCCGGATCTGGTCCCCGTGCCTTAGTTTGCCTACCCATGGTTTAGAGTTACAGGTGTTATAACCCTACTTGGTGCTAACCAAAGTTTTCTTCTTAACCATGGTTTGAAGACAGTTTACCAGCCTTGGTTAAGATTGAGCCTGGTTTTTTTAACCATGGGTTATTGTAAACTGTAAACCATAGTTAAAGCTGTTGAGGGAAGCAACATGGGATTCATGTCAGGGAGAAGCCTCCATTCCCAAAGTTGGTTTTCAGTTTGCAAACCACAGTGTGCAGAAATCAGTGCTATATCCTCATCAGGTCTTTGAATACTTGCTGCAACATAAAGGAGGAGAGGAGGCATTTAAACAGAGGTTGGGTGGCCCTCTGTCAGGGATTCTTTAGCTGTGATTCCTGCATTGCAGGCAGTTGCACTAGATGACCCTTGGTGTACCTTCTAACTCTATAATTATATGAAAAGGGACTGGTATAAGTTTATCTCACTTGCAGAGGTTGTTCCTCACCCACTGCATATACCAATTCACTATTGTGGGGTGGGTTGTTAAACAGATCTCCAACAACCCTGTGTTTTTTCTTATATATGGCTTCAGGTGATACAATAGGATTTTTGCTGGACCTACAAGACAAGAAAATGATCTTTTATTTAAATGGGAACCAGCTTCCTGCTGAGAAGCAAGTCTTTTCTTCTGCTGTGTAAGTATGTGGCCCTTGTGAAAGCAGTGAAAAATTAATAGCAAGCTTTTAAGACCCAGATAACAATAAAATTAAGTCTAAAAGGCCAGGGGAACATAAAACCACACTTGCCAGATGCCATAAGAACAGCAGAATAGGGTTCCAGATGGACCTCTTTGTAGAGAGCATTCCATAACTGAGGTGTCACCATTGAGAAGACTTTCTCTCTGGGAGGCATCTGCCTCACCTAAGATATGGGGTACCTGGGTAAGGCCCTCAATAGAACATATAGGTTAGATACAGAGACAGGTGGCTCTTCATATACCCTGGTATTAAGCCATAAACAGCTTTAAAGGTCAAAGCCAACATGTTGACTCGACGACTGGATGCTAGTTCAACTGGTGCAACACCTGTATAATAGCTGTCACTAGAACTTAGCATTTATGTATTGCATTTATATCCCACCTTTCCTCTAAGGAGCTTGTAGTGGCTTACACACGCTTCCCACTCTCCATTTTATCATCACAACAACTCTGAGGTAGGTTAGGCTGAGACAGAGTGGCTGACTCAAGGTCGCCCAGTAGGCTTCATGGCTGAGTAGAATATGAAAACTGGTCAATCACATCCTAGTCTAGTACTGTAACCACTACAGTACTCTGGCTCCAGCATTGTTTCCAAAAAGTCTTCAAAGGGAGCACTGCAAGCAATGGGTTACAGTAGTCTTAAATTGTAGATTGTCAGAGCATGGATTATGGATGCTTTGCTATCTCTGTCCAGGTACAGCAGGCCCACCAGCCTAAGCTGATAAAAGCCACTTGGTGCCACAGGAGCAAACTTGTGGATCTCAAGCAACCTCCCCAAGCTGTCTAACCCTGTTGCTTCAGGGGGAGCACAGTCCTGTATATTACAAGATGAACATTGCTCCCCTGATTTGATATGATTTGATAATAGACCATTTGAAACTATTCCTCTTCCCATCCCCCAAGCATGTAGAACTGCTATAACCTTGGAGAATGCCCACAAACATTCTAATTGCTCAGGAGGAATGTGTTGACAAATCTGCAGCGGTGGGTTGACCATGCTGGAGACTAGAGTAAAACACAGAAGCTGGATAGTTGAAAGAGTAGGGACAACGTGAGCAGTGTGCTCATAAGCAGAATTGTTATGTAAAGAGGTTTGAGCGGCAAATTACTCAGCGGACAAAGAAGTGGAAATCTGAGTGAGCAAAGAGTGGAATTCAGGCTGGGTATTGGAAGCAGGCAGGGAATAGATATGCAAGGGGCCTGTTTGAAGCTGCATGTTAAGGATCTAAGCAAACCTGGGAAGGAGGGCAGTCTTCAGTCTGCAACCCATCTACTTGGGCTAGCCAGCCCTTCCTATCCCTAACTAGAAAACAAGCCATGACTTGTAGTAAAGACAGCATGGTGTAGGGGTTAGTGTGTTGGACTAGGATCTTGGAGACAAGGCTTCAAACCCCCACTTGGCCATGAAGCTCACTGGGTGACCTTGGACCAATCCGTTCTGCACACCTGGATGATTCTACAAGTCATGGGTATTTCTCAGTCTAATACAAAGTGGCACCGTGTGTTGGATGCTTTGCATGGTGGTGCTCTAATATTATTCTCCCTTGATTTTGCAGGTCTGGCTTCTTCCCTGCAGCTAGTTTCATGTCTTATCAACAGTGTGAGTTCAACTTTGGAGCAAAACCTTTCAAATATCCACCATCAGCTAAATTTAGCACCTTTAATGACTATGCCTTCTTGACAGCAGAAGAGAAAATCATTTTACCAAGGTAATATTTTCTACTTGTCAGTGCATGGAACTGAAGGCCGAGATTACAGTCTTGTTCTTTGTAGGTTTTGACCCATCTGGATATGATAAATAAAGGACATCCTGTGAAGTTTTATCAAAAGCCTGTAGTTTCACACACTGCAGCCTTTCACAATGGAAGAACCACTTAACCTCAGGACTGTTTTGTGTGTTGGTTGTAGAAAATGCAGCTTGAAAATGTAATGTGGGAAATGCTGGATACCTGTCATTCTGAGAGTTGTATCTAGGGCAAACTTAAGGTAAAGGTACCCCTGCCCATACGGGCCAGTCGTGTCCGACTCTAGGGTTGTGCGCCCATCTCACTTAAGAGGCCGGGGGCCAGCGCTGTCCAGAGACACTTCTGGGTCACGTGGCCAGCGTGACGAAGCTGCTCTGGCGAGCCAGCACCAGTGCAGCTCACGGAAACGCCGTTTACCTTTCCACTATAAAGCGGTACCTATTTATCTACTTGCACTTAGGTGTGCTTTCGAACTGCTAGGTGGGCAGGAGCTGGGACCGAAAGACGGGAGCTCACCCCGCCGTGGGGATTCGAACCGCCGACCATGCGATCGGCAAGCCCTAGGCACTGAGGTTTTACCCACAGCGCCACCCGCGTCCCAAACTTAGGTGCAGATTATTCCATAAGAATGAATCATGTAAACAAAAGCCAACTTTCATAGATTAGATTAGTTCTGTGCTATTTATCCAGTTTCTGTGATTCAGGTTTTTGACTAACATCTGAAGTTTTGTTGATTGGTTTATTAGGGGAACGAGAGAAAGGCTAGTTGGGAGGGGGAGCTTTCCATATTCTGCCTAGACCCTCCCCAACTATAAGGGGTAACAACTTCTTCCAGTGGTGGTACAGTGGTGCCTCGCAAGACGAAAAGAATCCGTTCTGTGATTCTCTTCGTCTAGCGGTTTTTTCGTCTTGCGAAGCAAGCCCATTGACGATCTGCTGATTGGATCAGCTGATAAGCGGATTAGCAGATTAGAAAAGCGGGGGGGGGGGGAGGGGAAAAAACCAGCAGGAACTTGCAAGACATTGTCGTCTTGCGAAGCAAGCCCATAGGAAATTCGTTTTGCGAAGCACCTCCAAAACGGAAAACTCTTTCGTCTAGCGAGTTTTCCGTCTTGCGGGGCACCACTGTAGCTTTAAACGAGAAGTTTAGATCTTCCAGATGCCCGATTTCATGCTTAGTATCAAATCTGTGTACTTGTTTGATAAACTAGTGGATATGCAGAGCATTAATTCTGCAGTGGCCTTAGTTAACAGAATTGAATAAATTGTTAATTGAATTTGTTTTTGTTGTTTTTGTTTCCATTGCTGCACATACTAATTCACAGATATTAAACTGAGATTCATTGTCATGTAAGGTGATCATGTCCATAGTCAAATACATTTGATATGAGCAGGATCCCTTGAAACTGTTTCTTTGAACTGAATCCTGCTGATTTTTCCTCTTCAGACATAGACGACTGGCCTTGCTAAAACAAGTGAGCATTCGAGAGAATTGCTGCACTCTTTGCTGCGATGAAATAGCAGACACAGAACTCAGGCCATGTGGTCACAGGTATGGTGGATAATTATTCCTTTTATTTATCATGGTTTTGTAGCTTCCCCTGTCTTACAGGCCCTAGTATGATAAGCTGTAATTGGTCTTGGAGGGATTATTTATTTATTTATTAAATTTGTATACTGCCCTTCATCCAAGGTATACAGGGTGGTTCACAACACAAACATTTAAAAATTTAAAATGAGAAAATATACAATAAAACAAAAACCAATAAACGCCCCCTCTCACAAACACATTTAAAAGACTATACAGGATATATATTCTAAAAGGTGGATTAAAAATACTATTATTAATTATTCATATTATTATTATTATTGATTTTCTATTTTGTAAAGCTTTGCAATCCAGGTTAGACCTGGTCTGCATATGTAGTAGGATGAGGTGGTAGAAGGGATTCTGCTAGTTCAGGCTGCAGGTGAGGAATGTCACTTTTGTTTTTTCTTCATCATCAAGAGGGGAAGCCTGCAAAGAACAACAAGCACAGCAAGGAGGAGATGTTCCAGATCAGCCTGTTTCCTGCTGTACTAGGTTTCTACTAGCAGGGATTTTGTTGTTGCTGCTGCTGCTATACCTGCAGTATGACGTGGTACTGTCCACGCTTCTCCCTTAAGATTCTACTACCCACTTTATTCCCCCACTGCTTCATGTGTACATAAACCCTATAAGTCTTGAGGCAACAAAGAAGATGTATTTTACTGCTTAGAATATGTGCATTGTCTCTGTACTATTAACTGTCCACAACAAAATTAGCATTGGCAAATCATGTGAGTTGTGACACACCCACCTGCCCATTTGGTGTTCCCATGGAGAATTACATGACATAAGTTGCATTCATGCTCAGAGTAGTCCCATGAAATAAATAGGCACAACTAGCTTTGGTCCATTATTTTCAGTTGGTCTACCTGGATTAAAAGCTATTTGGATACAGCTCCATTCCCACAACAAAAATGAATGGATTTGTTTGTTTGTTTGTTTGTTTGTTTGTTTTTAAAAAAGAGCAAAGACATTTCTGTTGTTCCTGATGAAGAGTTCTGTGTAACTTAAATGTTTGCATACTATTGCCTGGACAGAAGTTGCCCTAGTAACCCATCTTATAT
Source organism: Podarcis liolepis (assembly GCF_965112155.1). Classification (NCBI taxonomy): domain Eukaryota; kingdom Metazoa; phylum Chordata; class Lepidosauria; order Squamata; family Lacertidae; genus Podarcis; species Podarcis liolepis. Next base: position 57,553,549 of record NC_139561.1, on the reverse strand, counting down.
CGTTGTCCTTCTTTTAGTGACTTGTGCATGGAGTGTGCCTTGCAACTAGAGACCTGCCCTTTGTGTCGACAAGAAATACAGACTCGGGTCCGACAGATCGCTCACATTTCATGACACGTGGGGAACTGTATCTCGTGAACTTCCCTCTGATCCATTCCATTCAGCGCTAGAAGGGAGAAAGGCAGCTCTGACCGAGCCACACACAAGCTGAGAGCCCCAACTGTGGCCCACTTTCACGCTGAACAGTAGACGGAAACCTGTTAAGTCGCCCTGCTGCCTCAGAGCTGTGGAATGTTCTTTTAGCAGAAATGAAAGTTGGCGGTGAGACTTGAGCTACCTGTTGGTTTGTCTCCGACCAAGGTGGCTGGAGAGTCTGCCTCTTAAGTTTGTCCCCTGTCCACTCTTCCCATTTCCTTTCTTCCGCTGCTCCTTCCACTTGCCCATTACATGTCAACAGTTTTGCACTGGAAACATAAGGCTCATAATCTCCTCTAATGGGGGCATATCTGTCTTCTAAAGCCTTTATTTCAGCAGCCGTCACACATTTAAAAACAACACCAATATTTCTTGGTCAATGTAGCTTCCTGCTGGTCAGAGACCCTCTGTATTTTGGACTGTTGACCTGAAAATGTTCAGACTTGAATTCTACATGAAGAAACTGATTTGTAAAGGAGGTGTTGAGATTCTAGAAGAATCCAAATTTTTTTTTGATAACTCTGTGATTCCAAAGAACATTGATTCTTCCACTACCACCACCTTTTTTTAAACTGCAGAAAACTGCATTTTCATTCATAGTGTTTCTAGTTCCTTCAATTTCAGTACCTACATTGTTGTCAAAAAAGAAGTGATTTTTCAGGAGGGATTCTTATAACTACAGTGCCAGATTGGAGATAGCTTGTTATTTTGGGTATTTTAAAAGGTACCATTGATTTCTCTCTCTCTCTCTTTTTAAATTCAGTATTTGTTCTTGCAAGTTCTGTACGTTTTGAAAGTATTGAGCTATAGAACTCAAGATCTGGAAAGAAAATGTGGAGAAACTCTGTTAATATTGTTTTGAAAGAAATACATGTTGTTTGAATAGCAAGTCAGCCTAGGTTGACTAAACTACCATTTCATTTACATAGGCTCTAACAAACTTAGTCTGCCAAGCTCATGCCTATCCACTTGGCAAAACATGTGGGAAGGAGGGACACACAGTGCAACTTCTAGGGTTGCACAAACCAATATCAAAAAGCTCATGGGGCAATGTGCATATTGTGCCTCTGTGCAAGTGCAGAAAAATCACTGAAATCAGCTGTGTGAGAATCTCAGCCTTAAAAGAAAGTAAGTTTCTAGTTATGGTTGCAAGGTACCTTTGGAAGGATATGTGAATAATGTCTGTTGAATTCTTAAGATGTTTAGACATTGTTGAATCACATTTCCAGTGGTTCAGGATGGGGCTTCAGTTTCCCGTCTTAATTTATAGAGTGCTGAATCCAGCTTTTCTTGATTCATTAAAAACAAAAAGCAGTTGCAACAATTATTTATTTTATTAAAATTTCCTACCCGCTTTTCTTTATAAAGGAGTTCCAAAGCTGGGTACAATACCAATGAATAAAACCATAAACTGGGATAGCTCAGTTGGTCAAGCTTGAGACTCTTCTCAGGGCTGTGGGTTCGAGCCCCACGTTGAGCAAAAGATTCCTGCATTGCAGGGGGTCAGACTAGATGACCCTCATGGTCCCTTCTAGCTCTACAGTTCTTTGCTCAAACAAACAATAAAACAGTAACGTCAGCTGAGAGCACATAGACAGTTTAATAATACCTGTTTACAAAGTGTGGCAACACAGATACCCCAAAACCTATTAATCCAGGAAAGTACCTCCAGGTGTATGGGGGGGGGCTGTTGCTCATGATAACCCTTCATTGGGCTACCGGCCTGACAGGCTTTGTTTGGACTGATGTCCCTGATTCAAGACCACTCTCCTTAACCCCTGCCCAAGCCCTCTGTTCTCCCTCTTCCCACATTCCTAGCAGGATGCAAAATGGTGCCCTTTCAGAATCACTGCCTCCAACATGGTTCCTGCAGAGATACCCTCATAGTCATCCTTGGAAGAGGAGATAAGATGGTTGTACAAAGTTCAGGGCTTTAGAATCTGGTCTCACCTGAAAGGGCGAGGAAGGTGTATGAATCTTCTAGTGGCCTCTTTCCCCAACACTCTGGATTATTCACCACATCTTATGGCCGTGCATCTTCTGCTGGCTTACTGGAGCTTGGGACCATAAGCCTGCAAAGTATTCTACTGCTTTATGTTTGAGGATGTGTTGCTGCCTTTCGCTCTTCTTGCCAAGCAAAGATGCTGAGTTATGTATAGGCAGTTCCTTAGGTGGGTGACAATTCCCTTCTGTACGAGACAAGCTGTACCTCCCACCCAGGGGTTTATTAGGTTGGCTGCAGTCAAAGGTGGCAGGCTAGGGGGGGTGTTATGCACAAAAATCAGAGGTCTCCACTCTACCTAAGAGCTTGCCTGCTCCCTGGGCTGCTCCTCCACTCCCCTGGGCAGCCAGGCAAGGTGCAGAGGCTCCTCTGGGTGCCTTGGTGGAGTAATTCAGTTGCTGGTGTGGGGCATCACGGCAGCCCTATGGGACCCTCTTCCCAGTCACCCTGTGACATCATTAGACAAAAAGCAAAATTTGAGTTTCTTGTCCATTGTCTCGCTGGCTTCAGAGGCACTGATACAGCCCCTTGCCAAGGACACAAAGGACAGGGGGCACCGATACAGCTCCTTGCCACTTGCCCTGGCTATGGTCTTGGTGCCTGAACAGCCCCCCATTCCAAGAAGAGTAGAGTTGGGCAGTGCCCCTTGAACAATGGGTGTGTAGGGGGCTGCTGGGCTGAGGGTGGGTCAGAAAATCTTCCTTCTGTGTGATCTTAAATAAACTTGTTAATTCATTTTGAGATATTTCCACCTGTTCTTAAGGATACCTTTTCACGGGGGAATGGAGAGGAGTGGCAAAGTTTTATCTTGCAATTCAAGTAAGCACTAAAGTCAGGATGCTGTCATATTAGCAAATCAACCAGAGATCAACAGCAATCTAATGGTTAAGTGTTCAAAGCAAGCCTTCCTCGCTGACCCTACCATAAAAATCACATGATTTTGTGTTATGCTTGTGTAACAAGCACATTATTGTGGGTCCTCAGTCTGTAACTACTAAGTCAACAATGTCAGCTGACATGTTTATTATGCTTCTGTCCTAGCTTGGCATGTGGCTCCTGACAGATGGGTGGGTGGGTGTGAATGTTTTGCAAACAGGCAGGAAAGCCCTTCAATGTAAGAGACGTGTGTCATCCCATTTCACTGGAGAGCATGAAAGCAAACAAGAATCTAGTCAGGATGACCCTCTCCCAACAGATTATAATCTCAAGCAAGATAAATAGTATACACATACACCCACAATGTGAAAACTGCTTTCCGGAGGGATTCGTCGCTATACAACACCATTGCCCATGTTTGGTCAACCACGAAGCTCACTGGGTGGCCACTGCCTCTCAGTCTAACCTACCGCACAGGGTTGTTGGGAATTAAATGTCATGGGATAAAAAGGTGGGATGTAATTGCAATAAACAAAAGAAGAACCCACTGGTTTGGCCACTGACAGCAGGATGCTGGGCAAGCGGAGTCTTTAGCCTGCTCCGGCAGACAGGCCCGCCTATGTGAAGACACACTTCAGATACAGGCACCGAGCTCGGCGACTTTTAAACTCGACGCGTAGTTACCGTAAACACTGAAACTTTCGCAGGAGGCAAGATGGCCACCAACTTTAATACCGTTAAAAGAAGACTGAATAAATTAACGGAGGAGGGGGCTACTATGCACAATGGCTATGGCATGCTCTGCCTCCACTGTCAGAGGCAGCAATGCCTTCTGAATACCAGCTGCAGGAAACCACAAGAGGGTGAGAGGGTTAATATGCTCAAATCCTGCTTGGAGATACCGCAGGCGTGGGTCGGCCACTGCAAAAATGATGCTGGACTAGGTGGGTCGCCTTTAGCAAGTTCCAGGAAGGATCTTAGTTGTTGTTGCTGCCGCCGCCGCCTACTTTGCTCGGCTCAGCCAAACTGGGCACCGCCACGTGGTCGGTGAGGCTGGAAGGGAGAGAACCGCCCCCCCCGCGCGCTTGCTTCCTCTGATTGGTTCTATCCTTTTACGTTTCCTATTGGTCCCGCCTAGCCTCCTGTGATTGGCTCAGTTCGTTCAGCCTCACAATGATTGGTCAGGTAGGTGTGCGTTACCGGAAGAGGCCGTTTCCTAGGCAGCAGCAGGAGGAGGAGGAGGAATAAGAAGAAAGAAAGAAGCGACGGCGGCGTTTGCAACGAACTCTATGGGGGAGGCCGAGGCCTTCGTCCCGCTCGTCGGTCTGCGGAGTGACGAGCTGGCGCTGCCTGCAGGAGGACAGGTAGGAGCCAAGGCGGAAGGGGGTGGCTTTGACTAGGACTCCTGGGTCCCCTGTGGCCCTGAGAGGAGCCCTGCTAGGTAGGCCGGGGGTCCTGGCTCGCTCCTGGCCTTCAGAGGTAGACTGAGTCAGTATGTGGAGGTTCTATCTGCTGGCTAGGGACTTGGAACTGCTCTGCCAGGTCAGGCCAACCTTGGGTCCAGTAGGGCCCCTGCCCTCCCCGCCCCACACAATGGCAAACCAGAACCCCAGAAGCAGGTTATTTGATTGATTGTATTTATATCCGACTTTTTTCTCCAGTAAGCTCAATGTGTCATGTATGTAGTTCTCTTTTATGCTCCACAACAACCTTGTGAAGTAGTTTGGGCAGAAGTGGCCTCCAAGGTCACAGTGAACCCGGATTTGTCACGATTTGAACCCGACTCTCTCCCAGGTGCTGGTGCTTACAGCTTGGTCTGGGCGTGCAGCAGAATTAGGTGGTAGTAAAATGAACTGTCCCAACTACTTCTGGAGGATTACATTTTAAAAAATATTTCTCATCAACAAAAACTCCCTGCAACAGGAAAGCTAGTACAGTAGAGAGTGGACTGATCTAGAACTCCCCCCCCCCCCCAGCCAAGAGAACCCAAAAGCTCCTGGGCCGTATAACAGAGGCCCTTGATAATTGCAAACATGCAAGACTTCTTGTACGTCTGGCAAACCCTAGTTGTGATAAGTGGCACCCACAATGTATTTGTGAGTCTATAAATTCTGTGGATTTCTGCTGCCCGTTTCCAAATCCAAAGTCTTGGAATTCCATACCTTCAGATCCACCAATTCCAGTGCAATGGGATAAGTTGCTTTTGTTTCAGGCAAACCTATTCTGCTGCTTACTTGTATGTATAGTTCATTTGTTGCCCACTGTTTTCCAGGAAATAGAAAACAAGTCATAATCAATGGTTATTTCTAGATGTGGAGGTGGTGTAATATTTTCAGATAGGCTTGAGACCTGACATTGAAGACAGGATGACTGACAGCCAAGTATTACACCCTGAGGATTAAAGTATTTAAAGGTTTACATTATAAAACAGGTGACAAAGCCACGATGGAAACTTTAGAAGAAGAAAACTTTGGTGTGTCCATGTAAGTATATTTCTGTTTCTGCACTTTGAAATGTTAAAACCAATAGGAAGTTTTAACAGTTAGGAGAAGATGTTTTTTTATGGCATGTGCTTCTGTGGACTTGAGCCTAGATGATAGAATAGGCTCTCTAGTCCACAAAAGCTTATGATGCAATATTTCTGGTACTTTTTAAGGTGGGAACATTGCTTGGTGATATGTTATTTTCTAACTTTATTAATAGTTGGTTTCAGTGTTAATTTTTAAACTACAATCAAGACTGACTCATAAAGATTTTTGTTTCTCATGGATATAGATCAGTAATGGATCAATGATAGATCAATGCCTTCCAAATATTGTTACACTATAGCTTCCATCATTCCTGGCCAAATCTGTAGGGCCATAGGTTGCTCACCCCAGAAATTGATTTCCATCCTCCTTTTTAAAAGCCATCTAAGCTAGTGGCCATCATCACATCTTGAGGTGGTAAATCCCACAAGTTAATGAAGCATTGTGTGATGATTTAGCTAAGTGCTGTATATAGAAGTACTTTATTTGTCTGTTACAAATTTCCTGTCAAGTTCGGTGGATAACCCCAGCTCTTTTATGGACCCTGACTTTTAATATAATGCCTGAATTAAGCCAAAGTGATTCTGCTTTTGAATTGCAAAAACAACTATATTCTGATCTGGAGGGATTGCTGTTATCCCTTCTGTATGTGGCTAGATGGCAGCAAGTAGCAACAGTGTCTCCTCCACCAGGCTTGGGTTAGGAACAGCCTCTTCCTTGCTTCCATTAGGACAGGGATGTCCAACAGGTTGATCGCGATCTACTGGTAGATCCCCAGGAGGTTTTGGTAGATCGCGGTCGATCGCTGGGTCCCTTTGCTTAGCGTTGGTAAAATAGAATCCAGCCCCGCCCTCCATTGTTGCATGATCTGCAGAATGGAAGACGGAGTTTACTCAGTGAGGCTGTTTGTCTCCCCAGCGATCTGTTGGTGAGTGGCTGTTTTCCTTTCTCCCTAAAAATGGCCAACAGCTTACCTTTGAACTCCCCAAAAACAGGGCTTTCCTCCTCCATAAAAAAAGTTCAACAATTGACATCACTGCCATTTTTTAATTCCGTGAGTAGATCACAGTCTCTTGGGAGTTGGCCACCCCTGCAGTAGAACATCAGCTGTTAGGCACATCACTCTTATTCCTACTTAGTGATGAGGGAGAAGAAACTGAAGGATGATGCCGTATCTAAAACCTTGCCTAGTTTCTTCATGGATAAAGTACAGGCTGAACCCAGTCCAAGTCTGAGATCAGACTTGACTGAGGCAAGGCAAGGAACTGCTTCTCATCAGGGTGACTGTCCTTGGTTAAATCTTGTCTGCAATGCAGAAGAGCGTCACCATAAAATAATTCTTTGAGTAACTTGTGTTTGAATAAATAACAGCTTCTCTCTGAATGTAGCGGAACCTGGGGAGGAGGACTCAGTTCAGGTAGAACAAAGCATTACTGCAGTGGCTTAGAGACTTAGAGCTGTAAGCCAGGAAGTCTCTGGTATGAAATCTCACTTTGACAGCAAATGCACTTAAGATAGCCATAGGCAAATGGTTCTTTCTCTTAGTTTGAAGTTATTCTCTGTAACAGGGGGGTGATAGTGTACCTCCACTTTACAGGACTGATGAAAACATTACTGAGTAATATATGTGCTGGAAGTATTTTGTATGCTCATGTGTGCCATAAAGGCAGTAAGCATTATTCTGTGTGCCCTGGATTGTTATGTTTATTGTGTATTTCACCTTCCATAGTAACCTGAATCCAACTTGGCTGTCTCTCATTTTAGCTCTTCACCATCGGATGCTGAGTTTGATGCTGTTGTTGGCTATTTAGAAGATATAATAATGGGTATGTTTTTCTTAAGGTAGCACTGCTCAAAAGGGACTGCCAAGGTGCATCTCTTCTTATTGTTATTTGTGAACACACGGGGGTATTTTAGAGGAATTGTTTTGATCTTATCTTCAGTTCTGATTCTGGGGTGGATTTTGTCAGCACTGGTTTCTATACAAATACATCATAGTCTAGACCAGACCTTCCCCAACCTGAGATACGAACTATCTAAAAAGCACTACAGTGGTGCCTTGGGTTACATACGCTTCAGGTTACATACGCTTCAGGTTACAGACTCCACTAACCCAGAAATAGTGCTTCAGGTTAAGAACTTTGCTTCAGGATGAGAACAGAAATTGTTCTCCAGCGGCGCGGCAGCAGCAGGAGGCCCCATTAGCTAAAGTGGTGCTTCAGGTTAAGAACAGTTTCAGGTTAAGTATGGACCTCCAGAACAAATTAAGTACTTAACCCGAGGTACCACTGTAGGTTGAGGGGAAGTCGGTCTAGATGATATTATTGTTTATGTATTTTGCAAGTCGCTTTGAGGGCTCCTGAGGTGCCAAAAGAAGAGATAGCGAACTAATAAATAAAATAGATACCCACCACTCTCTTCTTTGTGCAGTATCGGCACGTGGGAAAGTGTTCAGTGGTTGGCATTTGTGCCTGGCTGAAGGTGGAACTTGTATTCTTTTCCTTGGACATGGAAGCAGAGTTCTCATGTAAATTTTCTTCTTATTCTGCCTGCTTTTCCTTTCTTGCCTCCACCTACTGCATCAAGTTCTGAACAAGGTTCCTGCTCCTAAACAGCTGGACCCCATGATGAGAGCTCCTGTTGAGGGCTGGGGATGCACCACAATGTTTTATTGTGGGTCCACACTTGCTGATAGATACTTGCCTTTCAATGAAACATTCAATAAATCGGTGGTGCCTGAAGTACTGCCCAGTAGGTGGCTTGAAACAGCCAGTCAATCCCTTTCATGGAGAAGTGCTTGACAGCCGTGTTGCAATTACAGTGGCAAAATTTATGCCTGATAAATTGATTCTGGATGAAGGATTGGAACTGTGTGTATGCTGACTTCTCCAGGGAACTGATGTTGCCTCATATGTTCATTATCCAGCTCTGTTCCCTGGGTGAAACTTGCCAAAAGTCTTTTAATCAGGCTCTGCCTTGTTTGTGTCAGTGAGAGAAACTCTTCATCCTGCCAGAGGCTTAGCGAGCTAGCAAGATAGAGAAGCTACTGCATGGATTGGGCCTCTGTCAGCTGCAGCTGTGCTGTCGTTGCAGCTATGAGGGTCACCATGTACTGGATCCTAAGCTGAGGACAGCACACCAATGAATGTAGTCACTGTCTTTCGACTGAATGCAACTGTGTTGTGATTTCAGATGATGACTTCCAGCTTATACAAAGGAACTTCATGGACAAATACTACCAAGAGTTTGATGATACGGAGGAAAATAAGCTCATCTACACTCCTATTTTTAATGAATATGTGAGTGCATATGTCCTGTTTTGATCGTTATCACTTGCATATGATGGTGGGCTTTGTCTTTTGAACATTTGCCACCCTGTGAAAGAAATTGGATTCTGTGTGTTTCAGCAGCAAGTGTGACCTGTGAACCATAAGAGAGAGAGCAGCCCTGCTTCAGGATGTTGAGGCTTCTCTCACACCCTCAGAGGGACCTGAGACCTCAGTGCAGGTGCTGAAGGCCAGCCTTCATCAACCTGGTGCCCCTTCACTGTTTGTTTGTTTTAAACTATAACTCCCAAAAGCCCCGGCCAGCATGGATGTGAGCTGTAGTCCAAAACATCTGGAGGGCACTAAGTTGGTGCTGCTGACCATCCAGTGTGCTTCTCTGGGCCATACCATCACTTTGTTCACTGTGCCAGGAAGGTTTTCCTGCTACAAAGTTTGCTCAGTGACTAGAGGGGAGGGGCCCAGGCTGGTTGCTGTCCCAACATGGCATCTTTTGTAACAGCTTAGCTTCTTGTGAAAGTTTTCATAATTGTTGCAGATTAAAGGGTTGTTAAGGGCACAGCTGCAAGAGCTGGTTTAAACGCTGGCAACACTGATTGCTGCTGAGACACATGTGGTTTCTGAAAGATCCTTATGGTAGCTTGCAAGTCTCTAGTTGGGTTCTGAAATTTGGGGGTTATATCCAGTGATGGTCAGGGTACTCCCATCATTGATTTCAGACATATAGTAATTTTGGTGGGTCTACCCAGAGTAAGGACCCATAGTGTTCTTATAACTTAAGGGTAATGAACAGAACAAATTACTTCCTCAAGGCAGAGACTCAGCTCTACATATTTTAACTGGTTGTATCCTGCTGTTACCTGTAACATCTCTCATATTTGGATCCAAAATGTGGTCCAGCCATTGACAGTCTAGTAAGCTGCACCTGATCTCTCTTGATCAAAACACCTCTTTGTGAGATGGTAAGCTACAATATTTGCTCCCTGTCATTCTCAGCTGGAAAATAATAATACAGTGCTTCTCACTTCAGATATGCTTGGTTGAAAAATACATTGAAGAAAAGCTCTTGGACAGGATTCCTGGTTTCAGCATGTCTGCCTTCACCTTGTCATTACAGTAAGTTGGATCCTTTGCTTTCCATTTCTTTTTCATCTTCACTGCATTAACTTGTTCTTAAGGCTCCTTATTGAGTAGGGTTGGGCTTTGAATTTTGGGAGCATCTTCTCTCAGATGTGAATCCACCTATTTTAAGCTCTGCTGCAGACTCCTTGCCCCAGGGTCTGCCCTTCTCTGAAATGCAGTCATGTGGTCCTCTGAGCAGGGAGCTCTCTATAATGTCAGTACATCTGTGAAATAGCATCCCCTAAGAGTGTCCACAGATTGGCGCTGTGGGTTAAACCACAGAGCCTAGGACTTGCTGATTGGAAGGTCGGCAGTTCGAATCCCCGCGACGGGGTGAGCTCCCATTGCTCGGTCCCAGCTCCTGCCAACCTAGCAGTTCGAAAGCACCTCAAAGTGCAAGTAGATAGATAGGGACCGCTCTCCGGCGGGAAGGTAAACGACATTTCCGTGTGCTGCGCTGGTTCGCCAGAAGCGGCTTAGTCATGCTGGCCACATGACCCGGAAGCTGTCTGCAGACAAGCGCCGGCTCCCGGCCTCTTGAGCAAGATGAGCGCCCAACCCCAGAGTCGGTCACGACTGGACCTGATGATCAGGGGTCCCTTTACCTTTACCTTTGTGTCCAACAGACCTTACCCCCTTTTTCCCATTTAGATATAATGTAAAACAGGAAGAAGACCGCTGTACATCATTCATATATGTCATGCGCTGAGGCCCAAATGTTCATGATATGCACAAATGTAAACAATGGGCTATTAAGTCACTTCCACGAAAAGAGAAGACTGTTCTATGCTTAGCCAGTGCTGCCCATCCCAGCCTCCTTTGCAGATCAAGGCCCATGCAATCCCATGCCATTTATAGAAACCTTCTTTAAGATTTCATATTGTTGATCATTCCTGAGGGCTGCATAATGAAAACTGATGTTAAATGGATATTCTGCTGCTTAGTGAGCAGATCCATCCCTTTGTTTAGTAACAGCTTAGAGCCTGTTTGCCCAGTATTCCCTCCATCACCACCCTTAGGCACACAGCTGAGGAAAAGCTGTAAATCAGACATCCATGAATGCAGTTGGCAGAAGTGGCTGTGATTGCAGCAACAGCATTCCCACTCCCCTTCAGATTCTGAAGCTGCAGAAATTTCTGTGGGCTGCTATCTGTTCATTTTCAAAGTGGGGGGGGGGGGAGGGACGATGACAGAAGCACCCCCTGATGCAAGACAGAATAATTATTAAGCTTAAAATCTAAAATGTGTACAACTTTGAACTTTCTTTGGATAATTGCTTGGTGACAGTGTGTGAAGCACCCCTTAGTCCCATTATTTTCAGTACAAATTACTTTGTGCAAGTGGCTAATTTAAAGAGAAAATGCAACTTTTTTTGATAGGCATTTTCCTCTTTAGCTTTTGTAATGCATATTTTCTCAATGCCTTTTAAAATCTAGAATGTCTTGCTGTTTTAATGATGACTAAATCCTTCACCTACAGGCAGCACAAGGATGAAATTGCAGGGGATATTTTTGATATGCTCCTCACATTTACTGACTTCCTCGCATTTAAAGAAATGTTCCTGGATTACAGAGCTGTAAGTACTTCAAAGCTCAGAAAGCGCACACTGAATGGCCAGGCAAGTTGGTTTAACTGGGAGTGACTCTTGGGCATATTGAGCAGAGAGAGATCACTTTCCCAGTTCTGCTTCCTAAGAGCCTTTTAACTGAGGAAGTGAAAAACTGATTTTGGTGCTTTATGCATGCAAAGTAATTGGGGCTCCTTCCCAGCTTCTGCATTCTGGGGCTGAGAAAGAGGACCTCAGTTCAGGAAGAGAGGCTTGGCCCTGGTTTTCAGTTTGGCCAAACTATAGCACTCTGGATGGGGCGGAGTGGTTTTCAAATGTAACTTGGGGTGATGGTTCTTTTTTATCATAAAGTATTATGCCCCAAAAGTTGCTCAGTGACAATTTGATAAAATACCATTTTTGTTAATTTGCATAGCTATCAAGATTCATGTCTTAAGTTGGCATGGGAGTTCTTTTTTGGGTTTGGGGTGTCTAAAAATGCTTTTAGTGAACCTCAGTGGTGAAATGTGTGTCCAATGCACAAGTTTCGCTGCAGAATTTTTTTTTGGAAAATACTGGAAACCTATGGTCCAAAACAAGTCAGTTTGAAGTAACGCATGTGAAACCCCAAAACCAGTTGCATTTAACAATTCAGAACTGTTGTTATTGTGAAATCTTAAACACTGATCTTTTAATATTTAGTCTTGATAAGGAGGGTTTGAAATAGCAAAGGGGCCAGTTTCAAAAGGTTGGCTAAGGCAGAAATTGTAAGGGAAAGAACACATTCCAGGCCAGCTGCAAAAATAATTCTTACTTATTTTGGTAGTCGGGGTGTTCACTGCAGATGCACAGAATCTGAAATCCAACAAGGGAGAACATTGTATATATTGCTCTAAGAAAAATGTGTGCATATACACATAATGTGTGTATGTTTGTATGGAGATGGTGTGCAAATGTTTATATATGGCTATCTGTGCCCCTGATTCTCATGAGGGTTTGCAAAGACCAGAGTGGCAGAGGGCAAGATGGCAAGGGGAGGGCATGGATTACTAAGGTTACTTGGCATGGCAATAGAGGCTAGGTACCGTGGAGTAATAGTCAAAGTAGGTCTGGCAGCTGTACCAAGGATCAGAACTTGCCCTGGTCAGTAGAAACCCTGCCCAGTCTCCTCTGGCTTCACCCATGACTACTGTCAGCAACCAAAAAGCTCGGGGGGGGGGGGAATCATTGCTTATTGATGATGAAAGTTACGATTCTCAGTTTCCACGGCAGGTGCCAGATTCCGTTTGGAATTTCTTTCCCACAGCCTTGCAGAAAATAAAAGCTCTGTGTTTCATTACAAACATGCCCCCTTGTCTGGCTGAAAGGCTGCCATTTAGAAATGCCACCAAACTGAAGTATTTTTGGCATCTCCGTTCTAGGAAAAAGAAGGCCGAGGCCTGGACTTAAGCAGCGGATTCGTGGTGACACCCTTGAGCAAGTCCTCCATGTCGCCTTCCGCAAACAGTCTACGACACTAGCTCTTTCCTCAAAAAGAGAGCTGTCTCCACTTGGGGTGCCCTGAATGCAAAAGCCAGCAGAAGAGATTAGTGTGATGCTGAGGAGTGCAACCCTTATTCCCTCTTGGCAGGCCAATTTTTCGTCTTAGCTGCTTGTTTGAATTGGGCATTTCCACATGATCAGTGACTAGTATAACTCCAGCCCTGTCTTAGCACTTGGATTTGTTGCTATGCCAGCCAAAAGGGACTTGATGCCATGGAGGTCAGTTAGTGCCATGGTCTGTTTGAGGGCTGCCGATTTCTTGGAAGGAAAACAAGCACTTCTTCATTGGACAGCAGTGATGGAAAATGAGTGTCAAACGTGGGATGGTTCTAACTGCACAACTTTCTGAAGCTCACAATCATAACAAAGCGGGGAAAACATGTTTAGCGTAGTTCTAAATGCCACATTTTGACTTTCGACAGTAGCACGTGTGTGTTTGATGCGAATATATATATTTAGCATGAAACTTATTTGTCAGTTCTCTAGTAATTGTGAATTTGTATCCTTTCGCATTCAGCGGGCTTAGTGGTGTTGCTCTTGTAAGGCCCCCACTTCAGCTGCAGAAGGAACCAGAAAACTTGGGATTTCCAAAGTAACCTCTCTCCTAAGAAAAATCACACTCTGTTTCATTACTACCAGCAGTATGTGCTCTAGCATGGACAAAGCTTTCTGCAATGTCTTCATGGGGGATGGGGACTGTAAACCCAAATCCAAACATGTATGGCTTTCAAGGAACTTTGGGAATTAGTTCTGTGAGGTGCTGCAGTTCTTTAAAAACAAAAACAAAAGAGCTAAAGTTCCCCAGGTTCTGCAATATTAGTTAAGCTGGTTTTAACTATAATGACCTCCCTCACAGCGAAGCTCAGGAAATGGTCTGAGAAGTCAGGACTGACTCTACCAGGTTTTCTTATCACAGCCCCTCCTCAAGCTTCTTTCAGGAAAGCAAGGACAGTTAAACCTTCTTTTAAAGTGGAGTGAATGTGTCCCGAGTGGCTTGATTATACCTGCAAGCTTTGGGATTTCATCAGTGTTGTGTTTTACTAAGGTTAAAAAAAGAATAGCATGGATAACATTGCCTGTGCCATTATCGGTCTGCATCTTTGCTAGACACCTGGGAAGCCTCATGTGTGGTTCATGCTGATGGCTTTCTCCCTCCATCCTGGCTTAGTGACATCAGCTAGTAATATGTGCCAGTAGTGTTGGATCTGCTCTGCTTGCCCCAGCCACATCTCTGTTTCTGGCTTACCTCCACATGGATCTGTGGAACTCTTGCTGAGAAAGGTGTAGCTGCTGTTGCCATCTTGACTTGTGGAGGACCAGGCAACAGGAGCAGGGAATTCAAAACCCAAAAATTCCAGTTGTTCCCACTTTCTACGCGTTGCCTGCCTTTACTCTTGGTTGGTAATTGAGCGCTCAAGGACTCGGCCTGTACGATCCATGTGCTGCTGTCACACTGAGGCTTCTTCCAAAGTCACATAATGGAAAAAAGGCCAGGATGACTGGCTGAGCCCTGAAAATTTACTATTGGAGCCTTTCAGGCTTCAAATCCTTTTTGTCCAAGCAGGGGTAAGTGATTCTTGTAATGAGGCTTATCACAAACATCTTACATGTTTCAGTTTTGGGTGACAATATGGTACAGCACAGTACTTGCTTAACTAAATCTTGGGAGATTGAGAAGGGGGTAACGTGGTATCTTTACATCAGCAAACTTTTGCTTTCACAGTGTTTTCTTTTACATACGTTTCCCTTTCAGGGTTGTGTTCTGTAATGTGTTTAGGCTGTACACTGATCTGAAACTTGATTGCCAAGATCCAGAAGCAAACTCTGCATTGTAAAGGATGTTTTTTGTAACTTGTTTTGGCAAGGTCCCATGTGTGTAAACGAGGAATAATCTTGTCCCTATACTTTGAATATTGTTGGTATTTGAAATGTGCAAGAAGTGCATTTTCAAACAGTCACGGCAAGGCATGTTGACAATATTAATGACAGTATTTCTCTTGGTGCAGTTTGCTTTTAAAAATCCAGTCTTGGTCAGCAAATGGGTAACACAGACTGGAATGCAGGATCAGATTCAAAGTTGGAAGTTTCTTGTTTCTCTCTTGCCATTTCAAATACATTGTCTTTCAGTGCCCAATTTGTCAAAACTGCTTGGAGGAGAGACACAAGGAAATGAATTTTCATTTTCTAATCTCACCCAAAACCGTTGAGGTGCATGGGATTGATTTTTTGGTACAGGCTGAATGGAATTTTAGAATATGTCATTACAGTATTGGATAGTCTAAGAAATCCTTGGAGGACTCCTCTGAAGGAAACATGTTCAATCGCTGGAGAAACACCTTTCGTCAAGAGCTTCTTTTGGCATTTCTTTCAATGGTGTGTTCACAGTTTGCCTGCCTCTTGTTGAAGTTCTCTTCATACCAAGAATCAATTTGTGTGCTGTTGGCAAACTAAGACTATATCGTTTTGTGTTTGATTAAACAACCAAGTAAATGATTACTCTCTCTGGGTGTGTAAATCTGGGACACTGGGAGAAGCAAGTACGCAATACTATTTACTGGAGCAGAAATCAGGCCAATAATGTAACATTTAATTACCCTTAGCAAAATTGCGCACCTGATTGTGTGTGTATGTATGTATGTATAGAGAGAGTTTAGATTCCAAAATAACTGCACCTTTTGACTGTTCCCCTGGTCACTTTTCAGATAACTGCTCAGTCTTGTCTGTATGTTGTTGCTTCTGGGTGGAAGGGAGGACAGAGATTTAAGTAGCAGCTACTCTCCCATTTTTTAAATAAAACCTCCTATCTACCCAACCATAAAAACAAAGGCAGAAGGAATGGTGGTAGATGTAGCTGCAGGGGAGAGCAAAGCTGTCCATGGTGGAATGCCCCTTTCTCCGCAGCTATCAAAGGTGCAGTCATCCTTTCCCTCCTTTGCTTCCAGTAGACATTGGAAATGGCTCTTGTCATTGTCTTAAAGGGTAAGGTAGAGGGAGGAGAAGCAAGAGGGCATGATCATAACTCTAAACTCATGGAACAGTTAGGGTGATGCCCTGGTGCCTATTGCAGAGCACTGAGAGCTTGCTGTGGAAGTTAAGGAAGCCCAGGCCTAGTTTTCTGGATGGGAGATTGCCTGGAAAATCCATCAAGGAAGAAAGAGAGTCTCTAATAGAAGGTGAAAAGCTAGCTGGACCTGGTGTGCTTGAAACTCTTGGTCACAAAGCCCAACTCTGCCTTTTGGAATTTCTTCTGGCCCCCACTTCATAAGGATTGGAAACTTGTTGCTTTTTGCTTAGCCATACAATGAAAAAGTTTATGAGGCTGCTGTGCTTGCATAATGCAGTCCAACACAGGACACCCACATGCCTTCCTGAATTGTCTAGGCTATATCTGGCAACTAAATGTTTAACAAGTAAAGACAGGCAGAGCCATTCCCCGTGGACTTGTACTACTGAAGGAAGCGAATTAGGTGCCTCTCCAAGTAAATTCGGTGCTGGAAAGCCCTCATTTGACAAAGGTGAAAGATTTATTTACTTTATTTAAAACAAAACATTTTTTTAGAAATAAAATACCTGTGGTCTTGTACCAGAAGCATCCTTGCTACTATGGAACACGCTGGGTTAATAATTATACATTATATACATAATGGCTGCAAGTGGCTGGCATAAAGGGAGGCTGCTGGGTTTGCTTTTTTAGTGGGTTTAGTTTTTGGTGAGACGTGCTGGCTTGGCCGTCCCTGGAGATGGGCATCCTCTGGGCTGCTTCACAGGAGCGTGTCCATCCCTTGATGACAGTGTGGCTCAGTGGACCATCTTCCCACTTCAGAGCACTTGGATGTCCCTTTGAACCTGATGCTTGCTCAGTGTAGTCAGTTGACACATCAAGTGGCGGTAAATACCTGTGCGCACCAGGCTTGTGGAGTGTCAAATCGCCGGCACAAATCTGACCCTGCAACTTTGAATGGTCACCACATGCAGTGGCCTTTAGCAATAAGATCACATGCAGCCAAGGTACGGAAAGGCAGGTTCCCCCTTAATTTCAACCACTTGATTTCTGTTTGTACAGACCAGTCCCTGCAGAAGCATTGGGTCAAAAGTGGCATGAGATGTTGAGATTACTAAATGGGGTGTTACCTGTGCTGACTGCAAGCCACGAGTTGTGTGTGTGTGTGAGAGAGAGAGAGAACCAGCCCTTGGGTTGTCTCTTGCTGGGTTTGCTCCATGATTCAGCTGGCCCTTGACCAGCCTGAGGATACTAATTAGTGCATAGTGTGGGGTGGGGTGCTTTAACCAGCTATAGATGGCGTTAAAAACACATACAGCATGCTTGGCAAAGGCCATGCTAGAGCTGGGACTGGGAATAGCATTCAGAGTACTAGGTCTGGAAGGGGAAAGGGCAGAGGGAAGACACCAAACACCCAAAGGCCCCAGTAGCCACTGTCACCCAGTCAAGTGTGTTGATTAAAAATGGCCCACAGTTTTCAGGCGTGATTAGAAATGGTTGCTTGGCTGGTTGCTGTGTTACTCCCATATCCCCTCCAGGCTCGAATGCTGAGGCAGGCACTGACCCCGTAGCCAATCATCACCAGGCAAGCAAAAAACTGCAAAAGACAGGAGACGGGGGCATTAATGTCCCAGGAGCTTAGGTAAGTAAGCTGTAGGTCCATCCTGGGTCCCAAGTCATCGTATGATGATTAGATTGTAAATGTGCAGGCAAAGATTGCAGTGGTGGTTGTTTCTACTGAGTTTATGTAAGCCTCTGGGAGCCTTTTTGGCTGAAGAGGAATAAAAAAGCTTCAGTAGGAAAATGCTAATAAACCCAACATTTTCTGTGAAGATCTCCACTGCCTGCAGTAGAGACAATCCACTTTTCTGCTTAAAATCTCAATTAAAAGTAGCTTGCCTCTTCTGGCAGCTAGAGTAGCAGTTTTAAAGGGGGAGATGGGAACTGGTCTTGTGCACAAATCTGCTGGGCATTTATTGGATCATATGGACAGAGGCCAAATACAGAAGCTGAGTTTCAGCACTCAAGCCTTTCAAAACATCCACTCTGGTGGCTGTTAATAACATGAGAAAAAGTAGCTTCCAGCCAAGGTGTAAGAGAATGTCAATACTCAGCACAACATTCAAGAACCCCACGGCCTTGAGTTCTTAAAATAGGGAGTAAGTGAGATGCAAAGAAGGATCTCCCTCTGAACTGTTAAAACCTCAGTCCTAAATGGATTTAATATAACTATGTCCATTTCAGCCTGCAGTGGATTTCAGTAAAAGCATAGTACAAAATGATAACCTGGAAATTGAGGGTGGTGTGCCAGCGTGCCCTTGCCTAGCCGAAACTGGTTCACACAGCATTACACATCACCCGTCATGCTGGTGGCTGGCACTGGACTAAGGAGCTGAGTTACTCCAGGGAGGAGGACAGAACACATAATGTAGCTTCAGCTGGATTCCCAGTTACTGAATGTTACCTCATTGCTGGCACTGCAAGCTCTGGATGAGTACACAAAATGATGTACTGGCAAGCTAGCACCACATATTTACAGATGGCATTGCAGGGGGTGGGGGCTGAGTACTGTGGGGGCAATCGGGGTCATATAACTGTAGGTATGGTAAAAGGAAAAGGGGAGCCTTGGAGTCATCTGGAGGCTCCCTTCATATTCTGATGGGCAGGGTTAGGTGAAGCTGTCAATTTTGGGTTCTCTCAGATTCTCACTTTCTCCCTCATTCAGTTCGCCACGTTTTCACACCATTGTGTTCTTTTAAACAAAAAGTCCTCATGAAAACTCAACATTTTAGTGCAACTTTTCTGTAAGTTGCACATTTTTCTATGTGATTCCATCTTTTTGGCAAAGCAGTTTTCCCTAAAGAACTTTTGTATGTTGTTTTCACCAATGTGTGCACTCTTAGGCACCCTTTACCTTAGCATATGCATGTCTGTGCACTCAACTTCGCTGGATTATGAAATTCAGCAAACCGCGTATTTCGGATGACGGCGTTTCTTCCCCCTCCTCCTCCCCCCCCCCGGCAACAAGTGCAATGGGGATGCAAGTGCAAAGGGTTAACTCACCGAAGCAGAGGCTCTTCTGTTGTAGTCTGGTGAGTGCGGCCAGGAGTATGGCTCAACAGAAGCCGCGCTTGTGATGAAAGCTGTTGCATACAAGACAGACGCAGCAACATTGAATACCACTAGCTGGAAGAAAAAGAAGACAGTCTTGGAGGACATTCCATGAGGTCTAAAGGTGAAGACCTACAGAACATTGGGGAAGGGCTGCAACTCAATGAAAAGCATCTCCCTATGTTCCTAACATTCTTGACAATTCTTACAGCAGATTGTTCAATTGCAGGTGACCTGGATGACCTGCCTTATGCATACGAGCTGAATCTTGCTCTTGCCTCTCGCCCTCATGCTTCAGGTGGGGACTGACTGCATCTTTATAATGTGTGCTTTTTCCTTTTATCTTACAAAAAGAAACTCCGCACAAACATTTTAAATAAGTTGCAAAGCTGCTACAGGAACTGAAGCCTGTATGATCTCACAGGTGTTAGCCAATAAGATGCCCATTTTCTCCCCCGCACGAGGTTGTTCCGGGAGATAGACATGGGCATGTGTTTCCAATCGCCTCTCCCACACCCAGTCTTCCTCCTAAGCAGCCAGGTACATGAGTTTGCTGCCATGGCACTGCCCTCAGCGTTCCTCCAGGAATGAAGAGGTTTTACTTGTAGCATCCTGTGTTCAAGGAGAATGCAAACAAACTAGCACACTGGTGAAAATTCTAGGATACAAATCCTCAGAGATTGGATACAATAGTTTTGCTTATCCTAGTGAAAAGGATTCTGAGGATTGTTCTGATTCAGATATATAACACTAGGCAAATAATAGTGTTTATTGGGTGAAGAAGGCAGATGTAATATATATTGGGTAAAGACAGATGTAATAATTTTAGTTAAGGGTTGGAAGCAGCTTTACTGTGTTTGGTTACAAACCTGAGCTAGACCCTTGGTCCATCTAGACCAGGCACCCCCAAACTCAGCCCTCCAGCTCTTTTGGGACTACAACTCCCATCATCCCTAGCTAACAAGACCAATGGTCAGGGATGATGGGAATTGTAGTCCCCAAACATATGGAGGGCCAAGTTTGGGGATGCCTGATCTAGACCATTCATCTTTACTCTGAATGACAGCAGCTTTCCTCAGGTTATGCAACTTTGCAGCAGACGTCAAATGTCATCAGTACTGAATGGCTAGCGAATGCACATTCCCCTGAACAGTTCTGTATTTTTTTAAAAAGCAAACAAACCAACTTTCTTTTTTTAAAAAACAAGGTGAATAATGGTCCTTTAACCACAGTAATTAAAATTAATTTTAGAAAAGACAAAGCAGTCCTCTTGAAGCACTGGCAGACAAGCAAGAGTAGCCTCCAATTTGATAGTATGCACCGTTCAAACTGTGAAGCTAGAAGCAGTCAACATGTTGCACCAGCCTTAATATTTATGTCTGGCTTCATCTTAGATGAAAAAAGCACATGCAGTTCTCTGTAAGTGAGCTGTGTGGAGGGGACCCTTTCGTGGATCTGTTCCTGATTGATAAAGGTCACTTGAACTAGGATGTTCTGTAGCCAAAACAAGTGCACACTTCGCTGATTTGCGCAGGACCAACTGCAAGAGTCGCCCATTCAGTTTTGGAATTTTGGCAACAGTTTCTGCTTAGATGGCTGTAGGAATTCTAGTCATACTGGTTATGAAAGTGTAACAATGAGAGCACTGTTCCTTTCCTGTCTCTGCCTTCTGGACTGGCAGAATGGGGAGGTGGCACTTTGCTGTTCCACAGAAGAAGAGAAGGGACTTGCTGAACTGCTGCAGAAATGGAGACTGTTAACTGTTTCCTGCAGGACTCAACTAAGCTGATGTCCCTGGTGCCAGGGGCAATCTTCACCTGCTGCTGTTAGAATGCTGCAAATTCAGCATCACCTCCCTAAGGCCCATTTTGCATTTTTTTTACAACCCACAATGCTTATATTTAAACACGAGGTGAAATAAACCTCTTGTTTAATTCTACTAGATCATCAGCTGGTCCTGTGAACATCAGAACCTATCCTGAGCAAAAAGGCTTATATGCCTTTTAAATGCCTTTTCTCTTTCCTGTGAAAGCTGCACAAATTACAATCGGGCACTAACAGCAGAAGAGAGGCACAAAGGCTGCTCTCTAAAGTATGTGCTCCCTAAAGTTCATATGTTGGTGATCTTTGAGGCTGGTTTACTGCGATGCACTCTATGGGGGGCTGCCCTGGGCCTCGCCCGAAAGCTCCAACTGGGGCAGCATGTGGCAGCCAGACTGCTGATGGGGGCACATAGCTGCCAACATGTGACACCTTGGTTAAGACAGTTGCACTGTCTACTACTGAGCCAGGTTTTAAGCCCTTGTGTCAATTTACAAAGCCATTTTTACCCTTTACACGGCTTTCTGCCATTTTGATCGATTGATTTCCTAGCGCCTCGTGTACACACGCTTGTGCATGAGCCAAATTGCATAAACGGAGTGTCGCCTATATACTGTTGAAAACTGCTTTGATTTTTTTTATGATGCAGCAGTGCATACATTAAAAAATAAATAAATTGATAAATAGGGAGGCAGCTAGGCTTCCAGAACTTAACATGAAAAGCCAGACTTCCTGCCACCCCCACTGCCCTCCTGGTGGTTTGATCTACAGTTCCCATCAGCCCTCAGGCAGGCACAGCTGAAAGCTGTAGCACAAACCATCTGGAGGACAGTGGGGGGGAGAGGGCTTGGGGTAGGGTGTGCCAGAGCACCTGGGAGCTGTAGTTCAAAACAACTGAAGGGCCCCAGGCTGAGGAAGGGTATTGGGTACTCACCACAATAGGCCAAGGAATCATGTAGAGCTTCGCCTGAAGTTGGAAGAGGTACATCCCAAAAAGGATGACTGTTACCAGCCAGAAGAAGATAGCGACAAACATCACCCAACCATAGGAAGGGTATGGTTGGTAATATGTGTCTGCAATGAGGGCCCACACCAGGCATCCCAGCACCTGCACAACAGAAAAAAGGACATTGACAACTTTTGCTAGTGAAGGATATTTTGCAGAATCAGAGTTGGAAGGGACCCCAAGGGTCATCTAGTCCAACCCCCTGCAATGCAGGAATCACAGCTAAAGCTTCCATGACAGATGACCATCCAAGCTCTGCTGAAAAACCTCCAGTGAAAGTCCACCAGCTTCTGAGGGAGTCCATTCCACTGCCGGACATCTTTTACTGGCAGAAAGTGCCTTCTTTAGTCAGAATCTCCTTTCTTGTCATTTAAATTCCTCAGTTCGGGTCCTACCTTCAGGAGCAGCAGAAAACAAACTTGCTCCATCTTCCATGTGACAGCCCTTTAGATATTTGCAGAGAGCTATCATTTCACCTCTCCGTCTCCTCCAGGCCCAACTCCCTCAACCATTCCTCATAAATAAGGCTTGGTTTCCAGACTCTTGCTCATCCTAGTCATCATCCTCTGCACACTTTTCAGCTTGTCAATACCCTTCTTAAACTGTGGTGCATGTCATCTGAAAGAGGCAGTAGGTAAGCTCCAACCCCACCACACTACTTCACTCCCAAGGCAAACAGGCATTGCCGCAATATGGTACATTTCACTGTGGCACACAGTTCCACTGAATTTATTCCTAGTGACACAGATGTGCAGAATAAAGGCAGCTGGCAACTTTGGCGCAAGCTCTTCATTCTCTCTCAAGCGCCAATGCAACGTACTTCAGGCGCCTGCAAACCTCCTCATGGTGTCTGTGTCCATGGTTACGTAGGCACACTCTTGGCTTCTACTCAGTCACTGGAAGCAATGTTATACCTCCCTAGAGGCTTGTTGCCCATTGTCTCTTTCCTGGCTCTGGGGCCTAGTGGGGCACAGCTCCTGTCTGCTCCTGCTGCCGCCTTGGCTAAGTCATCCAGCCCCTTGGCTGCTGGAGAGTAAACAAGCAAGCAATTTTCTGCCCACAACGCACTTGCAACCATAGAAAAAATTAAAAAAACAAGAAGCAAAGATGCACATTGAAAACGTTGCCATAAATAAGATTAACAAGTCGAAAATGACTGCGCAGACTCCCAGCTTGCAGGGACTGGTTGGTTTCTGCACCCCCAAAGAGAACATTGAGTTCACCAGCTGGAGGCAAGTAGCTTAGAAAGTGGAGGCATCAGGTTAAGGAAGAGGACACCTCACATCATCTCCAAAGTATTACTATTCCTCTGACAGGGAGAAGGTAGAGGAGGAGAAGAATGATGCAGTTAAAGCAGCTGGCCAGGGGCTTGATTTACCGCCGGTGACTCCACAAAAGTCTTTCATTGCTGGTGGCCATGAAAGAGGCGCTATGTGGCCAAAGAGACATTGTCTCTGGCATAAACACTCTGGCTCTCTCCTGTTGCTTCGGTCTGGACAATGCCTTCTCTTTCAGACCTCTGCTTCCCTGCCTCCACAATAGCTATTAAGAAAAGAAATATATTGATGATGATGTTGTGGTTGGTACAGGAGGCAGAATGCCCAGTTGAAATTCTGCTCTGGGCTTGACTAGAGGTGGCCAGCCACAAATTTGGCATGTGATTGATGGCAAGTGAGGGGAAGGGGGTTCTGCTTTTGAGGAGGGAGGAGAAAGGAGATATTCCCATGGCAGCCAATTGCCTGCAGCAGCCTGACTGCCGCTGACTTCCGTCGTTAGTCCTGCTATATTAACTTTAGCAAAAAGATAAAGCTATTTTCAAATCCAGCTTGATAGTTATCAGATTGCCCATTCCTTGGGGCATCAAGCACAGCCATGCACGATCCAGCACAAAAGGCTATTGAAAGACTGGCACTGGCAAGGCACTCTGTAGGACCCACATCATACTGACTGCAAACCGAAGTGTAGAGAAGAGGACGACAGCGGTGGGCTAGGGGTGGGCCAATACATCAACTTTCGTTTCTCTCAGCTTCTCCTTTTTTCAATCTGAAGTTTAGTTCTCTGTATGTCCATATCAGTTTGTAAAAAATAATTTAAAAAGACAGGATGAAAGTCCGCATGAAAATTCATGAACAGCTTAGTTCAAATTTATCCTAATATATTTGCAAAGCGATTTCCCATAATAAAATGCATTTTTTATAATATTGTCATTAATACATGCATGTTTGTGCACATTAAATGGCTGGAGAAATTACACTTCAAATTTCAGAGGATAACTATTTTAGTTTACACTTTGTTTTGAAAAGTAAAAAGTAGGTAAGTCTGCCTTTAAACAACAACACAATGAACTTTCTCCCCCATCTCTGGTTGGACGAAGCCCTGTTCAGCCCTGCAGGTTTGCAAACAAGTAGGGAAGTAATTGGTCTCTCACAGCCTTGCAGGCGGGCGGTTACCAGAGGCAGTGGCAGCTGGGCTTTGAGACCCCTCAGGCATCCTCCTCTGTTGTGTGCATCATATCTACAAGCATAGTGCAGCAGCAGTAAAGGATAATGCAATTATAAGCTGCATCAACAGAAGTCTAGTGTCCAGATCAAGAGAATTATGTAATAGTACCACTCTATTCTGCCTTAGTCAGACCCTTGGTCAGTCCTGTGTCCATTTGTGGACTCCATGGTTTAAGAAGACTATTGACAAGCTGCAGTGTGCGCAGAGGAGGGTGACCAAGATGTTACAGGTTCTGGAAAACAAATCTTATGAGGAACAGTTTAAGGACTTGGGAATGTTCGGCCTGGAGAAGGGGAGACTGAGAGGAGAAATGATAGCCATCTTCAAATATATGAAGGGCTGTCCCTGGGGAGATTGTGCAAGCTTGTTTTCCACTCCTCCTGAGGGGAGGACCTGAACTGATGGATTCGGGTAACAAGAAAGAAGATTCTAACTAAACATTAGGAAGAACCTTCTGACAATAAATGCCATTTGGCAGTGGAACGGACTCCCCTGGAAGGTGGTGGACTCTCCATTCCCTGGAGGTTTTTAAACAGAAATTGGATGGCCATTTGTCAGGAATTCTTGAGCAGTGATTCCTGCATCTCAGGGGGTTGGGCTAGATTACCCAGGGGGTCCCTCACAACTCTATGATTCTATGAAGATTCATACCCATAATACTATCAGGGTGGTCATAGGCTTTCAATAGTTTTTACATATGGAAAAGTTTGGGGGCAGATGTGCTGCATGTCCAGTTAGTGCACGCCCATGAAACCCTCTAACTTTTTATACCATATGTGTTCTGGTTTGCCTGTTTTTTTTGTCTCACTTTCATTGCCCTCTAGTCCAGACGGCAATAATGCAATGACACTGAGGAAGTGTCACAGAACATTTCCATTCACTGCCTCCTTCCCCACCCCCACCCCTCCTCTCTACCTACTGAGCCAGCTCCCTTTGTTTCCTTCATGGATACATTCCAAAGAAGCAAAAAAACAAAACAAAAAGCAAACAAATTGTGGGCAGGGCAACTAATAGCAGCTGTTTTCATTGTGCAGAGGAGAGGAGGATAGCTTGGGTGCCTGGTCAGTTGGGGAGGGCTTTGGGATATGAATACTTTTACAACTGTCAATTCAGGCAGAGATTGGTGAATCCCACCTGTTTTCTCCCACCTTTGCCATGTCACTGTTTGCTGTTCTGTGCCATGCAGAGCTGGTCCTAACATTGAGCAGAGTGGGGCAACTGTCTCAGGCGTTCGGTTTGGCGCCACATAAAAAGGCACCCTTATTAACTATAAAAAGCGCTTAAAGCACCCAGAAACTGCTCAGGAGGAGGGAAAATGAGAGCGGCTTAGCAATGAAATATAGCATGATAGAATTGGGGTGCTGTCATGGATGTCATATTTGGATTCCACCCCCAAACATAGAAGGAACGAGTCAGACCAGTCTGTTAAGTGGCCCTAGCCAAGTCCATTAAGCATCTTTTTACATGACTAAAGAGTTGGCCCAGGACAGGTGTGTTGTCATAGAAATTACTGGCTAGTGATGCTTCCAGAAGAAGGGGCCAGACTTTCCTCCTTCACCTGATTGGAGGCAATGTCATTCTGGGGTAGGAGAAGAGTAGGCCAGACACAGGTGTGTGCTAGCACCTCTGAAGTCTCCCATTACTCGGGGAGTGGGGTGCATGTAAGAATACGAATTAAGGACAGGGCAGGATAATGGAACCTGCCTCTGTGGTGTGCAACCACAGCAAACCTAAGCTGAAAAACATGTTCTTAAGCCCTTGGAGTTGTGTTTTTACCATACACATTGCACACACGTGCTTAAAACAAAACAATGTGATATTGTGGAATATGATCAGAGAAATCTGAGAGACCAAATCCCCACTCAACTATGAAGGCTCACCTTCTTGAGATAGTTTGTCAGTCTTTGGTCTCTCTCTCTCTCTCTCTCTCTCTCCTTAACCCCACAGAATTATTGTGAAAATAAAATGGGGATGAGAGAAACAGCCACATGCACTCTCCTGAGTTCCTTGGAGGAAGAGGCAGCGGCAAAGGTAAACATGAAAGAACAACAGCTGAAGCTCCCATTAGGAGATAATGCAAGGGGCATCTGAAGGGACACAAACTTACCCCAGAGCCCCACTCCTCCCCCCACATGCCTCTAAGGGCCCACCTGGGTGGTATTTTTTTGAGGAAGCATGAAGTCAGAAGAAGTATCCTCCTCTATAGGCTGACCTTCACCTTGCCAGATCTACCTTATTCTTCACTAGGACCCTGAGGCCCAACAGCTGGGACTAGATGTAAAATCATGGGGCTGCCAGCTGGGGTGTGGCAGTTGGGTGCAGGGACGCGGACTTATAAAAAATATTGGGGGGGCCCGGGAAAGCTCATGAATAATAAATAAGCTCATGAATATGCAAATAAAGTGGCGCCGCCTCCTCGTGAGCGAATAGGGGAGAGTGTGCTGTGCCTATTAATCAGCTCCGAAGGAAATTGGGTGGAGCTTTTGCTCGGGAGGGAGGGCAGGAGGCATGCAGCCCGACCCTGTGCATTTTGGGCTGGGGGAGGGGCAGCGGTGGCACTCTGCTGGAGGGGCGCCGGAGATTATTGGGGGGGGCAGAGCCCCCCCAAACGAATTTTTGAGGGAGCTCGGGCCCCCTCAAGCCCCATGGAGTCGGCGCCTATGGTTGGGTGCTTATTTGGAGTATTGAAGGGAAGATTGCAGGCCAGTGGAAAAATACAGGCTAAGCTTCCTTTCCAAGCCATTAGCTTCACCTGGGATAGAGGCTTTAACATGACAACAGGTGTTGACACCCCATTGAAGAGGAATTTTGGGTCTGGGCAGCATTAGTTCCAACTCCCTGGGACCCTGGGTGCCCAAGCACCCACCAAATTCTCCTGGGTGCCAGGCACTCAAATTTTGGTGCCAGGGCCATGCACACTGCATGGCACCCATGGGCCTGGACACCCACGGTCACAGGGCCAAGTTGGCACTCCTGCTGGGCAGACAGAAGGTTGCCAGGGTAACTGGGTGGAAAGTGACAGGAAAAGAGTGTCTTAAGCAAGGTGTGCTGGGAAAAAAGAAGGGAGAGGCTGGCTGAAGGCTGGCTGGGAGATGCCCAGGTTTGACTCCAGGGTTACACTGCTGTGAGGAACAAGCCCATCTTGAAATGACCATGCTTTAAGTTCTGGATTCCCTCCATATAAGCTGAAGATGTAATATGTGAATAAACCATATTTCTTAAAGCTATGACAGTCTCTGCTGCGTCATTTCTACTAATCCTGGGTGAATGCCTGGAACCCTGGGAAACTTGCTATTGCTCAG
The DNA here is from genome assembly GCF_965112155.1 of Podarcis liolepis. Classification (NCBI taxonomy): domain Eukaryota; kingdom Metazoa; phylum Chordata; class Lepidosauria; order Squamata; family Lacertidae; genus Podarcis; species Podarcis liolepis. The sequence goes on along the minus strand of NC_139561.1, from coordinate 57,525,711 downwards.
CAGAGAGTGGGGGTGGCACCCAACTTTTGTAACAATAGCTTTATTCACTTTTCTTAATTGTAAAGATAAAAGCAGACGCTTTTGTTTTACACCTGATGTAACTTGTATTTTTTTCCACATAAAAAGTTGAGTAAAATAATGGGAGGGGGAATGGAACAGGCAGAAGATCCTTAATGAGCTACTCATGGAGCCTTATGAAACAGCACCCACAGTTTCAGCTCTTGTCAGAAACTGTTCTTCTCTGTCTGCTCAAACTCCTCGTTAGCCCAGCCTGTGCTGCTTTCTGCAGAGCACTGACCTCAGACTCTGCTGCTGCTGCAGGTGGGTTGCCAAGTCAGAAAATCATCCACAAAAGTTCTTTTGTCCGTCCCCAAGCTTCTGTGGTGGTGCCACCAGGGCAGGACTTGGGGGCAGAGGTCTGGGGCCCAAGTCAGCAGATCAAGCTGGGGGCAGGGGGGCAAAATGCAGAAGGGCAGATGCTCCACTTATTTCAAGAATGTGGCACAACACACATCACCATCTAAAATACCTCCCACCCCAGTAGGATCAGGAAGTCCAGAGCGTGGAATTACATAACTGTACAGATACTGCACATTTCCAGTGATTGAACTGGGCAAAGTCCCAGAGGCCCAGTTTGCAAACAATATGAAGCTAAACAATGACTTTTTGAATTATGGTGCTGGAGGAGACTCTTGAGAGTCCCCATGGGACTGCCAGAAGATCAAACCTCTCCATTCTGAAG